>NC_141691.1:2021252861-2022452861 GCF_964263255.1 Lissotriton vulgaris | reverse complement strand
TTAATATTTCTATATTAAGACACAAGCAAATAGCTGGCACAATCATTAAAGAGCAAAGGAAATCGTTTACTAAGCCCATCAAACCACCTCTGATAATCTATGAGGCAAAAGTAATAGGGTCTGCCCTGTATGGTGCGGAACTATGGGGGTATGAAAACCTTCAGGAGCTCCAAACCTCAGAAAACAAATTTTACAGGAATCTGATAGGCGTCCCCCAGAGCAGCCCGCAATTGCCTCTAAGATATGAATTAGGCAGGAGAGCAATTTCTGACAAGGCCAAACTACGCCCGATTTTATATTGGCGTAGGCTTTGGACCACGCCAGAGCTCTCTCACTATGCAAATGGGTTTAAAGATGTTGTCACTAGAGATTGCTACAACAAAATTAAATGGTTTAAATCATTGAAGACTGCCTTGTTCGATATAGGACTTAATGCTCTTTGGGTTGACCCAGCCGGGGCCCTATTCCCTTCTAAGTCTACTATAAAAAGTATCTACTGGGAACATGTTGTTAATAAAAGTATGCTTAGTTTAAACAGTGGGTCCATGACCACTAGCTACTTAGAGACCAAGCTGTACCCAAATTATGAAATGTATTGGGATTACATATTAAAGCCCATGGACAGGAAACTGCTTTTTCAATTGAGGGTTGGTTCCTTGCCTTTATCCAACTTAACATCTAAATGGAAAGCAGGGGGCGTGACAACCTGTCCTGCCTGTGGGGTAGGCAATGAGACCCTTGGTCACTTTCTGTTCTCATGTTCAAGGTACTCTATTCCTAGGAGAGTTTGGTTGGCCCCAATGTGTAGGAACCTAGGAACAAGAAATAGCATGGTAGCACTGCGGATTTTAAGAACTACATCTGCTAATTGGATTATTACTGCCATTGCGAAGTACCTGGGGTGGGCTTGGGTTTTAAGACAGAGAACGATTAGAGGGCAATAACTCAATCTGTTGTTTACAAGATTATTAGTACACGTCTATTCTCTGTAACAAGTTATGATATATTCAGAGACTGCTAGGCTTTAGTCTATTCTCTGGAAAAAATGATTATTTGGTCAGAGACTGCTAGACTTGTATTCATCTTTTACCCTTTATAACATATTCAATTTTAATGTATCGTCGGTTAGAAATTTTATGATATATTGTCTTTTTTAAAAATTGCTTATTTATGATCACTATTTTTGGCACTTTTTCATATTTATCCTGCTTATGATATTTCTTTCATGTATTATGTCTTTTTTAAACATCAAGTGTGTGCTCAAGTCTAATATGACGTTGTAAATTTAATTGTTTTTTATTATATGTATGTTTGTCTGCTTTTATGAGTAATACTCGAAATAAAGCACTTTGAAATGAAATGTTTTTATTTTTTGTGCAGCTCTTGTTGCTTATATTGTATTGTATTATAATTGCATTTATATAGCGCTTACTACCCCTGACGAGGCGTCAAAGCGCTTTTTCAGTGAGTAGCACGCTACTCCGGAACCCATAAAGGATTAGTGTTGAGTTAGTATAGTAAAATATAAAAGTAATTTGAGTGGTGGCTAGGTTAGTCAGTTATTTGGATTCAGAAGGATAGCTGAGGGATAGAAGAGGGAAACAGGTTAGCATTTACATAACGCTTGTTACCCCTGATGGGGTGTTAAAGCACCTTTTTCGGTGAGTAGCACACTACTCCGGAACCCATAAGGATCAGTGATGAATTAGCATAGTGAAATATGAAAGTAATTTGAGTGGTGGATATTAAACACTGATTTGGATTGAGAAGGATAGCGGAGGGATAGAATAGGGAAAGGTTTGCATTTATAAAGTGCTGGTTACCCCTGATTGGGTGTTCAAGCGTTTTTTTTTGGCGAGTAGGTACCGGAGTTGTCATCTCGAAAAGGTACGTATATCAACACTCTTTGCTGGGATGCCAGGAAGAGTGTAGTCAAATGGAATCCTAAGCCGCATATCAGCATTAAAGGTTTGGGCAAGCCTTAACTCGAGTGGCCAGTATACAAAAGAGCTATGGTCCTCCAATACACCTGTAGCCATTTGCTTTGTCTTGCTTGATTCAACTTTAGACAACTGCAGTTCATTCAATCAAGAATGGGCAGCATGCATGGCAAATAAATGTATAGACAATAACTATTTCTCAATTTAACCAGAAGAAAACATTTTGGTAGCCACCACACATGTAGAAAATGTGTCATAGCACAGGAGAGACCTTTCCTGTAAAGTGCAATTGAAAGTGTAGGCGGCGAAGCAAACTGAAATGTAAGGAAAAAGAAATGGCCCACGATAAACCATACTTGCAGAAGCCTACATCTAACATGGCGCAGGAGTAAGGAGTGGGCAGTCTTAAATGGGGCCGATAGACCAGAAAGAACTAAAGCGGACATGGGCAACATGCAGAAGTGTCAGAACTGTCACTAGGCCAGATTCAGCTACTCAATGTGAATGAAGACCAGAAAGCATCCGCCTCAAAATCCCTTCCATTTTAAACTTATTGGAAATGCACTTTGCTCTCCAAACTGGTCAGAATGTCAGCCCATGGTTCGGAACAGGGCTTCTGAAGCAATAAACCTACCTAGAAGCAACGTTACTGAAACAAATTATGATTCGCTGCAGGAAGCTAGAATAGCCATCCATTTTGAAATCAGAATGGCTTCGCATGCACTCGTTTTTGCTCTTTCTCCTGTCTTTGGATAGGTCTGAATTACGTGTGCTTGTTTGGTAAAGCTGAATGTTAACAATAATGTATACAAAAAGCACACAGGAAAGGGCTTCCGGGCACTCACTCTTCTGCCACAGTGCACTTAGACTGGAGATGCAGGAAAATCTTAGGTCTCACATAAGACAGCATTGCACAACATTGCACCAGGATCTTCAGCAAAACTGGGAAGAATAGCTTTTTTAGGACGTGCAGCATTCATTCTAGGAGATATTTCAATGTTCCACACTGAAGTTTCTGCCTGAGCCCATCAGAATTCAGATTAATATGGTATTTGCTTCAAAGAGCTATTTCTGTGAGTAGTTGTCTCATGTTACTGGGCAGGGCGCGATTCAGGATGGTCGACAAATCTTGCACCCAGGTTTCATCGCAAGAAGCGCCAACAATGATTTTGGTCAAGTCATTTTGAAAGGCACTTCTTTAATGCTGATTTGTCACTTTTCTGTTCTTTGCTGTATTTGGGAGTCAAACTGGTGCGGAGGTGAAACTTTTTCCCAGACAGTGTCAACATGCAAAAATGCCAAAATAATGAGGTAATACTCTCCCTTCCCCGACCCTCATGGGTGAGTAGCCACGCTTTATTACAACCATGTTTGACTGATACAAATGCCAAACACACTGAGGCAAACAGTGAGTTGCACCAAGTACGCGTCCATGTGCACAAAGGTATTCATAAACCGACTTATTAAAAACTATCACTTAAAAGAAGAGACTCAAAGCACGTGTAAATTAAGCAAACGAAAACTATTTTAAAACAGTATACTGCTAAACTAGTGAGAAGGCCCAAACAACTAGATTACACTAAGCAGGAAATAAGCGGCCCAACCAAATTTTGATGAGGGTGTCAGGGAAAAATATTGGGAATGCGTGTAACATAGGGCACTTCACGCCCGGTTTCACAAAATAATGTATTCACAGGATTCTATGGCCGGGATGCCCGTCACCCCCTCCCAACACAATCCCCAAGGATGGGAAGACGGACGCAGTTCTGAACTTTTGGAAGGCGGGAGGGAGTCACCCTCCCGGCCGTATTTATTAAAATATGAAAATAAAAAGTTTCATAATCATGTACAATTTTCATTTATTACATTTCGATGAAGACATGTTCTTTGGCTAACCTTAACAAATCTCTAATACAAAGGTTTCCTAGCCGAGTCTAACATCCTGCAAATGCATACTTTCTAAATTAAAATTGTACATCCTAGCATTAACCCTTTCGATGCTGATGACGAGCTCAGCTCGTCATCACCCACGGGTGTTGTGTGCTGATGACGAGCTGAGCTCGTCATGGTGCCACTAAAATGGCATTTTCCAGCACAGGGGGGGGGAAACGCCCAGCAGCCATGTGGTTAAGGGCCAACGGCAAGGTCTTAACCGGTGTGAGTGGCGGCCGCGCAGAGGACTGTACCCTCATTGCCAACTGTAATTTCCCTTGTCTTGTCGGGGGCCCCCCTTTCCGCTCGACGCCATCTTAAAGGTCGTCCGAGCACCCGTGTGAGGTATCTGTAGGAAGGACAGCGTGGACTCCCCCCCACCCCCACACTCTCTATCACATCCACCGTCGCGGATATCCGGGCCCCGGGAAATTCGTAGGAGGGGCATATAGCCGCCTCCTCCCCTGGAAGGAGCCTATGGCCGTCTCCCCTTAGGCGACCCATCCTTAGTGGGTGCCGCCTCCCAGTGGGAGGGGCCAATGGCCGCCTCCCCCCAGGCGCTCCCATCCATAGTGGGTGGCGCCCCCCCTCTAGGGACCTTGAAATTACTGCTCACTGATTATGACCTTACCGCCACAGGACGGATAGTTGACCGGCTATCCGGCCCTCCCAAACTCCTCCTAAAGGTCATGCTTCCTCAAACCCCTTAGCCATGCTATGAAGTCTCCTATGAGTAAAACATTCCCCTCCCGGGACAGGTGAACCCCATCATTCAGATACATGTGATCACCCCGAATACACCCATGAGGAATGCTATGCAACTGCGCCGAGCGAAACAATCTACCAATTTTGTTGTTAACCTTCTTCACCGAATGGTTCAGTGCTGACACTGAAAGGCCCCCCCGCCACACCTTTCTGGGAATCATGTGGGACCAGGCATCCGTGCACCCCGGGATTCTTTTTGCCAACCAGCTAACGGCCGACAAAACTCGCTCGAGTAATACTCGTCTACCCAGTGTCACCAAGTCATTGCCCCCCAGGTGTACTATGACTACAGATGGCGGTGACCTCTGCCGCCCTAAGAGACCCTCAACAAAAGATTTGAATTGGTCAATACAGAGCCCGCCCCTTCCATGAAAGGCCACTCTGTACCCGTATTCCCCAGCTGCGCGAGTCGCGTCACCTGCCTTGAATACGTCCCCGGCCCGCCTCACGTATGAGTGGCCCACGACCCAAACCACTCTCTCCTCAGACGGTGATCCATGACCGCTGGTCCCCTGGTACTGGGTCAACTGCAAATTCCGCCCTGCATGACATGCTCGCGAAACTGTAAATCAAACAGAAGACAAGAAGCGTGAGTGCATGTAACTTGACTTCACAACATGTGCAATCGCACATACCTTTTAAAACAATTCGAGGACCATCGTCCTAACTGTTTCACTTCTTCTGCACTCTGACCCCTGGCTGTAGCCTCAGTAGCAGCCCCTATCCTAAAGGAGTGGGTCCCGAAATCGCACGGGTCCATGCCCGCCGCAACGATTGTCAGTGCTAGCACCCTCTGGAACTGAAACCTCGTCAGTGGGGTGGCATCGATGTGCCTCAGCAAACTCCCCCCCCATGTATCCGCCCTCAGTGCCAAGTATTCCTCTATACACATTATCGGGCACGTGGGGGACCCTCGCATGCGCTGGACAACAACACTGTTTCCCATAGCTCCCTGGTCAGTTTTGGACCTAGCTATCGTGACTACCATCGAATCACCCCTAATTAGGATGTGATCCCTGCACAAGCATCCCTCCACATCTCTCTTATTCCTTGCGACCAGTTCGCTCACCCGCATAGCCCCATGGAACGCTAATGCGAAAGCTGCCCGGAACAGAACTGCTTCGAATTGGGAGGAGCATGTCGTGACTAGTTTCGTCATGAGTAGGGACAACCTTTCTAAGCCAATAGGGCGCCTCTCATCTTGCTTGCGACCCTCGAGGCGCTGCCAGCCGCGAAGGGCTTTTTTCGCCAAAAAGGAACCTGTTGGGTCTTTGATGCCATGCACCTGCGCCATGAATGAGATGGCCGCCCTGTGTCTATTGGCCGTTGCCGCTGATCGGCCTTCTCTGTGCAGTGCTACCAGGAACCCAAGGAAGGAATCCTCCTGACCCCAGTTCTGACTCCCTGTCGTACCCAAAAATGCACAATAGGAACGAAACGCTCCTTCGTATGCCTTCCTCGTCCTGGGGGCTAAGCTTGCTGCCACGAGGTCTTGTAATCCAGGGCACCGATTAGCCAGAGTGCTTCGGGGAATGGTGCCGCCACTAGGTCCGCTGTAGGTAGATAACCCCTGAACGCCTGCATATGTGAACAAGAGAGTGCATCAGCCGCATGATTCAGTACACCCGGCACATGTTTCGCCCTGAACTGTACATTCAGTCTCATGCAAAGCAGCACAATTTCCTTCAACAATCTCAAGATCCATCTGCAGCGTGCTGCCTGATTGTTAATGCATTCTACAACATTCATATTATCAGACCAAAACACCACTGAGCAGTCTCGGAACTCGTCCGGCCATGTCATCAGAGCAACAAAAATAGGGAATAGCACAAGGAACCCTATGTTACCTGTGAGACCGCTGGTGTGCCACCACGTCGGCCATGTTTGCGCCGACCAACGATTACCAAAGATGCCGCCAAATCCCACGCTCCCCGCCGAGTCGGTCCACAAACCCAGCTCGTCCGAAGACGCTGGCGGCTTGTTCCACACTACTCGACCGTTGAAGTCCGCCAGGAATACCAACCAAATGCGCATGTCCTGGCGAACCTCTGCAGACAGTCTCGTGCGGTGGTGTCCTTCTTTGAGACCAACCATAGCTTGTGCAATAGAGCGTTAAAAGGGGCGGGCCATTGGTATCACTCTCAAGGCAAAGTTAAGCTGACCCACTGCTTGCTGTAACTGGTGCAGGGTCACTTTCGCCATACCAAGGCAAAGTTCCAGGGAAGCCCTAAATTTAGATACCTTTCCCACTGGCAAACGGAAACATCCCTCCACAGAATCGAGCTCAATACCCAGAAACTCCAGTGAAGTAGATGGTCCAACCGTCTTACCTGGTGCCAATGGCACTCCAAACTCCCTCATGAGGATGCAAAAGTCCTGTAGCGCCTGCGCACATTTCGTGTCGCCGGCTGCTCCCAAGAACAAAAAATCATCTAGGTAATGCATAACATGCCTATGCCCCGTGGCCTCGGTGAATGCCCACTCTAAAAAACAGCTGAATTTTTCAAAATAGGCACAAGAAATGGAGCAACCCATCAGCATGCATTTATCCATGTAATAACGTCCTTGGAACGCAAAACCTAGCAGACGCTGATCCTGTGGGTGTACCGGGAGCAACCGGAACGCCGATTCGATATCTGATTTCGCCATCAGCGCCCCGGGGCCCAGGCGATTTAACATGGTGACGGCATCATCGAACGATGCGTACCGCACCGAACAGACTTCTGGGTCAATAGCATCGTTTACTGAGAAGCCCCTTGGAGCAGACAGATTATGGATCAGCCTAAACTCCCCCGGGTCCTTTTTGGGGACCACCCCTAATGGGGAACAGATGAAATTCACCACTGGCGGGCGCTGAAAAGGCCCAGCCACTCGGCCTAGGCTCACCTCTTTAGCGATTTTTCTCTCCACCACACCTGGATTATGCTGTGCGGAAAGCTGTTTTTTACAAAAAGGTTCCCCACGGAAATCCCGCGCCGGGATGTGGAAGCCATATAAGAATCCCTTCCTCAACACCCCAGCAGAGACATAATCAGGGTATTTGTTTAACCAAGGAGTCATAGCCATGAGATCAACGGGAGTAGGCAATTGTACACAACAATCCACCTCAGTCTTGCTTGGACCCTCCTTTACCTCCCGACCCGCTATTTTTCGATCTGCATGAACTCTCCGTGTGAGAGGAATTCCCACAACCCGCACACACGTGCTTGAACCTACATGCACCTTGCGGTCTGTTACAGTTGCCTCTATTGAAGCCCCAACAGACCCCCCGCTTTCCACCATTCCCGCCGGTTTTCGGCTGGTGATCGCCACCGGTGCCTGCTCGAAAGGGCACCGCGGGCTTCTGGCGGGAAACCCCCGACCCATTCCCACCTGGCGAGGAAGTCCTTGCCGTCCCAGGCAGGAGCTGCTTATGCCAAGAAATTGAGTTGAGGCAATCCCATGTCAGAGAGGAATCATACTCTTTTGCTTTACGGAATTTCATGTCGTAACCTTTCCATTCACCCCCTCATACGTTTCATAAAAATCCATTATACGTGCCTGATAACAAGACAGTTCGGGCAATACCTCGGGCTTACGTTCACCAATAATCGCAGTAAACATTGCAAAGGCCTTCGCCCAATTCGTTATCGTCTCCTCAACCCTGAACTCTGCCATCTTGGCGCGCCAGACGCTCGGGTGCCACAAATCTTTCTGTGTTTTAGCATATTCCATCTCGCGATGGTTGGTTAACAACGAAAACATATTGACATACTTGTCTGCCCATATCAACTCTTTTGTGGCCATCGGGATATGTTGCACCACCCTCTCCCGCCTTGAGGGTAATGAGCCCTCCCCTGCCACTGGCAAGGCGAGCTTACCTGGTGCGGTCGTTGTTCCCGCCGTTTTCTCGAGACCAGCTTCCGGTCCTTCTGGTGTCGCCTGTGGGGAGACAAGAGGGAGATTCGCCTTCGCGGCATCTCGCGACTGTCGCAACTGCTGGATTAATAATTTGGCCTCTTCGGCAGTGTCTCCTGGCGCCGTAGCACCCCCTGCCTTCTTATTGAGCCATGCGGCCAACTGGGTGGCCAATTCAGGAGGCATATCCTCATCATTAGCGGGCGTAATCACAACCGGAATCGGTTGACCCGCGTCTGGGGTTGGTACTGGGTCATCGGCTGGTATGGCAGGGATGACCGGGGGCACCTCAGGGACCGGAACCTCCCCTGCCGCCGCCCTCCTCTTGACCCGTTTCCCTCTACCCTCGGGGACGACTCCCGGCAATGCCGGGCCTATTACCTTCTTCGGGTTACCGGGCTTGTTCATTGCGGCCAGTTGCTTCTTAACATCCGCCAAATCACGACCAAGCGCTGGGACTTTTCCGAAGCTTCGTTCCATTCTCGCCATTCTGGTCACCAACATGCAAAGCATCTGGTCTGTCTCGGAACCCTTTCCTGCCTTCTTGCCAGACATGGTTTCGATTATCAACTGTTAGCCGATCAACACGGTCCTGGATCCTTCGCTGTAAAGTCTCTGAAAGAGAAACACAAGAATTACAAGTTCTCAAAATTGCTCCTTGTTCCGTCGAGGGCTCACGAGCAACGAGTGGGTGCAGCCTTCCAAGCACAGGAACAAGAGGACGCTTCTTCGGATTCCCGCTCTCTTTATTCTTCTTCGGGAGGGCGTGTACCCTCCCCCGGTACGCCTACTGGGCGTGGCTATCGGTGTAGGTGTCTAGGACAACCCCTCATGGGCGGGAAAAGGCGCGCCCCGGCTACGCCGCTTCGGACATACCAGCCGAGACACGCCTCCCGCCCAAAATGGTTTCCCGGGAGGATCGGGGCACCCAACCATACGTTCGGGGGGACCGAGTGGTCGCCCCTTTCCATGAGAAGCCTGATAGCGACTGCACAACGTTACCCCTCTACTTATGAAGGAAGTAAATCCAGTCTATAAAACTCATACCTGCTGCTTTGATTGTGGGCGCTCGTTCAAATTCATGATTGTTTTTTGTCATTGTAAAACATTTGACCTGCAGTACTGCACAATGCCAGTCTGCCTTCCCCAGTTCAGCCAAAAGCCCGCCCTCGGCAGTTTCCCAATGGAAATGAAAACATGTTGTTTGTGGAAGGCAGGCATGATCTGCTGACGTGATGAACGTCATCATGTTGATCTTTTAACATGCCTGGACCGGGGTGGGCCTCCGTAATAGGACACACCAGGCAGCAACAGAGGAAGAGCAGGAATTAATTTTTAACCTCTTCATCGCAGGGCTAATTCCCCCGCGGTGCGGGAAGAGAGGGGCCGCGTGCGGCGTCGCAGTGTTCGTGATGAGCTCAGCTTGTTACGCTGCACGGTGGCGCTGTGCTCATGACGAGCTGAGCTTGTCATGACCACGCCCGTTTCTTAGAATGCTCAGCACAGAATAGCAGGGTAATTATCCCCGCATGGGAATGACGCGGCGGTAATAGAGCCACTGTGCCTCATCACCGAAGGTGTTAATAGTTACCGGGCCCTCAGCTGGAGGATAAAGATCGCCTAGACCCGGCCCCCGGAAAGCACCAGCACAAATTAAGCACTGCTTCTAGCAGAACAAGACTGGCCACCAGAATTTGTCAGGGAGTGCCCACATGGCGAAGACATCATTATGCCAGCTTTTTCTAACCATATTCCAGTACAATTAAAATATACTTATGCCAAGAAATGGGCAGCTGCCCAAGCCCCAGCAGTATACAAAAGTCATGTAGCATGGGATGAGGATTCACCTCACCACAAAATCCAGTTAAAAAAATCAACCAACTGCACAAAGGCAGTACCCAGTTAAGCAAGAAGCTAAAAAATAGGTCAGGGAGATTATAGATCAACTTGAATACCAGGGGGCGATTGAAACATGCACCTCATCAATGAACAATCCTTTGTTTCCTGTCTCCAAACCAGACAATACATATTGTCTAGTTTTGGACTACAGACACCTAAACTCTTGTCGCAAAACATTCGCAATGCAAAATGCACACCGTACAGCATTAATGAATAACATTGTATGTAAAAAATATAAAACCACATTAGACATATCAAATGGTTTCTTTTGTCAAAAAACTGCACCTGAAAGTAGGTATTTGACCGCTTTCTCAATAATGGAGACACAGCGTCACTTCTGTTGTCTCCCTCAAGGATTCAAGAATAGTCCTGGGTTATACTCAGCTAGGGTAACAGAGTTACTACAAATCTTTGATGACAAGGCATTGTCATGCATCGGCGATATCTATCTGACAGACCATGACTTGGATAGGCACTTGAACAGGGTGAACACCATTATTCTGGGCTTTGCATCTGAAGGGTACAAATTCAGCTTTAAATAATCTAGAATTGCCCATCTCAACGTCCTTTGTCTTTGATATTAATTATCAAGTTAAGGCAAAAGCCTCGCAGTCAACTTTTTAGAAAAATGTGCACTGTTCCAACCTCCAAAAACGCTGAAAAACTTACAGTTGATTCTAGGTTTCCTGAATTTTGAAAGCACTTACATTCTAAACTACACAGAAAGCGTTACACCTCTCTACGAATTAATCAAACCTGATTTTATAACAATAAATTGGACACAAAAACACACAGAAATTTTGTGTTCACTCCAAACAGACAAGTTAGAAACTAAACATTTACAAACATGCGTAAACGTACGCAACTTAGTTATCCGCATCCTTCCGGGTCAATGTGCATTCACCTACTTAACTTTAAATGAAGGTGAAAAGGTACCAATTGCATACAAATCACCTTTGTACACACAAGCAGAAATAAAATTCACTTCTACAGAAAAACGTCTGACAGTATTTCAAACCGCTGTAGCAAAAGAAAGAGTCCTAGCACAGGGGAAACGCATTATGATCGTTACTCCTGTACCTGCCTTAGAAGCAGTGACAAAAGCGAGCATTCCAAATACTAAAGTTTTACATCCAAAATGGATACAATGGGATAATTCTCTTACTGCAACTGATGTTGAATACGTTTTTGATCCTTATTTAAAAACACAAGCAATCCTGCAATACGAACAAGAATGTCCTCTGCCTACTGAAATTCTGCCTCTGGAAGAGTATGAATGTATAATTTATACTGACGGATAGGCACAACCTGCTACCTGGGGTAAACAGGCTTATAGTGCTACATGCCCGATCGTTAAAGGTCGTATACGCGATGGCAAATTCAGACCTATGGTCACAAAAATGCAATCTCTAGGAGATTGTACAGCTCAGTGAGCTGGACTACAGGCATTCATAATGGCACTTGAAAATACGGATCGCAAATTCCCCACACTCATAGTGTGCGATTCTTTATACTGTGTACAATCATACAATGAACATTTACAGAATTGGCTTCCATATGGTTTCAAAGATGCATAAGGTGGCCCAATCAAGCATAAAACACTTTGGGAACAAGTAGTTCAGTTGCAAAACGGACTACAAAACACTCACATGATACACACGCTGAGTCATCAACGTGAGGGCGTTCACGTTGAAGGAAATTCATTGACTGATGAAGCCACGAAGGGGGCTGTTCAATTGGCTTACGTAGCTGCAATCACTCATTCAAAAACTAAAATGGACAGTGAAATAATGCTGGCTGTCAATGCTCCAAGCAAAGGCAGTGGTGCAGCGTTACCTAAAGGGTTTCCACTCAAATACTCATATATAACTGATACAAACAATGTTCCGTTTTCTCGAATCCCTGCAAGTGGGGGATAGGGTCATTTTAAACATTGAACATAGATTAGGACTAATCCTAGAAGCACATGAAGGGCTCACCTCTGCTCATGCAGTTGTTTCCCCCACAGTATCATTATTAAACCAGAGGTACTGGTCGCCAAGCATTAGGAAACAAACCTGAAACTATGTTTTGGATTGTGAAATATGCCAGAAGATGAAAGTCTCAACTGTGAAATGTCCTGCGCAGACGCCCCTGTTAATTTCGGATAAACCATTAGCTTTACCTGGACCCCTTACAAAAGGATGTTAACTATAAATATGTTATGGTCGCAGTGGATTTGTGTTCAAGGTTCCTTTGGATGTGGCCTCAGTGCTCAGCTCACACTCAAACTGTTATAAAAGATTTGCGATTCTTTATTGGCAAATTCGCAGGAGGGACGCTACATTCTGACCAGGGTGCTGCGTTTAGCTCTCAAGCTTACAAAGAGGCCATAGCCAGTTTGGGCGTTGCATTGCGGTACTCTTCTCCAGCTATTATCCTCATTTGGAAAGTGCCCCAGCTTAAGATATGTTAGCACTGATGATCTAAAAGAAGTGGGGTTCATGGTAAACAGTAAGGGGGAGGAAATAACCAAGGTTTTACTCCACTCAGCCCTAATAAAGGATGCAATAGAAAAGGCAGAGACCGAGATGTTACGGGAAGGCATTAGAATACTAAAAAGGAAGGAAGTATTATCGGATAAGTTAGGGAATTCATTCCTCAGAAATCACGCAGCATTAGGCGAGAGACAAATAAAAATTATTAACCTGGGGAGAGGT
This sequence comes from Lissotriton vulgaris, assembly GCF_964263255.1. NCBI lineage: Eukaryota > Metazoa > Chordata > Amphibia > Caudata > Salamandridae > Lissotriton > Lissotriton vulgaris. The sequence continues at coordinate 2,022,439,729 of NC_141691.1, read as the reverse complement.
ACCAAAGACGCCATAGAAATCACGATAAGACCCAATGACCAAAGGTGGGATATGGAAGATGTACTTGCTGGGAATAGATACAGAGAGTTGGCATACATGAGTGGTGAGGAAGATGGTTCTACGAGCGAGATCGATTAGGAAGTAGGGTCGCCGCACAGCCTATCTATAATGACCTGGAACATAAATGGGTATAATAGAATAGTGGCACAGGAGGATTTTAAAAATATCTTGAGGAAAAATTATATCGTTTGCCTCCAGGAAACTTGGCTGTGCGGCGAAATCCCTGCTACCGTAGGATTTACTCATTATGTAAAAGCAGCAAAAAGGAACATGGTGGGTAGACCTTCAGGGGGGTTGATGACGTTGATTTCTACAAGGATTGCCACGCACATTGAACCCCTGGAACTAAAGTGCAATTGGGCACTGGGTAACAGAGTGCGAACAATAAATAATATGCTGGGGGTTGAAAGTCTATGCATTATAAATGTATATATTCAGAAAGGAAAAGCAAATGAGTATAAGGCAGACTTGGAACGCTTAAAAACTGACCTGGAAGAGGTGTGTAACCGGTTTCCAAGGGATGTGCTCATAATATTGAGAGACTTCAACCATAAATTGAACCCTAAAATAATGGACTCTTGGTTGAAGGACTTGTTGGATGCATATAAAATAGAGCGGGCGCATTTTCCCTGCTGCGATACTTCAACTAAAGATGATGAGCTTGGGCAACTGTTGGGGGTTATGGGATTTGTATGTTCCAACGGTAGAAGGAAAGCGGACAGGCCTGCAAAGCGTACCTTTAAGGTAGGGCAACAATTGTGCCCCATAGATTATGTATTCATACAGGCCTGGCATTTCCATCTCATCAAACAGTTTGAAATTCTGAGGGTGGAGGGTAGTGACCACTATCCATTGCAGGTTGAACTTCAGGTAAATAGCCCCCCGCAAAGACAAAAAGTGCTATTAGTAGATGTAGTAAATGTAGAATATCCCAAGCGGTTAACAACACGAATCACCGATGAATATATACAGAAACTAAGCGCATATCAGCTATCTGTGAATTTGGGTAACCTTGCACCAGAAGAGGGCATAGTCGAGTAAGAGGGTGTAATAAGGCAATTGGTGGAATGCCTCCGGATTAAGTTAAAGTGTATTAATCATAAATCAGTAAACAATGCAACATTACACCCTAACAATACCAAACATTGGTTTGATGCTGAATGCCGGAAACTAAAGGCCGGTATTAAGAAACAAGAAAGACGCCTCAGGGGTAACTACAGTGAGGAAGTGGTATTGAAGTTAAAATATAAGACAGTTATCAGAGATAAAAAAATGAGCTTAAAGGACAAATGTTGGGATAACTTACTCGAGGTAATTGAAGATAAAAATGTGAAAGGCTTTTGGAGGTTAATACAGGACTGTACGGGAAAAGCACAAGGGACCATGTAGTGCTCAGTGCCAGAGGACAAGTGGCTGACCTACCTAGAGGAAATTTATGGAAAATGGCCAATGAGGGAGGGAATAATGGCAAATGTTTGGCCAGGAATAAGTGAAGAATTAAAAATTCACTTTTTTCCCCAGACCGAATTAGAACCATTATAACTAGGCTAAACCTAACACGGGCTGCCGGCCCTGACAACTTGCCAGCTGTCATAATAAAAACAAACATATAATGGTGGGCAGAGTTCTTTTCAAATATGTTTCTAGGGATCCTAAATACAGGTGAATTCCCTGCAAATTGGAAAGGGGCTATTGTCAGGCCAATCCATAAAAAAGGAGATGCAAACTCCCCCAAAAATTACCGGTTAATAAACCTTCTGGATATAGGCGAAAAGGTCTTTTCCAAGGTAATCCTAGGGCTACTAAAGGAGTGGGTGGAAGATAAACAGATAATACCCCCAGAGCAGGGGGGGTTAAAAGAAGGCCACTCAACGGTTGACCATTGTTTTGCTCTGTGGTCCATTACACGGAAGTCAATTGATCAGAGGGGTAATTTATTCTGCTGTTTTGTTGACTTCCGTGCAGCCTTTGATTTGTGGACAGGGAGCAGCTGTGGTCAACACTAGTAGGGTATGAACTACAGGATGACTGCTGGTCCTTATCCAAGCATTACATACAGAAAATTGGGCACAGATAATATTGGACACGGACGGAGGACTGACTGGGAGAATTCCTATTGGGAACGGCTTAAGGCAGGGGTGTGTTCTAGCCCCCCTGCTGTTCGCCCTGTTTTTAGCTGACCTACCCCAAGTATTAGGAGACGTCAGAGGGGCGGACCCGAAATTGGGAGGGAAGCACATATCGTGCCTCCTTTATGCCGATGACCTAGTAATTATGGACCAAACAGAGATAGGCCTCCAGAGAAAATTAAATAGGTTTAAAGAATACTACACGAGTAAAAAATTAGTGGTAAACATGGACAAAACTAAAATGGTATGTTTTGGGAGAAGAAAAGCGAAGTTTTCGTGGTATCTTGGTACAGTTTTGCTTGAGAGGGTGTGCAATTCCAGATATCTGGGAATGTGGTTCTCATGTAACTTGAAATGGCACACACACCTGCAAGCATTAAAAATAAGGGCATTGGCGTCGGTCAAAGGCCTAAAAAGATTTAATAATAACTATGGTGAAAGGTCAGATAGGCCGGTCTTAAAAGCCAATCAAGCAATGGTCCCCCCACAATTTTTGTATGGAGCCGAGGTCCTTTACTTCAGTGGCAAGACCTCCTGGGATAGAGAGGAGGGAAATATATTAAAAAGCTTATTCGTGCTGCCAAAATCCTCTATGGTGCAGGCAGCACGACTGGAGCTGGGAATAACCTCCTGGGCTTTAACATCTTGCAGGAGCCTTGTACGCTTCTGGCAGCGGTTGGGACTAGGGGAACTTACTAAAATCTCCCAATTGGCTAAGGAGGAAATTACCATTGGTGAGCTTCCCTGGGCAAAAGAGGTAAGAGCTTCAATAAGTAAAGCTTATGGGGTGTTAGATTTGAAGGTATGCTTGCCGCAAGACCCCACAATATTTGGAAAAAAAGAATTAAAGATTCAAGGGGTCAATATGTCCCGTAGTTATGATCGGGACTACCTTGCCCAAATGTCCTTGGTAGCACACATGAAAGTGGCATGGGAGAGCAGCCAACACTTCCATTACGTGGATCGGTTACCCAGCCATAATCTGAGGTGAGAAGTCTTGAAAATGCGAATTGGTATAAACCCAGGCTATGCGAATAACGGGGCTTGAAACCTAATGATAGGATGTAATGGGAAATGTACTTGCACTTTAGGAACCACTTGTGATATTTTACATATTTTATTAGATTGTACGAGATTTTTAGATCTTCGAAAGGAGTTTTTATGTCTGATTTTTAAAAAATATAAGATTACACACAGAATGCAAGCGGCAACTCTTCTGGTCGAAATGGAGAATTTAGATATAGCCTGTGCGTTGGGGAAATATATGAATAAAGTTAAGTTGTTCCTTAAATGCGCAGAAGAACATGTATAGTGCAGCCCTTACCTCCGAATAAAGGTAGAGATACTAAGCTATAACAGTAGTAAAAACTGCATTCTGAAGAAGTTATGTATAGGTAAAATTTTAGCGATTTTAACAAATAAATGTTATAATACTCCATTTTAAAAGGAACAAGAGACATTAAACTACACGTATCTTGAGGTGTAATTGTGGTTTTAGTATTGTCATGTTAAGCTGCTGTTCTTTCGCTTTGCTGAATATTGTCATGTTAGGATGCTGTTCTTTCTCTCTTCACGGAATGTGGAAAATGTACTTTTAATGTTCTAACAAATCAAATAAAGTTTTGTTTGACTGACTGACAAGTGGTTCCAGCGATTTCAACGAATCCGGCTGCAATTCCAACCATTAACAAAACTGCCTCAGGATATCTCATTAACTTTGATACCTTTTCTGAGGATCTGAGCGAACCTGAAACAACATCAGCAACTTCAAAGAACAAGCAACTGACTTTTTTCATCACCTGGAAAAATCTTATCTGGTTTCACCAAGGAATGAACTATGGATTGTGTTGGGAATATTTTGTCTTCTACTTTAGTTAGCTCTGGTAATAACTCTGGGTATGCTGATAAATGGAAGATATGTAAAAATGGAAACAGCAAGTAAGAAAGTCAACTTACTCCTCAAGCCACACAAATCATCCCATCGTGAACAAAGAGACTTGTCAGAAGTAAACAGCAGAGCCGTTTCTATAACTGATGGTATAGCTTTGGACAAAACAGAAATTACATTTTTGGCCCGTCTGAGCTGTTGAAGATTCCACACTTATTTAAGATTTCCCTAAGTGACTTTATTACTTCTAGTACATTTTCTGATGATTGGGACTTCAAGACTGTTAATAATATGATGTCTGATCTAGAGATGTCTGAAGTATTCACAAATCATGAATATTTAGAGGGTTCATCAGACTATGAACAAATGTATTGTTATAACCATTAGGGTCATCATTTCTTGCACAAATCAGCAATGCCTAGAAATGTATATACGTATAACCAATGGAAACATTGTCCTACACCTCCAAAGGGTAGCTCAAAAAAATAATTTGCGAATAAGTTTCCATATTTTTCAGGGGTCAATGTATCCAATGCAGAAACATTTTACTTTAGAAATGTGAACAGAACAGGAATGAAAAGTATGTTAACCAATACAAAACTGATTTATTCTGCAGCCTTTTATGCCCAACTGTCTAGACAGGGTTTCGACTTTTGGAAAGACAACATTGAGACAAAAACTGTCTGGGGGGACAAAAGATTGGCAAGTGCAGGGGGTAGAAGCTTTTTTTAGAGCATGTATCATGCCTGAGCAAATAATGTTTTTGAATGACACTGTCCAACAAACGTCTTGCCTTGGGTTAGCCAAGATCAAGGACATGAACACACGACCAAATCAATACCTGCCATTAATACCTCTACACGGTAAGGTCGACGTACATAATATTTTGCATCACAACAGATCAGATCCAGATTGGAACAAATGGTTGCTCTGGCCCCTACACACAAATAACTGTCAAGATCGATTCCTGAACAAAACTCAAGGTTTCAAAATCAATAGGCCAGAACCAAGATATGTTCAAAGACAGCATCCTGGGTTAATAACAATATACAGTGTAGCGAAGCTATGCCTTGATTGGCTACAGAAAGCTACACTTCAGGATGTAAAACAACACTTATCTTTACTTAAAGATGGCGCAGTCCTCAGGAAATTCTTGCTAGGACCAAGGAAACTGCATCAAAAACATTTCATATATGTCGGTATATATACTGCATATAATGAAATATGGAAGATTATGCAAGCAGAGACTGCAGGACGAATATGAGAAATTGATCTTTGCTTGCCCTCCACACAGTTGTAATCATTTTGTTCATTTATCCAGCTGCCTGGAATTCAGCTTTCAGGGGCACACACATGACCGCGTATATTAACATATCTTCGATAACTAAATAATTTATGGTGATTTACTCTGGCATCAGCACGGAGAGTAGGAGGACAGTCAATAACCTACATGGATATTCAGGGTTGGCACCCGACCGTTTAATCCTTACTAAAATTCTTCTACGATTCATTGCATCCACACAAATACATATCCATTTCCATGCTATCAACTTGTAATGCTGCACATTACAATACAACATTATTTTAAAGTTAAAGCCAGACCTAATCTCGTTGCCAGTGCTTGTTCAACCTTGACATTCCAGCAAAGGTTAGCCCGATCTCAAACCATAACAAGTTTCACAAATCATATTTGTTTTGCAGATCATATTTCAAGTTCGACTCGTGTCTTTCTCGAATCTAGAACACCCGTCTGTTTCAGTATAGCTATTGCTCATGGTCAGTTTCAGTTGTAATACCACACTGTTCTTTACCTCCATATTCCTCTGCTGCTCCACCTCCCTGACAAAGCAACACAAGAATTTGCAAAGCTAGCTGGTATGACTTATGCCACCAGCCATTTTCACTTTGTCAATGCATTAGCTTTTTTCAATGCATGTTGGTGTTTGTAAAACTTTATTGTTTGGCACTAACAGTTACCCTAACCCCTTTCCATGGCGACAAACTGAGAACAAAAGCTCTTTTCATCTGGTTACAGCAATTGTGTAAGGCTAAATGAGAAGAGTTAATATAACACCCAGGATAATGTGCTGCATGCCTAAATACTTTTAAGATCCTAAATGTTAGACCGTTGCATTGCAAATGCTTGTTTAAAGGGTGCCTCGAAACGGTTCTCTATTGGGCTTTGTTTTTTTGCCCTGGCACAGGCGGTCCATTTTTTTCCAGAGTGCTGTGACAGCAGTCACATCGATGTGCGCAGCTCACACTGCTCACTTCTCACTGGTTGAGATGCTATGGTATGAGGTCATGACAGGCGAGCGTTGTAGAGGGAAGGAAATCCTTTAAAGAATCATTTTTACTCTCTCAGTACGCCCGTTCTTGCCTGGACCGCACCCAGCGCCAGAACCCCTGGCCCCCGCAAACACCACAACGACCCACAGTGCTACGATGCCAGCACCCTCCAACCACTCAACCCCGAACGAGAACACACCTGCCACCAGGCCATCCCGAAGCGCACCCAAGGATCCTTCACCTGCCGGAACTGCAGCTTCACCAGCACTCGGCTGGCAATACCACCTACCAAAGGACCCAACTACATCAGATGCATACTCCTCAACACCCGTTCCGCCTGCAAACACTCCGTCGAACTATGGGACCTCCTCGATTTTACAACCCCAGACATCGACTTCCTGACGGAGACCTGGCTGAACCCCACCTCAGCCCCCGACAACTCCATAGCTATTCCAGAAGGCTACAAGATCACCCGCAGGGACCACACCAAGGGCGTAAGAGGAGGAATCGCCATTGTCCATAGGAACACCATCTGAGTCTCGACCAACACCGAGGATACCCTCAGCACTGCTAAACACATGCACTTCCAGATTCACACCGACCCCAACACCACCCTCAGAGGAACCCTCGTCTACAGACCCCCGGACCCTGACCACAGTTCAGCGACTCCATCGCCGACTTCATCCGCACACACGCCCTCGCCTACATGGACTACATCCTCCTCGTGGACCTGAAGTTCCACCTCGAGAACAACGATGACACCAACTCCACCACCCTGATCGACAACCTCACTAACCTCGGACTCAGACAGCTCGTGACAACCCCAACCCACGCTGTCGACCACACACTGGACCCCATCCTCACCGTAAGCCCCCAAGTCTCCTTCAACCACATCACCGAACCCCACTGGACCGACCACCGCTGCATCCCCTTCACCTTAAGGAAGCCCACAAACGCACCCAACAGATGCCTCGACACTGCTGGTGCAGGGTCACAGAAGACCAGCTAACCACCACCCTTGCCCAGTATATGCGATCCCAACACCGCTGCCCGCAACCTCAGAGAATGGATCAACGACTGCACCAACACGCTCCGCTCAAGACTCCCTCCAACAGCCACACCAACAAGAAAGCCACCTGGTTCACCGAAGGCCTCCAGGCCTCCAAACGAACATGCCGAAAACTGGAGAAGAACTGGCTCCACGAACAAACACCTGACAGATACACAGCCCACAAGAACGCCAACCGCAGACACCACCAACTCATCAGAACCGCCAAGAGGGCCTCATTTAAAGACCGCCTGAAAAACAATGCACACAACAGCAAAAAGCTCTTCAACATTGTGAACAAACACTCCAAACCCAGATCCAACACCAATGACATTCCGCCTTCGCAAGACCTTTGCGACGCACTGGCCACCTTCTTCTACCGAAAGATCGCCGACATCCACGACAGCTTCCATGCCACAACCACCCCAACAACCATTGCCCCCACGACCACCACCTGCACCAACCGCCTGCTCTCATGGACCAGCGTCAACGACAAGGACACCAGCGAGAGCATGAACACAATCCACTCCGGATCACCGCTAGACCCATGTCCTCACCACATCTTCAACAAAGCCAGCACAGCCATCGCACCCCATCTCCAGAAAGTAATCAACATCTTCTTTGAGGCAGCAGCCTTCCCAGAAAGCTGGAAGGACGCCGAGATCAATGCCTTACTCAAGAAACCCAAGGCAGACCCCAAGGACCTCAAGAACTTCCGACCCATCTCCCTGCTCCCATTCCAGGCGAAGATCACCGAGAAAATCGTCAACAAACAGCTGACCCGCTTCCTCGAGGAGAACAGCATCCTTGACCTGTCCCAGTCCGGGTTCCGCAGCAACCACAGCACCAAAACCGTCCTCCTCGCCGCCACCGATGATATCAGGACCCTGCTTGACAACGGAGAAAAAGCGCCCCTCATCCTCCTGGACCTGTCAGCCACCTTCAACGCGGTCTGCCACTGCACACTACGAACACGCCTACACGACGCCGGGATCCAAGAGAAGGCCCTGGACTGAACCACATCCTTCCTCTCCGGCAGAACTCAGAGCATCCGTCTACCCCCTTCCGCTCCACTGCCACGGAAATCATCTTCGGCGTACCCCAGGGCTCCTCCCTCAGCCTGACCCTGTTCAACATATACATGGCAACGCTCGCCCACCTCGCCCAACAGCACAACATCATCTCCTACGCCACCCAGCTGATCATCTCCCTCACCAAAGAGCCTCACACCGCCAAAACCAACCTCCATGAAGGAATGAAGGCCATAGCCGAATGGATGAGGAATAGCTGGCTGAAGCTGAACTTGGACAAAACGGAGGTCCTCATCCTCGGCTCCACCCGCTCATCCTGGGATGACTCCTGGTGGCCGACAACCCTAGGAACAGCCCCAACACTCACCGACCACTCTTGCAACATGGGGATCATCCTGGACTCCACCCTCTCCATGACTAAACAGGTCAACGTCATCTCCTCATCCTGCTTTAACACCCTCCACAGGATTTTCAAGTGGATCTCCACCGAGACAAGAAGATCAGTCACCCAGGCCCTTGTCACCAGTAGGCCGAACTACGGAAACGCCCTCTAAGCAGGAACATCGGCCAAGCTCCTAAGACGATTGCAATGCATCTAGAATACCTCTGCATGTCTGATCCTCGATATCCCCCGCCGCAGCCACATCACACCCCACCTGAGAGACCTGCACTGGCTCCCCGTCAACAAGAGGATAACCTTCAAACTCCTCATCCACACAAACAAAGCTCTCCACAAAACCGGCCCAGCATACCTCAACAGACGACTCAACTTCTACTCCCCCACCGGCCACCTCCGCCAGCCACGCCCTCGCCACACTTCCCTGTATCCAAAGAACAACCGCCGGCGTCATATCCTTCTCCCACCTCACCACTAAGACCTGGTACACCCTCCCCACCAACCTACGGCAGACCCAAGACCTAGCGGCCTTCAGACGACTCCTCAAGACCGGGATCTTCGATCACTAGCAACACCCTCCCCCTCCCCCGCCAGCACCTTGAGACCCTCCCAGGTATGTAGTGTGCTTTATAAATGGCATGATTGAGTGATTCATTTATTGCATTTCTCTTCTATTTTTAACATGCAGGAGCAGCAACATCGTCCCCAGGGCTTTAAGAGGGCCGGCTGCTGGCAGTGCTAGTAGTTCGTAAATGCAGATGCTGAGATGGGTCATATTGGGCTCTCCATTTTTGCCTTTAGACTCAGGATGGAAAAAAATCTGAACTCTGCAGCAGTACCACTGCAAAGCCTTTGATGTAACTTCAAAGAGACTTGTTTTATTCTTTTACAATCACATTTCAGAGCTAAAGCATTTTCAGTATTATATGCAACAAAGCCATAGTTGCTGCTTATCTCTCTGATGCAACTAACAACCATTGACAAAGCCAATAATCCTGACTTGTTGTAGGTAAAATATTTCTTGTTGTATCATATATCTGGATGCAATGACAGAAACAGCAAAAGACAAGTTGGGTAGCACACTATATGCTAAGCACAGATTTTCAGCTTAGGTGTTTTTAAGCCATGCCCTTAACTACATCGGCCACGCCCCTTTGAGAGACTCTCCAGTTTTTTCATCCCACTTAAAACCCTGCTACAGGTCTGGCTTTAGCACTAGTGGCGCACTGTGCGACAATGTTTGTTGGTGCCCCCCCCCCAATTACCACCTCCGCCACTGATTCCCTCAGTACCGCCATTTGACAATGCCACTCAAGTCTCTATAACCACTGTCTCTTAGATTTATTTACTTTTATAGCGCCACTCATAGCAGTGTAAGTATGTAGGAAATGTTTCATAAGATAGAGGCCTACAAGGAGTAGGAGTCACATTTCATCCATACTGGCAGGCAGGTTAGAGTGCTTGGACTGGAAAAACACAAATTCAGAATTTAAAATGGTACACATTTGTTAGTAGTTTTCTTTAATAATAAGAATTGATTTCTACCCAAGTGAACCCTTTTTGAAAGAATAGGGCAACGAAACACTGGGCAGAAAACATATAGCTCTAATATTTTCCTTGCTGTTTGCATGCAGCTCTTTGAGAGCAGTGAATAGCTCCCTGCTCTATATTAGGATTTTAACTTATAAACTGCAAGTAACAAAAGGATCTCTGAAAAAAGCGGCAATGCATTGACCTAATTATTTTAGATGCATTTTGTCATCTGAATGGGACGCTTTCTTAGCAGTAGGCATATTAACCCTCTGCACTCTAATGAGTCAAAACTTTCACTAAACAAAGCTTGGCAGCCCACTATATGCTAAGCACAGATTTTTAGCTTAGGCGTTTTTAACCCAGGCCTTAATTACATAAGCCACACCCCTTTGAGAGACCCCCCAGTTTTTTCATCCCACTTAAAGGCCTGTATTTTACTGCGGGGGGCCAGAGCCGATATAGAAACAGGCAGTGTACTTACCTGGGTCTGAAGTTTCACCAGCTTTCTCTTTCTTGGCAGAACCTGTCGAGAGTAAATAAAAAGTTTAAAAGTAATACTTCATATTACAAACAAAATACAAAATACATCCCACTGCAAACATTTTCTTAACTGCAACACACATCCTAGCCCTTAGCCTTGGCTGTCTGAGCCCCATACAATAAAATCTCATGGCCTTGGAATCAATGGATTTAAAGCAGGAAACAATGCATTACTTACTTCCGGTAAGGCTATTTCCAGTCGATACTCTAACTGCAGATTCGTTACTTTGTGATTCCTCACCTTGTGAATCTTCTTATGCACTAAACTGGATCCAGAGACTGATGCAATAGCTACAGGTGGAGCCATTGGTCATTGTTGCAACTTCAACCCACCTCCGGACATGACAACACAAAGCTGCATAAAAGTGCCATCGCAGTATGCTGACTTCAGGTAAAACATTATTTCTTTCCATGCCAAAGACATGGAACATAGCAGACAAAAGTAATGGTAGCTGGCTGTCTGCTAAGTCAAATGAAGACCCTTATTAAATCCTGAAAATCTGTGTTGCATAAAGGGGAGGCGGGAGGGTGTTGAGGAATCTGCAGGTAGAACAACCCTAAAGGTAAATGATTTAGCCTGCTCGAAACTTCTAACAGCAGATTTCTCTCTTTGTGAATCAAAGTGAGAGCAATGCCCCTTCCTGAGAGGTAAATCAGAGGAGTGGATTAGTGCAGAAAACAGAGGGCCCAAATTCCCTCCCTACGAAATTGTGAATCAATGCAGTGGTGACTGATAATAGTTTGGCAGATGCTCACATGGCTGCTTGTCAGATGTGTTATTAGGGCAGTAGTTACGGCTCATGCGCTAGTGAAATAAGCTGTAATACCCTCAAGAGGATCCTTTTAGCCAGGGTGCAGCATTGCTTTGTTGTGTAGCATTTTAGAATCCAAGCGTAATTTACCGATTCATGCCCTTATATAGCTATAATTCTTAATTGACCTTATAGAGGCATAGAAATCATACCCATATTTAGACATTAGCCATCCAGTCCAAATAGAAGCATGGCTACTTCCACTAGTTCCAAAAAGCCACAGCGATTTCTTGGAAAACTCAGCTTCAGCAGTCAGGGACATTCCCTTGCTTGAATATTGATTTGTCCCAGAAATCATGGAGTTTTCAAAGAACTACCATTCCCTTGGGGTTATTTGATGACGTTATTATGTCCGACTTTACGTCAAACTAGACACCTTCAAGGTATAAATATGCCTAAACTTGCCCTAGCAAACACACAGTGGTTCGGAGCAGCTCGTCCATCGACTTGCCCGACGCAGCTCGCTACAGCAAGTGTCGAAGGAGGCCAACCCTTCAGCTGACGCACTGACAGAGTAGCTGTCTTTCTCTTGCTGAGAATCCAGCTCCAGTGTTTCCAAGCTCCCCTCGCGGGGTGTTTGGAAATCGAGTCCGAGACAGAGATACTAGACCTCCTTCATTCTAAAGCCAAGGTACGGAGCTGATTAGACCCTTAGAGAAATCTTGGATAGATTCTTGGGAAAGAAAAAATAAACCTATGCTACACCTCACTTACTTCTTCCCTCGTACTAGACTTAGGTTAGGTACATCGGGGTAGGCGTATTTTAGAAGCACCAGTTGAGTACTTTTTAGCTTTGTTTTTTATGTATGTATTTATCTATGGTCTAGGAACAATGCTTTTACAGTAATATTGTATATTACTCTTCTTACTGTACGCAGTATACATTGCAACCAGTATTACGATTGTAGCAGTTCACTTTACTTGCATGAGAAAGAAGACTGTTCAATAAAACCCTTTTATTGAAAACGCCCGTCTCTCTATTTCTCTGCACCTCGGATGAAACGAAGCATGCACGATTGACTGAGTAAAATATCTATCTATTGTTTCCACGACTCTGAAGATCAGTTTTATTCTTGGGGAAACAAAGTTGTCATGTTTATGCTGTTGTCAGAAACGAATCTTGTTTATTCGAGAAAGTTTCTAGTGACGTCTGAGCTAGCTGGCACTCACAATTAAGTCTAATATATTCGATAGAGACCTAGTCGACATAAGTCCTCCGTCAAATCTATAGGATATATTATTCCAATGGGCAGAGCCTACTGGGAATATAGGAACTACATTACAGCTTGAAGCAGAAGATAATTCATCAGAAGAAGGTCTGACTCTGGACTGCATTTCCAATGTTGCAGCAGCAAACTTAACAAACACCTGATTATCGTAACTAGAGTCTCCAACAGGTCGATTGAGAGCTACTAGTGCCTTGCAGCCTGCATTAAAACTACCTGTCAGCTGGTTTGAGAATATGCAGCTCCTGTTTTGCTAAGCGAGCACTTTAAAAGATTGTACGGATGATTCATGAGGCTAGGGAAGATGGCAGTCAATGGCTTCCCCTTCTAAAAATTGTCTTTTTTTTCTTTTTATTTCTCAACGTCTTTCTTTTTCTCGTTTCTCTACTCCCTTCCCTTTCCTTATTTTTCTTATGTCTTTCTATCTTTGTGCTCTCTGACCTTTCTTGAAGTGTTGATTTATTCTCAGTTTTCCTGTTTTCTCTTCTTTTTTCCATCTTTGTTCCTATAGCTTTACTTCTCTACTCCTTCCCCTTTACCGTTCTTTATCTTTGCTTTGCCTTTCTCTTTTTCTTTATTTTCTCCCTTTATTTTCGTATTGGTGTTCTTCTTTCAATATTTTGTCTTCTTTCTTCCCCTTTCTTCCTCTGACACTCTTGGATATCTTTCTGTCATCTCTTTTTTCTGTTTATACTTTCTTTTCTACTTTCTTCTTTCCTGTTGCTTGTTTCTTTGCTTCTTCCTTGTCTGTCATTATTTTTTTCTCTCCTTTTCTTTATTCTTTGCTTATATTTTATCTTTTTCTTTCATTCTTATGCCTTTTCTTCTGTTTCTCTGCCTTCCTTTTTTCATATTTTCTGCTGCTTTGTGTATTTTTTGTTGCTTTTCTTCCTTTCTTGGTTTTGCTTCTTTCTTTTTTTCTTCATTCGTATTTCTTCCTTTTATGTTTTGAAATTTTTCTTCTTTCATCTCACTTTTTTCTGCCTTTCATTTTTGCTCTTAGACCTCCCCAGGATTCTTTGCACCCTCCCAGAAGGAATAAAGGGGGACCTACCTTTAGGGTCTCCGTCTGTGTCACTAGAACTATTCCCTGGGGAATAGAGTTCACCAGTGCGGGGTCTTCAGACTCCTCCCGGTCAGGCTCACAATTGGGGTTACTGGGGTGAGACACCCCTGACTCTTCTTCTGGAGCCGCATCAGCCATACTCACATTGTCCTGCACTTCTGGCCTGTCAGGAGTTTGGAAGTCATTCTACAGGAGCTACTCTAAGAGCGGCTTTAAGTTAGGATTGTTACGTGTCTGTTTTATGGATGCAGCCACTGTCCTAAGCTCCTGGAGTGGCTTTACACTATCCTTCACACACACGTGCTCAATATCAGGGATACTGATATATAAGACCCCCTGGCCCGTGCGGAGGGTTCATTGAATCAATCAAGGACCTTACATCTGCCAGGGCGAACCAAACTACACATTTTATCATCATAGGAGATCTTAATATGCACCTAGAAGACACAAAGAATGCAGAGGCATGCAACCTAGCGCAAGACCTCCTAGCACTTCAAATGTGACAACTAGCGACCAGCCCAACTCACAATAAAGGACACCTATTAGACCCGGTATTCTCGAACATGAGCCAGCTGGAGACTCAGAACCCCGTCCCTATCCTGTGGTCAGACCATTTTTTAATCCCCATAGTGTGAAAAACACTGCAACCACGACAAGATTACCATCCGTCTAGAGAAAGGGACAGACCATGGGCCAAAATCATCCCTGAAAAATGGACAGAGCAGCTAACCACCACCTACCCGAGTAATGCCACAGTGCCCACTGCTGCATATGAGAAATACGATGAGTGGATCACTGGCTCCTTAGACGCAACCATTCCGCATAAATGGAAGGCCAAAAGGCCCACCAACAAAAAAGCACCGTGGTACACCCCAAATATTCGGGAACAAAAACAAAACTGCAAAAAACTTGAGAGAGCTTGCAGAAGGAACTTCTGCCTAGAGAGAAAACAAAAATATAAAGAAGCGATAAAAAGATTTCAAACAGAAATTAGGAAGGCACAAGCACTCTATTTTGAGGAAAGGATCATAGGAGCAACTAATGCACCGAGAGAAATTGCAAGAATAATGAAAACACTGTCCACATGCCCACAACCAGAAGGTCCCAAAGAGGGAATCCCACAGAGATTTAAGGAAATTGCGGAATTCTTTAATAATAAAATACTTAACATCTACAATTTATTCCAACCCCCCCCCCAGGATAGGGAGGATACCCTACCCCCAAATGCCCACAAGGGACTAAACACGCCTAATGAAGGAGGAAATACAGAGGGTATGGAAGACATACCGACCATGAATCTTACAACCCTCGATCTCATTTTTGGGAAAATTAAATCGGGATCGCCCAACGACCCAGCACCAGTACACATGCTAATAAAAGTTAAGGAAACAATCCTCCCGGTCATCCCAGAAATGATTAATCTATCCCTGACCACGGTAACAGTACCAGTCAGATGAAACAGGCGATGGTAAGGGCTCTTATTAAAAAGACAAGCCTTAACCCAGATAATTGGGGAAACTACAGTCCAGTATCACTTTGACCATTCGTCAGTAAGGTAATAGAGAAACACGCAGAGGCGGTTCCTCCATGGGGGCGTTTGGGCGCCGCCCCCCCTGTTTTCTCCCCGTGCGAGAAGGCAGAAACAAATGGTAGTTATTGCCTTAATATAACTACCATTTGTGATTTGTTTCTGCCTTCTCGCACGAGAAAGCAGAACTTCCTTCCTGGTGTAGAGTCAGAGTGGGCGGTGTGTTACTCGAGGGCAGGGGGGAGTGGCTTGGGGGAGTGGCTTGCCCAATGTTGTTAATACTGATAGTTTGGTCAGCCTGAGGCCGCCCAAACAGACAGTATTAACTACAGTGGGAAAGCCACTCCCCCAAGCCACTCCCCCCTGCCCTCGCGTAACACCACACACTCACTCTCCCTTTTCTCTCTGTATGCTGCTGCAGCAGCATACAGAGAGAAAATGACGTAGCCTGGGGCAGCCGGCCGCCCCAATCAAAAACGAGGTGGTGGAGGGGAGGGAGGCTGCCTGCTGCGCAGCCTTCCTGTGATGACGTGCTGCAGGACTGGAAAATGAGGAAGGCGGGAGTCGGGACAGAGTCTCTCCGGACGGTGAGTTTATTTTTTTTTATTACCCGTTCCTATTTCATTTAAGTTCATACTTTTCCATTTGCTTTTTTATTATTGAGAGCCGCTCTCTGTCACAAACTGATACTACCGCCCTCAATTTAAAATGACAGTGAAAAACGTGCTCCAACCCATCAACATAATGTCCATAAAAGCAAACTCAGTTCTTTTTACCTCATCACGCCATAACCGGCAGTTATTTGTATGCTTATCTTCCTCCGTATTCAGGGCATCATCAACTTCCCTCCCATTCTGACCTGTCCTAAAACCTATTTTCACACGTGTTCCCTGTAAGTCCCTAATTAAGGCAAACCCCGTGACCAAACATGAGATGTGCTTCCTAATGCAATAAATAAGTGCCTAACATACCCATAATGCACTGGCCCTGTAATCAGGAACCGTGAACCAAACTCAAATAAAACAAATATAACTAATGATTTGTGAGCAACGAGAAAAAAGTGAAACAAGTCAATATAAGAAATAAATTAAAGCATAAACAGTAATAAAATCGCTCTTAACAACTGAATCAGTCCCTTTCAGTTCACCAAAAATCTGTTGTGTGTAACAAATAAACTTGATGTTAAATTAAAATTAGATGCAGTTCAGACTAGATGACACTGTCAGCAATCCGCCCAAGATGATGTAATTGTCGTGCTGTCCCCACAGTGGTCTTTCTCAATACAGAGAGAAAAGATAGAAGCAGTCATTTGTGGGCATTGCAGCTGCTCCAAAATTTCAGTGCTTGTGTCACAGCAGAAGCACGGAGGCTCGCGCAGCATACAGGAGTAAGGGACAAAGTGCTTTGCTTTCCCTTTTCTCCTCTTTGTACATCAACACCATTTCAGTCCCCATTGATGCAAGGTGTGATCCTGGTACAATCACATTGCATAATGTTTCATATTCGCCAGTGTTTGTGGAGTGATTTGGTGTAACCCTGTAGCAGAGAATGGGCAGGAAATAGGCAGACTTAAGGGGTTGTACCTGTATTGATGTTTAACAGTGCACCATTTTATAAAACGTGCAATATGTTAATGGAAAAGTAATGGTTATATTTATTTAATCATATTTTAATGCCTCATACCCCTAACTACCTCCCGGCTTTTAGAATGCAGTGTGGTGTTTCAGAGATAAAACCTTGAACATCTGAGATGGAAGGGGGGAGGAGGCTGAGTGTCTGACTATTTGTCTACATTATAATTCCTATTATAAGATCCGTTTGGGTGTCTGCTTTACAGTTTCAAGACTGAGATGTGTCTGCTTGCTAGTTGTGTATTTGTCTGTCTACTTGGCAATCCCCAGTAGAGAGGTGTATGTACACCTGTAGTGAGCATGGGTCTCTGTGGAGCTGGGTGAAGGTACAAGAGCAAAGCTGTGTGAATTGAGGGGAGGGGAGGTGCAGTGACCGATCTGTTTAATAGGCCCAGCCAGCACTAATTGCTTTATTAACCTTCCTGCTTCCTCAAATTTGCTTAAAAATGCACTGTTTGTCCACTCTTTTTTTCAAAATTTTCTTGGTGGGGAAGCCCTCAAACCCCCCGTAGGTTGTTCGACCTTGCTCACTATACTCGCTACCCGTAGTGCAGTACAACAATAATGTTACGCCCCACCACTTTCAAATGTCACCAGCCGCCACTGGAAACACGTGAACACAATACTGTCCAACTATCTAGAATCAAAGGACATCCTGCACAGGACCCAGACAGGCTTTCGCCCCAACCATGGGACTGAAAAAGCACTCTTAACACTAATGGAGAAAGCCAGGAAAGTACTGGATCACGGAGGAACAGTGGCAGTTATTCTATTAGATCTTACGGCCGCATTTGATACATTTAACCATAAGATTCTAGTAGATAGACTTAGAGAAATAGGATTCAGAGGAAGGGCTCCAGACTGGCTGAAGTCCTTCCTATCAAACAAAACCTTCCAGGTGTTCGAAGACAGGCACAAATCGAGAGAGATTCCTCTTATTAATGTGTACCTAAAACCACTAGCAGAGAAAGTACAGCCATATGGTGTGACCATAGTCACATACGCAGATGATACTCAGCTGGTGGTAGCTCTGGAACACGCAAAGGAAGATCCCATTGATCTTAATCCTGTCTGGAACAGGTTGCCACATGGATGGCACACTCATTCCTAAAGCTCAATGGAGACAAGACAGGGATTATGATTCTGGGAAACAAGGCGGAGACACACACTAGTATGGACTGGCCTAGGAGGCTCGGCCCAAACCCCCAGCCCAAAGAGAAAATCAAAAGGTTAGGAATATGGCTAGATAAGGAACTCAAACTTGGCCATCAAGCAGTCACCACAGCAGCCACCTGCTTTGGCATCCTAAAACAACTTAGAAAGATTCTCCCACTTCTCCCGGACACTGCACGTAGAACCATGATACAATCTTTGATTCTCACTCTATCTTGGAACCCCTAAAACTACGATCAGGAAATTACAAATAGTGCAAAATGCAGCAGCCAGATTACTCCACAATATCCCTAGCAGACAATCAGCAAAACCTGCGCTGATGGCCCTACACTGGCTACACATTGCTGAGCGTATAAAATTCAAAGCACTATGTATTTCCCATAAAACCCTCTGGAATACAGGCCCGAAAATAAACAAATCCCTCCTTACCTTTCACCGCCCCTCACGTAACCTTAGATCGGCCAGCCTTTTCCAATCCAAGGTACCCATAACTAAAAGAGTAAGAGCAGGCGGACGTATGTTCTCATATAACGCAGCCTTGCTATGGAACTCTCTCCCGATCAAGCTCACATCGAACCCCAACCACATAACTTTCAGGAAACACCTTAAGACTTGGCTATTCCAGAATGCTTTCTAGATCTCCTTTGTCCTGTATATCACATGACAGCGCTGGGATGCCTGAGGGTAGCCATGTACTTAACAAGAATTATTTAATAATAATAATAATATAAGACCACTGGATTTAGAGGGTGGGCCGCACTGGACTCGTCGACCAAAGGCATGGTACTAGGAGTAGTGTGGTGTTGCACCTACCTACCCTAGTGAAAACTAAACTCCCAAAGATTAGAGAAAGGGTTGTGCTAGACCCTCAACTACCAATCCAAAAGTTAAGTAGAACTTCCTAGATTATAAAATATTGCATGTGCCTAGCTAGTGATTGTTTTTTATGCAATTTTCACCTAGATTAAGTGATAAAACAGTACAGGCTTTAATCCCAACCTCTGCAGCCAAATGTAGGAGGCTGAGTTAATATCTGGTGCACACTTGTTTTAGGGGTGCACAATGAACTGATTCAGGGAAACCTTATGGTGATTTTAGTGGTCTTTGAATACCTTTGAATGCTCTCTTAGTGGTTGCTATGGAGAGAAGACTTCAGGCTTATGTTTAAGGAATGTAAAGCAGCTTGTTTTACCAACTTAAATCTGTAGTGTAGGCTAGATGAAAAGAAACCCCACAGTGTTTATAAAAATTGGTCTTATTTATTACACACAATATCACTAACAAACAAGTTACTTATCATCGGTAACGCATTATCTGGTAGAGACTCTAGCTGCAGATTCCTTACCTTTGCATTTCGGAGGTGTCAGGCTGGATCTGTAAACTTTTGCTGAGCAATACCCCTTTTGCGTGGCATCGGGTGGGTCCATTTGGCTCAACATGCCATTGTAGGCATTGGTAGCATCTGTTCGTCACGTGCCTCTATAGGAACCACCCAGGTGCGCAGACGTCAGTACTTTTAATTTCTTCCATGACAGAAGTGCAGAGCCACGAAGTAACTCACGCAGTTGTGTGCAAAACTAGGGCCCTGAAAAGAGGAGTAACACTAGCCCTACAATATTAGTCCGCACAGTGGGAAGGCATGGGTGGGGCTGTGAGGAATCTGCAGCTAGATAGAATATTGCATGCGCTGCCCAGGCTTGGCTTAAAAAGGAGAAATGTAACCACAGAAACAGTCAACATTTTGAATATTCAGTGTTGGCAGACATCATCCATTTGGGAAAGGTATCAGCACCCCCACAGCTGCGGTATTCATTCTGGACAACTTGAATAAACAAGGACCAGGCCCTGGGCTGTGTCAGCCAGTCTGTGGCAGCTAGTGTCGCTTAAGAAAATCCCCAAAAGAGTTTCACTCTGCAGCAGGTAATATCGTCGTCACTAGCCGGCTGAGTGTTGCCTCTTTTCCGGGGCTTCTGCGTCACAATGTCATCTTCCTCTGCAAGACTGGCACCACCAACCACTCCCCAGCTATCCAGCGAGTTCCGAGCCTCCTCCAGGGTGGTAAAATACTATGCTTGTCCATCTGCCACCAGAACAGTTTTGCCGGGAACAAAGTAGAGTAATTTCTTTTAACATTTCTCCATGATTTCTTGACTTCAGGAAAGGACCGCCGCATTCTCTGAACTTGGAGGGTAAAGTCCGGGAAGAAAGCAGCATTATTACATCGGACTGGAGGTGCACTGCGAGCGGACTACAGAATGACATCTCAATCCCGGTAGTTAAAGATGCGTGCTACTGTAGGGCTCGGTGGGACACCCAGTCCTATTGGAGTGCCAAGGTCTCTGTGGGCACAACGGAGAAGTATTTTGAGAGGGCACGTTGTTGTAACTGTTTGAGTATAAGGTCTTCCACAAACCACAAACAAATTAACACCCGGTCCCTCTGATCATTCAGTGACTCCTATTATGCAGATATTATTTCTCCTACAGCACCCCTCAAAATCTTCCAACTTGGCTTCTACGACATTCGTAGTAGCACACCCACACCCTTAGGCTCTTTTGAACATGCACCTTTCCTGTGTAACCAAACTCATCATATGGTTCTTACTCAAACAACATCGCCCTTACTGGATTTTTAATTTTAGCCATTTACAGTGCAGTAGTGGAGTCTACATATTTATAGTGAAAAAGCGGTATTCACAACTTCCTTCATACACTTTTACAGCCAGATTCATCAAGCGAAATGCGCTCGCAAAAGGGCCAGATTCTGAGAATCTGGCCCTTTGCGAGTGCAATATTTGCATTTGGGATTCATCATCCCAAATGCAAAAATCGCTAATAAAGAATTCGAAAATTTGCGAGGATTAGCATTTAGGAATCTCTATTAGAGATTCCTTAAATGCTATTCATGAAACATTTTAAAATTGCGAATTCGCAATTTAGGAGCGCTATTCACCACAAAGTCAAACCTCCTGGTAAATAGCGAAAACTTAGAAAAATGCATTTAAATGCATTTTTCTAAGTTGCATGTTACACACACACATGTCCTTTGGACATTTGTGTGCACAACATCAGTGTAAATTCACATTTCAGGGGTGTTACAGGGTGTCCTTTGGACACCCCTGTACCCTTGAAATTGCATCCTTATTTGCGATTAGCAAATTGCTAATCTCAAATAAGGAATAACTCCCCTTTCATTCCTATGGGCCTTTAGCAATTTGCTAATCGCAAATAAGGAGGATGTAGGAATCACAATTTATTTTGCGATTTCTACATGAATCCAGATTTGCAAGTCCTTAATAACGATTCCTTAATAATCGCTATTAAGGACTCGCAAATCGGGACTTTGATGAATCTAGCTGTATGTCCCTACGGAAGGTCTGAAGCAATTGCCTGACGAATATGAAGAATAAGAAGCCTGAACAAACCGATGCACTCAATAATATTTTGAGTTGTACTGGAAAATTGCTTTGGTGTTTTATTTATGCATTCTTTTTTCTGGTTTTGGGGATTTGTATTATCACAAACGTGAGGTAAAAGTGTTTCAATAAAATAAATTAAACAAATAAAGCAACAGGTCACAAGCAGGCCAAACAGCGGTCCTGAGAAGTTATATGAGTGGAAGCGAGAGGAAATATGTCACAAGCAGAAGCAACAACATGGGGCAGGCAACAGAAAGCAGCAAGCCTTGAGGAGAATGGCATACAATTTTGGTGTAAATGCAGAACTGGAAAACCTTCCAGACCAGGGGAAGGGATTGGACAATACAAATGTGCAGTCGACTTGCTACCAAGAATTACTCTTGCCTCCGAGCCAACACCCTCCCTGTATGACTGACAAACCTTTATATGGCAGCTCCCTATAATCACAAGCAATCTTTACTTCCCTCGACCCAGCAGTGAAGAAGTCACTATCTATCTATAACAACAGCAACATTATGATCCAAGCATCAGACACCAACATGGATATCTTCAACATACACTTTCACACTCTCTTGAAGACCAAGACTTCAAGCCAAAACACATATCTCAATCTCCAACATACTAGCAACCCTTCAGGTACTCTCTCAAACTCTACCTCCTGACAATCCACTCACACTGCTACACTTCACAAGAGATTACCCTCTCACGATACGCACCAATAAAACATTGGCCGACCACAGTACTCCTTTAATGAACACACCAATATGTGTTGGGCCCAATGCCGAGGTGTGGCAGCATAACTTTCTCAAACGCACAATGATTGCATTATCCGAGGCTTTCCACTC
This sequence comes from Lissotriton vulgaris, assembly GCF_964263255.1. Taxonomy (NCBI): domain Eukaryota; kingdom Metazoa; phylum Chordata; class Amphibia; order Caudata; family Salamandridae; genus Lissotriton; species Lissotriton vulgaris. The sequence goes on along the minus strand of NC_141691.1, from coordinate 2,022,417,115 downwards.
AGAAACAACTCTTTAAACATCTGGAGCCTAGACCTTTATGCCCCCTTAAAAGCGTCATGTTTAAATATACCAACACCCATACCCAAATCCATTTTCTGGATTACTCTCTAGGGTACTCCTCAAGTCACAACTCACCGCATGATAAAACCACATTGTCTCACCTTAGCCAGAGGAGGAACTGTACAACCCATACCAACCAATTTTCAAAGACAGAACAATAGTTCATACGAAAACCCTGCTGAGATAGCAGAAACCATCTGATTGCATGACATAGAACTATTCCTCACAGAAACATGGATTCCTGGCTCCACTGTCCCTCTGATGGACCTATTAGTTCCTCCTGACTTTGAGAGTATTCTGAGAAATTGATAGGGGTGCTCTGGAGGAGCCCTAGCAATTATTCACAGGAATTTGCTAAACCTAAACTGCATCAGAACAGGGACCTACTTTACATTTAAATACCAGGGAGTGACCCGCAATCGCTTCCACCTCCACTGTGGTGAACAGGCAGACAACAAGGTAATTCCTTCCTAGAAATCATCAAATTTAAACAACTCTGCACAGGCCCAATCCATTTGAACTTCTCATTGCTAATGAAGATACTACCTGGAAACCCTGCCTGGGGTGGACTCTTCTGGAAATTTCATAATTTTCTACCTACACTCCGAAGGTGTTCCTCAAAAAGGTCAAGTCGCCAAACAGAAAGTGTGGTCCAGGGACACAAGACAAATTGATGCTAAAGAGCTGTCTTCCAAAATCAGGTCTATCCAGGCCAAGGGTGTGGAATTCCTATCGCCTGACGCCCAAGCAGGCTTTGAAAATTTACAAGAATGTTACCAGACCTGCAGGTATAGTGACTTAGATACTCTACTCAACCTAACTGTAATGCTCTTGACCTATAAACTGATTTCAAAGTATGTGATCCTAGGCAATTATTTTAATTCATTGAGCCGCCATTTACTTCATTGTCTCATATGATAGCACCTTCAAATACGCAAGTTCAGCATGTCTGCTGTACCAAAAACTATTTTGTTTGATTTAATAGACTAAGATTTGGCTCCATATATAATACAAATTTAGCCACATATAAGATACACATGACCACTGACTTGCCTCTAAGTTTATTAATAGCAATTCCATCATGGTGGGGCATGAGTGTTTCTCAAATCATGTTAAAAAACTATCACTTTTAATAAAGACATAGCTAAAGCGTGAAGTAGTAGCACACTGTCATTTGCAATCAACACATTTTTGATTGAAATGGCAACATTTCCCACTGACATGCTATTTTACTGATAAAACTATAGAAATATTGTTTGGAAATCATGGGCCCGATTCACAGAACTAATTTACGACAAAATCCTAAACTTACCACTTTTGGTTTTCAGAAAAGGCATTTAGTAGTCTTAAGCTAGGATTTTGTCCTAAATTAGGATTTTGTCTTGAGTTAAATTTAAGTTTAACTTAAGTTTGTCTTAAGTTTAACTTAAGACAAAATCCTAACTTAAGATGAAATCCTAACTTAAAACGAAATCCTAATTTAAGACAAAATCCTAATTTAGGACGAAATCCTAACTCAGGACAAAATCCTAACTTATGACAAGATCCTAATTTAAGACAAAATCCTAACTTAAGACAAAATCCTAATTTTATTTTTTGATAATCAACTTCATTGGCATTTTTAAAAACAAAACAGGGAAAGAATTTCATTAGTCGCAGCTCGTGAATCAGCAGGTGCAGTAGGGTAAAAATCACAATACATATGGGTGAAAGAAAAACATTCCAGTCCGACATCTTATTTAGCATGGTAACAACAAAGACAGTGGGCAGATCTGGGTTCACGGCGGAGCCAGATTAAACTATTTCCCCCATATTTTAGGAAACATTTCAGGGGTACCCCGATATTCAAAGAGGGTCTCTTCCTGGGCCCGCACCAGTCCACCCCCCTCCTCCACCCCCCCCCCCCCCCCCACCGTGGGACCGGATTCCCGCATCCAGTTGCGTGCTATGTCCCGCTTGGCCACGGCCACCGCCGTCCCCAATAGGCGTTTGTCTGCTTTATTTCCGTCTAGGCTATCGAAGATACCCAGCAACAGTCAAAGTGGGTCGTGAGGGACCTCCCAGCCCTGAGCCTGTTAAGTTCTCTCTCCACCCTCCTCCAGAACTTCGCCAGGACCGGGCATGCCCACACCATATGATAGAAGTCTGCTAGAGAGTGCCCACATCTGGGGCATTTCGGGGAGGGTCGCAAGTGAGCTCGGAAAAGCCTCTCTGGAGTGAGGTAGGACGTGTGTAGATAGTATGTTTGTACCAGCCGTAACTTGGAGAAAGTGGTCAGAGTATGCGGGGCCATCAGGGCGTCTCTCCAATCAGCCTCCTCCAGGGGTCCCACCCAACCCTCCCAGCGGGTGCACAGTTGGTCAAGGGACGAGAGTCTATTGTTGACTAGGGCATGGTAAATTCGGGACACTCCTCCCCTACCCAGATCCCCCATCATCATTTGGGCTTCCAGCGGACTCAATTCTGGAAGGATGGTAGACGCGGGAAGGTGTGCATGCAGGGTGTGGCGCAGCTGCAAATATCGAAAGTGTTGGGTGTGAGGAAGGGCGTGGCACTGCTGTAGGTCAGCGAAGTCTCACATGTGGTCCCCCACCCAGACGTCCCCGAGCACCGACACCCCAATGAGATCCCAGCGCCGAAACCCTCCAAGGGTCGAGACCTCCTGAAGCCAGTTCCCATGCCAGAGTGGCGTCTGGCCGGTAAAGTTTGCGGTCCCATCCTGTATGGCGCAGGGCAGTGCGCCAGGCCAGCAATACCGCCCGGGTAATCGGAGCCATGGTTTGTGGGACAGGGCAACCATAGAGGGTTGCTTGGAGCTGAGGAAAGTCCGTCTCTTCCAGTTCCACCTGGTACGCCGGGTCGGACCAGCCGCCCACGTACCAATCGTGGATGACAATAAGCTTGGTGGCGAGGTAGTAGACGTAAAGATGGGTCACCCCTAAGCCCCCGTCAAAGGGAGGAATGCAGCTGTGTGCGAGGGAGATACGCGATCGCCCGCCGCTCCAGAGGAACCTGGAGAGGGCTCCGTTCAGCTCCTGGAACCAGGAACGGGGAAGGGGGATAGAAGTATTCTGTAGAATGTATAGGAAATGGGGGAGGACCATCATTTTGAATAGTGCGCTCCATCCCATGGGGTTGAGGGGGAGGGATTGCCATTTCTTCAGGTCAGAGCGCATTCGGGTTACTAGGGGCGTCACATTCAGTGCCCTCTCCAGCTCCGGCAATAGAGTCACCCATATCCCCAAATACCTGACCGATTGACGCCTAAGGGGGATGGAGGACTACCAGTCAAAGCATTCCCGGGAGGGATGCAGTGGGGCCAGGGTGGATTTCGCCGCATTGAGCCGGAGGCCAGAGACTCGTTCGAAGTCCTGAAGGATCTGCAGACACCTAGGTACGAAGATGCCGGGTCCACCAGATAGAGGAGCACGTCATCGGCATAGAGGGCTATCTTGTCGAAGTGGCACTCATTCCAGGCCCACCCCTGAACGAGGCGGTCGAGTCAGACGAGGGTCCCCAGGGGCTCCATCGCTAACGCGAACAAGAGTGGTGATAGGGGAAATGCCTCTGAGAGCGTCCCGTTAATCAACACTCGGGCCATGGGGCTCGCATAAAGGACCATAACATAGCTGCGGAACCGCGGGCTGAAGCCCATCTCCTTCAGGACGTCTTGTAGATAGTCCCAGCCCACCGTATCAAAAGCTTTCTCAAAGTCAAGAAAGAGGAGGGCCAGATACGGAGTGAGGTGGGAGCCATGGGCCAGAGTCAGATGGAGGCGGCGGATGCAGTGGCGAGTACCTCTGGTCGGCATGAAGCCACATTGATCCGGAGGGACCAGATCTCTCAGGAGGGGCCTGAGCCGCTGGGCCAGTATGGTGGCGAAGAGCTTGATTTCGGTTTTTATAAGGGAAATCGGGCGGAAGTCTGCGCAGTGCACGGAGGGCGCAGGGGTTTGGGGGATGACCACAATCGTGGCTAGGTCCGACTCGGGGGGAAAGGATCCCTACTCCAATACGTTGTGGAAAAGAGTCAACAGGTGAGATGCTAGAGTGTCCCGGAAGGCTGTATAGAATTCCTGAGGGAATCCGTCCCGACCGGGAGTCTTGCCATTATTCAGAAGAGGGATGGCCTCCAGGACTTCCTCCTGTGTGAAGGGTTTCTCCAGGACCGCGGCATCCTCAGGGGTGAGGGAGGGTAACCAGGCACCCGCCCTGCTCAGGAGGGTAGACAGGGACGTGTTGGGTGAGCGCGCCGCATAGAGATGGGTGTAGAAGTCGGCGAAGGCTCCGAGGGTAGGAGATTAAGTTGTGTAGAAGTTTACCGTTTTTATCCCCCCAGCCGTAGATCCGCGCCACTGACGACCGCCACAGCTGCTAAGTCGAATTGAGCGAGATCTGACGGAGCTCCTCCCGGATCAGCGCCAGCTGTCGAGTGGGATCATTTAGACCCAGTGCCGCTTGCTCGGCTTCAAGCCGGGCAGCCTGAGACTCCAACTCTGCAAGTCGGGCCAGCCGGTCCGCTCGTTTGGCGTGCACTAGCCCTCTCGCCACTCCACAAATCACCACTTTAGCGGCATCCCAAAGTGTCCCTGGCGACTGGACCGAGCCCTCATTGGCGGTGAAGTAGTGGGATAGTTCATGCCTCAGTTCGTCTACCAACGCCTGGTCCTGCAAGAACCATGCATTGAGGTGCCATACCGCATGCGGACCCCCCAGCACGGAGCCCATGCGGAGGGAGACGGGGGAGTGATCCGACAGCCCCCTCAGTAGGATAGTAACCCCAGAGACCAAATGACAGTCTGTGGCCAGGAGCAGGAGAAGGTCTATGCGGGAGTGGGTGTGGCGAAAGGCCGAGGTATGAGTGTATTGTGTCTTGCGCGGGTTCCAAACCCGCCAAGTGTCGCATAGCCCCAAGGCCGAAGCCCAGCCCGACAGGGCCGCTGCGGAGGAAGAGCGGTACGCCGACGGGGGGCCGGTTGAGTCCTGCCCTGATCGCATAACGGCATTGAAGTCACCTCCTATAATTGTGAGACTGGGCGGGAAAGTGGGGACGATCTGAGTGAGGCATCGGAGCATCGGGGACAAGAGGGTTGGCGGGACATAGACACTCAGGATGTTTAGGGGACAGCCCTCCAGCATGCCCAAGATTGCGACATAGCGCCCCAGCGGGTCATTGTAGGCTTTAAGCAGGGTGAAGGGGAGACCTCTCCGCAGCAGGATCGCCACCCCTCGAGACCCCCGCTTGAACCCTGAGTACCAGACCATCGCGAGCCCTTAACGTGCTCGGAAAGTGCATTGAGTCCCTAAAAGGTGGGTCTCCTGGAGCAGGAGCAAGTCCGCCGAGTGGCGATGCGCTGCTCAAAGGACCACGGCGATCTTAATGCGGTCAAGGAGACCGTTGACGTTCCAGGAGAGGACGTGGAGGGGCCTCATTAGAGTGGAAGACATTCAGGGAGGAGGAGGATATGGGAGATCGCGGGGACAACTGGGGACGCGCTTCGAGGGGGAACTTACAGCTCCACAGCGGGTTAGAAGAGCGGGCTGTGCGCCTCCCCCTGGCAAGCAGGAGGTGTCATGGCGCGGGCAACCACGCCTGCGGGAGCCAGTCCGGCATCGCCTAGGCTTGGGCCCTTCTTGCGCAGGGCGGAGGGTGGGACCTCGGGAAGGGGAGAGTCTTCACCCAGGTAGAAGGGGGCGCTCCACCGTGAGCCAAGTCCAGGCATCCTGTGGGGAGTCAAACAAAAAGGACTTGCCCTGAAAGAGGACCTTGAGTCGGGCGGGGAATAGGAGGCCATACCTCAGGCCCAGGGCCCGGAGCTTTTGCTTAACATCGTCGTAGGAACTCCTCTGAGACTGGACCTCCCTCGAGTAGTCCGGGAAGACCATGATTTTGGAGTTCTCAAATAACAGTGGACCCAGGTCCCTAGCCGCTTCCAGGATGGCACCCCGATCTCTGAAGTTGAAGATGCGGAGAATGAAGGGTCGGGCAGGGCCTCCGGGCGGGGGGGGGGGTCGGGTGCTAGGGATTGATGGGCCCTCTCTATGCCGAACCAGGGGGAGAGCTTCACAGCCGGCATCCAGGATCGGAACCAGGTTTGGCCACCGGACCCTTCTCCACCCCCTCCGGAAATCCCAGGAGGCACAGGTTAATCCTTCGGGCTCGGTTTTCGGCATCCTCCGCCCTGTGGTGAAGATCCGACGTCAGAGTTTGGAGACGGGCCACTTGGGTCTTGAGGGCGGCCAGGTCATCCTCCACCATGGATATGCAGGACTCGGCTTCGGTGATCCGTGCCGTCGCGCTCCTGAGGTCCTGTCAGATGAGGGCCACATCCACGCGCACCTACCCAATTTTGGCCTCAACCGATGTCTGGGAGGCGCTGATCGTCTGGAGGATTGTTGAGAGGTCCCCTCCCTCCGCCCTAGAGGGAGGTGGGGGCTCGTCCCCAGGAGCATGGTCTGTCCTAACTAATTGGTCCATGCAGAGCTGGGAGGAGGGGACCGGGGTCTGTGTGTGCTTTCCCCGGACCACGGCTTCTACAGGCGGTCGTGGGCCAGGAGGAGTATCGCTGCTCCAGGTACGCAGTCCAGCGGGCACACCGCCGGATCGTTCAGCGGGTAGATTAGCAAGCGGGGGCCTGAGTGGAGGAGGGGTCAGCAGAGGGAAGCCATAGCGTTCCTGATGCAGGGAATCAGTCCAAAGGCGAGGCCCCAAGGCGGTCGTCCCAGTCGTTGCGCTTGTGGCTGGCCTGGCCCGGGTGTAGCAGGGTGAAGCAGAAACCTGTAAGCACAGCCCCAGGTCCAGGGCCTCTCCACCGACCCCCACGCCGCCGCGCCTCGCGGAGGAGCAGTGTCTGTGTCCGGATGGGTGCAGACGTGTCCAGGCTCCCACTCCCGAGGCAGGCGGAGAGAGTGGGCGAGGGCAGTGGCTGCAGAGGGGTGCAGGAGGCGACTGGAGCGTGTCTGGCGACAGGCCGGAGTCCCGGGGGGCAGAAGCACAGCGGGGGTCGAGGACCGGCGAGGGGTCAAGGGGCCCCGGGGGGCACTGGGGCGTGTGGAGTCACAGTCCTATTGAAAGCCCACAGGCGGAAACCCCTGGGGGTCCAACCCCTGCCCTGACCCCCTCCTCACCTTCAGTTCAGGCAGTCCAGGCCTCCAGCAGGGCCCCGAGGCGACAGCCCCCCAGAAGCCGTCAAGTCGAGTCTCCAGGGCCACAAAGGGCCTCCCAGGTGCCGGGGGAACGTCCCAAGGGGGGGGCAGCCGATGGGGCAGTTCAGCAGGACCCCAGAAGCGCTCCCGGGCGTAGACACAGGTCCACCGGGCCTTCAGTTCAGGCCTCCAGAACCAGGCAGTTCACAGCGGGCCAGGTAGAGAGTTCACAATTGCTGACAGGCCTCTCCTTTCGACCCTCCGTGCCAGCACCGCACAACGCCCAGTGGCCGCAGGCAGGGGCCCGGATGGGTCCACGGCTCAGGGAGGCTCAGCAGATGAGCACGGCAGGGATCGCCCTCAGCCCCCGCTGCCCAGGCAGGCCCACCGACTCCAGAGGGCACACGGGGCTCGCGTCACGCCCCTGGGCTGGGCAGGCGGGTGCAGCAGCTCCAGCCAGGATGGGAAGCCCAGTGGGGGCCCGGAAGTCATGCCTCTCTCTCCGCCCGCACGACGGGCCGAACAGTCTATGGGGGCCGCAAAAGGATCGTCGCCGCCGGGAAATGGGAACCGAGCGCTCCGGAGGTCAGTAAGCGATGGAAGCGCGTAGAAACCGCCGGGCGACCTCCAACTTCGCCAGGAGGTGACCAGCGGACGGGACAGTGCAGCGGTGTCAGGTGGGTCCAGCAATAAAGGCTGCTGCTGGCGGATAGAGGGCGGATGACGGATGGGGGTCCAGAGCACTCTTAGAGTGTGACCGCCATCTTGACGCCCTACAACAAAATCCTTATTTAAGACTACTAAATACCTTCTATTTAAAACGTTGCTTGCATCACACTTCCGAAATACAAAACAAAATGTGCTTAAGTAATTCCCGATATATTTAGAAATTTTTGTACTAAGCATTTACAAGCTATATGAATGTTGTGTGTTAGATACAAAACTGACATCCTACAGCCTTTTGTTTAACCATGATTGTCAGACAGCTCACTTGACAAAATCCTCTAACTGTAGAAAGAGAATTAAACACCATTTTCCAAAATAAGATAAGAATTCATTAGTAAAAAGACAAACTGACATTTGGCCTCTGCCCTTGAACAGACAGCAAATGTGTCATGATAAAAACAAGATTTAAAGGCATCTTAATTGCTCATTCATCTTCTGAATGAACACCTGCTACTTTCCAGCTCAAGTTCACTCCCTAGAATGGACTAGTAAGACCTAAAAATAGCTTGACCTGATAAAATGTGACTCACCATAACAAGTGGGAGAGTCGATTTTTCGAGGCCTGGCAGGACATATTGTTTAGGATCAAGACAGAAAAGTGTTCATGTTTATTTTGTCCTTGGAACAAATGGGCACAAACCCCTACAGCACTAACCCTTTGGCTGTCAATCACAATACCACATTATGGATCTGTGAAAAAGCATTGTCTGCAGTTAAGGTTAAGATCGTAGCCGTATGTTCATGCTTTTCAAACTTCTATTTATGGTCCCTTAATGCAAAGACTTTATTATTCGAGTGAAAGCTCTAAGGAAATGTTGCAAGCTCTTCTACCACTACTGACAGTGGTTCCAGTATAAAAATGTGCGCATGTATTAAGAAGGTTTAACATTGGGAGATGCTGCCTACAATGCTCCCAGATTGTTCTGCAATTAGATGCAAATACTGTGTAAAGTCAGTTGTGTAAATATGAAAAATTTGAAAGTAAACAGGCATTGGCAAAGTCATCAGTCTAATGTTGGTTTGGGAATATGTGCTTTGTTTTGACATGGCTTTCGTAAAATAATATTTTTTGTTAGCTTCCAGACAGTCACTAATATAAGAAAAACATTGTCTAAAACCAAAATATTTGTAGGTGTCAAAAATCACAGGGTGCTATAGTTCTTGGGACTTAAGTAAACGTCTCTGTGCCAGTGTCCCTTCTGAAAGAGTAAAATGCAGTCACACAGAGTGCAGCTAACCATAGACAAAGTTATATACATTTTTAACTGATAAAAAAAAGAGTGTCATGGGTAAGCGGAGATAGGCACATAGGGCACAACATACACTGCGTTGTGTGAGTGATTTGGCACGAACTACATCTCCCAGAATCCTCAGAAGAGACTGGTCATGACACCTGACTGAGGATATCGAAGCCCCACCCTGGAAGTGCTCGGGGCTTGTCACTCGAGTAATCTGATTTTTGAGAAGAAACTAAGCAATATTGAGGTGCTTGGCTAGCTGCTAATCTTCGAGTTTGTGAAATCTTTGTGGCAGTCGCCTGTCGAAGACTGCCTTTACATTTCCTTTGGAAGCGAGATAATTTCTCAGCCTTTGGTGGTCGGGCGAGTTGCACTTGATGAGTCATCGTAGAAACGGAGAGAGAGAGACCCTATAATTCAGAGCGTCTGGCGCTCAGCTACAGATCCGGCTGGAACACCAGGAGCGGTGTTTGTTTGAAAGCGTGATACGCTTTTCTACCTCCAGTAATGTGCTGAGCAACGAGTGATTGCTATGAGCGAGGAAAGATAACGCGCTCCGTTTTCAAACCTACTTGTGTTTCCTGGAGCTGCTTTTGAGACATCTTAGGGTAAATAAACAACGTTGGTACGCGCTGAGGAAGCGCTTCATTTCTTTGTTTTCTTTAGTACCTGATTATTGTTCAGAGGAGTGGGGCGGCACTGGACGTATTTGTGTATTTCTGGCCTCCAGAGGAACAGTGCAACAGCGCCAAGAAGCGCTTCATTTTTGGTTCTTTTTGCAAAGTTTATTTACTCCCTCTGGAGAGTAAGACAGGCTGGGAGATTAACAGAGTGAATAAACCTGTTATACAGGGAACATTAAGCAGCCAGAAAGGATTGCACAGTCACCAGCCTGAGAGGATTACCTACGATCAGAAAAGTACCTTATCCTGTAATGAATAAGGACTGTTTGTTTTCAATATTTTCTTTATTTTTCTCTTTTATGCCTTTTTACATTGGGAGAAGCACGGTTGTAATTTAAGTGAGTACATAACACATAAAGGTATATGGTGGTTCTATGAATGAATGAGGTGGGGTAATCTCATGTGTGTATTGTGTCTTCACTTACGGTGGATTCCTCACCTTGGGAACAGTGCAGAAGCCTGCTACCTCATTGGTTGGGCATTGGCTGCTGAAGGCAAACTAAAGTGGTTGGTTGGCTGTTTCAGCAGGGAGTTGGAATACTGGTGCCCTTGCTGACCAATGTGTTGCCACTCAGTTTCTCGTCTGCGATCCTAAAAGGACTTGACTGCATCATTTTCTGGGAATGCTGCCTCTAACAACACACCAGCCCTCTGGAACAGCCCCTAATTTTCCAGAACTGGTGCATAGATGGTTTGCCACGCGTCAACAGCCCCAAAGAACGCGCCTTAGCCCTGCTGCCTGTAAAGCGTTTCAAAGAGGAGTCCACCTCATCTCCAAATAGGCAAGACCCATAAAAGAGCTTGTCAATTACCATAGCCTGTACATTGGCAGAGAATCAATGGACCTCATCCAGGCATGTCTTTGAAGGCCAACACTGGTGTCGGAGGGTCCCGCCAATGCATTCAGCGTTCTCCATACTGGCAGGGATAACATACTTGGCAGAGTCTGCACTCCTTTTGAACTTCAACCACAAACACTTTAAGGCAAGGCACGAAAAGAAGTGTTTGAAGCTCTAGCGGGAACAAGCAAGAAAAGTACCAAAAATGAAAGACACCCGAAACAAGACAAAATGTTCCTGTATAAACGCAGCAGCAAGCAGAGCAGAGCAGACTAGCTCACACCGTACTAGCTTCACTTTGTAGTCATGGAGTGCAAAACAGATGTGTGCTGCAGAGAGCAAAATCCCAGGACTGGGACTCCATTTCTGCTTTATTTTGTAAGCTCCTCACTAACTGGTGTATTAGACAAATGTACTGTGTAAACAGGGAATTGGCAAATATATTTTTGGGAAAAGGTATGTTCCAGTATCTCGCGCATGAACTGAGAGTTTCTACACTTTATTAATAGCAGGGACAACCTAATGGCACCAAACATGTCTCATCAAATTACATTTCCAACAGTGCACACAGCTTACTTTGGAGTTGGAACTCTTTACAACAGAGGGGGGCAGGGTTCAACAGTTTTCAATACCATGCACTGTCGAATATTACACGTAATAGTTTCCTCCCCGTATTGCTTTATTCTGTACTGTACCTCAACAGTCTCATGTATGACCTAACACATTTCCACAAACCCCTTTCTCTGGAATACACTTGGAAAATAAGAATATAAGTTATTTCCACAAATCAAGACTGCACATATTTTACCGTAGGGGGCCGGAACCATTATTTAAACAGGCCAGTGTACTTACCTGATTTTGAATGACGGCCAGTTTTCTTGTCAGAACCTGTCGAGAGTAAATAAAAAGTTTAAAAGTGATACTTCATATTACAAACAAAATACACCCTTCTGCAAGCAGTTTCTTAAATGCAACACAAATCTTAGCCCATGGCCAGAAGACTGTCTGAGGCCTGAACAATAAACTCTCATGGCCTGGGAATCAATGGATTTAAAGCAACAAACAATGCATTACTTACTTCCAGTAAGGCTAAATCCGGTCAACACTCTAACTGCAAATTTGTTACTTTGTGATTCCTCACCTTGTGAATCTCCCTACGCACTAAACTGGATCCAGAGACTGATGCAATCGCTACAGGTGGAGCCATTGGCCATTGTTGCAACTTCAACCCACCACCGGACATGACAACACAGAGCAGCATAAAAGTGCCATCGCAATATGCTGACTTCAGGTAAAGCATTATTTCTTTCCATGCCAATGACATGGAACATAGCAGACAAATGAAATGGTAGGTGGCTGTCTGCTAAGTTTAACGAAGACCCTTATTAAATCCTGAAAATCTGTGCCGCATAAAAGGGAGGGGGAGGGTGGTGAGGAATCTGCAGGCAGAATAACGAGCACATTGCACTTACGGCCCAAATCGAGGACATTTGATCGCCTGAATAGACCTTATTCCTGTCATCTGCCTTTTCTCGGGCTCTCCCTACACTTGACTCCCGGTTTTCACTAATAACGATCACGCCCGATGCGGGACGTGCTACACGGATACCATTTTATGCCGCATCCTCGCCCTGACTGGTTCCCGCGTCATCGACCAGTGTTTAACCTTGTTAATTGGCTCATTAACCACTGGATGCCCGTTTTCCGTGTATTGAGGCTGACCCCAGCAAGCACGTTTCTTCATATTGTTGGCTACTTCCCAGGCATTTGTTCGATATTTCAGTCCTGATGATGTTCCCAGAATTTCTCTTGGGATCGAAACATTGTTGACACCTGCATCTTAACTCTATACTTTAATTCCATATTTATGTGGAGTACAAGATGCATTTCTCATTGTGACTTTTGCATATCTACATATTTTTTCTTTATAAAAGTCACTTTTAAAGTCACATGCCTGTGGTACAGAAATCGCTGATTTCCAATTACCCTGTCATGTTTAGCTCACTCACCTTGCATATTTTGTGGTGTGTTTAATTATATTTAAATAAATATCTTGAAATTGTCTATTAAGACATAAACAGAGCCAATCTTTATTGTGATAATTTGGCTACAAATGTTTTGATTATCAAACTTAAAGGGACCACTGTCTCATATACTTAAGATATGGAACATAGCAGACGAGACACATGTAATGGTAGCTGGCAGTCTGCTAAGTCTATCGAAGACCCTTTTTAAATCCAGAAAATCTGTTGCGGCATAAAGGGGTGGCAGGATGGTGGTGAGGACTATGCAGATAGAGTAACCCTGAAGGTAGGTAACTTAAGCTGCTGGATACTTCTAACCACAGATTTCTCTCTTTGCGAATCAAAGTCAGAGGAATGCCCATTTCAAGAAGGTAGGTCTGAGGCATGGACTTTACAAGGGTCCTGCGGAAAAGAGAGGGCAAAAATAAATCCCCTTCCTAAAGATTTGTGAATCAATGCAGTAGTGTCTGATAATAGTATGAGCAGATGCTTACATGACTGCTTGACAGATATGCTATTCTGGAAGGCCCTAAGAACAGTAGTTACTGCTTATGCTCTAGTGAAATAATCTATAAGGCCCTCAAGAGGATCCTTTTTGGACAGGGTGCAGCATTGCTTGAAGCTGAGGATAATTCATCAGAAGGTCTGATTCTGGACTGCCTTTCCATTTTTAGCAGCAGCAAACTTAACAAACATCTGATTATCTTCCATAGGGTCTATAATAGGTCGACTGACAGCTACTAGTACCTCACATCCTGCGTTAAAAATACCTGTCGGCTGGTTTGGGACTATGCAGCTCCTGTTTTGCTGAGCAAGCACTTTAAGATTGTACGGATCATTTGTGAGGCTAGGGAAGATAATGAACAAGTAACTTACCTTCGGTAACTCATTATCTGGTTGAGACTCTTACTTGCTGCAGATTCCTTACGTTTGAATTTCCCTGGCGTCAGGCTGGATCCGTAAACTTTTTTTGAGCAATACATCTTGCGCGCATCGACAGGGTGGCTCACTTAGTCTCCATGTGAAATCAATGGCGTTGTTTATGACTTTGTGGTGCCTATATAGTTGCCACCCAGGCACACATGCATGAGTATTTTTATGCTTTATTCCAAGTCAGAAGCGCAGAGCCACGAAGTAACTGACGTAGTCGTATGCAAAACTAGGGCCCTGAAAAGGAGAGTAATCCTAGCTCTACAATATTAGTCCACAAAGCTGTGAGGCATGAGTTGGACAGTCAGGAATCTGCAGCTAGATAGAGTCTCTACCAGATAATGTGTTACCGAAGGTAAGTAACTTGTTCATCTGATAGAAACTTCTAGCTGCAGATTCCATACTTTTGAATTAGATACCTAAGCCATACCATGCCGATGTGGGCTACGGACCAATATCCTTTACTAGGAACTCCTCCAGGACCGAGCAAGCAAAGTGCCAGTCTGTGTGGACCTGACCGTCCAGGCAGTAGCATTTTGCAAACATCTGATAAGATGCCCACATTGCTGCCTGACAGGTTTCTTGCACTGAGATACCTCGAGCCAAGGCCGTAGTCGCTGCCTTTCCCCTGGTGAAATGGACCCTTAGTCCCTCGGGCTGCTTCTTTGCAAGGGCATAGCAGATCTTAATGAAGAGAATAACCCAGCAAGAGATGGTCCTTTTCTGCACTGCCCTTCCCTTCTTTGCTCCCACATTCCCCACAAGGAGTTGGTTGTCCGCCTGGAACTCTTTAGTGAAATCAAGTTAGAATAAAAACACTCTTTTTGGGTCCAGTCGGTAGAGGCGCTCCTCTTACTTAGAGGATGCGGGGAGCAAAGAAGGTGGGCAACTTGATTGACAGACCCAGATGGAAAGGGCCACAACTTTCAGTAAAAAGGATGCCAGGGTGCAAAGCACCACTTTGTCTGGAAAGGACATAAGATAAGGAGGAGAGAAAGATAACGCCTGCAGTTCACTCGCCCTCTGGGCCGATGTAAATGACACCAAGAAGGCTGTTTTGATGGTTAACAGCCGGAGGGGACAATTGTGTAAAGGCTCAAAGGGAGCGCACATCAGATAGGTGGCGACCAAACTAAGGTCTTACTGCGGCATAACATAGGGCGTATATGGATAAAGGTGAGACAGCCCTTTCAGAAATCTATGTGCAATGGGAGATTTGAAGAGAGAGGATTGGTCTGGCAGATGCAAAAAGGAGACAGAGCAGAAAGGTAACCCTTGAGAGTTCCCAAAGCAGAGCTCTGTTGGGCAAGGTTCAGAATGAGCAGAAGGACAGTAGAAAGAGAAGTAGAAAGGGGGTCAATAGACCTTTCTGTACAGTATTATACAAATTTCTGCCAACAGCAGTTGTATACCATCTTAGTGGAGGGCGACCTGGCCCCAGAATAACATATTGCCATATTGACAATTTTGGAACTCTACACTGACTCGCTCCCTCTTACCATTCTGGGAGATTTCAATTATCATCTAGAAGCACACAATACCACTGATACGGCCAGATTGATCGACAACCTAGATGCCATCAATCTTAAACAATTAGCAACAGAACCTACTCATCAGGCCGGTCATACGCTGGATGGAATTTTCACTAATGACCCGGATATTACTGTCCATAATATACAGGCTTTACCATGGACAGACCACAAAGCTATTCATGTTAACTTTAAAACTATTAAACCACAACCTGGAGCACAAGTGAAAGTCCCTAAGACACTAATTAGATGATGGGATAAAATTAAAGAAGATGACTTTGAGTCGGCACTTAACTCTTTTCCGATCACTCAGGAATGTGATAACAATAAGGCTGCCCAGCAGCTAGATAACTGGTTAATGGCAGCAGCGGACAAGATCGCGCCCAAGAGATTAATAACCGGAAAAAAAGCAAAAACATCCTCACCTTGAAACACTTTAGAACTAAAAGCCTTAAAAATTGAATGTAGGAGGGCAGAACGCCATTGGCGGCAGAACTACGATATCCTAAAAAAGATATCACGTCACGTTATAAAGAAGCAGTTATTGCAATAAAGAAACAATTTTTTACTGTGAAAATAAAAGAGGCAGGCAATTCCGCTAGGGAATTGTTCAGAACGGTTAATTTGCTAGCCAAGTCACAGCAAAACAAAAGGGTTAAGCCAGACCAAAATGTATGCAATAAAGTGGCAAATTACTTCCAAGAGAAGGTGCGGGAGATTTATAATAACTTCCCAAGGTGAACAACCTTTACAACGAAACTTTTACAATGCACTACCATTACAACTTGGTCATTACAACACAAACCATTACAACGCATTGCGCTGGGGGGCACTCTAGGATAGGGAATAAGTTTAATTTCCTATCCAACACCTTCCCTAGTGTCCACGGGGACTGGAGTTGGAATAGAAAATTAAACTTTTCACTATCCAGCACCTCTAAGCGCTATGCGTTGTAAAGGTATGCGATGTAAAAACCGCGTTGTAAAGGCAGGCGTTGTAATAGCCTGCGTTGTAACGTCATACATCCACTTCCCAAGCTTACCTACTCCTCAGAATACATTAACACCTAACATTAGCCTACAATGTATGCTGTCTGGTTTTCAGCCCATGAATAACAATGTGGTGCAAAAACGACTTATTTCTATAAAATCAGGTGCACCCACTGATCATTGCCCTCCCCCAATAATACATCAAGTAGCCCAGAAAATCTGCAAAAAACTCACACCAATTTTAAACCAAGTTATAGCCACCGGCACATATCCAATTATCTGGAAAAAGGCAGCCATTCGACCTCTTTAAAAAAAAAACTTAGACCCTAATGAACCCAAAAACTATTGACCTATAGCTGGTCTACCTATCATGGCAAACGTATTGGAAAAACAAAGCAGCAGAGCGATAACCGAATACTTTGATGTAAACAATTTGCTCGATATCTCGCAGCATGGGTTTCGTCCACGTCACTCTACAGAATCAGCATTGATTCTTGCAGCTGAGGAGATTCGCAGAGTAGTGGATGGTGGGGGAAGGGTGGTCCTCGTACTCCTTGATCTCTCGGCCACTTTTGATACCGTAAACCATGTGGTTTTGCAGCAGCGGCTGAGGGATGCGGTGGTCGAAGGGACTGCCCTGTCCCTAATGTCCTCTTTTCTGGAGGCTAAGGAGCAAAAGGTGTTCTGGGATGTCATACAGTCTGAGAGTTTTAATCTCCCCTTTAGAGTGCCTCAAGGATCTGCGTTGTCACCAATCCTTGTTAACTTGTACATTGCCCCCCTAGCTAGTCTAGTTAAAAAAACACGATTTTGGACTGGTATGATACGCTGATGACTCTCAGCTTATCATCTCCATCCCCGATGATCCAGAAGTCACTGCAGTTAGGTTCCATGCCTTCCTCACTGACATTATGAGATGGATGGACCAGAACTATTTACAAATAAATACAGAAAAGACAGAGGTGATGGAGTTTGGAACAGGTCAATCTATTTGGAGTCAAACTTGGAGGCTGGAGAATGCCCTCACCCTATTGACAAGGTTAGAAATTTGGGAATTATTTTTGACAATAAGCTGAATTTTGGTGCCCAGGTAAATAGCCTTGTCTCCTCCTGCTTCTTCCTCTTAAAAATACTGCAAAAAATTCTCCCTTTTATTCCTTCAAATACTCCAGAAAACTGTGATGGTAGCGCTTTCCTATCAAAATTGAACTATGCAAATGCATTGTTCCTGGGTATTGATAAATTTCAGCTACAAAAACTGCAATCTTTGCAAAACGCGGCTGCCAGACTTCTTCTGGGGCTGCGTAGAGGACAACCGACATCAGCTGGAATGAGATCACTACACTGGCTCCCTATTAAACAACGTATTGAATTTAAAGCGCTAACTTTGGTGTACTAAGCAGTAAATGGGGGGAGTGCAGCTGATCTTCAAAAGCTTTTTATAGCCTATGTTCCCTCACGAGCACTTAGATCGGTTACTCAAGGATTAATAAAAACTGTAAAATTTAGAAGAGCTAGATGGGGCGGTCAAGCTATAACACACTGTGCAACTACGCTCTGGAACAAACTACCTATATACTTGAGACGTCATCCGAATCTCCAGCTTTTCAGGAAGAATTCGAAAACCTGTTTTTTTACAGCTTCATAGGTCATAAGCATTCTCACTGTGTATCCACCCTCTCACTTCAGCGCCAAGACACCTCGGTATTCGAGCGCTCTACAAGAAAAATAAACATAAAGATAAACATTACAGACTTCAGGAGGAAGGTCAAACGCCATCAACTGTCACAGCGCAAACTCCACACATGGAGGTGCAGAGTTGACATGTTCTAGTGGAGAACCCTCCCCTGCTGCTGCAACAGAAGATCCTCCTGAAGGGGCAGGCCGACTGGAGGATCGATGCTCATTCTAAGAAGCTCTGTATACCAGACTCTCCTTGCCCAGTCCGGAGCCAAAGGATGACTTGGCCCAGTCTCTCCTGATCTTCTTCAGAACCCTGCGCAGGGGTGGTATGGATGGAAATACATACAGCAGGCCTGAGCTCCACTCACGAAAAAAGGCATCGCTGAGCGATAGACGCCTTGGAAACTCCAGCACGCAGTACTGCTGACACTGCGCCTTCTCTTTGAAGGCGACCATATCTAACAAAGATTCTCCCCACTTCTGAAAGAGACCATGGGCCAAAGCCTGGAGAGGCAATTTGTGATCCGCTAGGCATCCATAGCTGAGACAATCAGCTTTGGCATTCAAAGAACTTGCCAGGTGTTGAACCACCAAGGTTATGCCCTACTGTTCCAGCCATGTCCAGAGACGCATGGCCTCTCGACAAAGGGACCACTACCCGACCCCGTCTTGCTTGTTGAAGTACCAGATGGCAGTGTTGTCCATGAACAACTGCACTAGCTTCTCCTTGACAACAGGAAGAAATGCTTTCAATACCAATCGAATTGTTCGAAGCTCCAACTAATTTATGTGGAGCCCCAACACTGCCGGAGACCCGTGTCCCCTGATTTCCACCTTTCCCAGATGACTGCCCTATCTGAGAAGTGACGCATCTGTCACGGCTGTGAAATCGCGTTGGGGAAAGGAGAGGGGTCTGCCATTGACCCAATCGCGGTTCATCAACCGCCACTGTAGTTTCTTCGGAGATCTGCACAATGTCGGTGTGATTTCCCCGCTCTTGTTCCCATTGGAACTTCAGGTCCCACTCCAGAGCCCACATACGCCACCTGACAGACATGCTTCGCCATGAGGCCATCATTCTCAGAATCAGTCTCACTGAAATCCAGGAGAGAGGCCGAAACATCTGTATTATAGACTGAATATTCTGGACTCACTCTTCGGGAAGATAGGCCCGAAACTGCACTGTGTCCAGAACTGCTCCAATTAAAGGGAGCGTTTGAGAAGGAGTCAGGCGTGACTTCGGTATGTTTATAGAGAACCCCAGCGAATGCAGGAGGTTTGCTCTAGTCTGAAGGTGGGAGACCAATGCTTTGGGCGAAGATGCCTTCAACAGCCAATCATCGAGGTAGGGGAAGACTGACAACCCTAACTTGCGCAGATGAGCTGCAACCACGACCACCACCTTGGTGAACACCCGAGGGGCAATGGTAAGGCAGGAGGGAAGCACAGTAAACTGAAAGTGCTTGCGGTCTACCTTGAACCGCAGGTAATGCCTGTGGCCCGACAGAATCGGGATGTGAAAATATCCATATTGTAGGTCCAACGCTACCATTCGGTCGCCTCGGTCAAGGGCAGACGCGACCTGAGCCAAAGTAAGCATCTTGAATTTCTCCTTCTTTAGGAAGAGATTGACGGTCTGAAGAGCTCAAATGGCCCGTAGCTCCTTTTTTTAGGTCTCGCCTAGGTAGCACATGCGCTGTCTCGTCGAGAGATGCTGTATACCTTAGAGTGGGGTAGCTCTGCCCACTTACTGCCTATCTTTTTGATTAGTTGAGTTCCTAAATGCTGCAATCTAATTGGTTTTCCTAAACTTAATCCTGCCTCCTGACGGCCATGTCATCATTTTTCTCCTTCCATAGCTATCAGCCCCTTTACTTTTAAAACTGTTTTGTCCCCCTGCCTCCCCCCATTTCCTCCTGCAGTCCGTCACTTCGCTGCCCACCACAACCCCCCATCCACTCCTGTTCCTGCCTTCTTGAACGACCGCAGTTTTATTTACAATGCAATAGGTCTCGCGTAAATACAAGTCCTATTGCATTTGTAAATGCTTTTTTTCCCTCTGATTGGCTGGCTGCATTTGCACTCTATTTTGCCTGACCTAGACGCTTGCATGCGTGCGATGCTATACACCATACACATGCACGCCAAAAGTCTGCCTCTTGTTCTTTTTTCCCCCCTCCTCAATCACTGGTTCAGCACATCGCGGGCTTTCAAAGGAACGAGGCGCGTCTCATTGTACGCAGCTTGCCCGTTGTTTTTTTTATAATTAACATATTAAATAATGCCGGCCGCAGGTCTTGTTTCCTCTTCCACCTGGTCTCAACTTCACAAACGAGCGAGACCGATTGGGGTTGCCACTGCTTTTTTAAATGGGAGTCGCAGCCTTTTAAAAAAAACATATCCTATTTCTTAAAGCTCGGTTTTCAAAAATGTGAGCCTTTCTTTGCTTCGGTGCAGCGGCTCCACCACTTTCGGAAGGCAGATAATGCTTTGGGGCAATATTGGCTGTTAGGGTAACAAGAGGGGGGGGGTTGGGCTGGTAGCAGAATGGGAGAGCACGTTTGAGTCAATATCACCCCTAATGACTCTGTCTTAATAAATTCTAGCTCACTGACCACCAGGGAGTGGTGCGGCAGTCATAGGAAGGTGCTCCACCTTAGTCAGGTGTCACCCGCATTTCCGTGCATAGCGCAGACTGCGAGCTCGGCCTGGCATGCCTGGATTAGCTGTTTTTCATCCCCCGAGGGGCAAATCTAGGGCCTGCATTGAGGACGGGTAGTTCCGCCAGCCGACAGTGCTATCCCCTGGGAGAAGCAATCACTGCGGTTCTTTGGCCATGACTTCCAGTGGCAGAAAACCTCATTAATACAAGCCCTTGTGTATTCTGTTTAAGTTAGGCATGGTGGGCGCCGCTGCACTGTCGTATTGACCAGGAGAATTGTACCATATTTTACCGAAGAATGCAACAGTGTCCGGGTTCAGATGCCCAGCCGGCATTCCATGCAGGGCCCCAACTACTGTTGTGCCCTCCCTCCTACCCAGAGCGGGGCGCAGTGGGGGCTGGAGGTTGAAAGGAGGGCAGTAGGATTGTTGCTGTTGTGGCATGTACCGGGGGCAATCAGTCCAACACTGATGGTTTGCTGGATGCGGCCTCAGACTGCATGCCACGACCACCTGTGGTGCAGGTATAGAAGGGGCACGAGTGAGGCCTAATCACCATACCTGCTGCCTAGGGAGCTAAGGCCAAAGGCAAATTAAATAGCGCAAAGAGTTAGGACAGAACAAAAGCAACAATGTGGGTCCGACCCTCCCGGGATCCCTCCGTTTGTATGTAAAAGATAGATTATACATATGTAAAGGATAGGTGTAGGAAAGTTAAGCCCTTGCCTGCACCATGTAAGGTGGGCACCAGGGAGTTCATTGTGGTGGGGAAAGAAGGCCTGGGACCAATAATGTGAGAGAGCTGAGGCCAGGCTCTTCCGAAGCATCAGCGGTGTGGGTGTTAGGGCACATGTGCTTCTCAATGAAATCAACACTCAACGCACATCCTGTTATAGCTGGAATCACTGCAAGGGAAATTTACCAATGATTGAACCCTTTCCATGAACAAGTGATCAAATGCAAAATGAGGCAGGGAGCGTGCAATCTTAGGGTTTTCGCTCACCAGCAGAATGATTAAGTGGTAGAATCACGGTGTCCCTATGTGGGGGGGTGAGGGGGTGTCTTTTGACCGCTCCTATGTGATGTGTATCAAAAGCTGTTCACCGCACTAAGCGGAATGTAAATGATTTTATTGATAGTTGAATTTAAGGGTGCAAGCACCACACGGGATCTTAAAACGTTCAACAGTGCATTCCAAGGATCATATAGACAGTGAGTTTTTTAGTTGCAAATGTCTGAGTTGGCACAGAACACCCCCTTCCAGGGCAGCTCTGAGACTTGGTAACCAAGGTTGAGTCCTGGCGTCGTTGGTACACATGTGATCTGGCATGCCTTAAGTTTCCCTGGAAATAAATAAATTAAATAAATTCAGCAAACTAATCTATAATGCCTCCAAAGGCAATCCTTTTGAGACATTACACGGGAAGAACATAGGGGCAGCAACCAGATGCCGAAGGAAGACTTGCTAAAGTCAAGCCCTGAGCCAGATGAGGTGCTGTGAACACTCAGCCCATGATCCTGTGCATGGCGCATCTGGATCAGCCAACCTGGCGCAGTTCCGCAGATGGTCATGCTTTTCACCCAGGCAGTACAGGCCACGTTTGTTTACTGGCTGGTGAACTGCGAGGTTAGGGTGCGCTCATTTAGAGCCCTTCATCCCGCACCAGTTCAACTGTGACAGGCAGTGCCACGAAGCATGTAGCTTCTCTGCAGCGCAACGACGTGCACTGAGCACACAGTTGCTCCCAGAGATAGTAATCGTGGTTTAGGGTACTGATATGCACATACTACATATATTGGGTGCATGGGGCAGAGAGGGGGCACGCAATGTAGTGGCATACTATTGGCTATGCCCTTGGGTGTAGTAATTTTACCTTCATTTGGTATGCTGGAGACCGGTGGAACCGTATTACCAGTGCCACAGCGATACCGTGAGGGCCACACAAGGGACAGGCTGGCCTAAAACATGCTTGCAACCCTTGACCCTGCCTCCAGGCCGTCGCTCCCCACACCGCGCAGCTCCACCTGACTGTGCCGGTGCTCCCAGGCAACTGCTGCCGCTGTGACCAGGGTTCAACGCCCGCCGTAGGCTCTGCTCGTTTTTAGTCTCTAATTGTATTATTTATGCTGTATTGTCTCTCTGTTCCATTGTTTTGTGCTCGCTTTTGCTGCCCTGTATTCATAACGTTTTCTCCCCCCACTGTTTGCCCCTTTGCCTTCTGTCTACCCCTCGCGGCTCTCCCCGATTCCCGGTTCCTGCTGCTGTGTCCCCTGCGGCCCTCCCCCTCGTCCTCCATTGGCCTCCCCGTCTCCCAGCTGCACCTCCCTCCCACCTCTCCTCCTATGGCGGCCGCTGTGCTGCAGTGAGAAGCGACACCTAACCCTGCCTCCAGGCAGGCCGCTCTCCACACCGTGCAGCTCCATCTGACTGCGCTGGTGCTCCCAGCCCAGCTGCTGCCGCTGTGACCAGGGTTCATTGCCCGCCGTAGGCTCTGCTAGTATTTTTTGTCTTTAATTGTTTTATTTGTGCTGTATTGCCTTTCTGTGCCATTGTATTGTGCCTGCTTTTGCTGCCTTGTATTCATAACGTTTTCTGCCCTCACTGTTTACCTCTTTGCCTTCTGTCAACCCCTCGCCGTTCTCCCACAATTCCAGGTTCCCGACCCGGCGTCCACTGCGGCCCGCCCACCCCGTCCTCCATTGGCCTCCCAGCTGCACCTCCCTCCCATCTCCCCTCATATTGCCGCTGCTGTGCGGCCATGCAGCTAGCGCGCCGCTGACACACCGAAGGTGTTCCTAAGGCAAGCCCGTCTGCGCCCGTCCGTGCCTGGATCATGCCCAACGCCAGGACCCCTGGCCCACGCAAGAGCCACAATGTAGGAAACTAGGACCCCCCAAAAAGCTCTAGAGCTCCTAGGACAGGGCAAATTACCAATGCGAAAAACTTTCCTAGGCAGTGAGATACATAAGTATTACATTAATTTATCTGACATAATGTGGGGGATGACCCAAGCTCATTGCAATTAATGGACAACTGTTTAAAACATGTTAGTTATTCTTTTATTCGTGTTTTTTTAAAGTTCAAACGTCAAAAGGCAATAATCAAAAACATTTATATACAAGTGCATATACATCAGTTGTAATGTATTTACCATGGGTAACGAGCGGTGAGCATTTTGTCAAAAACAACACAATAAAGGCATACATAATAGGAAAACAACAAAAATACATTAAATATACATTAGGAACAATTGATTAAAAGGTGAAAGAAGTGGGGCAGTGGATATATTGTGGCAGATGGTAATAGTTGTTACAGTTCTCTACGAGTGTTTTGGCATGGAGCATGCCTTCTTCAGGAGTGCCACGAAGGTGTATCCTAGTAACTGGATCAAAGAAATAATAAATGTAGCGCCCAATAAATGTAATTAATATGATACAATCTGTATATACATTATTGCACTGAGCTCAATAAACTGATCAAGTGTTTAATGTCTGCTCAAAAATGTTTCCAGGTGATACGTAGTGAGGAAACCATGCCGTTTGTGAGAGATAAATAGATGAGAAGACTGTCACCAAAATAAATCAGAGAGGAATTGTGAAATAGGCCTTAGGTCATCAAAGTATAGTGCTGACATAAAAGAGAACCCAATAATATCTAATACCTAACAGTTGCTCAGAAAGCCCTGAAGTGTAGAATACCAGAGGATAGAGATCATAGGGGAATAAGAAAACACTTACAAACCAAACAAGAGCGTACAGTAGCCAGGAGCTGGTTGGTCAATCAAACGAATAGGTAAGTGCGCCTTCAGCTGATGATAACCTGGAGTTAAAGAGGCAATAACCAAATCTGAAACTAAACTGTTTTGAGAGATAATGGAAGGTATCTCTGTTTATAGAGGGGTTTATGTAGAGCAAAATCTATATAGTCCCCAGTTATAAATACTGTAGAGGATGTTGAATAAGACTACATGCCTATTTATTAGCTAGATACAAGGTTACGTGGAAGGTGAAGTGATTATATTAGCTAGCTAAAACTGTGAAGGCTGACCTGTTGCAAATTGCAATGATATACTGGTCAGTATAAATTAAAGATGTCTAATTGTTAATCACTAGAGGTCATTTTATATTCTGAATATATTTTGTCGACTTACTTTTAGTTGAGACACTCAGTCTCACTTTGATGTAATGCAGCTTTTGCAAAAACTCAGTAGTTAAAACTGAATGTATTAATCTATAAAGTAAAAACAAAAACATGCGATTACCTAAACGTCCAGGAGACAAGTAGACATGTTGAAAATATAGATAACATTGCAATTTCCTAAATACAGCGGTAATAACTGTCCAGTAGGGATCACAATAAAGCAGCAGGGACAATCTGCTTCTGTAAGTCAAGACAGCAGTAAGGAAACTATGATAGAAAGGGGACATACCTCAACAAACTACTCAACCTCTACACCCCCACCCGCCAGCTCCGCTCCGCAAACCACGCCCTCGCCACCGTCACCCGCATCCGTAGAGTGACCACCGGCTGCAGATGATTCTCCCACCTCGCCGCCAAGACATGTAACACCCTCCCCATCTGCCTACCGCAAACCGAGGACCTTCTGACCTTTGGAAAACTTCTCAAGACCTGGCTCTTCGAACAGTAGCATCTCCCCCCCGCCCCCAGCGCCTTGGAACCCTCACGGGAATGTAGTGCGCTTTACAAATGACTGATTGATTTATTGATTGATTGATGCTTCAGAGATAACGAGGGGCCTCAGTGTCATCTGGGGTATGTCCCAATTGGAATGGAGCAGGCAAAAAATCTGTACGTTTTTCTTGTAACTCCATTGCAGTAGCAGATGGGGAAGAGCCTTGTATGAGCCGAGTTTCTCAGCAGGTTACAGATCAAGGTAGCTCACCAGGTTTCAAAGGCAGGGAAAGAATCTTGGCTCATTTTGTACACCAACCATCGAATCTCTTTGCTAGAATGGGTAGGTTTGTTTTTCATGAGCAGAAATGGGTGGTATTTCCATTAACTGGTGCATGACAGGCAGGCAAGGACAATGTGAATCTGTAGCTGTAGCTAGTGAAACTACATTTGTAATTAGCAAAAGAGTCCTCTGCAATTTGTTGCCACTTCCAGCTTTCGCAAAATGTTAATGCAATTATTATTATTGTTATTATATTTACATTTATATGGCGCAACAACTACCCGGAGGTTTCCCGGTGCCTATGGACCATGCTAGAAAGAAAAGAACAGCAAGTCAAGCTCAGTGATCGAATAACCACGTTTTGATGCCTTTTCAAAATTTGACATAGGTATGTCAAAAGACCGACCACCCATACGAGCAAGTTTGAACTTAGGGTTCATAAATTTAGCCTGCTTGGAAGATCTATAAAGGCGAGTGGGGATGTACTGGTGAACTAAGGAGCTAAGATAGCGAGGAGCTATACCAGTGTTGATTCTGTGCATATAGCAAAGGGCTTTGAATTTGGACCGATTTTCAATCTTTAGCCTGTGTAAGTCCCGAAGGGTCTTGGTGATGGAGGCTGTTAGACCTGGCATCATTGGCATGAGTCTCCCTTCCATTTTTGACGGATTGCCTCCTCTGTTTTGATATGTTTTTGCTCGTTTTATGCTTTGGGCACTCTGCCACTGCTAATCAGTGCCACCGTGCAAGTGCTCCCAATGCTAAATTGATGTCCTAATTGGTTATTACATAATTGGGTTATTTGATTTATCTTTCAGCCACAAGTAAAGTACAGTGCACCATGTGTGCCTAGGGCTTGTAAATCAAATGCTGCTGGTGGGCTTGCAGCACTGGTTGTGCCACCCACAGAAACAGCTTGTAAAGTGTGTCTCAGGCCTGCCATTGCAAGCCCTATGTGCAGTCTAGCACTGCCATGTCGACTTGGCCAAGTGCACCCACTTGCCAGTCCCTAAACCTTCCCTTTACTTCATATTAGACACCCCTATGGCAGGTCCAAATGCAGGGTGCATTGTAAGTATAAGGTAGGACGTACTCTGATGTGTGTAGCCTGTTCTAAAAGTGAATTACAGCCATTTTTGTTTTTCACTATTGAAGGCTACCTGTTCTCCATAGGGTAGAATGGGCAGTTAGATTATTACATTCTTATAATCCTAACTGACTCGGGGAACATGGTAGAAATTCGAATTTAGTATGCCTGAACTCAGAATAATAAAATACATATTTTAGTAAAGTTGGTTTTAATATTAGGTGTTTCCTTGCCTAACTATCCAGGCCTGCCTCTGCTGGGTTGTGTATTCCTTGCCTGGGTTTGTGAGTGACAGGGCTGGGGGATTCCAGAAGACAGGATGGGGCAGCCCGGTGGTGGATAGAGAGATCAGCATCTAGATGGGAGGGAGGAGTTGCACTTGGGACCTGAATAGGGCTGGGCCTTCCCTCTACAATGCTGGCTCCACCTCCTGTGGCTTGTCTGATGTCTCTGCCCTGCACTGCTAAAGGAGAGGAGGAATCATGTCAACAGAGTGCTCCAGAGCTGTATCCTCCCTCCCCTGTGCTGGCTCCACCTCCTCTGGGGCGGCTGATGTCTCTGCCCTGCACAGTGAAAGGAAGAGGAGAGTCATGTAAACAAAGTGCTCAGGAACTGGTTTGGAATAGGCAGAGGCCTCTCTGCCTTCAGAGAACAAAGGATTTTGGAGTATAAATATGGGGACCCTAATCCCAAGAAATTAGATCACTTCTGGACAAGAAACCTTTCTGCCAACGAGAAGAACCAAGGAAGCTGCAGGAGTTGTACCGCCCCTCTGCCAGTCTGCTGTTTGCTGGGTTGGCCTGCAGTGGTTGTTTCATTGCCAAGAGAAAGGAGAAGGAACTTTGTAAGGACTTTCATCTACAGAATATTCTCCAAGGGCTTGAACTGTGCTTGCCTACTGCTGAATTCTCAGGGACAAAAGACTTCACCTCCAGCTCCCCACTGAATTTCTTTGGTGGGAATTCTGAATCCAGACACTTGCGTGCCGCTGGAAGCGCGACGCATTGGGAAGAAGCGTCTCACCGCCGCAGCTGAAATCGTTGCATCGCCGGCGAAGCGAGCCTTCGCAGCATCTCCTTGAAAGCGTGTGTTCATCGAAGCTGCCTGCTGTCGCATCACCGGAGAAGTGTGACGCCATCGTGAGAGTCGCCATCACCTTACAGGAGAAGCGTGTCGCAAGGCCTGTCGTGGCTCCAAAGTACAGAGTCATCGCAAGGCTACCAGGGCCTCATCGCATCGTCATCGCATCACCTCATCAACGGCGCCATCTGCTCGCATCGCAACCGGATCATCGCATGGCATCAAGGCCCCATCTTGCGTACCGCAATGAGGGTGCAGGCTGAGAATCTACGCGTCACCTCCGCACCAGAAAGGATTACAACGCATCCCCTACTCTGCGCAAGCATTGAGGCACCACGCAATATCTCCCCCGGATCACGGAACCGACACATCTCCCCTTTTGCAATCCTTTTGCTTACTTTGCGTTATGCATCCAGGTATTTTGTTGAGAACTTTGTTGTATTTACCATCAACTTGAACTAAGCAACTTTAATCATCTTTTAAGTAATCTCAAGTGTAGTATTGTGGATTTTTGTAGTTGTGGTCTTGTGTTGAAGTCTATATAAAGAATACTTGTTTTTATAAAACCTGTGTTGTGTCCATCTGTAGAGTTTTCACGGTATTACTGTGTATATTCACAAATGCTTAACACACTGCCTCTGAGCTAAACCTGTCTGCTCGTGCCAAGCTACGAAGCGGGTGAGCAGGGGTTATTTAGGAGTGTAATCCCCTTATCCTGACTTAGAAGTGAGGGTCCCTAGTTGGACAAAGGTGAATGCCATTGCCAACTACAAACCCCCAGATCTAACAGAGGCCATTCGAGGTAGCTGATATAGGAGCCTGGCTGCTGAGTTTTGAACCACTTGCAGCCTACGGATTACATCCTTGTTGGCCTCGAAATATAAGACATTGCTGTAATCCAATCTGGACACGATCAGGGCTTGAACGACAGCCTTTTGAGCCGTAGGAGGCCGCAACCATAGGATCTTTTTTAACCATTTCAAAATAATAAAATAATAACGCACATTGAGGCAACCTGGACCGCTTGATGACGTATAGACAGTTGATTGGCTATAATAATGTCCAGGTTGCGAACAGATTGAAAAGGTTGGGGAAGGGGACCCATTTGATGCGGCCAATGTTGTGGGCCCCAGAGAGCTTTGTTTTCACCAAGAATTCCGCGTTCCGTGGTTTCAGTGATTCCCAAGAGTGTCAATTCGGTAGAGAAACCCGTTCTAAAACCAGATTGGGACGGATGTAAAATATTTTGGGAGTTCACGAATTGAGTCAATTGGCAATTAACATGTTTTTCCAAATTTTTGGAGAATGAGGGAGCAAAGAAACAGGACAGAAGTTAGAAAAGACTTCCAGATCAGCGTTTGCTTTCTTTAGCAAAAGGAGGATCATCGTTTGTTTCCAATTAGCAGGTACTACTGCCTCAGCAAGTGAGGCATTGAGAAGTTCCATAATAAATTTCAGGATAGAGGGGTCCAATTTTTTTAGAACAGAGATTGGAAAGGATCCTTAGGGGAGCCTGATTTTATACTATTTAGGATGTTATTAAAAGAGACCCTTTCAAGAGATAGCCATCTGTTGAATATGCTATCAGAATTGTCCTTTTTGTCCAATGAATCAGTGGGGGAGGTAGAATTTGCGGATCTATGACAGAATTTCGACAGACAGAATTTCGACCTACACAAATATCGGCGTAATTATATCGATAGCCAAAATATCGACGCCCTATGTACAACATGGTAAGTACCAAAATATCGAAAAATTAATATCGATGTTAAAAATATCGCTGTTAAATATATCGATTTTTTTTAAATTTAAAATAACATAAAAAAACCTGTAAATAATACTTATTAATTACTTAAACATATTTAAATATATGTAATAATTGTTAAAAAAATAATAATACATATTTAATAAAAAAATAAAATGATAAATCATATATAATATATAATTACTTAACAATAATTACTATTCCCACTCCAGTGGGTGCAACAGTAGGGAAAACTGACCCTGAACACTAAAAATACCCCTTTACCCAAAAACCTAAAACTGACCCTGAACCCTAAAAATACCCCTTTACCCATAAACTGAAAACTGACCCTGAACCTTAAAAATACCCCTTTACCAAAGAACTGAAAACTGACCCTGAACCCTAAAAATACCCCTTTACCAAAGAACTGAAAACTGACCCTGAACCCAAAAAATACCCCTTTACCCAAAAACTGAAAACTGACTCTGAACCCTAAAAATACCCCTTTACCCAAAAACTGAAAACTGACCCTGAACCCTAAAAATACCCCTTTACCCAAAAACTGAAAACTGACCCTGAACCCAAAAAATACCCCTTTACCCAAAAACTGAAAACTGACCCTGAACCCTAAAAATACCCCTTTACCAAAGAACTGAAAACTGACCCTGAACCCTAAAAATACCCCTTTACCCAAAAACTGAAAACTGACCCTGAACCCTAAAAATACTCCTTTACCCAAAAACTGAAAACTGACCCTGAACCCTAAAAATACCCCTTTACCCAAAAACTGAAAACTGACCCTGAACCCTAAAAATACCCCTTTACCCAAAAACTGAAAACTGACCCTGAACCCTAAAAATACCCCTTTACCCAAAAACTGAAAACTGACCCTGAACCCTAAAAATACCCCTTTACCCAAAATTAATTAATATTACAAATAAATTACTTCCCACCCTATTCCCCTATAAACCCACAACCCGCTCCAGTAGTAAAACATATAATTTAGTTAAAAATATACATAAATTATCAATTAATTAATCAATTAATCAATTAAAATAAATCATTGCCAATTAATATTTAATTGCAAAATAAATTAATCATTGAAAAATAATTATTTAATTACAAATAAATTACTTCCCACCCTATTCCCCTATAAACCCACAACCCGCTGTGGTAGTAAAACAAATAATTTAGTTAAAAATATACATACATTATCAATTAATTAATCAATTAATCAATTAAAATAAATCATTGCCAATTAATATTTAATTGCAAAATAAATTAATCATTGAAAAATAATTATTTAATTACAAATAAATTACTTCCCACCCTTTTCCCCTATAAACCCACAACCCGCTGTGGTAGTAAAACATATTATTTACTTTTCTATATTTTTAAATTATAAAAACATATTAAACACATATTATAACAATTAATTTAAATACTTAACTAATATTTCTAACACATATTAGTAAATCGAAATTACTTACATCGATATATATGCTATCGATATTAGTAATTTCGATATTACTTACCTTAGGGTCAATATTCTGGCCATCGATATTCTGGACATCGATATTCTGTCCCATCGATATTAGCAACTCGATATAAGTGTAGGTCGAAATTAAAAACTCGATATTTTGACTGTTTACCAGAATTTGCTAGTAAGTTGTTAACACTTAGGAAACGGTTCTCCATTCGTATCAAATTCAGAATACATTTTATCAATTTTTTTCATTAAAAAACACAGCTAGATCTTCACATTGAGTTTCTGTTATTTTTTGAGGCTCCGATTTGTGCGTAGCGCCAGACAATTCTTGCACCACCTTAATTAGCGTTTTAGGGTTATTTTGAGACAGCATGATATTGTTCTTTGTGTATTAAGTGAGCACTGCTTTGCATAGTACCTGGTAACCTTTGATGGCCTGTTTATAAACCCGTTTTTCAGATGAAGCATAGAATTTTCTCCAATGTCTCTCTAGCACTTTACATTTCGTTTTTTCTAATTTGAGTTTGTATGAGAACCATGGGGCAGGAGGGCGGTGGCTGTTGGTTTTATTCTTAGCTAAAGGGAGGCATGTGTCAATGGATGAGGTTAGCCTGCTGTGGATGGCCAGCTTCTGTAGGGCTGACTAAAATCATGGCCGGCATAGAGTGCAAAAGGTGAAGATTAAGAAGATCAACATTACGTTTTTTCCAATTTTTAAAGCCAGTTGCACCAACGGTGGAGGACGAAGGCTCATGTCCCATCACCTGTCTGAGCTTAAAGCTCACTAGAAAGTGGTCCGACCACAAGCTCCTTGTGCCGGGGGAAGGCAAGATGGCTGCCGACAGTCCGTAGGGGGTAGCTGCACTCGGCCACTCTCCTGCAATTACAGCTATCTTATGGTTAATCGTACTGGCATGGCTCAGTTTTTGAAAAAAAACCTTCTCTAATTGACCCACGAGGACACAGAGGTTGGAGGTCTATCTGGATGCTGGACTTCTGGATGAGCTAAGAGGGAGTACGTATGGAATATACAATTGTCTGGTTGGCTGCACCAGAAGAGATAGACACATGCTGGCTGAAAAAATTGAACAAATCGAACATATTAAGTGTACCATCTGCACCGAGATGTAGATGGCAGGCAGTACTGTCCAGAGCATTTTCCAAGACATTATCTAAGGCGCTCTCAAACGTTAAGGAGAGGCTAGCATCGTGTCAAGAGGTTTGGAGGGCTGTTAAACGTGTCATGGCCCCCAAGGTGCCGAGGACTACCCAGAAGAAGAGACAAGAAGAAGAAGTGGAAGTATTCAGTGAGCCTGGAACACCAACTGCGAAGCTGCAAACAAAGGCACAGCAAAGGGCGCAGACAAGAAGAGAGGCAGCTAAAAAACGGGAGGAAGAGCGACTCCTAGCAAGTTTGAAGAGAAAAGAGGAGCGACGCAAGGACTTACCTGTACTGGATATTGCAACAGAAGCAATACTGCGGCAGCCTCTGATTTTCGAGTCATTTCAGGCAAGGGGGCCATCGTCTTTTTCATCTTCATCAGCAGCTGCAGCAGTAAGAGTATCGACACCAACCGATCTTGAGGGTGCCGAGATGGAGCCCACAGCGCTGGATACCGGGACTGCTGCAGGAGCAGACTTGGAGCAGAGGGGGTATGGATCCGGCTCTGACGCGACACATGACGATGTAGCAGAGGCAGGCAGAGGCCTCCTGACCCAGCAAACGCCTGAAAACGGATCGAGTGGAGCAACGATTGGATCGACTGCGATGCACTCACTCGCTGCAACGCATGGGGCGGAGATCTCTGCGGGCGTGCAAACAGAGGCTGCAGAAATCACGGCGGACAAGGAAAGGAAAAAGGCTCAAGCGCATGGAACATCGGCGCCCACTGAAGTGCCCACTGAGCTGGAGGTCGAGGCGGAGGCGGAGGAGGAGGACAAGCGCGACCATCCTGCTCTGACGGAAGTTACAGAGCGTCTGAGCCGGGAAGCCTTAGTAGGCGGAGAGTCTGGCAGAGGCGGAGAGTCTTGTGGGGGCGGGGCTAAATCTGCAGATGCAAAGGAATCGGAGGTAATCCCTCACAAGGAAGGAGCTGGCGCTGGAATTGGAGGTGGAGACAGCGAGTGTAGAGCAATGCCAGGTATTGGGGGTGCTGATGGATTAGACAGCAGGCACAGGGCCTGCGAAGGAACTGAAATTGTAGCAGTAACTGAGAACAACAAGGAAAATGATGCATTCGAAGTTGGTGCAAAATGCAATAAAATAGATGCTATGGATATGGCTGCTATGGATTTGGATATGGCTCATGATAGTAATAGGGTAAATGAAAAAGATGTATATGAAGCTAGGGATATATCCAATAAAATAGGTGCTATGGGGTATGTCTTGAGTAAAAAATTAGAGGACTTTATAAAAGAGCCTATAACAGCGCCAGAAGTTCCTGATGCCACAAAAGCCACAAAAGGTCCAGAAGGATGTGATATTCATGAGTCTACTATTAGGGTCACAGTAGGATCAAACGGCATTGGCATTGATATAACTAAACCACAAATGGCAGAGGCAGAGGCAGTAGCAGTCGTAGATTCTGAGGTCTCTGGGGTTAAGAAAGCAGTATTAGCTAACCAAGGAGCAATTCCCAAGAAAAAGAATAAGAATAAGAATAAGGACAGAAGTAACAGCCAAATAAAAAATGTATCTCTGGTAAAAACCCCACTGAATAACGAGGATAGTGAGGGCAGTGACTATAGTGATAATAGTGAGTTGTTGGAGGAGGAGGAGGAGGAGGTGGAGGAGGAGGAGGAGGAGAGTGAGGAAGAGGAGGAGGGAGAAGGGTCAGACTCACTATCCACTTCTTCTGCAGAGATGGAAGATTATTCAATGAGCGACTCCCAAGAGACGGACGATGATCTTTTATGCTCAAAAAAGATGAAGGTAAAAAAAGATCTAAAATCTAAAACTAAAAGTAAAACCCACAAGGTCAAGGGTAAATACCGAGGAAGAACCCTAGTAAGCAACAATAACAAGAGCAAAAGTAAGAGTAAGAGTAGGAGTAAGAAGGGAACGATGCCGCCAAAAGAAATATCTAATACAATTGAGGGGGCCGAAACTGACCCGAACAAGGACAGGTTTGACATCTTACTTGCCACAATGAAACAAATTCAAGGAGAAGCACGCCAGGAAAGTCAAAGAGCCAAGCGGGCTAATAAAAAAATACAGAAATCTCTCCATAACTTACAGGACATGTACTCTGAAGTAACAGGTAGACTAGCAGAGGTAGAACAGAGAACTGGCAAAATGGAGGATGAAATGGCAGAGATACAGGAATTCAGACAGACCCAGGGAAAAACTGAATCTGATATTTTATGGAAACTGGAAGATTTTGAAAACCGCCAGAGGAGAAATAATATAAGACTCTTAGGAGTGGAAGAAGGCAAAGAAGGGGGAGATATGAGAGCCTTTGTCGTAGAACTGCTGAAAGGTGCGTTCCCAGAAATGGACGCATGGGACTGGGATAAGGAAGTGCAACGGGCACATCGCTTCCCCCTCGTACAGAAAAAAGGCAATGCGGGTGCAAGATCGAGGGCAATCCTTGTTTATGTAGGAAATTACTTGCTAAGGGAGGAGGTGATTATGAAAGCTAAACCTACTAAGAAACGCACATACAAAGATATAACTTTCTTTGCCCGTCCAGACTTTTGTCACACAACAGTCGAGAGAAGATGGCGGATGCGGCAACTTATAGTACCATTCCAGAATCTAGGCTGTGAAGTTTATTTACTGTTCCCGTCTCGCTTGAGGGTGGGGCTTAATGGACAGTTCAGAACTTTCTTTTCGGAAATCGTTGCCCAAGAATACTTGACCTATCTTCGAGAAGAAAGAAGACATATTTATTTATTTTATTTATTTACGCAACTTTTATAGCGCGACAAATACCCGAAGGTGTCTCGGCGCTGTGGAGCAAACTGGAGTCTATCATCAAGCCATCCTCTTACTAATTAAACAGCCATGTTTTCAAGAGCCTGCGAAAGCTCATCAGATTCGGGGCGGTTTTGATGGCTAGTGGCAAGAGGTTCCAGAGTTTTGGAGTGGCCACAAGAAAGCGCCTGTCTCCCCAGGTGACCGATCTTGTGCGTGGCACAGGGAGGAGACTGATATTGGCCGATCTTAATTGCCTGCTGGGAGTATACAGTTGAAAGGCTTCAACCAAGAACTTAGGTCCCGTGCCATGTACAGCCTTATAAGCAATACAGAGGGCCTTAAACTTAACACGGCTCTCGACTCTCAGCCAATGAAGCTGACGAATACCGAAAGTGGTGGATTTGCGACGAGGGATGTTGAGAAGAATCCTAGCAGCCGCATTCTGAATAGATTGCAGCTTCGTTGTGACACGCTTCTGGGTATGAAGGAAGAGTGCATTCCCATAGTCTATCCTGGAGAAGACTAGGGTAGAAACCAGAGTCTTCCCAGCTGACGGCGGGAGGTAAGGCAGCAACTTCTTTATTTTTTTCAGAATGAAAAAAGATGATGACACAACCTTGTTGGTATGAAGATCGAAAACCAACTTAGTGTCAAAGATCACTCCCAAATTTCGGGTTTTTTCCACTGGAACAGGTGGGGGGCCAAGCTTTTCTGGCCACCAACCATGAGACCATTCAGGGGAGAGTCTTCCGAAGGTCATAATCTCAGTCTTATCCGAGTTGAGGCGAAGGCAGTTCAGGGCCATCCAGCTACTGACCTCAAGCATAGCTTTCTGGAAGTTGGCTGCTACAGTGTGACCATCCTTGTGGATACCCAGCACCAGCTGGGTATCATCTGCATACGATGTAAGCTGTATCCCATAGGCCTTTATTATCCTCGCCAAGTCCGCTACATAGATATTGAAAAGCATAGGGCTTAGCGAGGAGCCTTGTGGGACTCCACAAGGGAGTGCAGAGATAGGGGAATAGAAATCTCCCAGCTTTACTGTCTGGGTACGGTTTGCCAGGAAAGATGAAATGAGATCCTTGGCACGACCGTTAATCCCCAAAGCAGTGACACGGTTGACTAAGGTGGCATGGTCGACCGTGTCAAAAGCTGCTGACAGATCCAGAAGGATAAGGACAGCCGCCCCTCCCTGGTCCATGATCACCCTGATCTCGTCAGAGGCCTTTATCAAGGCAGTCTCTGTTCCATGCCCTTTCCTAAAGCCAAACTGCGTGTCGTCGAGAAGATGGTGAGTCTCGACGAACTCTGAGAGCTGTCTGTTCATCAGGTATTCGCATACTTTGGCGGGAAAGGGCAGGCACGCGATCGGTCTGTAGCTTGCAACAGCTGTGGGATCTAAGGAAGGTTTTTTCAGAAGGGGTTTTATGACAGCGTTCTTCCATATACTTGGAAATTGACCTGTCGAAAATGCAATATTGCAGATCTCCATGAGAGGGCGAGAAATCACTTCTGTGAGTTTTGACATCACAGATGGGGGACAAGGCTCCAGTGGGGAGCCCGATTTGATAGTAGAGATGATTTTGATCACATCCTCATGTGGGGCGGGTAGAAAACAGGAAAAATGGTCATGGTTGTGGAGAGACAATGGTTCTTCCCCGCTACCACCTCTACATTCAGTTCTGGAATTATCTTCAAAAGAAGCATATATATCTGCAACCTTCGTGATAAAAAAGGCAGCTAATTCGTCACAAAAAACCTGTGAGGGCTCCACTTCAGGCCCAACGGGGGGGAAAGACAAGGTGTTGACAACAGAGAACAGTTCTCTGGCCGAATTAGCAGCGGTCTTGATTTGTGCCGAGAAAAATTCAATTTTCCGGGCCAAGATTGCCTTTTTATAGATCTGAAGGGCATCCTTATAAGTTTGTCTAGCTATGGGGCAGTAGACCTTCCTCCAGCGCCTTTCTAGATTTCTGCAGTGTTGGCGGTGTAGTCGAAGATCTTCATTGTACCAGGGGGCCGAAGGGGATACTCTGTTGGGCTTCGTGATTTTCTCTGGGGCCACAAGGTCAGCGGCACTTCGGATCCAGTCCTGAAAAGCTGAGGCTGATAGAGCCGAAGTATTATCACCCTGAGGACGGGAGGAAACCATAGAGACCGAAACGGACAATTGGATCGTACAGAGATCACAAAACAAGTAGCTTCTATCTCAAAGAGATAACTGAGCCTTTTCTATTTTTTTTGAGATGATGCGATTATATTCTGAGAATGTTCTAGCACGGGGGGTGGCCGGGCGAGACTCCCCTGGGAGGGCACGGCTGTCACACATAGGTCAGGATTGACCTATTTGCCAGTAAGGGAAAGGGTGGGGAGGGAGGGGAAAGAGGAGGGGGTGGGGGGTGGGAACCACAGGGGGGACAGGGCACGGCAGGAAAAAAAACAGAGGGGAGGAGCTTAACAAAAATATTCTTTGGTCACAGGGAACAGGCGGGGTTGAGAAAAAGGAAAGGAAGTAATACAATAAGCAACGCTGATTCAAAGATAATGAAATGGAGGATTACTAAGCAGATAATGTACAGTAGAGAGGGTAGTAGGGAAAGGAGATGGGAGAACATGGATAATGGGGATTAGAATTATAACTTGGAATGTTTGTGGGCTAAATGACCCCCACAAAAGAGCGAAAATAGCGTTAATGCTGAAACAAGTGAATCTAGATTTCGTATATATCCAGGAAACTCATATAATTACAACACAAGCTTATGTTCTGTCACAGCTAGGATTTAAGGTACTAGTTCACTCAAGCCAAGGGGTCAAAAAAAGAGGGGTAGCTATCCTAGCTAGGAACAATAATGTTCTAACCAGGAAGAAAGCACAAGACAAATGGGGAAGATGGGCTATGGTTGAGTGCTGGATTGATGGAGAGTGGAAAACATTGGTAAATGTATATGGATCACAGAGGACGATCCCGATATATTTCAATTCTTAGATGTTGAATTAGCAACCTGGGCACCAAACAGTATATTGGGAGGTGATCTTAACATTAATGGTGCAGACGGATTAGGACTGGGTTCTTTTGGAAAGTATAGCGGTAGGAAAAAAAAAGTATTTCAGGCACTACACAGTCTGGTGTTAAACAATGCTCTTTCAGATGTATGGGGGAAAAAGATATTGGATAACAAAGGGTACACATATTACTCGGCACCGCACCAAACATGTGCAAGATTAGATTATTTTTTTATTTCAAGTACTAGTATCTCTGACTCGAAGATTGAAAGGCTGCCACGGGTCCTAAGTGACCATAACCCTCTAGTACTTACTATAACAACAAAAACAAGTACTAGACAGCACACGAACTGGACTTTTGAAAGAGAGCTATTGAAAGATGAGAACTATATAGAATACATGAAAAAATGGATTACTGACTTTTTTTGTTTAATAAAGATACAGCAGAAATGGGAGTTGTTTGGGACACTTTTAAAGCTGGAATACGAGGTGAAACAATGAGTTATAATTCTTATAAAAGGAAACAAGTTCAGTTGAGGAATGTAGAATTAGCTTCG
Source organism: Lissotriton vulgaris (assembly GCF_964263255.1). NCBI lineage: Eukaryota > Metazoa > Chordata > Amphibia > Caudata > Salamandridae > Lissotriton > Lissotriton vulgaris. Next base: position 2,022,378,810 of record NC_141691.1, on the reverse strand, counting down.
AATGTCTTGATGGCAGAAGAAAATCTAGAAAATAGTGTGGTGTCGGGGCGGGATATCGAAAAAGCTTGGGTAGAGCTAGTAAAAGCCATAGGTGAGGCAGAAGGCGAAATTGCCAGCAAAGCGGCGAAAATTTATAACACTAAAAGGGAGAAGTGCTATGAGCTGAGTGAGTCAGTGGGTAGGATACTGGCTACTAGAGCAAGACAACAAGAATCTGTAGGCATAGTGAGGGAAATTAGGGACTCCGCGGGTATGATACATACAGACTCGATTAAAATAAGAGAAGTCTTTAGGATATTTTATGAGAAGTTATATGATGACGAATTACAGGGTCGTGACTCTCTAAAAGATAAGGAAGAAATGAGGGAGTATCTCGAAGATATCCCTGTAGAGCCAATAGAGGAAGAGGAAGCAGATGGGTTGGAGGAAGAGCTTCAGTTAGAAGAAATAAAGCAGGCAATATGGAACCTACCTTCTGGTAAAGCAGCAGGTCCTGATCAGATACCCATTGAATTTTATAAAGAATTTTGGGATTGTTTGAGAGAAGAAATGGTGAAGGTGATGCAAGGTGCACAACTGGGCACAACATCGCCTAAATCATGGGGGGGTGCAGAGGTGGTCGTAATATTAAAAAAGGGTAAAAAACCGGAGGAACCAGGCTCGTACAGGCCTATAACCCTACTTAATGCAGACGCAAAAGTTTTCTCTAAAGCCTTGGCATCAAGGCTGGCAAGAATTATAGATAAAATCGTTAGCAGCTGCCAACACGGTTTTATACCAGGGAGAGGAACCACCCACCATATACGGAAGGCAATAACTTTATTTGACGTCTCGGCAGTTACAGGGGACCCGATCGCAGTGATGTTACTCGATGCAGAAAAAGCATTCGATCGGGTCTCCTGGAGCTACCTTTGGTATGCTCTAGCTAGAACAGGAATTAAACAAGGTTTTATCAAAGCTTTACAAACTCTCTACTTAGAACCAGTAGCGACACTACGAGTGAACAGTGGAAACACAGGACAATTTCGTATAAAAAGAGGTACCAGACAAGGGTGCCCTTGCTCACCCTTATTGTTCGCTATATATATGGACCCGCTTATACGTAGAATAGAGGCATCAGTGATGATAACACCAGTTACAACGCTTATTGGGCAATGTAAAATCTTAGCCTACGCAGATGACATCGCTGTTATTTCTCCAAACCCATCTGAAGCTATTGAACACCTTGAGCTAGAGGCGATGAAATTTGGAAGAATCTCGGGATACAAATTAAATACAACAAAAACACAGATAATTAAAAACTCGTATACCCCATGCTTAGACAACCGAGTAACACAAGAAGGTACATATCTAGGGGTTATCATAATGGCAGACTTGGATAACTTGGTGGAAAGGAATATTTCCCCTTTAATCAAGAAAGTGGAGAAAGACCTGGATAGATGGGATAATTTACACCTCTCAATAGTGGGAAGGTCTAATATAGTAAAAATGATTATCCTTCCAAAATTTCTATATCTATTTAGGGCAATACCGCTATTCTTTGATAACAAAATATTTAAAAAATTGGAGAGTATGCTAAATAGATTTCTTTGGGCAAAAGGGAAAACGAGAAGGGCTCTTAGATACATGACATTGCCAAGAGAAAGGGGAGGCTGGGGAGTCCCAGATTTAAAATCTTATTACTGGGCGGCGGCTCTACAGAACATGGCTGGTTTAATGGGAGGTGAACAGGGCAGTGGAGTAGAGGAGTGGAGTAAATTTGGATCATTAGCAATCTATGGCCTAACTCTGGGAACGGAAGCGAAGGATGTTCTCCTGAAATTTACAGAGGCTAGTTATTACAAGAGGACAAAGTTCAAGATAATAGCAGCAGCATTCGAAATTTGGAAAAGTTTTGCTAAAAAAATTGGCTTAGGAAAATTTAATTCTTATACAAGATTATTATATAATCCAACCCTCCCACAAGATATCTTCTCGGGACCTATAATGGCAGAGTGGGAAAACAGGGGAATCAGAACCATTGGAGATATTAGGGGGGAACAGTGTTTTCTCCAATTTAAAGATCTGCAAGACAGATATACCCTAGAAGCTAGGCAATTTTTCAAATTCCTCCAGATTAGGAGTTTCCTCCTGGGAAAAAAAGGTGGTGTTCTGGGATTCAGGCGTAATGCTATTATGGAAATTATTCAAAAGGGGGAGGATTGCACAATTAAAAGATTGTATGCTGAACTGATGAAAGTAAAACAAGATGATCATCAAAAGTGGAGCGAAAAATGGAAGGATAATCTTACAATCAGTTCTGAAAGCTTTGGTATCTCCCTAGAAATGGGGAACTCATTACTATGTGCAGCATCATTACAGGCTCAACACTACAAAACAATTTATCACCTGTATTATACACCGGCTAAAATAGCTCAATGGGGAGGTTTAGTGGGTATTACATGCTATAGGTGTGGAAGCTCGGATGCTGATTTGGAACATGTATTTGCTTTATGCCCCCGTTTAGATTTATTTAAAAAGGAAATCGAATGTTTTATAAGTAAAATTTTAGAAAGCGAAATTGTTCTAACCCCAGGAACCATCCTATTAGGAGTGAACGTTGAGGATATACGTTCTTTTCGTGGGAGGGAATTTTTGTTTGTCGCTATGTCTATAATGAGATTATGTATAGCCTCTGCATGGATAGATCCTGTACCACCTACCTTCCATAAATGGCTGGCTAAGTTACTAATAACGTATAAAATGGAGAAGGAGATATATGCAAGGAAGGGAAAAAGCGTCAGGAAACTAGGTAATATAATATGGGATCCTATAACTCGATGGAAGGAGGAATAATAGTGAGAAATGTTGGATTGCTTGCAGATAAGAAATACCAACTTGGTGCAATTATAATATCGATGCTGTACAATATGAAAGTATATTTTGCTTCTACTTATGCTATTTTTGTGACCTAACTTGTGCTCTAATTTATTTCTGGCAATATCACCCTCGCCTGCTGATGACTTAGTGATTGTTTTTTATCTTGATTTATGAATTATTGATATACACTTCTTCTCCTTCAATCTGTGGTTTGTATTAATGATGCCGTGCCTTGTATATAAATGCAAAATACTTCAATAAAAAATATTTAAAAAAAAAAAAAGAAAGTGGTCCGACCATAATAAGGGGAAGTTGGCTCACAAGCAATACTAGATAAGTTGGAAAAATAGGGTCTAGTTGGTGTCCTGCCTTATGAGTAGGTCCAACATTACATAAGATGACATTTAAATCAGCTAAGTCCGAAATTAAAGTGGAGCTAATAGAGCAGTTAGGATCGTTAAGATGTAAGTTCAGGTCTCCTAAAATTGAGAAGTTGGTGGCTTCAAGTAACAAGCATTTGCAATGCAATAGGTCTCGCATTTGCGAGAGTTTGAGCTATTTTTATTGTTAATGACATTGCCTTTTATTTATGTTTTGGTTTTTGAAACATAAATAAAAGCCATTGTCATTTACAATGCCAATAGGTCAAACCTTCGTAAATGCGAGACCTATTGCATTGCAATTGCTTGTTGTATTCATTCACTAGGCACATGTTAAAGACTGGTTGACAGAAGGTACATACTTTGTTTGCAGTTGGGGCTGTCTCGGATATTCTTATGTAGTTCCTAACCCATTAGGGGGGCTTTTGTAGGGGTGCTGAAGGATTGATGTCCATAAGAGATTTGCAACTATTTTCAAGAATGCCTTGCTGCCGTGTTTGTTGGGTTAAGTGCTGTGGGAGATCTAATGTTGCGGTGCTGCTACTGCTAGGCTGTGGCCATGTTTTGGTGTAGTATTCAACATTTGTTACTGTGGAATTAACATGTGTTCTGCTGAATTTTAATGTTAAATGTATCAAAATTAACTTTTCATGCCATCTTTCAATGAATTAACAAAAGCATTAACTGTTACATTGGATTAGCCTTCGCGCTCCTTTGAAGGGTTGCTTTAGACAAGGCATAGTTTAGCAGCAAGCTTATTATCTTTAGGGCGAAGAAACCTAGCTTTCAATCCCTGCTTTCTACTCTCCATTAAATTGTGTGACCCTGGGCAAAACACTGCCTTTAGCTCAGCTCCATCGTCTGCGACAAATGTTGAGAGTGCCTAGAAGCAATTAATTTTACAGTGTGTCATTTGAAAGAAAATGTTACCCACTCCCGAGTATCCTACTCATCACTGCATGGGGATGGGCAGTCTCCTTCACAATGACCAACTTGCTGTGAGATGTATGGCGGGGCAATTCACATTACAAATCCACACTCTGAAGGGGCATTGAATTTTGACTCCAACATGCTTTCACTACAGTGGAGCCTTTTGGAACAAACATCCTGGCATGTGGGGCACTGTACAATGAAAATGTACTTTGCGTTAATGTAAGTAGGCTACCATTGTCCTCCTTACATCACAGCCTTGCCCCACGCCTCATCCCATCCGCACACCTTGTACGGTTTTCTCAAACACGGTTGCAGGCAGCCGACATAGACCCATCAAGAAGCCCCCCTTGAGTCTGCCACAGGAGCTCCGACTGAGACCCATACCGATATAAATTTGTAAGCCCAGTGACCTCCGGAGAATCGTTCCCCGAGTGCGTGACATTGCGTGCCGGCGCTGCCGGGCTCGCCACCCTCCTCGTCGAGCTGCCCAAAAATAATCCGGATTAATAAGGCTCTCATGTTACTTCCACGTGCAAGTGCTCTCATTGACGTGACGACATTCAATAGAGTTTACTATGCAAACACCGAGTAATGAAAAATGTTTGGTATCAGTTATGCGACCGGGGATCCTGTACCAGTTGAGTAAGGGTTACCGCTCCTCTACCTACAGATAGGAACGTGTCTCCTTGCCTCCAGACCACCTTCCTTGTTGTGGGATCGGGACCGGACGCAGGAATAGCGCGTACGGAAGTCAGACATTTTGGGACAGTCAAACCTTATTTAAAGACTACCTTGCACAAAATCCCAATACTGCGCGACTGAGTTATTTATGCCTTTGTTTTTGTGATTTTTATATAGCAAAGGCTAGGACCAGAGCGCTTTACAATAGAGTCGAAACAGTTCAGTAACAAGTCACGTATTGAAAAAAACTCACCGCCGCAGCCCGGATTGGAAAGGAAGCCAGGCAACCTGTTTTGGGACGGGGTGGGGCCACAAACAGGAAGCAGACGGGAGCCTACCCTGCGCTCCTATAGCCAGCCGGAAGATTTGTGTGTGAGCTAGCGGGGCTCCCGTGGTCGTGGAGAGCCCGCCTGTTGCCAAGACTGACCCGCTGGCTGCCGAGGGAGACAGGGACATGCGGAAAGACCCCCGTAGGTGTGGGGGGATGGGGGTGCACGCGTGTGTGTCTGTGTGTGTGCATGTGTCTGTGTGTGTGCGTGTGTCTGTCTGTGTGTGTGCGTGTGTCTGTCTGTGTGTGTGCGTGCGCGTGTGTGCACGCGCGTGCATGTGTGCATGTGTGTGCCTGCCGGTGTGGGTGTGTGTATTTGTGTGTTTGCACACTTCAAGGAATCTGAGGCAGGAGATGTGCACGGCGCCGGCCTAGACGTGCGTGTCCACAGACGCCAATCGCCGCGCGTGCCCGACCCCTGTCTCAGAATCCCAGGAGGCGGGCAACATTAGTTGTCGAGCTGGATGCAATGCTTCACATTGCTTTCTCCAGCTCGACCTAAAAAGGGAGCAATAAAATCTGGGAGCACCGCTACCCAGGCTCCAGCTGGGCCCAGGGGGCGATAAGTCAGCGTCCCCGAAAAGGTAAATTGAGACGTAAGAGAAAGTTTAAAAAGGCAGGGTTCACAATTATTAATAGGAAGCTCTTCCCATTTAAAAGAAATTCTTTTTTTTAAATAATTCCTATGCCACCTCCCATTTTATTCAATGCAATGTAGAAGACCTTCAGTGAAGAGCTCATAGGTCCGGGCAATTCATTACACCAGACTCAGCTCCGCAATGTGCATGGCCTAGCAAAGCATATGTGAGCTTTTCTTGGAAATTTCAGCAGAGGTCCCCGTTACGGGTTTACGGCATATATTGCGAGAAATCAATATGTGAATCATGAACCGTTTAACAAAGTGATATTGTAGGTTTGATTTTGCTGACCAGACTTTCATGGTACTAATTCCACTTATCAACAATGCACAAGGGGGGCTCTCCTTTCCGATCAAAGCCCCCATCATCGCCACACTAGTGTCGGGATGAAGACACGATCCCAGCACTGACATCAGAAAAATAAATAAATAACCCTCACTTGTACCCTACGTGCCGCTAAAATAAATACATAACCCTCACTTGTACCCTAAGTGCCGCAAAAATAAATGCATAACCCTCACTTGTACCCTAAGGGCCGCTCACTTCAAGGTTATAGAGCACTTACCTACTTCAAGGTTATAGAGCACCTACCGTGCAGATCAGCAACGAATAATGACAGCAAGCATCACAATGGTAGCTAACATTCGGTACCAGGCGGGGGCAAATACATAGAGTAAAGGAGCCATAGGTTGCTAGCAGCCAAATTGTTTTTCCAAGGTTTGCATTTAGGAGTCTAGTTGTGTCAGCCTCTCTGTAAACAACACCGTGATCTTGATCAGCGTGTGTTTTACACTTTGAGTAGTCTATAGGAGGGGATATTGAACACATAGAGCTAAAAAGGAAAGATGTTGTGCGCATTTACTGACACATTTGAGTAAGCTAAGTTACAAGGACATAACCATCATTTCACGAGCTTCAAGAATAAGATACTGACCTTCCAGATTGAACCACATGCACTAACAAGACGTTAGTCACCTTAAGAGAGAGACAGCACAGCAACATCTGGCATAGCGCCCCAGCTACATAATCCTAGCACGGCTCCCGGGAGGAGCACCATTCATGCGAGGGGCACACTTAATCAGAAGCAATGGTCAATAGGCCCCTTCAAGAGGAAATAGAAATGAATGAATACATCAACAGAAACAGATTGGTGCACTAAAAGCCCTGGAGGAACCATCGCACAATCTAAACAAGTAGGCGTCTGCCATTTTCTAAAAACCCAGCAAGGGAGGTTTGTTAGTGTTTGCACTTATTGTTAATGTGTGTGTAGTCTTGTAGGCTCGTAGGCGCTGACAATAGGATAAGAGTGCATTGGTCATAAATAAACATACTTTCAATGTACTTACGGATCTATATATTTATCACTTTCTTCTAATTTAGCATTTCCAATGCACTACCCTATTTCCCAGCCGATACTTTGCTCAATATAACTTCTAGCCCAACCTTCTGACTCATCTCAAACTTCTTTCTACTACTCTTTCCAATGCACCTCTCTATCTCTCAGCCTATACATCCATTAATATATCCTCTACTTCCACTCTCTTATTTATCCCAAACCCCATGCCACTGCTTTGATCCCAAAAATACCCCTTTCTAGACTCTCTCCTACTCTACACCTCCTTGCATCATCTGAAACCTCTTTTTACTATACCGATCCCCTAAAAAAAACCTTTCTAAACTCTTCCCTCTGACTCCTCCCCTCCAAAATTCCTTTTCACTCATCCAAAAGCCACCTCATACTGCTAAGACCTAAAAAAAAGAATTCCTTAACTTTTTTATCCCTCCACTATCCTTTTCAATCAAAATTAACAGACTAACATGTTCACTTCTCAAATTCCATATTCAACTATACTAATTCACCACTAATCCTTTATTGGGTTCCAGAGTAGTGTGCTACTAGCGCTATATAAATGCAAACCTTTTCCCTTTTCTATCCCTCCCCAAACATTCTCAATCCAAGTAACTGACTAACATATCCACCACTAAAAGTACTTTCATGTTTCACCATACTAATTCAACACTAATCCTGATGGGTTCCAGAGGAACAAGTTACTTACCTTCGGTAACGCTTTTTCTAGTAGATACAGTATCTGCCTGTGGATTCCTCACCTTGTGAATATCCCCCTTGCTTCAAGCAAGCCGGGCCGACGAGGCTGAAATGCCAGAAACCGGTCCCCGGTAGCTTGTCTCCTTCCCAGTAGAAGAATTGGCTTGGTAGTTTGGTTTGCCCTGTTCCCATCATGCACTGGGACAGGAACAGACTAATTTGCATATAGCCAGGTTCTGAAGCTGGGATGGTGCAGTGAGCTAAAAAACGGTGATGGATCAAGCCCTGATCTCTTGACTGGGTAGGAGTATTCTGCATCATTCAGAAACTCTGTCCATCACCTTTTCCAAAATTGATTTTATCCACACTATGTGTGGGAGGGTATACTCAGACGTGAGTCCCTAGCTCATTGCACCATCAGGATTCAAGCAAGCCGGGCCGACGAGGCTGAAATGCCAGAAACCGGTCCCCGGTAGCTTGTCTCCTTCCCAGTAGAAGAATTGGCTTGGTAGTTTGGTTTGCCCTGTTCCCATCATGCACTGGGACAGGAACAGACTAATTTGCATATAGCCAGGTTCTGAAGCTGGGATGGTGCAGTGAGCTAAAAAACGGTGATGGATCAAGCCCTGATCTCTTGACTGGGTAGGAGTATTCTGCATCATTCAGAAACTCTGTCCATCACCTTTTCCAAAATTGATTTTATCCACACTATGTGTGGGAGGGTATACTCAGACGTGAGTCCCTAGCTCATTGCACCATCAGGATTCAAGCAAGCCGGGCCGACGAGGCTGAAATGCCAGAAACCGGTCCCCGGTAGCTTGTCTCCTTCCCAGTAGAAGAATTGGCTTGGTAGTTTGGTTTGCCCTGTTCCCATCATGCACTGGGACAGGAACAGACTAATTTGCATATAGCCAGGTTCTGAAGCTGGGATGGTGCAGTGAGCTAAAAAACGGTGATGGATCAAGCCCTGATCTCTTGACTGGGTAGGAGTATTCTGCATCATTCAGAAACTCTGTCCATCACCTTTTCCAAAATTGATTTTATCCACACTATGTGTGGGAGGGTATACTCAGACGTGAGTCCCTAGCTCATTGCACCATCAGGATTCAAGCAAGCCGGGCCGACGAGGCTGAAATGCCAGAAACCGGTCCCCGGTAGCTTGTCTCCTTCCCAGTAGAAGAATTGGCTTGGTAGTTTGGTTTGCCCTGTTCCCATCATGCACTGGGACAGGAACAGACTAATTTGCATATAGCCAGGTTCTGAAGCTGGGATGGTGCAGTGAGCTAAAAAACGGTGATGGATCAAGCCCTGATCTCTTGACTGGGTAGGAGTATTCTGCATCATTCAGAAACTCTGTCCATCACCTTTTCCAAAATTGATTTTATCCACACTATGTGTGGGAGGGTATACTCAGACGTGAGTCCCTAGCTCATTGCACCATCAGGATTCAAGCAAGCCGGGCCGACGAGGCTGAAATGCCAGAAACCGGTCCCCGGTAGCTTGTCTCCTTCCCAGTAGAAGAATTGGCTTGGTAGTTTGGTTTGCCCTGTTCCCATCATGCACTGGGACAGGAACAGACTAATTTGCATATAGCCAGGTTCTGAAGCTGGGATGGTGCAGTGAGCTAAAAAACGGTGATGGATCAAGCCCTGATCTCTTGACTGGGTAGGAGTATTCTGCATCATTCAGAAACTCTGTCCATCACCTTTTCCAAAATTGATTTTATCCACACTATGTGTGGGAGGGTATACTCAGACGTGAGTCCCTAGCTCATTGCACCATCAGGATTCAAGCAAGCCGGGCCGACGAGGCTGAAATGCCAGAAACCGGTCCCCGGTAGCTTGTCTCCTTCCCAGTAGAAGAATTGGCTTGGTAGTTTGGTTTGCCCTGTTCCCATCATGCACTGGGACAGGAACAGACTAATTTGCATATAGCCAGGTTCTGAAGCTGGGATGGTGCAGTGAGCTAAAAAACGGTGATGGATCAAGCCCTGATCTCTTGACTGGGTAGGAGTATTCTGCATCATTCAGAAACTCTGTCCATCACCTTTTCCAAAATTGATTTTATCCACACTATGTGTGGGAGGGTATACTCAGACGTGAGTCCCTAGCTCATTGCACCATCAGGATTCAAGCAAGCCGGGCCGACGAGGCTGAAATGCCAGAAACCGGTCCCCGGTAGCTTGTCTCCTTCCCAGTAGAAGAATTGGCTTGGTAGTTTGGTTTGCCCTGTTCCCATCATGCACTGGGACAGGAACAGACTAATTTGCATATAGCCAGGTTCTGAAGCTGGGATGGTGCAGTGAGCTAAAAAACGGTGATGGATCAAGCCCTGATCTCTTGACTGGGTAGGAGTATTCTGCATCATTCAGAAACTCTGTCCATCACCTTTTCCAAAATTGATTTTATCCACACTATGTGTGGGAGGGTATACTCAGACGTGAGTCCCTAGCTCATTGCACCATCAGGATTCAAGCAAGCCGGGCCGACGAGGCTGAAATGCCAGAAACCGGTCCCCGGTAGCTTGTCTCCTTCCCAGTAGAAGAATTGGCTTGGTAGTTTGGTTTGCCCTGTTCCCATCATGCACTGGGACAGGAACAGACTAATTTGCATATAGCCAGGTTCTGAAGCTGGGATGGTGCAGTGAGCTAAAAAACGGTGATGGATCAAGCCCTGATCTCTTGACTGGGTAGGAGTATTCTGCATCATTCAGAAACTCTGTCCATCACCTTTTCCAAAATTGATTTTATCCACACTATGTGTGGGAGGGTATACTCAGACGTGAGTCCCTAGCTCATTGCACCATCAGGATTCAAGCAAGCCGGGCCGACGAGGCTGAAATGCCAGAAACCGGTCCCCGGTAGCTTGTCTCCTTCCCAGTAGAAGAATTGGCTTGGTAGTTTGGTTTGCCCTGTTCCCATCATGCACTGGGACAGGAACAGACTAATTTGCATATAGCCAGGTTCTGAAGCTGGGATGGTGCAGTGAGCTAAAAAACGGTGATGGATCAAGCCCTGATCTCTTAGCTGGGTAGGAGTATTCTGCATCATTCAGAAACTCTGTCCATCACCTTTTCCAAAATTGATTTTATCCACACTATGTGTGGGAGGGTATACTCAGACGTGAGTCCCTAGCTCATTGCACCATCAGGATTCAAGCAAGCCGGGCCGACGAGGCTGAAATGCCAGAAACCGGTCCCCGGTAGCTTGTCTCCTTCCCAGTAGAAGAATTGGCTTGGTAGTTTGGTTTGCCCTGTTCCCATCATGCACTGGGACAGGAACAGACTAATTTGCATATAGCCAGGTTCTGAAGCTGGGATGGTGCAGTGAGCTAAAAAACGGTGATGGATCAAGCCCTGATCTCTTGACTGGGTAGGAGTATTCTGCATCATTCAGAAACTCTGTCCATCACCTTTTCCAAAATTGATTTTATCCACACTATGTGTGGGAGGGTATACTCAGACGTGAGTCCCTAGCTCATTGCACCATCAGGATTCAAGCAAGCCGGGCCGACGAGGCTGAAATGCCAGAAACCGGTCCCCGGTAGCTTGTCTCCTTCCCAGTAGAAGAATTGGCTTGGTAGTTTGGTTTGCCCTGTTCCCATCATGCACTGGCACAGGAACAGACTAATTTGCATATAGCCAGGTTCTGAAGCTGGGATGGTGCAGTGAGCTAAAAAACGGTGATGGATCAAGCCCTGATCTCTTGACTGGGTAGGAGTATTCTGCATCATTCAGAAACTCTGTCCATCACCTTTTCCAAAATTGAATATCCCCCTTGCGTCAGCAACGTTCGGAAAATTCTTTGTAGCACGCCGGCGTGGAAGACGTCATAGGAGCACGGCATCGCGCGCGACTCCGCCTGACAGCACCGACTCCATATTAGACCTACGTCGGCGTGATGACATCAGTTCTGCCCTTTTTTCCGTGCCTTCGAGGCACCCGGACGGACCAATGACAGTAGATATATACAAATACATTGTACACAGTGCGTACATTTCAAAATTATGCACACATAGTTTGTAGCAAAGTAAGAAAAACCATTTCAAACATATACATAAATATACAAAAATGTACATAAGCATAGGTAAAGCAGAGTGGACAACGGGGAGGCGGGTGGGTCAGTGAGGAATACACACGCAGATACTGTATCTAGCAGAAAAAGCATTACCGAAGGTAAGTAACTTGTTCTTCTGATAGATACATCTGCCAGTGGATTCCTCACCTTGTGAATAGTCCCACAGCAGTCCCCACTCCCGGAGGAGGGTGTTCACCCTGCTATACCAAGAAATCTTGGAGGACAGAGCGTGCAAAGTGGCCGTCCCTCCTCACTTCGGTATCCAAGCAGTAATGCTTCGCAAAAGTGTGGAGGGAAGCTCAAGTTGCAGCTCTGCAAATGTCCTCAACAGGTACACCTCTAGACAATGCAGAAGTAGCAGACTTTGCCCTGGTAGAATGAGCTCTTATACCCTCAGGAGGGTCCTTACCCGCCATAGAGTTGCAGATCTTGATGCACAGAATTATCCACCTGGAAAGTGTGTGCTTGTGCACCGCTCTATCCTTCCGGCAGCCAGCAAAACCAGCAAACAGCTGGTCATCCACTCGAAAGTCTCTTGTTCTATCAAGATAAAAGGACACGCCCTCCTAGGGTCCAGACGGTGCAGTCTCTTTTCCTCCTTGGAAGGGTGAGGGGGAGGATAGAAGGTGGGAAGGGTAATGGACTGTCCTAGATGGAAGGGAGTTACCACCTTAGGCAGAAAAGCAGCCCTGGTCCTAAGAACCATTCGATCAGCATGAATGGTCAGGAATGGGGGCTTAGAACTAAGAGCTTGTGGCTCACTTACCCTCCTTGCCGAGGTGATCGCAACTAGGAAGACCGTCTTAAAAAACAAAAGCCTCATGGGACACTTGTGTAAGGGTTCGAAGGGAGAACCCATCAAGAATGTTAAGACAAGATTTAAGTCCCATTGAGGCACGATAAATGGAGAAGGAGGGAACTTATTAGTGAGGCCCTTCAGAAACCTCAAAACCACTGGAGATTTAAAAAGAGAAGGCTGATCCGGCAAACAGAGAAATGCTGACAACGCTGAAAGGTAACCTTTGACTGTGGCACCAGCAAATCCTTGCTGCGCCAAAGAAAGAGCAAACTGCAAAATATCAGACAAGCGAGCCCTCAAAGGGTCAACAGCCCTCTCCCTACACTAAACAACAAATTTAGACCACCTATACGAATAGATGCACTTGGTGGAGTCACATCTGGCCGAAAGAATGACATCCACCACATCGTGAGGGAGAGAAAAGGAATTCATGTTGCCCCGTTCAATCTCCAGGCATGAAGGAGTAATGTCTGGAAGTGGGGGTGTAGAACCTGCCCCTCCATCTGAGAGAGGAGATCTGCCCTGAAAGGGAGACGGAGCGGCAAGTCACTATCTGAATCACAGAAGATCCCAGAAACCGTTAGCGTCGACGACGCGGAAAAAAGGGAACTGATGTCATCATGCCAATGTAGGCCTAATATGGAGTCGGTGACGTCAGACGGAGTCGCGCCCGATGCCGTGCTCCTATGACGTCGTCCACGCCGGCGTGCTACAAAGAATTTTCCATCAGGTTGCTGACGCAAGGGGGATATTCACAAGGTGAGGAATCCACTGGCAGATGGATCTATCAGAATAGCGTGTTACTTGCGCATCAAAACCCCATCAGGGGTAGCAAGCGCTATATAAATACAAACCTCTTTCTCTTTTCTATCCTGCCACCTCCCTTCTCTATCCAAATAACTGAATAACATATCCACTACTCAAATTACTTCATATTTTACTATACTAATTTTCAACACTAATCCTTTATGGGTTTTTGTAAATCAGCAGCGATTAGATTAAGCATTAACAGAAGACATGCTTCGTTTTGACCATTATTGTAATAAATGTGCCGACTCCATCTTGTATTTCTAGCGGCCATTTTGTATGCCATACATTGCCACGTGCTCGTCATGTGCTTAGTCCTACCTTCTTGTTCACCGCGCCTGAAGTCTGCCCGGCAACAGGCTATTTTTAGGATTCTCCGCTTTCAGCATGTCCAGACATGCGCAGTAGGATCAGCAACTGGTATTAATTGGTTCCAGATAGGAATGTGTGTTATCGGAGACTGTTAACTCCGCCCACTCATCGATTGTGCCTTCCAAAATGTCCTTGTATGGTCATAAATCTGCTCTTGTCTTTTGTACCGCCTTCTCTTGAGCCCCCTCATTGCGTATAAACGGGGCCAAGTGCTTTAGTTCGGTGTGCTACTCGATACAATACCGAAGGGTGTTGTGTGGACTGTAGTACCACCTTTAAAGGTTTAAGAAACTTTGCTTTTGTATTTTCCAGTTTCATTGCCAACTTCGTCCTAAGGTCTGAGGACTCTGTGCAGAGAAGGGCGAACCCTTGCACTAAGTAGGCCTAGCTGAGGTTTGCTTACAACAAATTGGCGCCCTACACGTGGGGCTCATCGGCGACTCGGATGCCCGAGGGAGCGGTCATGACGAAGGATTGAAATCTCGGTGCGGACGCGTACGCATGCCAGAGGAGACCCGAGTCGTGGCATCCAAGGCGTTTTTTCCTTTCTTTCCGATCTGATCATCCAGGTGGTGCCGGTCCTCGACTGAGATCTCTTCTGTTGGCGTGCCGTGCAGTGGCCGTTTGGTCGAATTTAGAACTTGGCAGTTGGAGACTGGACACCCTGTGAGTGGTAAGAACCGTTGTACGGTACTTGCTGTGGGTTTTGGAAGCCTGTGAGTGGCAAGGCAGTTTTAGGATACGCTTGCTGTGGCAATTTTGGAATGACTAGTCACTGATGTGTATGCGTATGTGTATGTGAAATATATGTGTTGCAACACATATAGGCAGGTAATGAGGAGACTTTTCTCCATAATACGATTTTGATTTGAACGGCACAACGTATTACAGATACTTTAAGTGCTACTTTGATTACAATACTGCATATTCTGCACTATTTTTGGCATGCCTGTTTATAGTGCACTTCGTAGGATGTGCTGCTTTTGTGAAAATAACCGGTTAAAACTTGAGGAATCGCAGCCGGCTCACCCAGAGGGGAAGCCTTATAGAGAGATGTATGTGAAATATAGTCTTTCTTCTATAATGTACAGCACGTTGTGGAGGAAATACACGCAAAAGGATCCTGAGTTATGTTGGCCGAAGTATGGGTCATTTGATATGCGAAAAATTGAGTATGTGGAACAGTGTATGTTTAAGCAAAAATCTAGAAAAGACATGTTTGAAAGTGTGCGAATGTGGGTGAAAGAAGTACGTGAGCGTGAGAAACGTGCGCAAGCGCTGATTGAGAAAGAGCAACGGAAGAATGTGTATGAAAAAGGGCAAGAATTGAGGAAAAAGGAGGCAAAAGAGTTGGAAGAGAGACAGGAAAAGGAGCGCAGATTACAGATATCTGGCTAATATGCTGTTCGACAACCTCTTTATCCTGTCTTTCATAAACCGCAAGATGATTTTTCTTTGTTAGATCATCCTCCGCCTCCGTATATCGTTCCGTCCTCTCCATCCAGTGATGATGAGGATTCCGGTACAGATCGAACAAAACCAGATACCCGCTCCATGATTCCGGTCGACCGTGCGGCAGAACCTAGGAAACTGGCTCGGCAGTCACTTAAGGATACTATTACTGTTTCAGATATTTTAGAGACTTTTAAGGGATGGCAAGATAGAGAACAGATGTATTTTACTGAACATTTTGCAGATGAAGTTGTTGAGATGTTTCAAAAATGATCTGATGTTCTCGAACCTGATGATGTGGCAATTGATTGTAAGCAATTACGTAAAGGTTCTTTTCCTCTTTCCCAGGTGACTGATACGATCAGGCGACTGGTTAAACTTCGAAATGATGCGCTTTGGCTACGGGAGGAGAAACGAAAAGCTAAAACAGAAGACCGAGCGACATTGGTCGACGGGAAACAATCATCTATTTTCGAAACAGATAAGACCGCGATAGTGCATGCAAAGCCTATGCGAGAGGCCGCGCCTTTATATGTTCCTCCTAAAGGAGCGGGTACTAGTGACGATAAATATTCTGTAAATGGAAAAGGGTATTTATAATTTGGTGTATACTCCCTGGAATAGAGCAGATGTTATGGCGCTTAAAGCTGCATTGCCTGATCCGCGTAAAAATCCTGCCGCCTTTCATGAGGAAGTCGAGGGAGCCTTAAATTCTTGTACCATGACGCTGGCTGATATCGATTTATTTTTCGGGCTCATATTGCCGCCCGATATGTGGCGATCCGTGCGTAAAGTAGATTATAGCACAGTGTACGGGGCAGTAGGGAAGGAGATAGAGAGGGAAGATACGGACAGGGAACCAGCGCAAAAGCCATGTCAATTGATTTTAGATCTCCACGGTGCAATATTAGCTAAATTAAAAATTATTATTCCCCCTAAAAAGATTGATTGGACTGTTTGAACATCTTGTAAACAAAAGACAGATGAATCAGTTTCAGATTTCTTCACACATTTTGAGGAAGCTTCTCATGATTTTAGTGGCCAGTCGCTAACGGACGATACGGGCCGTCACTTATTTGTCGATAAGTATGTTGCGAACCTATTACCAGGAATGGCTGGCCGCTTGAAAGCCAGTGAAAGCTCTTGGACAAACTCTTCTCCGGCATCCGTCCTGACAATGGCTCAATATTACGAGCGTCAGGAACTTGAAGCGAAGGGCAATGAGGATAAAAAATCTAAAGAATTGAAAACAAAAGTTATGTTATCTCAGGTCTATGGTGCACCTCTTCGAGGTAACGACAGAGGCGGACGAGGATTTTCTAATTCCTCCTTTACTTGTTTATCTTTGGCTATTGATCAATGCACGTATTGTAAGAAATTTGTTCACTGGGCAGATGAGTGTCCATTGTTGCGCTCACAGCGCTATGTCGGTGGCCGAGGATCCATGAGGAGCCGCTCGGGGAACTCAGGACCTAGAGGTGCCATGAATGATCGTGCTAGGTTTGATTCTAATGTGCGGGTACAAAATGGGTTCAATACTTTTGATAGGCGCAACCAATACAAAATGTCTGATTATGCGCAGCCTGAGTCGCATGATTCTGCTTATGCATAGGATTGCGTAGGATGGGGTAAGTAATCAGTTGAAGTTCCAGTAGATCAGAAGGTCCTTATGTTACAGCACATGTTTTGGGTTCTACTGATCAGTTTCTGGTTGATTCAGGAGCTACTCGTAGTGCTTTGTCTAAACAATTGGTTCCGAGGGCTCCCCTGTCTGGCTTAACAATTACATCGATAGGGTTCGATGGAACACCTTCCCTTAGCCCATTGTCACAACCACTTGCATTTCATGTTGATATGTTTGCTGCTCCATGCCCGTTTTTGCTTTCCCCGAACACGCCAGATAATATTGTGGGTCTTGATATGCTCAAGTATTTCAGAGCCACAATACGATGTTCCCCTAAAGGAGTGCGTGTGATTTTGAATGACAATTACCCAGTAACAGACAGAGTTTGTATTGTTCAAGAAGATACTGCATTAGCTTCCCTACCTAACACTCTGTGGGCTACTTGAGATACAGATGTGGGTCAGATGGTTATTCCACCAGTACATATTAGTGTAAAGGAGGGAGCTGTGTTGCCGCGCCTGCCTCAATATTGAATTTCACAGGAGGGTGAGGAAGCACTCACACGAATTGTACAAGATCTTATTGAAGTTGGAGTTGTTTAGGAAGTTTCCTTTAACATTTGCAACAGTCCGATCCTCCCAATTTTGAAGACAGATACTGATACTAGGATCTACAGATTTATCATTGATTTGCGGGAGGTCAATAAGATAGTGGTGGCACAATATCCAGTGGTTTCTGATATCACAATACTTCTTACCCTAGTTCCACCTACTGCAACTACATCCTCTGTTATAGTCTTGAAGAACGCTTTCTTTTCGATCCCTATTCATCCTGATAGCCGATATTTGTTCGGTTTCACTTTGAATAATCGATCGTATAGATTTTGCAGAGTTCCTCAAGACTATACCGAGAGTCCTAGTATTTACAGCCAAGCATTGAAAAGACAGCTTGATTCCTTTGTTCTACCCGAGGGTGTGGCGCTCATTCAGTATGTTGATGATATTCTGTTAGCAGCTGATACCCCCGAACAATGCGAGAAATGCACGCTGTCTTTGCTTTCTTTCCTTGCTTCACACCATCATAAAGTATCAAGAAAGAAATTGCAGTATTGTAGACCAAAGGTAACCTACTTAGGTCACCTTTTGTCTAAGGAGGGGCGTGCACTCACATCAGATCGCATTCAAGCAATTCTAGATACACCAGTACCTTCCACACAGAAAGAGGTTCGAGCATTTTTGGGTCTTACTTCTTTTTGTAGGCAATGGATATTAGGATTTTGATATATCGCTAAACCCTTGTTAGCACTGTTGACAAAAGATACTCCAATACCCCTGGACAGAAGAATGTGAGAATGCTTTCCAATAGTTACGACAAGCCCTTTGTTCAGCGCCAGTGTTTGGTACTCCAGACTACACGAAGCTCTTTACATTGTACGTACATGAGAGGGATGGATGTGCATTGTCAGTTTTAGTACAGACACACGGCGATAAGCAACGCCCCTGTGCATATTTTTCAGCAGTACTTGATCCTGTTGCTCGAGCGTTGCCTGGATGTTTTCGCTCGGTTGCAGCAACAGCTGTGTCAATACGCCAGAGTGAAGGGATAGTCTTATCACATAAACTGTTTGTGTTGGTAACTCATGCTGTTGATACTCTACTGAATCAAACGAAGACGCAGCATTTAACTAGTGCTCGTCTGACAGGATATGAGCTGACGCTGCTGGCTCCTCATATTACATTGAAGAGATGTGCAACGCTAAACCCAGCCACGTTGTAGCCATTTCCGGCGACTCAGCCTGAGGCCCAGGAAACACACAATTGTATTTTTCTGACTGAGGAAAAGACAAAGAGCCGTATTGATTTGCAAGATACTCCCCTTCCAGATGTGGATGGAGAACTGTGGGTTGATGGATCTTGTCTGAAGTTACCAGATGGTACAACTGCAGCCGCATATGCAATTACTACGCTTCACACAATAGTAGAGACAGCTTGTATACCACAGAAGTCAGCTCAAGCAGCAGAACTGATGGCTTTGACACGAGCATGTGAGCTTAGTACAGGATTGTGTGTGAATATTTATACAGATAGCCGCTATGCTTTTGGAGTGTCAAATGATTTTGGCCTGCTCTTGAAGAAAAAAGGCTTTTTGGCATCACACGGGATGCAGATAATGCACGTAGAACTAGTGCACAATCTTTTGACTGCATTAACATATCCAAAGAAAATAGCTATAGTAAAATGTAGTGCACACAAGAAAGTGACTGATAGGGTGGGACAAAGAAATGCCTTTGTAGATCGAGTGGCACTTGAGACTGCGATGCAGCCTGATACTACTTCGTATGTAGTGAAATCACAAGCTGAGTGGTGGCACGATGCCAGGAAAGAAGTATTAGAGATACAGAGGACTGCTTCTGACAAAGAACAAGAGCAATGGTCCATAGATGGAGAGTTGGATGATGAAGGTTGTTGGCGAAACAAACAGATGGATAAATGGAAGTTGCCTATAGCTTTTGTATAACCTATGGTTCCGATGGCACATGGGCTAGCACATGTTGGAGCTTCAGCAATAGTGAAATTGCTTACACAAATTTGGGAGCATCCAGAAATTGCTAGCACAGCTAAGAGAGTAGTACAGTCCTGTATGATTTGCTTACAATTTAATCCTGGAAAAGGGACACGAACTCCAGCAGGAGGATTTGCGACACCGACTGCACCTTTTGAGGTTTTACAGATGGATTATATCCAGCTTAAACGCTGTAATGATTTGAAATACGTCTTGGTGGTGGTATGTGCCTTCAGTAAATGGATTGGGGCATACCCCACTAAGGACAATACTGCAATTACTACGGCAAAGGTGCTTTTGAAGGAATTCTTTCCTCGCTACTGTGTTTGCAGATTTTTGTGGAGCGACAACGGACCTCATTTTGTAGGGGACGTTATAAAGTATTTCCTGAAAGGATTAGGGATCAAACAGAAGTTTCCTGCATTATTCCACCCACAATCAGCAGGTTTGGTGGAAAGATACAATGCAACTCTAAAACTGAAATTAGCTCAAATACAGGCTTCTACTTCTGTGACTTGGCCAGATGCGTTGCCACTGGCATTGTTGTCAATCAGATCAGTGCCTCATTCTCGAATGGGTCTCACACCTTATGAGATCCTTTTCGGCAGACCTATGAATATCTGGGGAATTCCTAAACCAAGTTCTGTGTATGATGTACCTTGTGTCTTAATGAATGACTATTTGGCACAATTAACTGATAACTCGGTTTCTATTCATCAACAGGTTCGAGAAGCACTTCCTGACAGATCCACAGGAGAGGGCCATAACCTCTGACCTGGCGACTTCGTCCTTCTGAAATCTTTTGAGAGGTCGAGCAGTTTGCAACCAAGGTGGCGTGGGCCAGAGCAGGTGCTACTACAAGAACAACAGTTCGAGTCACGATCGGAAGAATTGAGTCCACGGTACCCATTGTCGCCGAGTACTCCCGACTTTGGTGGAGCCTGCTGTATTGACCGACCACCAAGAGGTTCTGACTGCAGAGAGTGGTCGTGCTGTGACGCCTGACGGATCTGAGGAGTTCTTCCCGGACCAAACAGTCCCTGGAGCAACAAGATATAATTTGAGGCCGAGAGAGAAATCTGCAGCATTATGAAAGTTGTCTGAGCATTCCCTGGGTCAGTGAAACGGAGAGCCGATGAGGCAAGGGGGGGGATCAGCCCTGCATTAGAGCAGTGACACCCGTCTTGGTCCGTGGTGAAGAAATCAATGGCTACCCAGGGGTGAGAGCTTTGGCAACTACTTTAGTGTCAGGAAGATTTGTTTTGTGTTGTGACTAAGAATGGAGAAGAAGAAGAAGGTTTGTGTGTTATAGGGTTTGTTGTTGCCTTGATGATTGTGGCAACAATAACATGGTCTGTAGAGGAAACAACTCCTGCTCATGAGTTGTTTGTTGTTACTACGCCTACACCAGAGGAGCATTATTTCTTTTCGCTCCCATATCAAGAATTGAAACATCGACAATCTTA
Organism: Lissotriton vulgaris; assembly: GCF_964263255.1. Lineage (NCBI taxonomy): Eukaryota > Metazoa > Chordata > Amphibia > Caudata > Salamandridae > Lissotriton > Lissotriton vulgaris. The sequence goes on along the minus strand of NC_141691.1, from coordinate 2,022,357,787 downwards.
TCTTAATAACACATTCATTCAAATGCTGCATCACACTTCGCTACTATGCGACAAACTGTTGGCTTTGTGGGATGATGCCTGCACATCAAAAGAAAGGAGGTACACCGTTAATACCTCTCCCTTTTTCGCATAATGGCTCTTGTCGAGCCTGGTATACTTTGCTCTTTGCGACTAGGAAGCCTACAGTGGCAGACTGCTTTTTCCGTTAAATAAAGAGTGCCATCAGGACAAAGATGGGTATCCCCAACTGAATGGAACTAAATGGGAGTGGGAGGAATACCGACCGGACAATATTTCAACGCCATATATCTTCACGAACACGAGAGACTCATATAATGCTGAACATTTTGTCATTTCTGTTACCCAAACGCAAACAGAACTATGTGTACAGAGCATTGGACATATCCCTGTGGGAGTCAGTGATTGTATTACTGTATTGAATATAGATGGTCTAAATAATAGTACTTTTTTAGCTTCACACAACACCTAATTCTAGTGTGGAAATCGTGGATATTATCGATTGCCAGCCGGATGGACTGGTATCTGCTACGTGTCTTTTTTGTTGCCCCCTGTGTTTTTAGCACCTCTACTGTATCACCGAAATCTTAAATTGTTCAACAATATTACTGTGAATAGGTACAAAAGGACGTTGACTACTGATAATGTTGAACAGGCTGACACTAGCCTACAACAATATATAGATTTCAATTTAGGATTGTTCTTTTTTGTAGGTGCTGCATTAAATAGCAGAAAAGTGCGACGATTGACTAGTGTAGTGGAAGCTGTTACCGATCAAACAGCTGCAGCTTTAGGAAATATTACTGAAGAATTGCAGATTGCAAGAATTGTAGCTTTGTAGAATGGAATGGTCCTGGATGTAATGTTAGCAGATAGAGGTGGTGCATGCCGTGTTATAGGTAGTAGCTGCTGCATGTTTATCCCTGACCATACTCCATCAGTGTATAAAGCGATTATTAAACTTCATAAAATCGCTGCAGACATTCACACAGAAAATGGTACATGGACTTTTACAGAGTGGCTTTGGACTCTGATTTCTGCCTTGGGCTGGAAAGTATTAACACTCCTATGTATAATAATTGCAATAATTTTCACCTGTTGCGTCTGTATTCAATGCAGCCCCATGATTTGTTCTATGTGTGTCAATGCTTGTATACCAACTAAAAGTAATATTACAGAAGTCAAAATGCAGAATGATCTTAAAAAGGAGATAGATAGTATGATGGCCATTGATATAATAGATGAATATCTGGCCTTTCCTAGGAAGTCGAATGTCTTCAGCTAATGCTTTTGTAAATCAGCAGCGATTAGATTAAGCATTGGCAGAAGACATGCTTCGTTTTGACCATTATCGTAATAAATGTGCCGACTCCATCTTGTATTTGTAGCGGCCATTTTGTATGCCATACATTGCCACGTGCTCGTCATGTGCTTAGTCCTACCTTCTTGTTCACCGCGCCTGAAGTCTGCCCGGCAACAGGTTATTTTTAGGATTCTCCGCTTTCAGCATGTCCAGACATGCGCAGTAGGATCAGCAACTGTTATTAATTGGTTCCAGATAGGAATGTGTGTTATCGGAGACTGTTAACTCCGCCCACTCATCGATTGTGCCTTCCAAAATGTCCTTGTATGGTCATAAATCTGCTCTTGTCTTTTGTACCACCTTCTCTTGAGCCCCCTCATTGTGTATAAAAAGGGGCCAAGTGCTTTAGTTCGGTGTGCTACTCGATACAATACCGAAGGGTGTTGTGTGGACTGTAGTACCACCTTTAATGGTTTAATAAACTTTTCTTTTGTATTTTCCAGTTTCATTGCCAACTTCTTCCTAGGGTCTGAGGACTCTGTGCAGAGAAGGGCGAACCCTTGCACTAAGGAGGCCTAGCTGAGGTTTGCTTACAACATTGGAGTGGTGGGCTACTCACCAGAAAAGCGATTCAACACCCATCACGGGTAACAAGTGTTATATGAATGCAAATCTTTCTTCCCCTTTTATCCCTCCGCTATCCTTCTCACTCCAAATAACTGACTAATATCCCCCACTGAAATTACTTCATATTTCACCATATTAATTCACCACTAATCCTTTGTAGGCTTCCTGAATAGCGTGTGTCAACAAGCGCTATATAAATACGAACCTTTCTCCTCCTCTATCCTTCTACTATCATTCCAAATCCAAATAACTGACTAATCTATCCACCACTTAAAATGTACTTGTATGTTTCACTATACTAATTCAACACTAATCCTCTATGGGTCCTGGAGTAGCATGCTACTCGCCGAAAAAGGGCTTCGACGCTTCGTCAGGGGTAGTAAGCTCTATATATAAATGCACTTACAATACAATACAATAATAACAAAGGGAGCTTGCCCCACCTGATTATTTATCGTCCCGTATTGGGTTCAACCTTCAGCAGCATCTAGGAAAGATGTCACATTTATCACATGGCCGGGGCAATGAGTAGAACCTTTCAAGAAGTCGAACGCCACCGCCAGCAGTGGCATTGCCATTTTGGGCAACAACTGCTCGTTGAGGCAAGAATAAACATTGCAAGATATTAATTGCATGACTTGGAAATAATTAATTTAGTGCCAAAGCTGTGTTGAATCGGAATGGGCTCAGCCCCTTCCACGCAGCTTACAAACATATTACTGTCTCCGGTGAATCTATGCTCTCGCGTATGTTAAATTCATCAGGTCAGAAGACGGAACAGCACCCTCCACCTCAGCTATGAACATTGCCCTTTGCATTTACAACTCAAGAGCGACATCTCAGTGCACGGGGGCAAAGCTCTCAGAAGCCAATGTTACCCTAATAATGGCTGTATTTATTCAATTACCCCAACAGCTGTCAAAGGGAGAATGTTCTTGCTTGCATCAGAAGCCATAGCGTTTTTGCTTCGCTACTGCATAAAACAAACCAGAGACGTTTTAAAAGGCAATCTGGGCTCTGGCCCAGGGCCCAGTCTTTAGGGCCCCCTTGATAGAGCTAGCTGTGTTCGGGAGAGTCTTGCCCTCGTAACCTTAAATAATACATATTTTTAAATATTTTTATTTTTCATTACTCACACAGCATAGACAAATAGTAGACTACAGTTGTGCACATTATTTCCATTAATTGCATGTCTATAACAGTAACAGTTCACAACCCACAAATAGGCCTTGCATAATTCTTAAACAGATTGTTTTAAATAGCATTTTCCTTTAATTTATTTTGAATGTGGGTGAGGTGCGAGTGTATTACAGACATTTTGCAGAGAAATGTCCGTTTATGTTTCATACAACATCCATAAAAAAGTTCTTTTACATCAAAACAGGACCTCGCATATGGGAAATGGGAGGGTGCCACCGAGATTTTTTAAAATAATGTTAGTGAGCTGCTGCTGCGTTACAATATTGAAAACACACATCAATGGCTGTAAACACATTCAGGATTTTGGACAAGTGTGTGTATGTGCACGTTCTGTGACCTGGCGAGGAGGGCAAATGGATCATTAACTCAAAGCTGGTGAAAACTTGGGCCCCCAAAGTACTTTTGGCCCAGGGACCCCCAAAATCCTTAACATGTCTCTGGCAACCGTGATGACGTGACGGTAATGGGAACGGATTCGGCGGCCTGAGCGCACAGGGCAGAGGTCAGCAGGTCAGACGGATCCGAGCGGCTTCTTTCTAGAAGTGCTGCTGCAGCCGCCTCTCGGCGCCCGGTGCTGGGGCAGAGCATGCAGGGATCCGCAGCAAGGACCTGTGCCACAGCCTACAGTGGAGACCGATGTAAGGGTGGGGGCACTCTTAACACCTTGGTTGCTTTGACTTTTCCCCTCCTGTGCTGCAACCCATGATTTACCATTGTTCATGACGAGCTCAGCTCGTCATAAGCACAGCTCCACTGTGCCTCTGAACGAGCTGAGCTTGTCATGAGCATGGAAGGGGTTAAAGGTACAGCGCCTGGCTTGAGCTCGGAGAATCTTCAGTTTTACTGCGGTGTTGCAATCGCGAGTTCATTGCCACGCAGCTGACTGAAGTATCTTGCAAATATTACAGCCAGGAGCTTTAAAGTCTTTAACTTTGCCAGTTTTGTATGAATAACAAAAACGTTGTTACTGGTAGGTAGGTGGGTTACTGCTTTAAGCCTGAAATCCTTTTATTACATGCAGTTCATAAATTGTCTCTTCTAAAAATAAATATTGGTCTGACTGAAATTATCAGTGATGTTGCCATCCGCCATGCTGGCATTCTTATAGGGAAGGACCGTTGCTTGTTTGTTATACATGTTCAGTGCTTTTCATATATATATATATAAATGCCTGTGCTCCTCTCTGTGGTGCTGTACGTTAACAAGCCACCTGTTCAAAATTAGGGAAACCCATCTAATTTAGGTAACCCGCCCTAATCCACATACTTACCTCCTTTCATTTCAGGAATATATTCTACTATTTCTATTAAGCAGAGGTAAACCATTTGCAAATTGCATCTTTTAATTGCCTCCTCCCACCCAAATGATACCATAAGTTAAAAACCTAGGCAACCGCTGCTTTTTTTGGTATATTATGCACTTCATTTCTAAAACAATCCTCCACTGCAAACAAACAGAATAAATAAAAAACATTGTATTTTACAACACCAATAGCTCTAATTTTTGAAAATGCAAGACTGATTGCAATGCAAATGCTTGTCTTTTTTAGAATCAGAAAGCAGCGGGAATAACAACCACTGCCTACTTCTGAAACCGGGACCCTTTCCATAGCTCCCTTGTCCAAGAGAGCTCTAACTTCCTCTTGCAGCAACTTTAAATGATCCTCCGTCAGCCATTTTTCTGATTTGGCAGAATGAGAGGAGGAAAAAAAAGGAAAGGCAGAGAATAGCCCTCCTGGACAATCTGCAAGACCCACTTATCTGAAGTTATGGATCTCCAGTTGGGGAGATGATGACGAATTCTCCCTCTAACTGGAGTAGTGTGGTCTTGCAGAGTTTAGCCTAGGAGTGCTTGAATGCTACGGCTGCTGGGGGCAGTATGGCCGATGACTTCTGTCATCCATTCCTAGATTGGAGAGCACCGCATCACGTCCTCGCATGGCTTGGGCAGTCTGAGCAGGACAGTGGCTGGGATAGTGCTAACATGGATGGAAACCCCTTCAATTACCACGAAAGTGGCGAAAGGAAGACTGGCCATGAGGTGTAGAAGAGAGGCCCAAGGATCTGGCCATAGCTCGAGAGTCCTTGAACCTGACCAGGCCGAGTCTGACTTTCCTCCAAAAAGACAGGTTTCATCAAAGGGAATGCCCATCAGATTAGCTTGGAAATCCCCAGAGCAGCTTTTGTTTGAAGCCAGGCGTGGTGCCTCAATGCCACCGTCGTTTAAATTAATCTGCCCACCGCATCCGTCGTATGTAGGCCACACCATACAGTGAATTTAGCTGCATCTCTCCCATCTTTGATCACTTGGGAGAGCACAGCCCAGGCCTCCTCTGGGACCTGTGGCAGTATTTGGCAACCGTCTCTCAAAGGGTACGGGAGAATAGGTCCATTAAGCACGCGGTATTCACCAGCCTCAATGCCAGGCTGGAGGAAGAAAACAATTTCTTCCCAAATGCATCCCACCTCTTAGATTCACAATCTGGGGGGCGGAAGGGAATGAGCCCTTGGACATAGAGGCCTACACCACCAAACTTTCTATGCTGGGTCGCCTGGAGCTGAGCAATGTTGGCGTGTAATTGTCCTATTCACAGGAACGCCGGAGCTAGGCTTGGACCATGTGCCTAGAAGGACGTCCATAAGTGCTTCATTAAAGGGCAAAGGGGGTTCAGAAGTAGAAGCCCACTGTTGAAGCACTCAGTAAGGACATTATTCCTGACCTGCCTAAGGGCAGTTCTAGTCCATGGACCTCAGATGCCCTCCTTACCACCAAGGCATTAGATGCCATTCCTCCGTAGTCACTGGGGAGGTGTCCAGTCCACTGGCCTCCCCAAGTTCCCCATACCAGTCCAAGTTCTCCTCAGAGACATCCTGGCATTCCAGAGGGTCCACAGACCTCTCCCCTTCCTCTCCTGAGCCTAGCACATTTTCAAAGTGCTCAGGCGCATCATTGAACCACTGGGCTCAATCGGCGTTAAGCAACGTAATTCTGGCTCCGTGTCATAGGGGAGGATGGGGCTAGCGCGGCCGATGAGGGGCAGCTCTGCAGGTACCGACTTCGAGTTTGACGCCATGGGAGGTCACGATGACACGACCGGCGTTGACCCAGATCTGGGATCTGATCCTTGAGACCCCACCAGCACTGTGGCCTGAGCTGATGGCGACGAAACCGATGGGGCCCCTTCCGACTACGTGAGGCCCGAGGGATCACCAGCATGGCTGTTCTGCTCAATTGCACGGGGCAGGGCCTTGTAGAATTCATTTATTTGAGTGGGATTCTCTCTGGCTCCCGAAAAGGGTGGGAGGCATGAAGTCGACTCTGGATCCGGCTCGCTGAACTGTGCCATTGGTGATCTACCTCTCACATTAACAGACGTCAGCTGAGGTGAAGATGTAGTCTGTTTGGACTTCTTCTTACGCCTCTTCCCTGAGTGTCCAGAGGACCTCGAGTGGGATGAAGAGGACTTAAGGCTCCAGGCGCAGTCCCGAGACCTCCTCTACTTCGATCGGCTCTGGGACATACGCAGTGTTGACTGCCGACCGCGAGGAGCTTCATCGCTTGCTCCCTCAAGGCCTTCAGAGCCATGGCCCAGCAGTCCAAGCACGAAACACCAGAGACAGAGGAGGTAGGGATTAGTGACCAACATCATGCAGTGGCAAGCACCACACGGCTTGAAACCTAGCTTCCTTGAAGACATCCCTGGCACATGAAGTGAAAAAAAGTCTCCAAATTCGACAAAAGTCGAGAAAGCACCTGCCAAAAAGTGGTAAGGGGGTTGCTCTTCCAGTATCGGTGCTTAACTGGCGCAGAAAGAAAAGAACTGATGTATGCATGCGTAGGTGGCCTTATATAGGCACCGCAACAGCATAACCGACGGTACCAACGACATCACGTGGAGCTAAATGGAGCCACCTGACGCCGCACGCTAGGGGTATTGCTCAGTAACAGTTACTGGATTCAGCCTGACACCTGGGACCTTCAAGGGTAAGGAATCTGCAGCTGGAAGTCTCTATCAGATGTATTAGTATATCTCCTACCCAGAGATATCAACACAATACACAGGAATAATTAGAAAGCAGTCAGGTAAGTAGCACAAAATACAATGGTCTCTGGAGGAGACAAAACCATATCAGGATATATAATAAGCACTTTGCACTTTACACTGTAATTGTTCATTTGATGTATCAACTGAGCTGATAATTTGTCGTTTTTAAATATGACTGTATACTCTCATTTTTAAAAGAAAAACTGTAACTGATCCCTCGGATTACAATGCTTTTAAGGTGTTATACTTTGCACTGAATAAAGTTTTGTTAGACTTTGATAAAGTAGTATGTGAACTGCCAAGGAGAACGGGACTTGGACCAGAAGACTCAGAGGAACCTGGACACAAGGAACCACCCAAGGTAAGTGCCCAGCAACCCCATGGAGGCTGTGTGCAGAGTGGAAACACAGATGTGTGCGCAACAGAAGTCAGCAGAGAAGTCGCAGTTGCAGTTTTAAAGAAGAAGGATGCTTCTCGGAGGACAGAAGAAACCCTTTGGAAGATCGAAGGTTGGAGTGCTACCCGACCCATGGATCCCCAGGAACCAGGCTACCTGCACCAGGGAAGTGAGGTGCATAGGGGTGAAGTGACGTTGGAACCTGACATAGAAAACAATGGGAGACTTTGAAAAAGATGCCTATGAAGAAGATTGCGAAGGAGTCTGGTGCAATCCAAGAGGTGATTCTGAAAGTGAAGAACCTGCAAGCAGAGGGGACAGAGTCTATGCCACATGGAGGTGACCAGGAGGCACCAAAACACAATGCCCACTGATGCAAGAAGGTTCAGAAGAGTCGACAGTGACAAAGTTGCTGCAGCTGTTAGGACTAGTCAACGCTCATGAAGACCAGGAGACGTGCAGGAGCTTTTCCCACATTCAATGACGGTGACTAGGTGGTCGGGGTCCGGCGGGAGCTCCAAGAAGCCTTGGATGCTGCACTTCGCATGGAAGACTAAAAAGGAGCAGTATTGGGACCAGCAAAGATCTAAGGGACTCACCAGCAGCAGCAGAGCAGGCCCCATGTAAGCTTGAGAGCCCACTGAAACAAGAGAAGACCCTCAGGAGAATTCACATGCCAAAGACTCAGGAGTTGCTAGAGGACCTCAGGCAGCTCACCAAAGATTGAGGCCCATGATGCAAGGGCTGCACTGATCTTCAGGATGCCAGGTTCTGGAGACTGGAGTTTTTGTAGCCCAAAGATCTCTGGAGAGCAGAGGCAACAAACCTTGGCAATGGTGAGTCAATGCGGTACACAGGTGTTTGGTCCCAGCTGTTCCAATAATGGATACTTGCCTCAAATATGTCGAGGGGACAGGTCAGGCCTCAAGGGAGTTGCAGAACCACCACCTGTGTTGCTAAGCTTAAGGTAGTCTTTAGGACGATAGGAGCAGCAGACTGATCAGCTTCATTGCAGTTCCTGCAGATGTAGGTGAGAGACTCTTTCACTCTAAGGGAGATTTCTTCGGGTATCCTTGATGCCTACAGGTCTGTTGAAAAACCTGGATGAAGCACAGATGATGGAGAAGACTTGAAGAACAGCGAGACCAGGAGCCTCCGTAGTCTTCCTTGGTGCAGGCTTGGTCCAGTTAAAGTCCAAGTGTACAGGCAATTCAAGAGCGACATAGTTTCATGGTTGAGCCCTTAAGTACCCTAAGGAAAAGGTTGGAACGAATTGGTTTCCCTTCCAGAGGAGGGGCTGGACAGAGGGGAGGATCCTCCCAAGTCCTCTGTCCAGTTCCATACCAGACAGGAACCAAAGGTTCCTGAAACTGGTTCAAGCTGGAGTCTGAAAGAAGGGTGCTAAATGTGCCCTTCTTAGTAGTCTGGTGGCGCGCGCAAGCGCCCATTTCCAGCACAATGCACTAAGTCCTGTCTGGGAGGTGGTTATACCTTCCTGTGACAGGAAACCTATTATTCTGCCTTCCCCTGCTCAAGCCTTGCTAAGCAGCAGGAGGGAAGAATCATGTATGTAGTCGGCAGCAGCACTAGCTTGCTTGCAGACCATGAAAGGCTGTACCAGGAGTTCAGGTGGGGGGTCCCCTAAGGAGCCCCCTGTACATGCGATCATACTTGCAACACTTAAATCTATGTTGGGGTATGATTCCAACATGGTTTAAACCAAACCTGACCGGGTTCGGTGCAGCCACTATATATTTAGACGTCTCGTAATGAATGATGTCCACTCTATACCTTAAAATGGCTGACCGCGAGTGGGGCGCTAGAGGGCGCATGGCAAGATGGCCACACTGATGAGGGGCTCTGCCTGACCGAGTTAATATCCGTCAATTATCTGCTGCATCCCTGGATCCTAGAGCCTGCTGGTGGACGTGGTGATCATCCACTTACCTGCTGAACGGGTTACGCTGTTTGCAGTATTGTAGAGCCCTCCACACCGTTCTAACGAGCTTGGAAGACTCAGTTGTGGGGCTGCGTGAAATGGCGGCCACGGGGTTGTGACAGGCCTTGCTGCCGGCTGGGGCGTCTCTGTGCTGATCCCCGTCATGATCTGCTCCTTCCGCTGGGGGCTGTATTCTGCGGTGACTTCGGAACTGAATGGTGTACAGACAACTTCGCCTGAGGCTAAGACGGAGAGCGGCGTACTGTGCCTGAAGCATAAGGGAGGTGAACCTGCTGCTGTGCGACGGCGAGCGGAGTCGCCCGGGAGTGGGCAGATCGGTGCGCTAGAATAAACGTGGAGGCCTGCCGGGAGGAGCTCTGGAGATCGCTGACACATCTGTGTGCCCGCCGGCGCTTGTGGCGGGAAGTGGGGTCAGGTCCTAGCGACGGCCTGGTCTGCGGAGGCGGGACTGGGCCTTGCGCTGGGCTGTGCCCTGCGAGCTGCGGCTGGTGTGAACGTTGCTGGGCGCTGCGACTTAGGAGTGGGGAAGCTGCCCAGAGACTCCTGAAGGCTTACATAGGATCCTCGCTGTATGGAGTGGATCCCGTACGCGGTCCTGCCAGCGCCTCCTGTGAACGGCACCAGTGTTAGGCCGTGAATACCCAGCCTGGAGTAATCAGACATCAGCCCTGGGGGGGGGGGCACACTGCGTGAGGACTGCTAGCTGCCTGACTGCTTGAATGCTATTCACCGGCCTGTGGTTGAACTCGCTGGAGCGTACTGTCTCTCTCCTGATCTCCTGCACATAATAGCTGATCTATTTAGACGGCCTTGTTGGAGGGGGTTTATGTAACCAGGGTCATTGTTGGAGGGAAGCCTCATTACATGCTCACAGATCTACACCTAAGGCCTGTTACGAACGCCTCAGTGATATAGGGGAACTGTTGGCCTTGCCCCTTACAACACTCACTCCTGGCTGTGTTCTTGGCAACTTTACATACTGCACGCGTAGCATTGATAGCTTAATATGGGGAGGACTGATAAATCCCAGCCGCGCCTCAATTTTGAACTGCGCAAGGCCCCTAAGACCCCACAAAAAACAGCCTCAGATTCTGAAGCTGATGCGCAAGTGGAGGGCCCCCCCACGCTGGAAACCACGCAGATGGCCATGCAACGCACGCTGCAGTCCATTGAGTGCACGATGGCCGCAGTGAACCATCGCCTGGATCATATGTCATCACAATTAGAGAAACAAACAGCACGTGTGGGGGAGGTGGAGCAGTGGGTCTCGGCAGCCGAGGATGGCTTGAGCACAGTTGCGGATAAAACTCTCAACATGGAGAAGGTTCTTGCTCTGATCCAATCAAAGAATGAGGACTTGGCGCCGTGCTCCCGGCGCAATAATCTCTGAATTACTGGTTTGCCAGAGTCAACCAATGTGGGCAAAATGGAGACATATGTTGAGCGCCTGATTTTGGACAATTTTGGCACAGAGCAATTATCCAACATGTTCATTGTGGAGCCCGCTCACCGGTCTCTAGCGGCTAGGTCTGTTACGGGAGCCCCCCCTTCTCCTATAATAGCCCGAGTTTTAAACTATAGGGACAGAGACACTATACTGCGCCTGGCTAGGGTGAAAGGTACCATAGTTCACCGGGGCAACACGAGTGCCTTCTTCCCTGATTTCCGGATCGCAGTCCAGGCAGCTCGGAGAGAGTTTGGCGCTGTGAAACAGTTTCTGAGAAATGAGGGAGTTCCCTATGCCATGTTATAGCCCGCCCGGCTCCGTGTCGGCACTGTAGATGACAGTAACATTTTCTCATCCCCGAAGGCAGCTATGGAACACACCAAGCATTTGAAACGGAGGAAAAGAGACTCTACGGCTGTGCCTGAGGAAGAAGAGTAGTGTGGCATTCTACTGACTGTTGAGAGTTGATTGGCACCTCTGGTCATTTGCAATATGGTTCGGACATCATGTCCTTCATATTTGACTGGCGCGATGTATAATGTTTGGCTCTGTACATGACTAACTCCTTTATACACAGTCTATGGTTGCCGCATTTGCATTTGTTGTCCCTTCCAGCGCTCTGAGGACAGTGATGGAACATGATACAGCGTAGAAGCGCAGGAAACATGACTGCATCGTGGGGACTCTGGATATAGAACAGTGAGGATTCAGTACTTTTGTATCATTTACTGGCATTCCTGCTCTCTATTTTTCCCTTTTTACTTATGTAGTGATGTTTGGAAGGTCACATTGTCTTCATGCTCTTCTACTGTTGGCATGTGTGATGCCCATCCTGAGGACCCCAGCTCCTTTTTGGGACAAGCGGCCAACTACTTAGTTCTGTGGCCTCCTTGGCGGCTTGGTAAATCGATAGTCTACTCTTAGGTGATACTTTGTGCGGGCTCAAGGTGTAGGGTTCTGTTCTAATTCTAGGTCTGTACAGCACCTCATTATCACTATACTATGTATGGTTGGGTATCCCGACGTCGCAGTGGGCACCGTATTATATATGTACATGTGATATGTGATGCATTCCTGTGTTATTAGTGCTCAGTCAACTTCTACTATGTGGGAGTGTTCTGAATCTGCACCCCCCACATATGGGTATGCCCCAAATCTGTTTTGCTATGAAAGGGGGAGGGGGTGTTTGGTTGGGTGTTGGGGCAGCTTTGCCATGTTTGGGGTGCTGAAGTGGGTGGGGGTTGGGAGTGTTTGGGGTGGGGAGGGGGGACTGGTTGCCTGGGAGAGGGGGCTGGCGGGGAGTTTGGGGATGTTCTTGGTAGGGCTAAGGTGCTGGGGTAGGAGAGGGGTGACTGTTTTGGTATTGTTTTCTATGTGCAGCTGTGCGAAGTGTGTTGGCAGTATATTGTTTCATGCATCTGATAGTGTAATCATCGATCTTTTGCGTTGCATGTTGCTTGAGTCTGGTACATGATGGATGGGGCAGGTAAAATTACTTAGATCACATGGAAAATCAGGGGGTTAACTAACCTGAAAAAGAAGGTGCTGGCGTACTTGGACCGCCATAATGTACAAGTTGCGATTCTACAGGAGACACACCTCACTGAACGCACTGCGGCTAGTGAGGTGAAGAAATGGGCTGGTGTGCGACTCACCTCTTCCTATTCCTCGTATGCAAGGGGGTTATGGTGTTAATTAAAAAAAGTGTCCCATTTGTGAGCACGCACGAGGAGATCGACAAGCATGGCCAGTATATTATAGCGCAGGGGAGGTTATGTGGCACCTTGATCACAGTGGTGAATGTATATGGCCCCAACATAGATGATCCGGACTTTTATAAAATGCTGTGGAACAAAGTCTATAAACTGCCTGCATCTGCTATCCTATGTGGGGGAGATTTTAATGTGGTGCTGGATCAAAATATGAATCGACATTCACAAAATAGTGTTCATGTCAAAAAGGCTGCGCAGGCTGTGCGTGATGATATGTGTGATTTTTGCCTTAATGATGTATGGAGGTTGCGACATCCTGGATTACGGGAGGGGACGTGCTACTCATATACACATAACACTTGGTCCCGATTGGATTATTGGCTAGTGACACATGATGTCAATGCTTGGGAGTCGCAGGTATTGCATCCGCCCCGCACGCTATCTGACCATGCGCCTGTGCTGCTTGACATGCACCTCCCTACCTATGGCCCGGCCTCATTTAGATGGAAGCTGCAGCCATCGGCCTTGTTAGATCCAGTGTTTAAGCAAGGTTTACGGGTGGCTACTGAAAATTACTTTGCTGACAATATTGGATCAGTGTAAAGTATGGGCACCATCTGGGAAGCGTTCAAACAACTATTAGAGGGGCTTGCATAGGTCTACAGGCAGGGGTGCTTAAGTCTTTGCGCAACTCCATGGGGAGATTGGAGCGTGAATTGGCACGGCTGGAGCGGCATTATGAGGAGGCGCCAGATGTGGCTACCTTAGCTGCAATAAGATCATAGGTGAATGAGTGCAATGAATTGGCCGAGCAGGAAGTGCGGCATCTAGCACGGCGATGCAAACCCCGATATTAAGGCGAGGGTGGTAGACCGGGGCGCGCGTTAGCTGAGAGAATTACAGAACCATGGGCCAAGTATTGTAATGTGTAGGGGATTACAGAGGGGGGCACGTCCATCTCGGACACTGCTGGTATACTGGAGCAATTTGTTCAATATTACAAGGCAATTTATGACAGTAGGCGAACGGCTAGTGAGGAGGAAATAGATAGCACAACATATGGATGACGTGGCCTTGGTTTGGTTGTCTAAAGGCCAACAAGATTTTTTTATGTATTCATTAACTTCTGAGGAAATTGAAGATGCCATTGCTGTATTGCCTAATGGGAAAGCAGCGAGCACAGATGGGCTTCCGTCTGAATTTTATAAGGAGTATGCTGATATGTTACTGCCCCATTTAACGCTCATGTATGCGGAGGCGTTTGAGCAGCAGCGGTTGTCTGACTCACTTAGAGAAGCATTGCTTGTCACACTATTGAAGCCAGGCAAGCCACCGGATAAGTGCGAGTTGTATAGGCCATTGCCGCTTATGAACACTAATGTAAAAATACTTGCGAAAGTTCTGGCGACGCGGCTGCGCCTGCTGCTAAATGTCATGGTACTCCCGGATCAATCAGTATTTATCCCTACGCGTTCCATGGTGCATAATCTGAGAGCATTGTTTGCTGTCATGCATCTTTTAAAACTGGAACTGCTGGAGGTTGCGGTTCTCCTAGACGCCACAAAGATGTTTGATTTGATTTGATTGCGGGGACCTATATGTTTGCCGTGCTACATCGAATGGGGGTACCGTTTTTTTTCACCAATTGGATAAAATTGCTGTACACTGATCTGGTGGCTCGGGTGCGTGTTAATGGGCACGTCTCGGAGGCGTTTCCGATTAAGCGAGGTACTAGACAGGGGTGTTCAGCGTTGAGATTTTATCAAAATCCATTAGCAGTATCAATGTATGCTGACGACATGGTTCTGTATGTGACTGAACCAGTAAACTATCTAGAGCAGGTTATTCAGGAATATATCAGTTTCCAATGGTATTCAGACTAAGCCATTAACTGGAGTAAATCTATAATATTCCCTTTCACGTGGTGTACCGTGCCATTTGTGTTAAATTACCCCTTGGAGTGGGCGGCTGATCCTGTGCGGTATCTTGGTATCTGTATAAATCAGGACCCGCAGGAAGTCATTAGGACTAATTATGGTGTGGCAGTATCAAAGCTCAAGGATCAAGTGGCTCAGTGGACTCGTCTGCCATTGACTTTTGCAGATAGGGTTGCTATAATCAAAATAGTGGTGCTTCCAAAATTTCTATATTTATTTGTCAACGTCCCTATCACTTTAGCACAGCATTTCTTCACCACACTGCGCTCCTTATTAATCACACTTGCGCAGGGGGAAAGAAATCTCGAATTGGATGGGAGACTCTAACAAAACCTTATGCGATGGGTGGATTTTCGGTGCCGGACATGCACTTATATTATCTCTGTGCTCAGGCACAATTTGCCTATTACTGGCAGAATGCACAACTGTTTACGCCGCATGTGGCTGTTGAGACCAGCGCAGTACACCCCTTGCCCTTGAAGGCATTGATAGTAAATCCATATTCAGTATACGAGCGAGGTGAAGTTTATATGGTACAGTGTACGGCTCGGGCTTGGGCAGAGCTGGGGAAGCGGACGCGACGAATGCCATTGTATGCACCAGCAATGCAGTTGCTGCATCATTCTGAAATATCTGTGACAAGGGAAGCTGGAGCTTAAGCCTTTGCATACCGCCGGGAAGCATGTTATGGGTGACGCCTTTGCAGGCGGGACTTTTATCTTGGTACAGGAGTTTTTGAAAGATGGGGTGAATGAGGCCATGTCGACATTCATATATACTAGACTTCGGGCTGCCATGCGTAGCTTGTACTCAAGCTTTCCTGATGAGCCTTCCACATTGGGGGCGCAGCAACTGCTGTACACAGCACAGACTAAGACTAAATTAGTCTTACAGCTCTATTATGCCTCACAATTAGATGAAGGTGCAGTGCAGAACAACTCCAGGGCCAAATGGGATGAGAGTCTCTCACAACCGCTAACGGACGAGGAATGGGAAGAAAGCTGTTGAATGACTGGGAGTTTTGCAGTCAATGGTAACTTTAAGCTCATTCATTATAAGTACATTCACCAAATGTATTATACCCCTGCCCAATTGCATAAATATGGCCTGAGGGACTCGCATTGTTGTAAAAGATGCAGCGCGGATAACGCTGATTTTATACACCTGGCATGGTTCTTTCCAAGAATACCTGCATTTTGGGCCGAAGTGACAACGGCGTTGAGTGACATGACTGGTGTCTAAATCACAAGAGATGTTAAGATATGTTTGTTGGGTATTGTCTCTAAGGTCCCAGCTGGTGTTCGTAAGTTGGTGGTGTTATCTCTGCAATTAGCTAAATGCAGAGCTGCTATAGGTTGGGATGGCAGACCCACACCCAAACTAAAACAATGGCTACATGATCTAGCTTACTGCCGTGACCAACTCACTTTTTATGCGGAGGAGTTTCCGAAGAGCGTCTATGCCAAGGGGCCCATACACTACATATATGTTGGCACAATCTGTGGAGGACTGAGCACATACTGAAGGTATAAGCTGATACGAATGCACTGACTTAACCTCCTGATGGTATTTCCCCTATTTCTATTGTTTATTTATTTATTTATTTATTTATTTCTGGTATTTGTAGAGCGCAGCATTCATCCCAAGGGATATCAAGGCGCTAAAAAAGAAAAGGCTGCTGAGGTTTATGCAGGAGGGGTTAGTATTTGGGAAAGAGGTGTGTTTTGAGTTTTTTTCGGAATGAAAGAAGGTTTACGGTATGTCTCAGGTCAATCGGTAATTCATTCCATCGTTTGGCCGCCAGGTGGGAGAAGGCCCGTCCTCCTGTCCTTGTTTTATAGATGCGCTTAGGTTTTGCTAGGGCTGAGTTAGTGGATCGCAAGTTCCTGTTTGGAGAATAAAATTCAATTTTCCCTTGCAGGATTGTAGGGCCTGTTTTGTGGAGGGCTTTGTGCGCATGACAAAGTAGTTTGAATGTGGCACGCTGGCGCATCGGCAGCCAATGGAGTTGTTTTAGGCATGCTGATGCCGAGTCACGTTTGCCTTTATTGCATACCAGTTTGGCAGCCTGGTTTTGCAGAACCTGTAGGCGGGAGAATAGCTGCTCGTTCATTCCTTCGAATAGAGCATTGCCATAGTCCAGACGGCTAACTAGGAGGGCCTGGGTAATCGTACGACGACAGTCGAGTGGGATCCAGGTGAAAATCTTAGCGAGGAGTTTCAGGATTGCAAATCCCTTACCCCACAGTGTGCGCACATGATCTTTCATAGATAGTGCGTCATCCATCATAATGCCAAGATTTCTGGCGTATTGTTTCGGGGTCGGGGCTGTTCCCAGTGACGGTGGCCACCATGAATCGTTCCACGATAGTTTGGCTCCTCCGAACAGCAAGATTTCAGATTTTCCGGCATTGAGCTTGAGGCAGTGGTTACGCATCCAATCTGCCATTTCGGAGAGGCAGCTGTGGAGTTTATTTTTGGTTGTTTCTGGTCTTTCCGATCTTTCATCCATGGTCACCATCAGCTGCGTATCGTCGGCATATGAGCAGATGCCGATGCCCCACTTTCTTCCGATGTCGGCCAGAGATGATACGTAGGCATTAAAGAGAGTGGGGCTTAGGGAGGCCCCTGATTAATACCTGATTAATGCCATGTGACATGTTGATTACCTGATGTAATATATGGGATGTGAATTGTGGGCACACATGACATCTGTACTTTGTGTTTCTGTTTCTAAAATGATAAATAAAAATATTTTGTTTAAAAAAGAAAATGTCGGAGCGTGGCCAAGATGGAGACCTGATCAGATGCGGGTCTCTGAGGTTCCTGCCCGGTCCTCCTCCAGAGCCCTTAACAGCGTTGTTTGATTCCCCCTAAGCACCACGTACCTTGGCTCCGTGTCGGGAAAGACAGATCGCAGATCTCGGATGCCGCTGCAGAGCCGGTTCAACCTGCGGAACAGCCTGGGTGCCGGGCGGCGATGAGAGCGGGAGCAGTGTAATGGCGGAAGGCCAGCCACAGTGACTAACAAGGCCTGGACCCCTGGCGGATGTCGCGATCTGCCGGTGCCGGTGGAGCGCGAGCAGGGGTTACCTCGCCCTAGGTCCTGACACCTGCGCTGTGAGAAGCGCTCCTCGCCATTGACGGCGCACCCCTGGCAGATAGAACGGGACAGGGCCGGGTGACGCGAAAATTGAAGCCCCGGTCCCGGGCCTACCCGAGACTGCTCCCGCACGTCGACTGCGGACCAACACGGCGCTACAGCGCCAACATACCCCGCACCAAGGCACTGACAACCGGGGACCCCCGGGGAGCAGACTCAGCACCCGAGACACAGGCAGCAGCATAGCGACCTCCCAGCAGTGAGCAGTGGAGTGGCCGGGATTTGTGGAATTCGAGGCCTGGAGGAGGGCCTGGGGGAGGGGCGCCTGGCCTGAGGGCCCACCTGGTGGCTGAAAGACACATGAAGGAGCCCTGACGCGGCCCCCCGCCACACCGGCCCAGTTGTGAGAGGCAGCCGAGGTCGTGCAGCACACGAGGCCTGTACCCCCCGCATATCGGGACAGGATCTGGGAGAAGCGTGACTTCGGAGAGAGAGAGAAGAAGCGGCTAGCGGCTGATAGAGGTGAGGAGGCTGAGTATCGGCAGTGGATGGTGGCGACTCGTGGGCGCACTCGAGCCCCCGGCAAGGGATCGGCAGAGGCCCGTACGCTGTAACAGACTGGTGAGGTGGTGTTCAGGCCCAGCGCTTCGTGGTGACTGCTTGGCGACAAGGCCCAGTCTCCTGCTTGCCCGATCAAGTGGAGCTACAAAGGGTCCATTGAGTGATCCGTTGGGAGACCTGTGTAGTGACCCGATGGCGGCCCCCCCTGTCAGACAGATAGCCCCTACAGTGGGTCCCCTTGTTGTAGACTCTACAGCGGATTCCTGGTAAACGCATGAGAGATGGAGGCTGCCCATCGACTTGGGCCATTGGGAGTCTGGGAGGAGAGGCAGGGGCGACCCACGTGGATCTCCTGCCCCTTCAAGACTGTTGCAATTGAGCCTGGAGCCCTCGGCTATACGCACAACCGGACCCTGAGCCGCAGTCGCATAAATTTGACGGTGCGCGAGACGTACCATGGCGGGCCTACGGGGGAAAAAGGGGACTCAGACGCTCCCTGAAATGTTAGCAAAGTCGCAACTCAAACCGGACAAGGGCTCGCCCTCACCCAAGGCCACAAAATCTCAGCCAGCCATGTCGGAGGACCAGGTGCCCATCACTAAGTCTTACCTAGAAGCTCTGTTTAACTCCCTCTGGGAGGACTGTAAATCGCTGAAGCAGGAGGTGGCCGGCGAAGTGAGGGAACTTCGGAGAGAAGTAGATGGCTTGGGGGAACGAGTGGTGGCAAGGATCAGAACTTTAAACTGGATACGGCGGGAGATGGGGAGCCGGTGCAATTCTTTCCGATAAGCTGCTACGGAGTGGCGGAAAGGAATATTTCCGATTAGTCTAGCAGCTGCATTTTGAACAACTTGTAACCTTTCAATAAGGTAGAGGGGGGCGCCAGCATAGAGACTGTTGGCATAATCTAGATGCGACGTGATCAGGGCATGGACAATAGTCTTACGGGAGTTCAAAGGAAGATAAGGAAAGATCTTCCTGATCATGCGTAGTTTGCCGAAGCAGGCAGATGTTACCTTATTGATCTGGGCCTTACAAGACATGGTATTATAAATTGGAAGCCCAGATTGTGGGCTGACTGGACTGGAATTGGAGGGAGGTTCAGAACGGTAGGCCACCACAAGGTAGCAGGAGGAGCAATTTTTTGGTTAAAGAACAGAACCTCCGTTTTGTCAGTGTTCAAAACCAGGTGGTTAGAGGCCATCCAAGAGCAGATGTTGCCAAGGCAGTTGCGAAAGTTGGTAAAATGGGAGTCAGAGTGATCTCTAAAGGAAAAAACAAGCTGCGTATCATCAGCGTAAGAGATCACCCTGACCCCCCACGACTCAACCACCCTGGCAAGCGGGCCTAGGTAGACATTGAACAAAAGAGGTCTCAAGGCCGAGCCCTGAGGCACTCCACACAAGAGAGGTTTATCCTCTGATTCAAAGGGCCGAAGAAGTACCCTCTGCATCCGCCCTGAAAGGAACGATCTGATCCAGGTCAATACAGTGCCTCCGATTCCCAGCTGCTGCAGACGATCCAGTTGTATATCGTGGGACACCGTATCAAAACCGGCGGACAGGTCCAGGAGGACCAACATGGCCTCCTCACCCCTGTCCCTACACTCACGAATCGTCTCCGATACCTCTAGCAGTGCAGTCTCTGTGCTAAAGCCGGTTCTGAATCCTGACTGGGAGTCATGCAGCAGCTGGTTAGTTTCTAGGTAATAGGCCAGTTGCCTCTGAACTACCTTTTCCAGGATCTTAGCAGGTTTGTGAAGAAGGGATATCGGGCGGTAGTTACAAAATTGTGAGGGATCCGCATCCGATCTTTTTAGAATGGGGACCAGCATAGCCTGTTTCCACACTAAGGGGAATTGACCCAGCCTAAAGAGGAGTTGCATATGGAGAGAAGAGGGCTGGTTAAAACCGGGGCAAGATTTCCCATCACTTTGGCGGGGACTGGATCCAATGGTGACCCTGAACTAACTTGACCAAGCAATTTAGTGGTAGTCTCAAGAGTAAGATCTTCAAAGGAATTAAATGAGCATTGCTGAGAGTCAAACTCAGCGGTCAGAGGGGGGGACAGAACTGGTTCAAATGAGGAAGATAACTTAATGATTTTATCCTGAAAAAAATCAGAGAGCCCGTTGCAGAGGGCCTGGCTAGGAGAGCTCTGGGCCTTCATGGCAGGAGGATTCACGAAATCCTTCACTATCTTGAAGAGAGTTTTGGTGGAATTCTCAGCCTCCTTAATTAGCTGTGAGAAGTAACCTCTCATTGTGGACTGTTTTAACTTTTGGAATTTATTCAAGGCAGACTTGTATACAGTTTTAGACTCAGGATCATAGGTCTGCCGCCATTTACGTTCAAGCTGTTTGCATCGGCTCTTTTCCTCCCGCAAAGTGGGAGAAAACCAAGGAGCAGAGGGTCGAGATCTAGCGGAAGTGATAGGGGCTAGTGGGGAAATAACATCAAGTGCGGCGGTGAGAGCGGAATTATATCTAACAACTTCCTCATTAAGGTCTGTAGAAGGATCGAACTGATAAGAGAAACAGGGATCAATGGTGTCACAGGTGACTTTAAGCCATTTTCGTCCATTCTCTCTATTCAGATAAGAAGGGGGGGGGGGGAAGGGATGGTAATTTCAAAAGGAAGGAGAAAATGGTCAGACCAGGTAAGGGGCAGTGCAGGAAGATGGATTATTCGTAAATATAAGGTCAAGGGTATGACCAGCTGTGTGTGTCGGGCCCTCAACTAATTGGGACAAAGTTAATCCTTGCAAGGTTTCAATTAAAAGAGACGCTTGTAAGCAGGAAGGGTTATCAACATGTAAGTTGAAATCTCCTAACACCGTAAAATAAGCGTGTCTTAGGGAGAGATGGGCTATTGTGTGCAACAGGGTGGTAAGTGAAGAAGTGGAGGCAGTAGGGGGATTATATACCAGGATACCAGCTAGAATAGTGGTGGCGGAATCCAAGATTGTGAAATACATATATTTAATAAGCCCTAAATTAGTGAGTTTCTTAACGGTCAGGTTAAGATGTGATTTTAAAATAACAGCAAGGCCCCCTCCGGTTTTGTCGTTGTCACGATTAATACCCACCAATCGATAGCCGGAGGGAGTGGCCAAGTGTATATCAGGTTTGGATGAATCTTTGATCCACGTTTCAGTAAGGAATAGGATGTCCCAATCCTGAGTGTCAAGAGATAGCCATATCTCATTGGCGTGGCGAGGCAGGGAGCGACAGTTGACTAGAGCCGCCTTTAACAACCTAGGGGGAGTCTGGGGTTTAGTGATCTTCAATGAAGGAGGGCAATGATTCCGCAGGGAGGTAATAGCGAATTTACATGAGAAACAGTTGTAAGGGAGATCCTCTAAACTAAGAGGACAACAACAGACACCTGGGGAACAGATGCCTTGTCTGAGCTGAAGAAGCTGGGTATTAGTCCAAATAATTTTCGTGGGTCGAGTGACAGGGGGACGGGAAGTCCCCTTTTTTATATCCATTCTGGAGGAGGGTGGGAGGCGTCCAAGAGCTGGAGCGCTACCCTGCCTCCCCCCAAGATGGCGGCTTAGCCTTCTACCAGCCGGCGTCAGCGCTGCAATCGGCTGCGCCGGGGGTTAGAGCCCAGTGCCTGAGACCTGAAACGAAGTAGTCTCGTCAGGATCAGCAAAGTAAGCAGATAACACAAATTTAAAAATGCTCCAATAAAATATTTACAGTTTTTAAGACACTCGCGTTAAACTCGGCAATGTTCGCTAAAATAAGGGATAGGTAGAAGATGCCCCCGGCTTCCGCCTCAGGGGAGAATGACAAGTAATCTTAACCTTGAATGTGCGGGGTCTAAACAACCCTGTTAAGCGACGTGCCATTTTGTCCCTACTAGAGAACGCCCAAGCAGACATCTGTTTACTACAAGAAACCCATCTGATGGCCCGCGATTGTCATAGACTCCGCTCCCGAAAGTTCCCAACCCAGCTCTTCTCCTCAGGCCCCAACAAGACTGCGGGGGTAGCGATCTTAGTGGCACGGACATTTAGAGGGGAGGTTCTACATAAGTGCGCAGAACGAAGGGGGAGACTGTTAGCGTACCGCTTTGACCTGGGAGGCCTATTGCTTACAATCGGGTCCATCTACAGTCCTAACGACGGCCAAGAACACTTTCTACATTCAGCCCTCACTGACGTCACAGATACGCCTGATAGACACATCATACTGGGGGGAGATCTCAACATGGTGTTTGACACAGTCCTGGATAGGTCAGCACAACGGGCCACCCAAACCGGAGTGTTCTCTGCCAGCTGCACAGACCAGTTAGCAGAACTGGACCTCCACGACCTCTGGAAAATTGGTGGTGACCAAAAGAAGCAGGATTCATCTAAAACGCAAGATATGAGTGGGGACAAGGGTAATGATAAGAAAGAGTATTCCCAAGAGCCCAAAAACCTGCATTTGTGGGGAGTCGCAACCATCCAAGAAATGCAAGAAGAAACGTTGGTGCTATGTCTGTAAGATAAAGAACCATTGGACAAAGGATGCTGATTATCCTAAAGCCAAGGAAAATTCCACTACCACTGCCCCTAAGGCAACTGCACCCCTTAGTTCCATTACAAGTGATAGTACAGCCCCCAAGGGATTAGTAGGGTTAACCTCGGGATTTGAGGTGGGCTTTGACTTAGTCAGGATGCCAGCTCAGGCTGTTTTGGTGTTGATGGTGGCACAGATCTTGCCACCTTACTGGTAAGTCCAACTAACTTGGGCAAGTACAGGCAACAGCCTTTACTTAATGGAAAAGAGGCAATGGCCTACAAGGACATAGGAGTTAGTGTCACTATGGTGACAGAGAACATTGTGTCCCCTGGCCAGATCATACTTGGACAAGTGTACCGGGTGACCAATGCTAGCAATGTCAGGACTGATCATTACTTGCCAGTTGTGAATCTCAGCTTGGGTGGGGTAACTGGACCTTAGAAGGTTGTAGTATCTTGAGACCTACCTGTAAATTGTTTGTTGGCCAATATCCGCAGTCCGGGAAACAACCTTTACAACGCAACTTTTACAACGAACTACCATTACAACGAAACTTTTACAACGCAACATCCATTACAACGCATTCATTTACAACGCAACCATTACAACGCATGACACTACAACGCACACCACTACAGCGCATGCCATTACAACGCAGTCATTACAACGCATAGCATTACAACACATAGTACCCTTACACTATCCAACACTTACCCTACTGTTGCACCCCCTGGAGTTAGAATAGTAATTTTCACCCCTACACTATCCAACACTTACCCTACTGTTGCACCCCCTGGAGTTAGAATAGTAATTTTTACCCCTACACTATCCAACACTTACCCTACTGTTGCACCCCCTGGAGTTAGAATAGTAATTTTTACCCCTACACTATCCAATACTTTCCTTACATGCAATGCAATGTAATGTTATGCGTTGTAATGGTATGCGTTGTAAATGTAGTATGTGTTGTAATGGAATGCTTTGTAAAGGTAGTTTCAAAGAATTTGTTGTATTGGCATGCGTTGTAATGGTATGCGTTGTAATTGATGTTGCGGTGTAAAAAATGCATTGTAAAGGTAGGCGTTGTAAAAGTATGCATTGTAACGTCATACATCCCGCAGTCCGTGCAGGTAACAGTGGTGGGGTTGTGTTAGGGGGGATTTGGAGGGACGATGCCAAGGAAAATTATTTATTTATTTAATTTTCCCTCAGCATCGTCCCTCGAAATCCCCCTTATACAGCCCCACCCCCCACCGATGTTACCTGCACGGACCACAGCTGTTGGGCAATGATTTGGAAACTTCAGTTTAGGCTGAGGCAGTGTTCAGGACTCATGCTGAAATGTTGGGCATCTCTGCAAGGGTGTTTGCTGTGACAAGGGCTCACAATAAACAAGCTGCTGCTGAGGCTACAGGGAATATCAGTGGGTCCCATAAGATCTACTGGGATGAAGACTTCTTTACTAAGGTGGTAGAGACCCCAAGCCAGGAGCCACCAGGAGGTTGATAATACCCCAGAAGTTTACAGATTTCCTGCTCACTGTTGCGCATGATTTTCCTCTGACAGGACACTTAAGGAAAAGCAAGATTTGGGACAGGCTTGTCCCTCACTTTCACTGGCCCCATATGTCTGAGGACACTAAGGAGTTATGTCGCTCCTTGCCACTTGCCAGCCAGTGGTAAGTCAGGTGGCATTACAAAGGCTTCCTTAATTCCACTTATAGTGGTTTGGGTTCCGTTTGAGAGGGTTGGGATTGACATTGTTGGTCCCATGAACCCTCCAACAATATCTGGGCACAGTTTTCCCTGACACTCAGTCAAACCACCTGGTGTGTCCATGAAGTGGACAGAGGTGAGAGCCTACCTGCTAAGAATAAAATCTACAGGCAGTCTGACCATGTCAGAGATTGCATCAGGATAGAGGTCCAAAAGATGCTGGAATTGGGATTAATTGAACCCTCGGATAGCCCCTGGGCTAGCCTAGTAGCCCAAGGGCTACTAGGTACCTAAATTTCACACCAAGGGTGGAAAAAGAGAAATTAGGTTTTGTGTAGACTACAGAGGTCTCAATGCAGTCACCAGGACTGATGCTCACCCAATTCCCAGGGCAGATAAACGTATTGATACTTTGGCCTCAGCCAAGTTTCTGAGTACATTTGACCTGACTCATACTAGCTGAGGATGCCAAAGACAGCATTCTCAGCTCCTAGTGGGCATTATCAATTTATTGTAATGCTTTTTGGATTGAAGAATGCACCTGCCACATTTCAGAGGTTGGCGAACAGAGTTCTCACAAGCCTGGAAGCCTATATTGCAGAATATCTATATGATATTGCTATCTTTAGCTCTACCTGGGAGGATTACCCTGCCCACCTCAAGATTGCTTTGGAGGCTCTGCTAAAAGCAGGCCTCGCTATCAAGGCCACTAAGTGCCAGGTTGGGCAGAGAAAGGTTGTGTACTTGGGCCACCTGGTAGATGGAGGCCATGTTCAACCACTACAGAGCAAAATCCAGACCATAATGGAATGGATTGCTCCAACTAACCAAACTCAGATTAGAGCTTTCTTGAGTCTGGGTATTACAGAAGATTTGTGGAGGGATATGGGTCCATAGTGACTACCTGAATGATCTGACTTTAAAGAAAATGCCCAAGAAAGCTCAGAGGACAGTAAGCTGTCAAAAGCCATTTGATTACCTTAAGCAGGCCATGTGCACTACTCCCATTCGGCAGAGTGCTGATTACTAAAAACCTTTCATTGTGCAAACAGATGCATCTGAATTAGGGGTGGGGTTTGTGTTTTCACAACTGAATGCAGAGGGCCATGACCAATCAGTAGCTTTTATCAGCAAAAAGCTGACTCCCAGAGAGAAACGTTGGTCAGCTATTGAGAGGGAGGCCTTTGCTGTGGTCTGAGCCCTGAAGAAGTTGAGACCATACTTGTTTGGCACTCACTTCATTGTTCAGACGTACCATAAGTTCCTCTTATGGCTTACACCGATGAAGGGATAAAACCCCAAACCTTTGAGGTGGCCTATTTACCTACAGGGAATGGACTATACAGTGCAACATAGGCCTGGGAGTAAAAGCAAATGCAGATGGACTCTCATGATATTTCCACTTAGAAAATGAAGACTCAACTGGGCAAGATTATTCTCATCTCCTTATGTTTGGGGGGGTTGTGTAGGAAAGAAGGATCTGTTTTTATGGTTACCCCCACTTTTAGCCTGGTACTAAGCTTTTATAGACTAGTCTGGCTGTGATCTTGTTAATCAGGATCCCAGTCTATCTGCTTTCTCCCTTAAATTGGTATGTTCAGTACTTAGGTACATCCCATAGTGGATACTGGGGTACCCTTATCAGTCCCTAGGATATGGTACTAAGGTACCCAGGGCATAGGTACCCCAGAGGACCCCCATAGCCTGAAGCATGCATTATGCCACCCATGGAAGACCATTCATAATGGAACTACAGGCCTGCCATGACACTGACCCCTCAGCACTCAACATCTGACGTGGGACAGTACGTGCACAGCTCCTGGTCTTCCTCAGCGTGTCTGGTCCTCACAGCAGCAGAGGTAAGGTCTTCATCTACTCTCCTACAACTCATAACATTGGTGGACATTCATCTTCTAGATCTCCAGCTCACTCCTGTAAATGTAAATGTAAAATATAAATGTGTTTGTATTTATATAGTGCACTTCTACCCTGAGGTCTCGTAGCGCTGTATTCATACCGCTGTGGAACCCTTCCTAGCTTTCCTGTGAGATTTCCACTCCTGGGCACCCCCAAAGTGAAGCCAGGCATCCAAGTGCTGCTGGGGCCGTTGTGGAGATTAAGCAAGCTATTGCCCAGAGTCACAGAGTGGGACCCATGATTAGACTAGGCACCAAGGCGAGAATTATCAGGTCCGGGGAGATTGAGTCCAAGAGCCGCCGAGGCAGGAATTAAACCCTGGTCCCGGGCCTGACCTCTGCATCAGGGTCTGCCACTCTAACCATTGAGCCATGCTTCTCCACTCCTGAGTAACATAGACTCTGTTCCCTCTGCTTGCAGGGACCTCTCAAATAGAATCCACCTTCAGATTCCACTGGACACTTTCTCCTTCTTCAGCAGCGGCACTTTCCTGAAGGTTTGCTATTTCTGACACCACTTCACACCTATAAACCCGGCTTCCCTGGTGTAGGTAGCGTGAGTACTAGGGAATCCACGGATGGGGTGAATCTCCAACCTTCTGTCGTCCACAGGGTTTCTTCAGGGTCCACTGGTAAGGGTCCTTAATCTTTTAAATTCCAACAGCAACTTACACGTTGATTTGTATGGAACACGCAGTCATGTTCTCACACTGCACATGCTCTCCGTGGGGTTCCTAGTCACTAACCTTGGGTGGATCCTTGGGTCCCTAGCACTTCCATGTCCTCTTGACACTTTCTTGACCCGAGTTGTGGTTCTTATACCACTTTCTTAGTATATGGCTCCCCCCCCCCCTCCCGGTCCACTGTGTGTTCTGTGCTATTTACTGAATTTCTATGCAAAGTATAGTGTGTCCCTATGTCCAGATGCACAGAGAAGAAAGGGGGCTTAAAAGATAGAGCCTGAAGCTAATTGACCCTGCGACCAAAGTTGATGACAACAAGGAAGGCAGTTTTCAGAGTAAGGAGCCTGTGTCGACAGTTGTGAAGGAGCTTGAAGGGATCACACATAAGATATATCTCAATGGGACACTATGAAAGGAGATGAAGGACAGAGATGAGTAATGTCCTTAAAGAATCTATTTACAATAGGGGACTTGAATAAAGAGGTCTGATCTGGCTGCCAAAAGAAAGCAGCGATAGCTTCAAGACAGCCTTTAAGAGTGCCCAGAGCAGAGCCCTGCTGGGCCAAAGAAAGTATATACAAGAGAACCTCTGAAAGAGGGTCAGCCTTTGCTGTGCACCATGACACAAAATTGTTCCTTTTACAGGTGTATACCGTTCGAGTGGGAGGGACGCCTCAGTTCCAAGATGACAATGCAGACTTCAGGTAGTAGGTCAAAAGCTGTCAACTGTCACCGCACAATATCCATGCAAGGTATGGGAGGCTGGAAAAGTTTGGGTGAAGAACCGTCCCCTGTTGCTGCGACAGAAGATACTCCCAAAGGGGCAGTATGATTGGAGGATCAATGGCCATGCTTAGGAGCTCGGAGCACCAGACTCTTCGTGCTCAGTCTGGAGCCACAAGAACAACTTGGGCCCGGTCGGGCTTGATCTTCTTCAGCACTCAGGGCAGAAGTGGTACAGGCGAAAAGGCCTACAGGAGGCCGTAACTACACATGCGACGAAAAGCGTCACCGAGCGAGTGCCGCCTTGGAAACTCCAACGTGCAGAAGTGCTGGCATTGCGCCTTCTCTTCAGTGGTGAACAGATCCAACCAAGGCTCTCCCCACCAGTGAAAGAGACCTTGCACCACCTCCGATTGAAGACGCCATTCGTGACCTACCAGACACCAGTGGTTAAGTTTGTCCACCCCGGCGCTCAGAGACCTGCCAGGTGTTGAACCACCAGGGTCATGCCCTGTTGTACCAGCCATGTCCACATGGGGAAGAGCCTCTTAACACTGGGGCCATGACCCCACCTTGCCCTGTTTGTTGCAGTACCACATGGCGGTGGTGTTGTCTCTGAACACTTGCGCTACTTTCTCTTTGAGAGAGGGAAGGAAAGCTTTCAGTGGAAGGAGGATTGGCTGGAGCACCAACAGGTTTAAATGGAGCCCGAACTCAGCCAGAAACTAGATGCCTCTCATCTCTGCTGTAGGAGGCTGGCTTGGTATATGGTAGCTACTTATACTCTGCCCAAATCCACACAACCCATATGGTGATTTTAGTGGTCTTAGACAACCTTAGACAGCTCTCTGAGTGGTAGCTGTGGAGAGCAGTCTTCGGGCTTAGTCCAGAAGGAGTGTACAGCAGCTTGTTTTACCAGAACGTAATCTTATTGGTTCCGATTAAGTGAAAAAGAACCACAGAGTGCATTTATAAAAATAGGAATACATCATAAGATACTCACTAAAACATACAAATATCTCCTACCCGGAAATATACACAATGCACACAATGCTTGAAAATGAAAACAGGTAGGTAGTACAAATAAGCAGTGGTTGCCGGGGAAGGCCAAATCACATACTTAATATAGTGGTTTGTGAACTACGATTCAAGTCAAGACTATACCCAGAAGACGTAGAAGTGCTGGGGACCCAAGGAACCACCCAAGGTAAGTAACCGAGAATCCCACGGAGGCTGTGTGCAGAGTGGGAACACGACCATGTGCTCAAATCAAGTCAGAAGAAGGTCCCTTCCCAGTCGACCTTGAAGAAATCCCGTGGAAGACAGATGGTTGGAGAGCTCCCCGTATAACACATGGATACCTTACGAATCAGCATACCTACACCAGGGAAGCAGGATGCATAGGTATGAAGTGGCATCGCAAACCGCTGTCAAACTCAATGGAGAACATCAGGAAGAAGTATCTGCTGGAGAAGGTGAAAGTGTCTGGTGCAACCCAAATGTGGATTCAAATAAGAGGTATCTGCAAGCAGGGGGGACAGAGTCTGTGCCACTCAGGAGTGACCAGGAGACACAGAAGACGAATGCCCACTGATGTTGAGTGTTGCAGGAGAGTTGACGGTGACCTTGGAGCTGCAGCTGTGTGGACCAGGCAATGCTGAGTAAGACCAGGAGTTGTTCACAAGCTGTCCCACGTCGGATGTTGAGAGCTGAGGGGTCAGTGTCCGGCAGGAGTACCAACAGGCCTTGGCAACTACAACCAACATGGAAGACCGAAAAGGTGCAGATAACTCACCACATTCAGGGGAGTTAGAGCAGGCCTTAGCAACACTGGAGTCAAAGTAGACCCTCAAGAGGGCCTACAGGCCAAAGGCACTGCAGTTGCAAGAGGAACTCGAGCAGCTCACCAAAGATGCAGGCACCCGGTGCAAGAGATGCAGTGAGGATGGAGAACTTGGTCACAGAAGATACTTGAGGTGGGGGCTATTTGGAGCCAAAGATCCTTGAAGAAGAGAGCCAACAAGCCTTTGCAACAACAAGTCGATGGGTGCACAGGATACTGGCCTCAAACTTGGTATGAAGACAGTGCAGGCCTCGAGTGAGTTATAGAACTAACACCTGTGTTGCTGAGCCTTTCGGAATCCGTAGGAGCCCAGGAGCATCAGACCGGTTAGCTTGGTTGCGGTACCTGCGGATGCAGGGAAGTCACTCCTTTCTTCAGGTGTCTTGGATGTCCACAGGCCTTGGAAGGTTCCTGTATGGAGCACAGGAAGGGAAGTTGCCGCAGACAAGCAGGGTGACGAGACCAGGAGCCGCAGGAGTCTTACAAGTTGCTACCTTGGTCCCCAGAACAAAGCCAGGGTAGTCTTGAGAACCCAGACGGTCGAAGATGAAGTGGTCTCTTGATCTGAATCTTGTCCCATGAAATTGAAATTGAAAATACTTGATAAAGCGCACTGTGACCTGGCGGCTTCCTGGCGCTGACGTAGGCAGTTGATGAGGATGGAATTCTACTGAGAAAGTTTAGCAGGAGTACGCTTGAGAGAATAAGAGGGTCTTAAGGGCCTTACGGAACTGGGTGTAGACTAGGGTTGATCTGATGGACAGTGGAAGGCTGTTCCAAAAACAAGGGGCTAGTATGGAGAAGCGGGTGCCTCCAGTCTTGGATCTGCGGAAACGCAGAACATTTAGGAGGGCTTGGTTGGAAGAGCGGAGAGTACGGTTGGGAATGTAGGCGCTGATAAGATAATTGATAAAGACCGGGGCATTACGAGCACGGGCCATGAAGGCCAGACAACCGATTTTAAAAAGTGCTCTCTGGCGGATGGGAAGCCAGTGGAGAGATTTCAGCACGGGTTGATGTGAAGGGATTTGGGGAGGTGAAAAATGAGACGGGCAGCTTGGTTCTGAATAGCCTGAAGACGGCGAAGTTCGTAGGCTGGAATGCCTACGAAGAGGCTATTTCCGTAGTCAAGACGGGACAGAATCAGAGCTGAAATGATAAGTTTGAGGGCGTCAGAAGAAAAAAAACGGGACACTTTCCGGATGATCCGGAGGGTGAGGAAACAGGAAGATACTACTGTACTAATCTGGGCGTGCATGGAGAGGTCCCGAATGACTTTAATGCCTAAGGTTTTAGCAGAGGCCACTGGCGTGGGCGGGGGGCCGAAGGTAGAAGGCCAAAAAGCAGCCGACCAGGGAGAAATGGTGTGGCCAGTCAGGACCAACTCCGTCTTGTCCAGATTTAATTTGAGTTGGTTGGAGTTCATCCACTCGGAGATAAAGGTTAGGGTGGAATGAAATTTAGGTAAGGAATCAGAGGGGGAGGAAAGATCGAATACCAGCTGGAGGTCGTCCGCATAGTTATATACGGAGACCCCCATTTCCAGAAGAGAAAGAACGAGAGGGTGAATGTAAAGATTGAAAAGAAGGGGGGACAGGGAAGAACCCTGGGGGACTCCACAGGGAACCAGGCGGGAGGGGGCAGAGAAACCAGAGAGCTGGACCGCCAGCGTCCGTTCGGTGAGAAAAGAGGTGAGCCAAGAGAGGGCAGTGCCTCGAATGCCCGCTGCGCGGACACGGTCAAGTAGAATGGAATGGTCGACCATGTCGAACGCAGCGGACAAATCGAGGAGTAACAAGGCTTGGGGCAGATTAAGGTCAGCCTTGCTCTTGAGCTCATCTAGAACGGACAAGACCACTGATTCAGTGGAGTGGACAGGGCGGAATCCCGCTTGGTGTGAGGCCAGTAGATGGTTTCCCTCGATGAAGGTAGAGAGACACATCGTGATATGGCTCTCTAGGATCCTCCCAGGTATGGGAGGAGGGAGATGGGTCTGAAGTTGGATGGGAGAGATGGGTCCAGACCAGGTTTTTTCAAAATAGCAAAAACTATAGCTGACTTGAAGAATGTTGGTACTAGACCAGATGAAATGGAGGCATTAAGGAGAGAAATGGGGTGAGCAGGACAGTGGGTAGGAAGCTCTCTCAGGATACGAGCTGGAACACAGTCTGTCGGAGAGCCCGACTTGACTTTCTGAAGGAGTTCAAAAAAGGCATGCTGAGAAATGTGGGGAAATTGATAAAGAAAAGCGGAGGGTGAGGGAAGAGCAATGGAAAAGAGCAGCGTTGTGACTGGAGGGATATTAGATTTGATTTTTTTTATTTTCTCTAGAAAAAAATTGTTAAGGGAAATGCAAAGATCTTGAGAAGGAATAAGATTAGGGTTGGCCCTATCCGAGGAAACTAGATCATGAATAGTGGAATATATCTCCTTAGGCTTGTTGGCTGCGGAGGTGATTATTTCTCCGAAAAATAGGTCGTTTTGGCAGAGAGAATGATTAATAGAGTCTTATATTTAGCACGCAGCAGAGGGCAATAATTGCGCCTCCAATGGCGTTCAGAGCGCCGAAGGTCTAATTTGAGGTTTTTGAGTTAATCCGTGAACCATTTTTGGGCGTCATGGGGGCGGCAGGCCTTAACTTTCTTTAAGGGAGCGACCAAATTACAAGAGGAGGATAACCAATGGTTCAGAGCACCTACTTGAGAATCAAGAAAGAGATTCGCAAAATCAGGAGGGGAAAGAGCGAGGGAGGCCCCAAGGGAACTAAGATCAACTCGATTCCAGTTGCGGGCCGAGATGTTCCTGGGTATGAAGGGTCTCTCTGGAGGTTCAAGCTGGATGGAGAAGGAGATCAGAGAGTGGTCGGACCATATGCAGGGGAGAACAGTAGGGCAAGATATGGGGCAAGATATGGGGCATCTGGCCGACCAGATCTGGTCCAGTATGTGGCCCTGGGCATGAGTGGGAGAGTGAACGTGGGAGAGGAAATTGAGACACTGAAGAGTGGCTGAGAAGTCTTTGGAGAACTGGTCTTCCTTTGGATCACCTGGCCAGTAATTAAAATCACCCAGGAGGATCACGGATGAGTTGTTAACCACGAGCGTAGCCAGGATTTCCTGAAGAGTAGATACGAAGGAAGGCATGTTCTGTGGGGGCCGATACATAAGGATTATTGTGAGGGGAGCCGGAAGGTTAGTAGAACGAGCGACTAAGAAATCCACACCGGGAATGGGAGGGTGGGGGAGAAGCAAGAATTGAAGGGTGGAACGAATTATCATCGCCACCCCCCCTCCTGATTTACCTGCTGGGCGATCCGCCCGAAGAGCGTAGTAGGAATCAGGTAGGGTGGATAGTAGGTCAGGAAGAGAGTCAGCAGAGAACCAAGTTTCTGTTAAAAACAGAAAGTCGGGAGACTCGGTGTCCAGTAAATTAAAAAGTTTGAGCTGATGCTTACCGGCCGATCTGGTGTTTAGCAAGTAGGCGGAGGCCATAAGAGGCGGCAGGGCAGGGGAGAGGGCAAGAGAGGAGAAGGTAGTAGGCCGGGAGATAAGCGGCATAGGACTGGGTAAAGTAGGTAAAAGGACAGAAATACCCAGGGAAATGATTCGCTGAAGGAGGGGGGGGCAATGGGCTGCAAATTGTTATATGACAGTAACTGGGCTGAGGTATAGATTAGAGTAGGGGCAGGGTGCATATTCAGTTTTAAAAAGTAATCATTCGTAGCTCCCGGCTTCCGCCTCAGGAGTTTGTTGCATCAGCCTACAGCGCGAGTCAGCGAGCGCACCGCTTATGTAGGGGGTGGGGGCGTGGCCTAAGAGAAGTGGGCGTGGCCTACGCTCCAGTGATGACGGGGATCCTCCTGCGACCCGCTGCAGCGCCTTTACTCGGCTGCGCGAGGAGAAGGGTCAAATCTCAAAGGTCAAATGACAAATCTAGGGACCCACGCACAGGTAAGCCCTTAAATACCCTGAGGAAAGCGTTTATTATGATTCCTAACCCCAATATAGGTCTTGGTAGTCATCTACACTTTTACCTACATTTACCCTGTGATTCTACTACATAATCGTTTTTGGTGCTGTCCTTTTACTTAGTTAGGTGCTGCATAAATGCTGTGTGGTTTTCTCTGAAAACTAGTCTAATTTATTTATTATGCATGAGGATTCTCTGAATCACAGCAGGATTACCACCTTCTACATAATAACTGTGTATAATGTTCATCACTATCGTCATCCTCAGCCGACATGACATAGCAAGGTAGATCCCCTGAGGGTACCTTTTGGGTACATAAGCACCACGTCTTTTCTGGGCCAGGCAGAGGAGAAAGACTTCTATGCTGACATGCTGACATGAGATGCTGCGGTCCCTGCAATGCAGACACTCCAGCACGTAGTGGTCTGACATCCCTCGTGTGGTGTCCAACTCGAGAGCAAGACTGGGTCCCTCATTTTCTCACTTCAGGCAATGGGGTTGGCTCTATCCTAGGGGGATTTTTGGCTATACACCTACATACATACTAGGTACACTTAGGTACATCTAGTTAGGGTTAGTACAATTAGGTACATCTAGTTCAGGTTAGCATAGTAGGAGTACGCATTATTACTATCATGTATCTATACACCTGCATATATCCATTATGTTAGCACTAGGGTAGAATTCTACCATCTATTTACTCTGTTGGTGCTTATGCCTATATATATATATATATATATATATATATATATATATATATATATATATATATATATATATATATATGCATATTACCTACTGGCGGTCGCCAGTAGGTAGTTATAGTTAGGATTATTTTCAATGCAAAATCTCAACATTCTATTGTGAATGACTTTGGCGCCGGTTGAGGAATGTGCCTGAAAATTTCCTCAAATTTGCCTCGCGGCGCCCCGGTCCTTCCCTGAAAGTTTGGGGGGGATTTGTCAAGCGGAGGCCAGGGTAAAAGGGGGGTCCCAAAACGTGTTTTCCCCATGTTAATTTCCATAGGGCGGTCAACCTCACTTTTAGCCCGAACGGCTGAATGGATTTCCACCAAACTTGGCAAAATTGCAGGGACTGGTAGCCCGATGTGCCTTTGCTATGTCTCAAGATATGTGCTCCAGTGAATTTTGAGTAATTTAGTTTCAAAAAAATATATATATCTATGGCCGCGCCCCGGTACGCGCACCAGGGTGCTACCCAGCGCGCTACGCGAGTTCGCGCGCGGAAACCTGATTGGCTCTTGGGTGTCTGTAAACATTCCAAACAGTCAGTAGCGGCCGCCATCTTGTGCCTCGGTAGGATCCAGACACAAGAGGTGGCAAAAACAAAGGGGGAAATGACCATAAGGTGGCAGAGTAGACCCCTCCTGACCCCCTAGGCTTATTGTGGGGGCTATAAAAGGGCCCCACGGAGCCCCCCCCAAAAACTTTTTTTGATTTGCGCGGGGGGAGCGCCCGGTACGCGCACTGCGGTGCGTACCGGGAAGCATTCCATGGGAAAAAAGAATGATAGAGTTTTTAAAAATGTAGCCTTTTTTTATAATGTGGAGGTAGTTCTAAAAAGAACTGTTTTTTTTCTTCTTTTTGTTGTTTTATATTTTTTTAATGTTTTTTTAACATTTTGTACTTTTTTTGGCTTTCATGAACTATTTTATATATTTTTTGTTATTTTTATGGGGAGAAACAAAAAATAGGGAATTGAAAATGGCTCAACTGGAGCAAAAAAAATCAGGAAAAAATTAGGGTTTTTTGGGGCAATTGTGGTTGTCACCAGCAAGGAGGATGAGCTTTATGCTCTGTTCACCATAGGAGATGGTCTTACCACAAAAAATACATGTAATTCGGAATTCCCCAAACCGTGGTTGTATGCAAGGGATCGTCTCCCTTGTCTCTGGTCCCGATGGAGTGGGTTGCTTTCTTTTGGAGGTGGTGGTTGTAGATTGGGGAGGGTTACTGGCCAGTTCTCTCACCTCAGCTGCAGAATAGTTGTTTGGATGCTTGCGCTGCATGTGCCTAATCATGGTATTATTACCAAAAGAATATTTTTTGTTAGGGTTCCCCCTGAAAAGTTCCATGTTACAGATTAGGCAAGTCACCTTGGGCGCATTGACTTTTTTCTTGTCCTCTGGGATTGAAAAAAACTCCCATACAATGTGCTGCCTTGGCTTGTATGGGGTATTGTCTTCTGGCAGCCACCTTCTCCCTTCTTCCTCCTCCTCCTCCTCCTCCTCCTCTTCTTGACCACCAATGTAATGTTGTGGTGGTCCTTTTGATGGTTGTGGTGGTGGTGGTGGTGGTGCAGATGCTCCAGCTGCTGCTGCTACTGTAGCCATTTTAAAGTACAACATTT
This sequence comes from Lissotriton vulgaris, assembly GCF_964263255.1. Lineage (NCBI taxonomy): Eukaryota > Metazoa > Chordata > Amphibia > Caudata > Salamandridae > Lissotriton > Lissotriton vulgaris. Next base: position 2,022,321,742 of record NC_141691.1, on the reverse strand, counting down.
TTCTCAAAGATGTTGAAACAGGCCTTCCTCAGTCAAAGGACAAAGTCAGAATAAGGAAAAAAGGTGGGGTCTTTCATCATTTGGGAAAAAAACTGTCCTGAACCAATGAAAAGTGTTATTTTCAGGTCACATGACCCGGGCTTTCATCATTTAGAAACCAAAACTGTTCTGCACCAATAAAAAGTGTTATTTTTAGGTCACATGACCCGACGCGCTTACGTGACGCGCCCCGGGTGCGCCGCGTAAGCGCGTCAGATGATTACATTGCGCAATCGTATTCGCTCGAGTATTTCCGTGTGCACTTATGCCGTGCGTATCACGCGGCTACGCGATACGTCATGATGTTTTCGTTCGCGGCAATAGCGCTAACGGGACGCTCACCGGTGCGCGACCCGGGGTGCTCCGAAAAAATGCGCTTTCCAGTGCGCACACCGGGGCGCGCCCCTGGAGCGCACCAGGGCAAATATATATATATATATATATATATATATATATATATATATATATATATATATATATATATATATATATATATATAAATATACAATATAGGATTCATTATAAAAAATATTACATTTCATAGGTTTGAGGCCCTATATATAGTTAGGAATTAGCATTTAAAAAACCTATGAAATTCACTGAAAAAAACATAGGTTTCACACCAGTTATGTCACTGACCATGTCATGAGTGATGTAATATGTGACGTCATCAGCAATGCATTGCACGCGCAAGTTATAGTGAGTCCAACTAACTATAACTTGGCAATTTCAATGGTTTTATGCGAGTAAAACTTCCTGCTAACTATAACTGGTGTGAAACCTATGGTTTTTTTAGTGAATTTAATAGGTTTTTTAAATGCTAATTCCTAACTATAACTGGTGTGAAACCTATGTTTTTTTCAGTGAATATATGTATATATCTGTTTCTGTCTTTTGGTTGTTGCAGCACACTTATATTCCACTAGAATCACACTGTTTAAATCAATGCTTATTGAAAATTTCCACATCGTTTATTCTGTGTATCTCCCTGAGACATTGTGAGCACGAATGACTGAGCGGGTTGTCATGTTTGACAGTTGCCAGAAACTATTTTCTCCTTGGTAAGAGGAGTTCATAGTGGCACTGTGAGCTAGCTAGTATACACGCGAACATATCCGGTTGGGGTGTCTGGAATCAGTTTGGACACCAATCCCATAGTTGATGTGGTCTAAATGCGCAGATCCTATTTAGATTTATAGGAACTACACAACATAACCCCTGCCAACGTTGGTTTGGTTATTATTTGATTGTCAAATCTAAGTAGTTCAGTTGTGCTTTTCTCAGAGACCCCTATTCACATTTACCCAGAGATGTATGTATGTGGGAGGAAAAAACTGCTGCAGCTGAATAGGCATATCCTATGAATTGGCTGTAGGTTTGTTCTAGCTTGAAGGATTATAGTTCCCTACATTGTGCATAAAACCTTATCTAATTTTCCTTGAAACTCTTTCAACAATGTCTGTTGAAGAAAATGCTGCATCCGCATTATATTTGAATGCAGCGGGGGATGAAGAGCAGGAATGTGCGATAAACATTTCAGAAAATGTCAGACATGCACTCTCAGCATTAGGTGGGACTGTAACATTCATGATCGAACGACACAAGTCATTCAGGAAGGAGGTATTCTATTCATGGGTTAAATTCCCACCTGTTGATTCACACACATATATGTTTCATTTTTACACTCCGGATAAAAAAAACAAAGGAATACAGTCCATACGAGGACATTAAAGTTCCGCGCAGTTACCACGAGCATATAAACTGGTTTAAAGGCACTCTCCCATACACCACAGATAAAGTGAGACTCGGTTCACTCAGCAGAGACGGAGCCACTTGGCCAGTCCTAGTTGCTTACACACCACATCCAGAAATTGACACATTTCCAATAACAGACTTACCTGCAATTCACAAAGAAGTATTAACACTTTACAGAAACATTATCCAGTTCGTAATGAGAACCTTCACACTTCAACCTAGAAGGGTGACACCAGCAGGTCGACTAAAAGGGACTGCAACTAAAATCACCCACGAACACTAATCGCCGTTATGGAAAGAATGCCCGCTAAACGTGAACAAATGCCATCTGGAAGGCACAGAAAATAGCACAGTTAGAGGCAGTGTCTCCACACACAGGCCCAAATGAAAAACACAGAATATGGACAATGTGCTTGCCTATGGGGATAGCACCCCCTATAGGGGATTGTACCTCTTGAGGTACATTTTTCGCTGCCATCTATACCAGTACTCATGGTATGCCCTCAATAACAGTGATACTAGAAGTATTAAGACAAATAAAGAATCAGTATGGAGCGAAACCTGCTCTGAACCTGGGGATGAAATTATTAGGCAATATTTTTCCCAGGTATCTACAATTATGTAAGCAAACATAAAAGGGGAGGCAGCAGCGGTGGTTATAAGACAAAGCCTGAGGGAATGCACTCCTGCACAACAGGAGCAAGAATTACCAAATATTATCGAAGATATATACATCGAATTAGGTAGTGTTAATTTGGGAGATAGAGCTACAAAACAGCAAGCAATGGGTAGTCCTGAAAAGGATAATTCTAAGCAAACATCTAATCCTTCAAAAAAGAAATAGTATAATAAACAACAGAAAAAATAGATCACAATCTAGGGATGAGTCTTCTTAACAGGAGCCCTCCGAAAGGAGGTATAATCTAAGAAATTGTGATAACATTAAAAAACCTGACAGATATTAGGATACTGATACACGTTCCTCTCATTCCTTTCAGGGTTCATCAAAAGACTCCGAAAGGGAGGGACGGTCAGAACTCAGATCAGAAGAGCGAGCAAAGTCAAGAGACACACATTGTACTTCAGACTATAATATCAAAAAAGAAGATAAACCCATGTCAAAACCTCAATTTAAAAAGAAGAATGTAGCTGGCCTTAAAATAAGAAATTCCCAGGCTGCTGAAGACACCTGATAAGTGTCCCACACCAGTTACATGAAACAACACTTCAAAAAGAGGGGGACGTACTCAGGAAAGGTAAAGGTCTCTTTTGGGAGAACCTGACTGTTGGATACAGCATCCTTTTGGCTGAAAAGAAGACTGGCCACCTGAGTTTGTTATGAATTGCCAAAAAAGAGAAACAGTTATTTTACCAACTTTCTTTGGCATCTTTCCAGAATCTTTAAAATATTCATATTCGCAGGAGTGGGCAATAGAATCGAAATTTGCCTAGCATTTGTAACGGTAAGTTTCAATTCTATTAAGGACACGGAGGCGAGGATTATGCTTTTCTTTCTTCGCATTTATTATAATATTGAAAACACAGCAGCCTTAGAAAAGCTCATAATGTAGAAAATGCTTAAATTACAACAATGAAGCATTTGAATCACATAACTCAAGAAAAACAATGTCTCTGGGACTACAACTCCCATCATGATAACACAACAGTCTGAACGGAGTCCTTCCTCTATGTCCACAGTCCATAGATAGGGAGTCCCTTCTCCAAGTTCCTCCTCTTTCTTCGCGCAAATTACGCCATCAGTTCATTGGTCTGGCTTGAAACCGTCATTTCCTAACAGAAGAACAGCGTCGTAACGGAAAATACAGGAGTTTACAACCGAAATAAACAATCACAGGATCATATTCAACCATGAGGAAAACCTTTAAAACCTGGTTACTTACTGCCATACGGGCGGGTTGACGCTCGACGATATACCGGGTGGGATAATCCTCGCCTCCGTGTCCTTAATAGAATTGAAACTTACCGTTACAAATGCTAGGCAAATTTCGATTCTATGGCAGGACCGGAGGCTCAGATTATGCTAGTTCAAAGCTTACTCACCACCAAACTTGCAATATCCACCACCGGCTTAAAGTAAAACCTCTTAAAGGTGGAATCGGAGGACCAGTCCGCGGCCCGCATCAAATCCTCTAAACGAGCTCCCGCAGAGAAAGCCTTAGAGGCCATGGCCCTTCTGGCAGAGTGAGCTCCGAAACGTTTGGTATCAATACCTGCCTCTTGCATGACCCAACGCACCCACCTGGCTATGGTGGGGGAAGAGACCGCATGGTGTGGTTTTCGCAAGGCAATTAACAATTGTCTCTCGCCCGGAGGGCGAATGTCCCAAGTCATATCTTCATAAGCTTTCAAACACTGAACAACACATAGCTTCGGGACATCCACGAAAGCCGGATACGAAATTGTTCTAGAAGCCGACTTTGTGCGGCGACCAATCGTGAAGGTGACACCATCTGGCGAAAACACGCGTGCCGAGACATCCAGAGCACGCACATCCGACACTCTCCGGCAGGACACCAAGCATAGAAGCATAGCCAGTTTCGCTGAGAGTTCCTTGACCGATAGGTACCTGTTAGGTTGCCAGGACAGAAAAAGGTTCAAAACCAAATTGACGTCCCAAAGGACTGAGTACCGGGGCTCCGGCGGCAACGCCAACCGGACGCCCCGCAAAAGTCGGCACACAAAGGGGTGTACCCCGATCGGAGAACCGTCAACTGGATGGTGTGCCGCAGAAATAGCCGAACGCACCGCATTAATCGTGCGGTAGGCAAAGCCACCCACGGCCAGTTCCGCCAAATAATTCAACACGGGAACGAGTCCCGCGACCAAGGGATCCAAACTCCGTCGAAGACACCAACGCACCCACTTAGACCAAGCGGATTTGTAGCGCTTCGACGTACTGACAGCCCAGGCCTTGGATAACAGACCTTCAGCTGATCTCGAAAGGCCCGGGAGCGACCAACGTCTCCTGAAAGCCTCCATGCCATGAGGTGGAGAGAGCCCTGAACGATTAGAGGATGCAGATCCCGATCCGGGCTGAGGAGCAAGTGAGGAAACCGGGGGAGTAGGATTGGAGAATCCCAGGAAAGTTCCAGAAGAACCGGAAACCAGACTTGATACCTCCAGAGCGGCTTCACCAACACCAGCTCCACTTCCTGCCGGCGAACCTGCACCGCCGTTCGCATCACCATCGAAAAAGGTGGAAACGCAAAGGGCTTCTCCTTGCCCCAGTCCTAGAGAAACGCGTCCGTGGCCTCTGCCAGCGGATCCGGTCTCCAACTGAAGAACCTCGGAAGTTGATGGTCCAAGCGGGACGCAAACAGGTCCAGTGAGAAAGGACCCCACAGCCCGTTGAGCCAGCAAAAGACCTGGACATCCAACATCCACAGACTGGAGTCCCGGAGATACCTGGAGTGCCAGTCTGCAACCTGGTTGGCCTGACCCGGCAGGTACTCCGCCGTCACCGATACATGATGGTCTAGACAGTAATCCCAGAACTGCTTTGCCAAATTCACCAGTGCACGGGACCTCACGCCCCCTAGGTGGTTCACATACCGCACTGCCGACACATTGCCCATTTTCAATAGGACACACGACTTCACCGAGTCCCTGGTCCAGCAGCGTACTGCAAAGGAACCTGCCAGAAGTTATAGACAGTTGATGTGCAACTTCTGTTCTTCCAAGGACCAAGTGCCGCCTGTTGAAAAATCTCCACAGCGCGCTCCCCAACCGCGTCTGCTGGCATCGGATTCGATGACGAGGTCCGGGGAAGACCCGAAAAATGCACGACCATTCCAGGCCTCCATGTGGGTTAGCCACCACAACATCTCTTCCTTGACCTCTTCCGATAGCGGAACCATTTGGTCGTATGACACGCCTCTGCGTAGGTGATAAGCCTTGAGGCGCTGGAGGGCCCTGTAGTGCAGAGGGCCCGGAAAGATGGCCTGAATCGAGGACGATAGCAGACCCACCACTCTGGCAACTTGACGTAACGACGTGTGAGATTTTGAAATTGTCTGTCGCAAGACGTGCTTGATCTTGGACAACTTCCGAGACGGAAGACTCAGGGAGGCGTCGACGGAGTCTATGACAAATCCCCAAAATTCTACTTTCTGAGAGGGTACAAGAACCGACTTGTCTCCATTGATGACAAAACCGAGCTCCTGAAGGAGGTCGACAGTCCGTCCCAGTTGAGAAAGCAAGCTGTGTGGACATTGCGCCATCAGCAAAATGTCGTCCAGATAGACGATCAGGCGAATCCCCTGCGCTCGCAAGAATTCCACCACGGGATGTAACACTTTGGTGAAACACCACGGAGCCGAGGATAGACCGAACGGAAGAGCCGTGAATTCGAACACCTGTTCCCGCCAGAGAAACTGGAGGAAGCGACGGTGAGGAGGATAGATTGGAACCACAAGATAAGCATCCTTGAGATCCAACCGTACCAACCAGTCCCGTGGAAGGAGGATATCTCGAAGGAAATGAATTCCTTCCATTTTGAAATGATGATAGACCAACCACCCATTGAATTCTTTGAGGTTGATCACCGGACGACGGCCTCCGCCGGGTTTGTCCACTAAGAAAAGATTGCTGATGAAGCCCGACGGATGCCGAGTCAATTGGCGAACGGCCCTTTTGCGGAGAAGTTCCGCGACCTCTTCGTCTATCAACTGGGCATCGGACACTGAAAAGGTTATAGGGCGCGGGGCGCACACCTGGAAAGGCTGATCGTAGAATTCGATATGAAAACCGCGGATAGTTTGCAGCACCCAAGCATCCGCTGTAAGGTCTACCCACGCCCTCCTCAAGGCCGCTAGTCGGCCGCCAATCTGAACCTGCTCCGCGGGGATAACACTCACCGTGTGTGTTGGAAGCGTTGGAGTTCCTCCTGAAGCCTCGACCTCCGAAACGCTGCCCTCTCATAGGGTAGAAGGAGATGAAGTTGGCCGAGGTGTTGTACTGCCCTCGCCCGGAGCCTTGCCCTCTGTTGCCGGCATTCTGCCCGCCACGGCCGGTCGCGCGGCCCCTACCGCGACCGGCCCCTTGGGAGAAACGCTGTTGGAACACACGTTTGATACTGGTCTGAGCTCTATCAAGGGATGTGAAGGTAGACACGAACTTCCCTAGCTCCTTGATGAACGGTTCTCCGAAGAGACCGCCTTGGGCAACCGCTCCTGCCTCCGAAGAGGCTAAGTCTCCCAACTTAGGGTCTAGCTTAATTAGGAAAGACCTCCGCCGTTCGGTGGAAAGGGCGCAGTTGGCATTGCCTAAGAAAACAATGACCCTCTGCGCCCAATTTGACAAGACGTCGGGGTCAATGGCGGATCCAGTAACTTTAGCCTCCTCCGCCATGTCTAGGATCTTAGTAATGGGTCCCACTGCGTCGAGCATCTTGTCCTGACACGACCGCCAGGATCGGTCAATGCCCTTACGCGGGTCTTTCATAAACTTTGCTAGAAACGTTGCCATCTTGGCATCTAAATCCGGTGTCATGGCAACTTTCCCCTCCAAGGTGGGCCTAGGGCATTCCCCACGGAGGCATCCCCTGGCCTCCTGCTCCAGAGGCTTACGCAACCGACTAGCCACGAACTTTGCCACCTTGTCACCCGGGGCCCAGGCTGCGGACCGCGGATGCATGATCTCATCCGGGTCCAGCATACCTGAGCTGTCCCGCGGTAACTCAGTGGCCGAGCTCGAAGGTCGCCAGGAATGCACCGATTCCTCGTCCCCGTCCGAATCCGGGGAATCCCCCGGAGACGAAGGGGCAGTTCCAGTAGCCACCACCGAGGCGGGGGCCGCAGGCTGGTCAGGTGGGGACTCAGTCGCCTTAGCCAAAAAAGCGTCACGCAGACGCTCAAAGGCACCCTTGTCCACCCCCTGAGCACCCTCCGACAACCCCCCCTTGCAGGGTTTCTTAGGAGCAGGGGGGCCCTCACCTGATGGACCTGGGAGGGCATAAGGGTTTCCTGACTGCGCCTGAGCTAACTTGGCGCATTCCTCCACTATGCGCGCAGAGAGACGCTCCTCCATAGGGGTTACCACCTCTGTCACGCAGCGGTAGATGGAGCTGTCTACTGCTTGGTAGAACTCCTCATCCTGCAGATAGGATTGAGAATCACCCCCATAATATTCGTCCTCCATGCTGTACAAAGCTAGCGCAAAGGGGTTCGCACACTACCCAACAGCTTGGGTGTCACAGAAATTAGGGCAGACCGGAGGACTGCAACAGTTTTGGATGCCAGGGACTGGCAAAAATTTGGGTGCACTCACACCCTCAGCGCGCAGACCCACCCCAGGGGGACCAGGTCAGCTGCCTCACAGCGCGCTGCCACACCAAACACAAACACGAGTGCAGACTTGCCAAATCGGCGTCAACGCGGTAGAACACCGCAATACAGACCCCCACCGGGGCGTTCACATATGGGGCAAAAGAGTACAGACCCGAGATACGGGCGTTCAGTGAGGCAGACTCGAGGGCTCGGCTCCGCGGCGGTTGGTCTCCCCAGCGCGGCTCCTCTGTGAGGAGAAACTCGCGCCGGAGACCAACGAGACGCGGCCGCGCCCCCTAGCGGATGACTGCGCACCGCAACAACATACACAGGGAAACAGTCGCGAAGGAAGCGAGACGGCGCTTCCGCGACCTGAATGGGACTCTGCAAGGAAAAAACACATCAGAGACCCATAACCCCAAGAATAAAAACATTACAGTGCATAAATACGTCAGAAATCCCCTAACAGCATCAAAGTGAGAGAGGGAGAAAAAAACACTTAACTGGCTGCGGAAGCAGCGAAGAAAGAGGAGGAACATGGAGAAGGGACTCCCTATCTATGGACTGTGGACATAGAGGAAGGACTCCGTTCAGACTGTTGTGTTATCATGATGGGAGTTGTAGTCCCAGAGACATTGCTTTTCTTGAGTTATGTGATTCAAATGCTTCATTGTTGTAATTTAAGCATTTTCTACATTATGAGCTTTTCTAAGGCTGCTGTGTTTTCAATATTATAATAAATGCGAAGAAAGAAAAGCATAATCTGAGCCTCCGGTCCTGCCATAGAATTTGCTCCTGCATTAACCACAATCATGTTATCCAGTGAAGGAAAAAGCCTAGCAGTCAACTTTTTAGAAATTTGTGCACTGCTCCTACCTTCAAAATCTTTGGCAGAACATACATTTTGGAGTACGCAGAAAAAGTAAAACCTTTCTACAACTTTATCAGAACTGATTTTTCATTGCAATACTGGACACAGGAACACACAGAAATCCTATGTTCCTTACAAGCTGGCATGATAGCTTCTTAACACTTACACACATGTGTAAACACTACAAATTTGATGATCTGTATAATTGTGGGTCAATCAGGGTACATATACCTAACCTTCAATGAAGGCGAGACAGTACCATTGCATATAAATCACATTTCTACACGAATGCTGAAATGTATTTTGCATCCAATCCTTACAGCAGTACAGATTGCTGTAGCGAGAGAAAGAGCACTGGCACAGGGAAACCAAATTATTGTTGTGACTCCAGTACGGGCCTTAGAGGCAGTTACAAAAGATAGCATTCCAAACGCAAAAGCACTGCATCCACAATGGATACACAGGGAAAATTCTCTCACTGCATAAAAAACACAAGCATTTTTGCAGTATGAACATGAATATCCTCTCTCAAATAAAATAATGCCTCTAGATCAGTATGAATACAATATTTACACTGACAGATCTGCTCAGCCTGCCATAGTAAGCAAACAGCAATAAAGCACAGTTTGTGCGATTATAAAGGGATATATGCGGGATGGCATTTTCTGTCCTAGCAATACATAGACACAGTCTCTAGGAGATTGCACGGCTCAACTGGCAGAACTTAAAGCCCTGATAATGGCACAAAAATACAGATCGAGAATTCCCCACACTAATTATGTGCAATTAATTTTACTGTGTTCAGTCTTACAATGAATATCTTCACTACTGGGGTTAGAATGGTTTTAAGGACTCAAAAGTTTGCACAATAAAGCATAAGTTGCTTTGGGAGCAAATGACAGAGGTGAAAATTGGCTTGTTGTGGTCTCATGTGATTCATACACTAAGTCATCAATGTCTTGGCATGCACGCTGATGGGAATACATTGCCTGATGAAGCTGCGAAGGCAACAGTGTGAACTGCTGCCATAGCTGTAATCATTCGTTCTAGCATGAGGATAGACAGACAGATAATGATAGCTGTACTTGTTTCACAAAAAAACAGCTCAGCCGTGCCAAAAGGCTCTCACTCTAGAACTCCTACAAGTTAGATGGACATAATATTATGTTTGCTAAAATTCCAGGAGCATAGTATCTTTTTTTATGACTTATTATTATGACTTATGTCCCGAAATGCAATGGTCACGAGAAACAATATTGTATATCATGTCAACGCATGAAGATGGCTAATATGCATGTGCTTACAGATGTATCACAGTATTGTTATATGTGAATGTAAACATACAGTATTGAGATACTAAAAAACAGATGTGAAAAATAAAGTATAAATATAAACTAATGTGAAGAGAATGTAAACACTTTTGAATAGTGCATACTGGTTTCAAGCTTAGTAACTTGAGTGGATCGATTATTGGTTTGAGTTGCATGTTGGACAGCATGCATTCCAGCGTAGCACACTAACACAGATGGATGAACTATTGAGATCATTGATTATAAGGGAGTGCATTACAAATTTCCACAAATGTATTTCCATTGTCCATTCTTTGTAATAGCACCCAGCATGTCATTTGACACCATTTCAAATTTAACTGATTACAGGGAAAGTGCCAGGGCTTTTACGGATGAACAAGCTACAGAAATATATTCCTTGATTCAGGAAGTCAGATCATTAAACATACAGGGCAGCTACAGTCTCAACAACTTAACAATTAGAATATCTAAGCAGACGTGAGCTCAACCAGCTAATGCATGCATCCACATTGGTGCAATATCACAAAGACAAATGAATTCCGAGAGGATCAAGACTTTCGATCAAACCCATGCTGTTTTGCTTCCACCAAAATAGTGTATTTATGGATAAATTGCCCACCAGCGTGTACAATCCTTCTATTATTGGAAGAATTATACAAAGCCATAAATGAATTAAAGGAGATATTTATTATCAAACAGGATTTGGAAACACATATGGAACCTGATACTTGGAAAATCACACTACATGGGATAATTTTGCAATTGGATCTCTATAGTGATGAACTGCAAGAAGTGAAACTGTAGAAGTTTGAACGTGACACTATAGATTATGAGTTACGTGAGGTATACATCTGAGCAGAGGTGTATGTCCAAAGACGCTCTAACTTCAAAAAAATAACAACCTCTTCTAATGAAAGTGTAGTGTCAGACAGAGATTTAGGCTGATTCACAGAACTAATCTGATACAAAATCCTAAATTTAATAGTAGTAAAGTTAGCATTTTGTCTTAACTTAGTATTTTGTTTTAAGTTAGGATTCTGTCTTAAGTTAGGATTTTGTCTAAAGTTGGTATTTTGTCTTAAATTAGTTTTTTGTCTTAAGTTAGGATTTGGTCTTAAATTAGGATTTTGTCACAAGTTAGCATTTTGTCTTGAATTAGGATTTTGTCTTAAATTAGTATTTTGTCTTAAATTAGTATTTTGTCTTAAGATAGTATTTTGTCTTAAGTTAGGATTTTGTCTTAAATTAGGATTTTATCTTAAATTAGTATTTTGTCTTAAATTAGGATTTTGTCTTAAATTTTGATTTTAAGACAAAATACTAACTTAAGACAAAATACTAATTTTTTTTGTTTAACATTTTTTTTTTAGAGTTTTATTTGCATGATACAGCATTATATGTTTGCAATGTTAGCCTTCACGTCAGGTGCCCACAAGCAATTAGATAACAGCAATACATTATGCGACATCCATCCCGTTATACATTACAGATGACAAGCAAGAAACATCTTATTGTGTCTGGATATTGCTCTTCTGACAAGACAAAATACTAACTTAAGACAAATACTAACTTAGGACAAAATACTAACTGAGGACAAAATACTAACTTAAGACAAAATACTAACTTAAGACAAAACACTAATTTAGGACAAAATACTAACTTAAGACAAAATACTAACTTAGGAAAAAATACTAACTCAGGACAAAATACTAACTTAAGACAAAATACTAACTTTAAACAAAATACTAACTTAAGACAAAATACTAACTTTACTACTACTAAATGCCTTCTGTGAATACCAAAAGTAGTAAGTTTAGGATTTTGTCTCAGATTAGTTCTGTGAATTGGCCCCATGGACACTAATCAGGCTTCAGCAAAATAATTGATTGCAGATTCTGATCTTCTAAATAAAGACATTGAAGATGAAAATCAACACAAACAACAATGTCACCATCTTTTTTGTCACAACCTCCAGATGTACGTCAACAACCTGGCCAACAAATTGGAAAAGCACACATAGTAGCCACAAAGCAAGGAGAGGAAAAAGAAAAGGCTCGAAAGAACCTAAGGAGCCAGAACAGAGTTTAGTCTAAATTATCATCTTTGACACTCACACCTCAGCAGAAAGTCATAAATAAAGTCATGGCTGTTGTACCCATGTACACTACCAATGAGCTAGAATGTGAGATAGCATTGTGCAAATTTAAAAGGAATCTGGGATTAAGACATTTATTTACTAATGTAATTCCACCAAGCGAGGACCCACAAGAATCCGAATTCCTTGACTTCAAAACCAAGAGTAATGTTCAAACCCCAGTCTCACACAAAATGCTGGATAGCTTTGAAATTCTGATAAAAAGGGATATATAGAAATTGAATTTTAAAAAAAACATGGAATACAAAACATGACTGGATTGGACTGGAGAAAAGCACATTAAGATCCTTAGCTAACAATTTTGACATAACTATTCAAAAAGCGACAAAGGAGATGCACTGGTTTTAACGACTACTTCTTACAGGCATTTGTGCAAAGACGGAGTTCATACGTGAAAGACACAACAGATTTTCAAATGATATTGAAGACGGAGACTGACATCAATAATACTGGCTGGATATTGTGTACCATAGATGTAGCAGCTTTATATACTTCCATTTTCCATTCTAAAGAAATGGAGGCTGTTAAATGGGCATTACTTCAACAACCCAACATTAAGGCTGATAAAGTATTCCTGCTGGAGTTATTACATTTTTGTTTGCACCACAGTTACTTCTAATGGAATGTCAATTTTTATTTACAACAAACTGGTACATCTATGAGCTCCGGCATGCGCTAATATATTAATGGCCAAATTTTAGGATGATTACGTATTCACGGATGAAGAGTGGCAAAACAATGTAAAATTATACTGCAGGTAAATAGATTATATTTTTCTCATATAGACTGATTCCAAGGAAAAACTTGAACGTAAGATTCAACAGCTGAACACTTATGATTCAGAGATTCAGTGCACCCACACGATTGATGATCATAAGATCTACTTTTTAGATGTATTAATCATGAAAACGGAAACGGGTTTACAGACTCAGGTACACACTAAACCTACAGACAAAAACAATGCTTTACTTTACACAAGTTTCGATCCTAATAATATGATACACAACTTGTCTTACTCTCAAATTTTAAAGATTAAAATAATCTGTTCTGGTAAAGATGTCACAGACAAGAACACATAGTATGTATTTAAACTACGCTATGCAGAGTGGGTTTAAAAACACTGAAAGTCCGTTGTCTAGTGGAATCTTTGTAATTAATACACGTGACACACCACCTGGCTGCAGTAGGGGAGGAGTAACTCAAATGTTAAATAGTGCGCCATAATTGAGTGAAGGATTTACAAGGAAGATATGTGAGCTGCTGCTATGTAGAAACATTGAGGTGACACAAAGATTTGGTGCTTGTGAAAAACGAGTTGGCACGTCGAGAGCCTAGGTAGTGAAATAATGGATGCAGATAACATGTCACGGTAAGGGTATTAGAAGTCAAAGCAGTTAAAGGAATTTCAAAGGTGCTTCAAATGAATTAGGCGAACGATGTGGCAGTGTACATTGATGTGCTCGTTTCATAGATGGAATCACTTCCTTCATGATATGTAAAACTAACGTTATGATACAAATAGTAATAATTGCAGCATGGTTAAATTACTTGAAGGCAAATGTTACGAGTTGTTATAAATGGTGTTATTTTTATCAAATTGTTCATTGTATGAGCAGTAATTGCGATGACGTTCTCACACATGCATTGTTTTATTATTTGTATTGTAGATAGCCCCGAAGAAGGGTTAATCCTAAAATGCATTGGGTGCTTTTTAAATAAAAGACGTGACATGTGGAAACCCTCTTGTCTCCTGTGTTTGCATAAAACACCTTCACATTGGATTCAAATGGATAAAATGAATTGAAGGAATTAAACTAAAAGAATGAAGAGTAAACTGGATAAAAAAATGAATAAGTTGAAGATTAAAAAAGGATTTATTTGATTGGATTCATTCAAGCAATTTTGGCTGTGCTGCTTGAAGGGGAACCAACATTGAGTTCCCTTAGTGTTACAGACAAGAGCATCACAGCCCAAAACAAAAGTATCAAAGTATCAAGCAAGAGGGTACCCTACAGACATTTTGGAGAAAACAGTGCAACGGGCCTCAACACTGGATAGAGACAGACTGTTGATAAAAAAATCTAAAGAAAACAGAATAATGTAAAGTTTTTGTATCTAGATTTTCTACCAGTTCTACTGCCCTGAAGACGATCATCAACTCAAGGTGGAATATGCTTCAGAATGAACATCACTTTAAAAACATTTTCATATACAAATCAAAAAACCTTAAAGAAATGTTAAGCACTCATATTAGAGATAAGGAATTACCGTGTCAAGGGACTAAACAAATTTAACAACTGCATTCACTACAATATTGTGATTCTAGGAGCAAGTATTACACACAGAGGACTGGCGAAATATTGCAATTAGCACACACAACTGATTGTAATTAAAAAAAACTTGATTTACGGCATCAAATGTCCTTGTGAACTATTATATGTTGGCAAAACAGAGAGGAAGATAAAAGCGCAAATAACAGAAAATAAGAGTACGATTCGTACTCAAAACAATTTGTCAAGTTTGGCAACACACTGGTTAACAGCTAGGCACACAATTTCACAGTTACATTTTCAGGTGAAAGAAACAATAGAGACTGTCCCGGGTATACACATCTTAAGATCCCTACTACAAAGGGAAATATATTAGATAAAAAAATTAGACACACAAATTCCTAACGGTCTTAATGATAAAGTAGACATGAGTTGTTTTTTGTAAAGTGTCAGATTAGACATACATCCAAACATCATGTATTCAAGAATATGCACATATGATTATTGAACATTTCTGTATTTGTACATTGGAAGAATGAGTACTTGTTTGGCAGTTTTATTTTTGTCTTGAATACATATCATAGTCGAGAACTACTTAAAATGTTACTGTTAATTGGTTCATAAACGATCACTAAAAGTATGTAAAAATATTTTATTTACATGTTTTCCATTTGGTTTACTACACTAACCCACACTAACTTATGTATGACATAAACATCTAGTGAGGTGGATAAAACTTGCCATATCACTGGAAGACTAAGTCAGATGATATTTGTACCATATTATATCAGAGCTATAGTATGATGGAAAGCAGTGGCACTGTCAGTAGATTCGTTGACACAAGGAACGAGATCTGTGGACTTTGAATTCCTGCTTCAATATATTTAAACATAGACTCACTTAATATGCTGGTTATGAGTATATTTTAGTTTAGAATTGTTTTTTTAAACATGTACAGTTGAGGAACATTCTATGCTAAGATGGTGCTGACACAGGAGGTAGAAATAAAGAGTTCTCATGGCAGTCTGTCGTTGATGTTGATGACCGATTGGATTTTAAACTAGATCACTTGGTACTCCATTAGTATTGGCGTCTTCATTCCATTGGGAGAAGAGAGGATTATCTTGAGGTGAGCGGACCATGTTGAAGTTAGGGAGGGTCATTAATAGAGCTTGGAAATGGGGATATGTGACACGGATGAGAGAAAGAACTATGGTATGATCAGAGCAGAGGGAAGAGGTTACATATTTGCAACTAAAGTGGATCCATGTTCGATTTTAGAAACAGAAGTGAGTAACATTGGGTGGAGGAGAAAGTAGCACAAATACATATTGTAATTTGCATCTCACCTATATTGAAGTGTATGATAATTTTTACCTAACGTGAATTCAGTGTTCTAATGTGAGGCGTATTGTTGAATTTTTTTGCAGTATACAGAAAAAATACTCATCAGATATATTGGATTTTCAGGATTCACTTGTAGTTAGTGCTTGAAGCATGATTATGACATGAACTATGTGGGTGATATTGTTTTTCTTATAGCACATACTCAGCAGTGAGGCACTTATGGCATGGGCACAGATTGTCAGTCGATGGTATGGACATAGTAGAGATCACGCTACGTGTTGGTGTTTCATGAAGAAGTCTCTTGGGTGGATGACTGGAGTAACTGGACGTTCTGACAGACATCACTAACATGACACTCATTTTTCCATGTAACTGACATACATTTTGTAAACTGTAGAAACAGTATAATTGCTCCCTTTACATTGTCACTTTGATTTTCTTTACATTGGCCCCTGAGAAAGGGACTTATGTCCTGAAATGCATTGGGCATGAGAAACAATATAGTATAACATGTCAATGCATGAAGATGGATAACATGCATATGCTTACAGATGTAGCACAGTATTTTTATATGTGAATGTAAACATATAGTACTGAGGTACTAAAAAACTGATGTGAAGAGCAAGTTACTTATCTTCGGTAACGCTTTATCTGGTGGATACAGTATCTGCCTGTGGATTCCTCATCTTGTGAATATCCCCCTGCGTCAGCAACGTTCGGAAAATTCTTTTGCAGCACGCTGGCGTGGACGACGTCATAGGAGCACGGCATCTTGCGCGACTCCGACTGACGTCACTGACTCCTTATTAGGCCTAGGTCGGCGTGATGACATCAGTTCCGCCCTTTTTTCCGTGCCTTCGAGGCACCCAGACGGACCAATGACAATAGATATATACATACACAATGTACATAGCACAAAATATTCAAGATAACACACACAGTGTGAAGTTAAAGCATGAGAAACACAGTATATACAAATAAAAAATATATATATATATTTATTTATTTATTTGTGACATTTGTTGAGCGCGAACAAATGCCCGTAGGCGTCTCAGCGCTAAAGATTCTGTATATGACTCTTGGGAAAAAGTGATGAAAAACAAGAGAGGTTACTGAGTGATCAGGAGTTTACTGATTAAACAGCCAGGTCTTTAACCGTTTTCGGAATTGAAAGAGGGATTGACTTGACCGAATCTGTAGTGGAAGGACATTCCAAAATCTGGCTGCCATTACCACAAAACGTCTGTCTCCCCAGGAGACGGTCTTTGTACGGGGTACCACTAAATGATACGATGTCGTGGATCTCAATTGTGTAGTAGGACAGTAGGCGGTGAGCTGTTCTATGAGGAACAGCGGACCTTGTTTATGTACCACTTTATATGAAATGCATAAAGTTTTGAATTTTATACGATTCTTAATCGTCAGCCAATGATAATTCCGGATAGTTTGGGCAATCGGTTTGAATTTAGGAAAATTCCTCGGAAAGCAGTCTCCCCGCAGCATTTTGTATCGTCTGCATTTTATTGACGACCCGAGCTTGTGCATTGGCAAATAAGCCATTGCAGTAATCCAATGAAGTAATCCAATGAAGAAAGTACCAGTGTGCTTACCAATGTTATAAGTCTTAGCTTATGAAAAAAGTTAAGCAGGGCTGGACTGGGAACCACAACCGGCCCTGGCAAAGTGCTCGACCGGGCCCCCCTCCCCACTCGAAGGGGGCTGGCCAAGCACTTTGCCAGGGCCGGTTTTCGGCCGATTTTGTTACAGGGCCGATTTTGCAGCTATGCTGCAAAAACGGCCTTGTAACAAAAACAGCCCCCAGGGGCCCAAAACTGGCCCCCACCCGTGCGGCGCTACGGGGGATTGCCCGGTGCCCGCTATGGCAAGTCCGGGCCTGAAGTTAAGGTTGTCATCAAAAATTATTCCCAAGTTCTTGAGCCTTGGGACGGGCGTGGGCAGAGATCCCAGAGAAGAAGGCCACCAGGAGGGTGACCACGCCGGGAAGAGTTTTTCAAAGATGACAACCTCTGTCTTCTCAGAGTTAAGTTTGAGGCTATTACAGGCCATCCAATCTTTGATAGCCAGCATACCCTCTTGGAAGCGTTCAGCGGCCTCTACTCCATCGTTGTTGATGGCGAGCACCAGCTGTGTGTCATCGGTTTAAGAGGTAAGGCTCATCCCATAAGATTTAATGACTCTAGGTAGGTCCGACACATAAATGTTAAAGAGTGTCTGACTTAGGGATGAGCCCTGGGAAACCCCACAGGGTAGAGACAGTTCAGCCGATTGGAAAGGTCCTAATGTGACTGCCTGTGTTCTTCCAGGTAAGAAGGAAGCACGCAAGCTCTTCACTCTGAGTTGGATGCCCATTTTTTCGACACGATCGATCAGAATAGAATGATCGACCGCGTCGAAAGCCGCGGAAAAATGCAGAAGTACAAGCACTGCCGTCCCTCCCTGGTCTGTAATAAGTCTAATATCTTTGGCAGCTTTAATGAGGGCAGTTTCTGTACCATGGAGCTTGCGGAACCCAAACTGCGTGTCATCTAGGAGGTGGTGTTCCTCGATGTATTATGACAGCTGACAGTTCATTGCCTTCTCTGCCACCAGGAACGGAAGACGGGCTATTGGTCTATAATTCTTCAACTCATCTTTATCCAGATGTGGGTTTTTTAAGAGCGGTTTTAAAAGGGTGTTTTTCAACATATCAGGGTAGATCCCTGGTGTAAACATGGCATTGCATATTTGTGTAATTACATCCGTTATTGAGTCCATTACAGGGGGGAAGACTTAAGGTGGACAAGGGTCCAAAGCTGATCCTGATTTTATGAGTTTAATAATATTGGTATTTGTAACTCATTAATTTCTTTAAATTGAGTTAGGGAATGTTCAGGGGATATAATACTAGTTGAATAGGCGCTAGGGTTATCTTTAGATGAGAACTCTGCATAGATGCCGTTAACTTTTGCATAAAAGAAATTAGCCAGAGCATCGCAGAGGGCTTGTGAAGGAGGGGGAACAACAGCAGGTGCTTTCTCTTTAGATGAGAACTCTGCATAGATGCCGTTAACTTTTGAATAAAAGAAATTAGCCAGAGCATCGCAGAGGGCTTGTGAAGGAGGGGCAACAACAGCAGGTGCTTTCCCTGCCAGTTGCTTCACTACATCATATAATTGTTTATTGGAGTTCTTTGCATTTTCAATGTGTTCACTGTATATATATATATATATATACATTCAGAATCAACACAATCTTAGGTATAGAAGAGTGGACAATGGGGAGGCGGGTGGGCATGTGAGGATCCACAGGCAGATACTGTATCTACCAGAAAAAGCGTTACCGAAGGTAAGTAACTTGTTCTTCTGATGGATACATCTGCCAGTGGATTCCTCACCTTGTGAATAGAGTCCCACAGCAGTCCCCACTCCCGGAGGAGGGTGTCCACTCTTTTATACCAGAAAATCCTCGAGGACAGAATACGCAAAGTGGCCAACCTTCCTCACTTTGGTATCTAAGCAGTAATGCTTCGCGAAAGTGTGTAGGGAAGCAAAAGTTGCTGCTCTACAAATATCCTCTACATGTACACCCCTAGACAAAGCAGATGTAGAAGACTTTGCTCTAGTAGAGTGAGCTCTTATACCCTCTGGAGGTTCCTTACCAGCCAAGGCGTAGCAGATCTTGATGCATAGTATAATCCATCTTGAGAGAATGCGCTTGTGCACAGCTCTTCCTTTTCTGCAGCCATCAAATCCAACAAAAATCTAGTCATCCACTCGATAGTCTTTTGTTCTATCAAGATAAAAGCTCACCGACCTCTTGGGGTCCAGACGGTGAAGTCGCTCCTCCTCCTTGAAAGGGTGAGGGGGAGGATAAAAGGTAGGGAGGGTCATGGACTGTCCTAGATGGAAAGGAGTTACCAGCTCAGGCAGGAAAGCAGCCCTGGTCCTAAGAACCATTCGTTTAGCATGAATGGTCAGGAACGGGGGCTTTCAACTAAGAGCTTGAAGGTCACTTACCCTACTTGCCGAGGTAATTGCAACCAGGAAGACCGTCTTAAAATATAAAAGTCTCATGGGAAACTTATGCAAAGGTTCGAAAGGAGAACCCATCAGAAATGTAAGCACAAGATTCAAGTCCCATTGAGGCACAATAAAGGGAGTAGGAGGAAATTTATGTGTAAGGCCCTTTAAAAACCTTTGAACCACAGGAGATTTAAACAAAGACGGCTAATCTGGCAGGCAGAGAAAAGCCGACAAATCCGAAAGATAACCCTTAACTGTAGCCACAGCAAACCCTTGCAGAACCAGGAAAAGAGCAAATTGAAGTATGTCAGATAAACGAGCCCTCAAAGGGTCAATGGACTTCTCACCACACCAAGACACAAATTTAGACCATCTGTATGAATAGATTGACTTGGTGGAGTCACGCCTGGCCGATAAAATGACATCCACCACATCATGTGGGATAGAAAAGGAATTCAGGTTGCCCCGTTCAATCTCCAGGCATGAAGGTTTAAGGTCTGGAGGTGGGGGTGTAGAACCTGCTCCTCCATCTGAGAGAGGAGATCTGCCCTGAGAGGGAGACGGAGCGGCGGGCACGTGGAGAGTTGGAGATCTGTGTACCATACACTTCTTGGCCAATCCGGGGCGATCAAAATGACTTGGGCCCAGTCTTAGCGAATCTTCCTCAGAACCTGAGGAATCAACGGTATGGGAGGAAACGCATAAAGGAGCTGTGAATCCCAACTCAACTGAAACGCGTCCCCCAAGGCTCCTTGCATCGGAAACTGGAGACTCCAGAATGACGAGCAGTGAGCATTCTCGTGAGTGGCGAACAGGTCCACCCGAGGAGTTCCCCACGTCCGAAAGACGTGACGAACTACCTCTGGATGAAGCCTCCACTCGTGGTCAGCTGAGAACTGCCGATTGAGACTGTCTGCACGCACGTTTAGAACTCCGGACAGATGATTTGCCATCAGACAAATCTGATGATCCTGAACCCAGGACCAGAGACGCAGAGCCTCTTTGCAGAGACACTGCAACCCTACTCCTCCCTGCTTGTTGACATACCACATTGCGGTGGTGTTGTCCATCAGGACCTGAACCGACCGACCGCGAAGGGAAGGGAGGAAGTCCTTGAGTGCTAGACGTATTGCCCGTAACTCCAGAAGATTGATGTGAAGCAACCTTTCCTCTGGAGACCAAAGACCCTTGATCTCCAGATCCCCCAGATGAGCACCCCACCCTAGAGTGGATGCATCCGTAATCACCGTGGCCACCGATGGAGGTAGATGGAAGGGCTTTCTTGAGACAGATTGCCCTCCAGGCTCCACAAAGACAGATCCGCTGCAGTTTCTCTGGAGATCCTGATCGACTCCCTGAGATCTCTGTTGTGTTGATACCACTGCCTGCGAAGGTACCACTGGAGTGCCCTCATATGCCAGCGTGCATGGTTGACCAGCAGAATGCAGGAAGCAATCAGACCGAGAAGACGAAGGACCTTCAAGACTGGAACGACCGCTCCATAGTGAAATAAAGGAATCACTTCCTGTTTGTCGCGAATCCGTTGAAGAGGAGGGAATGCCCGAAATACAGTTAAATCCAGTACTGCACCAATGAACAGGTAGCGCTGGGAGGGCACCAGGTAAGATTTGGGTACATTTATCAAAAAACCCAACCTGTACAACAACTAATTTGTGTCTTGCAGATGATGGAGCACTTTCTCTGGAGATTCCGCCTTGATCAGCCAATCGTCCAGTTAAGGGAATACTGGAATCCCTGATCTTCTGAGATGTGCTGCCACCACAGCCATCACCTTGGTGAAGACTCGAGGCACAGTAGTAAGACCAAACGGAAGGACCACAAACTGGTAATGCTGCAGTCCCGCCGTAAAACGGAGATACTTCCTGTGCGACTTCAGGATTGGGATGTGAAAATATGCATCCTGCAAGGCGATCAACACCATCCACTCTTCTTCCTGCAGTGCTTGAAGAACCTGCGCAAGGGTGATCATCTTGAACTTCTCCTGCTTCAGGTAAAGGTTCAAGATCCTGAGATCCAGGATTGGACGAAGTCTGCCATCCTTCTCGGGGATCAGGAAATACCAAGAGTAGCATCCCTAACCGCTTTCCTGCTCTGGAACCACCTCTATCGCACCTTTTCTCAACAGCGCCAGGACTTCCTCCTGCAGAAGCAGTAGGTGGTCTTCCGAGCAAAAATCTTGGCAAGGAGGGTAATTTGGGGGAAATTCCCAAAAGGGAAGAGCATACCCATTCTCCACGAGATTGAGAACCCAAAGATCTGATGTAACTGATTCCCAATCCCGTAAAAAATAGGTAAGCCGACACCCTACAGGACCCGCATGATCCTGAATGGCGGATCTAGGGCTGCTTTGCTGCTGTGGGAGGGGAGTGGGTGGCAGAAGAGGAAGAGGAGGAGGCCTGTCGTCCACGGGGACAAACTCTTTGTCTGCCTCTGTAGGACCTATACAAAGGATTTTGCTGCTGCTGTGTCTGCCTATAGGGTCTAAAAGAATATCTTCCAAATCCCCTATATCTTTTGGTCACAGAGCCTCTGGATTGCAGACCCAAAGATTTTGCTGTTGCCCTGCTGTCCTTAAACCATTCCAAAGCAGCATCAGCCTTCTTTCCAAAAAGGCTTGAGCCATCAAAGGGCAAATCCATTAATGCGGCCTTCACATCAGCCGAGAACTCCGAGGTCTTTAGCCAAGCCGCTCTTCTAGTGGCAATCGAAGAGCCCATTACTCTTGCTACCGAGTCTGCTGTGTCCATACCACTTTGAATGTCCTGCCGAGCAGCAGCTTGCGTGTCAGAAATGACCTTGTTGACATTTTTTCTGTCCTCTTCAGGAAGCTTAGGTGACAACTGCTTCACAACTGCTTCACTGAATCCATCAAAGCATGGATATAGCAAACAAGTGGCATTTGTTGATTTTAAGGCCATACTGCCAGATGAAAATACTTTTTTTGCAGTCTGGTCCAACTTCCAGGTACCGGAGGAAAAGCACCTACAGACCTCTTAGAGCAGGCAGCTTGCACCACCAAACTCTCCGGTAAGGGATGCGAGGACAAAAAATCGGGGTCACCAGGAGCCACTCTGTACTGCCTAGCCACGGTCTTAGACACTGCAGGAACTGTTAGAGGCCTACTGCATACTTCTAGTATTGGATCCGTTAGGGCGTCAGTAAAGGGAAAAATGGGTTCAACCACTGATGTAGGTGAATGAAGAACTTCAGTCAGTATATTTGACTTATATTCAGCTGTAGGCAAAGTCAAATTCAACAAGTCTGCTGCCTTCTTAATCACAAGGTGATAAGGCGCAACAACCTTAGAAGGAGCACCTGACACTGAGTTTAAATCCCACTCAGGGAACAGCTCTAACCCACTTGCCTCTCTCAAGTCATCAAAATAATCCTCAGGATCAAGAAGTTCACCTTCCTCGTATTCAGCTTCCCTATAACTCTGCTCCTCCAAAAGGCGCTGGGCTTCCCACCTCGACCTCTCCTTTTGAATCGACTTTGTCGGATCCGGTATCGACTCAGAAGGCTCCGGAGCCGGCGCCAAACGCGGAGCCCGGGCCGGCGTCGAGCCTCGAGGCAGATCTCGACATCTATTCGACGTCAGTGCAGCCGCATACGGCGTTGATGACTTCGGCGGCGCCGAGATATGCCAAGGAGGAGTCGGCGTCGGCATAAAAGGAAGGAAAGGCGATGGAGCATAGGCTTGAGGCACACCCAAATTATAAGCCAATGGACCCATGGGACCAGCGGGTGCTCCAGAGGGGTACATGGCTCTCGCATAAGCACCATACATGGCATTTAAAATTGCGAGGGGTCCTGTCCAGGACCTGAAAAGGGAGGATACGAACCCACCAGCTGCTCCTGAGGAGGCTGCACCGGAGTCGACACCTCATGTTCCTCTTTGTCCTCGGGTTGGCCAACCGGAGTTGTCAAGCCCTGAGGATCAAGAACCTCTTCCTCCATACGCTCCGGAGATTGCGATGGAACTGGAGACGGATTCAACTCCGAAGCTGGTAAATGTTTCAGAGCTTCACAAGGCAAGACCTCCCCTTCAGGATCCTGACTCAGTGAGGAAGTTACCATGCCCCTTCGATGCCTTCTTTCAGATGACTTAGCTATTGAGTCCGAATCTTTCCCTGAATCATTCCTGGAACTATGTCTCCCCTTCTTATGCTTCTTCGTCGAAAGACCTGGAAACATGCCCCGACGTCGACTTCGAAGCTGACCACGACCCAGACCTCGATTTCGATCTTGACTTCGAACACCTCGACTTTGACCTCAAACTCTTCCTGGCCTCTCTACCTTTCAATTTGGCAACAAGCAGTTTGGCCTCACGTTCTCGAAGAGCCTTCGGGTTCATCTTTAAACAGGATCGACAACTCTGGACGTCGTCATCCGAACTCAGACACCAGGTGCAGTCACTATGCGGATCCGTGATGGACATCATCCTCCCGCATGCATCACAGGGCTTAAAACCTGTCTTCTTCGACTACATCTTTCGAAAAGACAGCAACACCAAAAAGATACAGAAGAAATCCAACAGTAACAAAGTTACCACGAATCGCAACAGAAGATTCCCGAAACCGTTAGCTCCGACAACGTGGAAAAAAGGGAACTGATGTCATCACGTAGGCCTAATAAGTAGTCAGTGACGTCAGTCGGAGTCGTGCGCGATGCCGTGCTCCTATCGACGTCGTCCACGCCGGCGTGCTGCAAAATAATTTTCCGAACGTTGCTGATGCAGGGGGATATTCATAAGGATAGGAATCCACTGGAAGATGTATCCATCAGAAAAAGAAAGTATAAATATAAATTAATATGAAGAGAATGTAAAGACGGTTGATTGTATATTTTTGGAGTAGTGCTGCCTGGTTTAAAGTTTAGTAACTTGATTGGATGAATTATTATTTTGAGTTGCAGGTTGGACAGCGTGATTCCAGTGTAGCACACTACCATAGATTGAAGAACAATTAAGATAATAGATCATAAGGAAGTGCACTTGTCCTGGCTGTTGAAGGAAACAGAACAGTACTTCTTCCCCCTCTCGCCCGTAAAAAAGAAAAGAGATTCATCTCCATTTATCTGATCAAACCACACTATGTGGCTGATACTGAATAGCAGCCGGCATGTGATCCTGGGTAGCCGCTGATCTCCTCTAGCTAACATACAGGAGGTTCAGACAGAAAGACTAGTAACATTTGAAGAGTCTACTATACGAAATAGTGGAGTTACCAACAATGAAAGCAAACTCATTCCTGTTACATAGAACAGCAACAAAACAGAAATGAGACAAAGATCTCAATTCAGCCGAACACTGACATCTACATCAATATGCCTCTACAGGAGACATCTGCATGTCCCACAAAACTGGCTGAGCTGTCCAAGATAGATCAAACTGCATCTGGCTATTTCACTGATTTTGACACTTTTTCTCTGGATCCATGTGAACCTGAGCCACTGCCAGCTCCAGTTTCCCAGAAAAAACAACTTCATGATTTCTACCTTTGGCTGAAAAAGACTCACCTTGTCTCACCATGGCTACAGCTCAGGATAGTTACTGGTATACTGGTCCTAGTCCTCTGGATAGGGTTAGTGACTGTCTTTTTCTCACTACTGAATGGACATTATCTCCCAGAACGCTCCACTGTATCACTTGTGAACTTGGTCCTGAAACCACATATGTCATCTCATTGGGAACAAAGAAACCTGTCCTTTGTGAACATCACAGCAGTTCCGGTTCCTAAAGGAATAGTTTGGGATAAGGTTTCATATGATGTATTTGGTCCCCCAAAATTTTGAAAATACGGCATGCATTTAAAATATTTTGAATTATATCATCACCTCCAGTACATTCTCTGATGATTGGGGGATTCTGATAATTCCTTTGGCGCAAACCAGTGTTTTGTTCCTGCTGTCGCTGCCGCTCCGCCCGCCCAGACCGTGACTCTGCTGCATTTTCCCTACTTCCGGGTCAGGTATTAGGGCTGGGTTCTCCTGGCGTCAGCGTCCAGCGGTGCGGTATGGAGCCGCGGGCCAGCGGAGATCATACTTCGGACTTGGTGGCGTTTGGAGCAGACTACAGAGTGGTCGCGTGGTGTGGTTGTCATTTCTGGTGTTTCTGGACCAGGACGGCGATAGTGAGGAGTCTTGTTTTGCACTGTGCAGCTCAACGCGCCAGGCCAGGTGACTTTCAAGTAACGAGGATTTAGGGCATATGTCTGTTTACATTAGGTTTCATAGTACATTTGTTCGTGTGTGCAGGTGATTTATGATGACTTGTGGTTGAGGCAGCTGTTGCTGGTTGGCCACCAGGGAGTCCTCTCCCCGCTGTGTCATGTTCTCTCAGGGGCTTGACAGTGCAACGGGAGGAGAGGTGACTCCTGTGTTTTGGCTGACCAGCTGTCGATTTCTATGATTGGTTTGAGCCGAGGAAGGCTTTTGGAACCCAAGGTCCCCTGGGACCAGAGCTGCAACTTTCCCTGCAGACCTGGACAATTCCATTTTTATCGTGGGTGAGGTTACCTACCCTTTAACCCCAGTGAATAGGAAGGGGGTCTAAAAAAATCCAAGAGGAGCGTAAGAGTCTTTGGGAGCATAAAAGTCTTTGGAAGTGAATTTGAAACAAGCGGACAAGGCGGCGGCAGCTGAGGGCGTTTTGCAAGAAAGAGATAAGGATAATTTCCTTTTATTTTTAACTTTTTTTATTACAATTTCATCAATTTTTTGTTGGTTCACCAATGAACTCCTCTCGTACATCACCTTGTGTGCTTCGCTGAAAGTGAGCCCTCCTCAGTGCTCTGAAGGGTAGATCCCAGTGGAGTTTTTGTAAAAGGAGGAAAACAGGAGGGAAGAAGACATTTGTTGAACCTGATCAAAGTGCACTATGAAATGGGGTAGCTCCACGTTCACCTCTTGTAACCTCAACAAAGAACTTTATTCTCAAACATTTTTATAATGGAGCCCATTCTTCATTGGTGGAGGGGATTAAGATACCCCATGAGCCACCAAGTACTGTGCTCAGCAATGGATGAAGTGCAAATAGCCAACCTCTCAGCGTCTTCTTTACAGGCAACAAGTGTAACTACAAGCAGGAGTCCAAGATGGTCTTCCTCAACCCGTTTAGACATTTCCCTATCATCCTCCTGCTCCAAGAATTCTGATCTTATACAGGGGAATTGTAAAGAAAATGATCCGAGCTGAGCTATACTTTCACCCTGTAAGGCCCCTCTGGTTGGGGAACCAGACTCAACCTTTGGATCTCAGCCAACCACCTCGTCATCTTTGTCAGATGTAAAGCTGCTTCTGCAAACTACTTTACATTGCATCTTAGAAGCGTTGGTTTCGATAAGGACAAATCAGGTGGGCCAATCAAAAGTACTGAAAGACATTCAACATGAACTTCAGCATCTTAAACATAATACAGGCGAACACATGACGACTCAGCCACCTGCTGTAGTAACATTTGCTGAGCCTAGGAGAGGCCATAGTACGATTTCAGAGGAAACTGAAGGTCCATTCGTTTTGAAAGGATATGTTCATATTTACGAATGACCTATGCTTGTGAGGAAAAAGAATCATCATCTGAATCCTTTAACATTTATCTCAGGGTCTAGCTGTGGACAGATGGCATGTACTCGGAATAGATTTTTGGGGTCCCATGCCCCAGGTGCAGACAAAAAGAAGGTCCCAAGTATAAAGGGAAAACCTAGTAACAGTTCTTCCCCCAAGGTCAATACTCGAAGCCCACCAGTGGTAGAGTTGTAGATGCATCCTCATAAAATAGGGAAAAAAACGAATGTAAAACTTCGTCTCAAAGTTAGCCCGGATCCCATTCTCCCACCTTTGATTGTTCGCCCCACCCCAAAAAATAAAGGTCCTACATTAGCTCGTAGCAAGGTGTCTAAGTCTCAGATTCTGAATAAATCTTATAAAGAACTCCCTTTTGTTTTTTTCATTGTTCCCCAGCTCGCAGTCATAGTCTTCAGAGCTACTCTTGGATATCACTCATCGGGGAAAAAAACTAAGAAACTTCAACCTTTGAACTGCTCACAAATACTCCATTTATTCCATCAAATTCCTTCCCTTTCAGGGATATCTTCATTACACCTAACCACTGTTGGGTTTCCACTTGGTGAACAAGGTAGAGAAGTTTCTAGAATGTTTCTTTTAATTCACCTTGTATCACGCATCTAGTGCTTAGGGGCAAGGATGACCTAGCTAAAGCAGGACTACAAGCCTTCCGCCCTTTAAAAAAGAGCCCTCCTCCATTTGTCTCTCAGTTGGGCCCTACCCCTCTTGCCATCTTAAAAATACACACTGGATTATGAGCCACCCAATGGGAGTGGTTTATTCCTTACAAACCGCCCGTAAGGTCTGATTGTGTATGGCAAAGTAGCCTGCCGCTAAACGATCTAAGAGTGGTCATAGTAAATGATAGACCACCCATGCAGCCTGAACAATTAGCATGGGGTCAGGGTTATAGGTTCTCCCCCTTATAGCACTTTTTGGAGGGCAGCGACTGGAACACTAGACCCAATTCCCTCTAGAATGAGGGCTTCTCTCCAAACTTGAGGATCTTGAGATGGAATACCCATGGGTTTGAATGTTTGAGGAACAGTGATGAATTGGAAGAAAGTTTGAAAGCCTTTCATCTGATATTCCTTCAGGAGTCCTAGCTGAGAGAGGACCTGACAGTAGAAGGCTTTGTGGCACCGAATAGTAAAGGCTGGAGTCAGGGTGAAGGGAGAGCATCTGCAGATGTCCTGACCAATGTTCCCTCTAATTTCTTACCTCTGTGGGCGGTAGTGGAATATCCCTGAGCGCTGCAATCAAGGCTATGTGCGCCAACCAACTGGACATGCAAGTGAGGGCTGAGCTCAGCAATATAAATCTTATGGCAATTACCACTCCAAACCTTTGTTTACAATGAGAGCAAAAACAGGTGCATTATACACAATAATCTCTCTATAATAGGGTCTTGAGACAGTTTTGCAACATTTATACATAGGTTTGTGACATGAAATGTTCACTCCTGTGGCACCCACCCCTTGTTTTAGAAAAGAACTGGACATATAAGGTTGTACTATTATAATATTTTACTGAACAGCAATGTTAATGCAAGCAATTAGAAGGAGGCAGCTATTATTGAGCTTGAACCCACATCTATGCGTGTCATGTCAGTGAAATATGCTGTCATTTTTCCTATTGTAAATTGCCGACACCAGGGCACATTGGACAGCGACTGCAGGCTTTCTG
Source organism: Lissotriton vulgaris (assembly GCF_964263255.1). NCBI lineage: Eukaryota > Metazoa > Chordata > Amphibia > Caudata > Salamandridae > Lissotriton > Lissotriton vulgaris. The sequence continues at coordinate 2,022,292,416 of NC_141691.1, read as the reverse complement.
CTTTATTGTTACGAACAAGAATATACAGACAGTGAATGGGCTCTCTTATTTACAATTTAAGTTGGGCCAAATCAAAGTCCTCATTCAAAGGGCAATCAGCCCAACCTTTATTTAAAAATAAGCCTGGCTGCGGGTCACCAGGAGCCTAATACATATACACCAAAGCAATGGAGGAGAAACAAATGTATATAACTTATCACTTTGCAAGTCAAGTACTTTAGAGAAACATTTGAGGCAGCCTTTTGAATTTGTTTATCCCTTTTATATAAACTGTAAGCAGGTAATGTAAGACGGTAGGCCTATGTTAAGAGTGCATAGCTGGGAGAAACAAAAAGTGTGGATTTAAAATGTAACAGTGCTGGGGCTATGTCTGTATTTATAAGACTTTATTACTATGCAATGGAACCCTTTTTTAGCAGCTTTATAAGACACATCGATAATGAAAACCATAAGGTCCCGAACCGATGCCTTTCAGTTTGCAAGCAGCTTGTTTATGCTTGCTGTGATTTATTATATGGTTTGCAATGTATGTACTGCAAGTGATAAAGGATATGTGTCAAAAGCAAAAACCTGCTAACTTATCTACAATACAATTTGTGATTTGCATATCACATAGTGTGCTTCACACATGTATTAGCCCTCTATGCAGCATTATGCATCAAAACTGTAACTCGACAAACCACAGATCTCGACAGCAACTGCATTAACCACTAGAGTTATCCTACTGTTACTATTACCCCCTGAGATTTTCTGAGCACCCAATTATCTCTGTAGAAAGTTTCTTAACACCATAAGATGTATTAAAATTCAGACTGTGTGATCAGTTTAGCTAGAACAGATTTACTGTTACATTTGTCCTTTTTGCCAATTTCTTTGCTGCAGAGGTTGAAAAAAGTAAAGGTATAAGTTGACAGCCACACTGATTTTCAAGACTCTGTTTCTCTTGACTGCACCCCCTTTCTGTTTTCACTTCTTGACCACCGGTTATAGATTATTATTATTATTATTATTATTGGACATTTATTAAGCGCCTGGTTACGCCACTGGCGTGTCCCCGCGCTATGACAAGTGGAGTGACTGTCCCCCCTCCTCCCAACCAAGCTATCTACTGAAAAAGATGTGTTTTAAGTTTTTTCCTGAACTGGATTTCGGAGGGTTCAAGCCGAAGTTCCAGTGGCAGATTATTCCAGCACTTGGGAGCAAGGTATCTGAAGGATCTGCCTCCCATACGAGCTTTAGATATTCTTGGAACTTTTAACAGCCCGGTCTGCGAGGACCGGAGACTGCGTGTAGGCTCGTAATAGGCTACTAGGCTCTGGAGCGGAAGAGGTGCCTTGCCATTCAGAATACGATGGCAGGTGGCAAGGGCCTTAAACTTCACTCTCCTCTCGATGGGGAGCCAATGGAGCGCTCGCAAGGCTGGCTTGGCGGAAGACCTCCTGGGGAGTCTGAGGACCAACCGCGCTGCCGCGTTTTGAAGAACCTGCAGGCGGCCGATGACCCTGCCCGTGGCCCCCAAATAGAGCAGGTTCCCATAATCAAGTCGGGAGGTGACCAAGGCATGCACCAGCGTCTGACGAGCAGAGATGGGAAGCAGGTCTAAGACTTTCCTGAGGGCTCTCAGAACACTGAAGCATACCCCCGCCACCCGACCGACATGTGGGCCAAAGGTGAGGTCCTTATCGAGCCACACGCCCAGGTTCCTGGCCTCACGGCAGGGAGCGGGGACTTCCCCCAGACAAGGTGGCCACCACACCGACGACCACGCCGACGGTGCACCCCCCACCACGAGCACCTCGGTCTTGCTCCCGTTCAACTTTAAACAGTTGGCAGACATCCAGGCAGCAAGGTCTTTCATGCAGTTCCTGAAGATGTCTGCCGCAAGACCGGGCGCGCGCGATAGGGAGATGACCAACTGCGTGTCATCGGCGTAGGACACCAGGCGGAGGCCATGACCCTCCACAATGGCCGCCAGGGGGGAGACGTAGATGTTGAATAGAGTTGGGCTCAGGGACGAACCCTGAGGTACGCCCTGGCCCAGCTCAATCTCCCTGGAATAGCACTCACCCAGTCTGACTTGAAAGCACCTCTCAGAGAGGAAGGACTTGATCCAACCAAGCGCAGCTCCTATCACCCCGCCTCCATTCAGACACTGTAGCAAGGTGGAATTTGCTACAGTGTCGAATGCTGCGCTTAAGTCTAGAAGGATCAGTGCCATCGTCTGGCCCTCGTCTACTCCCTGTCTGAGTGCTTCTACCGCCACGAGGAGAGCAGACTCCGTCGAGTGACGGGGACGGAAGCCAAATTGCGAGTCGTGGAGTAGCGAAGCCGTCTCCACGAACTGCATGAGCTGTATGTTGGCTATTTTTTCCGCCACCTTCGCCATGTAGGGAAGGAGGGAAATAGGACGGAGGTTATCCAGCTTTTCAAAGCTAACGTTGGCCTTTTTTTGCAGGGGAAGTACCACCGCCGGTTTCCAGGCCTTCGGGACCACCTGAGACTCAAAGGAGATGTCCAGCAGCTGACACACATAGGGCTCTAGCACTGGCAAGCTGTCCTTGAGCCGGCTGGGGGTGGTCGGATCTCTAGGGGAACCGGATTTGATGGATCCACAAATGCGGAGAAGCTCCGTAGTGGAAGGAGTGACGAACATGGTTAGCCGATGTTCCCCTTCCCTTCTTGGGAGTTCCAAGGGGGCAAGGCCGCTGTCTGTCCTCTGGGGGAAGGAATTGTATATGTTGGAGACCTTGGTTGCAAAGTACTCCGCAATACGATTACAGCCCTCCGTGGTGCAAAGTTTCTTCGGCGCGGCGGCGGATTTTCCTATTGCAATGGATTTGTAAATAGAGAAAAGCTCCTTGGTGGACTGCTTAGCTTCCTCAATTTTATTGCAATAGTACGATGATTTGGCCTTCCTAATCAACATGTGATAGGCACGTCTGCAATCAGTGTAAACAGTTTTGGCCTGCATGGAGTATGCAATCCTCCATTGCCTTTCGGCGCGTTTACATGCAGCTTTGGCCGTTCGCAGATCCTCATTGTACCAAGGCGCCGACCGTTGTATTCGGCCGCCTGATTTCGCCATACCCAGAGGTGCCACCTGATTCAGGGCTTCCAGGATACGCTGGTCCAGGTTGGAATTCATCTCATCAGCCCCGTCGCCCCCAGGATGACCTTTCTCGGTAAGTGCCAGGTTGAATTTGGCCTGGGAGAACGCTGTCCATCTGCGCCTCGGATGTTTATCAGCGGGAGGGTCATTGGGGCGAAGTCCCTGTATTTCGATGGTAAAGGGGACGAGGAAATGATCGGACCATGCGATGGGAATCGGGGCTTGTGCGTCCACTTGACTCCAGTTAGCAAAAACTGGGTCCAGAAGGTGACCCAGCTTATGGGTGGGTTGCAGTACCTTCTGCTCAAATTGTAAGCTAGCCATCGTGTGGCATAGCTCGCTCGCCACTCTGTCCGAGGGGGTATCTAGGTGTAAGTTAAGATCCCCTAGGACCAGATATTTGTCCGAGCGTAGAGAGGCTTCTGTGACACCTTCCACTAACTTTTCAACAAAGGCTGTAGAAGAGCCTGGAGGACGATAAATTAACAAGCCTTTCAAGGTGAAGCAGCCATTAATAGAAATGGAGAAGGCGCCAGCCTCGCTGTCGTCAATCACAGTGCGATCCAGCTGACATTGATAATCTTGCCGCACAACAATGGCTATGCCGCCCCCTCTCCCACGTGGTCTATCTAGCCTTTGTAGGCAGTAGCCTTCAGGGATGGCCTCAATGATCTCCGGCATGGAATCTTGGTCAAGCCAGGTTTCCGTGAGGAAAAACAGATCCCATTGTTTCCCCGTGAGGAGGTCATGAATATCGAGGGAGTGTTTCCGTAGGGAGCGAACATTTAGTAGACCACATACCAAAGTATGTTGGCCTGCGGTTAGCGCCTTACCTGTGTTGAAGGTGTACTCACAGTGGCTGCAGCCCGCATTGGTCCCTGCGTCAATGCTGTGGGGGCATAGCCCGCATAGCTCTCTACGGAGGAGAAGTAAATCATCTCGACTCCAGGAGACTTGACAGGGGGGAGAGGCAGGGGTTATGGCCCTGGGCCGCAGTCGGCCGCGGACGGGCGCAGACGGGCCTAACTCTGGCGCAACTCCGGCGCGACTTCTTCGCGCCCGCTGCGCTCGCCCGCTGCGCTGTCGACAGCACATCCGCCTTATATCCCCCCCAGCGTTCCAACAACTAGAGCGCTGCTGTTCCCTACCGGAAGTGCCTGGCTCGGACCCTCCACGCCCTCTGCTCAAACGGCGCTAATCACCGGCGTCAGACCGAGGCGGGAGGGAGGGGCGAGTCCAGTCCTCCGTAATCCGTCTAACAGAGCTCAGCCGAGCTAAAAACAAGGGGCACACACAACACGCTGCCAACACGCTGTGCTTCCCAGCCAGGTGAGGAGAAATAATGTGCAGAATTAAAATAGCATAAAATGCTCACGCGCCGCTAAGCAGGCGAGCTACACGCAGAAGCGCTTTAGTTTTAAAAGCGGTAGGGACGCTGCCACAGTCCACTTACCACACAAGGCTCCTGAGTCCAGTGCCTTATATCCCCCCAGCGTTCCAACAACTAGAGCGCTGCTGTTCCCTACCGGAAGTGCCTGGCTCGGACCCTCCACGCCCTCTGCTCAAACGGCGCTAATCACCGGCGTCAGACCGAGGCGGGAGGGAGGGGCGAGTCCAGTCCTCCGTAATCCGTCTAACAGAGCTCAGCCGAGCTAAAAACAAGGGGCACACACAACACGCTGCCAACACGCTGTGCTTCCCAGCCAGGTGAGGAGAAATAATGTGCAGAATTAAAATAGCATAAAATGCTCACGCGCCGCTAAGCAGGCGAGCTACACGCAGAAGCGCTTTAGTTTTAAAAGCGGTAGGGACGCTGCCACAGTCCACTTACCACATCTATGAGGTCTTTGTAGTGGGTTCATGGTGAGTAGGAAAAAAGTGCATGCTGTTCTAAGATCAGCACAGGATAAAAGCCTAACAGCCATTCATTCCCCTACTTCCCCAAGTTCTAACAGCACCATATGTAAATGGTATGACTTGAAAACAGTTGCATTCCTATTTGTATGAGCTGAGCCTTGAAAATATTTGGAATGCAAAACATTCAACAAACATCATGTTAGTACATAATAAGGTTGCACAGGATAAAGCGGTCCAGGAAAGGGGAACCCTTCAAATAAGATGTGAGACAAGATGAGGCCTTCACTAATTCGAGGAACTGGTTATAGTCTACCCTATTTTGAACAATCCCGATGTAGGCCTGCTCCTCATTGCTGACACTGATGCATCCTTGCAGTATATCCAGTGGTGTTATTTTCTCAAAACTTAACTACTGCAGAGAACAATTTCCTAATTTAAGAACAACTTATTGTGATGTGTTGTGATTGGCTCTCCTAAACCAACCACAACGCTACAATGCAGCGTTGTAGTTGGTCTGAGTGTCGTGTTTGGAACTCAGACAGGGACTGGGGGCCTGGGCATGTTCTCCATGCAGATTGTTATGCAGCCTGCATGCGAAACATGCTAAAGTGTTCATTACTGTTTGACTGGCCTGAGAGGGCCAGTCAAAGCTTCATGCACACTTCAGTGTGCCCACCACTCCTACTTTGCTCTGTCAGCAATGCAGCCCCCGCCCCACCCTCAGGCTGCTGCAGCAGGGAAGAATAAAATGATAATAACATTGCGTTATTATCATTTTATTTTTCCTTTCTTTTATTGCTGCAGAGCAACAGTAAGGCGACGCTCCTCCGCCTTAGCGTAGGAGCCCTCACTGGGCTCAGGACAACAGCATGAAAAGACTGTTTCTTTACCTTTATCTCATCATCGGGACATTGAGGAAGCATACAACATAGCAAGAATTGAGTAAAAGTAAGTAGCTAAAAACATAAACTGAGAAACAGGAGTGACTGCGCGTTCTATGGATGAAATGTAAACGGCAATAAATAAATGTTGTGTACAATACAATAATTGCCGCTTTGTGCCCCGAAATGCTGCTGCTGATAGTTTTTAAAAAAAGTTTTATATAACATAAACTCAGAGTGTTTTACATAAGCACCATTTAAATTACACAAAGACACCTTAATTTGTAGGTCGAGCCTGGGCAACGGATGCGCTGCTGTGAGGCATGCTGTATTGGTGTATGCACTTGAAGTCCCGCCCACTCTCTGCCCATATTTGTCATTGTCCTTCTTAAATGCTGGCTTCTGATTCGTAAATAGGCTTGTTAGTCCTTCCTTAGTACCACCTTGTCTTCATTTGTAACTGTAGTGTCTTGATAGCAATAACGACAGACACTACATTGCATGTACATCAGGGAGCTTTATTGATTGCTGCTTCCCTCGTCCTGGTCCCTACTCTAACTGCCCTAAGCTCGTCCCCTTTAGCCCCTCCTGTTCCTGTTCCTCCCCCTAGCTCCACCCTAACCACTAGACTGCATCCCAACATTACAGTAACCTCCCATGGCTACAGGCCCTTTTAGTTCGGCTGGGCATGCAACGCTGGCAGACATAGGCCTTTCAAGAGGAGACATGCAAGAGAAACTAGCTGGTACAGTGCATACTACACGCTATACATGCCAACGTGGAACTCTTTGAGGACGGAACGTACAACACATACAGGGAGACATGGATAGGCCAATGTGAACCCCTTCGGACTCAGCTCACTTGGAGAGTGGAGACGTGCGTGCCAATGTGAATCTTTAGGGCCGGCCTTCACATACCAGAAGACAAGGGCCCACCAATGTGAAACCATATGGGCATACTGCACATACAAAGCGACATACATGTTAATAAGTAACACATTGTAGGGGACATGCATGACAATGAAAAACTATTTGGGCACAGTAGAATTACAAGAAACGTGTGCATGCCATTGTGAAGCTTTCTAGGGACAGTTCATTTTACACATGCTAGATGACATCTGCATACCAATGAGAAACGTTTTTGGAAAATTACACACTTCACATCTGAGGAAAAGTGCACGTAAATGAGAAACTATCTGTGCACAGTACATACAGAGTTTACCTATGTGTATGCCAATGAAAACTATTTTGTAGCTATACATACAACACTCAATTGGAGACAGCTTCTTGTCAACGTGGTTCTATCTGGGCACAGTTCACATGGCACTCACTAGGAAAGATGTGTATGCCAATGTAAATCTATCTGGGCACAGCACATGCAGTGCTGTGTGTGGGTTTGAATATAAAACTGTCTGGGCACAGCACACACAGTGCTTGTGTGTGAATGTAACACGTTCTGTTCACGGTACATAGAGCACTCACTATGAAAGCTGTGTGTGTCAATGTAACATTTTCTTGTCACAGATCATACAGAGTTCTCCAGAGAAAACATGTGAATGTAAAACTGTCTAGCACAGCACACACGGAGCTCTCTAGAAAAGACGTGAATGGCAATGTAAACCTATCTGAGTGCAGTGCATACAGAGCTGTGTGAGTTAATGTGAAACCATTCAGACTCGATACATACAGCGCTCACTGGAAAAGGTGTATGTGCCAATATAAAACTATTTGGGTGCAGTGAGTACATGGCTCACTGGGGATGACGTGTACATACAGTGTGGTGTGTGTCAATATATAACTATACGGGGGTAGTACGTGCAGTGCTTGCTAGCAAGCATGCAAATGACAAATATTTGTGCAAAATACAACACAAACTAGAAGAAGTATTTGCAATGCAATAGGTCTCACATTTTTGTTTTTTAAACACATACATAAAAGGCATTATCATTCACAATGCTAATAGCTAAAAATCTCGCAATTGCGAGACCTATTGCTTTGCAAATGCTTGTTTTAAATATGAGGGGAATTAAGTGATCTGCCCCGGAGGGCACACTACGGCAACATTTTTCCCTTGAGGCTAACACTGTCTTTGGTGATTATGAAGGCATTTCAGTAGCTTTTCAGGGGGGGAGCACACAAAAATAAAATTGATGCAAGCCTGGAATTGTCTCCCCTGTTCCAAAGACAAAAGCACTGTCATTTACAATGCCGCGCGCCGTGGCGCAAGGGTAGGCAGATGCGTGACGCATCTCATGACGTAAGAGCGGCGCATCGCTGGAGTCGCGTCTCAATTGCAAAGCGACTCCAGCAATGCTCAGTTGTGCCCTATACTTAACGTGCTGCGTCAGTCCTTACGCCTGCTTCAAGCATTTTACTGACCTCTGCTGGTCGTTTTCTATCAAGAAAATTAAACAGAGGCAGTTGCCAGAAAATTGAAAAAAAGAAAGTCCCTCAACAGAAAGCAATTCTGATATTTTACAGACCTCTACTGGTTGTTTTCTATCAAGACAGTTAAATAGAGGCAGTTAACCAAGCAGGAAGAAATTCTGGTATTTGACTGACCTCTACTGGTCGTTTTCTATCAAGACATTTAAATAGAGGAAGTTGAACAGAAATAAAGTCCCTAAGAAGAAGCAGGCAAGTCCTAAGGCTGATCTCCAGAGGCCACAAACTACATACACATATACATATATACTCAAGAGGTAATATCAATTTCTTAATAATTAGTTCTATTAAATAAGACTTCATGAAGAAAAGTTTTATAGTATTAGGATCCATTCATTCATTTTTACTGGTCAGAGGTTGATCGTTGTAAATAAAAAAGTGGTCATTGAATGGTCCATTCACTGGCATACCTTATGAAGTTCAGTTCTTTCTGTTCATTGGAATGTATGAAAACATTTATTGTCCTTTTTTCGATTATCTGTACCAGTACCTGATATTCGAGTGTGTTGTTAAATAGGAACATGATGACTAGAGAGGTAGATCCTTAAAGGACATACATCATGTTAATTGTGTACACTTTGTTTTTGTATAATTTTTTAAAAAATGCATTGATACAGAATTTTTGTTTGTAAACAGCCCTGATGTAGCGCAATTGGGTGCGAAACACGTGTTGGCTATTTGCGGCTATTCACAACTTTGGAGGCTGCGTGCTGCAGTGAGAACATCATCTAAAGAAAGAATAAAGAAATTTAAAGAACGATTCAAGAAGTCATGTTGGTTTGTTTTTTTTCAGTATATGGCAATTTATATTTTGAAAAATAAGATACTGGCGGCGACCAGTAGATGAGATTACCAGCGCCGGACGTTATTCCTATTTCCCGCTATTTATTGTTAAATATACTAAAATATATACAAGAGGTCTTAAATGCTCATCCTAAAAAAGGGAGTGGTACAGACCTCAAACATTATAGGATTATTAGCCTTTTGGATATTTTGATAAAGATCTTCTCTAAGATTATTTTATCCAAATTAGAATACTGGGCTTCTGAAACTAAGAGAATACCAATAGAACAGGGGGGCTTTCGGGAGGGTCATTCCACTATAGATCATTGCTTCGCCTATAATTCGGAAGGACTGGAGGTAAATCAAAGGCTCTGCTGTTGTTTTGTAGACTTCAGGACAGATTTTGATTTAGTGAATGGAGATACCCTTTGGGAGAAACATGCTGCCTGGGAGCTCCCGTTAAACTTTCTTTCTGTACTTCAATCGTTGCATTCTGATAATTGATCCCAGGTGGAGCTAGGCAAGTCACGTTGGTTATCCCAAAGCATCTCCATCGAGAATGGCCTCCGGCAAGGTTGTATTTTAGCACCCCTGCTTTTTGATCTATTTTTAGCCGACCTTCCTGCTTTTATCTCCCAATCCAAGTCTTTTTCCCCCAAAGTCGGAAAATATCACATTGACTGTCTGCTATCTGCAGATGATCTGGTACTACTGGATTGTACTCGAATTGGTCTGTGGAGGAAATTAGATGCCTTAGCATCAAACAGCCTCGCGGTAGGTGGAACGAAAGGCGAGGAGCTCCGGGAACCCGCCTGTGAGGAGCGTGTGGAGAGGCCGGGCTCTGAGCGGAGGAGTGGCCGGTCCGGGATATGACTGCGGCTGCAGGAGGGATATGCACACTGCCGAGCTGCCATTCCTGCTGGGCCCGAAAGCGGCGGCGGGACGCGTGTGAGGCAACTCCTCCGCCATGAGCTGCTCGAGTGGAAGCGGCGGTTGAGAGGTGGACTGCTGCGGCTGGCTGCACAAGTCTCCGCCCGAGAAAAAGTTGAAGCGCTATTGATATCCACTGCTACAGTGCACAACTCGGATGTAGATGGGTCTCTCTCAAAGAGATCTCACGAAGACCTTGGACAACAGAGTTTGCACATTTCCTACTACTACCTCAGACAACAGAACACTGCTGAGCTACATGATGCGGACATGCGGCCGTGCTTAGAGACGGTAGTCCCTGCCCAGCCAACATATTGCTGCAGCCACGATCGCCTGGGCCCTCCTACCTGCCATCAGTAGGCGCCGCGGGAAGCTCCGGGGGCACTGAAGCGCAGCCATTAGTAGGGGACCCCACCGGATCGCCGATCATGGCTTCAACACTCGGCTGCACCCGGACCAATGTACTCTGCGTGATAGCCCGCAAACCCTGTGCTCCCAGAGGCCGGATCTTGCATTCCCCCATCAGGTCAGCAGGGTGGGAGAGGACCCCACTACCCCTGGGTGTAAGGGTCCTGCAAACAGAACCAACCAATATCAGTTGTGCCTGACCCTAAGATGGTGCCCAACTACCATCGTAAACAGCGCTGCAGTTTGGAAGACTTTGAGCCTTAAAGCAGTGTTTCCCATAACAATTGAAGCGGCGGCGGGGAGACACGGAGGCTGCCCGGGAGAGGCAATTGTATGCACACCCTCCTGGACTCTATTACACTTCACTGCCCAACCAGTAATTGTGCTGTCTGGAAGTTTCCGGCAGAAATGTACGCAGCGTGTATATGACGGTGGAAGGTCAATCGTACCTCTCAGCGGAGCTTTAAGTTTAGCGGCACACTCATCCAGCCTCTCACCAGATAACATTTAACGTATTTACTATCTGAGTCAACTCGTGCTGCACGCCGATTGGACCCTCAATGCTGCCTGACCCTATGATGGTGACTGCTACCACTCCTGTGCTAAGTCCATGCCGCAACAGCGCCCAGCTTACCGTTGCTCCCTGGCACTGTTCCTCAGGCTAATCTGCTGTTTTTAGCTTGCAGCCCCTTTCCTTCTGGGTCATAGTGATTAGAGGAGATTGACCGAATTCGAACATCAATGACTCATCCCCCTTACCCATCTACAAGATGGCCACCTCAGTAAAACCCCCCCGATGCTCTTTTTGGCCTGGGCTAAAATACCTGGTCACAGGTCCGATCCTGATCTGCTTTCACCCTTTCCTGTTTCAGCTCATCCTCCAGGACAGTTACTCGATGAACTCTCCACCAACAGTTGAGACCTAGCTATTCTGACTGATGCCCGTGGAGCTACCTTGATAGCCATAGGGGAGATGAGCTGTGGACTCCCTCCCGTCACCTACCCAGCCGGTCCTTGGACAGACTCTCCTTCGTCTCACCTGACCTCTAAGCACCCTCCTTTCCCTTCACTCTACCCCCTTACCCCTATCCGCTCTAGTCACTTCCAGATTTGGATTTTTGCCCTCTCCTGATCTTGTTCACTGTATCCTTCTTGTTAAACACTTGGACATTCTTCTGTGAACTTTCCCTCGTCTGTGCGGACCTAGCTATTTTGACTGATGCCTGATGGAGCTAACTGGCGAGCTATAGGGGAGACGGGCTGTGGATTCCCTCCTCGGTCGTCGCCTACCCAGTGGGTCACTGGGCGAACCGCCCTGTGTCTCTCCTGATGTCCTTTCACTCATCCTCTCCCTTCACACTTTCCCCGTCCCTGTCTCTGCTCTATTTGTTCACCTTCTTTTCTCCCTAAATGTGTTGCTTATTTGATGTAATTTAATTGTTATCATTTTTGTAACTTTATGCAATCTAATGTAAAGCGCTCTGATACCTACGGGTCTACCCAGCGCTATATAAAACTCATTAAATAAAATAAAAATAAATAAACTTATAGTAAGCAAAATAAGCTCTACATTGACCTGGAAAAGACCGAAATCTTGGTTTTTGGAAAAAAGGTAAAGAAATTCAGTTGGTACTTAGGGAGGTGGAGCAAGTTGCCCAATATAAATACGTGGGTCTGACCTTTAGTAGGAACCTGAATTGGGATACACATCAGGATGATATCAAGCAGAAGGCCCTATTGCAAGCCAGTTGTCTATCAAGATTTAATACTCAATTTGGGGGGAATGTCCATATTCCACTACTAAAGGCCTATGAAGTGACAATTCCCCCTTTGAGTTTATATGGGGGAGAGGATTTTACCCTTGATCCCTCATATGAATGGGATAGATCAATAGGGGTAGTGTTGAGAAGGCTTTCATCTCTTCCCCAAGGCACCATGGTACAAGCAGTAAGGAGAGAGTGTCAGTTGGTCTCCTGGAACCTGATGACCTTTACTCAGGCCCTAAGATATTTTAATACACTTTCTGAAGATGATGAGGTGACCAAAGTTTCCAGATTGTGCTGGAAAGATATTCAATGTAGTGAAAGAAGGTGGGCAAAGTATGTAAGAACTAGGTAAATTACTCTTAGGAACATCCATACATATAGTGGCAGAATTACATCCTGGTCCCCCTTCCCAGGCAAGCATACATTGAAAGAGTCTGTTGCGTTAGTGTTTGAATCCAATGACCTATTCTACCTGAGCAATTAACCATCTATCAACTTCTAAATCTCCACTCTGGGCCAGGACACTGCCTTTCCCTACTTGTTAGAGCTACCAAATCCAGGTTTGTGAAGTGGAATATTAAGGGTATTAATCTACTCATCCTGCCCATACTGGGCCAGGGTCCAGGATAATAGAGGCCTCTGCCCCCTGAATGCAAAATGTACTTTTGCTCATTTTTCAGGGTTTTACACATCACATCCGCGCTCATATTACTATAAGCTTGCACCTACATCTGCAAAGAAAAATATGCTTGCCAACACAAAACAGATATACTTTGTTTCCTTTATTCCCCAACTATCTGAACAGGTTTTTGACTTAAGAAAGGACACTTTAGACATAAAATCAGTCTAGGGAACTAAAGAATGGCACTACTTAGAGCATGCCTCGTACCACAGCAAATTATCTTCCTGAATGCCACTGTGCAACAGACTTCATGTCTTGGGTTAGCCAAGAGCAAGGACTTGAACACACCTATGTAAAAATCTACTTGAGCGGCAGAAAAGGTAAGCTTGTGCTGTGCATGGTGTTGTTCGCAATGATTGCACAGTGCGGACAAGCATCCAGCACTTTGCAATCACTGCAAACTGCATTTTTCTACCGTACTCCGCCGCTTGCGGAGCTCCGCTTAGTGCAACACAGTTTTTTTGCACTTGGCGAAGCTTCGCATAGTGCCACTCTGCGAACTCCGCCCAGGGTTAGTAAAACTGCTGTGAAGGGAGTACCATGAGTTCTGGTGCTCCAATGGGCTAATTCTCTCACTGCAACAGATGTAGACTACACACTTGATACTATATTGAAAACACAAGCATTTCTGGAGTACGAACAAGAATATCCTCAGATGAAAACTGTAACCCCAAGTGGTACAATTCTCTATCGGGGGACCCATCTACATTGGCATGCAAATTACTAGTATTCTGTGTTTTCCTGTGGGGAAATACTGCTTCAAGCTGTGCTATTTTCTGTGCTATCCAGAACGGAATTTGCTACCGCATGGTGGGCATTCTTCCCATACCTACGTTCAGGGCTTGTGGGCTTATATTTGGTGTAGTCTATTGAGGTTGACCAGCTTGAGCAATCCACGCAGGTTGAATTGTCAGTGTTCACATTACGAACTGTGTAAGGTTTCTATATAGTTTTACTACGTCTCTGTAAAGTGTATGCACTTTTGCTGCTTACAATGTATCAATGTATGGATGCAGTGTGTAAGCAGCTAGGACCGGCCAAGTTACTCCTTCTCTGCTGAGCGGACCGAGTATCACATTTGTTGTGGCGAGTGGGAGAGTGCCTTTACACTAATTATTATGCTGTTGGTACGATAACTGGACTTCTTTGTCCACGTATGAAAAGTGTTCTTCAGGTGTGTCATCTACAATAAAGTATGATACAACTTTGTGCGTGCATCTGCAGATGGGAATCTGATCCTAGAATACCTTTGTTCTGAATGCCTTGTGTCCCTTAATCACAAAGGTAACACCACCACCCATTGCCGGAAGGTCGAATTGTAATATTTGCATAATAACTGCATGTCTTTAATTTTCTGTAATGCTAAGAGCAACTTCCTGATCTACTTCCCCTGTACTCCCACTGTCGTCTCCAGTGACAGAAATTGTGGGAGGAAGAAGAAGGAAAAGTGGTAAAGTTTTTCACAATGAGGGAATCTTTTATCCCTTCAATATTGAATAACCCACTGCTAATACATAGGATCTACCTACTAAGGTAAGGCAGATTTTCCTTCTCACCACAGACTCTGAAAAATGAGAGTAGGAGTCAGTGAGGAAGCATGACTGAACTACTCATTTGGCATGATGTGTAGTTCATGAAAATACACAGCATCTGCGCATTTGTTGGACAACATAAGCTAAGGGCTTGGTGCCTAAGAATTGGTTTTGAGCCCGCAGCAGGATTTGTCAGCCTATATACCAGCTGCCTCACAGTACCACCATAAGCCCCCTACCTTTACCAAGGAGCAAATAGTTTCTGGCAACCACTGAACATGACAACCAATGACCCTTCAGGGATCGTGGAAGCAGTGCAGTACTTTTCGCTCAGTCAATCGTGCTCACTTAGTCTTAGAGAGATACACAGAATAAACTTTGGGGAGGCTTTCAATAAACACTTATTGAACCATCGCCATTCTAGTATAAAACATATATGCTACAATAATCAGTAAACAGAAACAAACGTAAGAAGTTACAAGCAGCACCAAAAGAGTGAACAGTATAAACATTTCCACCACGGTGCTAAAGCAATGAATATATGCAGGCATATAGAAAAACAGCAATCTCTGCATACTTATTCAATGTGGACCCTACCTAAGTGTACCTGACATGTATGTGGGTGTGAAGCCAAGAATCCCATAGAAAAGAGCCAACCCTATTACTTGATGGAAGAGAATGAAGGACCCCGTCTTGGTCATGAGTTGGACACCATGCAAGGGATGTCAGACCACTGTGTGTTGAAGCTTTGGCATACAGAGACCTCCGTGTGAGTGTAGTAGCGTCTCCTCTCGCTACCTAGTGAAGGTGTAGTTCTTTTATATCAAAAGGGCGGCCTTGGGGGGTCTACCTAGATCGATATGTTTATGATTGTAGTTATGGAAATTACCCTGAATCAATGTTTGTAACTAAGCAAAGTAGCCCTGTTGCCCGACGATGAAGATAGTGAGGACTTTTGTTCAGAGTATGTTAATCCTGTTATGTACGTTATGCCAGGGGGTTAAGATATGATGCTAAGAATTCTTCATGCATAATAAATTAGGCTAGTTTCAAGGAACCCAATTGACATTTATTCAACAGATAACTGGGTAAAAGTTAAATGCTAGAACCATTATGCAGAACAAGGCAGAGCAAATGTAGGTAAAAAGTCACTTTGCTACTTAGGCCTAGGTTAGGAAACATAACAACACCCCCAGGCACCAGTCTCGATGAGGAGAATTTTGTAGAAGTGCTACAATGTGAAATTGTGTGGCTCCGTGTTGATTCCATATGCATATTACAACCACCCCTGCTAGCTGACGTTATTTCCTTGTCTTTTGCCTTTCCACATTCTAAGGAAAGTGAACAATTGTTGGTAACTATGTGATGACTACTAACTTGGGACCTTTGCAAATGTTTAAACAGACACCTCTCTGAAGAATAGGAGGTGGGAGTGCAGTGAGGAATTTGTGTTACAGTATCTACCAGAAAGAGCATTACCAAAGGTGAGTAACTTGTTCTTCTGATGTATACTTCTAGCAGCAGAATTCTCACCTTAGCATAAATACGAAAACCATACTTTAAAAAGTGTAAAACCTGTGTATTGGGCTCTGACCAAAAAATCTTGAACAACTAAGTGGGTGAAGTGACCATCCTTCCGGACCTGGCTGTCAAGGCAGTAATGCTTTGTGAACGTATACACCCACACATATCTTACAGTCTGGCAGTTATCAAGGCCAACACAGTGATAACAGCCATGGCCCTGGTGGAATGGGCCCTCAGACATTCCAGGGACTGCTTCCTGGGCAATTCAGGCCAGATCTTAATGGAGAGTACTATCCACTTCATCAAGGTACTCTTCTACACAGGTTTTCCCTTTTTTGCTTTAAAGAACATAACAAGAAGCTGGTCCTAAATCTATGTAACACTTAAAAGCTGATTTGGATCTCAACAATACAGCCTGTCCTCTTTTTTCAAGGGATTGGGGAAACAAAAAATGCAAGGGACGGATTGTCCAACATGGAATGGATTTACGACTTTTGGTAAAAAGGCCACAAGACCTCAGCATCAATTTATCCAGAAAAAAGTGGCGTACAGTGGTTACTCTGACAGTGTTTGCACTACACTCATGCAATGCTATGACTTTATTGCAATTAGGAAAATAGTCTTCCAGGTCAGGAGATGCAGTGGGCAGCTATGCATAGGCACCGAAGGCGAGTATGTGATGAATGTCAAGACCAAGAATAGTTACCATTGTGGCATCACAAATGGTTTTGGGGGAACAAGTGTGTCCTGTGCAATGTTCAGAACTTTTGGCACTGTGTGTTCTTGACAGGATTCTCCCAGTGGTGCAAGACTCCATGCGCCACCTCCGGAGGATATAGATGTCACTCCTGATCTGCCAGATGATGACTGCTTAGTTTGTGCATTCTGGCTTTCAAGGGCCCTGTGAGGTAGTTTCTAACCATAAAGATACCCTGGCACTCTAGCCATCTCCAGAGGCGTAAAGTATCCTGGCACAGGACCCCACTCTGCTCTGCTTTTTGCAGTACGACAGGATGGTTATATTGACTGTGAGAACCTCGACCAGCTTCCCATTAATGGATGGCAGAAAGTGTTTCAGGACTAGACAAATGGCCCATAGCTCCAGTAGGTTTATGTAGAGCATATCATCCACTGTAGAACATAGCCCACTGATCTCCACCTCCCAAAGGTGACCTCCCCCCTCCCAGCCCTGTAGTGATGTGCCCATCACAGCTGTCCCCTCTGGGTGGGAAAGGGAGAGTAGCCTGTCACAAAACAAATTGTGATCGGCTAGCTACCAAGAAGACCTGAGTGGTCTTAGAAAGTTGGCCTTGATAGTTGACCACTAGGATTTCATATCCCAATTTAAGACTCTCGTGTGTCATCTGCCATAGTTGACAAAGAGTATGCACGAGCCAAGAAGTCTTAGAACCACATTCACTGGATTCGGGATCAAGCCTGAAATATCGGGATCACAGTTCGACTGTGTCGGACTTGTTACTGGTGAAGAATAACCCTGTACTCCACTTGTCTTGGATTTACCCAATGATTATCATGAACAACCAATGGGTGTTGCTGATGCCGAGGATGAGAACAAATCGATAATGCTTGTGGCCATCTTCAAACATAGACAAATAACTTTTAAACTGCCAGGCGGGTATATTATTTTATCTTAAACAGATTTATATAGTGCACGTCTACCCATAGGTGTCTTTGCACTTGCTAAACATACATATGCTGAGCCAGGATTTACTAGTTGTTAAATAACCATGTCTTTAGTTCCTTTCTGAATGTGAGGAGGGTGGATATTGCCCCAAGATGTGGTGGAAGAGAGTTCCGAAGCCTGGCTGGGCTGTCGGTAAAGCTCCTTCCTTCCCAGTTCACTTACCTGGATCTTGAAGTAGTGACCAGTCTAGCACTGGCAGATCGAAGGTGTCTGTTTGGAGTATACCAGTAAAAAAGCGTTAATAAAAATTCTGTTCCTTTTCTATGCAAGGCATTATGGCCCGGGCAGAGCGCTTTAAATTTTATTCATTGTCAGACTAGAGCCAATGTAGTATCCAGATGTCTGAGGAGACTGAATGATCTTTAGGAATATCCAGAATCAATCTGGCTGCTTCATTTTGCACCGATGGGAGTCTTCTGAGTAGTTTGTCCTGGAGGTTCATGTACAAGCCATTACAATAATCCAATTTTGATAGGTATATGAAATTCCATGCTAGGCAAGTCAAAGGCCACCATGCAGTGTCTCCCGGACCAAAGCATGTTGGACCTGAGTGAGCTTTTGATTTTGCCCTTTTTCAGGGTTCAGAGTTCCAACATAGTCCTGAGGCCACATACTTTTTCGGGAAAAGGAAATAGTAAGAATAACAACTGCCAACTTTCTCTGAATACAGTGGCTTGGCAGTTCGGGCTGGACTGTTTCCATAAGGAAAGGGTCAAGACAGATTTTCATATGGCTGGGTCCGTGGACAGCAGGCAGTGTCTCCTGGACCAGAGCATGTTGGATCTGAACCAAAGTGAGCCTTTTGATGTTGCCCGATTTCAGTGGTCAGAGTTACAAGGTGGTCAGGATGCCCCATACTTTTTGGGAAAAGGAAATAAGAATAACAATTGACAACTTTCTATGAATCAAGTGGCTTGGCAGTTCTGGCTGGACTGTTTCCATAAGTAACAGGGTCATGACTGATTTGCATATGGTTGGGACAAAACTGGGGTGGCGCAGTGAGCAAAATAATCATGAATTAAACCCAGATGCTTGTGACTGGTTTGATTGAATGTTTGATTTGTTCAGCATTCTGTCTATCAATTATTTGTTTTGCATTTGTTGGCCTAAGTGGGAAGGGTATGCCCAGATGGGGATCCTATGCTCACTGCGCCACTGGATTCAATCTAGCCTCGCTCATGAAGGGTGGTGCCCCAAAACCGGTCCCATGATGCTTGTTACTGGACCAGGGAGGACCTGGCTCGGCAGTTCGGACTGGACTGTTTCCATAAAGAACAGGGTCAAGGTTCCTAGGATAAGGAGGGCTCGCATGGGAGGAAGATCATTCCGCCACCTGGTGGCGAAGAGCTGGAATTCCCTACCCCTTAACCTCCGCCTGGAGCCATCTGAATCCAGCTTCCGGAAGAAGCTAAAAACATATCTATTTTCACGATAACTGGGCTTACTTCACTCTTCTGCTTTTTGAGTTCTTCGGTTTCAGCGCGGGAACACGCCATCTGAGCGTACCAGGCGCTTTATAAAATTCCCTTATAAGACTGATTTGCATATGGTTGGGGCCAAACTAGGGTGGGGTGGTGAACAAACGAATAATAGATTACACCCAGATCATTGAGACTGGGTGTGAATGTTTGCATTGTTGAGAATTCTGTCCATCAATTGTTTGTTGTGCATTGGTGCCCTAAGTGGGAAGGATATGCCCAGACGTGGGCGCCGTGCTCACTGCACCACTGGATTCATGAAAGCCTGGCCGTATGAAGGGTGATGCCGTGAAACCTTTCACAGGATCCTTGTTTCTGTTCTAGGGATGACCTGGCTTGGCAGTCTGGGCTGGACTGTTTCCATAGGAACAGGGTCAAGACTAATTCGCAATGGCTGGGTCCAAACTGGGGTGGCGTGTTGAGCAAAAGATTCATGGATTAAACCCAAATCATTGTGACTGTGGGTGAATATTTGCATTGTTCAGTATTTTGTCCATCAATTGTTTCTTCTGCATATGAATCCAGTAGCTTCTCTATTGCCCCACTGTAGAGGAGCACGCATAGCTTCTGGAGTTGTATGGACAGATGCTGTGCTGAAAATCCTATGGAATAGGAGGAATACTGGATGAGAAAGAAAGGGAAGGTAGGTTATAGCTGTTTCAATTATTTCTCAAGACTTATGTAGGAAAAGGATCTGCTTTTATGGTTACCCACACTTTTTACCTGGTGTCAGTTTGTTTTTGACTGTAGTCTGATGGGATTCTCCTAATCAGGACCTAAGCAACTATGCTCATCCCCTAAATTGACTCTGGTAAGTACTTTGGTACATTCACTATTGGATACTGGTGTACTCTCATAAGTCGCTAGTATATCTACTAAGGTGCCCAGGACATTGGTACACCAGGGTTTGCCCATAGGCTGCAGCATGTATTGTCCTACCCAAGGGAGTCCACTTAAACTCTTACTACAGGCCTGCCAGTGCAGCCTCTGTGAGATGTGCTTGCACCTCTCATGACAGATATGTTTCCATATATCAGGGTGCTTGGTAACAAGTGTGAGGGTACCCTGCATAAGCAGGACACCACTGTAAACCCCTGAGTCGATTCTCCAGGCTTTGTAAGTGCGGTCAGCCAATAAGGTATTTAGAGGACAACATTCAATATGAGATGTCTAACTATAAAACGGCTGCGCCGAACCCGGTCATGTTTGGTATCAAACATGTTGGAATCATCCCTAAAACCAATTCCATCGCAAAAAATTAATAATTGAATGTACTGGATGGGCTCCTCAGAGTACCCCCGTTTACTCCCTTTTACTCCCAGTAGCAGCCTTTCAGGGTCTGCCAGCAAGTTAGTCCTGCTACAGACCACAGACACAATTCTGCCCTACTGCTGTTAAGCTAAACTTCAGCAGAGGTAGAAAAATAGGTTTCCTGTCACAGAAAGGTGTGACCGCATCCCAAACAGGACTTAGTGTATTGGACCGGGGTGGGGGTGCTTTTCAGTGCCTCTAAACTGCTTTGAAGGGCACATTTGGTGCCCGCCTTCCGTACTCCAGTTTAAGCCAGTTCAGAAACCCTTGGGTCCCGCTCTGTTGGAAAACTGGGTAAAGTACAGTTTTGCACCCCTCTGTCCAGCCCCTCCCCTTGGGTACTTAAGGGATCCCCTGTAGGTGGGGACTCAGATTCGTCATGGAAGAAAACTCACCTCCAAAACCAAGACACTATTCAACTGTCTGGATACTCAGACTTTGATGGATTTCGACTGGAACCGAGACTGCATCAAGGAATACGCCTACAGCTCCTGGTCTCACTGTTCTTCAAGTCTCCTGCATTATCTGTGTCTGTCCTTAATCCAGGTTCTCCAGAAGACCTGTGGACATCAAGCACATTTGAATTAATCTCACTTGGAGTGAAGGTGTCACTTTCCTGCATCTGCAGTCACCACTAACAAAGCTGACTGGTCTGCTGCTCCTGTCATTCTATTGACTTCCCAGCAACACAGGTTTTGGTTCTGCAGCTCCCTGGAGGCCTGTCTTCTCAGCAGTTTTGTGGACTGTTCCCTCGTTGGAGCTGCTGGGACCAAACGCTGTGCACTGCATTGATTTGCTGTTGCCTTGCAGCTTGGGCCTCCATCTGTGGTGAGCTGCTGAGGTTCTCTTGCAATCCTAAGCCTTCCGTCTGTGGGTCCTCCTGAGTGGTTTCCTTTGCTTCAGTGGGCTTCCTTGCTTGCTCGGGCCGGCTCTGACACTCCTGCTCTTGGTGGGATCTTTAGAACTTGCTGGTCCCAGCGTTTGCATCTTTTCGCTTTCCATGCCATTTGTGGCTACCAATGCTTGTTGGTGCTCCCGTGAGTTACTGACCACCTAGACACCAACTATCAAATTGGGACAGCTCATACACAGCTCCTGGTCTTCCTAAGCATCACTTGGTTCTGAACGCTGCAACGACAAGGTCACCATCTGCACTCCTGAAACTCTCAACATCGGTGGGAATTGGGCTTCCATGCCTCTTGGTCGCCTCAGAGTGGCATTCACTCTGTCCCCTCTGCTTGCAGGTTCCCCTCTTCAAGAACCCACTCTTGGATTCCACTGAACTCCTTCACAGGCTTCTCTAGGGGCATCTTCTTCAAAGCCTTCCATTGTCATCCACTGTAGGTGCCGATGCCAATTCACACCTATGCTTCCGGCTTCCCTCGCTTCGGTAATTTGGTTCCTTGGACATCCACGGGTGAGGTGCTCTCCTACCTTCCGTCCTCCAAAGGGTTTCTTTGGTCCTCTGGGAAGGGTTCTTCTTTAAAACTGACACTGCAACTACTCCATTGACTTCCATTGGGCATGCAGCTGTGTTTCCACGCTGCACACAGCCGCTGTGGGGCTCCTGGGACTTACCTTGGGTGTATCCTTGTTTCCCCTACGGATGGGCGGACATCTCCGTTCCGCCCACGGTATGTGTGGAGATTTGCCCCTTACGCCTTTCGCATTGTAGGCGGCGAAACGAGGCACTTTGCACACTCGGGGTGTAACGGAAGTTGGCCTGCTGCCTGCCTCCCGCCCGCCTCCCGCCCACACAATTAAATAACATTAAAAAGCCTTAAATAGCATTTAAAATAAACTTACCTTATCGGCGGTCCATCGTGCCTTCTTCTGGGAACTGCACATGCACGGGAGCCTGCGCATGCGCATTCCTGGGGAGTTGCCCCCTGTGGATTGTCAAACCCACTGGCATTTTATATATTAATGTATATGACATCATCAGTGTAATGAGGGAAGTGCATATCATCATCATCATCATCACCAATATCCTGGAGAGTTCTTTGATTTGGAACATGATCAGAATCTGAGCCAAAAAGATATTGCTGTCTTTGCTAATAGCTGTATCATGAGTGAAGTCAGAATGAATGGTGGTACTTCATGGTGCCCTGTTTCAATCACTTTCGAGGTGAAGAAGTGCCCGCATGGGGCTCCATGAGAGTACCTAGTGGTGAACAGGAGCACTGCTACAAAATTCTCCATATCCAGTTTGGTGCCTGGGGGTTATTCTAAGGCAGGAAGTCTGAAGCTGGAAGTATCCATCAGAATCACTTTTACATTACCATTCCTTCATATTGACACAAATCTCAGTGACAACAACAATACAATTCTTTCCTCCACAGTAAACCAAGAAGTAGTCCCACTAGGCCCTATATGTAACTAGGCACCTGCCCAAGGCCAGGAAACATTCCCAGGTGATAATGTGCTGTGTAAATCTACACAGAGGGTATGTACTCAAAGCATACAAATCAAACAGAGATTGTAACAAATTACTGTGCGGACATCCAGGTCATTGAGATCCTTGCAGGCAGCCCACCAACCGCGTTCAGAGTACAATATTGGCTCTGAAACCCTAGCACAGGATCACCTACTAAATTCATAGTTTCCCGCCATGCACGAGGCATCTCTGTAACCTATATTGGAGCCTCTACGGCAGTGGCTCCAAGGAAGGCAGTCATCTTTGGCTCAGTAGCTGCAATGTTTGATGCCCCCACTTGGCAAATTATTTTGTGCTGCAAGAACAAACTCACAAAGTAGCAACTGCACTGACACAAAGGAAGTTGCTTCGGACATTGAGCTATTTCTCGACCTGGGATTGCCATGTCCACATAGCGGTCCTGAGTGTTAAAAATGAGTGACAGCCATCCTGCTCTAATTGAGGAGGTGCGAGTATGCACGGAGTCCCTACAGTCCTATGGTGGACTGCCACCACTTGTCAAACCCAGATCCAGTCATTTGAAGCAGGCAGCATCAGATTGAGAAGGATGGCAGTCGGGCATTGGCCAATGGGCCGGTGCCAAAGGGTCTCCTTTGGGCCGGTTTCTCTATCAACCCGACCACAGAGCCTTATTGTCTCTTCCCCGCCCGACCACTGTAGTCCGGAGCCAGTATCATGGGCAGGAAGGCTCAGAGGCAGTAGCTTGCAGCAACGCCACTCTGTCAGTATTCTGGCCACTGCAGACTTTAGCTTTGCCCCGTGGGGTTGGAGCAGACACTCAAGCAGTGTCTCACTTCCCTGCTGTGCTGTTAAACTGAGGCTTCTGGCTGGGAGCAGGTTTTCTGGCATTTGGTTGGGTCATTAGCAGCTCAGCTCCCCTTGAGCAGCAGCAGCTATACTTGGCTGGGGAGGTGGAAGAGTATGTGAAGGGGCCTGCCTGGGGCCTGTTGTTGGCACCTCAGGGCCAGAGTCTTTCAGGCCTAAAGTGTGTGCGGGGGTGGGGGGTATGCTTGCATAGGCTTCGCTGTGAGGCATCTTTCATGGAGAGAAAACTTGAGAGGATGTAATGTTTGGGTCAGAGCTGCTGAATTTGAAAATAGGTTTGAGCCCCAGCCTCAGCTCAACATCCTGTGATTCTGGGCAAATGACTTATTTGCCCAAGGCCTAAAATAATAATATATATTTTTTTTTTATTGAGTTTGCATAACAAGGTACAATGCAGTTGAGTGCACATTACAGTTTTGCATTGTCGGGCATAGGTTAGGACACAACATTGGTTGAGCATTATTCCACATTTATCTTAAACTTCTAGTATACGTTATTTAGCAATGATTTCTGAGTCCCTGCTGCCGAGAGTTTGTATATTATTCAGTTGCATGTGTGTTTGCACTTAACAGGTATGTTACGTAGAGGCCCAAAAATCTTTTGGCCGTGAGGCTTCAGGTAGTTCTTCTGCATAGGTTTCAAGTTGTGTCTTGCAATAGGCTAGATCCCATAGCCATACTTTTTTCTTTGGGACCCTTTCCCACCCCAACATATGGAAATTAGTTGCTTGGCTAATTGCAGTGCCTAAAATGAAAATGTATTCAGGGCCGGACTGGGAACCAAAACCGGCCCTGGCAAATTTTGCAGCTATGCTGCAAAAACGGCCCTGTAACAAAATCGGTCCCCGGGGGCCCAAAACCGTCCCCCACCCTTGCGGCGCACTGGGAGATTGCCCGGTGCCTGCTTCGGCCAGTACGCCCCTGAATGTATCTGATCTTCTGTAATGTGACTGGTGCTCTTAAAAACGCTGCCCTTGGCCTGAGTTCACGCTAAAACTACAATAAAAAATAACCTGCTTCTTGTTCATGTTTTAAGAGTCTGCAAAGTCTGGAATAATAATAAAATTGGATTCTTTATACAATAATAAATATGTCCTTCTTGACATGGGTTTTCTGCCTTTGTTTAGTTTTTATTTTAACTATCTGTCATGGATTATTAAAGCAGATTTAGACCACATTTGAAACTCTGTTCATTGTATGTTTATTTTTTAAAGTACATATTGATCAGAGGAGAAATACCAGCATTAGACGATTTTCATCATTTTCCGATGACCAGGATATTAAATTACCAGTAATGCTGGTCAAAAAATGGACAGGTGGCATATATAACCGCATTGTGAGAACGTTATCTCACCTCACCTGCCCAGCCAAAAGGTAGTGTTTCTAGCTTTCACCAATGTTTCTGGCTCTAGGAGCGTTAAAATATGTAATTTATCAAACATTTCTCTAAAAAGGAGCCCAATGAGACTAGCCAAATGCTGTTTTATAAATGGGTGAAATCCGGGAACGTGGGCCACTTTTTTAAGAGGTGCCCAGGCCTAATTGTAACCCCAATGCAACACTGGGAACAGCAATATTGTTATTGTTATTGTTATTGTTACTTTAGCTTATATAGCGCCATCTCACCTACAGGTCTCAAGGCGCTTGATAGGGAAACTCACCATAGCTCAGAGGAGACTCCCAGCACGCAAGACATGCAATACAATTCTGTATTAGGGCGGCCTCAGGGTAAGTAGAGTTCTGAGCACCTTGACCTCACTGGTAAAACCAAAAATAAGCATGGAGCGAGACACTGAACTCTTTTGATACAACACTTTAAGCCGGAGCATGCAAGTAGTATTTGAAGCTGAAGCGAGAATAAGCAAGACAGCTACCATAAAATGAAGGGCACCAGAAACACAAAATGTTCCTGTACAAAAGCTACAGCAAGCAGAGCAGAACAGCTCACACCTTAAAAGCTTCAATTTGTACTTCATGGAGTCCAAAGTACATGTGTGCTGGAAAGAGCAAAATCCCAGGACTGGGGCACAATTTCTGCTTTATTTTGAGAGCTCTTCTCTAAGTGGTGTATTAAACAACTATGGGGCAGATTTATGTCGGACTTGCGCCGCCGTTGAGTCACGCAACAGCGAAGTAAACGTGGCGCATCCCTGCGACCCATTTACAACGTGACGCATGTAGGCAGATGCGTCACGTTGTAAAGCTCTGCGCCACATGTGGGCGTTCCGGTGCAGGGTGGGCGTTCCGGGGCAGGTGCGCCTTGCAAAAGTGGCTGAGCGAAATCTACAAGATTTCACTCAGTCACTTTTAGGCCAATGCTGCGTCAAAACCCTGCGCCTGCTTGAAGCAGGCGTAAGGCTTGACGCAGCATTGGACAGATAGGGCACCCCTGAGCCTTGCTGGAGCTGCGTCGCGCTTGCGACGCAACTCCAGCATTGCGCCACCTTTACGGCACAGATGCGTCACGCATCTGTGCCATTTTTGCCCCATGGTGCGCCGCACCATGGGTGGCAGAGCTGCGGCGCACAATAACTGGCTCATCCCTGTGGATGCGCCAGTTATTGCAAATCTGCTCCATGCTGTGTAAGCAGGGAATTAGATGAATTAAAACAGTGAATGTTGTCAGGCATTGTTTTTCTATTTCTTTGGTTAATTGGAAAACACATTTTCGGAAAAAGGTATGTTCCAGGATCCCGCACATGCACAGAGAGTTTCTACACTTTATTAATAACAGAGAGAACCCAATGGCACCGAAAAGAACACGTCTCATCAAATTACATTTCCAACAGTTCACACAGCTTACTTTAGAGTTGGAACTCTTTACAACAAAAGAGGGTGTGGTTCAACAGTTTTGAATAACATGCACTGTAGAATATTAGACGTAATAGTTTCCTCCCAGTATTGCTGTACTCTGTTCTCTACCCCAACAGTCTCAAGTAAGCATAACATGTTCTCATAAAACCCTTTTCTTTGGAATACACGTGGAAAATAAGAATAGAAATAATTTCCACTAATCAAGAGTGCACACATTATACTGTAGGGGACCGGAACCAATATTTAAACAGGCCAGTGACTTACCTGGTTTCGTACTTTTCTTGGGGGAGCCTGTAGAGAGTAAATAACAAGTTTAAAAGCGATACTGTATATTTCAAGCAAGATATATCCTTCTGCAAACAGTTTCTTAAATGCAACACAAATCCTAGACCTTGGCCAGAAGGCTGTCTGGGCCCCGTTTACTAAACTTTCATGGCCTAGGAATCAATGGATTTAAAGCAACAAACAATGCGTTACTTACTTCCAGTAAGGCTATTTCTGGTGGATACTCTAACTGAAGATTCGTTACTTAGCTGATTACGAGTCTGACGATCCGAGGACCACCAGGTTTGTGGTGATGGTGGTCTCCCCACCACCCTATTATCAGTTGGGAGGTGGGATAGAAACAGCCCGCCGCAGCTGCCAGGGAACTACCATTCCCCGGCGCTGTTGCAGCAGTGTAGGGCATTGATATGCTTGGTGCCACCGACACGGTCCAGCCAAGCATATTAGGAGATTCCTCTCCCCCAGGGTTTTCCTGGCGGTTGCTCATACATGAAATCCCTGGCACAGAGGAAACAAAGAGGGTCCTACAGAGCCCACTGTGCCACGGCGCTCTGTGGATGCACACAGGGAGGCACCATATGTACTCCCCTGTGTGAATTCACACCAGTTCCTGCACGGCATGGACATTTCAATCCATGGCCTGCACACATTTTTTGGGGTGTTTCCATTGCGGTGTCTGTTTTTAGAGGCACCGCTGTAGGAATGCCATAAGAAAGCCACCAGACAGGAGGAAACTTTTAATCTGGCAGGCGGACTCACCATGGGTTGGTGGTGCGGCAGCAGTGCAGACCAGGCGTCGCACCGCCAAACTTGTAATCGGGCCCTTAGTGATTCCTCACCTTGTGAATCTCCCTACGCACTAAACTGGATCATGAAACTCATGCAAAAGCAAAAGGTGGAGCCATTGGCCTATGTTGAAACTTCAACCCACATCCGAACATGGCGAGACAGAGCTGCATAAAAGTGCCATCGCAGCAAGTAGACATCAGGTAAAATATAATTTCTTTACAGGCCAAAGCTATGAAAAATAGCAGACAAGTTTATTGGTAGATGGCTGTCTGCTAAGTCTAACAAAGACCCTTATTAAATCCTGAAAATCTGTGCCACATAAAGGGGAGTCGGGAGGGTGGTGAGGAATTTGCAGGTAGACTAACCTTGAAGGTAACTAACTTAATCTGCTGGATACTACTAACCGCAGATTTCCCCATTTGCGAATCAAAGTCAGAGCAATGCCCCTTCCTAGGAGGTAGGTCTAAAAAGTGGATTTTACAAGGGCTCTAGAGAAAAGAGAGGACAATAACCCCTCCCTAAGGAATTGTGAACCAATTAAGGGTGGGCGTAAAATCCGTTTCGCGGGCGAATTTGCGTATTTTCCGCGATTTCGCGATCCGCGAATCTCGCGAAATCGCGGTAAAATCCGCGAATCAGCGGGGACGAATTTTCAGCCAAGCAAGGGCTACAGCAGCAGGTGCAAAAGTTGAACCTAATTTCTTTGTAACCTTTTACAAAAGGGTTACAAACAAATTAACTTCAACTTGGACACCTGCTGCTAATTGCTTCCTGGCGCCTCTTTGCCTACTTGCAACTATTCTCTGACCCTGCTCTGACCCTTGAAGCAGGGTCAGAGAATAGTTACAAGTAGGCAACGAGGCACCTGCCCAAGGAATTAAACCTCATCAGGAAGCACTTACAGATATAAAAAACAGGAAGAAGGGAGAGGATGGCAAATACACCCATTTTGAGTTGTCAGGAGGGGTTAAACTTAAAGAGACCTTTACAGCACAATTTTCATATGCATTTTGCTAAAAATAAAAAGCTGTATGTTCTGTAGGGGCAACTCAGGAATCTGGCCCTTCAGAGATCCGGCCTCTCTTTCTTTCTCTCGTTCTCTCTCTCCCTCTCTCTTTCCCTCTCTTTCTCTCTCTTTCTATCTATCTATCTATCTATCTATCTATCTATCTATCTATCTATCTATCTATCTATCTCTCTCTCCCTCTCCCATAAACAACTGTAAGGGTAACTTCGCTATGTAAGCGGCTCGCAAAGACGCAAAAAGCCCCGCGAACACGCAAAAAACCCTGCGAACACGTTAAAAAACAAAAATCCGCAAATTTGCATAAATTTGCGAATTTTGCGGATCACGAATTCGCAAATCCACAAATTCGCGGATCGCGAATTCGCAAAATTCGCCCATGCTTAGAACCAATGCAGTAGTGTGGGTAATAGTATGGGTAGATGCTTACATGGCTGCTTGTCAGATGTGTTATTCTGGAATGCCCTGATCTAGGGCAGTAGTTGTGGCATAGGCCCTAGGGAAAGAAGCTATAAGTCACTCAAGAGGATCCCTTTTGGCCAAGGTGCAGCATTGATTAAAGCAGAGGAAAATTCATCAGGAGAAAGTTTGATTCTGGACGGCATTTCCATTTTTGGCACCAGCAAACTTAACAAACACCTGATTATCTTTACTAGAGTTTCCAACAGGTCGATTGACCTAGTAACTCGCAGCCTGTATTAGTATATCTCTTGCATAACAGCCTGTCAGGTGGTTTGACATGCAGCTTCTGTTTTGCTAAGCAATCACTTTAAAATATTGTGCAGATCATTTTGTGATGCTAGGGAAGTTCACAGTGCAGGACTTTCTCTTCTGAAAATATTTTTTTTGTTTTCTTTCCCAGCTTCTTTCTTATTTAGGTCTCGCCCGATCCAGAGCATGCGCTGGTCTGGCCGAGACATTTAGTAGCTGCTTATAAAAGTGCTATCAAAGCGGCAAACAGCTTACTGTCAGAGCACAAGCGTGCGGGCTGCTGTGCGCGCATCCCTAGTGTGGTTTAGTGTGTCATCCTGATTGCGATCACTTTCGCTTTTAGAGTGATTACGATTGCAATGACTTTCGCTTTCACGTCTGCACAGCGTTACTTTTACTGCCGCGTGGCCTATGCTTGGTATAATAACACAGGGTGCTCAGTCTGTCGAGGAGATAATGCATGGAAACGATGTTGCAGCTTACTTACCCCCCTCTCTCAATCTCTAAGGTAATGTAGAAATAGATAAAGGGCAAATGTGTTTGCTTGGATCAGGATGGAGGAAGTCGACATACCTGCCATCATAAAATGGGTTATTTCGTGTGAGAACTGATACCTGCGTGCACCCAAAACACTACAAAATGTCTTCAAAATGAAATTCTACTTGGAGAAAACAGTCTATATGTCTGTTATGTTAACAGATTTTACGATTCATTAAAACAAACATCACACATCATCATATGGGTATAATAGACATTCTAGAAACATAAACGAGGAGCGTTACCTTTTAGCTTTCTTTAGCGACAATACCTTGTCATACAAAATTATTTAAGTCTCGGTCGTCTACTCTCGGTCGCTATCCTCGCAAATACCTTGTTCTCGCTCTAACTTTGTACGTAGATCAAGCGCAGCGAGTTCAGTGAATGGCTAGTCAGTTAAATGACCGCATTCGATTATTGTCCTGGGAAGCTCAGCTGCCAATCTGTAAATGTTTTTGTTTGTTTGTTGTAGAGTGACAGGAGTTTGTTGTCTCACTTACAGGTACGTGCATCTGAGTCTTGCATCAGGCTCAGATCATAATGTATCACTATTGGTTCTAGCAGAGGTATTGTATTTATGCACTCATAATCCAGACTGAATGCATTACTATTTCACAGTAAACTACCCCACTCAGGACTTTAGCTCTAAAACATTTTTATAAATAATATTTTTGGGGGTCCTTCCAAACCATCTCGCAGGACAAAGGTAAAATACCCTGCGCCTATTTCGGCTTTCTTCAGAGCTATTTTTAGCCCCGCAATGAACCGGACTGTACTGGGATATGGAAAGATTTCAAGCTATGCTGTGTCGGCTGTGAACAACTGACTCATCTAGTAAATCTCCTTTCTTTCTTTCTTTCTTTCTTTCTTTCTTTCTTTCTTTCTTTCTTTCTTTCTTTCTTTCTTTCTTTCTTTCTTTCTTTCTTTCTTTCTTCCAAGCACCAACATATAATGAAATATACAAGCACCAACATGTAATGAAAGAAACGAGTGATGAACCAGTGTCCCCTGAATGATTCATATTCCTACCTCTAAGGAACGTTTGATTGTTTTCAACAAGTAAAGTTGGCATGAGCCTCTGCTGAATGTGGGGTTGTCAGAAAATTTCCAATCTTGTACCTTGTATATTGAATAAGTTGTTTCCTGTCTTCTTGTTTACCGTGAACTATATAGCATATATCAGTATCCCCTCTATGTATAAACGTATTTTTATTTTGGTAGGAACTAAGATACTGCAGTTTTTACTGTTTCTCGGTGCTCGACTCTCTTCCCCAATTTATTTGGGCGCTCGCCTTTCCAGGATTGATAACCATAGTGGCCGAATTGAAATTCCTGTGTAACCTGATAACTCATGTAAGTAGTTGATTCCATCATGGTTCCTTATTTCAGTTATGTTACATTTAGTTTGCTTTTCGAATTTTATACCCAGAGTAAAATATCACAATGCAGCAACAAACAGGCTAGAGTAAGACCCTTTTCGCAATAGGAGATAATGTGTGATAAGGTACCATTGTATTTCAAGTTGCTAAGGGTGTTAAGAGTGCTTTGTTTTTTATGTAAGCTGTACATCATCAAATGTAGACTTGTGTCAGTGTGCAAACTTGTCCTAAAATCCAACTACTGGGACGTGCTAACAGCTAGGACTGGGAGTGGTGCAGTCCTGATATGGACTTTGGTGATCCCCCAACTGGAGCCGTCACTTCTGTCTAATCGATTAAGCTCAGTAGCAGGTGATAAACACTATTGTAAGAATGACAGGCAAATGGTTGTCATTTCAAAGCGTTATACCAATAATTAATAGGCAGTTTACATAGAACATTACATAGGTAAATTCAGCAGTTAAGGAAACAAATCATAAGTACAGATAACTCAGTACAGTTCTAAATGAAAATTTACACAGATTTGCCACCCCAGGCACCTGACTCTTTCAACTCAGTTAATTCATGCATTATATTCATAATGTTAGTAATATAGCTGTGAGGCTGCTTACCTACGCACGGTACATAGGCACAGAACTCCAGAGCGTGAATGACCTTGCAAACTCCACCTTTCTTCATGAGGAATAAATCCAGTGCAAGGTGATTATGCATAAAGATATCTCTCATTGCAAGCATGTCTTTATTTGTCCATGTTAGTGTGCCTGCAGTGTTAGTGTCAAGCCGATCAGTAACATGTTGGATATAGTCTCTCCAAATAAGTAGAAGGTGTTGGACTGGAAGGTCGAATCAGGAAATCTTGTCAGCATAACGGTTGCCTCTACCACTCTTGTGTGCAGCACACTTTACCACAGCAATATCTTTTGCCATTTGCAAAGCATCTAACAAATTTGAAACATACAGCCCATTCCAGATAGGGGTGCCGGCTGATGTAAAAAATATCCTTGATGGAACCACAACTGGCCGAAAGTGTGCACAATGCTAAACCCATACTGGTGGTCAGTTCAAATAGTGACTCGCAGCCCTTTTGAAGTTCAGCAGGCTCTGGTAAGGGCAATCAGCGTAGCCACCTGTGCAGACGTTCCATAGCACAAGTATGATATACAGCATAAGGTTCCTCAAAAAAGGTTTTGGGGCCAAGGAAAACACCTTTTCATGTTTATTTTGTCCTTGGGACAAGTAGATCCAACCCCATTCAGCACAAATCGTTTGGCTGCCAGTTTACAGTAACACATTTTGGATAAGAGAAGGGCATTGTTTGCAGATACGGTAATATTTGGGTACATGTGTTAATGCTGTTTGAACTTATGTTTATGGTTCATTAATGCAATGCCTTTATTATTAGGGTGGGTACTTGTAATCCTGGACTGCATTACTGATTGTGATTCCAGTATAAACAAGCATTGGCATAGCCAATAGGTCAAGCTTTTGGGACCTTAAAAGTGTTTAGCCATGCAACAGTTGATGTTGTTGCACCAAGGATATTGTGCTGCATAACTAAATACTTATAAGGTCACAAAAGCGAGACCTATTGGCTATGCCAATGCCAATCCTTTCTCTCCTTCTTTCCTTTCCCTTTCCTTTTTTCTTTCTACCTTTTACTGTCTTACTTTTCTTTGATTCTTGATTTTCACTTGCTTTCTCTAATTTTTTCATCCAATGTCTTTAATTCTCTACTCCTTTCCAAATTCTGTTCTTTATTTCTGCTTTGCCTTTCTCTGTTTCTGTCTTTTCTTCTGTTTCTCTGCCTTTGTTCATATTTTCAGCTGTGTTGTCTTTCTTTTTATTGTTGTGCTTTTCTTCCTTTTTTGGTTCTGATTTTTTCTTCTTTTCTTCCTTCCTATTTCTTTCTTTTTTCAGCTTTTTTCTTCTTCCAGCTCACTCTCTGCTTTCTATCATTTATGTTCCATTTCTTATTCTTTCTCTGCTTTCTTTTTTCTTTTCCTATCTAATTTGTTTTTATTTCTTCCTTTTATACATATCAATTCCTTTCCCTTCTTTCCTACATCCTTTCCTTCAACCCTTCCTTATTTTCTTCCTTCCTTTCTACACTCTTCCCTTCCTTCTTTCCTTTCTCTTCCATATTCCCCTCAAACTTTCTGCATACTTCTTTTTCTTCCATCATTTCTATGTTTTCTTTCTCTCCTTTTTCTTTAATTCACTCCTTTTCTCTTTTTATTTATCTTCTTTCTCCATACCTTTTTTTTGTGAATTTTTTTCTTTTAGTTCTCACCTTCCTTAGGCACACTTCTTTGGACATTTGTATACAGTCTGGTGGTAAATCTAGGTGTCCATTTCGTATGACTTCAAGACCCAAGCCGCCAAATTCAAAGATTTTAAATGGAGAAGAAGTATTTTCCCTCCCACCATTGTGGTTGAATGGCAGTTTCGTGTGAGGTTCAATGTTCTGGAAATCACAATTGCTTGGCCAAACCAGAGTTATCAGGATCATGGTTAAGTGGGTTTGTTAGAATTGACGTTTTCAGTGCAGTAGAGGAAAAGCATATAGAAAATTCTTGCTTCCTTCTTTTTAAATAGTGCGTGGTGTTTGTATTGTCCATCTCTACTAGAACTGTTTGTGTATAAGGTTGGGTGAAAAGGCCTAAGAGATACATGCACTGCCTTTAGCTTGAGGAAGTGGGCAAACACAGATCATGTGTATACATCATGACATAGACCTGCCTCATGGGCTGCGATCGTTTGGAACAGGGAGGAGCGTCCAGGTGCTACCCTCACAGTGGTAAAGACTACCGCCTTTGCCCAGGGATAAGCAGCACAAGTGTGGTGGTGACAACATACTGTGTAGTGTTCAGTGGAACTGAACAGGCCCCATTTTATCTCTTTACCTGGGGTGAGGCCTACATGCTCACTCACTTAAAGTTCTGCTGCTATGAGGTTAACTCACACTTTGCTATATCAGTTTGGACATTAGTGCTGCACAGTACGTGTGTGTGATATGCATGTGCTGTATGTATGGGGGCCTGGGAATAGTACAATACATGGAAGATTCTGGGTTCCATTTTGCAGGGCCAAGGGCTCACCGGATGAACAATAGAAGGTATCGGAATCCTCCAATTCAGATTTGTTTATTGTTGAACTACTGTGAGCTTTGTGGGACACACTGGAGAAAGGGAGAGTCAGGCTCTTCAGTATACTTCAAGGGAACTCTTTGATTTAGAGAGGCCACTGAGAAGGGGCTGGGCAACTCTCGGGAAGGAGATAGGGGCTCAAAAGAGAATAATGAAGAGCAGGGATGAGGCCCTGGGCTTGCCTTCGGAAAGATATATCACTGTGGCTGACATCAAGGTGTGACCATCCAGTCGCTCACATTGCCTGTCTTGTGAGGCTATCAGATTTACCGTCGCTTTTGCTGTGACAGACTGCTTTCTGATGGAAGGGCAGGGCAGAGGAGAATGCACTTCTGAGGGAAGCAGGTTCCCAACATAAACTTCAAAGACTCAGACTCTAAATCATATTTGATTTCTGAATATGGGCTCTAGGAAGGAGAGCTTGTGGCCCCCAAAATTGTCAGCAGTAAAGCAGCCAGTCAGACTGTTCGACGAGGAGAAGCTCTGGGACATATGTCTTTGACCAGGACTGGGTGTCAAGGCCTGCAAGTTTCACAGCTGAGTAAGGGGATATCACTATGGGAATCCAAGAACATCTGTCGCTTGAGCCTGGAGCACCAGTGCATGCCTGCCCTGACTAGTATGCACTGTAAGAGCATTAGAGGGAGGTTGGTCTAGACGGGGAGACAAGAAATTGGATCCATGTAGTGAGGTGCGAGAAGATGGATGCTGCACCAATCAGGTTGTTTCCCGTAAGCCTGTATGCCTGGTGGGGCCAACAAGAAGATTACTGCAGTGCCAAGCAGGCCATTGCCTGTGTGCAGTATGAGGATGGAGACCTTGTCCACCGGGGGGACTAGGCACCAAAACGAGGCAAGAAGAGTGGTGTGGTTTAGGTTGTCTCAGGGAGGAGGCCACCATGGGGACCTGTGTTGCCCCAAACCCTGACGGAGGACCTGCACCAGAACCCTGCCCAAGCATTAGGAGAATCCAAAGAAAGCATCAGGCCAGCACCAAGAACTCCCTGGTCGCAGCCTCCACAGGACCATGTATAAGGAAGTAGAGCACACTCAACCGCTCCCTCTTCTGGGTGACGAGAGAGCAACTTAATAGAGGCAGTCCGTGCAGTTTCAGCACCAGTGAAGGGAGTATGCTTGGAGACTTCAATCGAACAAATTACTTACCTTCGGTAATGTTAGACCTGGCACCTTGGCGTGAGTCTCCCTTCCACTTTTTGCTGATGTGCCTCCGATGTTTTGCTGGTTTTCCGATACTCAGGGCACTGCGCCCCGGCTGACCCGTGCCGCAGTGCAAGTGCTCCCTACTGTAAATTGTACATGCGATTGGTATCCATGATTGGTGCATTGGATTTACTGTCAGTCCCTGGTAAAGTGCACTAGAGAGTGCCGGGGCTTGTAGATGCCAATACTGCTGGTGGGCCTGCAGCGCTGGTTGCGCCACCCACCGAAGCAGCCGTAAAGATGTGTCTGGGAACTGCGACCGCAGAACCCGCGTGCGGTCTCGTACTGTCACGCTAGCTGGGCAAGTGCACCCACTTGCCAGCCCCGAACCTTCCCTTGACTACATATTAGTCACCCCTATGGTAGGCCTACGGGCAGGGTGCGTTGTAGGTGTAAGGTAGGACAAGGCCTGATGTGTGTGGCATGTCCTAGTAGTGACTTACAACCAAAACCGTATTTCACTATTGAAGGCTACCTGCTCCATTAGGCCAGACTGAGCTGCTGGAGTTATTACACCCTATAATCCCGGCAGGCTCAAGGAGCATGGTAGCGAGTCATGTTTAGTATGCCTGAACTCAGGATGATAAAATATTTCTTTTAGTAAAGTTTATTTTAGTATCCTGGGTTTGCAAATGCTACTTTTAGAAAGTTAGCATTTGCTTGCCTAACCATTTCAGCCCGCCTCTGCTGGTATGTGTATCTGACTGTCTGGGACGTGTGAGTGACAGGGCTGGGGGGATGACAGGTGGTGAATGCGCAGATTACACCTTAGTGGGAGGTAGGAGTGCCTCTTGGCTCGAACTGTAGCTGTGCTCTGCCACCACAATGCTGGCTCCACCTTCCTGGGGAGCGACTGATGACTCAGCCAGCACCTGGCCCAGGAAGGGCGAAGCCCCCATCAACAAGGTACTCTGGCCGCCCCTGTCCGCACAATGCTGGCTCCACCTCCTGTGGGGCGTCTGATGCGCCTGCCCCTCACACTGAAAGCAGAAGCCGGAGTACACCCACCAGGGTACTCAAGGACTGAGAGTGGCTATGCAAAGGCCCCCCTGGCCTGCGAGAACAAAAGAAATGGCCTATAAAAGAAGGAGCCCTGCTCCTTGAGAATTAGATCCTGTTTGGGCTACAGAAGGACTCTGCCCGACGAGAAGGACCGTGAGAGACAAGGAGGGGTGCTGACTCTTGCCTGTGTCTGGTGCCTTGCTGCCGAAGGAGAGGAAGAAGAAAAGACTACGAGAAGACTTTTGCTTTACTTTGTGCCAAACTCTGCTAAAGAGATCTCCAAGGGCTTGCAACTGAACTTGCCCCCTGACCAGCGTCCCAGGACTAGTGGACACTACCCCCTGAGAGAAAGCGACTGCGGGTGCTGACCATCGCCGCAGTACCGACGGAGGAATCTCCTCCAAGGCAACGACATCCACCTGACCACCGTGACCGGGGCCCAAAGCAACAGCGAAAGCAAAGTGAGGACCAGCCGCCGCTGGCCCGAACACCGTGACCGCAACTGCACCGGGAGCCCGAGAGCAAAGCAAAGGAGGACCGTCCGGTCCGAGCTCTCGAGTTGACTGCGCAACGAGCAGCCACTCACCTGCAAAGACGGACAGTTGCCCTGTGAGAATCCGCAAGGTCGGTAGCCTGCCCGACAGCCCAGCTGTGAGCGCACAGCTGCACCGGCACTTGGCTGGGTACGTCCTGCACTTGAGGACCGTACTGCCTCTTGCCGCCACCGCACGGCCGCCGCCTCCAGGGTCGGAGCGGACGACGAGGAGAGGACCCTGCCGCCACAGAACACCGCTGCCCCGGATGACCCGTGAACTGCTCGGCTGAGAGCCGCAACGAACAGCGACCCCGGGAAGGCAACGCGACGTGGGACAGATCCCCTGGAAGCCGCCTGCTCCACAAGAACTTTTGTTGACATCGGCCTGAGGGCCCTAAGAGACCGCTTAAACTGCTAGAAAGACCTGTGGTAACCTGAACTGAGTAACTTGCAACCGTTATCGTAAAGTACGTTGACTGTATTCACAAGCCTGCTTAAAATCTATATAAAGATATATATTTTTACAGAATACAGTCTGGTCTCGTGGTGTGGTGGGTTGGTTGTAAAGGTGTAATATTGCAAGTGTTTAACCCTATGTGCCCCAAAGATTAGCCTACGACTGCTTAGGATACACTACCTAGAGGGTAAGCAGAGGTTGTCTGGAAGGTAACCCCCAGCCCTGACGAGGAAGAGGGAGTCCCTGCTTGTTGCTAGTGTTGCACTGCGCCAACTAGAGCCTCCCCCTTTCTACATTGGTGGCAGCGGTGGGATTTCGAATTTACACTTGCGATATCTATACCTGAGCTTCTGACCACTACACAAGGATTACGGTCCAGTTACTTAGCCACAGACTTTGCTTTTGAATTTTGCCGAAAAGAAGATTCCGAGTGTGAAAGCCATGCCGGGCACGAAGAGCCTGGATGGAGCGGAGTCCACGACCTCCGAGGTGTTGGAGGTGGAGTGGGACCCCGCAAAACTGGATAAATATTCCAGGGATGAACTGAAGTTCTTTTGCAAGAAACTCAAGGTTCCGCACGCTGGTTGCAAAAACAAGACCCAGCACTCCAAGGCCCTGAAAGCCTGGGTAGAGTCCAGAAAGACCCCGGAGGATCAAGACGCCCTCGCCGAGCAGAATGCCACGGAGGAGCAGAATGCAACGGAGGAGCAGAATGCCCTTGGGGATCTGATTGACCTCGAAAGGCAAGACAGCGTGCACAGCTTTGGTAAAGGC
This sequence comes from Lissotriton vulgaris, assembly GCF_964263255.1. Taxonomy (NCBI): domain Eukaryota; kingdom Metazoa; phylum Chordata; class Amphibia; order Caudata; family Salamandridae; genus Lissotriton; species Lissotriton vulgaris. Next base: position 2,022,254,072 of record NC_141691.1, on the reverse strand, counting down.
CTGTCGCCAGAGGAGCTGGCGGACAGGAAGGAAACGAGGAATCACGAAAGAAAGCTGGCAGAATTGAAAATCCAACTGGAGCTTGAAACGAAAAGAATGGCGCTGGAAGAGCGAAAGCACCAAATGGATTATGAAGTAAAAATGAGGGAGATAAGTCTCAAGGAGAGAGACTTGGATCGTCCTCCCTCTGGTGGCAGCACATCGCCAGTGCAGGTAGAGTCAAGAGTGCACATCCCGAAGGACGTAGTTAAGGAGTTCTTTAAGGGGGATGACATAGGACAGTGGTTTAGGGCATACGAGGTAGCCATGTCCTCTCACCGGGTCCCTGACAAGGATTGGGGAGCGGGGTTGTGGGGAAGGTTCCTTAGCGAAGGGAGAGATACCTTGCTAGATTTGCCCGTTGAAAATCAGAGATCCTATTCCCACATGAAAGAAGCTTTAATGAACAGGTACGGGCTTACCCCTGAAATGTATAGACAGAAGTTTAGGGGATGTACTAAGCGGCCTGGGAATACGTATGTGGAGTATGTGACTTACTTTTGCAGAGCACTGGATGGTTGGGTGAAGGGTAGCAAAGTTAATGATTTTCAAGGTCTCTTTGATTTGATTGCATGGGAGCACTTGTCTGATCACTGTTTTCCTGAGTTACGCCAACACCTGATCGATAGCAAGCTGTCCAACCCGAGGAAGCTTGCTGAGGAGGCGGACCGCTGGCTCAGCACCAGGGTCCACAAGGGTCCCGTGGGAGACTCCGCCAAGAGTGGGCAGGGTCCCCAGCAGAAGAGTGGGGGGGACAAGGGGGGAAAACAGAAAGGGTTCCAAAAAGGCCCCCAAAGTAGTTCCCAGGGGAACCCGCAGCAGGGTTCTCAGCCTCCCCCACCCCCGAAGCAGAATGGAGCCCCGACAGGTAAACTTGTTCCAAAGGGGCCCTTCAATTGTTTCAAACGTGGCGAGCCTGGGCACATATCCAGTGACCCCAAGTGTCGCCTGTTTGGAAAACCCGCACCCACTGGTGCTCCGCCCCGACAAGTGACTAGCGTTCACCTGGGAGAAGAAATGATGGTCCCGGGGGGTGGAGATCCCGTTCACATGACCCTAGTCTCGCTAGGAGACAGTGAGATGATCCCTACGAACTACCTGCCCTCTAACACTAAGAAATATGGGCAGGTGGTGATCATCAATGGTAAGGAAGCTGAGGCTCTTAGAGATACAGGAGCCAGTGTGACTGCAATGAGGCAGCACCTGGTGTCTCAAGAGCAGGTTGTACCCCATGCCTACTGTAGGGTTATCAACGCTGATAATTCTGAGAGTCAGTGTCCGATGGCTCAAGTTCCCTTCGAGTGGGGGGGGGTCTCTGGTACTCTGCAGGTCTGTGTGAGAAAAACCATGCCTGTTGACTGTTTGCTAGGGAACGACTTGGAGCACTCCCCTTGGGAAAAGGTGGAGAAGACGACTCACCTGCGGATGGTGGGTCTGCCTGACTGGGCGTGCGTGACCACCCGGTCGATGGCAGCCAGTAGGGGTGATCGAGAGGTCCTGGGGCCTGAAGGAGAGGCCCAGAACCCGGCCTTAGGGAGAAGGCACAGGGGGCGCGGGAAACTGGCCCCTGAGGTTCCCACGGTCCAGGAGGAAGCAGACCTTGAGGGGGATGCCCTGGAGCCTACAGGGGAACAGATCGCCGAACTGGGGGACCTGCCTGAGCTGACCCATTGGCAGCAAGAAGGAGGACCCTCCAGGGAGGAATTCTGCAAGGAGCAGAAAGAATGCCCTTCTCTCGTGGGTATGCGGCAGCAGGCCGCAGACCAGGCCAATGGTGTTCAGGCCAAAACACATTACGTGTACTGGGAGAACGACCTCCTGTATTCGGAGCCTAAGGCTGCTGAACCTGGGTCAGCCCGTGTGCTGGTGGTACCCCAGAAGTTCAGAGCCTTCCTACTGGGTCTGGCTCATGATGTGCCTTTAGCAGGACATTTGGGGATGGACAAGACCTATGACAGGCTTGTCACCCACTTTTACTGGCCCCAAATGCATAAGAGTTCAGATGCTCATTGCAGAACCTGTCCGACTTGCCAGGCAAGTGGGAAGACGGGAGGGAAGAACAAGGCTCCCCTCCAACCCTTCCCTGTGGTCGGTACGCCATTCCAGCGAGTGGGTATTGACATCGTTGGGCCTCTGGACCCCAAGACAGCCATGGGCAACAGGTTTATCCTGGTCTTGGTGGATCATGCCACCCGGTACCCTGAAGCCATCCCTCTGAGGACAGTGACGACCCCCGTGGTGGGACGTGCACTGATGGGAATTTTCTCACGAGTAGGATTCCCTCTAGAGGTGGTGAGCGACAGGGGGACCAATTTCATATCCAAGTATATGAAGTCCCTTTGGCAAGAGTGTGGCGTAACGTATAAGTTCACCACGCCTTACCATCCCCAAGGTAACGGGTTGGTTGAGAGATTCAACCGAACCCTGAAAGGCATGATCATGGGCCTAGAAGGTCCGATGAGGCGTAAGTGGGACGTCCTCTTACCATGCCTGCTCTTTGCATATTGCGAGGTGCCACAGAAGTCCCTAGGGTTCAGCCCCTTTGAACTACTGTACGGTCACCCCGTGAGAGGACCGCTGAGTTTGGTAAAGGAAGGCTGGGAGCAATCTCCCAGGAAACCTCCCCAGAATGTATATAGCTACATGCTGGCCTTCAGAAACCAGACCAGACGCTTCAGACAACTTGCCGAGGCAAATCTGGAAGCGAGCCAGGAGGAAATGAAGCGGTGGTACGACCAGAATGCCACTCTGGTCGAGCTTCAACCTGGACAAGAGGTGTATGTCCTGGCCCAAGTGGAGCCCTGTGCCCTTCAAGATAAGTGGACAGGCCCATTTGAGGTTGTGGAGCGCAAGAGCCCCGTGACATACTTGGTGGACATGAAGACGCCCAGGAACCCTTTGCGGGTCCTACATGTCAACCGCCTCAAGCCCCACTTGCGAAGGTCCGAAGTGGGCATGTTGTTGGCAACTGATGACGGAATGGAGGAGGAGTCGGAGCCTCTTCCTGACCTCTTGGTGGCCTGTGAGAAAGATGGGTCAGTGGATGGAGTTAACCTCTCACCCACCCTGACCGCCGAACAACAGGAGGACTGCCGCCAGTTGCTGGGGCAGTTTCCAGATCTGTTCTCCCTGGTTCCGAGTGTCACAGATTGGTGCGTCCATGATGTGGACACTGGAGACAGCTTACCTGTGAAGCATAAGGCTTACAGAGTGACTGACAGGGTCCGGGCCTGCATCAAGGAGGAGGTCTCCAAGATGCTTGCCCTCGGGGTGGTTGAGTCTTCCAGCAGTCCTTGGTCCAGCCCCGTGGTCTTGGTTCCGAAGGCTGCTGCGCCGGGAGCCGCACCCGAACTCCGGTTCTGTGTGGACTACAGAGGACTCAATTCAGTCACGAAGACTGACGCGCACCCCATCCCCAGAGCTGACGAGCTCATCGATCGGCTAGGGGCTGCCCGGTTCCTCAGCACGTTTGATTTAACGTCTGGGTACTGGCAGATCGCCTTGACCGAGGGGGCAAAGGAGAGGTCGGCATTCTCTACACCAGATGGGCATTTCCAGTTCCGGGTTATGCCATTTGGAATGAAGAATGCCCCTGCCACCTTTCAGAGATTGGTCAACCAGGTGTTGGCTGGACTGGACGAGTTCAGTGCCGCCTACCTGGATGACATCGCGGTGTTCAGTGGCACCTGGCCAGAACACCTGCGACACCTCTGGGAAGTGTTGATGGCCCTGCGCAGAGCAGGCCTCACAATCAAGGCAAGCAAGTGCCAGATTGGGCAGGGTTCCGTGGTGTACTTGGGACACCAAGTTGGGAGTGGCAAGGTAGCACCCTTGCAGCCCAAAATTGAGACCATCCTGGCTTGGGAACCCCCCAAGACCCAGACTGCAGTGAGAGCCTTCCTGGGGCTCACTGGGTATTACAGGAGGTTTGTCAAGGGCTATGGCACGATCGTGACCCCCTTGACAGAGCTGACTTCGAAGAAGCAGCCCAGGAATGTGATTTGGACTGACACCTGTCAGAAGGCTTTTGACACCCTGAAGACTGCCATGTGCACGGCGCCCGTGCTCCTGGCCCCTGATTTCTCCAAGGAGTTCATAGTGCAAACAGACGCTTCAGAGCATGGTGTAGGGGCGGTTCTTTCACAGATGACTGAGGAGGGCTTTGACCAACCCGTAGCCTTCATAAGTAGGAGGTTACTTCCACGGGAAAGTAGGTGGAGTGCAATAGAGCGTGAAGCATTTGCTGTGGTCTGGGCGCTGAAGAAGCTAAGACCCTACTTGTTTGGGTCTCACTTCCGAGTTCAGACGGACCACAGGCCCCTCAGATGGTTGATGCAAATGAGGGGTGAGAACCCGAAACTGTTGAGGTGGTCCATTTCTCTACAGAGTATGGACTTTACGGTGGAACACCGCCCTGGCACCGATCACGCCAACGCTGACGGTCTGTCCAGATTTTTCCGCCTTAGTGATGTGGAACTCCCTGGGGAAGGGTAGTTCCCCCCACATTTCAGCTGGAGGGGACACATGTTAGACCTGGCACCTTGGCGTGAGTCTCCCTTCCACTTTTTGCTGATGTGCCTCCGATGTTTTGCTGGTTTTCCGATACTCAGGGCACTGCGCCCCGGCTGACCCGTGCCGCAGTGCAAGTGCTCCCTACTGTAAATTGTACATGCGATTGGTATCCATGATTGGTGCATTGGATTTACTGTCAGTCCCTGGTAAAGTGCACTAGAGAGTGCCGGGGCTTGTAGATGCCAATACTGCTGGTGGGCCTGCAGCGCTGGTTGCGCCACCCACTGAAGCAGCCGTAAAGATGTGTCTGGGAACTGCGACCGCAGAACCCGCGTGCGGTCTCGTACTGTCACGCTAGCTGGGCAAGTGCACCCACTTGCCAGCCCCGAACCTTCCCTTGACTACATATTAGTCACCCCTATGGTAGGCCTACAGGCAGGGTGCGTTGTAGGTGTAAGGTAGGACAAGGCCTGATGTGTGTGGCATGTCCTAGTAGTGACTTACAACCAAAACCGTATTTCACTATTGAAGGCTACCTGCTCCATTAGGCCAGACTGAGCTGCTGGAGTTATTACACCCTATAATCCTGGCAGGCTCAAGGAGCATGGTAGCGAGTCATGTTTAGTATGCCTGAACTCAGGATGATAAAATATTTCTTTTAGTAAAGTTTATTTTAGTATCCTGGGTTTGCAAATGCTACTTTTAGAAAGTTAGCATTTGCTTACCTAACCATTTCAGCCCGCCTCTGCTGGTATGTGTATCTGACTGTCTGGGACGTGTGAGTGACAGGGCTGGGGGGATGACAGGTGGTGAATGTGCAGATTACACCTTAGTCGGAGGTAGGAGTGCCTCTTGGCTCGAACTGTAGCTGTGCTCTGCCACCACAATGCTGGCTCCACCCTCCTGGGGAGCGACTGATGACTCAGCCGGCACCTGGCCCAGGAAGGGCGAAGCCCCCATCAATAAGGTACTCTGGCCGCCCCTGTCCGCACAATGCTGGCTCCACCTCCTGTGGGGCGTCTGATGCGCCTGCCCCTCACACTGAAAGCAGAAGCCGGAGTACACCCACCAGGGTACTCAAGGACTGAGAGTGGCTATGCAAAGGCCCCCCTGGCCTGCGAGAACAAAAGAAATGGCCTATAAAAGAAGGAGCCCTGCTCCTTGAGAATTAGATCCTGTTTGGGCTACAGAAGGACTCTGCCCGACGAGAAGGACCGTGAGAGACAAGGAGGGGTGCTGACTCTTGCCTGTGTCTGGTGCCTTGCTGCCGAAGGAGAGGAAGAAGAAAAGACTACGAGAAGACTTTTGCTTTACTTTGTGCCAAACTCTGCTAAAGAGATCTCCAAGGGCTTGCAACTGAACTTGCCCCCTGACCAGCGTCCCAGGACCAGTGGACGCTACCCCCTGAGAGAAAGCGACTGCGGGTGCTGACCATCGCCGCAGTACCGACGGAGGAATCTCCTCCAAGGCAACGACATCCACCTGACCACCGTGACCGGGGCCCAAAGCAACAGCGAAAGCAAAGTGAGGACCAGCCGCCGCTGGCCCGAACACCGTGACCGCAACTGCACCGGGAGCCCGAGAGCAAAGCAAAGGAGGACCGTCCGGTCCGAGCTCTCGAGTTGACTGCGCAACGAGCAGCCACTCACCTGCAAAGACGGACAGTTGCCCTGTGAGAATCCGCAAAGTCGGTAGCCTGCCCGACAGCCCAGCTGTGAGCGCACAGCTGCACCGGCACTTGGCTGGGTACGTCCTGCACTTGAGGACCGTACTGCCTCTTGCCGCCACCGCACGGCCGCCGCCTCCAGGGTCGGAGCGGACGACGAGGAGAGGACCCTGCCGCCACAGAACACCGCTGCCCCGGATGACCCGTGAACTGCTCGGCTGAGAGCCGCAACGAACAGCGACCCCGGGAAGGCAACGCGACGTGGGACAGATCCCCTGGAAGCCGCCTGCTCCCCAAGAACTTTTGTTGACATCGGCCTGAGGGCCCTAAGAGAACGCTTAAACTGCTAGAAAGACCTGTGGTAACCTGAACTGAGTAACTTGCAACCGTTATCGTAAAGTACGTTGACTGTATTCACAAGCCTGCTTAAAATCTATATAAAGATATATATTTTTACAGAATACAGTCTGGTCTCGTGGTGTGGTGGGTTGGTTGTAAAGGTGTAATATTGCAAGTGTTTAACCCTATGTGCCCCAAAGATTAGCCTACGACTGCTTAAGCCACACTACCTAGAGGGTAAGCAGAGGTTGTCTGGAAGGTAACCCCCAGCCCTGACGAGGAAGAGGGAGTCCCTGCTTGTCGCTAGTGTTGCACTGCGCCAACTAGAGCCTCCCCCTTCCTACATTGGTGGCAGCGGTGGGATTTCGAATTTACACTTGCGATATCTATACCTGAGCTTCTGACCACTGCACAAGGATTACGGTCCAGTTACTTAGCCACAGACTTTGCTTTTGAATTTTGCCGAAAAGAAGATTCCGAGTGTGAAAGCCATGCCGGGCACGAAGAGCCTGGATGGAGCGGAGTCCACGACCTCCGAGGTGTTGGAGGTGGAGTGGGACCCCGCAAAACTGGATAAATATTCCAGGGATGAACTGAAGTTCTTTTGCAAGAAACTCAAGGTTCCGCACGCTGGTTGCAAAAACAAGACCCAGCTCTCCAAGGCCCTGAAAGCCTGGGTAGAGTCCAGAAAGACCCCGGAGGATCAAGACGCCCTCGCCGAGCAGAATGCCACGGAGGAGCAGAATGCAACGGAGGAGCAGAATGCCCTTGGGGATCTGATTGACCTCGAAAGGCAAGACAGCGTGCACAGCTTTGGTAAAGGCCTGTCGCCAGAGGAGCTGGCGGACAGGAAGGAAACGAGGAATCACAAAAGAAAGCTGGCAGAATTGAAAATCCAACTGGAGCTTGAAACGAAAAGAATGGCGCTGGAAGAGCGAAAGCACCAAATGGATTATGAAGTAAAAATGAGGGAGATAAGTCTCAAGGAGAGAGACTTGGATCGTCCTCCCTCTGGTGGCAGCGCATCGCCAGTGCAGGTAGAGTCAAGAGTGCACATCCCGAAGGACGTAGTTAAGGAGTTCTTTAAGGGGGATGACATAGGACAGTGGTTTAGGGCATACGAGGTAGCCATGTCCTCCCACCGGGTCCCTGACAAGGATTGGGGAGCGGGGTTGTGGGGAAGGTTCCTTAGCGAAGGGAGAGATACCTTGCTAGATTTGCCTGTTGAAAATCAGAGATCCTATTCCCACATGAAAGAAGCTTTAATGAACAGGTACGGGCTTACCCCTGAAATGTATAGACAGAAGTTTAGGGGATGTACTAAGCGGCCTGGGAATACGTATGTGGAGTATGTGACTTACTTTTGCGGAGCACTGGATGGTTGGGTGAAGGGTAGCAAAGTTAATGATTTTCAAGGTCTCTTTGATTTGATTGCATGGGAGCACTTGTCTGATCACTGTTTTCCTGAGTTACGCCAACACCTGATCGATAGCAAGCTGTCCAACCCGAGGAAGCTTGCTGAGGAGGCGGACCGCTGGCTCAGCACCAGGGTCCACAAGGGTCCCGTGGGAGACTCCGCCAAGAGTGGGCAGGGTCCCCAGCAGAAGAGTGGGGGGGACAAGGGGGGAAAACAGAAAGGGTTCCAAAAAGGCCCCCAAAGTAGTTCCCAGGGGAACCCGCAGCAGGGTTCTCAGCCTCCCCCACCCCCGAAGCAGAATGGAGCCCCGACAGGTAAACCTGTTCCAAAGGGGCCCTTCAATTGTTTCAAACGTGGCGAGCCTGGGCACATATCCAGTGACCCCAAGTGTCGCCTGTTTGGAAAACCCGCACCCACTGGTGCTCCGCCCCGACAAGTGACTAGCGTTCACCTGGGAGAAGAAATGATGGTCCCGGGGGGTGGAGATCCCGTTCACATGACCCTAGTCTCGCTAGGAGACAGTGAGATGATCCCTACGAACTACCTGCCCTCTAACACTAAGAAATATGGGCAGGTGGTGATCATCAATGGTAAGGAAGCTGAGGCTCTTAGAGATACAGGAGCCAGTGTGACTGCAGTGAGGCAGCACCTGGTGTCTCAAGAGCAGGTTGTACCCCATGCCTACTGTAGGGTTATCAACGCTGATAATTCTGAGAGTCAGTGTCCGATGGCTCAAGTTCCCTTCGAGTGGGGGGGGGGCTCTGGTACTCTGCAGGTCTGTGTGAGAAAAACCATGCCTGTTGACTGTTTGCTAGGGAACGACTTGGAGCACTCCCCTTGGGAAAAGGTGGAGAAGACGACTCACCTGCGGATGGTGGGTCTGCCTGACTGGGCGTGCGTGACCACCCGGTCGATGGCAGCCAGTAGGGGTGATCGAGAGGTCCTGGGGCCTGAAGGAGAGGCCCAGAACCCGGCCTTAGGGAGAAGGCACAGGGGGCGCGGGAAACTGGCCCCTGAGGTTCCCACGGTCCAGGAGGAAGCAGACCTTGAGGGGGATGCCCTGGAGCCTACAGGGGAACAGATCGCCGAACTGGGGGACCTGCCTGAGCTGACCCATTGGCAGCAAGAAGGAGGACCCTCCAGGGAGGAATTCTGCAAGGAGCAGAAAGAATGCCCTTCTCTCGTGGGTATGCGGCAGCAGGCCGCAGACCAGGCCAATGGTGTTCAGGCCAAAACACATTACGTGTACTGGGAGAACGACCTCCTGTATTCGGAGCCTAAGGCTGCTGAACCTGGGTCAGCCCGTGTGCTGGTGGTACCCCAGAAGTTCAGAGCCTTCCTACTGGGTCTGGCTCATGATGTGCCTTTAGCAGGACATTTGGGGATGGACAAGACCTATGACAGGCTTGTCACCCACTTTTACTGGCCCCAAATGCATAAGAGTTCAGATGCTCATTGCAGAACCTGTCCGACTTGCCAGGCAAGTGGGAAGACGGGAGGGAAGAACAAGGCTCCCCTCCAACCCTTCCCTGTGGTCGGTACGCCATTCCAGCGAGTGGGTATTGACATCGTTGGGCCTCTGGACCCCAAGACAGCCATGGGCAACAGGTTTATCCTGGTCTTGGTGGATCATGCCACCCGGTACCCTGAAGCCATCCCTCTGAGGACAGTGACGACCCCCGTGGTGGGACGTGCACTGATGGGAATTTTCTCACGAGTAGGATTCCCTCTAGAGGTGGTGAGCGACAGGGGGACCAATTTCATATCCAAGTATATGAAGTCCCTTTGGCAAGAGTGTGGCGTAACGTATAAGTTCACCACGCCTTACCATCCCCAAGGTAACGGGTTGGTTGAGAGATTCAACCGAACCCTGAAAGGCATGATCATGGGCCTAGAAGGTCCGATGAGGCGTAAGTGGGACGTCCTCTTACCATGCCTGCTCTTTGCATATCGCGAGGTGCCACAGAAGTCCCTAGGGTTCAGCCCCTTTGAACTACTGTACGGTCACCCCGTGAGAGGACCGCTGAGTTTGGTAAAGGAAGGCTGGGAGCAATCTCCCAGGAAACCTCCCCAGAATGTATATAGCTACATGCTGGCCTTCAGAAACCAGACCAGACGCTTCAGACAACTTGCCGAGGCAAATCTGGAAGCGAGCCAGGAGGAAATGAAGCGGTGGTACGACCAGAATGCCACTCTGGTCGAGCTTCAACCTGGACAAGAGGTGTATGTCCTGGCCCCAGTGGAGCCCTGTGCCCTTCAAGATAAGTGGACAGGCCCATTTGAGGTTGTGGAGCGCAAGAGCCCCGTGACATACTTGGTGGACATGAAGACGCCCAGGAACCCTTTGCGGGTCCTACATGTCAACCGCCTCAAGCCCCACTTGCGAAGGTCCGAAGTGGGCATGTTGTTGGCAACTGATGACGGAATGGAGGAGGAGTCGGAGCCTCTTCCTGACCTCTTGGTGGCCTGTGAGAAAGATGGGTCAGTGGATGGAGTTAACCTCTCACCCACCCTGACCGCCGAACAACAGGAGGACTGCCGCCAGTTGCTGGGGCAGTTTCCAGATCTGTTCTCCCTGGTTCCGAGTGTCACAGATTGGTGCGTCCATGATGTGGACACTGGAGACAGCTTACCTGTGAAGCATAAGGCTTAAGAGTGACTGACAGGGTCCGGGCCTGCATCAAGGAGGAGGTCTCCAAGATGCTTGCCCTCGGGGTGGTTGAGTCTTCCAGCAGTCCTTGGTCCAGCCCCGTGGTCTTGGTTCCGAAGGCTGCTGCGCCGGGAGCCGCACCCGAACTCCGGTTCTGTGTGGACTACAGAGGACTCAATTCAGTCACGAAGACTGACGCGCACCCCATCCCCAGAGCTGACGAGCTCATTGATCGGCTAGGGGCTGCCCGGTTCCTTAGCACGTTTGATTTAACGTCTGGGTACTGGCAGATCGCCTTGACCGAGGGGGCAAAGGAGAGGTCGGCATTCTCTACACCAGATGGGCATTTCCAGTTCCGGGTTATGCCATTTGGAATGAAGAATGCCCCTGCCACCTTTCAGAGATTGGTCAACCAGGTGTTGGCTGGACTGGACGAGTTCAGTGCCGCCTACCTGGATGACATCGCGGTGTTCAGTGGCACCTGGCCAGAACACCTGCGACACCTCTGGGAAGTGTTGATGGCTCTGCGCAGAGCAGGCCTCACAATCAAGGCAAGCAAGTGCCAGATTGGGCAGGGTTCCGTGGTGTACTTGGGACACCAAGTTGGGAGTGGCAAGGTAGCACCCTTGCAGCCCAAAATTGAGACCATCCTGGCTTGGGAACCCCCCAAGACCCAGACTGCAGTGAGAGCCTTCCTGGGGCTCACTGGGTATTACAGGAGGTTTGTCAAGGGCTATGGCACGATCGTGACCCCCTTGACAGAGCTGACTTCGAAGAAGCAGCCCAGGAATGTGATTTGGACTGACACCTGTCAGAAGGCTTTTGACACCCTGAAGACTGCCATGTGCACGGCGCCCGTGCTCCTGGCCCCTGATTTCTCCAAGGAGTTCATAGTGCAAACAGACGCTTCAGAGCATGGTGTAGGGGCGGTTCTTTCACAGATGACTGAGGAGGGCTTTGACCAACCCGTAGCCTTCATAAGTAGGAGGTTACTTCCACGGGAAAGTAGGTGGAGTGCAATAGAGCGTGAAGCATTTGCTGTGGTCTGGGCGCTGAAGAAGCTAAGACCCTACTTGTTTGGGTCTCACTTCCGAGTTCAGACGGACCACAGGCCCCTCAGATGGTTGATGCAAATGAGGGGTGAGAACCCGAAACTGTTGAGGTGGTCCATTTCTCTACAGAGTATGGACTTTACGGTGGAACACCGCCCTGGCACCGATCACGCCAACGCTGACGGTCTGTCCAGATTTTTCCGCCTTAGTGATGTGGAACTCCCTGGGGAAGGGTAGTTCCCCCCACATTTCAGCTGGAGGGGACACATGTTAGACCTGGCACCTTGGCGTGAGTCTCCCTTCCACTTTTTGCTGATGTGCCTCCGATGTTTTGCTGGTTTTCCGATACTCAGGGCACTGCGCCCCGGCTGACCCGTGCCGCAGTGCAAGTGCTCCCTACTGTAAATTGTACATGCGATTGGTATCCATGATTGGTGCATTGGATTTACTGTCAGTCCCTGGTAAAGTGCACTAGAGAGTGCCGGGGCTTGTAGATGCCAATACTGCTGGTGGGCCTGCAGCGCTGGTTGCGCCACCCACCGAAGCAGCCGTAAAGATGTGTCTGGGAACTGCGACCGCAGAACCCGCGTGCGGTCTCGTACTGTCACGCTAGCTGGGCAAGTGCACCCACTTGCCAGCCCCGAACCTTCCCTTGACTACATATTAGTCACCCCTATGGTAGGCCTACGGGCAGGGTGCGTTGTAGGTGTAAGGTAGGACAAGGCCTGATGTGTGTGGCATGTCCTAGTAGTGACTTACAACCAAAACCGTATTTCACTATTGAAGGCTACCTGCTCCATTAGGCCAGACTGAGCTGCTGGAGTTATTACACCCTATAATCCCGGCAGGCTCAAGGAGCATGGTAGCGAGTCATGTTTAGTATGCCTGAACTCAGGATGATAAAATATTTCTTTTAGTAAAGTTTATTTTAGTATCCTGGGTTTGCAAATGCTACTTTTAGAAAGTTAGCATTTGCTTGCCTAACCATTTCAGCCCGCCTCTGCTGGTATGTGTATCTGACTGTCTGGGACGTGTGAGTGACAGGGCTGGGGGGATGACAGGTGGTGAATGCGCAGATTACACCTTAGTCGGAGGTAGGAGTGCCTCTTGGCTCGAACTGTAGCTGTGCTCTGCCACCACAATGCTGGCTCCACCCTCCTGGGGAGCGACTGATGACTCAGCCGGCACCTGGCCCAGAAAGGGCGAAGCCCCCATCAATAAGGTACTCTGGCCGCCCCTGTCCGCACAATGCTGGCTCCACCTCCTGTGGGGCGTCTGATGCGCCTGCCCCTCACACTGAAAGCAGAAGCCGGAGTACACCCACCAGGGTACTCAAGGACTGAGAGTGGCTATGCAAAGGCCCCCCTGGCCTGCGAGAACAAAAGAAATGGCCTATAAAAGAAGGAGCCCTGCTCCTTGAGAATTAGATCCTGTTTGGGCTACAGAAGGACTCTGCCCGACGAGAAGGACCGTGAGAGACAAGGAGGGGTGCTGACTCTTGCCTGTGTCTGGTGCCTTGCTGCCGAAGGAGAGGAAGAAGAAAAGACTACGAGAAGACTTTTGCTTTACTTTGTGCCAAACTCTGCTAAAGAGATCTCCAAGGGCTTGCAACTGAACTTGCCCCCTGACCAGCGTCCCAGGACCAGTGGACGCTACCCCCTGAGAGAAAGCGACTGCGGGTGCTGACCATCGCCGCAGTACCGACGGAGGAATCTCCTCCAAGGCAACGACATCCACCTGACCACCGTGACCGGGGCCCAAAGCAACAGCGAAAGCAAAGTGAGGACCAGCCGCCGCTGGCCCGAACACCGTGACCGCAACTGCACCGGGAGCCCGAGAGCAAAGCAAAGGAGGACCGTCCGGTCCGAGCTCTCGAGTTGACTGCGCAACGAGCAGCCACTCACCTGCAAAGACGGACAGTTGCCCTGTGAGAATCCGCAAGGTCGGTAGCCTGCCCGACAGCCCAGCTGTGAGCGCACAGCTGCACCGGCACTTGGCTGGGTACGTCCTGCACTTGAGGACCGTACTGCCTCTTGCCGCCACCGCACAGCCGCCGCCTCCAGGGTCGGAGCGGACGACGAGGAGAGGACCGTGCCGCCACAGAACACCGCTGCCCCGGATGACCCGTGAACTGCTCGGCTGAGAGCCGCAACGAACAGCGACCCCGGGAAGGCAACACGACGTGGGACAGATCCCCTGGAAGCCGCCTGCTCCACAAGAACTTTTGTTGACATCGGCCTGAGGGCCCTAAGAGAACGCTTAAACTGCTGGAAAGACCTGTGGTAACCTGAACTGAGTAAGTTGCAACCGTTATCGTAAAGTACGTTGACTGTATTCACAAGCCTGCTTAAAATCTATATAAAGATATATATTTTTACAGAATACAGTCTGGTCTCGTGGTGTGGTGGGTTGGTTGTAAAGGTGTAATATTGCGAGTGTTTAACCCTATGTGCCCCAAAGATTATCCTACGACTGCTTAAGCCACACTACCTAGAGGGTAAGCAGAGGTTGTCTGGAAGGTAACCCCCAGCCCTGACGAGGAAGAGGGAGTCCCTGCTTGTCGCTAGTGTTGCACTGCGCCAACTAGAGCCTCCCCCTTCCTACAGGTAACAATATATTTTTAAGAAACATTAGTTAGTTATAGATTCCTTACCTTAGAATTGCCCCCAGACATCAGCCTGGATCTGGAAAGTTTTTCATCAGCAGTACCTCTCTGCATCAGAAGGTGTTGTTGGTCGGTTCCGTGTTCGTCATTGGCGTTGTGTTGCTGGGATGACATTGCAGCAGCTACTTAGACGCCGCCCTCACGCGCTGACATCAGTTCTATACACGACTTTCCGCGCCAGAAAGACAGAGCCCAGCAAGACACTGACCACTGGTACACAAAAACTAGGGCTGTGAAAGGATCACCTTAACCCTAGAAATCAGTTCACAGAATGAGGATGATGGGTGGGGCGGTGAGGAATCTATAACTAACTAATGTTTCTTACAAATATACAGTTACAGAAGGTAAGTAACTTGTTCATCTGAAAGAAACACGTTAGCTATAGATTCCTTACCTTAGAATAGATACCCCAGCGATACCAACCCCCAGGTGTATCTGCAAACCAAGATCACACCTGAAAGTCCTGGAGAACAGAACGGTCAAAGAAGCCATTTCTCCAGACTTGACTGTTAAGACAGTAGGGCTTCGTAAAAGTGCAACGAAGCCCACGTAGCTGCTTGACAGATGTCATGCAGAGGAACGCCTTGTTCCAGAGCAGTGGTTGCCGCGTCACCCTGGTGGAATGGGTACTCAGCCCCACTAGAGGCTCCTTCTTTGCCAAAGAATAGCAGGCTTTGCTAAACAAAATGACCCATCTGGAGATAGTTTGTTTGTGTACGGCCTGACCATTCTTGGCGTCCACGTACCCAACAAGGAGCTGGTGCGATCCAAATAAAAGGAAAGCACACATTTTGGGTCCAGACAGTGGAGCCTCTCCTCCTCCTTTGAAGGATGTGGAGGCGGAAAGAAGGTGGGCAAGGTGATGGTCTGCCCGATGTGGAAGGCAGTGGCTACCTTGGGTAGAAAGGATGGACGACTCCTGAGGACAACTTTGTCCGGATGTACAGATAGAAAAGGATGCTTAGAAGAAAGCACCTGGAGTTCACTCACCCGTCTGGCAGATGTGATGGCTAGTAGGAAAGCAGTTTTGTGAGTCAAGAGAGATAGTCCTTGAGAATGCCCACAGCAGAGCCCTGCTGGGCCAAAGAAAAAAGGAACAAAAGATCTTGAGAAAGAGTGGCAGAGAGATTATCCACAGCCTTTACCGTACACATGCCACAAATTTGTTCCACCAGCAGGCGTATACCGTCTTAGTGGAGGGACGCCTGGCTGCCTGAATGACATTGCAGACTTCTGGAGGCAGGTCGAATGACGTCAACTGTGGCCGCTCAATCTCCATGCAAGCAGGTGGATGCTGGACAGGTTCGGATGGAGGATCGTCCCCTGCTGCTGTGACAGAAGATCCTCCCAAAGAGGCAGACAGGTCGGAGGATTGATTGCCATGATGAGCAGTTCGGGATACCAGACTCTTCATGCCCAATCTGAAGCCACAAGAATGACTTGGGCCCAGTCGTGCCTGTTCTTCTTCAGCACTCTGGGCATAAGTGGTATAGGCAGAAAGGCGTACAACAGTCTGCAACTCCACTCGCAGTGAAAATCGTCGCCTAGTGAGTGCCGCCTTGGAAAATCCAAATCATAGAATTTCTGAATTGCGCATTCTCTTTGGTGGCAAATAGAACTAACCAAGGCTCTCCCCACTGTTGAAAGAGACCTTGCACCACCCCTGAGTGAAGATGCCATTCGTGATCCATCATGTCAAATTCACAAATAAGGAAGGTACACTCAGCGAAAGTAAATCAAAGCCAACAAATAAGTTACATTGTTCTTTTTTATTACTGAAATTGTTAAAAACAGCAAACAACCAACGCGTTTCGTTCCTTATTGGCAAAGGCACTTCTTCAGGGCTAAAGGTTAAGTAAGTCGAAGAATATAGGGACAACAAATATACGGTATCCAAGGTATCCAAATAATGATTTCGGACAATGTTCAAAAGGATGCGCATTAGCAAAGCATCACAATTCAAATCTATAATTCATCCAGCATATGAATGTTGCTTCCAATGTATAGGTAAATACTGAAGTGAATAAAGAGACCACGGAGTGTACTTCCGAAGGCAAAATGAAGACAATTTACATTGTGATTTTAAAATCTGGAACTGTTCAATGCGAACGTGACGAACAGCATAATAACTGGCAGCCTTCAAGCACCTCCGGCTGAGTTTGTGGGCCCTGGTATTCAGTGTACCTTTCAGGTGTTGAACCACCAAGGATATGCCCTGATGTTCTAGGCATGGCCACAGAGACGGAGACCCTCCTGACATAGGGTCCATGACCCCACCCCACCCTGTTTGTTGCAGTACAGCATGGCGGTGGTGTTGTCCGCGAACACCTGCACTACTCTTCCCCAGACAGAGGAAAGGAATGCTTTGAGTGCAAGACAAATTGCCGGGAGCTCCAGAAGGTTGATGTGGAGCTTGGACTTCGCTGGAGACTACAGGCCACTGATCTCTGCCTCTCCCATGTGACCGCCCCATCCCAGAAGGGACGCATCCGTCACCACTGTTTGGTCTAGTTGGGAAAGGGAGAGGGATCTGCCGTTGACTCAATCCTGGCTCGTAGCCACCACTGCAATTGTTGTGCAGTGCCTTCCGAGATATGTACGCAATTGGACAGATTCCCCTGATGCTGCATCCACTGGAACTTTAGGTCCCACTGTAGAGCCTGCATGTGCCACATGGCATGATTGACCAGCAGGATGTAGGAGGCCATGAGGCCCAGCAGCCCCAGGGTCATTCTGACTGAAACCCGGGATAGAGGCTGAAAGATCGGAATCATAGCCTGAATAGCCCGGACTCGCTGTTCGGGAGGATAGACCCGAAACTCTGTTGTGTCCAGACCCGCTCCAATAAAGAGGAGCTTATGAGGGGGAATCAGGTGTGACTTTGGCACATTGATGGAGAACACCAGTAAATGCAGGAGGTAGGCTGTACTTTGGAGGTGGGAGACCACTGCCTGGGGCGAACCCGCCTTCAACAGCCAGTCGTCGAGTTAGGGGAAGACTGAATTCCCTGATCTGTGCAGAGAAGCTGCGACCACCGCCATCACTTTTGTGAACACCCGAGGGGCATTGGTAAGGCCAAAGGGGAGCACGGTAAATTGAAAATGCTCGTGGCCAACCGTGAACCGCAGGTAACGTCGGTGCGCCAGCAGGACAGGGATGTGAAATTAAGTGTCCAGAAAGTTCAACGCTATCTTCCAGACTTCCGGGTCGAGGGCCGACAAGACCTGAGCAAGTGACAACATTTTGAAATTCTCCTTCCGGAGGAAGCGCTTGACGTTCCTACGATTCAAGATAGGACGCAGGCCCATGTCCTTCTTGGGGACCAGAAAGTAGTGGGTATAACATCCACAACCTACTTCTGGGCCACGAATGTGCTTGATGGCTCCCTTGGCCAAAAGAGCCGTAACTACCTGCTGGAGAAGGGCCAATTGATCCTCTGTCAAGCGGTGGTACTGCCGTGGCATGGCTGGAGGGGTAGCCTTGAAGGAGAGGGATTAGCCCCTTCGGCATATCTGCAAAACCCACCTGTCTGATGGGATGGTGCACCAGTGGGGGAGTTGATGGCGAATCCTGTTTCCCACTGGCGTTCGATGGGCCTGAAATGTCAGACTAGAAAGGTTTGGAGGCTGCTGCAGAGGGGGGGTTGGTAGAAAGGCCCGCCCGCTGACCCGCAGAACCACGACGGTTGATCCCACATCCCCGGTTGCGCAAAGGTTGGGTAACTTGCTGCGGCCTGTGGCTCTGGGAAGGACGTAGTAGGGCACCGCTTTCGTAGCCACGAAAGGGGTGAAAAGCAGACAGCGCAGGGCGGGTGGAGAGGCCCAAGGACTTGGCCGTAGCCTGTGAGTCCTTGAAACACTCTAGGGCGTTGTCTGCTTTGTCACCAAAAAGGCGATGGCTATCAAAGCGCATGTCCATTAAGGTGTTCTGGACATCCCCCGAAAAGCCAGTCGATCTCATCCAGGTGTAGCATCGAAGCGCTACTGATGTTGAAATGGTCCTGCCCAGTGAGTCGGTGGTGTTGGGCCTGGACCACGTGCCCAAAAGGACTTCAGTGAGGGCCTCATTAAACGGCAGCGGGGGCTCCGAAGGGCCCACAGCCGGCTGAAGTACCCCCATCAGGACGTTAGACATGACCACCACCGTAGGAAGATCATGTTTAAGAGCCTTAGCCGCCCTATGCAACACCACTGTGTACGACGCACCCCCCTCCGTAGCCATAGTAGGAGCAGATAACATGCCAAGGTCAGGGGTGGTGTCGAGACCACTGGCATCCACCAGTTCCTCTCTCCATTCCTGTTCATCGAACTGGTCGGTCAGAGGGTCACCTGACCCCTCTCAGTCCTCCTCCTCATCCTCTGGGTGCCATTCAGGTTGAAAAGGGAACGCAGGAGTGAACAGGGGCACAAAAACCTCTTGCAACCCCGGTCCGGCTCTTAGTCCACGTTGGGATGGAGGCCCGGATTGACGCCGGCCAGGGGGCCGACCGGTGTCGAATGCGTGCCGGAGGTGTAATCAGGTCAACTCGGGTTGATCCAGATCCAGTCCTGGATCCAAAGGGGGCTGGCGGTGCTGGACCGTAGCTGTTGGTGGAAGAGCCCAAGGCCCCCCAACCGAGTCTGCGGGGTCCAAAGGCATGCCAGCGGGTTTGGGTTGCCCAAAGATGGTATGTCTCCACTCGTACAATGTAGGAAGGTGGGCGGTAGTCGCTCTGGGTCCCGGGAAGGGAGAGAAAAGCAGAGTTGACTCTTTAGGTTCTGCACGAGGAGCCGCGGGAGTCTCACCACCCGCATCTCTCATCGGGTTGGCGACAGACGAGAAGTCAGAGAGCGACAATGCTTTTTCAACTTTTTCTTATGCTTCGACCCCGAGAGCGAGGACTTCGATGACTTGGACGAATGGTGGTGGCTCTGCGACCAGTCCCTCGACCTTCCTCACGACTGGGACCTCGAACGGCACAGAGCCGACTGCCTGTACTCCAGCAACTTTCGGGACCGTTACCGCAAAGCTTTCGGCACCAGGGACCAGCAGTCGGAGCATGACATGGGGTCGAAGTCATGGTTGCACTCCAGGCAACAGAGGCTCATGCAGTGCAGATCCGTCACCAACATCAGTCGATTACAGGAATCGCATGCCTTGAAGCAGGACATCCCTCATGCATCAGGAGTGGAAAATTTGAAAAAGAAGTCAACAAAGTCAAGAAAAAAGTTCGTGAATAAGTGACTGGAGGTACCGCTCTTCCCAGATCTGTGCTGGCTGGCGCTGAAAATGAAAGAACTGATGTCAGCGCGCGAGGGCGGCGTCTAAGTAGCTGCCAGGATGTCATCCCGGTGACATGACGCCAACAACGAATGTGGAGCCGACCGAAGACACCTTCCGACGTGCAGAGGTACTTCTGACGAAAAACTTTCTGAATCCAGTCTGACACTTGAGGGTAATTGTAAGGTAAGGAATCTATAACTAACGTGTTACTTTCAGAGACTCAGATTTTGCTAGTGTGGTTAGGACTGATTTACAGGCCGGATGGCCCTGACAGAATTTGCCTGCCAAATAGTGCTCGGCGCTGGACCACTTTTGATATTAAATAAAGACTTCAAGTGGGACTCCTAAGACTTGGACTACTAGTGGACTTAACCTAAATGATGCCTACAGTGAAAGGGGAATAAGTCACTTCTGTTATTGAGAGGAGACTGGGACTCATGAAATAAATTTGGACAAATTTATGTTTAAGACAATATTATCTGGAGACAGAGCAGCGATAATGGCATACCTACAGGTTCGAACTCCCAGCCTGTTCCATTCTGGCTTAAGCAGAGATCTGCGTTGGGAATTAAATGAGGGACAGATGCAGAGCACATGCAAGATTGTTTCTGGTGCTAACCCGCATCCTCTGCATGTTGTGTCCTCCTTCTTACGACGCCAGGTGGGTAGAATTTGAAGAAAGCGCCAGTCTCCCATTCTCAGGGCAATCAGGCAGCTTCGGCCAAACCCGCCCTGAAGCTTCTCCATTGGCTCCCAGTGAGAGAGCGAGTGAAGTTCAAAGCCCTGTGCCTGGCCCACAGACTGCTCCAAAACAAAGGCCCCCCTATCCTAGAAAAATTCATCAGACCATATAAAGCCCCAAGATCCCTTCGATCCGATCACGAAAATCTCATTATCATCCCCAGAGTCAAGAAGGCACGCACGGGTGGAAGACGCTTCTCGGTCCATACCGCACGCCTTTGGAACGCTATACCCCGCGACCTGAGAACAGAACCAAACTACCTACGATTCAGGAAGCGGTTGAAAACCCTTCTCTTCCCTTAATTTCTGACCTCCCCCCCATGTCCCCACTGACCCACAGGTGTAGGGATCTTAGCGCTGGGATACTCACGGGTGACTACGCGCTTTATAAAAATTTTTAATAATAATACCTCTGTGTCTTTTCTACCTACCTCTGAATATAATATGTGAACTTGTAGCAAAAGCGATGCCACGTTGCTTTATGAACAGCTGGCTGTTTGACCATTGCATGACGGAGTGAACATATTTGAAACCCATACCTATGCCCTTTGGGAATGAGCAGCAAAAATTAGTCTGCTGACTACCTTCTGTGTCACTGACTGAAGTGGGATGTACCATGTTACAACGCATACCATTACAACTACCTACCATTACAACGCGACCATTACAACGCATACCATTACAACGCATAGCGCTTAGAGGTGCTGGATAGTGGTAAGTATAATTTACTATTCCAACTCCAGTCCCCGTGGACACTAGGGAAGGTGTTGGATAGTAAATTAAACGTATTCCCTATCCTAGAGCGCCCCCCAGCGCACTGCGTTGTAATGGTATGCGTTGTAAAAGTTGCGTTGTAATGGTAGGTAGTTGTCAAAGTTGCGTTGTAACAGGTGTATACCACTGAAGTGTGTATGCAAGTTTGTAAACTGCAATAGGGATAGCTGACTCTCTTCTACACCATGGGTACTTCACTTAGCAAAAATAACTTGAACGACAGTCAACCAGCACCACCAAAAGACTCACCTGCTCGCCAGGGGCTCGATTCACAGAATTAACTTAAGATGAAATCCTAAACTTACTACTTTTGGTATTCACAGAATGCACTTACTACTTTTGCTATTCACAGAATGCACTTACTACTTTAGGTATTCACAGAATGGATTTACGACTACTAACTTTACGTCTGCACTAGGGCCGGAGCTTCCGGCCTGGAGGCGGAGCTTCCAGCCCAGAGGCGGAGCTTCGGCCCAGAGGCAGGACTTCCGGCCTAGAGGGAGATTTCAGCCATGGCTAAATCTCCGGCACCGGCCAGAATCCCCACCTCCGGGCCGGAAGCTCTGCCACCAAACCAGAAGCTCCACCTCCGGACCGGAAACTCCGAGTGTGGACGTAAAGTTAGTAGTCGTAAATCCATTCTGTGAATACCAAAAGTAGTAAGTGCATTCTGTGAATACCAAAAGTAGTAAGTTTAGGATTTTATCTTAAGTTAGTTCTGTGAATCGGGCCCCAGTTGTCTACCCGCCATGGCTTAGTTGCCATATAATATGCACGAAAATGGCACAATTTGACTGCAAAGAGGCCTGACTTGTAATTTCCACTTACAGAGATTTACAATATAACCATATTGTCCTACTAACGACAGGTATCAATTCTGAAAGGAAAGAAAATTAGGCCATTAAAGTGAGACTGTTTTTGGTTATGGAACACAGCATTGTGGGACATAGGGGTCACCAGCGATGTTAAAAGTAAAGTACACCGAGAACTATTCGAATTATTAAAAGGGTTTTGGGAACAAAAGGCAGAGCAACTTCAGAGGGAAAATTAATTGGAGGTTGTTGGTGCCTTCCCTTTCCTTCCAGTGACAAGTGCGCAGTCACAGGCGGAGGGTCAGGTCTCTGTACCGCTCACTGGGCGCAGATGCATCAACCAGTGCTCGTCAGCTCATTAGCTCATAGGAGCCTTTTCAAACATGTTTCCATTGTGATCAGCCACAACACTGGAGAGACAACTGCCCCATGCCCTACCAAGGATCACAGACCCAGCCAAGCCTGGAAGTGCACCATCAACACCTACTATCCAGAACGCATTTGATGAGGACTTCAACGGAAAGGCAGGAACGCAAACACGGCAACAACACAGGCGTCACACATTTGAACCACCACCCCCGCCACCCACAAGAGGAAAGAACACCAATGGTACCCAGAAGCTGGGGGAGCGACTGGGTTACCTCCTCCGCCTCCTGGCATGTACTATGGGTGCCCGAGAATGGTAGACTGCCTAACAGCCCCCGCAATAATGGTAGACCAGGAAGGATTATATCGAACAAAACAGTTCCTTGCCTGATTGAAACTGGGCCACAAAATCTATACTCAAGAAGTCCCAGATGCTAGAAGCACCACTCTCAGATAAACAGATTATGTCAGTCGGCATGCCAGGACAACCAGTAGATAAGTACTTGACACAACCCCTACAATTGGCAGTGGGACTACTAACAGTCCAAAATCAGTTTGTCCTGAGCAGATGTAAATTTGTAAGGCAGAGATCTGCTGTGCAAATTACAGTGCACCATCAATTATTCTCCAGATGGGGTGTTCCTGGATTGTAGGAGCAAATTGAATACCACCACCACTTCAACAGTCCCCGACAGTGTCTGGGCACAGGGATCAAATGATGTGGGGCAGCTGCTAGACTTCCTACCACTACAGATAAAATTAATACCAGGGGCAATACTTCCACGAGTATCACAATACAAGATAGCAAAGGAAGGGGAAGAGGGCATCGCCCCAGAGATAAAAGATTTGTTACAACAAGGCATAATATGAGAGATACAATACAGCACATGCAACACCCCTATACTCAGTGGCTTCACTAGGGTTAGTGTCACCCGGTGTGGGTAACTCATGGTGTCACCCCCTCACGACTTACCGCATGGACCTCCTGCGCTTCGAGTCCGCCATGCTATTTCAATGGGGGTTTTGAGTTTGGCACACAGTTAGTGCCTGGACAGCATGGTGGTGCCGCCTGGGATATGCAGTGACCTTCAGTACCCATTCCGACCCCCCCACGCCCTGCATTTAACCAAACCACCGGAGGTGAATGGCGGTTCGTTCTGCCCTGTGTATTTTGAAGCCGGAGCCCCTCGCTGGTCTGACGCATTACCTCTGAGAAAAAGACAGAGCAGCACGTCGTAAAGTCTGTACACATCCTGTATCACAGTAACATCGACACATAAAGGTCACATGCAGTATAGAAAGGCAATTCCAGATTTTTACGAGGACATGTCTAAGCATTACTGCATCTCCGTATTGACGTCATCGGAAAGCCCTCAACTTGGGTACCCATTTACTCCTGTGCCCGCAGTGCCCATCTCAGCGCCACCGATTTGCTTTGCCATCTGCACAAAAAATCCATCTCTTTAACTGCACACCTAACCACTAGGCCTCATTTACTGCCCCCGAGGAATGAACAGGCATTGCCGAGGAAATAAAAATGTCTGACACGTGCATGCTGCTGACATCCACAAATTACTCAGGGGATATATTGGCAGTTGAAGGAAAGCGCATGGACCTGGCTGTCTGACTGTAACAAGGGCCTGTCTTCCGCCTGAAAGTCCCTGCATGGGTGAGTGGGTTGTTGGGAGAGTAAAGAGGGTCTAGCTTAGGCCTAATGGTCCTGAGTGGGTCGCGGCAGGAGCAGAGGGTCTTCCATGAGCCTGGCGGCCCTTGGCTGTTTCAGAGGAGGGCATAAGAGATTGGGGGTAGCGAGGGTCAGGGTAGGGGAAGAGAGGGCTTTCTGGGGACCAATGAGTTGAAATGAGTGGGTTTTTGGTGTTCATTTAAGGGCTTCCTTTGTACTGGTGGTAGCCCTTTAGACGTTTGGATGTGGGGCACTTCTTGGGCCGGCCTTGGGGACTGGGAGTAATTCGATTGCGATCTGTTTGTGTGCCACTGCACTGCCACATTTCTAACTTCATTCATATAAAGGATATTTCTCTCACCTCGGCCTCCGGACCCAAGTTAGTCCCAAACTTGAAGGAGAGACAACTTCACTCGCGAATCAAAGAAGGTGGTGACATTAATAATTCTTATTATAGACCTCCAGAGGTGGGCCAAGAGGTTTTATCGTTGACACATTGGATAGTATAAGAATCCCACCCGCTAATTGGGCAAGTTTTAGTTGGGATTTAGTTTGCTGGGGGCCCCATGACAAACTATCATTAATTGTGACCCCTAGGTAAACAAAAGTGCTTACCCTTTCCAATCATGTTTTACCCAAAACGGGATTGGGTCTTGTGGTTCTAGGCGGGTTGAAGATCATAAATTTTGTTTTAAGTGAATTGATCTCCAGTCTCGAGCAATACAAAATTCTACAATACCATCCAACGTTCGTTGAATGCCCATTGGAGATCTGGGCCTAGATGTAGGTAAATTTTATTTAACCACTTCTTAAATACCGAATTTTACTGATTCAGTATTTAAGAAGTGGTAAAATAGAGGGGGGGGGGGGGATGTATGTATTACAGAATCGGTAAATACCGAATCGTTAAGGTTCGGTATTTACCGATTCTGTAAATACCGATTCGGTAATGCCCATTGATTCCTATGGGCATTGAAGCCCATAAGAATCAATGGGCATTACCGAATCGGTATTTACCGATTCCAGCAAGGGTGCAGGGGGTGTCACTTTGACACCCTCTAGCACCCCAAATACAGGCATGTGTGCCATGTGGCACACAGACATGCCCTAAGGGCATGTCTGTCTGTCACATGGCATAGGTGTGCATGCACACCTGGATTCGGTATTTGACCACCCAATTGAATTGGGTGGTAAAATACCAAATCGGAAAGGCCTTTGGGACTCAGAAGAGTCCCACCTACATCTAGAATTTACTGAATCGGTAAAAATACCGATTAGGTATTTTACTGATTCGGTAAATTTACCGATTCGGTAAATTTACCGAATCAGTAAAATTGGCCCCCTACAACCCAAAAACCCATTTACCGGTCGGTAACGGCCGAAATCGGACGTTACCGGCCGGCAAATGGCCACCTACATCTGGCCCCTGGTGAGCAAGAGGGTATCATCGGTGAACATTATCCCCAGTACCCTGTTCCCTGCTTGCTTGGGTGCGTCATTATTCTGTACTCCATTTAGGTGCGCGATTACCCCGTTGACGTAGAGGCAAAACAGGGTCGGTGCGAGCACACAGCCCTGCATTACCCCCCGGTCAACTGGGAATCTGGATGTTAATTCACCACTCTTCCCACATCTAACTTGGGCGAAGCTAGCCTCATGTAGCCTTATCAGGACTGAAAGAAGGTGGATGGGAACACCCAGCTCGAGAAGGACACTCCAGAGTTTACCCCTTGGTACAAGATCAAAGGCAGAGCGAAGATCAACGAACACAATATGGAGGCTGCCACCCTCTATACGTGCCATTTTCCAGTGCAAAAGCACTAGTTGAAAGATTTGATCCATGGTTGAGGTGTTCTTCCTAAACCCTGCCTGATAAGGGCTGAGTATTGCATGCTCCTCCATCCAGTCCAGTAGCCGTTCCAGAATAAGTCTTGCAAAGATCTTCTGAGGAACGTCAATGAGACTTATAGGTCTGTAGTTGAATGGGAAGCAGAGGTGAACCCTTTTAAAGATAGGGACTATCTCTGCTACCAGCCAAGTACTGGGGAGAGCCATACCTCTTAGAATTGCATTGAATACTAGCGATACACACCTCGTCCACCGTTACCTCACACTCCTCTGGCTCAATATTGTGCGGGCCAAGGATAAGGGAATTAGCAGATTTATCAGGGGGAGCCTCTCTAGAGTAGAGAGCCCGAAAATGTCCTCCCCATGTTTCTGGCGCTAGGTTGGGTTCTACAGCAGTTTTCGGTTGACCTGTGCTGGTATTATTTATGGACCAAAATGTTTTGCAATCGTTGGTGTTTAAGGCAAAGAATAATCTAGTCCACTTTTCCTGCTCCCACTCTTCCCTCGCGCACTTGGTTAGCCTTTTATATCGAGCCCTCCTAGCTTCGATAGCTGTTCTATTATTATCCTTGAAGGCCATCACTAGCTCTGACTTGGCTTTCCTGCATGCCTTATTGTACCAGGAAGAGCAGGGGACCCTTTACCCTTCTTGGACACCCTGGGATTCAGTACCTCAGCTAGGTTAGTTAGTAGGTCCCAATGGAGGACCTCTAGCTGTGATAGAGAATCCACTGACAGTGGTAGATCAGCTAGGACTGCAACCTCAGAGAGAAAGGGAATTGCCAATTTGTAAAATTTCGCTATCTGTTCTGGATTTTCCTTAAAACAAGACCATCTAATTCTGCGCCTATTGTTAGTCAGGGTGAGGTTGTTATTGTTGTTAAGACCGTCACCCATCGCTGGAGCTCCGTTGCTGCCCGGTTTGGGCAGGCCCATTTCTAAGATTAGGGCGTTATGGTCACTATCCACTCTAGTCACCACAGTGAGATCAATTACCCTCGTCCAGAGCCTGGTTTCCAGCAGGATGTAGTCAATATGAGACATTTGTCCTGGTTTATTATATGTGCATTTGGCTGGGATGTCCAAGGGAGTACGGCCATTGCATGCACGTAGGGAGTGGGTGATGGTTAATGCCATGACCTGTACGGCTAGTGGGGACCATGCCCTAGAGGGCGGGGCCTGGGTCATAGGAATTGACCAATGGTCATCCTCTGCCATTAGAGTTCCTTCATTGAGTCCCTCTAGGGGCTCAAAGTGGCAGTTCAGATCTCCCCCTACCACTATGTAGAAATCATTCGGAATAGTTGAGATGAAGATGGAAAGGTCAATAATAGTGCTGGACTCTTTGCCTATGCTAACAGGATGTGAGTAGACATTAATCAGTGCTAGCTTATAGGCATTTGGCCAGGCAAGAACCACACATTAAATATCTCTAGAGTGAGTAATAAGTATTGTAGCTTTGCAGCCCAGCTGAGATCCTACCCAGATTGTGAGGCCTCCCGAGGGACGACCTCTCCCTCCCCAAACGGCCGGGATATGAAAAGAGGCGAAGCCCACCCTGAATTGCTCTGTGCGCGCCCAAGTCTCCTGAAACAGGCACACATCATTTGCATCCACAAAAGATCCCCATGCTGGACAGGCAAGTTTGTTAGATAATCCTGCCAGATTCCAGGACAGGGGATTTATTACCTCTTCATTTGGGCCCCTAGCTTTTCTCTTAATTTGCTCCACATTTGCCTCCTCAAGTGGGCCTGCTTCACCTATAGGACTAGGCGTAAGCTCCCTCTCCCCAATAAGGTCGACCACAGGCTCCCCATGCAGGGGGCAGCTACTTGCAGCAACTAGAGTCGATACAACCACCTCTCGACTTGTGCTCTTCCCATCCCCTATTTCTTCCTGTGTCTGTCTACCTGGATCGATCCTCTCTTCCGGGTCTGCCTCAGAATCTACCTCATTTATACCCCCAGTACTTCTATCCAATTTACTGGGATTCAGTCAATCCACCCTGTCTAAAGAACTAAATCTATTGTGTAGGCAAACGGCATCAATTACCCGGTATTCTCTGGGCCTTCCCCGGCTCGTGCCTATCCTTGCTAAGGGGCCTGCTAAGTTCCATGGTGAATCTCTACCAGTACTAGTGCGTGCTAGAGTCGGGGGATAGAAATACAATAGGGGGAGAGACTGAATGGCTGTCTCGCCTGTGGGCTGTGTCCACTGACATATATGAGACACTGTCTGTGTGTCCCTAAAGTTTATTAGGACGCAGTCTCCCGTGTGGTCCTTAGTTCTATGGCACACCCATGATACCCTATGGACAAACACAATTTCACTTGTTACGCTTGGCGGTAATGGTCTATTTTTGCTAAGCCAATCACTAACTTTATTCTTTAGTGAAGTATGTGTCTCTTCAATATCATTTGTCAGCAGTGGGACCCCTACTAAAACTACAACAAGAGGGCTGCATTCTGGAGGAAGATAAATTTGCGTACTTGGTATTTTGGTGGTACGTTGTGGATTTGGGGCAGCATTCTGAGTGCTTCTAGTGTTATCCTTGCTTTGGGAGTACCTATCTGACTCATTCATGACTGGCCCAGGTTTGACCGGTTGTAAACTCCCAACCCCCTGGTCCCGCCGATCTGGCCTTATCGTAACAGGCCCGGGTTTGGTCAGTTGCAAGCTCTCAGCCACCTGGGCCTTTTGGTGGTCTGGCAATGACCTTCCCCTGCTTTTGGGATTTGCACCAAAGGGGCTTGGGGGTGAATGCTCAATACTGGGATTGCAAGGGCTTGTTAGGACACCAGAGACCTGGTCTAAGGCGTTAGTGAGCGTTAGTAGGTTTGCTTCAATGACTGACATTCTATTCATTAGGGGCGTTACAAAATCATCAATAATAGTCCCCACTTTCTCCCAAAAAGCACTGTTCAAGGTAACCACAGGGACCACAGGAGTGTCAGGGGAAATTGGAGTCAATAAAGGTGTCACAATCTCTGATTCCGCATTATGTTCCAAAGTTTTCTGGCTCACTTCAGCCGGCCTTGCTGACCTAGTTCCAGTGGAGCAATTTTCCTTTTGTGGGCCCCCTACCGTCTTCTTGTTTTTAGGACCTTGTTTGTCCTTTAGTGGCTGCTTCCTGCCCTTGTGGGGGGCAGTCTTGGACCTAGTTATTGCACAAGTTGACTGGTCCGGTGACTTATTTTCTGCCACAGAATCCCCCATCGCGATTGACATAGCGTTGCCCAGCAGCAGAGAATCATCAATAGTGAGGGTAAAGGCCTGGGGGGATGGGGAATCCAGCAAATATCCATCCTCCTTTGGGCACTTCGCTGACCCAATGACAGCTGTTGTTCCGTTACCGCAATCTCTTGGGCGATTACATTAGATGCTCTTGTGATAAAGTAGTCCAGTGTTCCCATGGAACCCCCCCCTTGGGCCCTTTAATTTCCTTTATGACACCACTTGCCATGGCTGGAAATGCAACCCTCTACAACAATTAACACATTTCACGGGGGCGCTAGAGGGCGCCGGACGAGATGGCCGCACTCGTGTGAGGCTCCGTCTAGACCATTAAAAATTCGCTAATTTATCCTGTTTCCCCGGCGCTTTTGCCGTACACCTCGGCGGAGCTTGATCCGCTACCATTGGTGACTCCCTGGGGCGCTCTGTGCGTTGATTGCAGCTGTCCTGCGGGCGCCTGGAGCTGGACAGTCCCAGGCCGGGACGTGGACGACGGAGACTCCGGCGGGTGTGGAGCGGAAGTCTCGCTGCGGTCTGGGACCTTGACGCCGTTGCTGCCTGCGAGAGTGGAGCCTTGGAGACGGCGCTTCGTGACTGCGGAGGCGGCGAGGCGGAGCTGACAGCGGGATCCCCCGGAGCGACTTCGGCGCTTTGGACGGCCTGAATTGGCCCTGCTGGTCCCGGTGAGTGGGGCGGGGCGCTACGCTAGCCCGGTGCTGCGGAGGTGGTGCTAGGCCGCGATAGCCCGCGCCGCGCGAGCTCGGGCCGGGGGGGCTGGGGTAAGGGTCGGCTGAGGAGCGGAGTGGCCGGGAAGGACAGAGGCTTAGGCGGAACCACGTTCTAGGCTGCCAGGGAGAGTGCTCATCGCCACGCACGTTGCACCGGGAGGCCTGCTACGCTGGGTGATGCAAGCCTGAGGAGCGCCCGCCATCTTGGGGCCTCCTCTCTCCTGGCTGCTGATCATTGCACACCGGCGTCGGCGCATATCCAGCGCTACCTGTCCTACCATTGGCGCTGTCAGGAGAGGGGACCCGGACCCGAGGGCCCTTCAGCGCTGCCTTTCTGCTGCCTTGGGCTCTAAGCTTTACTGCTCATATTTGCACTGTGAGACTACACGAAGATTGCTTGGCGCGCTTCACCCGCTGGAGTGACGGTACTGCTTGGCCTGGACTGGGGGTGCCTGTGGGCCTGGGCCTGGGCCTATTTCACAGTGAGCGGTGACTGGTGGATGCTCTAATATCATTTTGATAGGCTTACCTGAGATCACTGCCCTGCATAGCCGAGTTTTAGACCGCGCTGAGTTAGATCGCAGTCATGGGCAGGCCTGATGGAAACCAGCCTAAAATCAACTTTGAAGCGAAAAAGACTGCGCATACATCCTCCGAGGCGCCCGCCGACTCCGACCAGGGTGGGGCTGTTGGGGGTACACCTAATCTGGAATCCACACTGGTGGCTATGCAGAAGACTCTACAGTCTATTGAGGGCACCATGGAGTCAGTAAATCATCGTCTTGATCAAATGGCGACACAATTTGACCGTCAGAACGAGCGGATGGGAGAGGTGGAACAGCGAGTTTCCGCCACGGAGGATGGTCTGGCCACGGTCTCGTCCAAAGTATTTAGTATGGAAAGAGTGCTGACGGTCATACAAGCGAAGAATGAGGAGTTAGAAGGGAGGTCCAGGAGGAACAACGTTCGCGTTACAGGCTTGCCGGAATCCACGAACGTGGGGCGCATGGAAGACTTCATGGAACGCATGATCGTCGACATATTTGGGGCTGACCAGCTATTCTGTGTCTTCATTGTGGAGCGTGCGCATCGGTCCCTAGCTAAGAAGCCTCCGCCGGGAGCGCCGCCGCGACCTATTGTGGCTAGGATCCTGAACTATAGGGACCGGGACACTATTCTGCGGCTTGCCAGGGAGAAGGGCTCCATAGACTATCAAGGTAACAAACTGGAGTTTTATCCCGACTTCACCATGGCAGTGCAGACAGCACGTAAGGAATTCGCTGCGGTGAAACAATTACTGAGGGCGGAGACCATCGCTTATGCCATGTTGTACCCTGCGCGTCTTCGGATTGGTCCTCCTTCGGATAACAAGATTTTCTCCTCACCCAAGGCAGCCATGGACTATGCCAAAAGAATGAAAAAACGTGCTAAAGAACCGCCTGGACGTCATGAAGGGGATGATGAAAGGCTGGACGAGGAGGCCTGACCTTCATTGCACTGCTAGCTATGGTGATGGGGGGACTGCGGAGTATTGCACTGGGTCGCCTCTATTGTAGCGTATGCATTATTTGCTGAAGAGCCGCCCGGGCGTTTCAGCCCCTGGACCACTTTGCACTGTTGCTCTACATGTTGCGCGAGGGGGAGTGCTCTGATTGACGCTGCCCCTGTTGGTGCTGCCATGCTGCTTCAGCGGGGGCTCTCTTCCAGTAGAACTCAGCTGAATGTGGTTCTGTTGTGCAATATATGCCACTACGCTGGATGAGGTGACCTGTCTGGGATTTAGGCGCTGTTCTTTGGGTGTGGACGCCTTCGGGGGCGCCCAGTGCAATGTACTGTTATATGTATGCCATCATGTCTGATGCTCTGACCGTGGGGGTGGGTAGAGGGGTTGGGGTTGTTGTCAACTACGCCCCCAGATAAGGGAGATCCTCAAATGTGGCTGTTTGCATTGTTGGGGGTTGCAAAGGGGGGGGACACGGGGAGGCTTTGGCAAGTTGGGAGTGCTGAAGTGGGCGGCGGGTTGGGGGATGGGATGTTGAAACTTGTTGGGATGTTGTTGTTTTTCCTGGTCAAGGGGAATGAGTCTGAGACATCTATGGGCTGTGAGTGGGGCTGCAGTTGGGGGTTCCGGGTCTTTACCAGCACTACTGGTGTTGTCTCCGGGTTGGTGAGAGATGGGGGATGGTCTAGCGGGTGGGGGCTGCCGAGGAAGAACTCACTGCTGGGATGCTTACACCTTTGGCGATATGGATAGGGGGGGCACCGTCACGTGTGTTACATGGAATGTGCGAGGGCTAAACAAACCGCAGAAAACTAGACAAATGCTTGCCTTTTTGAACAGACATGGAGCACAAGTAGCGTTTCTGCAGGAGACGCATCTCAAGGGTGCGGCGGCTGAAATGGTGGGCAAACAGTGGGCGGGGGCGAGGTGGGCCACGTCGTATTCTTCCTATGCCCGTGGGGTAATGATTCTGATAAAAAAGAATGTTCCGTTTGAGGTGCTACATGAGGAGGTGGACCAGGATGGTAGATATATTGTTGTGCAGGGTAAAATGTGTGGCACGTTAATCACTCTTCTCAATGTCTATGGTCCTAATATAGATGACCCTGATTTTTTCATTGCGCTCTGGAACAAGCTGTATAACCTACCACCATCGGCAATCCTCTGTGGGGGGGACTGGAATGTTGCGTTGGATTCTGAGTTGGATAGGAGGCATGACCGGCCTTGTGAGCGTAAGAGAGTGACGGATGCAGTGCGCGAAGGTATGAATGGGCTGCAAATGTTGGATGTTTGGCGCTTGCGGAATCCTGGCAGGCGGGAGGGAACTTGCTACACATCAGCGCACAATACGTGGTCGAGATTGGATTACTGGTTATTGACCCGAGATATGAGTGGATGGGTGCTGAATGCGGAACACCTGCCCCGCACGCTTTCTGACCATGCCCCTGTTACACTGAAACTGCGGATACCTACACATGCTCCTGCTCCATTTACTTGGCGACTCTCCCCTGGAGTGTTAACGGATCAAGTGTTGTGTGAGCGTCTGCGGCAGATAGTTGAGGAGTTCTTTGAGACCAATGTGGGCTCCGTGGATAGTATGATCACGGTGTGGGAGGCCTTTAAGGTATCAGTGCGGGGTGCATGTATCGGGTTGCGGTCCAGGGTCCTCACGTCCATCAGAGACTCTATGTCCAAACTGGAAAGGGAGTTGTTGGCTTTAGAGCGCCGACTGGAGGAAGGGGCGGACATCACATTGCTAGCGGATATTAGGGCGAAGGTCACAGAATATAATGAATTGGCTGACCAGGAGGTGAAATTTCTGTCCAAACGCGCTACAGCCAGATATTATGGAGAAGGGGGTAGGCCGGGCAAGGGACTTGCAGATAGGATTCGAGACCCTTGGGCTAGGCACTGCACTGTATTGGAAATTGAAGATCAAGGAGATGTGGTGACTACGTCGGATGGTATACTTGCCTGCTTCTCGAGACATTATGCGCAACTCTATGAGCATAGGGAAACGGCGAAGAGGCAGAAATATCGCGGTATTTGGAGGATGTGGCGCTGGTGTGGCTCTCCAGGGGTCAACAGGAATTCCTAATGCATCATGTTACTGAGGCGGAATTTAGAGACGCAATAGCAGCCCTACCGAATGGGAAGGCGGCTGGCACAGATGGCTTGCCCGCCGAATTTTATAAAACATATGCAGATTTGCTTATTCCGCGACTGGCTATGGTCCTGGAGGAGGCTTTTGAATGCGGACGGCTTCCGGGGACTATGAGAGAGGCGCTCTTGGTGGCGCTCCCTAAGCCCGGTAAACCTCTAAATTGGTGCGAGTCGTACCGTCCCCTTTCACTCATGAACACTGATGTTAAAATAATTGCCAAAGTGTTAGCCACGAGACTGCGTCTCCTCCTGCCGGTTATGGTACTACCTGATCAATCGGGGTTTATCCCCCTCCGGTCCACCACTCACAACCTGAGGACCCTATTCGCCGTCCTACATCTCCTTAAGCCAGACCTAGCCGCGGTGGCGGTCATGCTTGATGCCGCCAAGGCCTTCGATTTAGTGGCATGGAAGTATATGCTGGCCGTTCTG
This sequence comes from Lissotriton vulgaris, assembly GCF_964263255.1. Taxonomy (NCBI): domain Eukaryota; kingdom Metazoa; phylum Chordata; class Amphibia; order Caudata; family Salamandridae; genus Lissotriton; species Lissotriton vulgaris. The sequence goes on along the minus strand of NC_141691.1, from coordinate 2,022,220,187 downwards.
CATCGGATGGGGGTGCCTTTCTTCTTCACGTCACTAATTGCCCTGTTGTATAATGCACCCACGGCAAGAGTTAGGATTAATGGTCATGTTTCTACCTCCTTCCCAATACAGCGGGGGACAAGGCAGGGCTGCCCTCTTTCGCCCCTGCTTTTTGCCATCATGATGGAACCGTTGGCCTGTGTCTTGCGGCAGAGGTATGCGGAAGCAGCGCTGAAGTTCCCTCTCAGATCGTTGGCCGTGTCAATGTACGCTGACGACATGGTCCTATATGTCAGGGACCCGGCGCTTCACCTGTAAAACATAATTCGAGAGTTCATTAAATTCGGCCGGCACTCAGGACTGACCATAAACTGGGACATGTCAGTGGTGCTGCCTCTCACGGATGTTACTCACCGGGTTCCATTGGAATTCCCGCTGGAATGGGCGACGGAGTCAATTAGATACCTGGGAGTTTGGGTGCACAGGGATTGTCAAGAAGTCATAAGGGCCAACTACGGCGTTGCCATTTTCAACCTGGAAGACCAGGTGGCGAGATGGACTCGTCTCCCACTGACTCTGGCGGATCGCGTGTCTTTGATTAAAATGGTAGTGCTGCCGAAATTTCTTTACCTCTTCGTCAACATTCCAGTCCCGCTGAGGTCACACTTCTTTGCGAGACTGCAGTCCCTGTTGATATCTCTCACCTGGGCCGGCAAGCGGCCGCGAGTGACTTGGGAGGTACTGACCAAGCCATACGATCTGGGTGGGTTCGCCCTGCCGGATATGAGGCTTTATTATCTTTGCGCACAGGCACACTTTGCGAGCTACTGGATAAATTCTCCGCCATACACTCCGCACGTAGCATTGGAAGCAAGCGCAGTCCTGCCGTACCCGCTAAGGGCTATGATAGTAAATAAGCACTCGGTGTTTGAGAAGGGGGAGATTGATACCGTGCGGCTCACGGCGACTGCATGGACTAACCTGGGTAAACGAGCTGGCAGACTACCGCTATACGCCCCGGCTATGCCGCTACTTTATCACTCGGATATCTCTGTCTCGGGCGAACCGGGAGGGCTGCAGATTCTGCGGGAGGCTGGACTACAGACTATGGGGGACCTATTTCCGGGAGCATCGTTTCTCTCCTCTCAGGAGATGACAACCCGCTCGACGAATGCTACTATGTCCACCTTTGTGTATGTCAGGCTACGGGCTGACGTGCGTGACTTATACCCAACATATCCGGAGGATCCATTGGCCCTAGGTGCCTTGCAGTTGCTATATACGATCAAGGACAGGACTAAATTGCTATCTAAACTATATAAGGCTGCACAGGAAGATGAGGGTGGGGGGGCGACCCTGGCCAGAGCAAGGTGGGATAGGAGTCTCCCGGAACCGCTGAGTGATGACGATTGGAATGAATGCTGTGCTATGACTGGGGGGTATGTGATCAATGGCAACTTCCGCCTTCTGCATTATAAATTTCTACAACAGTGGTACTATACGCCGGCCCAACTGGTACGATATGGGCTCAGGACCACTGCTCAATGTGTCCGATGCGGAGCCGAGGACGCTGACTTTGTACACCTTGCCTGGGGATGCTCGCGCGTCTACGATTTCTGGCAGGAGGTGACTGAAAGGCTGACTGTCATGGCTTGAACTGAGGTAAAGCTGGATGTACGCCTGTGTCTGTTGGGCATTGCTTCTGGTGTGGCTGCGCCGTCGCGGCGGCTTGTAGTGCTGGCGCTTCAATTAGCCAGAAGGAGGGTTGCTATGGTTTGGGGAGGGAGGAGAGCGCCTGAGGTGCAATTGTGGCTGAAGGATATGGCCTATTGCAGGGACCAACTGAACTGTTACTATGACGAGTTACCTGCGGAGTCTCGCCCGAGGGATGTTTGGGCTCCGTTTACACTTTATATGCTGTCTTTAACAGACACTAATAGCGACGAGAGTGGGACGGCTGCTTTGTCTGACGGCGAGGAGGGAGCTGCTTGAGATGTTCTTGTGCGGAGGCGATTGGATTGCCCTGTATCTAGTGTGGAGTGCCTGGGCGGTGGGCATGACAGTGAGAATGTAGAGGACTGCAGGGACCAGCATGGCACCCATGACTTACCGATCCTTGCTACGGCCTTTGGAGGGCTCTGAGAAGGGGGTGAATGTTCCCTACCTGGGGAAGCACTGTTAGACATATGATGCATTGGCTGCCCTACCACACCATGCCTACTGGACTTGGACTACTCACTGAAACCAGGATAGGACGGGGGGGTGGGTTGGGACTTGTTGAAGTTGCCTTTCTTTATGAAAACTGAAAATTAGACCGAGATCACATGGGGGCGAACGACCGCACTCTAAGGGTGTGCTGTAAATATTACATCTGGATTAACTGTAAGTGCCTACGTGAGCTAAGACTTCTGGACTCCTGCACTCGTGCCTCTGGCGAATGATGTCAAGCTTGTATGATATCTGTGGTACACCGATTGCGGCCGGCCCCAGCAGTGGGTTGTAGGCACACCGCTGTGTATATGAACAATGTGCAATAAAGGTCTTCCAAAAAAAAAAAATAATAATAAATTAACACATTTCACGAATCTTGGGACCAGTCAATTGGTCTTACCGTTAGGTTGCTCGGCGGCCAATGTCCCGGTGAAAATGTTGGAGGGTAGGCCCAGCCCGCCTCGCACGGGCTCAGGCAGCAAGGGGAGGCGCGCGTTGTTGCTGAGTGCGGGGGCTCCTGGGCAATGGAGTCCCGCTGGCTCACTCTCTCCAGTCCGGCTCCTGGCAAGTGTCCCCAGTCAGCTTTTGGTAGTAGGGTGTCAGAACCGTGATAGCACCTCTATATTACAATAATTTGCTTTTGCATTTTGTTCACACATGCCTGGATGACCATACAATAATTCAAAAAGTCCACGCCGGCAGCCTACCTGGAACTCGCATTTTCATCACATGTTAAACACAAATACCTTTGTCTAAGGTTGGGAAACCTGCCAACCAATGCCGATCAACCTAAATGGAGGACCCCGGACATCAAGGAGTGCAATCTATGCGGTGCAGCAAAGCAAGATCTCATTCACCTGATCTGCATTTGTCCCGCATTGGACCAGGAACGCCAGAATAGGCTAAAAGCGAATTTCAAACAATATGGCATTCGCACTTGTCGTTCAGCGATTATACAAGTCCTATGCTCTGCGGACCCTCAGTTTATCTGTAGAGCAGTTAAATTCATCACCAACTTTGAGGAAAAGAGAGGAACTTACAATACTGGTGCAATTATTCCCTCTATAACTGTCTCTACCCTCTTGAAGCTCAAAGGACATTTTTATTAACGATTTTAACTTCTAATTATGTATGTATCTCCAGACTAGCTTTTTCTTCCCCTTTTTTAATACTATGGCATCTTATCTTTTGTATTGGTTTTTATTAACTATACATATAAAGAATTGTAAAAGCATTGACTTGATTGAACACAACAAACCAACATTTGAGGTGCGGAAGTTTTTCCAGCAGGGACCACTACTTCCACATTTGAATTTATTGTATGTTTTGTGGTTAACAGCACTCAAGTTCATTTGAAGGTGTGATCTGATACTTATAATATCAGAGGGCGTCAGTAAGTCACGCAACCCTTAGCACTAATACAAATAGATAAAGTTGGCAGGATTTAATGATGACAGGGACAAGGTTTTTAATTAAATCTTCTCGGGACAGAATATTCAAAATAGAAACATGACAATACCGACTGACAAATCTCAGGGACTAAAACAACTGTTCATAAAGTTTGCCAAAAAGTTTGATGAATTCAAATGTAGAGGACCACAGAATGAAATAATGCCTGTGGCCTCGGCCTCGGCCTCAGCCAGTAAATGTGACCCATCTAGTATCAGAAACTGAAATAAGTGAAACTCGAGGTGAAATATCAACGACTGTGGGGGGAGGGGAAATACCAATGCAGACTCCTCTTTTTTAACAGAAATAGAACGGTACAGAAAGGGAACCAGATCAGGCTTCTACCAAAAGACTACAAGAACAAAAGAACCAGACGAGTGGGAAGAAAGATCAAGCACAAACCAGGCCGAAAAAAGAGTAACAAAATCCACATCATGCATTCAAAAGAACTAAGTGCTGAAGTGGGTGAAGTACCTAAAGATACATCTGTGTCTAAAACTACTAGTAATTAGACTACTAGTCTAATTACTATGTTTCAATTGTCAATCTATCACAACGTGTACTATATATTGCAGAAAAAAATGTTTTAAGGAAAGGCTTAAGCTTCTGCGCTATGTCTAATGTCTAATATGGATATTCAGATCCATATCGATTTGTTTAAATTTGTGTGCAGCCTAAAACTAAAACAATATTTTAATGCCAATCAGAAACCGTATCCAATTCCTATTTTTTTAGTTACCAAGAGTGACAAAACGATTAAAGATATTCAAGATCTACAAATGGTGTTGTCATCAGATGAGAGCACTGGGCCAGCAACAACTATTGGTGAAATTTTACAAGATTTGGATATAGCCACCAATTTAAATATGGATAGTGAACGTAGGACTAAATCGATCTTTTTACCCCTGTTGCCACCAGAGAATCTGAGCGATTCATTTTAAAGGGCGTAACATTCATTTTAGATACCAAGGACTTATTGAACAAACTGGAAGACCTGGTTTATTCAGAGGAATTAACATTTATTTCACTTGATGTTAATGCTCTATACACTACATTCCTCCAAAAAAAGACAAGGCAGGTCAAGACAATCCAATAAACCCATGGGTTTCTACAGGTGTACTGCATACAGTGTCTGCCAATACGCAGAAAATAGAACAATGAGCTTCAGTTATGATACAGGACAGGTCTATAAAATAAGACATTTCATTAACTGCAACACTAAATATGTAGTGTACTGTAATGTGTGCCACTGTGGCCTAATTTATGTGGGAAGTACAATTAGGCCCTTAAAGGAATGGATCCAAGAGCACGTCAGAGCTATTCGGAATGGGAACACTATCTACCCACTTGCTGTCCATTAAAAGAATATGCTTGCAACAACAGAGATTGTAAAACTCAGTTTTCATGGAATTGCCATAGCAGATGAATATGCATGAGGTGGTAACAGAAGGTTAGCAATGAAAAAAACTTGAAACTAAATGGTTGATAAAACTTAAATCTGTAGACATAGGGCTCAATGTGGATAGGGAGTTACATGTTTTTCCTCTTGACTGATATTTTGCATTATTAGAGTGTTTATACTAACTGATACTCAATAACAACTTAAATATGCCTCCTGTCATAACAAATCATGGTGGAGTATAATTTACTGTGGATACATTAGTTATAATCTGTATCAGGAATCACTATGCATTAAGGTTTGTTATACATATTGTTCACTTACTTCTATGTGTACTTTATCTAACTCTCTGGATTTGGTGAGCTTTCTTTTTTGACATTTTGAACTTTCGACATTTTGTGTGTTTCTTAACCACCCTGCTGTACATACAGTGCGGTTGTAATGGCAGACAAAATTTGTGGAACGTGATAGACTTAGAATGACATCGCAGGCTCTGTCTATGCTTACTTAAGTATATGGGTCCGTAACATCTTAAATCTAGGGACACTATCTATGTTAATTTTACCTTTTTTGATACAATTAGATAACACTATAGTACAAGGTACTATCTATAGTACTCAGTTTTGGGCACAAATATGGTGGGCCTAGCAAAGATACATTTGTTCATTTTCTTTGGTATGGTGAACCTCAGTACTATAATGAATTTGTGTGCACTTTGGACTAATGGTGACAAATAGTTTGATACTATTATCGCATTGTATATTTCAACTTTAGACCACTTTAAAATGGCGCTGCTGATGACTCCGCAATGCTAGATTTCTAATATCAGTATATGGACTTTATACGTAGAGTTCATGTGTACAACGTGATCGTGGTGACCATCGGAATTTTACGAGGTACTGGGAACATCAAGTACTTTATAGACTAGTACTATTATTATGCTCTCTTACTTTTCATAGATTATATAAACAGGATGTGTAGTTGGAGACCGTTAAGTATATATAGTATTGCCATATTATTGTGCTACAAGACACCCAATAGACTGCAAAAATTTATATTATATCGAAATACAAGATTGCATTCTAATCAGGACTTTTTCCTATGGACAATACGAAGAGCATGACCCCTTCAAAATGGTGCTACCTTTTGTTCTGTATTTTGGAACTGGGCACACTAATGTACGGTACAGAAGCGCAAGAGTAACATGACTACAGACGGCTTTGAAAATACTGAGGGAAATGGACGCGCAGCTTCGTTGAGGAGAGCACAGACTCACTTTTGGTCAAACTAAAGATTATTCTTGGGTAAGTGCAATTATTGGGATAATGAGCGACTGGATTAGTGGTGCACTAAACCATTTAATGGGCCTTATATTCATGGTAATTTACTGATAGTATATTTTGTATAACTTTCATTTACAGTGAGGAAGCTTATCAGGGACTTACTCATCACGTGTCAAACTCAGTCCTCTTTATCGCGATTTCTTATGACAAGCCTAAAATTTCTCTAGGATTTTACTTTTATCTAACTTTAAATATGGTGTCCAGTCTTCTAAATAACACTATTTGATTTTCTAACCATGACTTTATTGAACAATCAAATTATCAAATTGCGCTTGCCCTGTATATTAGTAGTCTACTGGCAATGTTCAACATCACAATAATCTTTGATTACTGATCATTAACAGTAATACAGAACATAAAGGATTTGGGTCATGATATAATACACAGTATGCAAAAACATGGTTAATTGCATCTCTGAAAGGCAACATTGTATTTTATTGAAACTTTTTACTGGGATGTAGGACTGACCTTCCAATTACTTACAAGTACATTTACTGCATATGTTTAACATATGGGAACCACTTTATGCGCTATACTATGGTCAGATGTTCAGTATCAGGATAGATACATGGACCAATCAAATGATTTGCTATACAATTTGTATTCCAAACTTTTATTAGAGTTTGGCTTAACTACGATTTATAGATTTTGCCATCTCAATGAGTCTCATCCACAATAGTCCAGCGATTTGACTCATTGTACTCTCATCGTTACAGATTCTGATTTATTTATACTTGTCCGGGCGTGACTTTTGACGTTGTTGCAGGGGAAACCTATGGACATGAACAAATAAATACCTGAATTTAGAACTGGGGGGTTTACAATGTTACCACTATTTTACCAGAACTGGGCGGAATCAAGCATAGACTTTTTGACATGACTTTTGGTGAAGGATTTATTTCACTTTTGGTGCCTTTCAGACTCTTTTCCTTTTGGTGAAACTTCAGGCTAAGAGCACAATATCTGGTCTTTTTCTCTCACTTTAATGATACTCTTACCCTCTGGAATGATCAATAGAGCTTTCTTCTAAATATGAGACAAATATTTTCGTGCCATTTAATCTGTTTGAAAAAGAATGGCGATTGCTTGTATTCAGAAAATGAATTAACAAATGTCTGTAATCTTACCATTACATTGTATGAACAAAGACAACATGCATTATATTGACATTCCAGCCTTGAAATAGTCAATAAAAGATGAAACACATGTTGGCTGATCTATGCTGGAAGTTCCAATGAATAAACCAACAGTGGAAATAATTTGAAAAAATACAAGGACTCTTGTGTTGCCTTCATTCTTGAGAAGAGAGATTAATGACTTTTGACATATTGTGCTATAATGATATCTTGATTAACTGTATTTGTGTTTCCAATATATCCATGACTTAATGTTAATGTTTTAAAAATTAGATCCCTTTGGGAATTTTTGCATACTTCACAACACTCCTGATTTATTTATTTATTTATTTACGGTTTTTATAGAGCGCGTAGTCACCCGTGAGTATCCCAGCGCTATACCTCGAAATCCAGAGGAGAAGGAGTGCAGAAGAATTGGGGGGTTTATGGGAAGAGAAGAGTTTTGAGCGAGCCAGATGTTCGGGGGTAGAGAGAGCCCTTTTTGTCCCAGGAGCAGAATCTCTGTTTTTGACCCATTAAGCTTGAGGGCTGAGTCGTTCATCCATTGGTGTATTTTGGAGAGACAGCCATGTAGGTTGGAGGGTTCTTGCTTGGGGCCAGATAGAGTTACCACCAGCTGTGTATCATCAGCATAACTGATGATAGTCACTCCAAATGGGGTGACCACCTCCTCCAGTGGGGCCATGCACACGTTAAATAACGTGGGGCTTAGTGACGAGCCCTGGGGCACACCACACCGGAGGGGGATGGCAGGGGAGCGGCTGTCACTTTCCCAGACTTGGAAGGAGCGTTGGATTCCAGTCCACATACCCCAGACCCCAGCTAATACACACTCACTATTTAACTACCAATTTCTAAAATTTGCCAATTGATCAACAATGTAGTAAGTGTTTCATTTATTAGTACATTAAGAGTTCTTAACACATTAAAAATCACAATAAAATACAATGTTTAAGATTAAAAAACAGAAAAGGCTGTGACAAGTCAATATTATTACACAATTAAAAGCTTAATTTGAAAACTTATCACCAGCATTAATGCCTTAAAAAAAGAAAAAACAATGTGTCTTATTAAAAAAGGACCAATGAGCCCTCTCTGTTCTGTTGATACTTAATGTTAATGTTTACTTATTTATGAGAGTGCTGAATGAGGTTCTACTAGATTCATATTGCCAAGTATCCCAGCTACAGCAACACATTTCACTGTATTAGATCTCAGCTCTGCTTTCTTTTCCATTCCTTTGCATCCCGATTCGAAATATCCTTTTGCATTCCAATTCCAGCAGAAAAGACTAACGTGGGAAAGGCTCCCACAGGTCGTTACAGAGTCCCCATCTATCTTTTCCAGTGCCTTAAAGACAGATTTAGACTTTGTACAGTTACCGAGGGCTTAACCCTAGTTCAGTATATAGATGATTTACTGCTAGCATCACCATCACTGGCAGCCTGTACAGAAGACATTGTGGCATTGCTCTGCCACTTGGCACAGAAAGGTTACAAGGTCTCACCAAAAAAGTTACAGTTCTGCATACCCATAGTGAAATACCTGGGATATGAATTATCCGAAGGGACAACAAATTACTATCAGAGAGAGTAACAGCCATTGCACACTTCAGAAGATCATGCAGACGGAAAGAGATACAAGCTTTCTTAGGAGTAGCAGGATATTATAGGCACTATATACCAAACTTTTTATTGATTGCAGGCCCACTTGAAGCCCTCACACACAAAGAAGTGCCATTCACAGTGTCAGAGTCACCAGTTTGCGAAAACGTTTGTGTCGCTAAAGAATGCCTTGAGTACAGCACCAGCACTAGGGATACCCGAATACACCAAAGATTTCCACCTGTTTTGCCATGAAAAAGGGGGCTGCTCATTGGGAGTATTGACACAAAAACACAGCTCTTTCTACCATTCAGTGGCCTACTTCTCGGCTACCCTAGACCCTGTCGCTGCATCACTGCCGTCATGTTTGAGAGCGGTAGCATCAGTGGCCCTGGCAGTGGAACAGTCAGAGAACATGGTCCTAGCACATGTTCCACATCTGGTCGACACCTTGTTGACAACAAGAAAAACTCAGCATTTGACAAATACACGTCTCACTAGATATGAACTGACCCTGTTAACAGCCCACATTATTATCAAGAGATGTACCACCTGTAACCCTGCTTGTTTGTTGTCCTTTGAGTATGACAATGATGACCCTACAACAGATGATGATTTTGATGACTGTGTGCTAGTCACAGATATGTACACAGAGGTTCAACCTGATTTAGGAGATACACCCTTCCCACATGCAGATGGAGATCTATTTGTTATTGGTTCATGCATCAGAGATAACACAGTATCACTGCAAACCTCTTATGTTTTGGATGGGGCAAAGCTGACCAACTACAAAAATGTTCAAGCTGCAGAACATATCCCATTAACAAGGGCACGTAAACAGGCTGAAGGAAGAATAGTGAACATATACAAAGACTGCCAATATGCTTTAGGGGAGGCCCATGATTTTGGCTAGCCGTGGGCTATGAGGGGATTTCTCACCTCAGCTGGATAACAAATACAGCATGCACCATTAATAGCACAGCCATTACAAGGCCTGTTACAATGAAAAAGAGTTGCAATTTTAAAATGTTCTACATACACTTCCCCCGAAGACTATGTATCATGGGGCAATGCATTCATTGATGCAGAAGCAAAAAGAATAGCACTAACAGGTTGTGAAAATGCAGTGGTTTAGATTGCACCTGCTCCACATGATACTAGGGTGAAGATTGTTTATATGCACAATGATCCAAAGTAAATTCAGAAAAGGGCGTGGGTGGAAGAGAAGGAGGAATGTAAAAGGGGAGGATGTAGGCAAACAGAAGTGGAAATATGGAATGGTCCAAATGGAAAAATATGTTTGCCAATGACAATGCTTTATCCCATTTCCACTTTTCCATTGACCATCACATGCAGGACGTGATGGGATGATCCAACTGTTTTTCCAATGCTGGTATAATGCAAAACGTTGCCAACAGGCTCAACGCCTATTTAAACAATGCACTGTCTGCTCATAATATAATATTGGAAAGGGTACCTCCACTACCCCAGGCCACTTCGCTGCCCCTTATCGACCCTTCAAGATCCTGCAGATCGACTTCATTGACACCCCCCCACTCGCAAGTACGTGTTGGTATGTTGTGTAGCATTTTAGGATCCAAGCGTAATTTACCGATTCATGCCCTTATATGGCTATAATTCACATTGCCCTTATATAGGCATAGAAATCATACCCATATTTAGATATAAACCATCCAGTCCAAAGACAGGCATGTCTACTTCCACTAGTTCCAAAAAGCCACAACAATTTCTAGGAAAACTCGGCTTCAGCAGTCAGGGACATACCCTTGCTTGAATATTGATTTGTCCTGGAAATCATGGAGTTTGAACTACCATTCCCTTGGGGTTCTATGATGATGTTATTATGTCCGACTTTACGTTAAACTAGGCACCTTCAAGATATAAATATGCCTACACTTGTCCTAGCAAACACACGGTGGTTCGGAGCAGCTCGACTATCTACTTGCCCAACGCAGCTCGCTACAACAAGTGCAGAAGGAAGCCGACCTCCAGCTGACGCACTGACAGAGAAGGCTGCCTTTCTCTTGATGAGAATCCAGCTCTAGTGTTTCCAAGCTCCCCTCGCAGGTTGTTGGGAAATTGAGTCCCAAGACAGAGATACCAGACCTCCTTCATTCTGAAACCAAGGTACGGAGCTGATTAGACCCTAAGAGAAATCTTGGATAGATTCTTGGCACAGAAAAACTAAACCTATGCTATACCTCACTTACTTCTTCCCTCGTACTAGACTTAGGTTAGGTACATTGGGTAGGCGTCTTTTAGAAGCACCAGTTGAGTACTTTTAGCATTTGATATATATGTATGTATTTATCTGTGGTTTAGAAACCATACAATGCTTTTACAGTATTATTTCATAATACTCTTCTTACTGGATGCAATATACTTTGCAACCATATTAAGATTGTAGCAGTTCACTTTACTTGCATGAGAAAGAAGACTGTTCAATAAATTCTTATATTGAAAATGCCTGTCTCTCTATTTCTCTGCACCTCTGATGAAACGAAGCATGCACAATTGAAGATCAGTTATATTCTTGTGGAAACAAAGTTGTCATGTTTATGCAGTTGTCAGAAACGAATCCCTTCTTGTTTATTCGAGAAAGTTTCTAGTGACCTCTGAGCTAGCTGGTACTCGCAATTAAATCTAATATATTCGATAGAGACCCAGTCGACCTAAGTCCTATGTCAAATCTATAGGATATATTATTCCAATGCACAGAGCCTATTGGGAATATAGGAACTACACTACATTGCGCCCAACGTTTGGTAAGGCACTAATTTAACGCTAGATACTAGAGTAACTAAGTCGTGCTTTTCACAGAGACCCCTTTTTCCCGTAAAATACTCCAATAGACGTCTGGAGTGTGTAAAAGGATAAAATATCCGCCATTACTGAGTAGGACGAAAATCCTATGTATTAGTTTTTGGTTTGATTCAACGTTGAAGGATACAATATTGTGCACCTTATCTTTGTTTCCTTGAAACTTGCTCGCCATCTTTCATTAAACAATGTCGCCTAACTGCGACAATAACGCAACCGGTGGAGCTGCAGCAACTTCAAACTAATCAGGTTTAAACATTACAGGTTTCCAAAAAACTGACCTGGATGCTATATTCATCCCGGAAAACTTAAGGAAAACTATCACTATAATACTTAGAACAAATGGTCTATCACCTAGAGGTGGTAGGGTAATTTTTGTCATAGAGGCACATGAATATCGGCAGACAGAGGTATTCTATTCATGGATAATCTTCCTTGAAGCAAATGCAGTAACGCATGTGTTTCACTTCTACAAAGTAGAGGATAATCCAATGGAATACGTTCCTTTCGAGGACATTGAAATTCCACTAACTTACCAAGAGAATCAGCTCTGGTTTAAAGGCGCCCTACAAATTCAAAATCACATTACCAGGCTTGGTTCACTAGGTAGACCAGGAGCAACATGGCCGGTACTAGCCAGCTATACACCACATCCTGACATTGAAGAAATGTTGAGTGAAGAACTATTAGTTCAACTAAAACTAATACAATTCATAGACAATTTTGTCCAATATTCATGCAGATTCTAACAGTCCAACCTCCTGTAAGGATTCCACAACAAATCCCTCACCAGGGGAACACAAATAAAATTACACCACAGACTATACAATCAGTCATTGGTAAATTGCCCGCAAAAAGGGAACAAATTCCATTCTGGATAGCTCAAAAAATTACTCAAATGGAGGCAGTATTTCCTTACAGTACACCTCATGAGATATACAGAATTTTAACAATCTGTTTACCAATGGGGATCGCACCACACCTGGAAGACTGCAACACTTGGGGTACAGTCTTTGCTGCAATTTACACAAAAACACATGATGTTCAGTATATGGCGGTTATACCAGACGTGTTGAAACAGATTCAAAATGAATACGGGCAGAGCCTGCTTTAAATCTGGGTATGAAATTACGGAAAGATTTCAAACAGGTCTCAGCTATAATATTAGCTAATATTAAAGGTGAAGCAGCATCAGTAGCGATCTTCCAAAAAATAAGGGAAATTGATATAACTGAGCAACCATATAAACTTGCCAGAATAATTGAAAAATCTCAATTGGGGAATTGTGTGATAGTTTTGCCTGTTTGCGGATTTGCACATCCGCAAACAGGGAAAAGTATCACACTTAAACACACATCAGATTGTAATTCCAGTGTTCTGATATATGCAATTAAGTGTCCATGTGGATTTGTTTATGTTGGGCGCACCTCAAGGAAGGTGAAAGTGCGGATGACCGAGCACAAAAGTATGATATGAACTAAGAACATGAAATCTTGTTTGGCAGTACATTGGCAAGAGCATGGTCACACAATACCCCAATTGAGATTTACTGTACTAGAGAGATTGAAGGAGACACCACATGTTGATGTAACCAGATTATTGGCACAAAGAGAAACATATTGGATAAAGTCCCTGAGGACACTGATTCCCTATGGACTCAATGATAAGTTAGAGATGATTTGCTTTTTGTAAATAAAATGTATATGTACTGAATTAATATTTAATTTTTGCACGGGATCACATTCACACATTATCGGATTCATGCTCAAAAAAACCTCACTAGCACTGATTTCATATTAAAGGATTTTTTACAGGATTATTTTTGAGAATTATTTTTGAGAATAGTTTATACGTGGGCCATCAGTTTTATTCTTAGATAGGAGACCAATGTACCTATCATAAGTCGAGCAAACGAGACATTAGTCATGTTTTAGTTTGTCTAGAACGAGCTTGTGAATACAGATGCCATCTTGGGTAGAGAGAACAGATTCTATAGTCCTTTGTTTATGTTTGTAGCGAGGGTGACGTAACACGCCAACTTTAGGCACCCGGAGATAGTTCCGAAACACAGGGACAGCGTTTGGTAGCTTTTACGAACGAACACGCAAAGAAATAGGTAAGAACTGGGCGCACTTTGAAGGCAGAGCCTTGATTTTATAGTCTTTCTGTGAACATAGATTGTAAGCTTATACGGCGTCATTTTAATTGTATTTTAGGAAAGGGGCAGAGACTAAGGCGTAGTAGCACTGCGGACACTGTTCGAACATTGCTTCTGACACAAGTGAGTGATTATTTGGTGACGTACGCATAGGTTTTATCTATCACAAAACTTGGTAACTTAGGTAATTATGGATAACATTGTTTCTTCTCTAGAAGTTTACAAGAAAACCGACAAGCATTTTGATACACCACGCTTACCCGTTCGATTATCATCAGTGAAGGTAGGAGTGTGAACGAGTTAGTAGCATGACTCTATGACACCTGAGCACACACATGGTTTTTTGGTGAATAGCGTTTGGGCACTGAGTAAGCATATCACAGTATTTTTAGTTGTCGTTTTGAGGTACACACTTTTCAGTCACTGGTGAACTTTTGTGAGCAGGATTACTGGTAATGCATTATATGTGAGAACCTAGCTGGGTATTCTCTGGTTTCTGATAAAACATTTTGTGGTTGAAATGACTTAAAATGAATTTAGTTTATTTGAAAATGTTAATAACTCACTAGCATCTGATGTATAGTGATAGATTTCTATTGTATTTATAGAGTATTCCCCTGACGAAGGTGCATGCCGAAATGCATTGGGATATGTCTTCATGTGTTGATACTTGGAGAGTTGTTTGAAGATTTCAAACGAATATAATTCATGATAAAAAAAGAAGAATAAAAGCCTTTTGAAGAAGGAAAACAATACAATTGATTTATGATATCTTGTTTTCGTTGAGTTCTCTTCTGTTATCATTTATTGTGATAGTGTAATGTGATGGTTAATAATCATATGCATGAATAGCTGTTTAATCTTTGGAAGAAACATTTTTTGACTTGATATGGTTTGAATGCATACAAAAAATTGTTAATATAATTTGCATCACGTAACAGTGAGCCAGTGGACACTGCACCTCATAACACAGGCTTCTGTGGATTATTTATGAAGAAATCATTATGCCAGCCTTCTCTAAGCATATTCCAATTCAATTAAAATATATCTATGCCAGAAAATGGGCGGTAGCCCAGGCTCCAGCATTATATAAAAATCATGTGGGATGGGATGAGGATTCCCCTCACCACAAAATCCAGTTAAAGACTCAAACAACTGCACAGAGGCAGTATCCAGTTAAGCAAGTGGCTAAAAAACAGGTAAAAGAGATCTTAGATCAACTTGAATACCAAGGGGTGATTGAAACATGCACCTCGTCAATGAACAAGCCTTTGATTCCTGTCTCCAAACCAGACAATACATATCGTCAAGTTTTGGACTACAGACATTTAAACTCTTATTGCAAAACCTTTGCAGTACAAAATGCACACAGTGCAGCACTGATTAATAACATCATGCACAAAATATATAAAACCACACTAGATAGTTCTAAAGGTTTCTTCTGTCAAAACATTGCACCTGAAAGCAGGACCTTGACAGCTTTCTCAATTATGGGGACACACATCGCTTCTGTCGTCTCCCCCAGGGATTCAAGAATAGTCTGGGGTTATTTTCAGCCAGAGTAACAGAGTTAATACAAAAGTATATTGATGAGGCATTATCTTATGTAGATGACATCTATCTAACAGACGATGATTTGGACACGCATTTGTACAGAGTGAATGCCATTATACTTGGATTCTCTTCTAAAGGGTGCAAATTCAATTTTATGAAATCAAGAAATGCCCACTTCAACGTCCTTTTTTAGGGCTAGTGCCCTTTTCTATTTCGCAGAAATAGAAAACAGGGGTGAGTCCTTATGTCGCTGATCCAGTTCTTTCCCCAAAGGCTCTCTTCAGGCAGCTGATTGGCTTTCTTCAAGGAGGATTTCCAACAGTTCACGTGAATCCCAATCATGTGATCTGCTCTCATGCACGAGCCTTCAAAGCCTCAGCCATTTGCTTTCCAACCAGCGCTGCAGGCCGTGACTCACATCAAAGGCAGCCCAGCCCAGCTTCTCCCAGCAGGCAGCCCACCCCCCTCCCTCTCTTGACTTTCAGTGACTTCACACTTCGTGCCCTTGTCCCTTCAAGGCAGCCCAGCTCAGCTTCTCCCAGCAGGCAGCCCACTCCCCTCCCTCTCTTGACTTTCAGTGACTTCACACTTCGTGCCCCTGTCCCTTCAAGGCAGCCCAGCCCAGCTTCTCCCAGCAGGTAGCCCACCCCCCTCCCTCTCCATATGGTCGCTCGAGTTCCAAGCTTCCCCAGTGTGCGCTCGTTCACTTCACTTTTTCACGGCTGCAGGCCGTGACTCCTTTACCACTGATTTGCCAGTTGTAATGCTTTCTGTGTGCTGCTGTGAAGGCATTCTGCTTCAATTTTAAACATTAGGCCAGACACTTTTTCATCCTTTATAATGTTGTAAATACAAAACACTGACTATGTTGAACAATGTACCATTTAAAAATAGCTATTCATTATTTTCTTACTGCGAACCGGGTGTCTATAGATTAATCTTATTTCACTTGTAAACTTTGTGAGCAAATCAGAAAAGGGCCTTTTCTTTTGAGGAAAATAAATGTTAATTTCTAAAGCGCTACAACGTATCCAGGGTTTCTCAGCGTTAGATCGATATTTTTATAATTACATGTTTATAAGTCTGCCCAGCCTGTGCCGTCTCTCCCGACCCCTTAACCCTTCACCCTGCCCCCACCTCCTGCTGATTCCCAGTCCCTTGCTGTCGTCCAGTTCCTTGTTTCATCTTTGTTTACCCTCTTCTTTCTCTTTCGTTCTCCCTCCAAGTCCATCTGTCAGCTGTCTTTATCTTTATCTTTCTGTCCCTCCATCTTTCACCATGTTCTTTTCCCCCTGTCGCCCTTTTCACTCTCTCCCTTCTTCCTCGCTCTCTCGCTTCCTTCTTCCTCTCATTGTTCCTCACGCTGGAAAGAACGTGAAACACAGTGCAAGAAAGTGTGTTGTGCATATGGAGCGGCGTAAAGCTTTCGAGACTAAGCTGCTCGTGTGGCATTATACCAACACTTTTATTAAGCTCACTGAGTCGATAATACTGATGTTTGTTGGTAAGGCGAGTCGGATATTGTGCAGAGCGTGCACCGTGCGACACGGGTGTGCAGAGCAGATTGCCTCTTAGAACACGCTGAAGTTGTGCAAAGCACCCTTCTGCAGATAAAATAACACACCAAACCAGCTGGACATTGACTGTCACAGGGGCACACATTTTCGAGTAGTGAAGTGTGGACAGTTGATCCTTCATTAATACTCATTACAACTAGACTTATTGGGCAGGGGGGACATTAAATTATGCATCAAGGTTGTCTAAATTATGAGGCAAGAAAAGACAAATTATGTGGTACAGTGTGCAACATTTGTAATACTTTTAATTCATTATTTTGTCATTTTACTCATGGTAATGCTCTCTGATGAATGATTTGAGCACCAGTTATGTTACACAAGGACACTTTCATTGTGTGGTAGGCGCAGGGAGATAAAGTGATTTGATCAGAAACACAGGATGCTGAGCCCACGCCGAGGCTCCAACTCGGTTCCCCAGCAGCATTTGGCGCATCAAAGGCTTCGCTGCCCCGCCCCCCGCTGTCACCTATTCACGGCCGCAGGCCTGCCCTCCTCTTGCTGTCTGTAGTTCCTTTCACCCCCGCCGTCGTCCTGCTGTCCGTGGTAACTCTCACTCATTGCTTCTGTTGCATATGTTTAAACTTGCTGTTATATCGGCCCTTGTGTAGCACAAGCAACGGATTACAAATGCTATAGGTGTCACATTTCCACAAGTTAACACTATTAGCATTGTAAATGACAAAGTTATTAATTTCCAAAATTTCAAAACAAAAACATAAATAATAAATTTGTCATTTACAATACTAATCCCTCAAACTTTACTAATGCGAGCCCTATTGCATTGCAAATGCTTGTCTAGTATATGAGTTATCAAGTGAAGGCAAAAGCCTGGCAGGCAACTTTTTAGAAAAGTGCGCACTGCTCCAACCTCCAAAAACACTGAAAACTTACAGATAATTCTTGGTTTCCTGAATTTTGGTAGAACATACATTCTAAATTACACAGAAAGGGTTTAACCTCTCTACGAATTAATCAAACCTGATTTCAAAACTACTAATTGGACTCAAAAATACACAGACATTTTGAATTCAGTGCAAAAAGACTTGTTAACAACAGCACATTTACAGACAAGCGTAAACGTACGCAACCTTGTAATCGGAATAATCCCAGGAAGATGCAGATTTACGTACTTAACCTTTAATGAAGGTGAAAAAGTACCAATTGCTTACAAATCACACTTGTACACACAAGCAGAAATGAAATTCACTTCAACAGAAAAAATTCTGACAGCGGTTCAAACTGCAGTAGCAAAAGAGAGAGCTCTCACACAGGGTAAACGCATAATGGTCGTTACTCCTGAACTTGCCTTAGAGGCAGTGACAAAAGCAAGCATTCTGAATGCAAAGGCTTTACATCCAAGAAGGATACAATGGTTTAACTCCCTTGCTGCAACAGGTTTGAATACGTTTTTGACCCCTACTTGAAAACTCAAGAATTTCTACAATATGAAAAAGAATTTCCTCTGCCCACTGAGATTCTGCCTTTGGAACAATACAAATGTATAATTTATACAGACGGATCAGCACAGCCTGTATTTGGGGGTAAACAAGCTTATAGTGCTGCGTGCGCAATTGTTAAAGGTTGCTGGCGCGATGGTAAATTCTGAACTACGGTCACAAAAACACAATCTCTCGGAGACTGTACAGCTCAGCGAGCTGAACTACAGGCTTTCAAGATGGCGCTTGAAAATACCGATCGCCTTTTCCCCACTCTCATAGTGTGCGATTCGTAATATTGCTTTCAATCTTACAATGAATACTTGCAGAGCATGGTTCAAAACGGTTTCAAAGATGCAAAAGGTGGCACAATCAAGCATAAATTGCTTTGGGAACAAGTAGTTCAATGACAGAAAGAACTACAAAAGACTCTTGTGATCCATACACCGAGTCATCAGCGTGATGGAGTTCACGTTGCAGGGAATTTATTGGCTGATGAAGCCGCAAAGGCAGCTGTGCAAACGGCTTCCATAGCTGTAATCACTCGTCCGAAAACAAAAATAGAAGGCGAAACAATGCTAGCTGTCAATGCCACAAGCAAAGGCAGCAGTGCAGCGTCACCTCTAAAATATCCACTTGAATATTCATACATAATTGATGCCAACTCCGTCCCTTTTGCTCAGATCCCTGGAGTGGAGGATAGAGTAATTCCAAACAGGAGATGTAGAGGTGCTTTGATCCAAGAAGCACATATGGGAGAGGGTCTGAGACATCTAGGGATCTGTACATCTAAACTAAAATTAAAAGAGACATACTGGTGGCTGAGTTGCCACATTCATGAATTTGCAATTAATTGCCATGACTGCAACAGAGATCGCAGCAAAGAACGCCACCAGGTACCTAACTACAGTGTAGTCAGCCCAGTACAGACACCGTTGTTAGACAGCATTAGACTATCTACACGCAGACGTCCCTATGGACAAATACGGTCCCATAACTATTAGGACAGATTCATTTGGATGTGGCCCCAGCGCTCGGCTGACCCTGAGCTGTTATAAAAGATTTTTGAGTCTTTATCGGCACATACGCAGTCAGCATGCTACATTCTGACCAGGGCCCTGCATTTAGCTCCAAAGCTTACAAGGAGGCCATGGCCAATCTGGGCGTTGCATTGCGGTATTCAAGTCCATTCCATCCTGAGGGAAATTCTGTAGTGGATAGAAAAAAATGGGATATAAAGCAATCTATAACAGCTAGAGTATTAGGCTTGGGCTTGGGTGGGTCAAACATCTAATAAGCGTCCAACGTAGTATAAATAATCTGCCAAGAATTTCTCTGGGTGGAATCACTCCATATGAAATCCTTTTTGGTACTAGATGCTTGTCCAGGACCTCGATCATCACACTTTAGTGGTGGAACAAAAACCCTTTGATATCAAAGACCGTTTGGCTGTTTTACAGGACTTAAATGAGAAAAGGAGAAGTCAAAGCAACACAATACAGAAGCCAACAACCACTGAGGGAGAACCACCCGTCCAAGCAAGGCCTGTCTGGATTCCATAGATTTGGGATCTAGTCAGAGAGAAGATGGCGGATAAGAAGGAATTTGGGCCTTCTTACAGAAAACCAGTACTTGTGATGGCAATCCACGGATCAAGAACAGTGTTAATGCTGCCCCTTGCTGGAAGAAAAGAGAACAGGTTCGTATCCATCGACCTGGTTAAACCACATCATGTGGCTGAGGCCCAGTGCACTCCAAAGATGTAGCAGAAGACCAAATCTTGCTATTATCCAAGAGGTTTAGACTGAGAGACTGATAACAGTTGAAGACTCTGCAGCACAAAACAAATGACTAAGCAATAATGCAATGGAACTTCGTTAATTCTTTTTCTGGTGGATACAGTATCTGCCTGTGGATTCCTCACATTGTGAATATCCCCTGCACCAGCAACAATCAGAAAATTATTTTGTAGCTCCTCACGCCGATGTGAACGCCCGAGCTCGGCGGTAAGAGGGGTAGGACACACGCCTACCACGCGGAGTCAAATAGCCTCCTATGACAGAGGCATGCTCACGCGCTATACAACCCGCCGAGTTTTGATGAGGCAGTTAATTCTTGACCTTTAGGCAAGGACTTATCACCAGTGAGGTAATACTTCTACCCATATGCTGTTTAATAATTCAACACTATTGATTTAGGCAACTCCTAAGGTAGACAACAAATAATAGGTCCTGATGAATCGCAGTCACTGTACATAGCGAGAAACATGTCGACCAACCTCTCCAATCTCTAGCCTAGTCTAGAATAAAGAAACATCATTTTTCTAGCTATTCTAGTCTAGATACACGTTTTTAACTGTAACTAGGGACCGCCCGAATAAAATAGTCTCAGGTACCCTATGCTACATTTTAACCACACATTGCTGTCTACTAAACCTACTGGCCCCATACCCGCACTTCACCAATAGGCAGTTGGACCCAAAAGATCTCCGACAAAGAGCCCCTCTACGAGGTGAGCCCGTTGGGAATTGCACCGCCTACCCGACGAGGAGCAACCGCCGATGATGAAGCATGACACCTGCAAGGGTGTGTGAGGCCAACATGTCCAACATAATGGATACCCAGTGGGAGGTCAATACCTTTTTACCACCACTGTTTCCTTGACCAGGATACCTGTACAACCCAACCCCGCACCCCCTTCCCTACTTCCCCGCCCCCGTTAGGAACAGCCTCGTCAATTTTGTTTGCATAACTTTGACTGAGGGCCTTGACTAAGGCTGGACCTTCCACTCCATGTGAGTGGTAACCACGCCCTCCTGGATCGATTTGGATCACCTCCTCCCTTCTTTTGTAAACATAAAGGCCATTGGGACCAGATGGTGCTCAAGAGGAGTACATGGCTCTTGAAAAGACCCCATACATTGCATTGAGGTAATGCGTCGGGTCTTGACCCGGGCCTGGAAAAGGTGGATAAGTCCTGAGATTCAGCTCTTGACGAGGCACAGCAGGTAACGTGTCAACAGGATTCAATGGAAGATGTACCGGAGTCGAACACTCTTCAGAAAAAGGAGCTTCTTCCTCCTCTCGAGGTGGAGAGTGCGTCGACATCAGGGAGACTGCTCCGGAGACTCCAAAGGAGAAGGGTCACCTTCAGGATTTGGTACAATAGGCAAAGGAGACACATAGTGTTTCTGATGTCGGCGTTTTGGTGACTTCGACTTCGGATCCGGCTCTCTCTCGGAATGACGTCGAGACCCATGCTTCTTCATCTTATGCTTCTTCTTGGATCGAGAAGCATGCCCCTAAGATGACCTCGAAGCCGACCTCGATCTCGAGCAGGACCTTAAACATCTCCTACCTTTCTTCCCCTTCAAATTCGCCACAAGCAGCTTCGCCTCCCTCTCTCGAAGTGCCTTTGGGTTCATTTTCTTGCAACTGGAGCATCCTTGGACGTCCTGGTCCAACGACAAGCACCACATGCAGTCTTCATGCGGATCCGTAATGGACATCAACTTTCCTCACTCCCCATAAAGGTTTGAACCAGGACTTCCTCGAAGACATTTTGACTGGAAACAAGAAATACTCGAAAAAGACAACAGTAACAAAGTTACAAACGAGCTACTGAGGATCCCAAGAAAATCCGTTAGCGTCGATGACGCAGAAGAAAGGGAACTGATGTCATCACGCCGATGGAGCCCTTTTATGGAGTCAGTGACGTCAGTGGAGCCGCGCGTGATACGGTTGATATCAGTGAACATCACAGCCATTTCTATACCGGGGGGTATAGCATGGGACAGAACTGATTATGACATCTTTGGCCCAGCAGAGCTGTTGAAGATTATATATCAATTTAAGGTTTCCTTAAGTGACTGTGTTTCACCCAGCACATTTTCTGATGATTGGGACCTTGAGGCTGTTAATAATAAGTTGGCAGATTTAGAGATGTCTGCTAAATTCATAAAACATGAATACTTAGAAGGTTCGTCAGATTATGCACAAATGTATTTTTATAATCACTATGGTCATCATTACTTGCACAATCTGCAAACCCTAGAAATGTTTATACTTTCAATCAATGGGAACACTGTCCAACGCCACCTAAGGGTGCCTCAAAAGCATTCTATGAAAAATGTCCATACTTCTCAGGTTTTAATGTCTCAAATCCGGAAACATTTTACTTTAAAAATGTTAATAAGACAGGAATGAAAAGTATGTTGACTAATATAAAGCAAATTTATTCTGCAGCCTTTTATGCCCAGCTGTCCTCATTAGGTTTCGGCTTTTGGAGTGACAATATAGAAATAAAAACTTTCTAGGGCTCAAAAGACTGGCAAGTGCAGGGAACAGAAGCATTATTTCGAGCTTTCATTATCCCTGAACAAATAATGTTTTAAAACAACACTGTTCAACAGACATCATGCCTTGGCCTGGCCAAGATAAAAGATTTGAACAAACCGTCCATACCTACACCACACCTGATAGTCAAAACACATCAGAGGGAGGGGTCGAGGTAAAATTTATTTTTTTTAAAAACAGAACTGATCCTAATTGGAAAAAATAGTTAATCTGGCCCACAGACACGAATAACTGTCAAGATAGATTCCTGAACAAGACACAAGGGTTTACAGTAACTAGGCCAGATCCAAGATATGTCCTGAGAAAACATCCAGGGATAGTAACAACATACAGTGTAGGAAAACTGTACCTTTTAGTGGCTACACAAATCTACACTTACAGATGCTAAACAACATTTATCTTTACTTAAAGATGGCATTGATTTAAGGGACTTCTAGTTCCGGCGAAACAACGTCATAAACGTTTCATATTCGCAGGTATATACGCCATTTATAATGAAGCTTGGAAACTGACACAGGCAGAGACTGAGGAAAGAATTCGAGAAATTGATCATATTAATTTAGAGAAAGTACTCTCTGTAGTTGACAATGGGTTAACGACCCTGTCATCCAGAATTTATTCTTTAGACAGCATAGTATCCTCTGTCATAGACATAATGGAACAGGACTTGCTCATGCTACAGCATGGACAGTCACAATTGCGTTCTATAATGCTTTTAGGCTGGGCATTGTAAAATCCTCGTTCTGGATATGTGCCATGGCGTCTAATCAACACCACGTCATTGTTTTCTGTATTTAACCTTACAGATAAAAAAATCACTCTGGCACAAAGAGGAGCAGACTATACGGTGCTGAGCATTGAAAAACTTGAAAGATTACCATTAACTGTTTCAGAAAAACCTGCAACCGAATGGCTAATATACGGGATAATCACTCTGCCTGTCACAATTTTCAATTTTCAATACTGTTCGAAATATATACCAGTTGCCGTGTACGAAAGGTTGGGTAAGAAATACATAAAGTCAACCTGGGAATTACCATACACACACAAATGTTGGAGTGGGGGAAAAGAAGTATTTCTTAGTGGTACACAATGTAAAAGCACACTAAGCGGTACACTTTTATGCCAGGGTATTAATTTACATGGAGCCTGTGATGGTTCTTCGACCAACTTATCCTGCCACCTGCAAGGTTCTCCAGCAGCAGTGATAGATCCAATTTTTAGGCAGCTTTCTAACAGGAGCTATATAATGTTGAATGATCACAGCTGTTGTGGCATGTTTCCTGGAATAGCCTATCTCGTAACTGTGCCAGCCAGGGTCACTTGTTGTATGCAAGTATTGTTTCCTAATGCTAAGGCAGACGGGAAGTTGCCATTATAGCCTTCACTGAACACCTCTTCTATTCGAATTGATACTTTAAGCAGAATGAAAGCCATTCATTTACAAAAAACTGTGCCACTAACCTCGTCCAATGAGACTTATGAACTACAAGTTGCAAGGTCCACTGCAGAGATACATGCCGTTTTATCCACAACTGCCCCGTACATTTCATAGAGATGTTAGGTCGTATCTTAAACATGTCTAATACCAGTGGTATGGTAGCACAAGTCACTACTTGTGTAACGATATATCTGTAAGAGACATTAGTTAGTGATAGATTCCTTACCTTAGAATATCCCCAGGCGTCAGACTGGTTCCCGAAACTTTTGCGTAGCAGTACCCTTGCGCGTCGGTAGGCGTCCTCTGCGGCTCCGCGTCCGTCGTCTTCGTCGTGGGCGCCGTGATGACGTCGTCGGAGTACTTAGACGCCGCCTCCGCGTGCTGACGTCAGTTCTTAGACACAGCTTTTCCGTGCCGGAAGCGCAGAGCCATGTCAAAAGCCAACACTGGTGCCATGAAACTAGGGCCCTGAAAGGGGATGACCTTAACCCTAGATATCGGTTCGCAGAACAGGGAGGATAGGTGGGTCGGTAAGGAATCTATCACTAACTAATGTCTCTTACAGATATATCATTACACAAGTAGTAACTTGTGCATCTGAAAGAGACACGTTAGTGATAGATTCCTTACCTTAGAATAGATACCCCAGCAATACCAACCCATGGTGGTGAGTCTGCAAACCAATAATCACACCAGAAAGTCCTGGAGGACGGAACGGCCAAAGTAGCCATCCCTCCGGACTTGACTGTCCAGGCAATAATGTCGTGCAAACGTGTGCAGCGAGGCCCACGTAGCCGCCTGGCAAATGTCCTGCAAGGGCACACCTCGGCCCAAGGCAGTTGTAGTGGCTGTGGCTCGAGTGGAATGAGCCCTCAGCCCAACAGGGGGGTCCTTCTTAGCCAAGGAGTAACACGCCTGGATGCACAAGATGATCCACCGGGAGATGGTCCACTTGTGCATCGCTTTCCCTTTCTTAGCGCCGGCGTATCCAACAAAGAGTTGATCATCCACCCGGAACTGTTGTGTGCGATTCAAATAAAATGAGAGCGCACATTTTGGGTCCAGACGGTGGAGCCTCTCTTCCTCTCTCGAGGGGTGCAGAGGCGGAAAGAAGGTGGGCAAGGTAATGGATTGCCCAATGTGGAAGGCCGTGACTACCTTGGGTAGGAAGGAGGGCCTTGTTCGTAAAACAACCTTGTCCGGATGGACTGAAAGGAAAGGAGGCTTACAAGACTGAGCCTGGAGCTCACTCACTCTCCTGGCAGAGGTGATGGCTACCAGGAAGGCAGTCTTCAAAGAAAGAAGGCGAAGAGGAAAGTTGTGAAGTGGCTCAAAGGGAGCGCACATCAGAAACGTAAGAACCAGGGTCAAATCCCACTGAGACATCACGAAGGGAACAGGAGGGAACGTATGAGTGATGCCCTTTAGGAATCGATTAATGATAGGGGACTTGAACAAAGAAGTTTGGTCAGGCAGCCTCAGAAAGGCTGAAAGAGCCGAGAGATAGCCCTTGACAGTGCCCAGAGCAGAGCCCTGCTGGGCAAGAGAGAGAAGAAAGAGGAGAACCTCAGAAAGGGGGGCATTAAGGGGATCCACAGCCTTTGCTGTGCACCATGCCACAAATCTATTCCACCTGCAGGCGTATACCGACTTTGTGGAGGGACGCCTGGCTGCCAGAATGATGTTACAGACTTCAGGAGGCAAGTCGAATGGCCTCAACTGTCGCCGATCAATCTCCAAGCATGGAGGTGGAGACTGGACAGGTTCGGGTGGAGGACCGTCCCCTGCTGCTGTGACAGAAGGTCCTCCTGAAGAGGCAGACGAACCCGGGAATCGACTGACATACTGAGTAGCTCGGG
Source organism: Lissotriton vulgaris (assembly GCF_964263255.1). Lineage (NCBI taxonomy): Eukaryota > Metazoa > Chordata > Amphibia > Caudata > Salamandridae > Lissotriton > Lissotriton vulgaris. Next base: position 2,022,193,845 of record NC_141691.1, on the reverse strand, counting down.
ATACCAGTACCTTCGTGCCCAGTCCGTAGCCACAAGGATAACTTGTGCCCGGTCGCGCTTGATCTTCTTCAGCACTCTGGCAGAAGTGGTATAGGCGGAAAGGCGTACAACAGACCGCAACTCCACTCGCGACGAAATGCGTCGCCGAGCGAGTGCCACCTTGGAAATTCTAACGCGCAGAACTGATGACATTGCGCGTTCTCTTCGGTGGCGAATAGATCTAACCAAGGCTCTCCCCATTGCTGAAAGAGACCTTGCGCCACGTCTGAGTTCAGACGCCATTCGTGATCCATCATGCACCGGCGGCTGAGTTCGTCCGCCCTGGTGTTCAGAGAACCTGCCAGGTGTTGAACCATCAGAGTCACGCCCTGATGTTCCAGCCATTGCCAGAGGCGCAGAGCCTCCTGGCAAAGGGTCCACGACCCCACCCCGCCATGTTTGTTGCAGTACCACATGGCGGTGGTGTTGTCCGTGAACACCTGCACTACACTCCCTCGGAAAGATGGGAGGAATGCCTTCAGTGCTAGACGAATCGCCCGCAGCTCCAAAAGGTTGATATGGAGCCGGGACTCCGCCGGAGACCAGAGGCCTTTGATCTCCGCCTCTCCGATGTGGCCTCCCCAGCCCTGGAGGGACGCGTCCGTCACAACTACGTGCTCCGGTTGGGGAAGGGAGAGGGATCTGCCGTTGACCCAATCGCCGTCCATGAGCCACCACTGCAGCTGTCTCGCAGTGCCCTCCGAGATCAGGACATGGTCGGACAGGTTGCACTGATGCTGGGCCCACTGAAACTTCAGGTCCCACTGCAGAGCCCGCATCCACCACCGTGCGTGATGCACCAGAAGGATGCAGGTGGCCATCAGTCCCAGAAGCCGCAGTGTCAACCTTACCGAAACCCAGGATAAAGGCCGGAAGATTGGAATCAGAGCCTGTATATCCTGAACTCGCTGTTCGGGCAGGTAAACCCGAAACTGCGCCGAGTTGAGAACCGCTCCGATGAAAAGGAGCTTCTGAGAGGGACACAGTGTGACTTCGGCACATTGATGGAAAATCCCAGCTGGTGCAGGAGATCCGCCGTAGTCTGGAGATGGCTGACGACTGTCTGGGGCGAGCCCGCCTTCAACAACCAGTTGTCGAGGTAGGGGAAGACTGAAACCCCTAACCTGCGCAGATGAGCTGCGACCACCGCCATCACTTTTGTGAACACCCGTGGGGCGCTGGTAAGGCCGAAGGGGAGCACGGTAAACTGAAAGTGCTCGTGGCCTACCGTGAACCGCAGGTAACGCCGGTGGGCCGGCAGGACGGGGATGTGGAAATACGCGTCCTGCAAGTCCAACGCTACCATCCAGTCTCCTGGGTCTAGGGCAGCTAAGACCTGAGCCAGAGTCAGCATTTTGAACTTCTCCTTCCGGAGGAAGCCGTTGACATTCCTCAGATCCAAGATAGGGCGTAGGCCCCCTTTGCCCTTCTTGGGTACCAGAAAGTAGTAGGAGTAGCAACCACGTCCTACTTCTGGCCCAGGAACGCGCTCGATGGCCCCCTTGGCCAAGAGGGCCAAAACTTCCTCCTGCAGGAGCCGCAAGTGATCCCCCGATACGCGGTGGTGTTGCGGTGGCATGGCTTGAGGGGTCGTCTCGAAGGGGAGGGAGTAGCCCCTCCGGACGATCTGCAGCACCCACCTGTCCGAAGTGACAGTGCGCCAGTGAGAGTGGTGATGGTGAACCCTGCCTCCCACTGGCGTCACATGGGCCGAAAAGCACAGAGTAGGAGGGTTTAGAGGCGGATGCTGCGGGGGAAGGTGTGGACTGACTTTGCTTGTCTGCGGCGAGTGGGTGGTGGCACGTGTGGGGACGCCCCTTCCTTGGCCACGAAAGGAGCAAAAGGCACCCGTTTGGTGGCGCGCGGCCGAGAGGCCCAAGGACTTGACAGTAGCCCTGGAGTCCTTAAAGTGCTCAAGCGCGTGGTCTGCCTTGTCGCCAAAGAGGCGACGGCCATCGAACGGCATGTCCATCAGAGTGTTCTGGACATCTGCCGAAAAATTGGCGGATCTCAGCCAGGCGTGGCATCTCACCGCCACTGTCGTAGCCATCGCTCTGCCTAGCGAGTCGGTGGTATCCAGCCCACACCTAATTGAATACTTGGCTGCATCTCGGCCCTCCACAAGGGCTTGGCCGAGTTTGGCCCGTACCTCCAACGGGCACTCTGGCAGCATCTCCGCCACCGTCTCCCACACAGAGTGGGTGTAGCGGCCCAAGAGGCATGCGGTGTTGGAAGACCGCAGTCCCAAACTAAGGGAGGAGAATATCTTCTTACCATAATTCTCATACCTCTTGGATTCCCTGTCCGGCGGGCCGTCGGGAATGTGGTCTGGGAATTAGAGGCCTGGATGACCAGACTCTCAGGGGTGGGGTGGGAGGACAGGAAACATGGGTCGCCCGAAGCCGGGCGGTGGCGTCTGGCCTCGTTCCTATCTACGGGTGAACCCATAGTGGGCCTGGACCAAGTGCCCAAAAGAACGTCAGTCAAGGCCTCATTAAAGGGCAGCAGAGGCTCAGCCGAGCATGACTGCGCTTTTAGGACCTCTGTGAGGAGGTTAGTCCTCACGGCCGCGACGGGGAGCTCAAGGCCCAAAGCCTTGGCAGCCCTCGTCAACACCACACCATAGGTAGCCCCCTCCTCCGAAGCCACGGTAGGAGGAGAGACAAATCCAGTGTCCGGAGAGGTGTCCAGGCCACTGGCCTCCCCAAGGTCTCCTGCCCAGTCCTCATGAGACTGACACTCCTTGGTCAGAGGGTCCTCAGACCCCTCCCAATCCTCCTCATCACCCATCTCCTGAGATTCAGGGTTGTAATTGAATGAGGTCGGTTCATACAAGTTGAATTCTCCAAACAGCGTCGGATGTGGCGCCCAGCGGCGCCGCTCCGACATCCGAACCAAAGCAAAGGAGGTATCGGGGGCGGCGCCGCCCGAGGACAGCGTCGGAGGTGACACTGGACGGACCGACACCGAGGGGGGTCGTAAGGTCCACCGGAGACGATCCAGAGCCCGAGGAAGGCCCAGCGGCGCAACGCGGCACCGGTGCCGCTGTTCCCTGCGGCGCCGGGCCCGAGGGCACTGGCGGTGTCAGGATCGTGGGGCCCTGAGGCGCCGGGCCCGAAGGCGCCGGCGGCGTCGGGGCGAAGCACCCGACGGCGTCGGGGTCAAAGCCCCCGAACCGCTAGGGCCCCTAGACGGGTCCGCTGGGCCCGAAGGCGCCGTGGAGCCCGTCGGAGTAGAAAGGGACCACATGGTCATGAGGTAGCGCTCAATCTCCTCCGGCGTCGCGTTCACCCTTCCGGAACTGAAACTGGGATGTAAGAAACTTGAACAGGTGTGGAGACATGCCTACCTGCCCGAGGCAACGAGAGCGCTGGGGATGGCGCAAAAAAACTACTATGCGGCCATCAGATCTGCCAAGAGCAGTTATTTTGCAGGGCGAATTAATAAAGCAAATAATAACAGCAAGGACATTTTTTCAATAGTAAAGAGCTTCTTATCACCATGTGCTGCACAACCAGTGTTACCTTCATCCGAGCAATGATGTGAAGAGCTTTCTTCGTTCTTTGTTGATAAAATTGCCAAAATTCAGGATGACCTGCTTGCCGCCTGTGACAGCTTTCAGTCTCCCCCTGTATCTCTTCCCTCTACCATGCCGAAGCCACTTGAACAGTTTGCTAATTTTGCTCTGTCTTCTGAGTCCGACATTACTGCTGTCCTTGCGGCCTTAAAGTCAGGGTCCCCTTCGGACCCCTGCCCTGCCAGAGTCCTCGGGGGGATAGCGGAAATAGTTGGCAAAGAGGTCACCCAGATCATTAATCTTTCTTTTCTCTCTGCTACTGTCCCGCTTTGTTGGAAACAAGCTAAATTGCTGCCACTTTTGAAAAAGACTGGGTTGGATCCTACTGTGCCTTCCAACTATCGGCCCATATCATTACTGCCAGCCCTAGCAAAAGTTTGTTAGAAGATCACTTTTAAACAGTTGGACAACTTTGTTGAAACATCTCAGGCACTGCACCCAGCCCAGTCTGGATTTAGGGCTGCTTATAGCACCGAAACAGCCCTAGTTGAAATGGCGGAGGCCATTCGGGAGTGCCTGGATGGAGGTGGCAGAGCGGCTCTGATTCTATTAGACCTCTCTGCCGCCTTCGACACAGTGCCCCACGCCCTTCTTCTCACTAATTAGCCACCATTGGTGTTACCGGCAAGGCACTCGACTGGTTGACGCTTTTTTAGATAATAGGACACAACAGGTCTGGATGCCCCCATTTGCTTCCTCTCCAAAGAAACTCCCTACTGGGGTTCCCCAAGGGTCTACCCTGAGCCCCTTGCTTTTTAATATTTACCTAACCCCTTTGGTCTATTTAACAGAACAGTTAGGGGCAAAAATTATGGCTTACGCCGACGATACTCAACTTTTGTCACTTGGCCTAAGGACAATTTGGATACGTCGGCGGTTCAACTTTGTCTCTCATCGGTCTTCCGCTGGTTAGCATGTGCCCAACTTAAATGCAACAAAGGCAAGTCTGAGGTTCTCCTTTATGGCTCCCTCCCCGATAATCTTAGCAAACTCATATGGCCCAGTGACCTTCCCTGCCCAAAATCAATTGCCGGTCCAGCAAAAAACCTGGGAGTTTGGTTCGGGCATGACCTCAAGTTTGAGAACCACATTAAAAAACTTACGGGGTCTGTTTTTCTACTCTCAAAGCTCTTCGTAGGTTCTTTCCCCTTCTCCCGAGAGAGGCTAAAGAGACATTCTCCCGTGCCCTAATACTTTCCAGGTTGGATTACGTGAACAGTTTGTCAGAGCTGCGAGGGCCTGGAATGCTCTCCCCCTTTACTTAAAGACTGCTCCAACCATCACAGCCTTTTAGAAGGGGCTGAAAACTCACCTGTTTAACACCACTCTGTAAACTATTTCCCTCCTTTATTTTTTTTTTGTTTTTTTTTTTGCCCTCTGATCCGCCCTCATCTTCCTGCGCCAGGATACTATTTTTAGTAATAGAGCGCGCTACAAAAGTTTTTATGTCATATATATCATATATGGGGCGGGACGAGACGCCTGCGACTCCGGAGGAGCCGCGTGGGCGGTGTCACCCGAACCCCCGGCCGCATCGCGCGAGCGTTGGGGGGAGTCAGAAGAGCGATGATGCCTCTTCGACTTCTTGTGTTTCTTACCTGACGACTTGGACCCGAAGGAGTGGTGCCGACTCCCGGAGCTGTGACGGCTCCATCCCCGCGACCTGTCCCTCGACCTCCCGTGGGACCGGGACCGGGATCTCACTCGGCGCGGGGCCGACTGCCTGAGTTCGAGTCGCCTGCGGGACCGCTCCAGCCTGGCTTTCCTCGAAAGGGCCCGACAGTTGGGGCAGGCCTCGTCGTCGTGGTCGACGCCTAGACACATCAGGATTAGGCGGTGAGGATCCGTGACCGACATGGTGCAGTCGCAATCGTCACAATGCTTGAAACCAGGCATCCCTACGGCACCGATCGGAGTCGCAAGACTTCGAGAAGGATCAAAAACGATCTAAAAAAAGTTAGTGAAAAATTGACTGGGTTACTGCTTTTTCCAGATCTGCACTGGCTGGCGCGGAAAAAAGAAGAACTGACGTCAGCACGCGGAGGCGGCGTCTAAGTACTCCGACGACGTCATCACGGCGCCCACGACGCCGACGGCGACGCGGAGCCGCAGACGAAGCCTACCGACGCGCAAGGGTACTGCTACGCAAAAGTTTCCAGGTCCGGTCTGACGCCTGGGGATATTCTAAGGTAAGGAATCTATCACTAACGTTTCTCTTTCAGATCATGTATTTAACCCATTCGATGCTGATGACAGAGCGGTTCCGTCATCAGCATCGGTTTGGCTGCGCTGATGACGGAACCGCTCCGTCATCAGCACAGCCCCTGGGGCATCGATTGTGCCCACACCAACAGGGATGGCAGCGGAAGAGTTTTCGCTGCCACCCCCAAGCCCCCCCATGCTTCCTGATGATGTCAGCGCGCACAGCGCGCGCCGACGTCATCAGGAAGTGATGGACGCGCTGGAAACCATTTGTTTACAGCACGTCCAGCGAGAGGAGGTAGGTTTTGACCTCCGGTGGGGCGGGGGGGGGGGGCATTTTGTTGGGCCTTGCGGCATCGGGAGGAGGAAACAGTGTTTCTTCTCCCCTGATGTCCCAATGCAAGGCATTCTTGGTGCACGATTGTGCACAGCGTCGCAATCGTGCACCAGGAATGCCTCCACTAAATACCAGGGATTTTTTTTTCTGAAAAGGAAGCGACCCCTTGGGCAAGGGTCGCTTCCTTGGGGGCAAATTATTTAATCAGACTTTTCTGCCACCCTTGGGGGCAGATCAGCCATTTTTTGGCCGATTATGGACCCATAGGGAGCCAGAAAAGCCCACTGGACCCAGGGATTAGTTTTTTATAAAAATCGGAAGCGACCCCTTGTGAAAGGGTCGCTTCCTTGGGCCCCAGATTAGGCCTAAGTTCCTTCTGCCCCCTCTGGGGGCAGATTGGTTTATTTGTTTGGCCTTTCTGCCTCCTTCCGGCCCTCATGGGTGGCAGAAAACTCCACTCGACCCAAGGGAATTAATTTTTTTTTAAATGGAAGCGACCCCTTGGGCAAGGGCCACTTCAAGGGGGCCCAATTTTAAAAAAAAATATATATTCTGCCCTCCCTGGGGACAGATAGCCTGATTTTTTGGCGTTTCTGGCCCCAGGGGGGGGGGCAGAAAAGCCCACTAGAGCCAGGAATTTTTTTTTAAAATTGGAAGTGACCAGTCGCTTCCACGGGTCAGTTTTTTTTAGTATATTCTGCCCCCGGGGGTGGATCGGTTTCTTTATTTGGCCTTTCTGCCCCCAGGTGAGGGCAGAAAACCGCACTAGACACCAGGGAGTGTTTTAAATTTGAAATGGACGCGACCCCTTGGGCAAAGGTCACTTCCTTATAGGTCTATCTAATTTGTAAGACTTTTCTGCCCCCTCACCCCCCTTGGGGACAGATTACCTATATTTTTGTCATTTCTGGCTGGGAGGAGGGAGGGGGGCAGAAAAGTCCACTAGTGCCAGGGTTGTAAAAATAAATAAATTGGTTGCTTCCATATATTTGTTTATGTGTATTCAGCACGTTTATTTGGCCTTTTGGCCCCCATTTGTGTAGTGACATAGCCTGTTATAATGTGTATTGTTTTTATTTCTTGTGAATTGTAATGTTTTATTTTCCCCTTTTTTGTTCTAGTTCAAGGCTTTTGCTCTTTAGACTGTTGCAGGTTGCGGTTTCGTTACTGGTGGTTCTGCTGTTTGTGTAGTTGCATGTGTTTGGTAAGAGACCTTTTTTGTACAATTTCAATGTAGTGGTGTTGTTTGCAAAGTGAGTAATAATACCAGTATTTAGTTTCTGTTTTTTGAGTGTCTTGATGTGTATTTTGTTTTCTGTAGATTATTTTTTTTTCTTCTTTCTAGTGGGATATCGTTGACTATTTGCTGTGTCTTTGCAGAGTAGGTGCTGGTGAGTGTAGATATCCCTTGTAAGTGAATTGTATCGTTTTTCAGAATATAGATCTTTGTAATAAAGGCACACATTTTTTACTTGCTTTGCACAGTTTCTGGTTGTTGACTTGTTTGTGCAGTTTCCGTTCTTAGTAAGGATAATGGATAGCTGCCAGATTACAGCTCAGCAAGTTGTTGAAATGCTTTTGGATTCTTCCTCTGACCATGGTCCAGAGACTGACTCTGATTCTGAGGCAGAGGTGGGAGGGGAAGATTCAGGCAGTGAGTTTTCTCTCCACATGGCATCATCTGAGGATGAAGATACTCTGAGTGCCGATGAAGCTACTCTTGGTGCGGATGAAGTGCCTGTGTTAGAGGAGGACATTGATATGCCTAGGGCTGCAAGACTTCCCGTTGGTATAGTGAGACAAGAGGCACCTGGGCTGCAGCATGGGGCTGCAAGACTTCCCATTGGTATAGTGAGACAAGAGGCATCTGGGTTGCAGCCTGGGACTGCAAGACTTCCCGTTGGTATAGTGAGTCAAGATCAGTTGGGCGGCAGCCTGGGGCTGCAAGGATTCCCGTTGAAAGTGCTGACCTTTGGGTTGCCCCAGGCATGGTGCAGCTGGCATTTTGTCAGACTTTACTGTTGTTCCAGGGTGTAAGGTGAACACTGAAAACCTTTTGCCGATTGATTTATTTCAGTTGTTTATTGATGATGTGTTTTTGGCAGAGATTGTTGAGCAGACTAATTTGTATGCCAAACAGTTTTTGAGGGAGAACAGTGCCAGCCTTAAGCCTCACTCTAGAGCTACCCGGTGGACTCCCACAAATCTGAAAGAGATGAAGAAGTTCTTGGGTTTAACTTTTTTGATGGGCTTGCTAAGGAAGCCATCAATGGCTTCATATTGGTCTACTAGTCCCTTGATGGCAACTGCTATATTTCCGGCAGTCATGAGTCGTGATAGGTATTTGCTTCTGCTTCGGATTATGCATTTTGTCGATAATGGTTTAGCTTTGCCATGAGATCACCCTGATTGTGACCGTCTTTTCAAGATTCGGCCTGTCATTGATCACTTTGTTGATTGATTTTCTGAGATCTATGCTCCAGGGAAAGAAATTGCAGTGGATGAGTCTTTGGTGTTGTTCAAGGGCCGCTTGGTTTTTAGGCAATACATTCCTAGTAGGAGGGCACGCTATGGAATTAAGCTGTATATGCTGTGTGACAGTAGGACTGGATATATCTATAATTTCAGGGTGTACACAGGTAAGGAATCTAGGATTAACTCCCCTGGTTGTCCGTCCGCTTTTAGAGTGACTGATAAAATTGTGTGGGAACTTGGTAGAGGATTATTTACCAAAGGCCATCATTTATATGTAAATAACTTCTACACTGGTGTGCGGTTGTTCAGGGAATTGGCCAAAGTGGACACTGTTGCTTGTGGCACAATCCGCTGTAACTGTAAAGGCTTCCCAAAATAACTTGTTTGTCAGAAGCTTGTCCGGGGACAGTGCAGTGCATTGCGTTGCAAGGAGCTTCTAAATGTGAAGTTTTCAGACAGGAGAGATGTCCACATGTTGACTACCATCCATGATGAAAGTACTGGACCGGTGACTGTTTGGGGTGAGGTTGCTGAAGCGCGCAAACCTGTGTGCATTTTAGACTATATTAGGCACATGGGGGTGTTGACAGAGTAGATCAGAGTTTGGAACCAAATGCTCTTCTTAGTAAGGCTTATATTTGGTACAAGAAGTTGGCTATCCATCTTTTCCACTTGGCAACCTTTAATGCTTTTATTGTGTTCCAGGAATCTTGTCCTCAGTCAAAGATGACATTTGCAAAGTTTCAGGAGTCTGTAATAGGCAGCTTTGTTTTAGTGGAACAGGCAAGTGTTCCTAGAGTTGGAGTGGTGGAGGATGTTGCTAGATTGAAAGATCGCCACTTGCCTGATCACATTCCTCCCATATCCTCAAAAGACTTTCCCAGTAGGAGATGTAGAGTCTGTTGGCGAAGAGGTTTGCAGAAGGAGGATCGTATGTACTGCCCCGAGTGTCCTTTTAACCCTGGGCTGTGCGTGCCTGCTTGTTTTAGAATGTAGCACACGCAAAATAATTTTTGGGAGCATCCATGAGTGGTAAAGTGAACTGCATGGCCTCTATTGTTTAATAATTTGTGTTCAGTTTCAAGGTTGGCATTTGTGTAGAGTGTTACTTTTAGTTGTTGTGTTAGTAGATTTGTATCAAGTTGCAATTTGTTTGTGTTTTCTTATTTATATTAAAAAAAATTCTTAAATGTGATGTCGGTTTGCGATAAGTGCCCATCGTCTGGCGGTGTGCGTGGTCTGTCTCTTGGATGGCGGTGTGTTTGGATTGGTGCTTGGTTGGCGGTGTGCCTGGACCGGTGCTTGGCTGGCGGTGTGCGCCCCCAGGTGTCTACTTTCTAGAAATGTACGGGTTTGGTAGGTTACCCTAGATGGCCGTCCAGCACAGGGCCAAAAACCCAGGTGACCCCCCTTGCAAAAGCAGGTGGTTTTGACATTGGCATTTTTGAAGTCGCCTTACTATGTTTTGGGCCCTTGCCTGTCCCGGGTACCTGGGCCTCCCACACAAGTGAGGCACCATTTTTATCGGGAGACCTGGGGCAATGCTGGGTGGTAGGAAATTTGTGTGAGCCCGGTGATGCCACACATTCCCACATACAAATGTGAGAAAACAATGATTTGTTTCAGCTAAAATTGAGGTTTGTACGGATTCTAAGTAAGGGGACGTCGGGAGATCCACGTAAGCCATACCTCCTTGGAAGCCCCCGGGGTCTACATTCCAGAAATGTGTGGGTTTGGTAGGTTTCCCTAGGTGCCGGCAGAGCTGAGGCTCAAAAACTACAGCTAGGCATTTTGCCAGAAATGGGTCATTTTTCACTGTGAAATTGAGGTATGACCACGTTGCGTTTTGCGCCGTTTCCTGTTGCAGGCACTAGGCTGACCCACACAAGTGGGGTACCATTTCTCTCAGAAGACTTTGGGAAACGCGGGGTGAGTGGAAATTTGTGGATCCACGTAGACTCCAGAACTTTCCACCACAGAAATGTGGAAAGAATTTGTTTTTTTGTCAATTCTTTAGGTTTGCAAGGGATTCTGGGTAACAGAACCTGGTGGGAGGCAGTCAAGTCACCCCATCCTGGATTCCCCTGGGTATCTAGTTTTTAAAAATGTATAGGTTTGCTAGGTTTCACCAGGTGCCGGCAGAGCTAGGGTTCAAAAACTACAGCTAGGCACTTAGCCAAAAAAGGGTCATTTTTCACTGGCAAGTCCAGTCAGCAGCAACAACCAGATTACCATAGAGAACAGTCTCCTGGAAATGAAGTGGTGTGAGCGCATGATACATATTCTGGGCCTAGCTCGGTTATGAGACCTGACTACCAAGTGGTTCCTATCATTCCGACCAATCTGGCAAGATTGCATCTTACCTGTTCTAAGATGCCTGCTATGTGGAGAAGGTTGTAAGTTGGACATCGGTCTAACACTTCCATCAGCACTGCCAAAGGATGTTGATACCTTGCTTGGTTCAGTATAGGCCCATGCATCGTGTTGTCCCCAGGGGCTACCGATTCTGATGACAGCATTCATTGAGATCTCACAGACGCAATCCGCTGACGACGAGATACATGGATCGACAGGCACACAGGTACCATGTCCATCTCTGACTAACATTGCTAATGCGGCTAATGCTGACGATGATGTTTCACATTTTTGTGCTATCGGTTTACCTAATGAAGTGGTCCAACTTTCACCTACTGTGGTAGACAAATTCTTTACCAACTTAAAAGATTTGATGTTTTCTCCAAACAACTAGAATGACTTTTGAAGTTAGCACACAGCGTCCTTTGGAAGTCTGTATTCAACCTTCACTTTTCATGACAAAACTTCCAACTTCCAACTTTACAGCGCTTGGACGCCCCCAGGCATCAATCGCGCTTAATAAATCCACATACAAATACAAATACAAATACAAACTTTAGAACTCTATTTTTTTGCGATTTGACTTTTCCAAAATTAAAACTTTTTTGGGCACAAAGTAATCTGCTTAAAGTAGAACTATTCTTAGAGAACAAGAATTCTTTGAAACACTTCCAAGAGACAATATTTGATCTTGTCCACAAGCCAAACAGTATATATTCTGTCATGGAATGGTCTCGACCTTTCTTCTGTATTTCTGTCATTCTGATAAGCATATTCCAATGTCACATTAAATGCTTTGAATGAAAATGTTGCTTTTTTTTAAATGCATACAGCACAAATGCTCATCTTTCATGTACAACAATTTCAAATGCATTTTATGTATTTTGGGTGGGATTTTTAAACATCATGCTTTAGATATGCTTAAAAATGCTTAGAATTTAGTAATATCGAACATAATAAAGTGGAGTGGATGTTGTGTAGCATTTTAGGATCCAAGCGTAATTTACTGACTCATGCCCTTATATAGCTATAATTCACATTGCCCTTATAGAGCCACAACGATTTCTTGGAAAACTCGGCTTGAGCAGTCAGGGACATCCCCTTGCTTGAATATTGATTTGTCCTAGAAATCATGGAGTTTTCAAAGAACTACTATTCCCTTGGGGTTCTTTGATGATTGTATTATGTCCGACTTTATGTCAAACTAGGCACCTTCAAGGTATAAATATGCCTACACTTGCCCTAGCAAACACACAGTGGTTCGGAGCAGCTCGACTATCTACGTGCCCGACAAAGCTCGCTACAGCAAGTGCCGAAGGAAGCCGACCCTCCAGCTGACGCACTGACAGAGAGGCTGCCTTTCTCTCACTGAGAATCCAGCTCCAGTGTTTCCAAGCTCCCCTCGCGGGGTGTTGGGATATCGAATCCCAAGACAGAGATACCAGACCTCCTTCATTCTAAAACCAAGGTATGGAGCTGATTAGATCCTAAGAGAACTCTTGGATAGATTCTTGGCAAAGAAAAATTTAACTTCACTTACTTCTTCCCTCGTAGGTTAGGTACATTGGGGTAGGCGTATTTTAGAAGCACCAGTTGAGCACTTTTAGCCCTTGTTATTTATGTATGTATTTATCTGTGGTTTAGAAACCATACAATGCTTTTACAGTATTATTTTATAATACTCTTCTTACTGTACGCATTATACTTTGCAACCAGTATTACGATTGTAGCAGTTCACTTTACTTGCATGAGGAAGAAGACTGTTCAATAAACCCTTTTATTGAAAATGCCCGTCTCTCTATTTCTCTGCACCTCTGATGAAACGAAGCATGCACGATTGACTGAGTAAAATATCTATCTATTTTTTTCACGACTCTGAAGATCAGTTTTATTCTTGGGGAAACAAAGTTGTCATGTTTATGCAGTTGTCAGAAACTAATCCCTTCTTGTTTATTCGAGAAAGTTTTTAGTGACCTCTGAGCTAGCTGGCACTCACAATTAAGTCTAATATATTCGATAGAGACCTAGTCGACCTAAGTCCTACGTCAAATCTATAGGATATATTACTCCAAATCGCAGAGCCTATTGGAAATATAGGAACTACACTACAGGGTATTGTTTACATGTTCAGCAAAGGGACTGAGGCATAGCCATCCAAGAACTGCGATGCACAGACTGTTGCCAAATGGCTCCTGAAAGAGTTCATTCTATCCTTTTGGAGTGGCTATGCTTTTGAGTACTGACAATGGACCAACATTCATCTCACATGTGATTGAAGGGTTGTTCAAGGGGATAGAAGCTATACAGAAACTAAATTTTGCCTATCATCCACCAGCAGCGGGCGTTGTTGAGAGAAAGAACAGGTGCTGAAAAATAAAATAGGGAGCATTTGTGCATCTACTGAACTGGCCTGGTTTGATGCACAGCTGCTTGCCCTGTTGTCTATGAGAAGCACACCAGACAGAGTTACAAAGTTCAGCCCACATGAAATAGTCTTTGAAAGCGGGGAACGTCCTTTACAACTGAACTTTTACAACGAAGTACCGTTACGACGCAGGTTTAACAACGAAAGTCATTACAACGACTTTCGCTGGAGGGCGCTCTAGGATAGGTAATAGTTTCATTTACTATCCAACACCTTCCCTACTATCTACAGGGACTGGAGTTGGAATAGTAAATAAAACTATTCACTTTCCAGCGCCCTCCAACGCAAGTCGTCTTAAAACCTGCGTCGTAACGGTACGAGTTGTAAAAGCACGCGTTCTACCGTCATACATCCTTTGAAAGCCATGTGTTTGAACATGTCTATTCTCCCTCTCTCCATATCTGATGATCTGCTTCTTCAACACTGCAAAAGACTAACAGAGACTTTACATTATCTTCACAATCAGGTGCTGAAGGTCCTTCCTGAAACAGAGATACAAGCAGCCCCTGGCCTCCAGCTAGGGGATTGGGTTTGGATCAAGGCCCACACCAACAAGCACTGTCTCTAACGTCAGTGGAAGGGACCATATCAGGTCCTTTTAACAACAGTAACAGCGGTCAAGTGTGAGGACCTGAAACTTGGATCCATGGCTCTCACACAAAGAAAGCAGTGACAGATCCGCCACCACAGGAGCCTCCAGTTTCTTCCCCAGCATCACAACAAGGATAGCCTGTACAACCTGCATTCCACCGAAAGAGCCTAATGAGAAGGGTACCACCAGTTCATCTTGAAGGGTTGCGTGTGCTTCACACAGCAAAGAAAGGAAGAGTGTGCAAGCGGGCCCTAACAAAGCATCGACAAAAGACATCTGGAACATCAAAGCCCCAACCCCTCAGTCTACAAGCTGTGACAATGAGACATCATTACTTTATTTCTCATCACTTTGTTTCCTTCATATTAAGTACCTAAATAATCAAAGTGTTGGTAAACCTCTCGAATTACTTGTAGAAAGGTACCAACACTTGGTTTTGTTTACAGGTATCACCCTTGAGGATCCGCATTCTTCCTCAGCACACTTTTTATAAGCGTGATAGTGCAACAGAAGATAATACATTCTTCCAACTAGCCACACAAGCCATATGTACCAACGACCGGAAACATTTCTCAAGATTTGCAGAGCAATGAAAAGAAATGGCCATGGGAATTACTGCCAATAGGCAACCCTAGTCCTGCCATTATAATAACTACTCTCCTTATAGTGTATTCTGATGACATCGCTATACCAAGCACTGGCCCTGAGATACTGCTTAATGAAACAGAGACACTGTACCAAATAAACAATTCAACATTGCAAAAGTTGGGGAAGGGGGACAGTTGGCAGGGCAGGAGAAATATAAAAAAGAGAATTGGGAAAAATATGAAGAGAACAAATATGTTCAAATAGTGAAATTCTATGCAGAAGCAATGAATGTATCCAATTGTTATGTTTGCACCCATCTACCGATGAACAAGCAAGATACAATGTTTTGCCACTAGGTAAAGCCGCTGCGTGTGTTTTATTCAAACTCACACTAATAGAGCAATGTAACATGTCTGCCAAAATAGGAAAAAGAAACAAGGTGATGATAGACTTAATTGAGCAGGCTACAGATAAAGGGGTTGCAGAGGTTATGAATGATAAAATTAATGGAAGCAGCATCAGGCCGACGTAGGAAGAGGGCTGCAGAATTGGACACACATGATAACTCACCTTGCCAGAGCATGAAGCCTCTGAAGAGTGACCAGTCACTAATTGGCCAGCTTAAAAAAAGTAAAGGAAGAAAAATGGGTAGAGGACCACACCCAGGAACATGGTTAGCTTCAGGGGCTAAGAGGGAGGAGGACCTGGCAATCCTAGTCCTAGGAACTTAATAAGAGCACCACAGTGTATTAGAAACACCAAGTATAATGCCCTAATATCAACGGGTGGAGGTAAAGACAACAAAGTGTCAAAGTCAAGTATTACTGTGGGTACTAGCAACTGCTCCTACTATGTTAATATGGAGGGAATAAAACAAGGGATTTAACAACTATCATCCAGGGTGATAAGTTACAAAGGGGCGTTCTTTGAATGTGGAGAACACACATTCTTTTTTTCTGTCAGAGGGACGGTATGGTAGCTGCTGTCTCTCTCTTGTAATATCCCAAAAGACCCATGTTGTTTAGCTGTCACTGATAGATCTGAGAATGAGGGTAAGGGACCGTTTCAAGAAAATTGTGCCATGGGTAGACCATATGCTAACAGCTTTAGGCACCGCTGGGGCAAATTTACGCTACTGTCAGAATAGGGCAGCTGGCAAACTTGATTAAGGATTTAGCAGATTCCACTGCAGCAGCCCTGGGCAACATCACAGAAGAACTCACCGCAATGAGAGAAGTAGTATTACTAAACAGAATTGCATTACAAGAAGGAGCCTTCCAGGTCGTCCATCAGTCTTGCTGTGTATTCATACCGGATAACAGCAATAAAATACACCATGCGATAGTCAACATACACACAGTGCAAAAATAGGCAAAGGGGATACACACTAGGGAACTGTTAGAATCCATTGGAAACTGGTTCCGGGATGGGGCTCCTGGTTACTAGAGGCCCTAATAATAGGAGTAACGGCACTCCTCACCTTATGTCTACTGATACAAGTATGCCCCAAGTGTCTCAATGCAGTCATCAACACCTGCTGCAACATAAATAATAACTCATTAGGTAATGATACTCATGGCAGGATGCACAGAATATAACTGAAAAGAGTGCAGGATGATCATGACGACGAAAATGACATATTTTGAATGCCTGAATATGCCATCACCATGGTTTATCCAAAAATCGGGAATGTAGCAGCTAAGTTTAGATAAAAATGGTGGCATCCATTTTGTATAACTTGACATTGTGATAATTCAATGATGATGGAAATTGTAGACAAATAAATAATCATTGCTTGAGCTCATGTGGTGGTGCTGCTAGACAGCTTACGCTTTGCCAAGTAAGCTGCCGGTAATGCAACACATTGCAAGGCCTGCACAAAAGAGTACATTTCCATGTTACTGAATTCTGCCTGCTTGCCTTTGGAACATGTCCTGAGGGCCTCAGAAATAGATCCAGACACGCAACGAGATAATGTTGACCGTTCTGATTGGTCAGCATCTATTGCTTGGATTTTGTAACTGTTAAACTGTCCGACTTTAGACGTACACGTTAGGTGGCTTCCAAGTATATTCTTGTGTAACTGTGTACTGTAAATTTCCAAGCAAAATGTGTTTCTACACCACCTCCTGGACTATGATGGCCCAGCCCATTACCTGTTACGCATGACATACTGTAATTAAATCTTGTGGTTTGAAACTATATATTTTTGTGTTCTACTTCTGCTTATTACAGCAATCAGCACCCAACTGATGTTCCCATACATGTAATAAATGTTTTTATTTCACTCAGGTGGTGTGACGTAGTTTGTTTTAGGTTCTACAGATTTTGCCAGTTTCAACACTATAGGAGAAAAAGTGTTAGCGGTTTCTCAGGTAAGTACACAACTTATGAGTTGGAGTTTAGGGAGTAATGACCAAGGTTACCCAGGTCTAGATGGGCACTCAAGTTGCACCACCAGCAGCACTGGGGCGCCGGGTGCAGAGTGCAGGGGCTCAATGTTAGCCAACGGGGCTAAGGGGGCTTTCGGTTAGGGACTGCTGATGAGCAGGCCACTCAGGTGTGGCAGCAAAGCTCCTAGTTAAGGCAAGCACTGCAGGGGCCAACAACCAGCACAGGAGCTACACCACCAGTGGCAACGGTGTTGCCAAGTGCAGGGTGCCAAGAAGACGTCAGCAATTCTGTGATTTTCAATGGAGACCTTAGGTTAGGAGAAGTTGCAGCAGGCTCAGGCAGAGAGGCTTCCTTAAGGTGACCAGTGGATGGAGAGGCAAGTTGGGATCTTGAGAGATGTCTAGACACTGTCGGTAGGTCCACCCATGGCCATGGAGCGTTGGGTGCAGGGGTGTCTTCTGGCGTGGTTTTTGTACCAGCTCCGGTCACAGTCGGGGGGACCCTACAGGTTGAGGCTGCAGGCGTCGTCCTAGACTTGAAGCTTATGGGAAGTCGGGGATCACCAGATGCCAGATCAGGATCACCAGGGAGACCTCCTTGTGGCGTTGGGCCACTCAAACTCGGGCCATGGGTGTCGGGTGCAGAGTGGTGAAGAATCGCAGACTCACCTGAATCCGGATTCTGGTCTTGCAGTCTTACTTGAGAAAATCTGGTGCTCACACGAGACAGAGTCTGTAAGGTGACTACAGGGCAGGTCCTCCGGACTATGAGGTGCTGCTGTACACTCCAGTTTCTTCACTGTAGGCAAGTAGGAGTCGGGATAAGTCAGTAGGGCTGTGGCCAAGGTAGTAGGTGTCCTCTTCTTCCTGGGTAGGCACAGCTATTTGGCCCTCCTTCTTTCTTCCTTGAATGTGAGGAGGAAAGGTTCAGGGTTGCCCTTAAATAATCGATTTTGGGCATTTAAAGGGGTTTGCAGGTCAGGAACAATGGGTCCCTTCTTTGGGGTGGGTACACTGCCTATTATGCCACCCTCGAGTGGAAGGGGAGCATGAGCATCTTCCTGATAGGTTGGATCCCTTCACCTTCATGATGGAGGGGACTGATATGTGTGCTTTACCTTGCCTCCCCCACCTGATTGATGGGGCTGACAAAGGTGGTCACACCTCCCTCTAGCTTGGTTATCCCGCTGATTCTCCTGCTAAAAAGTGGGGGCAGAATTGAATTTGAATTTGAATTTAAAATATTTATATAGCGCAGCGTACACCATGCGGTTTCTTGGCGCTTTGGAGGCTCAATTAGCAGTAAAAATGCAGGACTGATAGAGAGTAAGAAAGATCAATTTACATTAAGAAAGGCCTGGGTAAAAAGGAGGGTCTTAAGATCTTTACGAAAGGAGGAGTAATGTGTGGCCAGGCGCAAGTGATCGGGAAGGGAATTCCAAAAGGAGGGTGCCAAAAAAGAAAAGTTGGCTCCACCCCATTTCTTGCGTCTGTACCGGGGAACCTGAAGGAGTGATTGTGTGGATGAACGAAGCTCGCGGACAGGGATGTACTCTTTAAGTAAGGAGGAGATGAAGGCCGGGGCAGTCCCTTGGCGCGCCTGAAAGACCATACATCCGGTTTTAAAGAGGGAGCGCTCCCTCACAGGTAGCCAATGTAGTGCTTTCAGCAGGGGAGTAGAGTGATAGGATCGGGGGAGGCCATACACCAATCTCGCCGCCTGGTTTTGAACCAGCTGGAGCTTCCGCAGGCTATACGCTGGGATGCCGTTGTAGAGGGCATTGGCGTAGTCCAGCCGGGAAATGACCAGAGCGGACATGATTAGCTTAAGTGCAAGAGGAGAGAAAAAGCGAGAGACAGAGCGGATAGTTCGGAGAATAAAAAAGCAAGAAGAAACCACAGAAGTAATTTGAGAATGAAGATTGAGGTGGTTATTAAGTTTAATGCCCAGAGTTTTAACTGAGGAAGAAGGTGTAGGAGGGGAACCCAGAGAAGAAGGCCAGAAGGAAGAGTTCCAGGGACTGGAGGAACCACCCGTAAGGACCAATTCTGTTTTATCTGGGTTCAACTTCAGATGGTTGTGGTTCATCCAGTCTCTGATGAAAATCATAATTGACTGAAAATTAGAGATAGAATGAGGGGAAGAAGACAGATTAAAGATAAGCTGGAGGTCATCTGCGTAATTAAACACAGTGACCTCCAGTTGTTGAAGTGCAGCAATCAAAGGATAGATGTAGAGATTAAACAAGAGGGGGGAGAGAGAAGAGCCCTGAGGGACACCACAAGTGACTTTGAGTTGGGTGGCCGAGAAATCCCCCAACCGGACCGCCTGGGTGCGGTCCCTCAGGAAGGACGATAGCCAGACCAGGGCTGAGCCCTCGATCCCCGCCGCACCGACACGGGAGAGTAAGATGGAATGGTCCACCGTGTCGAATACGGCGGAAAGATCGAGGAGCACCAGAGCCTGGTAGTTGCCCTAGTCCATGCCCTCCCTGAGATTGTTCAGGACCGACACCACGACGGACTCGGTGGAGTGCCTAGGCCGGAAGCCTGCCTGGCGGGACGCAAGGCCCCCATTAGTTTCTACATGGGCACTGAGGACCGATGTTACATGCCGCTCCAGCACCTTGCCCAGAAAGGGCAAGAGAGAGATGGGACGATAGTTGGCTGGAGCGGAAGGGTCCGCGCCAGACTTCTTGAGGATGGGGACTATGGTGGCAGATTTAAGAGATGGAATTACCACCCCCTGGGCCAGCGAGGTATTGATAAAGGATATAGGCGGTTCGGGACAAGCGGAGTAAATCTGTTGCAGAATGTGGGCTGGGCAAATGTCCGCCGGGGAACCAGATTTTACTTTGGGAAGGATTGCCAGAAACCCTTCTTTAGTGATCGACGGGATAGAAGAAAGAGAACCGTGAATAGTCGGGAGAGAAGGCTCAGAAAAAGTGGGGGAAGGGGGTGGAATGTTAGCTCTAATGTTGACAATTTTTTCTAGAAAATAAGTATTCAAAGAATCACAGAGGGACTGAGAAGGGAGGGGCTTGAGAGTGGCCCTGTCAGAATAGGCCAATTCCTGGACAATGGAGAAAATCTCCCTGGATTTGTTTTCCGCTGCCAGGATTTTTGCTGAGAAGTGTGTAGTTTTAGCACTTAGTATGGCTCTTTTGTAGTCACTCAGCAAAGTCAGGTATCGATTTTTTTGTAGCGGGCAATAATCCTTTCTCCATTGTCTCTCGGCCTGCCGAAGAGCCAGTGGGAGAAAGATTCTGGTGGCAGCAAAGGCAAGGACAGCTTCCAAAGGCGGATGGCCGTTGAAGCTTCCCCCTCCTTGGATCCATCCCATTCTGGCGGAGTAGGTATGACACCTCTGCCCAGGATGGGTTTTGTTTCTGCTCCCAGAGAGTGGAGGCTCCGTACCCAGCGGTCCAGAAACCTGTCCGGTGGTGGCAAATGGTGGACAGCCATTTAGGAACTACACTTGGGTGGTCGTTTTTCAGGGAGCATCTCTAAGACGTGACCTCTCCTACACGTTATTCCCGCGGACCGCTCCATTGAGACTCCGAGTTTTAAAACACTGCATCCTTCCAAATTCTTCATTGTCTGAAGACCTTCTTCCAAGATTCCGAGATCTGGCTCTACCGGAGGGGAAGGAAGCGGGGTTCCGCCCCGGACACGCTCTGGAGGAAGCGGAACTGGATCACCCAAGGCCCTGATCATCACATCAACCTTTGACCATTGCCCTTTTATTACAGTTGGCCTCTCTGGACCTTGACATTTCCGGCCTCATTGCTGAACCTTTCTATCCTGCTGCCAGATTTAGAGACTCTAGACCCATGAGCTTTACCGCTCCTGAACCTGCTTTTCACTACCAGATTTTCCTTAGACTGATGACTGATCGTTTTTCAGGGGGCATCTCTAAGACATTAGTGAGAATGCTGCGATGCAGAAGTACTGCTGCCTATGGCAGAGTCAATACCAGTGGAGGACGTTTCAAGCATCTCACATCAAGGAGGGAGCAGCTGTCATTCTGGCCAGGCCTACAAGTCCCAGCAGTCTTTGCGGCTGCTGCCGCATTCTTCCTGCGCCCGGAAGCGATTAAGTCCAGAGACCAGGCCCCGCAGGGCGGGACGTGTACGGGTGTGCCCGGGCAATGCCTGGGCGAAGCCCAGTCCGAGGGCGGGCTTGTCTGTGCCCGTCAGCGCCAGTAAGTGGAAGGACAGGACCACCCCCTTTCCATCTGTTTCCAACGGTGCTAGGCCTCATGGATTTAACATTGCCACACAAGGCACTGCAACCTTCTATTTTTACTTGGACTTGTAACCTTGCTGCGTTAATCATTCTTCATTCTTTCGCTGACCTTGGCTTGGGAATCCTGATACTGTGTAATACTTTTTGTTTGTTTATTTCAGGGTTCATAATCTTGGGGCTGGCTGTGTCATTATCTAACTGATTCTGTATTGTAACTCACTGCTGGGTGAGGCTAGTTGCTGCGGGTTGGCAAATGTGAGCTATCCACAATCTGGGTGTTGACCAGGTTCAGACTTATCATTTTTCGTTGGTCACACTCCAGTACCCCAGTAAGCTCAAAGGGAGCAATGGGAAAAAGAAAATCCAATGTACTTGGGGGTGGAAATGAGAGCATGGGGGTACAGCTAAAAACGACCAAGGCCAAGCATGTCCGTAAGTCTAGAGCGAACAATTGTGTTTTAGATCATATTTATGATCTCCTAATTGAATGTGAAGAAATTCTTGTACCATCGGATTTCTAAGTTGCGCCAAAATCCCCTATGCCCACCAAGTTGCCCAACCCCACACTTACTGCGAAGGCTAACATGCAAAAACGTATCCCTCATGTTTTTATAAACCTGTAACACGTAGCTCATGTGGCATCACTCAGCCCCTTGATTGACTTCCATCATCGCCCCTCATTTTTGATAAAACTAAGCATAGTACCAGTTTGGGGCCTACCAGGGTAATAGACCAGGACCCTCCTGTCATTGTCATTCTGGACCATATCCTCGCCCTTTCCGATTGATTCCTACCGCTCCAGAATTTGAGCTGTGTTAATGAGGGAGGAGTGGGGAAGGGGTGGAAAGAGGATGACTTTGTGGAGCTTGTGGAAGGTCAGGGAGAACTAAAGAAAGGGGAAGGGGAAGTGGCAGGAGGTGTAACTGGGGCAGACATTGACGAATGAAAGTGAGATCCTCAGGACCATGAACGACCTTAAGAAGGAGGTAATCCTATTAAAACTGGTTGTTCTCAACCTCACTGAGCAGGTCAAATCTCTATCAGCTGGAGAAGCCTCACTAGCTCAGTCCCCCCAAAATTGTAGCTGACAAATATCCTAATCAACCAAGAGTTGCTACACGCCCAACGACTCCCACCCGTCTCATCCGCCAGAAGCCATCTAATACGGCTTCAAGGGAACGCCCTCTGCTATCGGACACCAGCATAGATATGAGGAGTATGCAAAAAGGAGGGTGGCCAGTTGTAAACCAACACCATAAGCAGCTTGGGCGGTGTATGTGCCACGAATTTCCCCTCACCAATTTCCCACAATCAACTGGATGGAGAGACTCAGCTACCTCCTAAGTCTATTTTTATGATAAATGTTCCTAGAACTACTTCTCCTATGAAGGCAAGGACTTTCTGGTTAACAAGGCTATCCACAGGATTCAACATGTTAGGGGCTGTGGCTCAGTAATAAGGGATGACATCAGGGCCGCAAAAAAGGATAACTAGCCCTAATTCTTAGCTAGATTCCATCAAACTCTATTTTGCAGATAGCAACGTGGTCCATGACTTGATAGCACTTGAAGCTAGAACCAGTTCCACTTCCCTAACGGGTTTTTAACTCAAATACAGACCTCCCCAGTCTCCATGGGTAACTACCCCGTGCATCGGGGTTTGCACCTGGGTCAAGAATCATCTCTCGCAAATATTGATTGACTAATCCACCCCGACATTCCAGATACTGTGAATAAACAGCTAACAAGCTCAATCAGGCAGCATTGTACTGAAGCGTCTAGGGACTGTACCAGTATAGTAAAGTCTATAGCGCCCGTAATGCCGATTGAGTCTGGGATGGTCATCTCATCCCGACCCAAAATGCTGGATCTAAGGAGGGAGCTTATCCTGGGACTACACCCCACCCAACAGTAGCTAGCAACCACAATTGACTGGACACCTCTTTATCGCCAACTTTTAGTCGTCAAACATCCAATAAATTTAAGTTGATTTCGTGGAATGTTGCAGGCTTAAAATCGAAAATGGCTCTTTTGAATTGGGCCCAACACTTTAAGTCTTTTGATATATGTATTCTCCAGGAAACCTAGAGTACTACTCTTATCCACTTATCTGGCTATCTTACTTTTTATCGTCCAGCTTCCTCCAACAAACCTGGCAGACCTGCAGGGGGACTAATTATCTGAATAGGAATTGTGTTAGCTTGTACCATCTTCAAACTTCACTCTAATAGTCCTGACATACTTGCAGTCCAAATTTGAGGCAGAAAGGAAGCATTGCTAGGTATCTAAGTCAATGCCCGGTGACCCATTGCAGGTAGATGTTCGCCAACTTTACAAGAGCTGAAAAATCTACTTGACTTCAGAGTTACTGAGGCTCTATTAATTGTTGTGGGCGACTTCAAAGTCACCTTTGAACCTTAGGCTAGGGAGGACATATGTGGTACAAGGGAGGAGGACGAGTTGTGGCATGTGTCCCCCCCCCACCCTCAATCTGCTTCTCATCAAGAAATGGTCACAAGCCTTGTCCCTTGAGTATGGATTGAGGGCTGCCAATGGCCTTACAAGGTCAGATGTAAGGGGGGGGGGGGTGAATACATTCAATAGAACCCTCAACTTGAGTTGCATTGACTTTTCTTGCTTGATCTGAAACTGTGACCATTGATGAATGACCTGGTAGTGGCAACCACCACATATAGTGATCACAACCCCCTAGACCATTCCCCAGTGTCATTCTGGGATAGGTGTTTGAATTCAACTAGTCCAGTAGTTATGACCAGGGAGGTATGTCCTTCGAACAACAACAGACAACTTAAATGGGATAGGGTTTCTCTTGATGTAGATAAACTATAAATAATTCAATCAAATGTGCTTGATAGCACTACTACATTATCTAGTTGTCATCAAGGGAAGTTGTATGAAGTTACGAGTTGCCATAGCTACAGTTGGTGAACAGACAAAATACTGAGTTTTTTTATTTCGACCTACATTAATATCGAGTTCAAAATATTGTAGGGAGAGAATATCGACATCAAGAATATCGGTGACCAGAATATCGACCTTAGGTAATAAATATCGGTTTTGTTAATATCGAAGGTATTAATATCAATACTAAAAATATTGATGTTAATAATATCAATGTTTATGTTAGTGTTATGTATTTTAGTATATATTTTATATGTATGTGTTCCACATATTTTGTTATGTTTTGTGTTACTTTTTTTAATATAAGTATTCATTGTTTATAAGTTAGTAATTTTTTTTAAGTAAGTTTTGCGTTTTGGTACTGTGGCGGGTTGTGAGTTTATAGGGGTATAGGGTGGGTAGTAATTTAATTATAGTAAACTAATTCCTAATTTTGAGAAATTATTAATTATTTTTTATTAAATTTTGCATTTAAGTTCTGTAGCGGGTTGTGGGTTTATAGGGGAATAGGTTGGGAAGTATTTTAATTGTAATGAAGTAATTATTATTTTTTATTTATTGGTTTTGATTTGACATTTTATTAATTGATAATTAAATTAATTGTATTAATTTTTAATTTGTTCAAGTTGTGGGTTTAGAGGGGAATGGGGTAGGTAGTAAATTAATTATAATAAAGTAATTAATAACTTTTTGGGGGTTTTGATAATTAATTTATTGTTTATTAATTATTAATTGGTAATGCATTTTTATTAATTGATTAATTGATAAATATATTAATTGTGTTAATTTCGTTTAGGAGCGGGTTGTGCGTTTATAGGGGAGTAGTGTGGAACGTAATGAATAACAATTAAGTAAATATTTATTATTGGTATTGCCAATTAATTTATTGTCAATTATTTATTAATTGGCAATTAATTTTTATTAATTAATATGTGTTGGTATTGTTAATTAATGTATTCCTAATTAATTATTAATTGGTAATTAATTTTTATTAGTTAATTAAATGATAATTATATTAATTCTGTTACATTTTATGCGGAGTGGGTTTTGTGTTATAGGGTGGGAAGTAATTTAATGTTACTAAAGTCATTCTTAATTTTTATTTATTGGTATTTATAATGAATTTATTGTTAATTTATTAATAAATCATTATTTCATTTAAAAAATAAATAATTGATAAGTATGTTATGTTCAACCCCTACGCTATCCAACACTTTCCCTACTGTGTCACTCTCTGGAGTTGGAATAGTACATTTTACCCCTACGCTGTCCAACACTTTCCCTAATGCTGCACTCACTGGAGTGGGAATAGTAATTTTAACTCTTTTGCTATCCAACACTTTCCCTAGTGTTGCACTCTCTGGAGTGGGAATAGTAATTTTTACCCCTACGCTGTCCAACACTTTCGCTACTGTTGCACCCACTGGAGTAGGAATAGTAACTTTTACCCGTTCGCTATCCAACACTTTCAGTACTGTTGCACTCTCTGGAGTATATATCATAATTTTAACCCTTTCTCTATCATACACTTTCCCTAGTGTTGCACTCTCTGGAGTGGGAATAGCAATTTCTACCCCTATGCTATCCAACACTTTCCCCACTGTGGCACTCTCTGGAGTTGAAATAGTAATTTTTTCTCCTACGCTATCCAACACTTTCCATACTGTTGCAATTCATGGAGTGGGAAGAAAACAAGTTACTTACCTGTAACTTTAGTTCCCCAGTATTGGTAACTTTCATAGATTCCCATGCTTTGTATCATTCCCCGTCGTCGGAATGGGAGTCTCGGTAACAAAAATACCATAGCTGTAGGTACAAAAGACAATGGAAAAAGGCCTAGGCCTCATTACCTTTTGTAGCATATCACCCTCTTTGTGTAAAAGAGACCAAACTTTTGGCCTCAGCCAATCAGAAGTGCCTCACCACTTAGAACCTTCCTGAAGGAACCTCAGAGCCTCAGATGTTCGTAGCCGTTGTGTACTGAGACACCATCTGTGCTGTAGGCTGAGCTTTCCCCGGGGAGGTGGGTGGGCGCATGGGAATCTATGAAAGTTACCAATACTGGGGAACTAAAGTTACAGGTAAGTAACTTGTTTTCTTACCCCAGTATTGGAACTTTCATAGATTCCCATGCTTTGTATCAGAGTAGTAAGCAGTAGCAAGATAATCACATTTTGCATCGTAAATAATAGCAGTCGACAACATGACATTAGATACAAAATGTGAAAAAATGGAAGGTGGGAAGATAGGAAAGCTCACCATTAGTGGAAGAGGTTCCTCAGGACAGCCTGTCCAACTGCTGCATCCTCCTGCTGCAGAGATTCCAAGCAGTAGTGCTTGGTAAAAGTGTGCACGCTGCTCCAGGTTGCAGCTCTGCAGATGTCCTTAATTTGCACCCCTGCGAAGAGTGCTGTGGAGGAAGCCACAGATCTTGTGGAATGCGCTCGTATCTTTCCAGTCAGAGGCTTACCAGCAGCCCTGTGACAATGTAATATAGCACTTGTGATCCACCTTGAAACACCCTGTTTGGAGAGTGGAAGGCCTTTACTAGGTCCCCCGAAGGCCACAAACAGTTGGGTAGATTTTCGAAAATCCTTAGTACGCTGTAAGTAAAACTTCAAGCATCGCTGTACATCCAGTGAATGCAAGGCTTTTTCCGCCGGTGTGGAAGGCTGAGGAAAAAACGTTTTCAGAATGACCGGTTCATTCAAATGGAAGTCCGAGGGGACCTTTGGCATGAACCTAGGGTTAGTCCTCATGATGACAGTGTTCCTTTTGAATTGAAGGAAAGGTTCCTGAATGGTCAAGGCCTGTAACTCCCCTACACGCCGAGCCGACGTGAGAGCGAGGAGAAGAGCCAATTTCCACGAAAGGTATTTGATGTCAGAACGATGGACTGGTTCGAATGGGCCCTTCATGAGTTGAGAAAGGACCAGATTCAAATGCCACGTTGGTGGAGGTGGTCTCACCGGTGGATAGACCCTGAACAGACCTTTAAGAAACTGTTTGATTATCCTTGAAGACCATAATGAAGGTCCAGATTCCGTCCTCCTGAATCGTGACAAAGCAGCCAAATGGACTTTAATTGATGAGTGGGCCAGACCAGACTTGGCCAAGGACAGTAGGTATGGGAGGACCTGAT
The DNA here is from genome assembly GCF_964263255.1 of Lissotriton vulgaris. Taxonomy (NCBI): domain Eukaryota; kingdom Metazoa; phylum Chordata; class Amphibia; order Caudata; family Salamandridae; genus Lissotriton; species Lissotriton vulgaris. The sequence goes on along the minus strand of NC_141691.1, from coordinate 2,022,166,551 downwards.
GAGGTTTGGAATTGAATGGATCAATGTGTTGCTGTCGACACCAACAACAGAATCTTTTCCACTTAAGGCGGTAAGTTTTGTTAGTGGAAGGGGCCCTTGCTTGGGACAAAACCTCCCTAACTTCCTTAGACAATGGCAGGTTCATAAATTCTCGCTGCTCAGGAGCCATGCAGTCAGGTGTAACGACTGAGGGTCTGGATGTAGAATCTGTCCTTCGGACATCGTGAGAAGGTCCGGCAGAATTTGGAGAGGTACAGGAGGAGCGATCGACAGCAGATGGAGCTCCGTGAACCAGAACTGCCTCGGCCAAGCCGGGGCTATCAGGATCATCCTGCACGGTTCCATCTTGAAATTCTTGATTAGTCGTGGTATTAGAGGAATGGGAGGAAAAGCGTAGACAAATGTCTTCGACCAGGGTATCAAAAGGGCATTTCCCAGAGAATTTGGATGGGGAAGCCTGCTTGCGTAAGACCGGCATTTGTTGTTGGTCGGGGTGGCAAACAGGTCGATGTCCGGTCTTCCCCACCGGCTGAAGATTTGTTCCAAAATGTCTTGATTCAACTCCCATTCGTGGGTGACCGAGGATGACCTGCTCAGTTTGTCGGCGTTTTCGTTGAGGACGCCCGGCAAGTGTTCCGCCATCAGAGACATGTTGTGTCGGATAGCCCATTCCCAAATCTGCTGGGCTTCTTGTGACAATGGGCGCGATCTGGCCCCTCCTTCCTTGTTCACATAGTGCATGGCCGTGGTGTTGTCCGTCCTGATAAGCACTTGTGAGCCCTCCAGGAGAGGAAGAAACGATTGCAGAGCCAGACGTATTGCCCTGAGTTCTAACAGGTTGATGTGGAGGCATTTCTCCTGGGGTGACCAATGACCACTGACATGAAGGTCCTGCAGCACTGCTCCCCAGCCTTCCAACGACGCATCCGTCGTTATCACTTGAGGAGACGGGTCGCTTGCGAAGGATAAGCCTTGGGACAAGTTGTCTAGGTCTGTCCATCATAGGGCCGCATTCTTCATTTCCGGAGTGATCGCCACTTTGTCGTCGAAGGAACCGTGGACTTGCCGCCATTGATTGTCCAGTTGTTCCTGCAAGGGACGCATCCTCAGTCTGCAATGGGGAATCAGTGGAATGCACGACGATATTACTCCCAGCAGAGACTTGTAGCGGCGAACTGAAAGAGACTTTTTTGTTTGTAAGTCTTGGGCCATCGTCTGTAACTTGTGCCTCCTTTCCAGAGTGGGAAAAGCTCGTGAAAGCTTTGAGTCCAAGATGGCTCCCAGAAACCGGGCTCTTTTGGACGGGATCTGGCAAGATTTCTCGTCGTTTAGAGTGAGACCCAGGTTTCGGAATAAATTGGTACACGCTTGAACCGCCTGTAGCGCTGCCTCTCTGGACGGAGCCTTCAGCAGCCAGTCGTCCAGATAGGGGAAGACTTGAAACTTGTGCCTCCGCAGGAAAGCCGCTACTGGAGCCAGCACTTTCGTGAATATCCTTGGTGCTGAACGGAGTCCAAAGGGTAAAACCCTGAATTGGTAATGGCTCTTGGCTACTGTGAATCGCAGAAACCTTCTGTGTGCTGGGTGAATCGGAACATGAAAATAGGCATCTTCGAGATCGAGTGTGGCCATGTAATCTCCCGGGTTGATTAGTTTCAAGATGTCCTGGAGGGACACCATCCTGAAGGACAGAGAGATGAGATAGGTGTTTAGCCCCCTGAGGTCTAAAATGGGACGCCACTTGTCGAGCGTTTTCCTCACCAGGAAGAACCTGGAATAAAATCCCTGGTTTCTTTGGTTCGATGGAACTGGCTCTATCGCCCCTTTTCGGAGCATTTGTTGAACCTCGAGCCGAAGGAGACGCTGGTGTTTTGAAGGAGTGGCTGCCGGGGGCTTGGGTGGCGGAACTTGAGTGAACTCTAAGGTATGCCCTTTCCGAATGATGTTGAGCACCCAACGGTCCGATGTTATTAGGGACCAGTTGTGAAGGTATTTGTTGACCCTGCCTCCAACTGATGATTTCCTGGAGGAGGGTCCAGTAGGAAGAGCCAGGAGGCCGCTATTGGCGCTTGGACGAATCTCGTCCTCGCGCACCCTGCTTTCCTTTACTGTAAGGCCTGGAGTAGTTGGTAGACTGGCCTTGCCGCTGTTGGTAAGATTGGCGTTGCTGTTGGGAACCGGATCCTGTGTTGGAATACCGTTGTTGTTGGAAGGATCCTCTATACGTACCACCCCTGCCTCTGGCTCCCTTGAAGGGGGACTTCCTGTACTGAAGTGTTCCTAAAGACCTAGCGGTCTCTGTGTCTTTTTTAATATCTTGCAGGGTGTCGTCAATAAGTTTGCCGAATAGAGCCTCACCATCAAAGGGAAGATCCAACACTTTGTTCTGGACCTCTGGTCGGAACCAAGTAGCTTTAAGCCACCCTTGGCGACGGAGCACTGCCGCTCCAGCTAGTGAACGAAATGCCGTAGTCGCAATGTCCATTGCACAATCGATTATTTCCATCGACGTCGCTTCTCCCTCTTTCAAAACTTTCTTTGCCTCCGACATAGATTCAGGAGGTAGCTGGTCAAGGTACGGGGAGACATCGCACCAGAGTTGACGGTCGTACCTACCCAGGATGGCTAAGGCATTAGCTGCTCGCACCAGCAAACTCGCCATCGCTGAGAATCTTTTTCCCACATTATCTAACCTCCGTCCTTCCTTGTCCGGAGGAGTTGTCAGCGGTGCTGAAGGGTTGCGCGATTTCCTCTGCGCTGCCTGCGAGATTACAGAGTCTGGTTTCGGATGACCTGTCAAGGCCGCTGGGGCATCATCGGTTGCTCTATATTTCTTTTCCAGACGCGGTAGCACCGGCACCACCGTCGCCGGGTGTGTCATGGTCTTTAGGCCCTCTTTCCATAAATGATCCACAATCGGAATAGATCTGGCATTTTTCTGGAAAGGTTCTTTAAAGTCATATAAGAAGCAATCCGTGGTGACTTTAGGCATTGCTAACTTAAATCTTGCCGCCGCCCTCTCCATTAGCTGATGGAAACCTCCAATATCCACTGGCGGGGAGTCCGCCGGGTCCGGATTTGGCGATGCGGGATTGTCAATAATGTACTCATCATATTCCGTGTCGGGAATAGAGACGTGATCCGAATGTTGATCCTCATCCGAGGATTCATCAACATCATGTGATCTTGGTACCCCAAAGGAATCCTGAGGGACAGCTGTTTGAGGCTGTGGAGAGGTTGGAGCCGAGAGCGTAGGTGGCACCAATGACGCCTGAGTCGTGGAAGGCGTAGCAGGTGTTGACGTATTTGGCAAAGGTCTACTGGCCTTAGACTTATAGTCCTGTAGCATCCTATGTAGATCCTGTAGGAAAGATGTTGGCACTGAAACCATTCCCTGGTCAGAGTGCTGTTGTTGATGTTGACCATGATCATGCTCCTCGTGGGTGTATTCGCCCTCTGAGTCGGTGTCCTGGCATTTGACAAATAGTTGCGAAGGACTATTGGCATAACTATATGCATCTTGGTCATCTTCCTCTGATTGACCCTCTTGCAAGAGCATTGTTGGTAGCAGAGGGGACACTGCCCTTGGAGAAGTCATCTCAGGTGTGATCCGCGTCACAGAAATGGTGATACGCTTTTCTGTGGCCAAGATCGTGGGTTCCGTCGTCGACGGTTGTACATACGCCGTCGAGATAGGCGTCGTGGACGTTGTCGTCGACGAGACTGTGGACACACCAGCCGTCGTCATAGTCATCGTAGTCGTCGTCGACGCCCTCGTCGACGACACCGTCGTCATTGTCGTCGACGGGACTCTCGTCGTCGACACTGTCGTCGTCGCCCTCGTTGGTATCGTCGTCGACGGGGCTTTCGTCGACGAGGCCTTCGTCGTCGACGGGGCCTTCGTCGTCGACTGAGTCTTCGTCGTCGACGGGTCCTTCGCCGTCGACTGGATCTTGGGCGTCGACGGGGCTCTCGTCGTCGACGGCTCCTTCGTCGACGGCTCCTTCGTCGACACTTGTGAAGCCGGTACCTTCGTCGTCGGCGCCTTCTCCGCCGTCGACGGTCTCGTCGTCGACGAACTTCCAGTTGACGGAGCCTTAGATGATTCAGTCGACGGGACTCCCGCTGTCGACGTCTTCGTCGTCGAGGACCTAGAAGTCCTCTCAGAAGACTGGCTTTGAGGCGTTTTGAAGGCTGTGGAAGTCTTCGCGCCAGTAGACTGCGTAGAAGGTCCATCCCTCTCCTTTACACTTCCGTGAGGAGATTTGCTGGGACCTTGGCTCTCAGACTCACTGGGGGTCTTTTTTGAGGCCTTAGAAGATCGACTTACAGAAGAAGAAGGGGAACCCCTACCCCTTTTCACTGACCTTCTAGTAGAAGCCATCGATCCAGCATCTTCACTGTCACTGGAGACAGTATCCTTCCTCGATTTAAGTCTTTGCAGCCATGTCAGGAGCCTACCCTCACGGTCCCGGAGGGTTTTGGCAGAAAAGGAGCGACAGATTGCACATTTCGCTACCTGGTGGTCAGGATAGAGGCAATAGATGCAGTCCTCATGCTTATCCTCCACAAACAGCCTTTTCTTGCCACAGGAGGAACAAGGCTTGAAAAGCGCTTTTTTCTTCTCAATCTCCGACATACTGTCAGGCAGCAACAATCCTGAGAAGAATCCTAAAGATCCTGAAGAAAAAACTGTTGAAAAAACCTGATGAAATCCTGTAGAAGAGTAGAAGTTGAGCAGAGCTCAATGGAGACTCCCTAGCACAACGTGCGGTAGAAAATCTGAGGCTCTGAGGTTCCTTCAGGAAGGTTCTAAGTGGTGAGGCACTTCTGATTGGCTGAGGCCAAAAGTTTGGTCTCTTTTACACAAAGAGGGTGATATGCTACAAAAGGTAATGAGGCCTAGGCCTTTTTCCATTGTCTTTTGTACCTACAGCTATGGTATTTTTGTTACCGAGACTCCCATTCCGACGACGGGGAATGATACAAAGCATGGGAATCTATGAAAGTTCCAATACTGGGGTAATAGTATTATTTTTCCCTCCGCTATCCAACACTTTCAGTACTGTTGCACTCTCTGGAGTATATATCATAATTTTAACCCTTTCTCTATCATACACTTTCCCTAGTGTTGCACTCTCTGGAGTGGGAATAGCAATTTCTACCCCTATGCTATCCAACACTTTCCCCACTGTGGCACAACTCTTTTGCTATCCAACACTTTCCCTAGTGTTGCACTCTCTGGAGTGGGAATAGTCATTTTTACCCCTACGCTGTCCAACACTTTCGCTACTGTTGCACCCACTGGAGTAGGAATAGTAACTTTTACCCGTTCGCTATCCAACACTTTCAGTACTGTTGCACTCTCTGGAGTATATATCATAATTTTAACCCTTTCTCTATCATACACTTTCCCTAGTGTTGCACTCTCTGGAGTGGGAATAGCAATTTCTACCCCTATGCTATCCAACACTTTCCCCACTGTGGCACTCTCTGGAGTTGAAATAGTAATTTTTTCTCCTACGCTATCCAACACTTTCCATACTGTTGCAATTCATGGAGTGGGAATAGTATTATTTTTCCCTCCGCTATCCAATATTTTTCTGTATTGTTTTAGTTAATATTTGATATAATTAATTTTTTAAAAATTCAAAATATTTTAACATTTTAATTTGTTAAGTATTTTGTTTCAATTTTTATTAATATTATTTTTGTATGTGTACATATGTATTTATAATTTATAAAATGTTTTAACAGTTTATAAGTTATTGAAATAGTTATTCATGAATATTATTAGGTAAGGATATATATTATATTTTATATGTATACTTCATTTTAACATTATGGGGTCGATTCCGATCCTGGAAAAAAAACGTCCGTACGATTTGTATCCGGAGCCCTCTCCGTACGAATCGTAAACATGCCGTATGACCCAACGAGTACGATCCGGACTGGGATATGAGGACACGATTCGTACGGTCCACGTCAGGTAAGGGCGATTCGTACGGAAAAGCACACAATCACATAAACACCATACGGTCCGTACACCCCATGATCGCAGGGGTACGGTGCATACCCCTGCGATCAAGGGGTGTACGCACTGTACCCCTGTGATGGCAGGGTGAATGCACCGTACACCCAGCGAACTTGGGGTAAGGTCCGTACACCCCATGATCGCAGGGGTATGGTGCGTACACCCCATGATCGCAGGGGTACACACCGTACCCCTTCGATCATGGGATGTATGCATCGTACCCTGGGGGGGGGGGCATTCCGTACTTGTTTCAGGGCGAACTCTGCTTTTACGGCTGTTTTCAGCTCCCGTAGAAAAAGGGTCGTACTGTGCGTACCCGACAAGAATCGTACTTGCTGGGTCGGAAAAACCAGCCGCGAACCTACAGATGTCGCGTACAGCGGGTTCCGAGGTAGATTGGTACGGGGATTTGATTCGTACGGTCTCTGTACGATTCGTACGGAGTCCAGCTCTTGGTACGAATCGTACTTAGTCGTACGTACGGGGGACGTTGCAGGGTACGATTCGTATGTTTGTATGTTCCTTTTAATTATATGTATTATTTACTTTATTATACATTATTTTGTTAACATTAAAAAAACAATATTTTTTACAATGACATTTTTGACATCAATATTTTTTTAAGTATTTTTGTACTTACCAACATGTAAGTAGGATGTCGATATTCTTTACTTCGATATTTCTGTCACAATATATATTTGTTCCTCAATATTTCTGTAGTCAATATTTTGTCAGTGATTCCCACCTTTTTAGTCTACTGGCCTCCCTGTTTACCCTTTTTAGAAATGACCGTGTCCCAAGGATCAGTGGAGGAGCTTCCAGTGGAAGCCCAAATGCAGGTCCATACAAGTCTGTGGGGCAAAAAGCGCCCCAGAGAGGCCCAGAGCCATTTTAAATATTTGAAACATGAACCTGAAGATGCCAGATTCCAGATTCCTATAGAATGCATTAAGTCCAGATATGGCATATGATGCAAGTCAGACACTTACGAAGGACTTCAGTGTTAACGCTGATGTTATCTCGTTTGAGATCTGGAGCGTGTGGATGTCAATGTCCTTTAGGCAATGTTCTTGTGCTTCTTCTTCGACTTGTCCCTAAACTTGTCTAGGGACAATCAACTCTGCCTTTCAACTACCTATTGATGGTGATCTTGACCAAGTTAAGCTGTGTTTCTTGGGTTCTGCAACACTCAGCTTAGCCTCTTGTTCTCTAATGGCTCAGGTGTACAAGGGAACACCTTTTACATGATTTTGGAGCCAACGTGGTACTAAAAGCACCAAAGAGCAGACCGCAGAAGGGTTGGTAACCAACATCTGGTTCTGACATGAGAGGGACAACTTCAACCCTGTTATATTTAGGGTAGCATGCCTGCACACAACCAAAAGACAATTTTTGAACATTTTGGCACAAAACAGAGATCACTAGGAGTGGAGCTTTAGATCTGTATCATCAGGTGCAGAAAAGGACAATCCAATGTTGGCACACAGGCATGGTTTCTTTATGAGGTTCCGTTTTATCATAGCAGGGGATTGGTCAGAGCCACATTCAAAGCTGATGAGCCATCTGCTGGCAAGCTAGGGTTATTGCAGTAGTTTCCAGATCCTGTCCAGTGCCTGAAGACTCGAGACTCACAAAATTGGGGACTATAAAGTTGACAAATCTGCGGTTAGAAATGTCCATCAGAATCATTGCTACTGTAATGAATTACCACAACTTTAGCTTTCAAATCATGGTGCTAGAATAAACAGAAAAAGGGGCTCTATACTGTTAGACTTTACCAATATATGGAAAAAATATGTCAATTATAGCAATGAGATTGACTGTGTTGGCTATCTACACAGTCTCAAACATGTCGCTCACAAGCTACCAGTCGCAAGGAGCCTTTCTTGGACTACTTTACAGCCTGTCAATTGAGTTAAGGAGATGCAGCTGCCTCCCTGCTGATGCCGCATTTTAAAACTTCGTGCACCAGTCTGAGTTAGGGGCACACTGTTTCAAAGCCTTCACCCTGAAAAATATTACCTTCATGAACCTCTATTTTCTTAAACGCAAGGTAAATTACTTGATCAGTTGTTAGATTAAAGTAAAAGCTGCATTTTCAGAGGTGAATTGAAATTATCTATCTCTCCTTTCTGTCTCACTTTTTTCTTTTCTCTTCTCTTTATCTCCTTTGTTTCTCACCTATTCCATACGCCCTTTTGATTGTTTCAGTCTTTAATTCCTCTTATATTTCTTTCTTTCTCTCCTCTTGTCTCTCTTTCTCGCTTTCCTCTTATCTCACTTCTTTTCCCCTTTACTCCTTTTTCCTTCTTTCTCTCCTTTGTTTCACTTTTCTTCTTGCTCTCCTCCTTTCTTTTTTAATTTCTTTTATTCTCCCCTTCTTTCTTCTTTAGTTCTCTTGCTCTTCCTTTTTCCTCCCCATTTTTTTTCTTAATTTCTTTCTCTCTTTTTTACGTCGAGGATTTGAGACCTCTTGTATATACTTTAGTATATACTTAAATGTGTATGTACTTTGTGGGCTCTGGAGATCAACCCTAGGACTTGTCTGCTTCTGCTTAGGAACTTTCTTTACGTTTAACTGCCTCTTTTGAGCTCTCTTGATAGAAAACGACCAGTAGAGGTCAGTAAAATAAGAGAATTGCTTTCTGCTGAGGGACTTTCTTTTTTTGAAATTTTTCTGGCAACTGCCTATATTTAAGTTTGTTGAAAGTAAACCTCTAGCGGAGGTCAGTAAAATACCACAATCACTTCAGCATTCTCTAGATTCCAGTCCAAAGAAATAGTCTTCCACGAGCACCCATCGACAATAATATATTTTTCAAATCTTCTATTTTCGGGGATATGACCACCGAAGGCCCTGACTTTATATTAAAAACAGAGCTTTGGAATATACCATTTCCTGCTGAAAGGCAATATTTCTCTCGATGTGTTCCGATACCTGGCATGTCCCATAGTTTGGTGCTTACTTTCCCTCCATGTTAAAGATCTGTAAATGTTTCAGCACCCAATCTAATGTGCTGCATAGCTAAATACATATAAGGTCCCAAAGGCAAGACCGATTACACTGCAAATGCTTGTTGATGTTTGTTCTTGCGGCTTCTTTCTTTCAGCTTCTGTCTTTCCTTTTTTGGGTCCCCAGTTTTCTTGATCTCCTTGTTATGTAAAGTCTATTGTTTTTACGATAAAGTTAAGAGTGGATTTCATAACGTCCCGTCTTTTTTCCGGCTTTTCATTGGTTTATTTGCTTGTCACTTACTTTCCTTCCATTTCGATTGGATGTAGTGCATTTCCCTGCATTTACCAATGCTTGTTCCTCATCAGCTTCACTTCTCATTTTGCAATGGCAGAAATACTGTTAACTTCTGCTTTGGTGGAATTATTTACCCATACAGTTTTGCCTCTTTCGTCTTGTGGGAGATTTATATAGTGAAAATTATCCAGAGAGATTGAGGGCCAGATGTGCAACCCTTTTTTGCATTCGCAAACGGGAGATCGGCCCGTTGGCGACTGTAAAAAAGTATCATTCCACGTACAAATACTATTTTAGGAATCAACGACTCGCAAAATAGCGTTTGCAACTCTCGCTATAAGGAATGGCCGTATCTTCCTAATAGTGAGACTCACTGCCATGTACTATTGTATTGCGACTACATTTGCAGTCGCAAGCTTCATGTGACTACATAAAACAGGTCACCACATGCAAAAAGAAAAGATGTCGGCCTCCGTGCAAAAAAAAGCCTTCAAAGCATACCCTTGTTGTCTTTTACTCCAGCTGGGCTTCCAAGAATTCTCTCTTTATTAAAAATTGATGGTTTTGACTCAATGGCCTGAGGTGCAGCACAGAATCACAGGATGTTGTGCTGCCCATACTCCTACTCGGATCCCCAGCTCTCGAGTCAGCAGCTCTGGCCGCTGCCCATATCCTCTGTACTCCTGTGATGCTTGTCAAGGAGCTATTTTCTTCGTCCCTTCTTCCCAGACTCGGACCCAGCTCATTATTCATCACCTGGGCCGAACCATTGCATTACCAATGCTTGTTGTCTCTTTGTTACATTTCATTTCCATGTTTGTTTCCTTCTTTCTCACATTCATAGCTTACCTTCTTTAGTCTTTCCTTCTTCCCTCTTCTTGTATTATCTCAAATGTGTCCCTTATCTGCTTCATTCCTTGTTTCTTTTCCTCTTCTCCTGTGATCCTCCTTTTATTTTCTCCTCCTGTTCTCCTTTTCTCCATATTTCCTTTTCTTTTCGCCTTTTACTCTTCTCTCAATCCCCTCTATTCTTTATATTTTTAGTCCCTCCCACCCTTCCTTTCTTTCAATTATTTTCCTCCTCTACTTTATTCTTTCTTTCTTTTTCCCCTTCAATTCTTGAGGAATGCTTTATTTACTAAAGCAATCACTTGATTCATTAATTTGTGGTTCATTTTTGCTCCACGTATTTACCCAAAGATATGGTGATAGCTTTAAATATATGCTTTCTTGTAAAGCACTAAGAAGTCGGCATGTACATATTCTTAGTGCTCATGGTTAATAATGAAATAAATAGTTAAACATAACCTTCTGACTTATCTTTGCAGGCCTGACAGTACTTCGACCTTTTCTCCTCCAATTTTGGAACCTCTAATGCAAAAATAAATGTGTACCATTGTTGCCACATGTTAACACGATTCCTGAACCATTAAGACAGAGCCTGTTTCTGTACACTAAATCTGGATGTTGGCGCTCAACAAGGTACTGGGTGCCTCATTTATGAAAAGTAAAGCATCGCTGCGTGAAAACAGCGATGCGTCACTTTTCACTGCGCACTCCTTGCGACATTCCTTATGCGTCATATTTAATGTATGACGCATCATGTCGCAAGGAGTTACAGATACATCAGTATTTCTGACGTATCTGTAAGCGCAAAAGTGACGCATTGCTGGAGTGTGTCACAAAAGTGACGCAACTCCAGCAATGCGTCCATTCACATGGGGAAAGCCCCATGTGAAAGGGATTGCGTCAGTCTTACGCCTGCTGTGAGGCAGACGCAAGATTTGACGCAACAGCGTCCTAAAAGTGACGCAGTGAAATCTCATAGATTTCACTGCGTCACTATTACGAGGCTTTTTGCAGGGGAACGCCCCCTCTGCATACATTATACCTGACGCAGGTATAATGTGGTGCAGGGATTTAAAAAGTGACGCATCTACCTAGATGCGTCACTTTTTAAATATGGCGCAACAAGGCGCATTTTTTTCACCGCCGGTGCGTCACAAAAAGTGACGCACCGGCGGTGCAAAACTGACGCAAGGCCTTCATAAATAAGGCCCCAGATGTCTTTAGGGACCTTGCTGTAGGATACAGTGTCAGCCAATATATTTGATGACGAGGAAACTACAAACTGTATTAAGACACTCACCTCTCACAGGTAATTCATTAATAAGACAAAACAGCTCCATGTGATCCTACAAGATACAGCTCTTATGCCATGAATAATGTGTCCTCAATGGAGCAGGAGTGTGTGTGATTTAGTAGCAGCATTTAGTTTTCATTACATTTATGTCCCCTTATCAAATCCATGCATTAGGAAATAATTCAGGATGGATTTCATTTAGCAGAAATAGCTCTCTCTTGGAGACTCATATGCTTGAGTGTTTACATGAAACAGAACCGCATCCTGCACATTTGCCAGTCTATATTTAGACCCCATCTAGGTACAGATTCTGGACTGGTTAATACATGTGAAAACCTCCTTTTGGCCATTGGTGAAGACCAGTAAGCAACCTAGATATGCCTTGACCTCTCAGCTGCATACTACATTGACAGTCTTTCAGGATTAAGGCTATGCACATATTCCCAATCAGGTACAAGGTGAACATGGGTAGGAGACTGTGGAAAGCGGGACAATGAAAGATGAAGAGGTGGGGAACACTAGACCGCAATATATTACCTTTTTGATTTTGGGTACACTTACACTTCAGTGCATTATGGTGGACCTGTATGTATGAATAAAAATTCAATTGTATCGTGCACCACTTCTTGTTGATCTTGGGTTAATCGGTAATTCCGTGCTTCTGGGAATCACTCCCTGCCCAGGAGTGTAACTGTCTGAATACCTTGGAAGCAGCCGCACTTCTACGGGGTGTCTCCCTGGGCACAGGTAAATGTGCTGTAACCACAGCAAAATTCAAATAAAGTTCTTTTAAAAATTTCTGGTGTGTTGCTTCGTTCTTTAATGTGTTTGTTTTACACATTAATTTCATTACATTAACAAATGACACTTCATGTCCCATAAAGCTTTTTCTGTGTCAAAAGTTTTGACAACTTTCACTTCTCCCTATGCATTTCGGCGTTTTGCCTTCATCAAGGGAATATCTGTATTGAGTAAAAGAAGGATATTCGTTTTAAGCGGTGGGCTTCCCACCCGAGAAAATATATCCACCACCTGATTAATAATAGTTAGTTGACAGAAGTGTTCTTTATCAGCGGTTTAGCGTTCATTAAATATTGTCACATTATCTGTATATTCTATGCACATACGTTAAACATTAGCTCTGTGCGTGTTAGTGATTATTTTCTCCCCGTGAGTGCTTAGCGTGCGCTACGTAGCATTTTCAGCAATGAAGCCGATTCTTCTATTGCGGTAAAACACCTTATATTACTGAAGTTTCTCATGGGCTTGTGAGTCTACATGCTTTTAACAGCATCATTATTTCAGAAAAACGCTTACCGATTTAACAAGGAGTTTCCTAGCTTTGATGATCTCATGTGTATGTAGTTGCCACTGCTTGTCAGTGACGTTAAAAAGTGTACGCGTGTCTCTACATCCATTCATGTGAACGGGAGAAGGGATTGCCCCTGCCAGGCTGGCGGTAGTCAGTGCCGGCCCTGAGGCAGCAATCCGCCCGCCATCCCTGTAGAAAAGACCCCCGCCATATTATTATTATGGCGGGGGGGTCCGCGGCGGAAGGAAAGACTGTCCGCCGCTTTTCCACCCAGTCGACATGTCAACCGGGTGGAAAAGTGTTCAACATGGTGGCGTGTCTTTCAGACACCGCCAACCATATTCCAAAGTGCATATGTGAATGTCTTTCCGTGGCAGCATTGCCGCCACGGCAAGGCATGCAGAGTCTGCTTGGGGGGCACGTTGCGGGCCCCCATGGACTTGGGGGGGTGAGGGGTGCACATGGCCTTTCAAAGTACAACATGGCAGGCACCGCGCGGTGCCTGTCACGTTGTGCTTTGAAAGCACAACATGTATCTTTAGCATTGCGGCGGTCAGTGCTTTCAGCACCGCCTGCCGCAATGTTACAAATACGGGACGTGCCCGCCACTGTGGTGGGCGCATCCTAATTTCCCCCACGAGACCCCCGCCCTTATGGCGTGTGGTCCCTTACAACGTGAGGATGGCGGGCGGAAAAAAATCCGCCCGCCATCCTAATGATGCCCTTAATGTCCAAAAGAGAGTCAATGAATACTATTATTAAAAAGCAATCACCATTTAGAGATAACATTGGAATTCTAGGCTTTCATTCGATCTCTCTCATGAGCAAAGTATTTCTATTGTCTTTTCCTTCGCTGTTTTCCAATACTTCCAGTATGCACGCTTTCATCTGACTGATGTGATGTTGAGCCTCAATCAAATGGGATGCTACCGTGGACTTCACGGCCTTGGTTCTGATAATGCCTTTATGTTCATTCATGCGTATTTTCAATTTTCGTTCTGATTGTCCTATATAGGTTTTCCCACATGGACATTTTGACATGTAGATGATATTAGACGTGTTGCATGTAGCATTGACTTTTAGATGAATTTTGTGACCTTTCATGGGGTGGGCAATGTACCCTCCTCGTATTAAGTTGTGGCCTGTTCTTTTTCTTTGCCCGGGTCTGAGACGATCCTTCTGATTCAGAAATGCAATATGAAGAGATCACTAACCTTACGGAATCTAGTGCAGAAACTTTTGCTTTCGCATATGAAGAAATTTTGCAACTATACGCATCAATGCAAGAGAAATCCACCAAATATATTACCACCCGTACTTAAGAACAACACATTAGACAACTACTTTATCTGTCCTGGAAAGAAATAAACCAACGATTAAACGCTAGCACAATGATAAGGTACTGTAAGGCGCAGAGGATCCCAAGAGGTCTGAGAATGTCCTTGAAGCTGTCTTTATGTAAAAAAAACACATAAAAATGTACTGAAAGATGGTACGCAATATTGAATAAGTGCTCCCTAGACCTCATTTTACTAATAATAAAAGAACTATCTAACATACTGGAGGAGCTCAGGAAGGAAAGTGTGGCAGTGAAAACGGAACTAGAGAAATCAATGACCTCAGAAGAATTAACAAAGATGTTGGAAGATATCAACAATCAACTAAAAAAGCACACTCAAGAGGTGAATGAAAGGAAAATTAGAAAATATCGAAGAGACACCATTGATTATAAATTAGGGGAAGTGTACACGTGGGCTGACATCTAAACCAAAAAGAGGCAGAACAGGCCTTACACCCCAAATACAGATACTTCTTCATCTGACAATGAAACTTCTGACTCGTCAAGAACTGTGAAAAAGTCAAGCACTGCACTGGGACAGCAGCAGTCAACTGAAAGGACCTCATCCTCATCCTCCTCTCCTCTCCTCTCCTTTTTTTGAGGTAGGCCGCGACGAACGGGACGACCCCGGCGGGGAAAAAGAAAAAGACAAGGAGAAAGGGAAAGATCCACCTCAAACGAGAAATGTGACAGAGAAGAAGGACAAGAGCAAGAAAGGAAGTCACTGAACAGTTTGAATAATTTGGTGATCAACATATCTGATTACCATTTCAGTAAAAGCCAACTACAAACACTTCAAAAAGGGACCTCATTCATGCCTACAGCCCATACTAACTTCTTAGAAATTAACATCAGTTTTCTTAAACTTATGAGAAAGTTGAGGCTGCACCATTTCTTTGAAAACTTAATAACCGAACATGATGTAGAGGGAGAAGATCCTCTCAAAGGATTGAGACCAACAAGCACATATATGGCACCGGTGAGCCATAAGACCCTTGATGGAGAAAATATGGCTCCACTAACGCACACCGGACAACCGCACAGACCACAAGGGTGCCACCCGCAGACATCACCACCTCATCTGATTAGCCAAGAGATCCTCCTTCAAAGACCACTTGGACAACAACGCACACGACAGCAAAGAGCACTTCAGCATCGTAAAGGAACTCTCCAACCCCAGCGCCAACGCCAACGACATCCCGCCCTCACAAGAACTGTGCGACTCACTAGCCACCTTCTTCCACCGCAAGATCACTGACATCCACGACAGCTTCAACACCACAACCTCCCCAACTATGCCAGACTCCACCTCCCCTGTGAACACCACCAGTGCCATCCGACTGACCTCCTGGTCCAACGTCCACGATGACGAGTCACGCAAGGTCATGAACTCCATCCACTCAGGATCTCTGTCAGACCTGTGCCCACACCACGTACTCAACAAAGCAGGCTCTGCCATCGCACCCCAACTACGGAAAGTCATCAACATCTCCTTTGAAACAGCAACATTCCCGGAAAGCTGAAAACACGCCGAAATCAACGCCCTCCTTAAGAAGCCCAAGGCAGACCCCAAGGACCTCAAGAGCTTCCGGCCCATCTCCCTGTCCCGTTCCCGGCAAAGGTCATCGAGAAAATTGTCAACAGAGAATTGGCCCGCCACCTGGAAGACAACAAAATCTTGGACTCGTCCCAGTCCGGATTCAGAGGAATCCACAGCACCGAGACAGCCCTCATCGCCGCCAGATGACATCAGGTGCCAACTAGACAACGGCGAAACATCAGCTCTCATCCTCCTGGACCTGTCGGCCGCCTTCGACACGATCTGCCATCGCAGTCTAAAGACACGCCTCCTAGAAGCCGGAATCCAAGAGAATGCCCTTGACTGGACCACATCCTTCCTCTCCGGCAGAACCCAGAGCGACCGCCTCCCATCCTTCTGATCCAAAGCCACCAACATCATCTGCGGCGTCCCCCAGGGCACATCCCTCAGCCCGACGCTGTTCAACATCTACATGGCCTGCCATCACGAACTCAACATCATCTCCTACGCCGACGACACTCAGCTCATCCTCTCCCTCACCAAGGACCCACACACCACCAAAACCAACCTCCACGAGGGAATGAAGACCATCTCTGACTGGATGAGGAGCAACCGTCTGAAGCTGAACTCGGACTAGACGGAGGTACTCATCCTTGGACCCACCCCCTCAGCCTGGGATGACTCCTGGTGGCCGACCACACTGGGAACTGCACCAACACACACTGACCATGCACGCAACCTAGGATTTATCCTAGTCTCCTACCTCTCCATGGCTAAGCAGGTTAACGCTGTCTCCTCCTCCTGCTACAACACCCTCCGCATGCTCCGCAGGATCTCCAAGTGGATCCCGACCAAAACAAGAAGAAGAGTGACACAGGCCCTCGTCATCAGCAGACTGGACTACGGCAATGCACTCTACGCCTCCGCCCAACTGATCGTCAACGTCCCCTGCCGCAGCCACATCACCACCACCTGAGAGGCTTACACTGGCTCCCCGTCGACAAGAGGATCACCTTCAGGCTCCTCACCCATGCAAACAAGGCACTCCACAATGCCAGACCAGCCTACCTGAACAGCAGACTCAGCTTCTACACCCCTACCCACCAGCTCCGCTCTGCTAGCCTCACCCTTGCGGCTGTCCCCCGCATCCAAAAAACGACCTCCCGTGGCAGATCCTTCTCCTACCTCGCCGCCAAGACCTGGAACACCCTCCCAGTCCCTACTCATATACGGCAGACCCAAGACCTACTCACCTTCAGAAGACTCCTCAAGACATGGCTCTTCGAGCAGTAGCAGCACCCTCCCACCTGCCCCCCCCCCCCTCAGCATCTTGAGACCTTGAGGTAAATAGCACGCTTTACAAGTACTCTGATTGATTGATTGATTGATTTGTTTGAACAGATAGTGAAATAGGATCTGTTGAAATTAAACTTCCATAAGAAATCTAAAAATAAGAACCTGTCAGCAAAAGAATTTGGGATCTTACGGTCAATTTCAAACAATAAAGCAGTAACCTGTCAGAAAGCTGATAAGGGAGGAGCCCTAGTGTTATTGAATACGGCGTACTATTTGGAACAAGTACATAATCACTTACAAGATGAAAACATTTATATGAAACTTGAATCTAATCCCACTACAGAAATCAAAGCCACTTTATTGAACATCGTGCAGAAAGCACTAGACAATGGTGTCATCAATGAGAAGGTCAATAAGTACCTAATTCAAAACAACCCTAAAAGCCCAAGTTTCTACATGGTGCCAAAAATCTATAAGGATCTAATAAAACCTCAATGCCACCCCATTGTATCCACAAGGGAAGCCTTCATGAATCAGTGGGCAAGTTTCTGGATCGCTACTTACAATCATGTGTACTTAAGATGAGATCTTTCCTTAAGGATACCACAGATTTTCTCAAGATACTTAGTAACATCACATTAAACAATGAAGAACCCACAGTACTATGTAAAATTGACGTAAAATCCCTATATATGTCTATTTCTGAAAACCTGGATTTATTCTCAGTCTGACTCCTCAGTCCTCGCAGCTATTTGATCCATGCCCCCCTAGACGACCTTCTACGTGCTCAGCGCCAAGATGCTCCTTCCGGAGCGAAAGTTAGCGCTTTACAAATGTCAATAAATATCAAAATATCAAATATCAAATATCCCGCACCAGCAAGGCATTGAAGCGGTAGAAAAAGCTCTGCTGCATGCTGAATATGAGGACGACATGAAGGTGTTCCTGATGGAACTATTGGAATTTACATTAATGCACAGCTATTTCAAGTGGGATAACAGTTGGTATTTGCAGAAGAGTGATACATCTATGGGCAATTGCGCAGCACCAACATATGCAAATATATTCATGAATGATTACAAGGAGGAGCTCAACCTTAATACACCACCATGGAAGGAACACATACAGTTGTATCTGTGCTACATTGATGATATTTTCATTATATGGAGAGGAACAACAGAAACATTGTCAGCTCAAATAACACAACTGAATGCCATTGACGAGAGGATACAATTCACTTTTGAAATGCAAGAGCAGTTCATTAATTTTTTGTATTTAGAGATTACAAAAACACCTTTAGGCTTTGCAACAAACCTTTATAGAAAGCCTACAGATAGAAATAACACCTTAAGGTATGACAGTTTTCATCTGCAACCGCTAAAACAACAACTACCATACTCTCAGTTGTTGAGATTCAAAAGGATCGTCTCAGACCCGGGCAAGGAAATAGAACAGTTCAATCATATGATACAGTGCTTCAAGCAAAGAGGCTATCCGCAGGATGTACTCGAACAAGCGTCCAATCGAGCAAAGAACAAAACCAGAGATGAACTGTTAACAACACAACCCAAAACCAAGGATGAAAGAATTACATGTGTAAGCAAATATTCCACAATCAGCCGACACTTTAAGAAAATAGTCAAAAAACATTGGATTCTCCTGAAAAAGGAACAAGATTTCAAGAACATCTTCGAGCAAGAACCTTTGTTCGCATATACAAGAGCCAAGAACATAGGAGAAATAATTCGGCATCCACCTTAGACATGTGACAGAAAAGCATACAGCAGGACTATCCCATTTTAGTACTGCAACATTTGCCACAACAATAATTCAAGGAGGGTACATTACCCTCCCCAGGAAAGGTCACAAAATTCATCTCAAAGTCAATGCTACATGCAAAACGTCAAATATCAACTACATGTTAAAATGTCCATGTGGGAAAGCCTATATAGGCCGGTCGGAACGAAAATTGAAAATACGCATGAATGAACATAAAAGCAATATCAGAACCAAGGCTGCGAAGTCCACAGTAGCATCCCGTTTTATTGAGGCTCAACATCACGTCAGTCAAATGAAAGCCTGCATACTGAAAGTAGTGGAAAAGAGTGAAGGAAAAGACAATAGTAATACTTTGCTCATGAGAGAGAACCATTGGATTTACCATCTGAACACTTTCAGACCTAATGGAATAAATGAAAGCCTAGGATTCCAATGTCATCTCTAAATGGTGATTGCTTTTTAATAATAGTGTTCATTGACTCTCTTTTGGACATTAAGTGCCTATCGGACTGCTAGCAACTGATTGATAAGCATCTTTAAATTTCATTTACACACACCAGATCGCACACTTATGTTGGGTTGAACTACACCTAATGCATTCCTTTAACTGGTATATTTTCAATCATTGGAAGTATTGATAGCATACAATGTTTATTATTAATGTGAAACTCTTTAACAGTAATCAACAAGCGAAAGCGTTCTTTTTTGAACTCGCATTTATTCTCAGCGTGTACATCTAACAGACACCCTTCTCCCGATCACATGAATGGATGTAGAGACACGCGTACACTTTTTAACGTCACTGACAAGCACCGGCAACTACATACACACGAGATCAACGAAGCTAGGAAACGACTCGCGCTCGTTAAATCGGTAAACGTTTTTCTGAAATAATGATGCCGTTAAAAGCATGTAGACTCCCAAGCGCGTGAGAAACTTCAGTAATACAAGGTGTTTTACTGCAATAGAAGAATCGGCTTCATTGCCGAAAACGCTACGTAGCGCACGCTAAGCAGTCACAGGGAGAAAATCATCACTAACGCGCACAGCACTAATGTTTAACGTTGCGCATAGAATATACAGATAATGTGACAATGTTTAGCGAACGCTAAACAGCTGATAAAGAACACTACTGTCAACTAACCATGATTAATCGGGTAGTGGATATATTTTCTCGGGTGGCAAGTCCACTGCTTAAAACGAATATCATTCTTTTACTCACTATAGATATTCCCCTGATGAAGGCGAAACGCCGAAATGCATAGGGAGAAGTGAAAGCTGTCAAAACGTTTGACACAGAAAAATGCATTATGGGACATTAAGTGTCATTTGTTAATGTAATGAAATAAATGTGTGAAACAAGCACATTAAAGAACGAAGCAACACGCCAGCACATTTGAAAAGAACTGTTTATTTGAATTTTGCTGTGGTTACAGCACATTTACTTGTGCCCAGGGAGACACCCCATAGAAGTGGGGCTGCTACCAAGGACCTGTATGTATGGCCATTCATGATATATATCATAACAATGTGTTGTTAGCTTCTTTAGCTCTCCACTTTCGTATACATTTGCACTCATTATCCTCCCCTCCTTTTTAATGTTCTTCCCTCTTCATTCCCTCATGGTAGGTCTCCAATTAGGCCCTCCTTCACATGTGAACCACTCTCCCCCTTAAGAGGCTCCCCTTATAGCTCTGGTTTATTTATACCCACACTGGTTTATTTATTCCCACTTGTGCTTAAAAATCAGAAGTACTCTCTGTTTGGAGTGCTCTAGAGGGTGCTGTCACCTGATTGGTTATTGTTCAAGTTTGGTCCTTTTTTAAAAAGGACATATATAGACTATTAAAGTGAATTTGCATTGCCATTACACCCTACTATACTGTTACATACTGCTTTACTATAGTACAGTGGGACTCCCACTTCGGCAATGGGGAATGATTCAAGAATGTGTTTCTTTGAAAGATCCATACTGATTAACTAGTCAATTCTCTCCCTCTCTCTCTCTCTCTCTCTCTCTCTCTCTCTTACACTCTCTCTCTCGTACACTCCCTCTCCTGCTCGCTCTCTCACACACTTCCCTTTCCTGTTTCCCCACAGATTCCTACTGTAGGTGGCAAAAACTCTTGCTCACGTTCATGGGCATTGAGTGAATGTAGGGGCTTTCATAACACCAAATATGCACAATCTTCTTTTCACCCTCTTGCAAAAAGTGATGCAGTTTTCCTCTGAGGACTGCCCCATCTCCTGTGCTTTTCAGTATCATCCTGTGTCTACCGATCTAAGTGCCAGGGCAACATTGACTAAAACTCCACATGTATTTAGAAGTGATGTTGAAAAACATACTCTGAGAGCAGCTCACTAGCATTGTCGAAGCTTCTTCGATCACATTTACTTTTAGTTAAGGTAGGTTTCATTGGTCTGAATGGCACAAAGAGGAACATCCTACTTGCCCATGGGGTTGGTCACCCATCATGCATGGCTAGCTGCCCTACTAGGGCTGGAGCCCTGGCCAGCAGAAGTAAGTGTTTTGAGGGCCTGCCTTTGGGGCACTTCCCAGTAGAGGAGTGGTGTACTGGAGGGAGGAAGTGGAAACTGAAGAGATGGCAATGTTCTCTGGTGGGGCTATATTGAAGAAAGTGGTGTAGAGAGAAGTGTCTAAACGTGATCTGGTTTAGAGGTTCCACTGGTGTGCATCATAGGACAGCTCTGTATTTGACTGGCATGTAGACGTTCAGGATGAATTTTACCTGATCAGAGAGCAGTTGTCTCTCCAGAAATGTCAGACACCTGGACCCAGATTCAGTCAGCCTTTGTGTTGCCATTGCATCATTCAAGACAACGCAAGGCAACAAAAGGGCTTAAGTGACAATTAATAAGCCACGAGAGGACCCCCAGCGTGGTCCTGTGTGGGTTAGCAAATTCAGAGTAACACAAGACAGTGTTAATCACTACCTCGCATCACTCTGCGCTGGGAAGGTGTTCCTTGGGGGGAGTGAGTGAGTTCCCTTGCATCCACTAATGTATTTTAGCAAATTCCCAGAATGACGTAGGGTAATAACTTGGAAACACATCAAAATACTACACCGTCGCAACAGAGGCATAATGAGGAGAATATGTTTATGTCTTTGTGTTATTTCCTCTTTCTACATATGCTGCCTTCTGCAGTATATGTAGAGAGTGGAAAATACCTCTGAGGATTGTTTAAGTGCAGAAAGATGTCCCTTCCTACACAAAAACAATGAAGCCTGTAACGTAGACACCATTGCACCATGGGTGCACCCTGGTGCCAGGGTGCCTGTGCTGGCTCTAGGAAGCACTCAAATTGGCAGCACAGAGAGAGAGAGAGCAGGGATGCACCATATCCTGGTAAATATGGTGCAATCCTGCTTTCTCCATTTTTCCGAAATGCAGAAAGTTGTCTTGTTGAGTTGTGTCAAATGTTAGTAAATCTGTCCCCTGGTCTAAAATATTGGTGAGCAACAGGAAACATCAAATGCTTGTCTGGGTACTTGTAACATTGGTCTCCATCAACAGGCAACAGATTGATCAGAAAGTTTTTAAACATTGTCTGAACCTAAAGGCTAACATAGGCTTTCCCTTAAAGAAGAAAAATAATTCTGTTCAGCTGGTGAAGTTAGATGACGTAATTTTTGCTGATGTTACACCTTGTGGAGCTCGTCATGAGCATGCGGGCCCTGTGCGCGCCCCCCTTCCCCCAGCACAGTGGGAGATTAACCCCCGCAGCGAAGGGGTTCATTTCGGTAAACAGCCTTTACAACAAAACTTTTACAACGCACTACCATTACAACGCGGTCATTACAACGCAAACCATTACAACGCATTGCGCTGGGGGGCGCTCTAGGATAGGGAATAAGTTTAATTTTCTATCCAACACCTTCCCTAGTGTCCACGGGGACTGGAGTTGGAATAGAAAATTAAACTTTTAACTATCCAGCACCTCTAAGTGCTATGCGTTGTAAAGGTATGCAATGTAAAAACCGCGTTGTAAAGGCAGGCGTTGTAATAGCCTGCGTTGTAACGTCATACATCTGTTAATTTCAATATAGAAAACATGTGACACTGTATAAAAGGTGGACCCAGGGCAACATCTTAGAGCAGAGTAGATATGCTTGATCTTGTCAATGTTTTCTGACAATGTTCATTACCTCTCTGCTAACGAAAAAATATATCACATGAGGGTTGAATAGTGGTTTCACCCACTCACAGGGGCAATTATTAATATCAGAAGGTTGCAGTCTTTAACTTCTTTACTCTACCCAAGTGGCAAGTAAATTTACTTTGCCAGACAGAGTGTTTATTTGAACTTCTGGAAATTCTGCCGGCCTGGAACCTTTGATAGCAAACTAACTGTGATATGGTTTGTACGTCTTCTATGAGTATTTGTTTTCTGTGTGCTGATAATGTATAGAATAGAGATGGACGAGCCAGCAAATTAACAGAGAGAGCTGAGATAGAGGCAAACCAATGGTCAACCTTGTCTTTAAGAGCCCTAATATGAGCTGAACAGATTACATCATTCCAATATAAATGGTACAACAAATACCATGCAAACATATAATGATGTCAAAATATTTAAAAGGATATTTTTGTGGAGGCGTTTCCCTATAGAGCATTAGATTGTAGCACTACATTCAGCGGCATTTATTGTAAGTGATATTTTCCAGGCTTCCACTTAAAAACATTCATGCCCCCAAAACACTAACATGAGGATATTGCTGATTCAGTAGGCAAGTCTGTTGTTATGTATCTGTGATTCGTGGCATAGGTTGCTATTAAAGGCTGACCAAGATTATAGCTTATAACTGTTTGAGTAGCAGTAGAAGGCTGGCCTTGTATATTGCAAAAACAACAATTGATGGACAGAATGCAGAACAATGTCATACATTCACCCCAGTACAGGAATCTGGGCCTAAATCCATCGTTTTTTTGCACTCCACACCACCCCAGTTCAGACATGACCATATGCAAATCAGCCTTGACCCTATGCCTCATGGGAACAGTCCAGTCCGAACTGCCAAGCCATGTCTTTCCTGGACCGGAATCAAGCATCCTAGGACCGATTTCTTGACTCCAGTGGTGTGGAGAGCATGGGACTCACGTCTGAGCATACCCATCCCACTCGGGGAGACAAATGCAAAAACAACAATTGATGGACAGAATGCAGAACAATGTCATATTATATTGAGCACAATTATTTAAGTGATGCACCTTGCACTAATCCAGACAAACCTTATGGTGATTTTATTGACGTTGGATAACCGTAATGCTCTAAAAGTGGTGTCTGTGGAAAGCAACCTTCAGGCTTACCTTGACCGAGAGTAAAGCAGCTTATTTTTCCAACTTTAATCTGTAGTGTAGGTAAGATGAAAAGAAACCACACAGTGTTTATATAATTAGGCCGTATGTATTACCCATCACTAACATATTGGTATATCTCCTACCCAGAGATATCAACGCAATACACAATAATGCTTAGAAAGCATCAGGTAAGTAGCACAAAATACAATGGTCTGCAGTTGGAGAACAAGCCATATACAAATGTAGTGGAATGTGAACTGCCAAGGAGAATAGGACTTGGACCAGAAGACCTAGAGTAGACAGGAAAATGAGGAACCACTCAAGGTAAGTGCCTAGGAACCCCACGGAGGCTGTGTGCAGAGTGGAAACACAGCAGCATGCCCATTGGACGTCAATGGAGAAGTCACAGTTGGAATTTTAAAGAAGAAGGACTCTCCCCATAGGACCTTGAAGAAACCCTTTGGAAGATAGAAGGTTGGAGAGCCACCCCACCCGTGAATGCCCTAAGAACCAGGATGCCTCTTCGAGGAAGCTGGGTTCAAAGGGCTGAAGTGATGTCGTAACCTGCCATAGACAGCTGTTGGAGACTTTAAAGAAGATGACTCTGAAGAAGACTGCGAAGAAGTCTTGGGCAATCCAAGAGTGGATTCTGGAAGTAAAGAACCTGCAAGCAGAGGGGACAGAGGAAGCTGTGAGGACCAGACAAAGTTGGAAACCAAGAGCCGTGCACAAGCTGTCCCACGTCGGATGGAAATGACTATGGGGGGGTCAGTGTCTGCCGCGAGCACCGACAAGCCTTGGTAGCCGAAACTGGCATGGAAGAAGAAAAAGGAGCAATGTTGGGACCAGCAAAGTCCAAGGGACATGCAAACAGCATTAGAGTCTGAGAAGCCTCCGGGAAAGCAGGGCAGCGCACTGAAAGAAAATAAGACCCTCAGAAGGACCCACAGGAGTCACAAGAGGACCTTAGTCAGCTCACAAAAGATGGAGGCCCACGATACAAGGACTGTGGAAAGGACGCTGATCTTTAGAAATTGAGATGCTGGAGAGTCTTGTAGCCTGAAAATCTCTGGAGTGCAGAACCAACAAGCCTTGGAAACGGCAAGTCAACATGGTGCACTGGTGTTCGGTCCCAGAGGTTCCGACAAGGGATACTAGCCGCAAAATTAAAGGAAGGACAGGTGAGGCCTCGAGGAAGTTGCAGAACCACCACCTGTATTGCTGAGCCGCAGGAAGTCTGAAGAACAACAGGAGCAGCAGACAGGTCAGCTTCATTGCAGTGCATGCAGATGCAGGGGAGTGACTCCTTCACTCCAAGGGAGATTGCTTCGGGCATCCTAGATGCCGACATGTTTGTTGAAGAACCTGGATGAAGCACAGACAACAAAGAAGTCTTAGAGAACAGGGAGACCAGTAGCAGCATGAGTCTTCCTTGGTGTAGTCTCGGTTCCATTCAAAGTCCAATGAAGTCCAAGTGGCCAGACAAATGAAGGGTAACATAGTTTCAGGGTTGAGTCTTTTACCTCAACGAATCTGAGAACCCACCCAAAGGGTAGCAGTTAAGTATCCTAAGGAAAGGGCTGGAACGACTTGAGGCCCATCCCAGAGGCAGGACTGTAAAGAGAGGAGGATACTCCTGTGTCCTTTCTCCAGTTTTTGCCAGAGCAGGAACTAAGGGTTCCTGAACTGGTTCAAAGTGGAGTTTGAAGGAGGGCTCCAAATGTGCCCTTCACATCAGTCTGGTGGTGCTGTCAATCCCCCATCCCCAGCCCAATACACTAAGTCCTGTCTGGAAGGTAGTCACAACTTCCTGTGACAGGAAACCTATTGTTCTACCTTCCTCTGATTGACCTTGGCTCTGCAACAGGAGGGCAGAATGATGTCTGTGGTCAAAAGTATCACTATTCAATTCAATTCAAATGATCTTTATTCGGATTTTAGTACATCCATAAAAGTACATACAGAATGAAAATACATTTAAAAACAGATTAAAAACATGTATAAAAAGTTAAAAACAGATTATCCAATTGGATTTAAGCAGCATATATAACGTAAAGTGCGATGTACATAATATGAAGTGCAAAATACATAGTAGAGGAAGAAGCATTAATCTATTAGTGTACTTAATCACAGAATTCAATTTATATTCTCCCGCAGGGATTATTTAAATCAAAGCACATATACAATTAAATCTGTAATCAGTTTATAGTGGAATGATAAAGTGCACGAAATACATAAGATGGCATAGTACTATCGTCCGTTAACCATGTTCCATACTTGCCCTCGATCTCACGCAAACTTTTATGAATCAGCTTACAGTATATATAACTTCATCTATGTGCAACATTTGCAGAAATTTTAATGCATGAATGGAATCTCGAAGATTATATTTACGAAGAATCGGCCTTAAATATTGACAGGTGTACAATTTGTAGTGGACACAGAAGAAGAGATAATGCAGTAAACTTTGTTTTCCGCCTTGAGAACAAGGACAGTCCAGCTCTTCTAGTTTTTTGTTATAGCCGAGGGGGAAGCTGAGCAAATTAACTATGCTTCCATCCCGAAACCTGAATAAAAGGCTCCGATTCCATCTTCCTATAGGGATTAACAAATATCTTAAAGGATTGTTCAAATTATCAATACCTGGGTCAATAATGCGCAAATATCTAGTGACAACTGGTTTAATGGATTCTGATCTCATCCGATCCTCATTATATAAGTCCAGCAATGCCCGTTTAATACTATTCTTATGAGCGGGTACAATAGAATTAGGGGAGCTAAATAAAGATCCTTGACCCACGCTCTGCAGACTGTTTTTGACTGCATTTAACCAGGGTATGTGATGGGATCTATCACTTAACAAACAGTCAGATATTATACTGCGCGTTAAGGATGCTGCTGGATTTAACCATATTTTAATCCAGAAAAGCGCAGGCCTTGACTTAATAAAATCAACAATATATGGCAGCCTTAGTTCATTGTGACAAATAAATGTAGGGGCACAAAGAACTCCCCCCAGCACCCTCCTGCAGAATCTATTTTCCTCCAACTGGAGGGCCATGCTGTTGCAATAACCCCACACTTCAGCTCCATATGTCCCAGTTGGCTGGCATTGGGTGCGATAGATGTTGAGGAGGGGGGTAACAACATCAGCCAGTTTTGGTTGACGGAGAGATAAAATTGAGTAAATTGACTTGCCAATTTTATTTCTCGCATGGGCAGCGTGTGGCTGCCATGAGCCTGAGTTAGAGAATAACAACCCTAGGTAGGGGAAAGTGCTGGTGCATTTTAAGGTGTTGTTACCAGATTTAATTGATGTAATATTATACTTTTTTGGTCCGCAATTCATGATAAAAGATTTTTTAAAATTGGTATTTAGACCAAGATCGGACATGAAAGCTACAAACCCAGAGATTAAAATGCGTAAGGCATTCGGTGTATGCCCCATTAATACTGTGTCATCCGCATAAAGTAGGGTAGTAATGGGGGAACCATTTATAATTGGAACGTCCTTAGTGATCTTACTCAGAGTGCTGCTCAACCCATTGATATCCATACTAATATAATAAAGAGAGAGCCCAAACCTTTGAGGCGGGTAATCTCAGGAACCACAGCACCAATCACAACACCCAATACAGCGTTGGAAAGGGCAGTTGCAGCAGAAGGACATAGGCTATGCAGACGCCCACCATATACATTTAAAAGGTAAAAGAACCGTGCCAGCAAAGTAGTCCCTTGTGGGCGTGTGCTGGGGGCGTGACAAACGCTGGGGGTGTATGGAACATTCCGCCCTTCATGCCATGTCTCATATCGTGTGCTAATCCCACCCTGCTCCCTTTAAATACCCCTGCACCCCATAATCATAACCCACCCTTACTCCTTAAAATACCCCAACACCCTTAAACACTAATCCATTTTACCCCTATAAATATACCCTGTACCCCAAAACCCAAACCTATCCCTAAACCCTAAAATACCCCTGTACCCCAAAACCCAAACCTAGCCCTGAACCCTATAAATACCGCTGTACATCAAAACCTAAACCTACCCCTGAACCCTAAAAATACCCCTGTACCCCAAAACCCAAACCTAGCCCTGAACCCTAAAAATACCCCTGTACCCCAAAACCCAAACCTAGCCCTGAACCCTTAAAATACCCCTGTACCCCAAAACCCAAACCTACCCCTGAACCCTAAAATACCCCTGTACCCCAAAACCCAAACCTAGCCCTGAACTCTAAAAATAACCCTGTACCCCAAAACCCAAACCTACCCTTGAACCCTAAAATACCCCTGTACCCCAAAACCCAAACCTACCCCTGAACCCTAAAAATACCCCTGGACCCCAAAACCCAAACCTAGACCTGAACCCTTAAAATGCCCCTATACCCCAAAACCCAAACCTAGCCCTGAACCCTAAAAATACCCCTATACCCCAAAACCCAAACTTAGCCCTGAACCCTAAAAATACCCCTGTACCCCAAAACCCATACCTATCCCTAAACCCTAAAACTACCCCTGTACCCCATAACCCAAAACTATATCTGAACCCTTAAAATACCCAAACACCCCAAAACATATACCTCAGTACCCCAAAACATATACCCCTATACCCATACTTACCTTATCCAAACATTAAAAAAAACATGCTTTTACCATTCATGCATTTAAAACTAATTTCGTTGTAAATGTATGCGTGGTAAAAGCATATAAAATGTAATGCCATGTGTTATAATGGCATTGCGGAGTCATGGTACTTTCATAATGAAAGTATGCGGAGTGATGGTATGCGGAAAGAAAGTTGCGGAATAATGGGTGTTTACCCTCCCCCGGTAAGTACATTGGTGGCACGGCGACACACATCTCCAGCAACATACTCATATTTTTTCACCACCCATTTGAAAAATGCACAGGTCTCTCTCATTGATGGCCAGCACGACATACACTTTTAGACACACCTCCCGCCACAAGTTCTAGAATTGCGAACTTTAGAGCTGGGGAGCTACGTTCGAATCTTGGCATCAGCTTAACATCCTGTGATTCCAGGCAAATCGCTTTGTCCCCCCGTGCCTACCACAAAGGAATGTGTTCTTCTGTAATGTAAATTGTGCTCATGCCATGTTGTCGAATTCGCGCTATATAATATTGCAAGGAAAAATGAAGTAGGGAAACTCGAGTTCCCACACTACTGAGCGTGCACTCTTAAGTGCATCAGCAGTGCACTGTGAATCGGAGCGTTTCACAGGCCTGTCACAGATAAGAAATGCTATCAAAACGAAATCCTACAAAACAATATACTACTGGCCGGCAGCAATTCATACCCAGACAACGTCGGGACGGGCTGCTAGTATAAAATAAAAAGCAGTGGGGCGAGTACGCAGCCCTGTCTGACTCCTCTGCTAATAGGGACGTCATTGGATAAATCACCATCATTATTAATTCGTACTCTCGCTTTTAAGTCCCTATGTAAATAAGAAAGAAAATACACCAGTGAGTCATCCAAACCATAATCAAGCAAAAGTGACCACAACCTAGAACGATTAACAAAATCAAACGCAGAACTCAAATCCATGAAACCTAAATAAAGAGGGGATTTTTTAACAATGATATATTTGGCCATGATCAAATTTAAATTTAAACATTGTTCAATAGTGCCTACTTTGCTTCTGAAGCCCAGTTGACTACAATGAAGAACATTGTTGTCCTCAGCCCAATTCCTTATCCGTTTAAAAATTACCCTTCCAAGGACTTTTAACGTATTATCGATCAGTGAGATCGGGCGGTAACAGGCGGGGTCCGACCTGTCACCTTTTTTAAATATTGGTACGATGACACTGTTCGACCAGGATTCGGGAATTGAGCTATCATTCAGGTTGTTAAATAAGTTGCATAATAGAGGGGCCCAAAAATTAATTTCTGATTTAATCTGGTCAATTGAAAGGCCGTCCGGGCCGGGGGCTTTATTGCTAGCGCTATCGATAATAGCATCCTCGACCTCCAATAATGAAAAGGTCAGAGGTTCAGCGCTATTGGATAGAGAGACAGTATCTAGGGGAGTGGCTGATGTGGCATAAATTTGGGAGAAATGCTCTACCCACGCCTCACCCGTTATATTACTGTTAATTGGATTGATGTTAGAACCAAAAGATCTTAAGGACTTAACTTCTCTCCAGAAACCTGTTGTGTCCTTTAGTGTGGCAGTACGCGTGAGAGCTTCCCAGTGATTAATCACTAAAGCCTCAGATCTAATTCGTAAGGCAATTTTATATTTTGATCTTAATTCTCTCACGAGTGGAGCATCCCTTGGGTTGGTGTTTAAGGCTGCCCTCAAGTCCCTATTGGCCTTAGAACAAGAGGAATCAAACCAGCGGGGACCATGAGATGTATTCTGCCTAGCTGGTTTGGAAGATTCTGTTTTAATGGCCCCACATAAATTGCCAAAGGCGCCAACCACATCATTACCAGGACTTGTATATGACAGGCAAATCTCTACTGTCTCAGGATGTTTTTTAATTACTCTGGCTAGAATCTCTTTGTTGTCCACTCCTTCCCATACTAGTCTTAATCTATCTGTTGATAAAGCCAGATTTTGAGGCCCTGCCTCTAACTTTGCTGCAACCTTTAAGGTCTGTGGATTGTGTAAATATATTCTGAGCGGATAGTGGTCGCTATAAGCGGAACAGATGACTTCTGCTTTTAAAATTATGTCGCTTAATGTTGGGCTTGTAAATATGTAATCTATCGTAGAGGCACAGCCCTGACCTATAAAAGTGGGGGTTGTTATATTATTTGCACTAGTACCTGCAATTTCCATTACATTTACTAGGTCACGGGAGGCTAGGTGGTTTTTCAGCTCCTCACCGTTTTTGCATAGCGGGCTGTTGCGATACATATGAGCGTTAAAGTCCCCTCCAATGCAGATGCCATCAAAGGGCCCATACTTTTGCCCTCCCATAATTTCATCAATAAAATTAAACAATAACATAAAATTACCATTAGGACGGGTAACAAAGTCGTTGTTATAAAAATTAATAATGCATAATTTCATTCTGTTAATGTACTTCATAGCCATAAAACAATTACCCGGTGTAGGGATCAATTTAGTTTGCACCCCGGATTTTATTTTGGACCAGATAGATAGACCCCCACTGGGCCGTCCCATATGAGAAGGGGAAGCCTTTAGATTATAACAACAGAATCCCTCCATTGTTGGTGATGTTGTACTCCAAGTTTCTTGTAGCATCAATATATCGCAGTTATTATCAACCCAATTAAGCCATTCTGTAATTTTCAATTTGGATTTTAGACCTGCTATATTCCAGCTAACAAGAGATAATTCTGAATCCAAAGGCAGTTGGTTATGAGTCGGGGGTATTTGACTCAGAGCAGTCTGAGGCAAAGATTGTGAAACAGTCTGGGGTTCGGATATTGGTATCAAAGATAATTCGACAGAGGTAGTCAAAGATGGTCAGTCTTGCATATCCAGATCCGAAAGAGGTGCAAATCTATTGTACATTTGAAATGGAAATGGGGGGGGGGGGTTGGAATTGCATAGGCGGTGGCCGGAAATGCATAGGTGGTGGTTGGAAATGCATTAATGACGGTTGGAATTGCATAAAAGGAGGACGAGATTGTATTGCCATTTGTCTATAGAAATAACTCAAGGGTAACATAGATGCAACAGTAGAAATAGTAGAATAGTTGCTATTTCTGTTAAGGAGGTTTCTTACAGTCCCTGGGTTTTTAAAATTAAGAACTATACAGTCACCTTTCTTGTCTTTGAGTAAAGGCCCCACCCACGATACCCTGCGGGCCGATATAATCTCTCTTGAAATATCAAATCCAACGCCTTTGTGCTTAGTCAGCCAGTCTATGCACTTATTCCGCAATTGCACCCATGATTCCCCCTGGTCCTCCCTCAACGGCGGTACTCCTGCTAGGACCAAAACAAAAGGACAAGCATCCGGTGGCAAATGTAAGGCTGGCCCTTGATGTTTAAAAGGTTTACTTGTCCCTTGAAGGCCAGTACCCTCATTGTTATTAGCAGCAGTTGGTCTTAATGCTGTTGTGGATTTGGTTGGACCATTATTGCGGTTAGAAACAGAAATGTTGGGAATAGGGGGAGTGGTAGTTTTTCTAGGGGCAGGTGTGGGAGTCGGTTTTGTGGGTAAATTGGATGTTGTCAAATTTGACCTTCTATTGGTAGATCGGGGTTGAATTGTAGGTGGTGCAATAGGCGGAGGTAATGTTCCAGGGTTACTCAAAACCCCGCCCAAAGAGGTGGTAGTTTCCTGTTTCTTTGATGACAATGTATTGTTTGCAGTTTCCAATTCTTTTAAGAGGCGGTCAGCTCTAATTTGGTCCAAGATAACAGACCCCTTCCTTTTTATTTCTCCATTCTTGACCAGGTTATCTAATCTGTCCAGTCTTTTAAAAACGTTATTAAACTGATTGATCATTTGCTTTTCTAGTCGGTTAAAAATAGTATCCACTATGGTTTCTATAAGGTTCCCATTCTGTCTTGAGAGATTATAATTATCTCCCATTAAAGCTGTTTGAGTCCATATGGTATTAGAGTTCCCACTAGAGTGAGTGGTAGTTGCAGCAGAAATACTGTCCATGTCTGCGAAGTCTTTGTCTTCCGTAAGAACAATTTGTGCCCCCGAAGATTTATTTTTGTTCCACAGACTTTGAGGTGTGGGCTGATTCTTGTGGATTAATGGCTGTTTCCTTTTATTAGCACTTTGCTTAGTTATGCCTCTTTTACGTTTTTCCCCTCCCGGTTTATTGCTACTAGTATCAATACTATCCAGGGTAATGACATCGTCCTGGGAAGCTGTTGTAATAGTAGAAACACTTTCTGTCAGCAGGGATACTGGGGATGTTGATATCAATACCGGCTTAGAGGTGACAACCGCTGGTATTGAAGAGGCGGGGTCAGGTGCTATGTAAGTGACGGTATTTTCATCATCCAAAATAGTGGGCACATCAACAGAAGGATGTGACGGTTTTACCACAATTACTTCAGGGGTTATGTGTATATTTCCGTTTGTACAACTTGTACTGCTTGTTATACTCGATTTGTTGTTGATAGTAAGGGAACCCATTGAGAACCTCCTTTCAGTCTCCACAATTTCATTAAAAGCAGTTTCTATCAGTGTCTCAAAGGATGTGATGAGGGAGACAGAAGTATCAACACCCTGGGTTAAGACATCGATATTATTACTGGTAAGCGAACTATCACCCATTTTACAATCCTAGTTAGGTGCTCACCTTTGAGAAGAATGTTAGAGGGGTGGCCCGCCCGACCACTGCTGTCCACTGACGGCCACAGACGGCCCGCCCTTTGCCCGGGCTTAGCCCCGGGCGTCCCGCTCGCGTCCCGCGACGCGGGGGTTCCCGAGCTTTATAGCTCTGTTGGCGCTCTCTGGGCGCGACCCGCGTCACTCAGCACGCGCCGCCGCGAGGCCTGCCGGCTTTATAGCTCTGTTGGCGCTCTCTGGGCGCGACCCGCGTCACTCAGCACGTGCCGCCGCGAGGCCTGCCGGGATTTGGCGGTGTTTGCAGCTACTGTCTCTGCCCACGTCTGACTCTCGGCGGTGGCGGCGATAGTCTGGAGTTCCCCCCGCTCTGCCGGGGTTCCCGAGCTTTATAGCTCTGTTGGCGCTCTCTGGGCGCGACCCGCGTCACTCAGCACGCGCTGCCGCGAGGCCTGCCGGGATTTGTGGTCTCCCGGAGCGGCGGCGCGTAGTCCGGTGCCTTTGGACTCTTGGCGGTGGTGTTTGCAGCTGCTGTCTCTGCCCACGTCTGACTCTCGGCGGTGGCAGCGATAGTCTGGAGTTCCACTAGGTTTCTTGCAGAACCTGAAATGCTGTAACCTGGAGTCCAGGGGGGGTCTCCTCAGGAGCCCCTCATAGATGGGATTATACTTCCTACACTGAAATCGGTGGGGTATGATTCCATCATGTTTGATACCAAACATGACCAGGTTCGGTACAGCTACTATATAGTTAGACATCTCATAATAACTGATGTCCACTATAATTCTAAAAATTACTGACCACACTTACAAAGCCTGGAGAATCAACTCTGAGGTTTGTAGGGGTGTCCTGCTCATGCAGGGGCAGACTCACACTTATAACCAAGCACCCTGCCCTTAGGACTAAGTAGTCTGCCATAGGGGTGAAACATATTTTAACCCTTTTCATGCGTCGGACGGTTGGGAGTTGTCCAACATCACAGTGGGTGTGTGCGTTGGACGGCTCCCAACAGTCCTAGCACCCACCCACGGGGTAGGCACTGGTACACCGTTCACCGACATCACAAGATGCAACTGGACACGCTGGAAGCCATTTACTTCCAGCACTTCCAAGGAGGAGGGGTGGGTTTCTCCTCAGGGAGAATGGGGGGATTTAAAAAAGAGGCATCGGAGGAAAGGAAAGGGTTTTTTCTTTCCTCTGAAGTCTCTTTTCAGCATTGCTGCTGCAGGATCGCGCATGGGGCGCGATCGTGCAGCAGGAAGGCCCACTAGACACCAGGGATTTTTTTTGTTTATGTAAATGTCTTGTGTTTCTGGGAGTGGCCCCTTGGGGAGCAATCTGTTTAGCCGTTTCTGCCCCACTGGGGGACCAGGTCGGCCTCCAGAAAATAATTAATTTAGTTGGGAGCCCACTAGTCCACCAGGGATATTTTTTAAAAATATGTTTTTGGGGTGGGGCCCCCTAGGCAAGGGTTGCTCCCGCTAAGGGTGCATTTATTTTGACGATTTGTTCCCTGGGTGGGGGCGGGGGGGCGTAGATCAGCTCAAATAATGTTTTTGTGACCACTAAGGTACCAAGGATTTTTTTGGGGAAACATGTTTTTGGGGAGCAGCCCCTTAGGCAAGGGACACTCCCTTTTGGTGAGCATTTATTTTCGCTGTTTCTACCCTCCCTGGAGGCAGATTAGCCGTACATTTTTAGGTCCAAATGCCCCAAGGGGGAAGACGCCATTAGGCACTAGTGATTGTTTTAGTGTTGGGGAGCGGCCCATTGGTCAAGGGTCACTCCCCTTTGTCGGGTGAATATTTTGGCGGTTTATGCCCCCCTTGGGGGTAGATTGACCTTATGTTCTTAGGCCCTTCTGCGCCTAAGGGGAGCAGAACCCGTTAGACACCAGGGATAGTTTTTGTGTTGTTGGGGAGCAACCTCTTGGACAAGGGTTGCTCCCCTTTATGGGGTGAATTTTGTGACCATTACTGCCTTTCTTTGGGGCAGATTGGCCTTATGTTTTTAGGCCCATCTGTCCCCAGAAGCCACTAGACACCAGGCTTATCTTAAATGTTGTTGGGGAACAGCCCCTTGGGCAAGGGTCCCTCCCCTTTATGGGTGTATTATTGTGGCTGTTACTGCCCTCTTTGGGCTTGTTGCCATACCACATGGCGGAGGTGTTGTCTGTGAACACCTGCACTACTCTCCCCTTGACAGAGGGAAGGAATGCTTTCAGTGCAAGTAGGATCGCCCGGAGCTCCAGAAGGTTGATATGGAGCCTGGACTCCGCCGGAGACCAGAGGCCTCTGATCTCCGCCTCTCCCATGTGGCCGCCCCTACCCAGGAGGGACGCAACCTTCAACATTATGTGCTCCGGTTGGGGAAGGGAGGGTGACCTGCCGCTGAGCCAATGCTGGTTCGTGAGCCACCACTGCAACTGTTGTGCAGTGCCCTCTGAGATCTGGACGTACTCGGACAGGCCCCCTTGATGCTGCGTCCACTGGAACTTTAGGTCCCACTGCAGAGCCCACATATGACATCTGCCATGATTGGTCAGCAGGATGCAGGAGGCCATGAGGCCCAGCAGCCTCAAGGTCATCCTGACAGATAAACTAAATAAATAATAGTAGGAGTAATTCCCCGAGGAAATCAGTGTTGAAATCCACTAGGTACCATGGAGCTGAAAAAGGAAGGATTATTCCTTTTTTAAAGGACCCCACATCCACCAACCTTGTTGGTGACATACTTCATCATAGGTGTCCCACCCGAGGAACCAAATGTTACTTGGGTGTGCTTTAGCACCTGTTTACAGTGGAGCTGTTTTTTTTTTTACAAAAAGTGCAAGTGAGTGAAATGTGTTTAAAATTTTCTTTGTTGTACTAAATTATTAATGTGGAGCAATAAGACAAGATTACAAATCAGTAAGTGATACCCTAGGAGGCTTCAATGTCCTGTGATATCCATAGTGAAAGTGATGGTCTACATGTTTCAACCTGTAGGTGGTAGTACTAGGTTTTCTTCAGGACCAAGTGGGATGGCCAGAGCAATGTGCAGACGTTAAGGTGCACCTCAACTCTGAGTCAATTATGAATCATTATGCGTACTCACATATGGTAGCCTCTCATCCTTTCGAGAGAGGAATCAAGAGAGGAACAACCTGAAAAACAAATGAACAATCACACAAAGTCAATGTCAATACTGATTGACCTTCTGAGCAGGGCTTGAAGGGCTCCTAGCGGTTTTAATTCACTTTCACCTTTATTTTATTTCACAAATGTATTTTTGATTGCTAAACTTACTTTGTGTTATGTTGGGCATGTCCCCGGTTCACCACTGATTGTTCAGCTTGCGTGGAGGGACAGAGCACCGTACCAGGAAGTGTGTTACTCCACTTCCGGTCTTCGCCGAGGTCAGCAGTCTGGCTGCTCGCCACCACCAGCATATAAACCCCAGATTGTATTTGCTCGTGGATTCTTTTTGGGACATCACTAAGCTAAATGCTCGCATTTACTGCACTTGCCCAGCTCTTTAGCGCTAGATACATTATTTGAAGCTCATTTTAAAACGCTGACGGAGACGCTTTATTTGAAGGGCTCCTAGCGCTTTTAATTCACTTTCACCTTTATTTTATTTCACAAATGTATTTTTGATTGCTAAACTTACTTTGTGTTATGTTGGGCGTGTCCCCGGTCCACCACTGATTGTTCAGCTTGCGTGGAGGGACAGAGCG
Organism: Lissotriton vulgaris; assembly: GCF_964263255.1. Classification (NCBI taxonomy): domain Eukaryota; kingdom Metazoa; phylum Chordata; class Amphibia; order Caudata; family Salamandridae; genus Lissotriton; species Lissotriton vulgaris. The sequence goes on along the minus strand of NC_141691.1, from coordinate 2,022,129,559 downwards.
CCGTACCAGGAAGTGTGTTACTCCACTACCGGTCTTCGCCGAGGTCAGCAGTCTAGCTGCTTGCCACCACCGGCATATTGTAGTGATTACGAGGTCGAGGGGGCTGATTCCCTATTATGCACGGAAAACGGGAAACGTCCTTAAGACTACAGCTACCAGAATGCCTTGGGGCCTTTTCCACAGACATAAGCCCCTCCTATACAGGGGAAAGGTGCTTGTCAATTAACCTGCTTCCAGAGAGGAATGGCGGACAGCGTGAAGATTCGAGTTTTTGTTTTCTTGTTATGGACCTGGTGAAACCTTGACCTCCGAAGAAACGGAGAGTGTTTGAGACAATCGTCACGCAGTACCTGTGGAAGGAGAGCGGGCTCGCCTCCTTCGCATCAATCCTTTTCCCTGTGGAAAGAGAAGCCACGATGCAATTAAACACGCGGAGTCGCGTTTCAATGGCATTTGGTAAAAAAAACATTTGTGCTGCTAACTGCGTCTGAGAGAAAGACGAGTCGGTACAATTATTTTCAGTATTAGTGGAGAATACCTTAGTGTTTTGTGGGCACAGTTTATTTTCATTTCCGTGGGAGCCTGTTTTGAAAGAGCTGGACATTTGCTCTGAATTAAGGACACGAAGTGGTACTACTTTAAATGATCCATGGAACCTGTGTTGTGACTGGAAAAACACCTTGTTAGAAAGGAAGACAATTATCCTTTTTCTAGTGACTTTTTATGTTTTGGTGTTTGGCAGCATTTTAAGACTGTGCACCTTTTGGGGAAGTGATTTGTCACGGATATTAACCCTCAGAAATTGGGCTGAAGTTATTTCTGATCTTCAATTAGAAGGTACTTGAGGAATACGAATAATTGCAGCAGTCTATGAGACTTTGGTGAGTTGGAGGAGGGGACGAACAATACCTTGTATAAATAGTATAAGAGAACATGGAGTAATCTTCTGCTTTGTCGCCCTGTTATACAGCGTTGGAGGCCCTTTCCGACACAGCGCAGAGTGCACACCACGCCCTTGAGAGGAATACAGAAACCACAGCCTCTTTATTATTTTATCAACTTCCCCTTTTCCCCCGGGGCACAAATTCACGCAGGGAGTGTATTCTTCTCTGTTGGGGGTCGTGTCGAGAGGGATTGAGGGGCTTAGCTTCGGACATCGTCTCCGCTTGGCACAAGAACAAGGTTAGTGGCATTCTTTATACTTGCGTTGCTGCCAATCCCGGCAGATGGACAAGCCCAAGTATACAAGCCCGGCCTAGAAGATGGATATTGAAAACGTGTTGAAATATGTGGTGGAGAGCCTGGCGGCTTTGCAGCAGGTGGTCAACACATCCAGAAGTGAGAACCAGGCCCTATACAAGGAAGTTGGTAGCTTGCGGAGAGAGGTGTCAGGACTAACACAAAACGGTCAAGGAGGGGTTTCTTATATTAAGCCAGCTACACTGCCACCTCTAGTATCTACTGCACACACTTCTCTGTTGGGAGCCGAAGGGGTGGGTTTTTTGTAACTCCTCTGACTACATCTCCCCCATCAGATGCTGTCCCTACAGTACATGTCATACAAAGCACCGGTATCCCGTTGGCGCCCCCACAAAGATTCTATGGGGACCCCAGGAATTTCGAGACCTTCTTGTACCAGTGTAGGTTGCACTTTTTATGTAAACCTGGGGTGTTTCAGGATGACTCTGCAAAAACAGCCTTTATGATGTCGTACATGGGAGGCAATTCTGCAAGTTGGACTATTCCACTTTTAGAAAGGAACGATCCTGTGTTGCACAGTTTTGTTGTCTTTTGTTTGGAACTGTGAAAATCGTTTGATCGAAAATCACATACGCTTTCCTTAGACAGGGAATTATTAACATTGCGACAAGGGTCCCAGGACTTGTTGTCGTATATTACGTCCTTTAATCGACTAGTGGTCGAAACTGAATGGCCTCCCGCAAAGAGAATCTATATATTCTATCAAGGATTACGAGGGGAGCTCAAAGACGTTTTGGCACAAGCAGTGCAACTACCTAACACCTGTGAAGACCTCATTGATCTGATAGTCCAGTTAGATCATAGACTCCTAGAACGGAGAGGGATAAAAACAGAGGAGACGGTCGCTACTTCTATCCTCGCATCAAAAGCTCTACTGAAGATCATCCTAAGGTGGCTGAAGGGGTAGAGCCTATGCAAATAGGAGGAATACGGGCCCCCTTTCTCTGGAAGAAAAGGAGAAAAGACGACGAATGAAGCAATGACTGTACTGTGGCAAAGGAGGGCATTTCATTAAAGATTGTAGAGCAAGGAATGCTCTGCCTGGATGACCTATGGTGCCGCAAAGCCAGGCCATTGTTCAATCAGGAAGTCCGGCGGAAAACTAAAGAGCCCAAATCAGGAAGAGATCTCTGCCTTGGGTTGTCAACTACAAACGATCTCTCCTACGCTTGCCAACACTCTACATCCAGCGATAGTACATATGAATCTCAAAGTCACTCTGTGGGTCAACTCCCAAGATGCCTTGGATATAGATGCGTTGCTTGATTCTGGTGCCACAGGGAATTACATCGATCAGGAATATGCCATGAAAATCGGAATAGTCTGTGAGAAGAAAGAAAGACCTGAATTGGTGAAAGCAGTGGACGGAACTGTCCTGTCATCTGGTCCAGTGTCGTACCATACCCGTTCATTATTAATGCAGACGAGCCAGAACCACCAAGAACATATCCAATTCGATCTTATAGATGCACCCCAATTTCGTCTTATCTTGGGTATGCCGTGGTTGACTCTTCATGATCCTAAAGTCAGTTGGGCGGCTCGTACCATTACCATGTCATCGGATTATTGCAAGGAGAATTGTAGACAGGAAATGCCTTGCTCCAGCGTTCTTCGCAAAACACCATCGGTGTGTCTGGCAACAGAATGTTCCAGTGAACACTATTGTTGTGCCACCATCCTTCCTGATGAGTACAAGGAATATCGTTCCTTGTTTGACAAACAAAAGGCTACTGACTTGCCTCCACATCGGGTATATGATTGCCGCATCGAACTACTGCCCGGAGCAGATATTCCATGCAGTCGGGTATATGCCTTAACCAAAAAAGAGACGCAGTACTTAAAGAACTACATCGATGAGAATCTGGCAACCGGGTTTATCCAGCATTCAACATCTCCAGCCTCATCCCCAATGTTTTTCATTCCGAAGAAGGATTGTGACGAATTGAGGCCTTGTATTGATTATAGGGCCATCAATAGAGTGACAGTCAAGAATCGCTACCCTCTCCCCTTAATACCAGTGCTCTTGGACCAGCTAAAGGGGGCCCGTTTCTTCACTAAACTCGATCTTCGCGGGGCTTATCATTTGGTTAGGGTCCAGAGAGGGGATGAATGGAAAACTGCGTTTCGAAAAAAACTTGGGCTGTTCGAATACAGAGTGATGCCATTCGGGCTCTGTAACTCCCCTGCCGCATTCCAGTTTTTTATGGATGAGGTGTTGAGAGGTTGTCTGGAGACTTTTTGCGTCGTGTACATAGACGACATTTGGATCTATTTGTCTACCCTTCCAGAGCATGTGGAACATGTGAAAACCGTGCTCAGTAAACTACAGCTTAATTCACTTTATGCAAAGGTCGAGAAATGCCTGTTTCCTGTTAAAGAAGTCTCATTCCTTGGTTATGTCATCAACGCGCAAGGTTTTCATATGGACTCCAGTAAGGTAGATGCTATCACAGGTTGGAGTACCCCTCAGAATGTCAAATCTGTGCAGAGTTTCCTTGGCTTTGCCAATTATTACAGGCGATTCATTAAAGACTTCTCCAAAATCATTCATCCTATTTCTAGCTTGTTGAGAAAGAATACCCTGTTTTTATGGAGTAAGGAGGCAGCCAGCTCATTTCAGTTTTTGAAAGACCAGTTCACTCGGGCCCCTATCCTTCGCCATCCCGATCCTCAGATACCTTTTGTGCTTGTAACGGATGCATCTCAATTTGCAGTTGGAGGGATATTATCTCAACGCCATCCTGTAACCGGCCAACTACATCCTGTTGCTTATTTCTCAAAAAAGCTCACTCCTTGTGAGATAAATGACACCATCTTGGATAAGGAACTCCTTGCGATAAAAAGGGCTTGCGAGGAATGGCGCCATTACCTATTGGGAGCGGTTCATACTGTCGAAATCTATACTGATCACAGGAACTTGTTGTTTCTGAAAACTGCAAAGGCGCTTACTCCTCGACAACTACGATGGACATTGTTCTTCTCCGATTTTGATTTTGTCATCAAATACAAACCAGGGCCACAAAATGGCAAGGCGGATGCCCTTTCTCGCATTGGCGAAACAGAGGAACAGCGATAATTGAGTGTCAACGAACCCCCATTGATCTTGACTGAAACGGGTGACCTAGCCTTGTTGTCTTCGCAGGAATTCCTGGAAGATGTGCGAGTCGCCCTTGCTGACACCAACTTACAGGAATTGGTACAGGAAGATCCTGAACATCGTGTGGAAAAAGACGATCTTGCCTATCAAGGCTCAGCTATCTATGTCCCAACAGAGACCTTGTAACGACAAGTGTTAAAATGGATTCACGATTCCCCTTTGGGTGGACATTTGGGGATCTATAAAACCATTGCTAGTGTGGAACGTTCCTTTTGGTGGCCCCGAATCCGAGAAGATGTGCGGTACTACATAAAGAACTGTGCTGTTTGTGTTCAAGGAAAGTCCATCCATGTTAAACCTATTGGACTTCTTAGACCTCTACCTAATCCTCCAAAACCCTGGCATACTCTATCAATGGACTTTATAGTTGAAATGCCACCTTGCGATAAAAAGACTGTGATCTTGGTGGTGGTAGACCATCTGACAAAGATGGGGCATTTCATACCTTTGGCTGGCCTGCCCACCTCAGCGGAACTGGCAGTGGTGTTTCTTCAGCATATCGTTCGAGCTCATGGCATTCCTTGTGCGCTTATAACTGATAGAGGAACCCAGTTCACTTCTTGATTCTGGAAGGCTCTCTGTAAGACTTTAGACATCGATGCCCAACTCTCTTCCTCCTACCACCCCCAGACTGATGGTAAAACGGAACGCCTGTATCAGACGTTAGAGCAGTATCTTCGTTGTTTTACCTTGCAGAATAATATGGACTGGACTAAGTTGATTTGGATGGCAGAATTCGCCTATAATAACGCTATACACTCCACCCTGGGCTGTTCCCCTTTTTTTTGTCTTTTTGGCTATCACCCTAATGCGCTCCCATTCGAAGTACCTGTGCACTCACCCTAACCTAGCATACATGAACATCATGCCCATCTTAAGGCAGTGTTGATAGCTGCAAAACATAGCCTGGCCACTGCTCACTCTTCACAGAAACGCTTTGCAGACAGGGGAAGAACACTCAAACCAGATTACAAGGTGGGGGACAGGGTATGGCTTTCTACTAGAAACCTTCATTTAAAAGGGGAGAATAAGTTGAAACCTAAATATGTGGGGCTGTATAGTATAGTCGAGGTCATCAACCCAGTGGCTATGAAACTGTCCCTATCTGGCTCTTGGAAGATTCATCATGTATTTCATGTTTCCCTCCTCCAACTTTGTCCCCCCAGCACGAGGCTTTTGGATAGACCCCTTCCGGTTGATAGATGGGCAGGAGGAATATGAGGTGCAGACAATTCTTGACTCTCGTATGGTTAGAGGGAGGATTCAGTATTTGGTGGAATGGAAGGGTTATGGGCCAGAGGAGAGAACCTGGGAACCTGTGAGCAACCTAAACTGTCCTGTGTTGGTTGATCTTTTCCATGAACTGCACCCTGGTAAGCCTGGACGACCGCCGGGTCGGCTGTCCTTGAGAGGGGGTTCTGTAGCGATTACGAGGTCGAGGGGGCTGATTCCCGATTATGCACGGAAAACGGGAAACGTCCTTAAGACTACAGCTACCAGAATGCCTTGGTGCCTTCTCCACAGACATAAGCCCCTCCTATACAGGGGAAATGTGCTTGTCAATTAACCTGCTTCCAGAGATGAATGGCGGACGGTATTCCCCGTCGGATTCCAGCGTGAAGATTCGAGCTTTTGTTTTCTTGTTATGGACCTGGTGAAACCTTGACCTACGAAGAAACGGAGAGTGTTTGAGACAATCGTCAAGCAGTACCTGTGGAAGGAGAGCGGGCTCGCCTCTTTCGCATCAATCCTTTTCCCTGTGGCACGTGAGTAAAAGAAAGCATTTCTGCTGCTAACTGAGTCTGAGAGAAAGACGCGTTCGGTACAATTACTTTCAGTATTAGTGGAGAATACCTTAGTGTTTTGTGGGCACAGTTTATTTTCATTTCCATGGGAGCCTGTTTTGAAAGAGCTGGACATTTCCTCTGAATTAAGGACACAAAGTGGTACTACTTTAAATGATCCATGGAACCCGTGTTGTGACTGCAACAACGCCTTCTTACAAAGGAAGAAAATTATCCTTTTTCTAGTGACTTTTTATGTTTTGGTGTTTGGCAGCATTCTAAGACTGTGCACCTTTTGGGGAAGTGATTTGTCGCTGATATTAACCCTCAGAAATTGGGCTGAAGTTATTTCTGATCTTCGATTAGAAGGTACTTGAGGAATATGAATAATTGCAGCAGTCTATGAGACTTTGGTGAGTTGGAGGAGGGGACGAACAATACCTTGTATAAATAGTATAAGAGAACAGAGAGTAATCTTCTGCTTTGTCGCCCTGTTATACAGCGTTGGAGGCCCTTTCCGACACAGCGCAGAGTGCATACCACGCCCTTGAGAGGAATACAGAAACCACAGCCTCTTTATTATTTTATCCACATCCCCTTTTCCCCCGAGGCACGAATTCATGCAGGGAGTGTATTCTTCTCTGTTGGGGGTCGTGTCGAGAGGGATTGGGGGGCTTAGCTTCGGACATCGTCTCTGCTTGGCACAAGAACAAGGTTAGTGGCGTTCTTTATTCTTGCGCTGCTGCCAATCCCGACACATATAAACCCCAGATTGTATTTGCTCGTGGATTCTTTTTGGGACATCACTAAGCTAAATGCTCGCATTGACTGCACTCGCCCAGCTCTTTAGCGCTAGATACATTATTTGAAGCTCGTTTTAAAACGCTCGCGGAGACGCTTTATTTGAAGGGCTCCTAGCGGTTTTATATTCACTTTCACCTTTATTTTATTTCACAAATGTATTTTTGATTGCTAAACTTACTTTGTGTTATGTTGGGCGTGTCCCCGGTCCACCACTGATTGCTCAGCTTGCGTGGAGGGACAGAGCGCCGTCCCAGGAAGTGTGTTACTCCACTTCCAGTCTTCGCCGAGGTCAGCAGTCTAGCTGCTCGCCACCACCGGCATGTAAACCTAATGCCCCCTCTGACGCGCAGCGGACAAGCGCAGCAGGAGCGAAACGGGCGCGACGAAGGCGCGCCTAAGGCAAGCCTGTCTGCGCCCGTCCGCGCCTGTACGGGGCACAGGGCCAGTCCCCCTGGTCCTGGGCATACTGATGCCTACTGTACCCACTTGCGCTATTCCTCCTCTCAGCTGAGTGAACTTAATGCACCTATTACCAACACGCGGTGTCGACACCTGCCCCCTCCTAGCTGCCTTGTGTTCGCCCCTGCCCCATGTCCAGGCTGTAATTACACTATCCCTTGTCCTTTGCCTTCCGCTATACCATCAGCTCCACATCTAAGCGCTATTTTCGTTCAGCGCTTATTAATGCCCGCTCCCTACCGAAACACAGCTTGGAAATTAGGGAATTCATTGCAAACCAGGAGCTGGACATCTTGTTTGTAACTGAATCCTGGCGAGAGGCTGCTTCCGGCCCGGATTTCTGTTCTGCCACCCCGGAATGCTTCTGTGTGGTAAGACGGGACAGAACCACGGGGAGAGGAGGTGGCTTAGCCATCATCCATAAATCGGTTTTTCACTCCAAAATCGAACCCATTCATCGACTGGATTGTGAAGCCTGTGCCTTTTCCATCACTCTCAATCACAATCAAGTTTTTATAGGCATCCTTGTATACCGTCCCCCTGGCCCGCACACTCGTTTCCTTTCGGCCCTTGATGAATTTTCTGAACTCTCCTTAGGTCAGTCTGACTATACCATCTTGAGGGACTTCAATTTTCATCTGGAAGTCGCAGGGGACAAAGACACCACTCAAATTATTGCTGACCTATCAGCGGTAGGATTACAGCAGTTAGTGGCAGCCCCTACTCATCAAGCAGGACATACGCTTGATGGTTTGTTCACCAATAATCCTAATATTGCATTGTCCACAGTTGTTCCCGTAGTATGGTCGGACCACTTTGCTGTCATTTTCACCATCCTGGCTCATAACCCCAACCCTCCTCAGGCCACAGCTCGTACCCCCATCAGTACCAGAGCCTGGAAAAACCTGGACTACCCTCTCTTATCCAATATCTTGGCTGGATCTCCTTATGAGGCGAAACCACACCCCAGCCTACTGTCCAGGTACCAGGAGTGGATTTTGGATGCAATTAATCAAGTAGCCCCGGCCAAATCCATCATCTCTAACCGGGCTACGCCATCTGCCCAATGGTTCACGGAGGATCTCCGACTACAACGACAGTATTGTAGGAATTTAGAAAGGAGCTGGCGCAAGCACTATGGCCTTTCGGACAAGCAAACCTACAAAGATGCGCTAGCGCTATATAAGAAATCTATTATTAAACACAAAAGCGCTTTCTTCCTGGTCCAGATTGAGTCCGCCCAGAACTCCGCACGAAAGCTATTCCAAGTAGTCGATTCTCTCTCTAATCCTCCGACAGGGCCTCTCATTAAGCCATCTCAAGATCTTTGTAATGCGGTAGCGACTTTTTTCTCCACCAAGGTCACTCATCTTTCTCCTCCCTTAAACGCTCGAAGTGCCCTGAACCCCCTACTTTGTTCCCTTTACCCACATCCACTTTTTTCCAAATTTCATATGGTTTCTACTGAACAGATCAGCAAGCTTATTACCCTTATTGAGTCCGGGTCTCCATTAGACCCTTGCCCTCCTTCCATACTGAGTGCTCTCACAGAGGTTATTACGTCCCCGCTCACGGACTTATGTAATTCCATCTTTCAGACAGGTATTTATCCAGAAATTTGGAAAAGCCAATCATCAAGCCTCTGTTAAAAAAAACATCCCTGGACCCCGCTGACTCAGCCAGTTACAGACCCATTGCCTGCCTCCCATTCCCGGCCAAAATATTTGAAGCAGTCGTGAACCAACAGTTTTCGAGGGTTCATCGATCACCATCAACTTCTAGATGACACCCAGTTCGGGTTTAGGAAGGGCCACGGCACCGAAACAGCTCTAATAAAGGCCTCTGACGAGATTAGGACTATAATGGACCAGGGTGGGGAGGCGGTCCTTGTACTCCTAGATCTGTCCGCTGCCTTTGACACGGTCGATCACTCCATCGTGATCGACCGTGTCACATCCCTGGGGGTGACTCATCTTGCTAGGGACCTCATTGCGTTGTTTCTGGCCAACTGTACGCAAGCGGTGAAATTGGGCACTTTCTATTCGCCCACCTTCACCCTTCCGTGTGGGGTGCCCCAGTGCTCCTCGTTAAGCCCCACATTATTTAATATAAATGTGGCGGATTTGGCGAGGGTAATAAAAGCACACGGACTGCGCTTAACCACCTATGCGGATGACACCCAATTGGTGTTGGCGGTGCATAAGGATGGAACAGCCGTTGCTGCTAGATTCCAGGAGGGGATGTTGGCCATTAGCTCATGGATGTCGAGTAACAGCTTGAAATTAAACTCGGACAAGACCGAGGTGATGACCTTTGGCAACCTTTCGCCGGAATGGTCTTCCACCTGGTAGCCCAGTGAAATGGGCTCACCTCCCACTCCGGTTGCCAGGGTCAGAAACCTCGGTGTCATGTTCGATGACAAGTTGTTATTCAAGCACCATGTGAATGCAGTGGTCGCATCCTCCTTCTATATGTTGAGTAAGATTAAGAAGCTGTTGCCATATCTCCCTCCAGCTGCAGGAAAAACTCTGATCACCGCCCTCGTCTTTTCTAAGATGGACTATGGTAATGCTCTCTTCCTCAACACGCAAGAGCAGGTCCTAACCAAACTGCAATCTATTCAAAATGCGACAGCCAGAATCCTGCTCGGCATCTCCAGTCACTGCCCCACCTCCTCAGCCATACGTCATCTGCATTGGCTAAGAGTCAAGAGTCGGATTACATTTAAAGCACTCTGTATCGCCTACAAGGCCATCCATGACTCAGGACCCAGGTTCCTAAGAGATGCTTTTCGGATCTATGCCCCTAAAAGATCACTTCGCTCATCCTGCACTTACCACTTCCCTGTCCCACGTACCAGAACCCCCACCTGGGGAGATAGACGTTTCCTAGTAGCAACCCCCAGGCTGTGGAACTCTCTCCCGTTGTCCATCAAAACCAGTTCCACTCTCATCATGTTCCGTAAACTTCTGAAAACCTGGTCATTCAATCAATGATTCATTTGGCTGCTCTTTTTCCCAGGAAGTTCTATATGCGCCGAGACACCCCAGGGTAGTTGTGCGCAATAAAAATCCCAAAAACATAAACATGAACATAAACAGCAGTTTCTACATGTAAGGTACTAACATTCAAATACTATGTGAAATGCAAAATCATGGACACGTTTCCCAGTTAGGACAGGTGAGTGCATTTCTGGGTCCGCCTACTAGCGGTAATAAAAATGGAATCCAAAAGTGCAACCACACTATACAGACCCACAGAAGCAGTCAAACTTGGGTGTCATTGCTGCTCAACCAGAAAGGTGAGCATGTACTGGAAAGAGGAAATAATACAGGGGAAAACAAACAAGAAAACGGGAGTTAAAGCGAGAAAAGGAAAAGAGGGCAATGCTCACTACAGGCTTGTTGCAGCCTGACTTCATGGAGACCATGGGGAGGGTACTGGCTCTAGTCACACAAGTGTCAAGTGATCCTCCAACATGCGGTGGCACTGTGGCGGCATAGCTGGAGGGGTAGTCTTGAAGGGGAGGGAGTAACCCCTTCAGACTTTCTGCAAAACCCACCCGTCCAAGGTGATGGTACGCCAGTGGGGAAGGTACTGGTGTATCCTGCCACCCACTGGCGTTTGGTGGGCCCGAAACACTGGACTAGGAATATTTGGAGGCAGTGGCGGCAGGGGAGGTGGTGGACTGACCCGCCCGCTGGACCCATGACCCACCTCGCGGGTCCCACGTCAGCTGAGCCGAGCCAGCTGAGCCGCCCTCCCACAGACTTCAACAGCGCTCCGTTACCTGGAAGCGCCGTGACTCACTCTACGCTTCCCAGCTGAGTGGTCGATCCCTTTGGCTCCGGTATCGTTGTATAACGCTTTTTGCTGCAAACTGTGTGGAATCAATTGCCTGCTGTGCGCTTTGTATGCCGCTTTGTATATTTGATATTTAACATTGCCAGCGCGACTTTGCTGCTCTTTTAGCCTATTCCCCCAAGCGCCCTCCATTTTGTTGTTGTTGTCCTCATACTTAGCCCGCCCCGCCTCCCAGCTGAGCCGCCCTCGCCCCTCCTCCCCACCCTCCTTATATGACAGCCGTTCCCGCGCGCAGCGTTTACGCGCAGCGATCGCGCCCAATCCGCGCCGAAGGTGCGCCAAAGGTAAGCCCGTCTACGCCCGTCCGCGCCTGGACCGCGCCCAGCGCCATACCCCCTGGCCCCCGTCCCTCCCAGCCCCCCGCATTACCTACGATGCCGCCACCCTCCTAGCCCTTAACCCCGGTCGCGCCCCCAACTGCGTCCAAGCCGCCCCTGGACACACCCATGGACCTTTCTCTTGCTACTCCTGCAAATTCATCGGCACCGACAACATCTCCGCTACAACCACAACACAGATTCCCGACCCCAACCACCTACAGTGCATCCTTCTCAACACTCGATCGGTCCACAGACACGCCATTGACCTATGGAATCTACTAGACACCATCTCTCCAGACGTCGCCTTCCTAACAGAAACATGGATGAACGCTTCCTCCGCCCCAGACATCACCATTGCCATCCCTGAAGACTATAAGATCACACGCAAGGACCGCACCGGCCACACAGGAGGAGGAATCGCTATCGTCCATAAGAAATCAATCCGCATCTCAACCAGCTCTGACGCCAACCTCGCCAACTCCGAACACCTTCACTTCCAAATCCACATCGACCCCAAGACCACACTCAGAGGCACCCTCCTCTACAGACCACCAGGACCCCGCGCAAAATTCAGTGAAGACATCACGGACTTCATCACCCCACACGCGCTCCCCTCCAAAGACTACATCCTTCTGGGAGACCTCAACTTTCACCTTGAAAAGATCAACGACCGCAACACCACCACCCTCTTAGACAACCTCGCCAACCTCGGACTTAAACAACTAGTCACTTCCCCCACCCACATCGCAGGTCACACACTCAACCCCATCTTCACCTCCAGCAATCATGTCTCCTTCAGCCACACTACGGATCTCCTCTGGACTGACCACAGCTGCGTTTACTTCACCTAAAACAAGCCAAATCCCACAAATCACCTCCAACCAACTCTGCAAAGAAACTGGAACAAAATCACCACGGACCAGATCTCCGCATCGCTCCTTCTAAACACCCCAGCCCACTCTTCTAACCCAGACCAAGCCGCCGCCAACCTCACCCTATGGTTATCCAACACCGCCGACACCTTAGCACCACTGAAAAAACGTCAAAGCAAACCTGGCAACAAGAAGGCCTCATGGTTCAACGATGATCTTAAGAAGTCCAAGAAACTCTGCCGCTCCCTTGAAAAGGCCTGGAAAAAAGACCCAACCACTAGCACCAAGGACGCCTTCAAAAACGCCTCCCGCACTCACCACGAACTAATCCGAAAGGCCAAGAAAGCAGCATTCAAGGATCGACTTGACAACAACGCCCACAACAGCAAAGAACTTTTCAACATCGTCAAGGAATTTTCCAATCCCTCGGCCAACTCCAACGACATCACCCCCTCTCAAGCCCTCTGCGACTCCCTAGCCTCATTCTTCCACAACAAGATTGCAGACATCCACAACAGCTTCGACAACCAACCCGGAGACCAACCCACCCTACCATTTGCTGAACATTCTCCCCCCATGAACACCCTTAACGACTGGAACCCAATCTCCACTGAGGACACAATCCGCCTGATGAATTCCATCCACTCAGGATCCCCCACAGACCCATCTCCTCACCACATCTTCAACAAAGCAGACTCCGTCATAGCACTGCACCTCCGAGACGTCATCAACTGCTCCTTCAACTCCGCCACCTTCCCGGAAGACTGGAAACACGCTGAACTCACCGCCCTTCTGAAAAAACCCACAGCGGACCCCACCGAACTCAAAAATTACCGCCCCATTTCGCTCCTTCCATTCCCGGCCAAAGTCATCAAGAAAGCTGTCAACAACCAGCTCGCCGTTTTCCTCGAAGCCAACAAATCCCTCGACTCCTCACAATCTGGCTTCCGAGCAAAACACAGCACTGAGACCGCCCTCATCGCAGCAACAGACGACATTCTAACTCTACTGGACAATGGAGACACAGTCGCCCTCATCCTCCTCGACCTCTCTGCAGCATTTGACACAGTCTGCCACAGCACCCTTTTACAACGCCTCAATAACATCGGAATACAAGGAAAAGCACTCGAATGGATCACCTCGTTCCTCACCGGAAGAACCCAGAGAGTCCGCCTCCCACCATTCAAGTCCGAGGCCACTGAAGTCATCTGTGGCGTACCACAAGGATCCTCACTCAGCCCCACCCTCTTCAACGTATACATGAGCCCCCTCGCGGCCATCGCCCGCCAACACAACCTCAACATCATCTCTTACGCGGATGACACTCAACTAATCCTTTCTCTCACCAATGACCCCAGCACCGCCAAAACTAACCTACATGAAGGAATGAAAGAAGTTGCCGAATGGATGAAACAAAGCCGTCTGAAACTGAACTCAGACAAAACAGAAGTCCTCATCTTAGGTACATCCCCCTCTGCATGGGACGACTCTTGGTGGCCGGAAGCCCTTGGAAAAGCACCCATCCCGACAGACCACGCACGGAACCTAGGCGTCATCCTGGATTCTTCACTCTCAATGAACAGACAAGTCAGCGCCGTATCCTCATCCTGCTTCAACATTCTTCGCATGCTCAAAAAAACATTTCGCTGGATCCCCACCGAAACAAGGAAAACAGTCACCCATGCTCTGGTCACGAGCCGACTGGACTACGGAAACACCCTCTACGCAGGTACTACCGCTAAACTCCAGAAGAAACTTCAACGAATCCAAAACGCCTCAGCCAGGATCATATTAGACATCCCACGCAACGAACACATCTCTGGTCACCTGAAAGACCTCCACTGGCTTCCCGTCAATAAGAGGATCACTTTCCGACTGCTAACCCACGCACACAAATCACTCTACGACATCGGACCAGAATGCCTCAACTCACGACTGTCCTTCTACACCCCGTCCCGCCAACTACGTCCTTCCAGCCAAGCCCTCGCCACTGTACCTCGCATCAACAAGACCACCATGGGAGGCAGATCCTTCTCATACCTGGCTGCTAAAACATAGAACTCACTCCCCGCTTACCTTCGCCTTACCCAGAACCACCTAGCATTCAGAAAGCAACTTAAAACGTGGATATTTGACAAGTAATCCTCCTCCCCTTTCTAAGCGCCTTGAGACCCTCTGGGTATGTAGTGCGCTATATAAATTCTCTGACTTGACTTGACTTGACACAGAATGGGATTAACAGCCCAAGTGGCATGCAGTGTTCACAGACTGCAGCCCTGAAATGGCGGAAGTAAAAATGTTCTTCCCAAACAGTTCCAGTTTCTTGGATTCCCTGTCCGGTGGTGCGTAAGGGAATGCGCTTGGGGACGCAGAGGTCTGAACTACCAAGCTCTTAGGGGAAGGGTGTTGGGAGAGAAAAATGGGGTCGCCCGGGGCCAGGAGATGGCGTTGGACCATGTTCTTATCCACACCAGCCCCTGTTTTGGGCCTGGGCCAGGTACCCAAAAGAATGTCTGAAAGTGTGTCATTAAAGGGCAGTAGAGGAAGACGCCGGCCAAAGCACTTCTGTCAGGAGGTTAGTCCTGACAGCCACCGTAGGGATGCTCTATGCAACACCACAGAATATGTACCACCTTCCTCCATAGCCACGGAAGAAGGAGACAGTGCGCCAAAATCCGGAGTAAAATCCAGGGCACCTGTATCCTCCAAATCCTCTTCCCAGTCTGGGTCTAACTCGCACCGGGCTGCAAAGGGGTTCTCAGACCCCTCACAGGCCTCCCTGTCCTCCCCAACCTGCCTGGCAGGTGGAAAAGAGGGAGGAGGATGGAGAAAGGGATAGAAATTCCCCATCTGCATCGGAATCTGCGTCGATCAACACCCTCCAGTGCCGTCTCCATGTCGGGGTGGAAGCCGGGGACGGCGTCGGCCAATGATGCCGGTGGCGTGGCCATAGACGTCGATGTTGGTGGAGGTCGTATGAGGCCACCCAACATCGGCTAGGATCCACGTATGGATTCATGGGGGTCATGCATTGTTGAGAATGGAGTCGTCAACAACGTCGGGCCGGAGCCAGTGATGAAGAGGAGCGAGGACCCCCAGGGCCCAAAGACTTGCCAGCGGGGCCCGATGGGCCAAAAAGGCGGGCCATGGCTGACAGAAAATCCTGTAGCTGGGCCGGAGTCGCCGATGGACCCGGGAAGGACTGGTAGGCCATCGGCAACTGCGCAGGCTCTGCCGGAACCGCAGGGGTGGTACCACCCGCACACTCAGCCATGTCGTCCGACAGGCTAGAGGAAGGCAAAGAGTGATGACACTTCTTCGACTTCTTGTGCGTTGCCTTATCTGACTCTGAGTGCGAAGACTTTGTTGAACGATGGTGGTTTTGGCTCCATGACCAGTCCCTCGACCTCTCACGGTACCTTCAATGGCGCAAACCAACTCCCAGGCCTCTAGCAACTTTCGGCACCGCTCTCGCAAAGTTTCAGAGCCATGGCCCGGCATTCGGGGCAAGACTCGGAGTCGTGGTCGCAGCCCAGGCAGTAGAGACACTCACGGTGCGGGTCCATCACCAACATCGTGCGGGGACAGGCCACGCAAGGCTTAAAACCAGGCATCGCTATACACCAGGAGTCAAAGACTCAAAAAACAGAGACAAAAGTCGACTGGGGATACCGCTCTCTCCGTATCTCCGTCTCTCCGTATCTGCGCTGGCTGGTGCAGAAAAAGAAAGAACTGACGTCCTCGCGGGTGGGTGCCTCTAAGTAGCTCCAGCGACGTCATCTCGGCGACTACTACGCGAACGACGTAAGTTGAGTCGCACAACGAAGCCTACCGACGAGCAGGGGTACTGCTGACCAAACTTTCTGGATGCAGTCTGACGCCTGGGGGTAATTCTAAGCTAAGGAATCCATCACTAACGTGTTTCTTTCAGATATGTTTCACTCTGAACCTTCACTCACCCTCGTGCCAAACCCAACCAGTATGTGTGTGTACTTAAAGGATAGTTCTTTTGAAGTAATATTTGTCTTTACTGACTTTCTCTGCCAGTGTGTACATTGTCTCTACATTGTCTGTTGATGTTAGTGTTGTAATGTGCTGGGGCTGCCGCTGGTACTGTGATTGTGTGTGTCAAGTATGAAATGTGTGTGAATGGCCTGTAAAGAGGTTGATGCCTTGCCGTGGCTTTACAGCTCACAAGTAAGCATGGGCTGAAACTTCGTTCAGCTCGTGGAATATTGGATTTTTTGCGATTTTGCGATCCGCGAATCTCGCGAAATCGCGGTAAAATCCGCGAATCAGCAGGGACAAATTTTCAGCCAAGCACTTACAGGGTTACAGCAGCAGGTGCAAAAGTTGAAGCTAATTTTTTGAAACCTTTTACAAAAGGGTTACAAAGAAATTAACTTCAACTTGGGCACCTGCTGCTGTAAGCCTGTAAGTGCTTCCTGGCGCCTCATTGCCTACTTGCAACTATTCTCTGACCCTGCTCTGACCCTTGAAGCAGGGTCAGAGAATAGTTACAAGTAGGCAATGAGGCGCCTGTCACGAAAATTAAACCTCAACAGGAAGCACTGACAGATATAAAAACAAGCATTTGCAATGCAATAGGTCTCTCATTAGGAAAGTTTGAGCTATTGGTCTTGTAAATGACAATTTTTTTAATTTATGTGTTGGTTTTGAAAATAGCTAAATTAATAGCTTTGTCATTTACAATGCCAATAGTTATAACTTTCGCAAATGTGACACCAATAGCATTTGTAATGCAACATGTTTTGTATTTACGTGACTTAGATGTATTGGTATTACAAATTACAATGGCTTTTCATTTTTTTAAATAATTAATACTTAAATAAAAGTGATTTTAATTTATAATGGCAATAGCTTAAACTTTTGTAAATAACTTTTGTGAAGATTATGTTCAGTGTATTTTATTGTGACAAAAATCCAAGAACAGAAGTGAAAAATTAACATCTTTTTGTGACATTTGTAATAAAGCTTGAAACATTGAGAGAACATATTTGAACCAGTTGTTGTTAAATGGTTTCGCAGATTGATGCTGGGGTGGCGCTGAGTGGTGCTGTGGTGGTGCTGAGGGGTGCTGTGGTGATGCGGAGTGGTGCTGAGTGATACTGGGATGGTGCTGAGTGATGCTGGGGTGGTGCTGAGTGGTGCCGTGGTGGTGCTGAGTGATGCTGTGGTGGTGCTGAGTGGTGCTGTGGTGGTGCTGAGTGAAAATTTGGTGGTGCTGAGTGATGCTGTGGTGGTGCTGAGTGATGCTGTGGTGGCGCTGAGTGGTGCTGTGGTGGTGCTGATTGGTGCTGTGGTGGTGCTGAGTGATGCTGTGGTGGTGCTGAGTGATGCTGTGGTGGTGCTGAGTTGTGCTGTGGTGATGCTGAGGAATAATGTGGTGGCGCTGAGTGATGCTGTGGTGGCGCTGAGTGATGCTGTGATGGTGCTGAGTGGTACTGTGGTGGTGCTGAGTGGTGCTGAGTGATGATGTGGTGGTGCTGAGCGGTGCTGTGGTGGTGCTGAGTAATGCTGTGGTGGTGCTGAGTGATGCTGTGGTGGTGCTGAGTGGTGCTGTGGTGGTGCTGAGGTCATAATGTGGTGGTGCTGAGTGGTGCTGAGTGATGCTGTGGTGGCACTGTGTGGTGCTGTGGTGGTGCTGAGTGGTGTTGTGGTGGTGCTGAGTGATGCTGTGGTGGTGCTGAGTGGTGCTGTGGTGGTGCTGAGTGATAATTTGGTGGTGCTGAGTGATAATGTGGTGGTGCTGAGTGATGCTGGGGTAGCGCTGAGTGATGATGTGGTGATGCAGAGGGCAGAAAGGCACAAAAAGCAGTCTAACAAAGGGCAGAAGGGCAGAAAAAGCAGTCTAACAGAGGACTGAAGGGCAGAAAAACAAGGGAAAAACGAGTCTAACAGAGGGCAGAAGGGCACAAAAACAAGGGAATAACAGAGGGCAGAAGGGCACAAAAAAGGAGTCTAACAGAGGGCAGTAGGGCAGAAAAACAAGGGAAAAATGAGTCTAACAGAGGGCAGAAGGGCACAAAAAACGAGTCTAACAGGGGGCAGAAGGGCAGAAAAATAAGGGAAAAACGAGTCTAACAGAGGGCAGAAGGGCACAAAAACAAGCGAAAAACGAGTATAACAGAGGGCAGAAGGGCACAAAAAACGAGTCTAACAGGGGGCAGAATGAATCTCGCCCTGCGTGTTTGTCCACGAAGATCCACCTTTTTGTGCAATACCTCTACTAAACTGGGGTACTTTCTACTGTTTAATCAGTAAGTGCTCCCTCGTTGGCTAAATGTAAAGGGGCAGATTTACAATAACTGGCGCATCCCCAGGTCCAGCAATGCTCTGGCGGGCCCTATCTCCCCAATGCTTCGTCAAATCTTGTTGATTTCACTCAGCCATTTGTAGGAGGCGTTCCTGCGCAGGAACGCCCTCCTCTGCGCCGGAACGCCTCCTGATGGCGCAGGGCTTTACAACGTGACGCATCTCTCAGATGCGTCACGTTGTTAATACCCAGCACCATGGTGCATCTTTTGTGCTGCCGCTGCATCACAAAAGTGACGCAACTGCGGCGCAAAAGAGGCGCAAACGGCTTGTAAATCTGCCCCATAGTGCTTTTACTACACTGTAGCTGCGTAAAAGGGCCAGAAGATGTGTCTCCAGTGACCATGTGTGCCTGTGCCTGTGTTACAGGCACACATGGTCACTGGAGACACATCTTCTGGCCCTTTACGCAGATGCAGTGTAGTAAAAGCACTATACATTTACCCAATGAGGGAGCACTTACTGGATTAGCCAGTAGAAAGTACTCCAGGGCAAATCGCAAAACAATTCGCGATTTTGTGGGAAAATTTGCGAATACGTGGATTTTTTGGTGATTTCGCAGGGAAATCCGTGAATTCGAGTAACGCGAATTCTCAAATTTCACCCATGCTTACTCACAAGCTGTGAGTTATTTGTTTGGGTTTTAAACCTTTTAATTATTAACAGTGTATTTCCTTTTTGTGAATCTCATTAATAAAATGTACAATTTGAGCCTTTCGCTCACCCTTGTGTCAAATCCAACCAGTATGTTTGTGTACTTGAGGAACAGATGGATAGGCAGTCATATTCGTCTTACCTGTCTTTCTGTGCTAAGGTTTTTTTTGACTCTAGAGAAAATTTACCAACTTTAGATATTTTTGTAAGCACAAAAATGGGGAGTACTGGGTGGTGTGCTTCTCATGAATGTCATCAAGTTTTTTAATCACAATACCATGCAAACCTCAAAATGTGACTATAGTCACACATTTTTCTTGCATTACTGAGTCATAAACTTCTGGTATCAGAAAAATCATAATTTTCCTAACATCCAGCATTCCACCCAGGTCTCCTGATCACAATGGTACCACACTTGTGAGGATGGGCCAAGTACCCGTGACAGGCAAGGGCACAAAATGTATTGAGGAGGCATCTAAATTACCTATCACTAAACAACTTAGTTTTGCAAGGGCGTCAACTGGGTTTTTGGCCCTGGGCTCAGCGGCTATCTAGGGAAACGCAATAAACCCACACTTTTCTGAAAACTATACACCTGGCCTGGGGAGTCCAGGGAAGTTTGGTTTGCGTGAACCCCTAACGTTTTCGTACCCAGAATCCCCTGCAAACTTTACATTTTGCTGAAAGAATTACATTTTTCTCAAATTTCTGTGTGGGAAAGTTGTGGGATCACTGGGCTGACACAAATTTCCTACCACCCAGTGTTTCCCCAAGTCCCTGGATAAAAATGGTACCTCACTCGTGTGGGTGGGCCAGGTACTCCCGACAGGCAAGGGTACAAAATGTATTGTGGAGACATCAAAATTACCTATCACTAAACGACCTGGCTTTGCAAGGGTGTCACCTGGGTTTTTGGCCCTGGGCTCAGCGGCCATCTGGGGAAACCTACCAAACTAACCAATTTCTGAAAACTAGACACCTGTGGGAGTCCAAGTAGGTAAAGCTTGTGTGGATGCCCCAACGTTTTCTTACCCAGAATATCCTGCCAACCTCAAATTTAGCTGAAAAAAACCCGATTTTTCTCAGATTTCTGTATGGGAAAGTTGTGGGATTAGCGGGCTGACACAAATTTCCTACCACCCAGCGTCCCCCCAGGTCTCCCGATAAAAATGGTACCTCCCTCGCATGGGTGGACCAAGTACCCACAAAAGGCAAGGGCACAAATCTTATTGAGGAGACATCAAAATTAACTATCACAAAGCGACCTGTTTTTGCAAATGGGGCAACTGGGTTTTTGGACCCGGGCTCGGCGGCTATCTAGGAAACCTAACAAGCATACACATTTCTGAAATCTATACATCAGGGGGAGTCAAGGGAGGTATGGCTTGCATGGATCCCCCAACATTTTCTGACCCATAATTCTCTGCAAACCTCAAATTTAGCTGAACATAATCATATTTTCTACATATTTTTGCATGGGATCACCGTGTCAGCATAAATGTCCGACCACACAGTGTTCTCTCAGAGACCTGAGTGAAATGATACCTGGTACCATTTTTATTGGGCGGAGGACAAATGCTGGGTGCTAGGAAATTTGTGTCAGCCCTGGGATCCCACAACTTCCCCACAGAGAAATTTGAGAAAAATATGTTTATTTCAGCGAAATTTGAGATTCGCAGGGGGTTCTGGATAGAAAAAAGTAGGGGGGGTCCACTTTGCGGAATGCTGGGAGGGTGAACATTTGTGGATCCATGCAAATTCCAGAACTTTCCATCACATAAATGTATTCTTCGTAACAGCACCTAGTGGGAGCCACACAAGTCACCCCATCCTGGCTTCCCATGGGTCTCTAGTTTTCAAAAATGTATAGGTTTGCTAGGTTTCCCTAGGTTTCAGTTGAGCTAGGGTGCAAAATCCACAGATTGGCACATTGCAAAAAAAGAACAATAGTTACTTACCTGTAATCTGTGGTTCTCCAGTATTGGTGTCTTTCATAGATTCACATGCCTGAATCATTCCCCGTCGTCGGAGTGGGAGTCCCACGGTATATAAAAAAGCAATAATATGCTTATACTAACCAAAAAACCTTGATAATAACCAACCAGGAAGTAAAGTAGCCCTAGCTACAGGAGCAAAAAGCTCCCACACTCATGACTATACTAGTCATTATGTTAGACCAAACTGCAGCCAATCAGGCGACAGCACCCACCAGAATGTTCTCCCCAGAGGCTCAGGCTCTCAGATTTTCTCGCACAGGAGTGAAACCAACATAATTGCCTGAGGGAGCCTCTGAGGGGAGGTGGGCGGGTTGCATGGGAATCTATGAAAGACACCAATACTGGAGAACCACAGATTACAGGTAAGTAACTATTGTTCTTCTCCAGTATTTGGGGTGTCTTTCATAGATTCACATGCCTGAATCAGAATAGATAGCAGTACACATAACCTAATTATTATTATTATTATTAAAAGGTTCTTTTATAGAGCATCCCAGCGCTTAAGATTGACCAGACAGAGATAAATTAAAAATAGAGATCTGAGTTATCTAGTTTTTGGAAACAGAAGAGTTTTTAACTTTTTCCGGAAGACAAGAAGGTTAGGCTCCTGGCGAAGAGGTGGAGGAAGAGCATTCCACAACCCAGCCGCATTGTGCGAAAACAGACGACCTCCTGTGCGGGCTCTGCTGATCCTAGGAGCTATCAGCAGGTTTTGTTGGTTCGAGCGAAGATTTCTGGTGGATTTGTATGGTCTGATCATGTCATCTAGAATGGGGGGGCACTCCCATAGAGTGTTTTATGGACCGTGCAGAGTGTCTTAAAATGGATTCGCTCCTTTATGGGGAGCCAGTGCAAGGTACAGAGTGCGGGCCTGGCTGATGTACGATGACTGGTGCCCGTAAGTAGCCGTGCTGCGGAATTCTGGACAACCTGAAGTTGCCGGATAACCGACACGGGGGCTCCAAGATAGAGCGCATTTCCATAGTCCAGCCTAGATAAAATAAGGGACTGGACTATGGTTTTCTTTGCTGTTTCGGGTAGCTGAGGGAGGATTTTCCGAATTGTTTTCAGCAGTCCGAAGCAGGTGGCCACTGTCTTCCTTGCCTGGGTCTTGAATGATAGCTCTGCATCCAACCAAAACCCGAGACTCTTTATCTCGGTCTTTGGAGTAGGTCCTGGACCCATACAGGGGGGCCAATGTATCACGTTGTTGAATATGGCTCGTTTTCCTAAAAGCATCAGCTCTGTTTTTCCTCCATTCAATTTCAGGTGGGACAAATCCATCCAGTTTGCTACTGCCTCCAGGCAACGGCAAAGCCTGGAGGGGGGGGATTCCACCTGATTGAGAGAGACAACTAGCTGGGTGTCGTCAGCATAGCTTACCAGTTGGATCCCAAAGGGAGCTACTACTTCCGCCAGGGGCGCCATATAAACATTAAACAGTGTGGGGCTAATGCTCATAGACGCTAACAGTATATCAGTATACATGCATAATGATAAAATGCAAAAGTCATGGTAAAGCGTCTAAGAAAGAGCATAGAGGAGGCGGGAGAACAGAGGCTCACCTTATTGGAAAAGATTGCATAGAACTGCTCTTCCCACCGAAGCATCTGCATCACTTGCTGAGTCCAGACAGTAGTGCCTCGTGAACGTGTGCCTGCTGGACCACGTTGCGGCTCTGCAGATTTGCAGAAGAGGCACCCCAGTGAACAAGGCAGTGGAAGAGGAGACTGCCCTTGTCGAATGCGCTCTTGGTAAGGCCTGTAAGGGTCTTTTCTGCTTGTTGAAAGAGTCCAATCGTTGACGAGACCCATCTAGCAATAGTCTGTTTGGACACTGCACAGCCTTGGCGCAGTCTGCCATAGGCCACAAACAACTGATCTGACTTGCGTACAGCTGATGTCCTTGAAAGATAAAACTTGAGGCACCTCCTGATGTCCAAAGAGTGCAAAGCTCATTCAGCCGGTGTTTGTGGATTTGGAAAAAATGTCTTGAGGATTACCGGCTCATTTAAATGAAAATCCGATGGGACTTTGGGCATGTACTTTGGATTGGTACACAGTACCACCGAATCAGAAGTAAATTGAAAAAAGGGCGGTTTAGACGTGAATGCCTGAATGTCACTGACCCTTCTGGCAGATGTTAAAGCCAGTAACAAAGAGACCTTCCAAGTAATAAACTTAAGGTCAACCTTATGTATCAGCTCAAAAGGGTGACGCATGAGTTGGGCTAGCACCACATTCAAATGCCAAGCAGTAGGCGGCCGTCGAATTGGAGGAAACATACGAAATAGACCCTTGAAGGATTGCTGGATTATTCTTGAAGAAAACAGAGAGTTCGATCCGTCCTGACGGAATCGGGAAATGGCTGCCAGAAATACTTTCAGGGTTGAATGCGCCAAACCCGATCTAGCTAGTTGCAGGAAGAAAGGTAATATTTGCTCTGGTCTCAGCATGAAAAGGATGTAGATCAACAGTCTGGCACCAGGCACAGAAACGCTTCCACTTGAGTTTGTAGGTCTTAATGGTTGACGGTGCTTTGGCGTTAGCCAATACCTCTTGACAATCATGAGGAATGTCTAAGTGGGCGAATTCATTGTGTGGAGGAGCCAAGCTGACAATTTCAGCGAAACTGGGTCCGGATGGTACACCTTGCCCTTCTGAATTGTGAGGAGATTCGGTATTCGAGGCAGTTGTATTGGCTCGCACTCCGAGAGGAGGAGAAGCTTGGTGAACCAATATTGCCGGGGCCACCTTGGAGCAATCAGGAGTAGACGACATGGTTGACTCCTCATCTTCCTGATGATCTTGGGAATTAACGGAATTGGCGGAAAAGCGTATGCAAATATTCAACACTAATTCATCGAAAGGGCATCCCCACACGAGTCCTTGTGGGGAATCCAGTTTGCAAAGCGTTGGCATTTCCAGTTCTGGGTTGTTGCAAACAAATCCAGGTCGGGATGACCCCACTCTCGGAATATCTGATCCAGGGATGGTTGATGCAGTTCCCATTCGTGATTGCTTCCTGCGGACCTGCTGAGTGAGTCCGCTAGGACATTGGCAAGCCCTGGGACATGGACCGCCGACAGATTGATGTTGTGATCCAGGGCCCAATTCCAAATCTCCCGCGCCTGATGGGACAACCGGGCCGATCTTGTGCCTCCCTGCTTGTTCAGGTAATGCATGCTTGTTGTGTTGTCCATTCGTATCAACCCGGTAGAGCCCTCCAAAATCGCCTGAAAGGATTTCATGGCGAGAAAAATGGCTCTCAATTCCAGCAGATTTATGTGCCATTTTTTCTGTTGAATATTACATTTGCCACTGACTGTCATCCCTTGGAGATGGGCGCCCCAGCCCTCCAGAGAAGCATCCGTGGTCATGATGAATCTGGGCCCCTCTGTTAGGAATGCGCATCCCACCTTCAGGTTGCCATCTTGTTCCCACCACTGGATGGAGTTTCTCATCTGAGGAGTTATATTGATGACGTCCTCGAATGAGCCTGTTACTTGCACCCACTGACGACTGAGTTCCTCTTGCAAAGGTCTCATTCGCAGGCGACAGTTGGGGGTGAGAGGGATACAGGACAAGATCATCCTGAGGAAAGACTTGAACTTGCGAACAGAAATGCACTTTCTTTTTAGCAATGATGAGGACATCTTGTGAATCTTCACTTGCCTTTCTTTTGATATGAACACTTGGGCGAGCCTTGTGTCCAGCGTGGCTCCCAAAAATTTCCACTTTGATGGAGTCAGGTGAGACTTTTTGAAATTCACCGAAAAACCCAGGCTCTGGAATAGTGATAGACATCTCTGAACGTGAGTTTTTGCCAAGCCGATGGAACTTCCTTGATAAGGCAGTTGTCCAAATATGGATAAATTTGAACTCCCTCTAGTCTCAGGCGTGCGGCCACCGGGGCTAACATTTTTGTGAAAACTCTGGGGGCCGAACGCAGTCCAAAGGGGAGTACTTTGAACTGGAAGTCCCTGCCAGCCACTCTGAATCGTAAGAATGTCCGGTGTAGGAGAGTAGGGTCTGCAATCCTATGATCACCCAGATTTTTTGCTTTTGTTTCACTGGTTTACGACTTTCTCTGGCTCTGGGCCTGCCAATCAGACCCACAGCCTGGCTGTTCTCTCTCTAAATTACAACATGTACCCTAGGTGCATTTACCAATTGGTACTGGGCCACCTTATCAGACCCTGTAACTCAGGGCATAGGTTTACCCAGGGCCTACCAGGGGCTGAAGCATGTATTATGCCACCCCTGGCTGGCCTCCTAAATTTGACACAACTGGCTGCATGACAGCTGGGGCAAAGTCGTGTAATCACCCTTTGCTGTAGATATAGTATACCTATATCTAACCCTAAAAATGGACACACAGATTCCTATCAGTCACTCCTATGGCAAGCCTTGACAATCCTGAAGGCAGAGTGCTTGGAATCGTGTGAGATCGTGCTCTGGCATGAGCTGAGCCTGTCTGCAGCTTGCGGAACCAAGTCCTAATAGCTGTTCCATGATAACGCATACCATATACTCTTAAGTGCATTATAATCCTCGCGGTTAAATGCTAACTTTAGTATTGCTTTATCAAAACATGTCGAGTAAGGTGTCATACGAATTGGAATACTAACCCCTCGCCAATTCTGGCGACGGGGTTAGCATTCCACCCTTCTAGAGGGACACGACATGTATGTAACTGTGAACCCCGGTTAAAGTTAAACGAAGCCTCAGCTCCACAAAATGGATGCTGCCACCACAGACACGAGTCTGACCTCCTGCTGCTGGGAGTCCTTCCAGCGAGGAGAGCTTGGACAAAGGGTTTCCTGTCCGGGGCGGTGCTAGCACCATCCCAGACAGGGTTTTGTGTATCATGGGTAGGCAGGGCTTTACAGGAAGGTGACTGCTGAGTGGCACCCTGGTGCTCACTAGGCATAGGCCGGTCAGAACCAGTTCCAGGGGCACACCAGCCCCTGGCCTGGGGGAAGTTCGGCATGGGAGAGGGGTGTAACCACCCCCCTCCTAGTCCCACCCATAGTCAGGACCTAGTCACCGGGTCAGCCCCTTTTCTTAGTATAAAGATAGGAGCGGGCCCCCTGTTCAAATTAGATCATCTTTGGAATCAAGACACGACTTTCTGCGAAAGGACATCAAGATTTCTTCTTCAAGATTCTCCCTTGTGACTAAGGAGTAGTCACCCTGCATCCGCAGGCACCATCTAAAGAACACTGCGGTCTGCTGCAAGTCCTTCCTCAGGAATCCGACGACACAGCTCGACGAGACCCGGCTTCCCTGGCACCTCTGACCTCTACTCACCTCTACAGCCAAGCTGAGAACCGTGAGTGCGACGAGACATCGAGGGACCGACGATCGCCAAGACTGCCCGACTTCTTTACAGCACGCCCGCCGAGTGTTCCACTGGTGAGTGCTTTGGGGTCCGAGAAGCCCCGACCCTGAGCAGCTCCAGCACCGAAGATCAGCCTCCCAGCATCTCCACGATCTGCGTGGGGCCCTTCTGCTTTTTGCTGCTCACCGCGTTGTTTGGCTACTAGCCCGCTGGCTTGTGGCCTTCTTAACGACGCCCGACAACATCACTGCTGCTGGTCTGGTTGCTCCAGACTGGCCCTTGCTTCCTTCCAAAAGAGAAGCACCCCGGACCCTCCTGGTCCACTCCAGACGCCATTTTAGGTCCACCGCGTGGGCTTGAATTAGCCAAGGCTTTGTTGCCCAATCCTGGGTCCAGCGATGCCGACAGCTCCATCCATCGTGGGACAGCTCGCTCCTCCATCCTGGTCGCCGACAACGCCTCCTGGTCCGTGAGATCTGCAGAGCACAGCGTCACCCACTCACCTAGTCGAGGTGACTACCATCCGGTGCCCTCCTGGTGCCACCTGACTACTGGCTAGTAGTCACGAACTTGGTCCCCTCTGCTTTCAGGTGTCATCTCTCTTCAAGATCCAGGCTTGGATCACTTCGAACTCTCTTCACTGGTCGCCTGCCAGCATCTTTCTTCCAGGCTCCTGGTCCGTCTACGAGGATTCCCGACGTCTTTTGAGACCTATGCAGCTGCAGCCCCTGGGCTAGGTAACTTCGGCATTTCGGTGCCTCAGCATAGCCTCACTATCCAAGGGTCAGAATCCACTTTTGTTTTCCTCCTACCAGGTCGGGTTCGCCCGAGAACACTAACTTTGTCTTTACTAGCTACCATAGACTTTGTCCCGCATCACGCGTGAGAGTGCACACTCTGCACCCGAGTCCCCTGGGTCTCCTAGAAGTAATCTAACGATTCTATAGTCAAGTCCTAGCGATTCCAAAGCCTATTAGTACTGTACTTACCTGCTAGTAATTTCGCATTCCACTTTCAGAGTATATGGTTTTCCGTGCCCCTCGGGCATTTGTATATACTCTGCTAACTTAAGTATTTTCGTAAGAGTTTTGTGTTGTGCTTAGTACCCTGTCCTCATAAAGAGTACAGGGCTGTTGTGATTTTAATAAATACACTGTTTATTTTCATAACACTTGTGTGGTGTCCTTTCACTTGGTGTTTAAGGGGTATATGTGTGGTATAACAGCTGGCTTAACACGCCCTCTCGAGTCTTTAGCCTTAGACTGCTCGTATCCACGCTACTAGGATAGCTGGTCTATAAGGTTGACTTACAACCAATCATCAATAAGGGTTGTTCGACTGATACATAGTGTTCACTAGAATAGTGAGCACTGCATATCAGGCCACCGTCTCACATCCGGTGTCTGGGAAAAATGGGCACATGGAAGTATGCGTCCTGAAGGTCGAGTGTTGCCATGTGATCCCCTGCTGAGAGAAACTGGAGGATTTCTTGAAGCGTCAACATTCTGAAAGATAATTTCTTGAGGTACTTGTTGAGGGCACGCAGGTCGAGGATGGGGCGCCATTCCCCCGACTTCTTGCGGATCAGGAAAAATCTTGAATAAAATCCTGTTCCCTTTTGATGTTGAGGTACCCTTTCTATTGCTCCTTTCCTGAATCATAGAGTGTATTTGGGAAAACAGCTCCTTGAGATGAGCTGGAGGTGGTCCTCTTGGGGGAGAATTTGGAGGGGCTTTGACGAATTCGAGAATGTGACCTCTGGAAACCACGTCCAGGACCCATCTGGTAATCTTGGACCAATTTGAGTAATGTAGGGATATTCTTCCTCCAATTTGTTTCAGGCTGTGACAAAGTGGTGGCAGGATGTGTCTCTCACTTGCTCTTGTTGTCTCTCCCTCGATAAGAGGTTTTTCCTCTTGATTGAGAGTAATTATTTCTCCTTTGGCCATATGTTTGTTGACGGTATGGCTGGTATCTCTGATTTCCTTGGGTGTTACTGTAGGAGCGTTGCTGTGAATAACCTCCTCTGTTCGAGAAATTGCCTCTTCCTCTTGCGCCATGAAAGGAAGACTTCCGAAATTGAAGAGAGCCGAGCGACCGTGCCGTCTCTGTGTCTTTCTTTATGGCTTGTAATGCCTCGTCAACATGTTGACCAAAAAGGAACTCTCCATCATAAGCCATGTCCATGATCTTTGTCTGGACCTCTAGATGGAAAGATGTAACCTTTAACCATCCTTGCCTCCGGAGAACAGCTGCTCCCGCCAGCTGTCTAAAACCTGTGGCTGCCACGTCCACTGCAGCATCAATTATTTCAGAGGAAACGCTCTCTCCCTCTAGTAGGATCGTTTTTGCTTCAGACCTATCCGGCTCTGCAAGCTTCTCGATGAAGGGCGATATGTCGGACCACATTTGCCTATCATACCTTCCAAGTATTGCCAGTGAATGTGCGGCTCGGACCGTGGTTGCCGCAATTGTTGACACCTTCTTCCCTATTGACTCAAGAAGTCTACCGTCTTTATCAGGGGGAGCAGAGACCTGTGTAGATGGATTCTTGGCTCTTCTTTGTGCTGCCTGTGTGACTACGGACTCCGTCTTAGCCTGACCAACCAGGCATGCTGGTGATGAAGTAGGTGCTCTATATTTTTTATCTACCCTAGGTAGTACTGCGGGCAGAGAATTTGGTGTTTTCATTATCTTCAGACCTTCCTTCCATATAAAGTCAATGATTGGAATAGACCAACTTTGTCTTTATGGCAAGTCTTTAAAATCATAGAGGAAGCATCTGTCTTGTTTAGCCTCCATTGAGATGAGGAACCTTTTTGTAGCTCTATCTATAATCTTATGGAAGCTGGCAATGTCCACCAGCGGAGAATCCGCTGCTGGCGGGGCCGCTGGGGAAGGGGTTTGTGCCTGACAGTCTTACCACCCCGACGATACCGACTTGTCGTCCAATTCACCGTCTTCTCGTTCGTCTTCCGACAAATTTTCACCCCCTGCCTGATAGGATGGTACTGGTGAAGAAGGTAGTGTGGACCGTGCTTCTTCAGCTGCCACTTGAGAAGGTGATTCTTGAAATCCTAAAGTTGCCGTAGATGTTCTTGGCCTAGGCTTAGAGACATGAGAATCACCCGATTCTGAAGGTGGAAACCTGCGATAATAATCGCTTAACATATATTGGAGGTGTTGGAACAATTCCATAGGCATTTGCTTGCCAGGTGTAGACCCAGTCTCCCGACTAGCGTGCTCCTGCAAACTCTCCTCCTCCTCCTGATCTAAGTCTTGAACTTTAATGAGCAAGTCCGAAGGGCTCCAGGCCGCATGGAAAGTGTCGTCCTCGTAGGATTCTTCTTCCTCAGAATCCAACAATTTATCTGGTAGTTTTAAAGGAGACAAAGCTGTGGAGGATGAACCACGCTTCTGTAGGAGTGAAGCAGTGGTAGCCGGTGATGGCAAAGGTATTGTGGATGCTCCTGCCGACCACACTTGCATTGCCGTACAGGTTGACAGTGGGGGCGTTGATGGAGTCACCGATGCTGATGACAAGCTTGATTCTGCTAGATCCGTCGTCGACGGAGCGCCCGTCGACGGTAGTGACTTTATCGACGATGAACCCGTCGACGAGGTTGTTTTCTTCTTCGTCGACGGTGTCGACGTCGACGGAATTGTCTGCTTCGTTGACGAGGAGGTCGTCGACGGATCCATTTTCTTCGACGACGGTAACTTCGTCGACGAGGTTGTCGTTGACGGTAACTTCGTCGACGTGGGTGTCGTCGACGGTAACTTCGTCGACGAGGGTGTTGTCGACGGTAACTTCGTCGTTGAGTACGACGTCAACGGTAACTTCGTCGACGGGTATGTCGTCGACGGAAAGGTCTTCTTTGTCGACGGCAAGAAAGTCGTCGACGCCTGAGTCGACGACGAAGAGCTCATCAACAGTACCTTCAGGATTACCGTCGACGATCGATGGAACTATCTTCATCGACGGGATGGGTCTCACTTGTACCTGAACCACCGTCGACGGTGAGGAGGCTGTAAACATCACCATAGCAGATTTTGGTGAGGAGAAAGTCACCGTTGAAGTGGAAGAAGTGGTCACATGAAGAGATGGCGATGATGAGGCTGCTCTTGAGTCTGCCATGGCCAGAGGTGTAAACTGAGATGAAACCTTAAGAGCAGGTGCCTTGGAAACGGTAGATTTTCCTGAGGGCGCAGATGTCACTGGTGGAAACACCTTCTTGGAGGTAGTAGGCAAACCAGAATCCTGAGAGGATTGGGCCTTCTTCAATACCTTAGCCCTAGGAGAAGCCAACTCAACCTCAGTTTTTCTCTTCCTTGAGGAGACAGAAGACCCTGAGGCAATGCTCCCTACCTCTAATACAGGGTTATCGTTGTCCTTTATCCTCTGAAGCCACAGGAGAAGGCGACCCTCTCTGTCCCTAAGGGTCTTTTGAGGGAAGGTTCTGCAGATTTTACATTCCTTCGCCTCATGATCCGGATACTGACAGTATATGCATTTCTTGTGAGGATCCTCCTTGAACAGCCTTAGCTTTCCACAGGAATCACAAGCCCTAAAAAGGGATTTGGAAGTAGACATCCTTTGTAGGTCAAAAAACCAACCAAAGTAAGAATAAACTGAGCAGAGCTCAGGGAGACTCCCTTCACACGACGTGCGGTAAAAAATCTGGGAGCCTGAGCCTCTGGGGAGAACATTCTGGTGGGTGCTGTCGCCTGATTGGCTGCAGTTTGGTCTAACATAATGACTAGGATAGTCATGAGTGTAGGAGCTTTTTGCTCCTGTAGCTAGGGCTACTTTAATTCCTGGTTGGTTATTACCAAGGTTTTTTGGTTAGTATAAGCATATTATTGCTTTTTTATATACCATGGGACTCCCACTCCGACGACAGGTAATGATTCAGGCATGTGAATCTATGAAAGACACCCCAAATACTGGAGAAGAGTCTGTTTTCACTGCAAGAATTTGATGCCCATGTTGCGTTTTGGGTAGCGTCTTTATCGGGAGATTTAGGGGAACACAGAATAGTAAATCAACTGTTATTACCCATTGACTTTCTTTGCATTTCTGCAATCCAAATGTACAACAATTTGTAAAAAAGAAGTAATTTTCGAAAATGATCTCTAATTCACATTCTTGTATGGGTACCGACAATTTTGGAGATGTGCAAAAAACCAATGCTACTAAACTCTAAATTCTGTTCCCATTTCAGAAACATATTGGTTTCCTTGGTACCAATTTTTCACTCCTAATATTTTACCAAATGAATTGTGATACACCTGGTACACAATGAAATCCATTGCATGACGCAGCTCAGTTATTGGCTCTGGCTTCCTTGGGTTCTTGGTGCACCTACAAATCCTATATATCCCCACACCCTGAAGGGTCTACTAGATGTAACGATATATTGCTTTAAAAAATCAGTCATATTTGGAAGAAGTTATAGGTGAAAACGTTGGCACAAATCACTGTGTTTTTAAACTCAATTTCAATATTTTCTATTTTCAACTGTTACTTTCTATAGGTAAACCTTGAATGATCTACACAAATGACTCCTTGCTCAATTCTGAATTTTGGGCCTGATTCACGTAAGTAATCTGAGACAAAATCCTAACTTTACAGCTTTTGGTATTCACAAAAGGCATTTAGTAGTAGTAAAGTTAGGATTCCAAATTTTACTACTACTAAATGCCTTTTGTGAATACTGAAAGTTGTAAAGTTAGGATTTTGTCTCAGTTTAGCAGTAGTAAAGTTAGTAGTCTTAACTTTACTACTACTACATGCCTTCTGTGAATACCAAAAGTAGTACGTTTAAGGATTTTGTCTCAAATTAGTTCTGTCAATCGTCCGCAATGTCTAGTTTTCAGAAATGTATAGCTTTCTGGGATATATTATTAGTTTCACAGCCATTTCTACTACTAACTGGAAAGACGTTGAAAGCACAAAAATAAGATAAATAGACTTTGTCCCAGTAAACTGACAAAACTGTATAGAAAATGTTGGTTTTCTGACAAAAGTCTGCCTGTCCCTGATAGCTGGGAAGATGGTGATTCAGCGCCAAAAACCCTTAGTTGATACCATTTGCAGGGAACAAAGCAGACGCTTTCTTCTGCAGCAATTTCTTCACATTGAAAAAAAAACTAAATAAGCTGTATTTTGACTAATTTATGGGTCCCCTCCAGGGGAATCCACAAACCCTGGGTACATTTAGAACCCTCAGGTGTTGGACAAAAATTGCACAAAAATTGATGTTGATATCTTCTGTGGACATAAAATTACAGGGTCCGTAAGAGTAAACTACCTCAAATAGCGAAATAAAGGCTTAGCACAGGGAGGAAAAGGCCTAGCAGTGAAGGGGTTAAGTGCAGTGACCTCAGATATAAGAAAACTTATATCTGTTGTGAGAGGTGTAACCACCAATTCACACAGGCAGCAATGGCAGGTCTGTAGTCACAGTTTAAGTTGATACCCATGGGTGGAATAATACATGCTGCAGCCCATGGGAGACCCTTGGTGTACCTAAGCCCTGGGTACCTTAGTTCCATATATAAGGGACTTACAAGGGAACACCAGTAGCCAATTGTGAAGGTACCAAAGTCCTTACCATGTCAATTTAAGGGAGAAAGCACAGTTGCTGGGGTCCTGATTAGCAGGATTGCAGCAGACCATGTTAAAATCACACTGACATCAAGCAAAAATTGAGGGTAACATGAAAGAAGATACTACTTTCCTACAGTTTGTGCAATTAAGCTACTAGAATGGTATAACTTTCTGTCCCTTTTTACATCAGAGATTCATGCTCTGTTTTCAATTTTTTTGAAGACCTAAATCATACACTGTTAAATAAGTACACATTTTACATGCTTAATCTCTTTTAGATTTAGGTACAACAAGAAGAACGTCTCAAATATGGTAAATGATGTAAGTAGGAGGGCAACAGAAACAACACAAAAAAACACAAAGGTTCAGCTTGTTATCGGGTCTAAACTCCAAGTGGACATCTAGCTGAGTCAGAGCCAGGCATCTGCTGAAGCCAGTCCTCAGCCTTCAGTGCTTCAACCACCTCGAGTACATCCTGCAGGGGTGTAGAGTCAGGGGGGATTTCAAAAAGGGGGGATGTCAGGAGGAATGTTTGGGGTGTCAAACCCCCCCTTAAATGTCTTTTCTGATAAATAGTTGAGTACAAGTGATTACAGTCAAGTACTGTGAATTATCAGCCGGTTTTCACCAGGGATGTTTACATACACACAGATTAAAGGCCACACACGCACTTTCTTCCTGTCTGTTTCGAAAGTCCTCAAAATATTGGTCATTTTATTTATTTTATTTATTTATTTTGAGAGTTTTATAGAGCACAAACAAGACCATTGCGGATATCAGAGCGCTTTAAAACACAGTGGGGTTACTTATTCAAAAAATAGATCGTTATACATTACATAAGACAAATCAATCAGATAAACAAAACAGCTTGTGCAACGAGAGTAAAGAAGATGCTAGCGAGTAAGGTCCTCTTGAGTTAAGACCAAGCAAACTATAATGACTAGGTAGTTGAGTAGACCCTAGTCATAGGAGGAATACTGGTAAGGTACGAAAGATCATCAGAGTTTCTTTAGTCTATGTTCATGTGAATTTAGCCATGAGGATCGATTTTACTTCCTTTTTGAAGGAAACAGTGGAGTGATTGTGTCTGGTTTACAGAGGTAGAGCATTCCAAATCCTGGGTGCCATCCCTGAGAAGGATTGTGTATATGTTTTTTTCTTGTTGCATCTATGTGGCTTCAGGAGTAGATATTCTGCACTTCTTGTGGATCTTATACCACCAGAGATTGTGAGTTTCTGTGAGAGGTATTCTGGTGTATTGTGATGTAAAGCCTTATGCGTCATGCACGCAATTTTCAGGTGGATTCTGGCTTCAAATGGGAGCCAGTTCAGGGATTTTAGGTCTGGAGAGATATGGGACCTTCTTTTTGAGCCTGTGATGAGTCTTGCTGGGGGGAACACCAAAGTGCTAAAACTCACCTGAGTGTCCGGAGCCGTGAGGGGAACGGCGGAGCTGCGCCAAGGACCACCGGGAGAAAGTGCGACCCGCGAACCGCGCACTACAATCCCCAGCAGCCCCTGGGGCGGGGCACGACGCTGACGGCCTGAGAGCGCCCGGAGGCGCCTGTTAAAAGGCTGACCCCCCGGGAGCCCAGTGGGGGAACACCAAAGTGCTAAAACTCACCTGAGTGTCCGGAGCCGTGAGGGGAACGGCGGAGCTGCGCCAAGGACCACCGGGAGAAAGCGCGACCCGCGCACTACAATCCCCAGCAGCCCCTGGGGCGGGGCACGACGCTGACGGCCTGAGAGCGCCCGGAGGCGCCTGTTAAAAGGCTGACCCCCCGGGAGCCCAGTGGGGGAACACCAAAGTGCTAAAACTCACCTGAGTGTCCGGAGCCGTGAGGGGAACGGCGGAGCTGCGCCAAGGACCACCGGGAGAAAGCGCGACCCGCGAACCGCGCACTACAATCCCCAGCAGCCCCTGGGGCGGGGCACGACGCTGACGGCCTGAGAGCGCCCGGAGGCGCCTGTTTAAAGGCTGACACCCCCTCTCGCCCCGCGAGACGCGCGCGGGAGCGACCGGGAGAAGCCCGGGAGAAGGGCGGGGCCGTCAGGGGCCAGAAGAGGCCGGGCAGGGCCACCCCCCTTGGCACGAACTGTGAGTACCACTGAAGGACATTTCGTGTAAAAGTCACTGTTACCCCTTGTATTTTTAACCTGAGTTGTACGGATATTGTCACAGAAATCCCAGAAATGTCAGTCCAAAGTACATTGCCGGATAACTACTTACTGAAAGTGGTGTCCAAAATCAACAGCGACAGGAGGAAGTCACTGGGAAAAAGTACTATTGCAGACCCTCCTTTGTCCATCGATGCAAACAATCATGTAAACCCTGTAAATCTTAATAACACTGTTAACGAGATGGTCGCCCCTGTGGAACTCGATAATAGCACCACTATTATTAATGTCGAAGCAACCAAGGCCTTAGACCAGTCAATAATGGGGGAGGAAGACCAAGGTAATAATCTCGAGGGGACACCTCAGCAATCTGGGAGGGCCTCCAAATTTATGCGTGCCTGCAGAAAACCAATCCCTAAGCGAGGTAGTCATATCTCTAGAAAGAAAAAAGATACGACCCAAGTGGAACAGACCAATGACTTAGTATCCGCGAACCTAGATAAATATGTCTCCCTGAAGCCTGACCAAATTGACTCACTAACAAGTGCAATTCTTAGTAAACTTAGTACGGTGGTAGAGCCATTGATAACTAAGATAGGAGATCTTCAGGAGGAAGTAGTCAGGTTAAGGGGTTTGGTGGGTAAGCATGCAGACAACTTGGAAAAGTCCCTAGCTGACATTAAAAAGTCTACCGGTCTTGTTACTGCTCCCATTAGGGATAAGGAGCAGTCACAAGCCTCTACCAGTGCCCCTACCACTATTGCCAGGAAACAATCCTCTAAAGATCAGTCGAAACAACAGAAACCACCACCGATAATGTCACAGGAGGGAGGAAGTTCATCAAATCGATCTAACCATGGGGTCACAGGCAACCCACCGAGTGTTAAAACATCAGCCCCCTTGCAAGCCCCTACACAAGTAACAGCACCTATGGTGACAGCTGCAACTAATACGATGGGAGGATCTAATGGGGAGCCTACTAGGATCTGTAGACGCCCTGTTGATCTACCACCCGACTGTGTACCTTACGTGGTGGTATTAACTAACGTCCCTATTCTCACTCAGTCCCCAAGAGAATATGAGACACCTGATTCTTTGAGAAATAAAACCATCTCCTGGCTAAATCAACATTGTGGCTATCCAGCCGGCTATGCTGACCAAATTATCTCCATCAGAAGAGTAAATTGGATAGGTAACACCAAAAAAATCGGTGGGGGGGACTGCGTGATTATAAACTTTAAGCACCCACAACATGTGGCAACGGTCCTGCTTAGAGCAGCTTCAATTACGCAGTCTGAGACTGAAGTAGTTGCTAGGCCGTTGGGCTATTTTTATAACCACCTCGGTGGGCAACTGCCATCTAATTGTAAGGAGAAGACTCCGAGCAATCCCACCTATCCTCATATGGTAAATAGACCATTGATGCCTAACTTCTTCTTTGGTCCACAACATGGTCCATTCATTCCAACGCTGCATATGGGGAACCCTATGTTTGGGGGGAATGCCCCTTTAATGCATACCCCTAACCCATTTGTTCCATTTGGCAACTCCTCTCTGTATGATAATGGAATGGTTTACCAGGTCCCTACCCAGAATAGGTTTCAGTCCCTGAGTCACCTAGATCAGAACGATTGACATGAGATTGAACCCCCTAGAGATCTAGAGTTTAGAACTCTTAATGAAGCGGCCGTTTTGTTAACTAATGAAATGAGTAATGTATGTTTGAACTGTACGTTGAATGGGGGAGACACCCTAAACTCTATACCTAACATAGAGCTTTTTAATATAGATAATAACATGTCCATACCTAGTGAGGAACTGTCAAACGACAGCAATGAAAGAGAGAATATAACTTGTCATATTGCTAGCTGGAATATCGCGGGAATTGTGGCCAAGGAGGATGCTTTAGGCTGGATTGATTTTGTGCATTTGTTTGACATCCTATGTTTTCAGGAAACATGGAGTAAAAAATTCAATGGCATTGAGGGGTATGTGTCATATGAGCTCCCAGCACTGCCCTCATCTCATGGTAGAGCTAAAGGCGGTCTGTTGGTGTTAATTTCTGTCAAATTACCAATCCTTGTGAAAAAATTTGTTAACGTGGGGGCGCATTCACAAATTTTATGGCTTACACAAGAACCCGGAAGAAACATCCTTTTGATAAATTTCTATAACAATGTATTTGACAACAATAGACATTTAGTGATTAACGAATTAGATACAGCAGTGAATAATTTCGTGAGGAAATTTAACGATGTATTTGAATTTATTTTTGTGGGGGATTTTAATGTACCTGTGTGCCCATTATCCACCCAGAAAGTTTGTGGTGTGTATAATCGACAGGGGGAAGCTGAAGTTCATTTCCCCCACCACACTTACGGGGAAACTTTGAATAATTTTATGATTCATTACGATTTGGAAATCTTGGATAATGCTAAAAATGACACGAGTGGAAATATTCCAACTTTTAAAGGAAGGGGCGCTAATACCGTTATTGATTTTATATGTATGTCATCAACTATTGCCCCGTTATGCCCGATGCCCAATGTGATAGATATTATGTTGAGTGACCATAACTGTTTGACCACTGAACTAACCTTTTGGGTAAAAAACCATGTCTGTGAAAATGGTATTATCAATAATATTGAACCCCATAGACAGAATGGTTATAGATTGAGGTGGAAAGGAGAAAAAGCCGCTATAACTTCAGACTCAATTATATCTAGTTGCTTGACAGATATCACAGCAATTTTAGAATGTGAAGACACCTCGTCTGACAGTATTGATCACTTTAACAATATTAATTCCATTATTAACAAAAAGTTCACCAAAAAGGCGGGGTCTAAAGCAAGGTGTCCAAGGGGCTGGTGTGATCATGCTTGTTCCAATGCCCGTAAAGAACTCAAAGAGGCCCTTGCAGCCAAACCAAGGGACAAAGTTTTGGTGGTCCAACTTAGACAGGGATTTAATACTACCCTGAAACGTAGAAAAGCTGAATTACAGCAAGAGGCCTGGGATAACCTCACCCTAGCTGCGGACACGAACAATTGTACCCTGTTCTGGTCCACGGTAAATAGGCCATTCCTAAAAGAGGACAAGGTTCCTGAACTCACTTCTAACGTGAGCATGGGCTCATGGATCCAACATTTTTCTAAAAATTTTGATTCTTGTAATCTAATAGATACCAACGGGGATAGATGGCCCATCCTTGCCTTAGATATAACTATCTGTGAAACTATGGCTAGCATTAGAGCTAGCAAAGGAGGCAAGGCCCAGGGGCCAGATGGCGTTCCCATAGACGTGTATAAGACCGCCCCAGATATATGGGGGCCATTGCTCACCAAAATCTTTAATACAGCTATCAGCGGTAATATACCGTCCACTTGGGAAGAGTCAATAATCATCCCTATTTTCAAGAAAGGAGATCGTGGGGATGCAAAAAATTATAGACCTATATCCTTATTGGATTCATCAGTTAAAATTATGAGTAGGGTCCTCCTTGTAAGATTAGAAGAGTGGGCAGAATCTAACGAGATTTTAAGTAATTGCCAGTTTGGCTTTAGAAAAGGCCGTGGTACTATAGAACAGTGTTTGAATTTAGAACTATTGGTGGGAAAATATACCAAGGCAAAAAACGGGTCACTCTTTCTTTGTTTCGCCAACCTTAGGAGTGCCTTTGATCTGGTAGATCACGCAATACTATGGGCCAAATTACTGGAGATGGGTGCCCCAGAGGGAATTATCTATTTCTTAGCCCGATTGTATGAAAAACTTCGCACCAGTGTTCGCTATGGACCCAATGGGGAGTGTATCACTAAGTTTGGGATAGGAAGGGGCATCAAACAGGGGTGCGTTCTTGCGCCCCTGCTTTTTACCCTTTTTATTAATGAGGTTGAATCTGCCCTGCAGGCAGTCGCTGCGGATGCCCCTAGAGTTAATAACTTTAACATACCAGTACTACTCTATGCGGATGACGCAGTGTTACTGTCTAGGACACCCTTGGGCCTTCAACGCTTAATGGATTGTTTTGTATCCTTCATTAAGAATAGGAAACTGGTGATTAATAAGGCTAAGACTTATGTAATGGAATGCAGCTCTGGAAAAGTTAAAAGAAAAGGGGAAACCATTAGGAGCCATTACGTTTGGTTATAAGCGCTGTGGGCTCGCGCTGCACGTCGCGCTCAGAGCGCTTATAACCAAACGTAAATGGCTCCGCGCAGCGGACGCGCATTGCGGGCGCGCCGATCGCGCGCCGGAGTCAAGCCAGAGTCCTGCCCGTCTGCGCCCGTCCGCGACCAGCCGGGGCGCGGGGCAGGGGACTCTGGTCATAATGTCATCGCGCAGGCACCCGAGATGGTACTCTTTCACCAGCAAACCCGCTACACACGCGCGACTCTACTTGAAATCGGTAAGACCCCTATTAAATCATGCTGGCACTCCGCAGACCCCAATGCAATGCCTTCACAATGCAATATATGCAACTACCGCTTTTACAACGATTCCAACTCTAACCATCCTGCACCTAATCTCAAATTGATGTTACTGAACTGTAGATCCATGGTCAAACACAAATTGGAACTTCATGACCTATTACAAAATCATGACTTTGATGTACTGTTTTTAACCGAAACCTGGCTAGAAGAATCCTCATCCCCCGAAATACTTGAGACAGTCCCGCTGAATTACAGCCTATTGAGAATTGATAGGCCTGTACAGCGAGGTGGAGGTCTTGCAATGATATTTAAAAAAGAATTGGAATGCACCCTCACTAACAAGGGCATCACTAACAGTGAAAGCGGTACTTTCACTATTAAAGTAACCCCTTGTATGACCATTACTGGGCTTCTCATTTATCGGCCCCCTGGCAACGCTACTCCCTTTTGCAACCAGCTAATAGAAACGGCGACGCAACTAGCTATCAAATACAATAATTCTATGATTCTAGGCGATCTAAATCTTCACTTTGAAGATCCCAATGCTAAGGAAGCCCAACTACTGAAGACTGCCCTTCACGCTTTGGGGATAACACTGCTCTCCACCTCTCCCACACACAAACATGGCCATCTTCTCGACCCTATCTTTGCTACTTGGGAAGGCATTGATATACAACCTCCGGTCCCAATCATCTGGTCAGACCACCATATGATCACGTTCAACATACCTAAGACCAGGACTAAGAACATTGGCAACAAACCCTTGTATGCCAAGCGGCGTAACTGGAAAAATTATACCCCAGAACGTTTGATTGATGAATTAAAAACCCACCCCCTCCCCAAGGTCAGTCCTTACAAGATACCTGGAACTCTTATGAATTATGGTTGAGTAAGGCACTTGACAAAATTGCCCCTTGGACGTGTAAGCCCCCAGCCAGGAGAACAAAATCTGAACCGTGGTTCTCAGAAAAATTGAAAGTAGCTAAAGCCCGCTGTAAAGCGACTGAAAGAAAATGGAGAAAGAACTACTCCACGGAACTTAAGGAGACCTACAAACAAGAATTAAAGTCTTATCAGAGACTTATAAGAGAGGAAAAAAGTCTCTTCTATCAAAACAGAATTGAAGAGGCGATAAATCCATCTAAAGAACTATTTCGGATTTATAAGGAACTAACAGACACGTCGAACCTGGATACGCAGGATACGTATTCAAATGAGTTATGCAAAAAAATTGCGGACTTCTTTGTCAACAAAGTAGAGAAAATTCATGCCACTTTCCCCACTCCCCCCACATCCGGTAAGAAAACACCCCTTCTTCAAAAAACCACTCTTACCCACTTTCACACTCCTGACAAAGAAAAACTGTCCAGCATAATTAACAGCATCCATTCTGGCTCCCCTAATGATGTGTGTCCGTTAGATAAGTGCAAAGACATCATGGACCATACCCTTATGGATCAAATAAGCCAACTTATTACCCTCTCTTTCAAAGAATGTCATGTCCCAGAGGCTTGGAAAACCGCCCAGGTCATCCCTCTGAAAAAAAAACCCAACATTCCGGTCACCCAATTTCAAAATCTCAGGCCAATATCCCTTTTGCCTCAATGCGCCAAGATAATCAAAAAAATAGTTAATATCCAACTAATGGCGTTTTTAGAAGCAGAAAATATTCTCCACCCTACTCAATCCGGCTTTAGATCTAATTACTCCACGGAGACAGCTGTCCTGTATTCCACGGAATATATCCGAAAGATGGTGGACGAGGGAGAAACAGCAGCGTTGGTCATGCTTGATCTAAGCGCAGCTTTCGATACTGTGCTACATGCCACGCTGCTGTCCCGTCTTTCAGACATCGGAGTAAAAGACCATGCACTGGCGTGGATTAAATCTTTCCTCACGAATAGATCTTTCCAGCTTCATTGCCCGCCCTTTAAATCATCTTCTCGTGCCGTGAGCTATGGGGTTCCACAGGGCTCTAGTTTGAGCCCTACATTGTTCAACATCTATATGGAACCCCTGGCTCAGATCATAGAGAACTTCGGGGTGGGCATTGTTAGCTACGCCGACGACACTCAGCTTATGTTTAAGCTTACTCCTGATACCGAGAAGTACGCCTCCAACTTCTCGGAGTGCATGGCTGCTGTCGCCATATGGATGGACAGTAATTGCCTCCGGCTTAATGGAGACAAAACAGAGGTGCTAGTGATAGGGAATAAAACCTCTCTATGGTCTCAAGCGTGGTGGCCCACAACTTTGGGCGAATGCCCTCGCCCTGTTGAGAAGGTCAAGAACCTAGGGATCATGATCGACTCTGATCTATCAGAAAAATCCCATGTCAACAAGATCATTGGAAAATGCATTGGCACATTAAGAATTCTTAGAAAAATCATCGACCTTATTCCTATTAAAGCCAGGAAAACTATTGTGCATGCACTTATTACACCTCACCTGGACTATGGGAATGCTCTCCTTTTAGGCCTCAACCAAAAACATCTCCACCAGCTGCAATGCTTACAAAATGCGGCAGCCCGCTTGGTACTAGGTCTTCCCAAAAGAACCTCTGCCAAGGCGGCATTGTCTAAACTTCACTGGCTCCCCGTTAGGGAGAGAATAAAATTCAAGAGCCTCTGCTATGCCCACAAGATAGCCCACAACAAGGGTCCTACCTATTTAAGAGGCCTCATGACCATCCACCGCCCTACCAGAGACCTTAGGTCCTCAGGAATGTCCCTTTTCAAACTCCCCTGCGTCCACAGAGCAAAAATTGGCGGCCGCTCCTTCCGCTACCTAGGAGTGAAACATTGGAATGCTCTTCCGGTTCACTTAAGAATGGAACCCTCT
This sequence comes from Lissotriton vulgaris, assembly GCF_964263255.1. Classification (NCBI taxonomy): domain Eukaryota; kingdom Metazoa; phylum Chordata; class Amphibia; order Caudata; family Salamandridae; genus Lissotriton; species Lissotriton vulgaris. Next base: position 2,022,086,704 of record NC_141691.1, on the reverse strand, counting down.
GAAACCCTTGTCAGAGCTAAACTGAAAACCCATCTCTTTCCTCAATAAGCCTGTGTTTCCATTCCTTTCTTGATTCTCTGTGAGTTTTTTTTCCAGCAATCAGCGCGGGGATACACAGCTGTGCAGCCATGCGCTTAATAAATGTTTTATTATTATTATTATTATTGATGGTGAACCAGTGAAAAAAGTTGATAACTTTTGCTATTTGGGAATTACCTTTTCTCATAATGGGAGCTGGGCCACTGAACATAAGGTGGTCAGAACCAAGATGATTAGGAGCGCCAATGGGGTCTTTCTGTTTGCCAAGAAACTGGGGAATAGACGTATTAAAGACATGTTAAATATTTATCAATCAAAGTGTCTTTCTGCTGCCCTTTACGGGGCAGGAGTCTGGGGGGTGTCATCTGCAAAGAGCTTACAGGTAGAGGAGAACCTCTTCCTGAAAAAGCTCCTATGCTTACCCAGGTCTACCTCCAACTCCTTGGTTCAAAATGAAACAGGGATCCAAGCCCTAAATGATCTGATCATGCTAAGGCCCATTCTACTGTGGCGCTCGATCTGGCTCAGTGATGGTACCACACTGAACAGAGGCAATTATTAAGGACTGCCTTTTATTGGATCAACACTTGAAGATCCCCTGCATCAGCTACATTATTGAATGTGTACAAAATCTATTTGGAATCAATGTGCTAATGGACCCCTACAGGCTTTCGGAAATCCCCAAATCTGATGCGAAAACAATATTTTTAAATCACTGTAATGAAAGGCATCACTTAGAGGACTCTAAATTAACCACCTGTGTACTATACAATAGCATGAATGAATTTACCGGTTTCAGTCCATATCTACTACAGGTGACAAGAACCTCACACCAGTTTGTACTGACAAGAATGAGGATGGGTATAGCACATCATCTGGTCGCGTGGCCTAACATTAAATCGCGCCCTGTTGGTCCCTGTACATGTGACAATAAGACTGAACAAAGCACTAAGCACTTTCTGTTAACATGTGATTTGTACACTGAGTTAAGGAAATTCTACTTGAAACCATTATTCATTAGATTTGGAGTGAGAGACATTACAGAGGCTATGAAATTGATTTTTAATCTGAATCACGCGGACATCTGTTTTTTTACTGCATCTTTTTTATTTAAAGCGATTAGCGCCAGGGAAAAGTATGTGTTTTTAAAGACTTTTGTACATTTTAAATATTTATTCCATCCCCCTCTGGATATTTTGTAATATGTGTATCTCTTTTTCTTTGATCATGTTTATATATTGTATATTATGTTTGCGTCTATGAAATTGTATGAATTGTCTGTATTATTTGTGCTTTTATGGACATGTTTTTTAAATGTTCCGAATAAAGCTTTATGAAATGAATGAGTCTTGCTGCAGCATTGAAGGAAGCTCTAAGGGGTGCTGTTGTTGCCTTAGGCAGGCCACAGAGAGACACATTTCCATAATCCACCTGCGGGAAAACTAATGCTTGAACTGCCAACTTGAAGTCATCCAATGCTCTTTGGCCCCTCTTATGCACCCTGTTTGTCGTATAATATATTGAGACATTAATAGCCATCCTAATACATCGAAAATCTGAAGCTCACATCCCCCAGTCTTACTGACCAGCTACCCTCCTGACAGCCTGTGATTTGAAAGCCTGTAAATGCAATGCTAGAAGTTGTTACTTGTGAATAATATTTGTAATCCATGTCTTTCTATAGGCACTATTTCCTTGACTTGTCTTTCTAATAGAATAACTTGAATTGTATTGCATTTGTGAGTTGTTCTTAGTAATCTACCTGTGAATGTTTGGTGGGTCTGTGGCGCAATCATTTGTATATTTCTGAGTAGCCTTATTTCAAGTATGATACCTGCACTTTAGAAATATTATTCAAATGTTGAGACCTTGGAGCACACATAGGTAAGGAAATGTGCCTTCGTACATGATCACCCCCTCCCATTTGGACTGATGCTGATGGTTTTTCGACTGAAAGTGCACCGAGTCCTGCCAAACAGACCTCAGTGCCAGTGTTCTGACCCTTGAAAGGAAAATATCTAATTTGTCTACCCACAATTGGCATAACTTTTGGTTTCGACTGTAGCCAGTGGCAACTGGTTATGTTCTAGCCCTCTTCAGGACTTCGTAGGACATCGACCACTAAGGCCAAAGTTACTCCCTTTGCTCGAGGACTTCGGGGTGGCCACAGAAAGACATTGGCTCAGCATTTGATTCCCATGACAGTTTGCCCACAGAGCCTGGAACTGGGCTGGAGACTGCTTTACTCGAGAGTTAACTGCTCATATGTACCTGATAGGTCTCTGTGACTAGCTCCGTATCGGAGTTAGCAAGAGTAGCCATTTAGCTGTTTTCAAATCACTTTTCGTGGCTAACCCTAAGCTGCTGGTTGTGGTAGATTAAAATCATGTATTGTGCTATGATTTATTGTTCCTTTAAAAATTCATAGTTCCGGAACTGTCTGGTGGATTTATGTCATTGAGGAGTATATTTAAAGATATAAATACCACCTACATTCATACATTGGTGTCGGATTTTTATTGTGTTGCGTTTTCTTCCTATTCAACTGTTTTGGCACTTCTTAACACTTTACACTTGATCCTTAGATAAAGCCTGACTGCTCTAAGCCACACCTACCCAGGACTAAACTAAGGTTTTACAAACAAACTTGACCAGGCCTGATAAAGAACTCTGCCATCATTACACAGTGAGGTTGCGCAGCCAGACCACGTAATAATCCTTATTCTCAAAACAAATGCAAAGTAAACCATCAAAACTGCTCCCCTAATATGGCAGGATGCTGCTGGCTGAAAAGTCCTTTGACACTTGCCACAATAAGCCTATAAAATACAAGCCGGACTGGATAAGGTTAGACGCTTGACGGGTTTGCCTCTGTAAGGCTGGTAGGATTCATTCAGATTCACTGAAACTCTGGACCACTGTCTGAACCATTAGTATACTGCTGGTCCCAGTGAGTCACAAGTAAGACTTGAGGGTGAAAGGATGTCTAAGGTGGGGCAGATGAATCTATCATATTTCTGTCTTTTATTTCCAAGGCGGTAGAGTTGGGCCAGAATCTGTCATGTTCAAAGCACCCTCATGCATCTATCACTGCACTACAATATAAACTGCATCTAAAAATAGTTTTTTTTTTCTATTTTAAGAAAACAAAGTCGAGTGGAGAATGTGTGACTTCAGTCACTTTACAAGGTTACTGGATCTATACCTCTAAGGTCAGTTTGTTGATTTTGAAGTACTAAATGCAAATTTGATCCAGACATGTCGACCCACACAACAGTGGTGAATGCAAATGCTGTTCTGCAGCCTATGCCAGTAAAACATGGCTTGAGGGACATAAAAGCAAGGTCATGTGTTGCACAGACATGTAGTGGAAGTGAACGGCACTCCTGGTGCTCAAACGACATTAATACAAGTGGTCAGTACTTACGTTCTTGTAAGTTGTGGCTTCTTTTCGCAGCGGATTCTGGAAGAAGGAAAGAAAATGTTGACAGCCATGTCTGCATAACCGAGACAGCATACAAGTGTACAAACAAAGGTTTCTTTCCTAAGTGCCACAGGGTAATGCCTTTAGGACAAGTAATCATGCGATATAAACATGGGGTAAGAACAGTCAGTGAAGGTGGGACTTGGTTTGTATGAAGGCATTTTGCCAAAACAATGGACAACATGGTGTCTAGGTTTGCTATCATGTGTTTACTATTGAGGGTCCTCTCTAGCAGTGCTATCCATTAAGTAGCGTTACACTCACCCCTTTGGGCTGCTTAGTTATTGTGTACAGACTGAAACAACTGGAGATCTCAGATTTCCACTGCATCCACATTCTCCAGGGAGTCTGTTCCATCGCAACATGTGACCACACATTACCCAACCCTCAACCATCCAACACCCTTCTGGATATGCATACCCTCTAGTCAACCTATTACCAAAGCTTATGGACAGAGACACAAGGTTTCATCATCAACAGTTAGGGCTGTGTCAAGAGTTTAAATAACTACAAGCACTGGTAAATGCAATAGGTGTCACTTATGTGATTAAAAATAAGCAGTTGTATGTGTTTACACTGTGCCCCTCCCAAAGCCAATTGCATACCTGCTCACCCACTTAAGTTTAGAAGGCAGCAAAACTGGGAACAATATCACATTTGAACTGGGAGGTTGCCAACATGGAGGCGCTGGAAAGAACAAGGTAAACAACTTCCCATAGTCAACCTGATGACATTCACTCTCTGAACATGATTGTTTCCTTTCTGTCCCTCTTTAAGCCATTCTCCACTGAACAGCACCTCTTCCTTTTTCAAAAACATGTTGTTTTCCGTTTTTCTATACAATTACCATGACAGCACTGCTGGTGTTTAACTATTGTAATTATACAACGAGCAGTGTGCAAAATATTAACACTGCAAGCTTTGCTGGTATAGCTACTGCTAGCCGTGCCGACAATGAGCAGTGTGAATCGACGGGGTCTGGTTTACGAGGGTTTGATCAGGTACCGTGCGGGTGCCTGGCTTTGCTGGCGGTGTGCCTACTAGCCATCACCCCCTCCCAAGACCCATGGTGTGATTAATGATCACTCCACATATAACTGCTGGGTTCCTACAAACAAATCAAAACCAAAGGGGAAGATGGACGGAGTGTTGAACAATGCAAGCACTCACCCCCCCGTCAACTGGTCTGGGTTTAATCTATCATAATTCTTTAGCTTACTCCGCCGCCCTGGTTCAAACACGGCTATATGCAAATCAGTCTGACTCTGTGCCTCTTGGGAACAGTCCAGCCCGAACTGCCACACCATGTCTTCTCTGGATCGGAAACAAACATCCTGGGACCGGTTTCAGACTCACAGCCTTCATCAGTCAGGCTGTCTTGAATCCAGTGACAAAGTGAGCAAGGGACCCACGTCTGGGCATACCCTGCCAACTTAGGGCAAACAAAGCAAAACCATAGGGGATGATGGACGGAGTGTTGAACAATGCAAGCACTCACTCCCAGTCAACTGATCTGGGTTTAATCCATCATCATTCTTTAGCTCACTCCGCCACCCCAATTCAGACATGGCTATATGGAAATCAGTCTGACCCTGTGCCCCCTGTGCCTCATGGGAACAGTCCAACCCCAATTGCCAAGCCATGTCTTCTCTGGAATGGAAACAAACATTCTGGGACCGGTTTCGGGCTCACAGCCCACATCAGCCAGGATAGCTTGATTCAAGTGGCTTGGAGAGCATGGGACTCATTTCCGAAACCGGTCCCAGGATTCTTGTTTCCGGTCCGGAGAAGACATGGCTTGGGAGTGCTGTGTTAGTATTGTGACTCTGTGGGAAGTGTTTGTATGTCCTGTGTGATTATCACAGAGGTAGGGTTATCATGTATGATGAAAGGGGAAGGGGGAACATATGTACAAGCCCCTTGGGAAAACTATTTACAATAGGGGATTTAAATAAAGATGGTTGTTATGGCAGCCTCAAAAAGGCAGACAGGGCCTAAAGGTATCATTTGAGAGGGCAAACAGCTGAGTCCTGCTGGGCAAGTGTCAAATAAAAAGTAAGACTTGAGAGAGGGAAGCAGAAAGAGGGTCATTAAATCGTTCTGTACAATATTTTGTGTCACCGGCAGGCATATGCAGTCTCAATAGACGGATGCCTAGCTGCTAAAGAACAAGTTACCTACCTTCGGTAATGCTTTTTCTGGTAGATACAGTATCTGCTTGTGGATTCCTCACCTTGTGAATATCCCCCTTGCGTCAGCAACATTCGGAAATTCTTTTGTAGCTTTGCGCCGACGTGGACGACGTCATAGAGGCACGGCATCGCACGCGACTCCGCTGACGTCACCGACACTACAATAGGCCCACGCTGGCGTGATGACATCAGTTCCGCCCTTTTTTCCGTGCCTTCGAGGCACACGGACGGACCAATGACAGTAGATATATACACAGTATACGCAGGAAAAGTATCAAGCTAACACACACAGTGTGAAGCAAATGCAATTAAACATTTGAAATAAACAACTCCTTGACAATAAAGTAAAAACATTACAGTAACTCTGGCATAGAAGAGTGGACAACGGGAGGCGGGTGGGTCAGTGAGGAATCCACAGGCAGATACTGTATCTACCAGAAAAAGCATTACCGAAGGTACGTAACTTGTTCTTCTGATAGATACATCTGCCAGTGGATTCCTCACCTTGTGAATAGAGTCCCACAGCAGTCCACACTCCCGGAGGAGGGTGTCCACTCTTCTACACCAGAAAATCCTGGAGGACAGAGCGCGCAAAGTGGCCGTCCCTCCTCACCTTAGTGTCCAAGCAATAATGCTTTGCGAAAGTGTGGAGGGAGGCCCAAGTCGCGGCTCTACAAATGTCCTCAACCAGCTCACCTCTTGAAAGTGCAGATGTCGAAGACTTAGCTCTAGTAGAGTGAGCCCTTATACCCTCTGGAGGATCCTTATTGGCCAAAGAGTAGCAGATCTTTATACAGAGGATGATCCATCTTGAAAGAGTCCTCTTATGTACCGCTCTTCCTTTCTTGCGGCCAGCAAACCCAACGAAGAGCTTGTCATCAATTCGATAGTCCTTAGTTCTATCAATATAAATACTCACCGCCCTCTTGGGGTCCGGACGGTGTAGTCTCTCCTCCTCCTTGGAAGGGTGAGGGGGAGGATAAAAGGTAGGAAGGGTAATGGATTGACCTAGGTGGAAGGGAGTCATCACCTTAGGGAGAAAAGCAGCCCTGGTCCTGAGAACCATTCGATCAGCATGAATGGTCAAGAATGGGGACTTGCAACTAGAGCTTGAAGCTCACTTACCCTCCTTGCCGAGGTAATCTCAACCAGGAAGACTGTCTTAAAGGACAAAACCTCATGGGACACTTGTGCAAGGGTTCGAAGGCAGAGCCCATCAAGTATGTTAAGACAAGATTTAAATCCCACTGAGGAACAATAAAAGGAGTCGGAGGGAACATATTTGAGAGGCCCTTCAAAATCCTCAAAACCGCAGGAGATTGGAAAAGAGATGGCTGGTCCGGCAAACAGAGAAATGCAGACAATGCCGAAAGATAACCCTTTACCGTAGCAACAGCAAACCCTTGCTGCGCCAAAGAAAGAGCAAACTGTAGTATATCAGATAAATGGGCTTTCAAAGGGTCAACTGACTTCTCCCCACACCAAGAGACAAATTTTGACCATCTATAAGAATAAATGGATTTAGTGGAGTCACGCCTAGCCGATAATATGACGTCCACCACGTCATGTGGGAGAGAGAAGGAATTCAGGCTGCCCCATTCAATCTCCAGGCATGAAGGTGTAATGTCTGGAGGTGGGGGAGTAGAACCTGCCCCTCCATTTGAGAGAGGAGATCTGCCCTGAATGGGAGACGGAGCGGCGGGCGAGAGGAGAGGTGGAGAAGATCCGTGTACCACACCCTTCTTGGCCAATCCAGGGCGACCAGAATAACTTGGGCCCGGTCTTGGTGAATCTTCCTCAGAACCCGAGAAATCAAAGGTATGGGAGAAAACGCGTAAAGGAGTTGACTTCCCCAACTCAACTGAAACGCGTCTCCCATAAATCATATCCAGAGGGTGATCACGCTTTTTTACGGAGCAGAAATTACAGGAGACCCTATGGCCCTAATTCTGTTGGATGCAGAGAAGGCCTTTGATAGGATCTCCTGGCAGTTTCTTTGGAAAGCAATGGTGACAATGGGATTTCGATCCAAGTTTATTCAGGCGATTCAAAAAATGTATATCAATCCTAGGGCTGTTGTATCTGTTAATGGAAGTCTAACCAAGGAAATTATCATTTCTAGGGGAACTCGCCAGGGATACCCATGCTCCCCATTGCTCTTTGCAATATACATAGATTCCTTTATTCGCTATTTGGAGAAAAACAACAACATAACACCCATTATATCACAGGGTATGCTCCAAAAACTGATGATATTACCATAGTCACCGCAGATCCCATAGTAGCAATGCTGACCATCGAAGCTGAGGCCAGGAAATTTGGGCTGGTTTCTGGCTACGCGCTAAACCAAGGGAAGACACAAATTGTTCTAAAACCAAAAATGGTGATGGACGATCCAAGGGTGGTGAAGGGAGCGACATACTTGGGAGTCACAATTTCCTCAAAGCTGGGGGAAGTTGTGGACATAAACCTTAAGCCAATGTTGAACACAATACAAAAGGATCTACGACGCTTAGATAATCTCCACTTGTCCATTATTGGGAGGGCAAATGCAATTAAAATGGTGTATTTACCCAAAATACGATACTTATTTAGGGCTGTCTATCTAGAGTTCTCAAGTCAGTGGTTTAAAGTAATAGAACGTACCTTTTCTAGATTTATATGGTCATATGCACAACCCCGCCGGGCATATAAATATCTTACCCTTCCTAAGAACAGAGGTGGGCTAGCTCTTCCCAATTTAAGGAGATATTGTGTATTACTCTACAGTAAGGAACTTCTGCAGGGGGGGGGGGGGCTCAGAGGAACATACCGCTTCAATCTTTCAGCTACTGGTGGGGAATTTCAGCTATGGCTATTTTTGGAGGGATACACACGACATCTACCACAAAAAGGTCAAATTTAAGACACTATATAGCAGTTTTAAGGTATGGAAGGTTGTAAAGAAAATATTAGGAATAGGACCAATTTCACATTACACTCCGATATTGAACAATCCTATTCTTCCTCCAATAATTTTTAGGGATAACCGCGTAAACAAATGGTATAATCTAGGAATAACACAATTAAGGTATTTTTACACTACTCAGGGGATTACATCTTTTAATGCTCTGAAGGAAGAATTTGAGTTAGATTGGCAGGACTTTTTTAAGTACCTCCAAATAAGGGATTTCTTAACTCATAAACTTGGGGCAAGGATATTCGTGGAAAATGTACGGTAGTAGAGACAATTATCCATTCTAAGAAAGACTTAATAGGCGGGGTTTATGGTTCATTGCTGGATAAGCTCCCGGATGATTTAGATAAACGCAATGAAGTGGTAAAGTAAACTAGAAATCTCAAAGGAAGGATTTTTATATTCCTATCAGCTAGCCCAAACCATTATTATTTCCACTAAACTCCAAACACAATTTTACAAAACCTGCTTCTTTCTCTACTATACACCCGATAAGATCGCAAAATGGGGAACCGGCAAGGGGACTTGCTGCCCGAGATGTAATTTATTTAAAGCAGATTCCGTTCATATCTTTCCCTCTTGTCAAGATTTAACCCCTCTGACGCAAGATATAGAGAGGTTCTTAACCTCAGTTCTTCACAGAAATGTTACTTTGTCACAAGAAGCAATAGTACTTGGGGCAGAAGACCCAGACAACCTTGAGAGTGGCCACGACTTTATATTCATTGCTATGGCAGTCCTGCGGCTCTGCCTAGCCTCGGCTTGGCTTGACCCGCTACCACCCTCCTTTCAACAGTGGCTAGCCAGGCTTTTAGCTGTGTATAATATCGAGACAGCTATATATAGGCGAAAAGGCAGATCGCGACGCAAAAGGGGTATGAAAATCTGGACTCCTCTTACACAATGGCGAGACGCACAAAACTAATTATTATCGATGCTGTTATGAATGTATGTTACAGCTTTTGTTGTTTTCCGTGATGCTGAATATATTTTGTAAATGTTCTATAATGACTGTATGTATGACAAGAACAATGTAAAGCACATGATGTTAATGTGTAGAATGTTTCCCTGTCCGGGGGAGGAGAGGGGAATCAATATGTTAAAAAACAATAAAAACATTTATAAAAAAAAAAGAAACGCGTCTCCCAAGGCTCTTTGCATCGGATACTGGAGACTGCAGAATGACGGGCAGTGAGCATTCTCACGAGTGGCAAACAGGTCCACCTAAGGAGTCCCCACGTCTGAAAGACGTGACAAACCACCTCTGGGTGAAGCCTCCACTCGTGGTCGGCCGAGAACTGCAGACTGAGACTGTCTGCTCGCACGTTCAGAACTCCGGCCAGATGATTTGCCATCAGACAAATCTGATGGTCCTGAACCCAGGACCAGAGGTGCAGAGCCTCCCTGCAGAGACACTGCAACCCCATTCCTCCCTACTTGTTGATGTACCACATCGCGGTCGTGTTGTCTGCCAGGATTTAAACCGACAGACCGCGCAGGGGAAGGGAGGAAGGCCTTGAGCGCCAAACCTATCGCCCGCAATTCCAGAAGGTTGATGTGAAGCAACCTTTCCTCTGGAGACCAAAGACCCTTGACCTCCAGATCCCCCAGATGAGCACCCCACCGTAGAGTGGATGCATCCGTTATCACTGTGGCCACCGGAGGAGGTAGATGAAAAGGCTTTCCCTGAGACAGATTGCCTTCCACACTCCACCAAGACAGATCCGCCGCAGTTTCTCTGGAGATCCTCACAGACTCCCTGAGATCTCCGTTGTCTTGATACCACTGCCTGAAGACTCAAGGCGCAGTAGTAATTCCAACAGGAAGGACCGCAAACTGATAGTGTTGCGATCCCACCGTAAAACGGAGATACTTTCTGTACGACTGCAGGATTGGGATGTGGAAATACGCATCCTGCAAATCGAGCGACACCATCCAGTCTTCTTCTATCAGCGCTTGAAGAACCTGTGCAAGGGTGAGCATTTTGAATTTCTCTTGTTTCAGCTAGAGATTCAAAATCCTGAGATCCATGATTGGACGAAGCCTGCCATCCTTTTTGGGTATCAGAAAATACCGGGAGTAGCATCCCTGACCCCTTTCCTGCTCTGGGACCACCTCTATCGCACCCTTTCTTAATAGTGTCTGCACTTCCTCCTGTAGAAGTAACAGATGTTCCTTTGTGGAAAAACCTTGGCAAGGAGGGTAATTGGGAGGGAATTCCCGAAAGGGAAGGGCATACCCATTTTATACGAGATTGAGAACCCAAAGATTTGATGTAACCGATTCCCAATGGCGTAGAAAGTAGGTAAGCCGACCCCCCACCGGACCCACATGTTCCTGAATGGCGGAACTAGGGCTGCTTTTCTGAGGCTGGGGGGTTGGAGGAGGTAGAGGAGGAAGAGGCTTGACGATATCGAGGTCAAGCCCTTTGTCTTCCCCTATATGTCTTGTACATTTGATTCTGCTGCTGCTGCTACTGCTGCTGCTGCTGACCTTGCCGATAGTTGCGAAAGGAAAGCGACCAAAGCCTCTGAACCTCTTGGCGGTAGAACCTCTGACTTGAAACCCTAAAGATTTGGCAGTAGCCCTACTGTTCTTAAATCTTTCTAAGGCTGTATCAGCCTTTTTGCCAAAGAGACCAGATACATCGAACGGCAGATACAGCAAAGCAGCTTGAACATCTGCTGAAAAGTCTGAGGTTTTCAGCCAAGTCGATCTCCTTGTGGCAACTCCAGTGCCCATAATACGTGCCACTGAGTCCGCAGTGTCCAATCCGCTTTGTATCACTTGACGTGCCACTGCCTGTGCGTCAGATAACACCTCCTCAAAATCCTTCCTGTTTTCATCAGGGATCTTAGGAGCCAAAGAACTCATAGTACCCATAAGGGCATGTACATACCTCCCCATAAGGCAAGTGGCATTAGTTGACTTCAACGCCATACTAGCAGAGGAGAAGGTCTTTTTAGCCACCTGATCTTGCTTCTTGGCATCCTTACCACAAGGCACTTGAGGAAAAGCACTCATAGTCTTTTTAGAACAGGCTGCTTGTATGACCAGACTCTCAGATGAAGAATGAGATGTCAGAAAAGCAGGGTCTTCAGGTGCAACCCTGTACCTTCTCGCCACACTCTTGGAAACTGCCGGTGCTGTTAAAGGCTTTTTCCATACCTCCATAATGGGCTCCGTTAAGGCCTCATTAAACGGAAGCAATGGTTCCACCACCGAGCTGGGCGAATGTAAAACTTCTGTTAGAAGATTGGACTTAAACTCCACTGTTGGCAAAGTCAATTGCAGAAGTTCCGCTGCCTTCCTCATCACCACATGATAAGGCTGGACATCCTTTGAAGGCGCATCAGAACTGGACGGTAACTCCCACTCCGGAGAAAAATTCAGGCCACTAGCATCAGCTAGATCCTCAAAGCGGTCATCTTCCAGCTCACCTTCCTCCATATCAGGGTGTAACTCCATAAATCTCTGCTCCTCCATAAGGCGCTGTGCCTCTCTCCTGGACCTCTCCTTAACACGCCTCACCGCTGTATCCACCAACGACTCCGACGGAGTCGTAACCGACGTCGGCATCGAGTCTGATGGTCCAGTGGGTTGCCCTCGAGGTCGAACTAGAACGGGCGACGCCAGTACCGGCGTCGATGACCTCGGCGGAGCCGGGTAATACCATAGCAGAGTCGGAGCCGGCATGAACGGCATGAATGGAGCCGGAGCATAGGAGTGGGGGACTCCTAAGTTGAAGGCCAGAGGACCCATAGGACCCGAAGGTGCACCAGAAGGGTACGACGCCCTTGAAAAGACACCATGCATTGCCTTTAAAAACGCAGATGGGTCTTGGCCTGGGGCTGGAAAAGGTGGCTGAAGACCCTCAGGCTGATCTTGAGCAGGGTTCAGATTCGGCTCTTCAACAGGCGCAGAATCCTCATCCACATGAACTTCGTCCTCCTCTCAGGCCGGGGGCAGCGCCGGAGACGGATTCGAAGCCCGAGTCGGCGACTGAGCTTGCGACTCCGAAGGAGAAGCCTCACCTTCCTGATCCGAGACATCCAACATGACCACCTTGGAGCGTACCTTCTTCGGTGACCTCGACCTCGAGTCCGACTCCTTACTGGAATGACACCAGGACTCATGTCTCTTCTTCTTATGTCTCCTCCTCGACTTCGAAGCATGGTCTGAAGCGGACTTCGAAGTCAACTCCTCTCGCGATCTGGATCTTGACTTCGGTGACCTCGACCTCGCCCTTCTCGTACAAGATCTCGAAGATTTTCTTCCCTTGTCACCCTTTAGGTTCGCTACCAGAAGTTTGGTCTCTCTTTCCCGCAGGGCCTTCGGGTTCATCTTCCGACAAGACGAACATCCATCCACATCATGGTCAGAACTTAAACACCATATGCTGTCCTCGTGCGGATCCGTGATGGACATTAATTTCAGCATTCCCTGCAGGGCTTGAAGCCGGTCTTCTTTGTCGACATTGTGTTGCAACAAAGAAGCAGAAAAGCAAAGATAAATGTAACAAAGTCACTAGAAAGCTACTGAGATTCCCCGAAACCGCTAGCGTAGACAACACGGAAAAAAGGGAACTGATGTCATCACGCCGGCGTGGGCCTATTGTAGTGTCGGTGACGTCAGCGGAGTCACGTGCGATGCCGTGCCTCTATGACGTCGTCCACGTCGGCGCGAAGCTACAAAAGAATTTCCAAATGTTGCTGACGCAAGGGGGATATTCACAAGGTGAGGAATCCACTGACAGATGTATCTATCAGAAATAACATTACTGTCTTCAGGAGAAAGGTAAAATGCTATCAACTACCACTGCTCAATCTCCATGCAAGAAGGCGTAGAGTTCACAGGTTCGAGTGGAGGACCCTCCCCTGCTGCTGCGACAGAAGATACTCCTGAAGAGTCTTCCTGAGCAGAGGATCAATGCTCAATTGGAGAAGCTGGGGATATCAGACTCTGTGCACAGCCCGGAGTCACAAGAATGACTTGGGCTCAGTCGCTCCTGATCGTCCTGATCGTCCAGAGCACTCTGGGCAGGAGAGGTATGGGCAGAAAGGTGTATAGGAGGCCTGAGCTCCGCTCAAGACAAAAGGCTTCTTCAAGCAAGAGCCACCTTGGAATATTCCAATGCCCAAAACTGCTGAAATTTCTTGTTCTCTGCGGAGGCCAACAGATCTAACCAAGGCTCTCCCACTGCTGAAATGGACTTTGCGCCACCTCTGGATGGAGACGCATTTGTTATCCGCTATGGATCAATGGCTGAGTTTGTCCACCCTGGCGTTCAGAGAACCTACCAGCTATTGGACCACCAGGTTTTTTGTCCTGCTGTTCAAGCCATGTCCAGAGACTCAGGGCTGGGAGCGAGAATACTTTGCACGCTGCTTATGTTTTTAAAATAATTTGTTACTGTGGTACTTAGCTTCTTGCTGTATTTTTAAACTTGCACATACCCGGATTGCCTCAACATACAACTGTCCTTCTACACACCCACCCGCCAACTACGATCATCCAATCAAGCCCTCTCCGCAATTCCGCGCATGCACAGATCCACCATGGGAGGAAGATCCTTCTCCTACTTAGCGGCCAAAACCTGGAATTCTCTCCCCACTCACCTCCGACTTACATAGAACCACCTCTCCTTCAGAAAGCAACTAAAAACCTGGCTATTCGATAAGTAATGCACCCACCCTCCCTCAAGCGCCTTGAGACCCTCTGGGTGAGTAGTGCGCTATACAAATTCCTGAACTTGAACTTGAACTTGCACTTGAACTGATTAGAGGAACTGTTGTCCTTCACTTCGCCGATTAGGTGCGGAGTCTCCACCCGCTAGTAGGCCTGCCGGTACTCCCCACGCCCACCTTGCTGACGGGACGTGGGGGCGGCGGTCTTGCACTCTGACACGCTCTGCGTCAGTGCAAAGGGAGTTCCTTGCCCGCAGGCGCCCCACCTAGAACACTCTTGAGGTGGAAAGCCGGGAGCGAGAATCCTTTGCACGCTGCTTATATATTTAAAATAATTTGTTACTGTGGTGCTTAGCTTCTTACTGTATTTTTAAACTTGCACGTACCCTGATTAGAGGAACTGTTGTCCTTCACTTCGCCAATTAGGTGCGGAGTCTACACCCGCTAGTAAACCTGCCGGTACTCCCCATGCCCACCTTGTTGATGGGACGGTGGGGGCGGCGGTCTTGCACTCTGACGCGCTCTGCGTCAGTACAAAGGGAGACGTCCATGTCTTCGCGCAGCGGAAGCGGGCAGTGGGCGCCCCTTTGGCGCGCCGAAGGTGCGCCAAGGGTAAGCCCGTCTGCGCCCGTCCGAGCCCTGACAAGCCCAGAGCCCACGACCCCTGCTCAAATTCAGCCAGAGGTCAATACCCAGGCTAAGATCGGTTACTCGTCCATGGAACTCCGTAACATACTGAAGGCCGTCTCCGGCATATCGGGAGCCATGCTAACCTGTCCCTCTAAACTCCCCGACCCCCTGGAAGGTCTGGTAGCCTGTAGGAGCTGCCCCTTTCAAGGGGACCAACTTATTAGTCATGTTCCATTAACACGCCCACACAGGACCCCGCCGTCGGAGGGCCTGTCATACATCCTTTGCCATGTCCGGTCCTTATCTAAACACCCATTTGAAATCTGGGACATGATCCACTCTCATGCTCTGGAGATTTGTTTCCTGACGAAAACCTGGAGGAATTCCGCCAATCTCCCGATGATCAATATGACTATCCCAGACAACTATGGGTTTATCCAGTTGGATAGGGTGGGGAAAACCGGGGGGGGGGGGCATTGCTATAGCTTTCAAAAAGCACAAGAAAGTTGCTTGGATTGAAACGATCTCTGATAAACACCTGAAGATGGGTCTTTTTAAAATCACATTCTCTCCGTCAGAAATTGGGACTGGGGCCTTAGTTTACCCCCCGCCTGGTCCTAAAGTGGATTTCACAGATAGGCTCGTAGATTTGATAGCTACCCATGTCTTGGCCTCTAGCAAATTTCTACTACTAGGTGACTTTAACTTTCAGGGAGAGCTCCATGAATCTCCCAAAGTGAATAAACTCCTCACAGATATGGAGCATCTTGGGCTTTCCCAAAGAATCCAGGGCCCTACCCACAACGGGGGACACACTCTTGACCTATTATTCACAAATATCGACTCGCTTGCGTATGATGCACCATGGCCTCTAACCTGGTCGGATCACTCCATGATTACATTTATGAGCTTGCCTCGTCGATTTCCGTGTACGGGACAGCCCGCTGGCAGAGACCAATTGATGCAGCGGCCTTGGAACAAGCTCACCCCCCAGGCATTCGAGGCAGTGTTCTCGGTGCCCCCTATGTTAAAGGAGCGGGAGGTTTCCTCAGCTCTGTCGACCTTCACTATAAAAATGGTTAGAGCCCTGGATACAGCTATCCCAACAAAAAGGAAGTCAAGAGCCCCTCTGAATCGACACTCCGCCCAATGGTATACATCTGAACTTAGGCAGAAAAATCGTCTTGCGAAAGATTGGAGAGACTCTGGCGCCGAAAAAAATCCCCCCAGTAAAAAATTATTTTTAAATCTTCCCTGACAACCTACCATCACAATCTAAAGGCTGCGAGACATGTGTTCATTGCGAACCAAATCGAGAATGCCACTAATTCTGCTAAAGCGCTATTCGATATTGTGAAAGATCTTGTGTCTCCAGCTGCATGTAAGAACATAAGTTACTTACCTGTAAACTGTGGTTCTCCAGTATTGGTGTCTTTCATAGATTCACATGCTTGAGTATTCCCCGTTGTCGAAGTGGGAGTCCCACGGTACATAAAATAGCAGCAATATATGCATATATAAATAATAAATGACCATATTTATATACATACATACATACATACATACATAAAATACAGTAAAGTATCCAAAAAAACCTCAAAAGTACCATAGAACAGAATAGGCCCATAGAAAGCCTAAGGGAGAAACTCAACTTAGTAACATATCAGTGTCATTATGTTTTGGTCCACATTCCAGCCAAATCAGGCTGTAGTTCCCTCTAGAACCTTCTCCTCAGAAGCCCAAGTCCTCAGATTTTCGTAGCACAAAGTAACCAAAAGTGCCTGAGGAGAAGAGAGCCTCTGAGGGGAGGAAGGGAGGGTTGCATGTGAATCTATGAAAGACACCAATACTGGAGAACCACAGTTTACAGGTAAGTAACTTATGTTCTTCTCTAGTATTAGGGGTGTCTTTCATAGATTCACATGCTTGAATAAGAGTAGAAAGCAGTAAATCATCATATAAGTCATAAAGGTAACACTAAACTTCAAGCATACAAGAACATATCATAAATATGTAATATATCAATATGCAAGAGAAAAAACCTTTATGACTGGAGGCGGGTAGCAACAAAGGCTCACCTTTATTGGAAAAGATTCCGCAGCACCGCTTGACCCACCACTGCATCTGCAGCGTCTGTTGATTGGAGACAGTAGTGCTTCGCAAAAAGTATGGCTGCTCGACCACGTAGCAGCTCTGCAAATGTGCCGCAGAGGTACCCCCGCAAAGAGGGCAGTAGAAGCTGACACAGCTCTAGTTGAATGAGCACGTACTGGAGCCAGAAGAGGCTTGCCAGCCCGTTGATGACAAAAAGTAATGGTAGAAGAAATCCACCTAGTAATAGTCTGTTTGGTAACAGGTTGTCCTTTGCAGATCGGGCCCTAGGCCACGAATAATTGATTCGATTTCCTGAATGATGCAGTGCGCTGAATGTAAAACTTGAGACAACGTTTCAAATCCAAGGAATGCAATGAACGTTCCGCAGGAGTTTGTGGATCAGGAAAGAAAGTCTTGAAAATGACTGGTTCATTGAGATGGAAATCATTAGGGACTTTCGGAATAAATTTAGGATTAGTACGTAGCGTAACAGCCTCCTTGGAGAATTGGAGAACAGGAGGCTGAATTGTGAATGCCTGAATATCACTGACACGCCTAGATGATGTCAAAGCGAGCAATAGAGCAACTTTCCACGTGAGGAATTTTAAGCTTGCTGAGTGGATGGGATCGAAAGGAGGTAAGAGGAGCTGAGACGAAACCAGATTTAGGCGCCAAGCAGGTGGAGGACGACGAATGGGTGGAAACATACGGAAGAGGCCTTTGAAAAACTGTTGGATGATTCTAGATGAATACAGCGAGGTGGAACCATCATGACGGAAGCGGTAAAGTGCTGCCAAAAACACCTGAAGAGTGGAGTGGGAAAGTCCTGACTTTGCAAGGGACAGGAAGAAAGGTAGGATCTGTTCTGGTTTGGCGGTCATTGGATCCAAGGCTTTGGTGTGGCACCAGACACAGAAATGCTTCCCCTTCAATCTGCGTCAATGGTTAGACGCGCAAATTCATTGTGTTCAGGTTCCAAGCATGGAGCTGGAGGTATGCCGGATCTGGGTGGCAAATCTGCCCTTGCTGCATCGTGAGGAGGTGAGGCAGAGGATGAAGCGGTATTGGTTCTTTCTGGGAAAACAAGAGCAGGTCCGAGAACAATGGGCGTCGCGGCCACTTCTGTGCGATCAGGATGACATGAAAGGGTTGAAGCCTCATCCTGTGCAACAGGCGCGGAATCAGAGGAAGCGGAGGGAAAGCGTAGATGAATTCGTTCAACCAGCTGATCAAAAATGCATTTCTGCTCGACTCTCTGTGGGGATGAAGACTTGCAAAGCGTTGGCATTTCCTGTTGGCGGCAGTCGCAAAGAGATCCATTTGCGGCTGGCCCCACTGACGGAAAATGAACTCGAGAGTTGGTTGGTTGAGTTCCCACTCGTGATTGTCCGAGAGAGACCTGCTGAGTGAATCCGCTAGAACATTGGAAACACCCGGCACATGGATGGCAGTAAGATGAATTTGATGACGAATCGCGCATTCCCATATCTCCTGTGCTTGTTGGGAAAGCAGAAGGGACCTTGTGCCGCCCTGTTTGTTTAGGTTATACATGCTGGTGGTGTTGTCTGTCCTCACCAGCAGAGATTGGCCCTGTACTATCCGTTGAAAAGATTTCAGGGCAAGGAATATCGCAAGAAGCTCTAGGCGGTTTATATGCCAAGTGCGTTGGATTGCAGTCCACTTTCCTTTTACTGACATTCCTTCGAGATGCGCTCCCCAGCCCTCCAGGGACGCATCAGTTGTAAGCGTCAGAGTCGGAGTAGCGTCTTGAAAAGAGCGACCCATGGATATGTTCGGAGGGTGAGCCCACCACTCCAGTGCCACCTGAATGCGGGGCGTGAGAAGGATCCTGTCGTTGAATGATCCTGAGATCTGTTTCCACTGCTTGTCTAATTCCTCTTGCACGACCCTCATATGTAGCTTGCAGTGGGGAATCAACTGTATGGCCGAGGAAGCCTTGCCTAGGAATGATTTCAACATCCGGACTGAAATGTACAGTTTTGACTGCAGGAATCGTGCTATCTTGAGCATGCGGTCTTGTCTATCCTGGGAGACAAAAACCTTTGCCAGCCGAGAATCTAGTGAGGCTCCTAGAAAATCTCGCCGCTGTGACGGGCGAAAGTGTGACTTCTGGCAATTGATGGAAAGACCCAATTTCGAAAAAGAGAGATGCAAGACTGAGGGTGCTGGATTGCCAGTTGGAGGTTTAGAGCCTTTATAAGACAATTGTCCCGGTATGGATAAAATTGAATGCCTTGTAGGCGCAGAAAAGCAGCTACCGGGGCCATGATCTTGGTAAAGACCCTTGGTGCTGAACGTAGGCCGAACGGCAGAGCTCTGAATTGGAAGTGTAGGTGTCCGACTGTAAAACGGAGATACTTTCTGTGCCTGGGCTGAATCGGCACATGAAAGCATGCGTCCTGGAGGTCGATCGTGGAGAAGAACTCTCCGGGATTGAGATAATTTAAAATCTGGAGCAAGGTCAACATTTGAAATGTTTTTGACGTGATGAATTTGTTCAGGGCCCTTAAATACAAAATGGGGCGCCACTCTCCCGACTTTTTCTTGACTAGAAAAAAGCGGGAGTAAAACCCCTTGCCCTGCTGGCCTTGTGGTACAACCTCGATAGCACCTTTTCTGATCATTAATTTGACTTGAGCCAATAGTTCTTTGAAATGGGGAGGAGGCGGGCCAGTAGGGGGGCGATTGGGAGGGAATTTTGTAAACTCCAAGGTATGTCCTTTTGAAATCACATCTAGGACCCATTGATCGGAAGTAATGTTGGACCAATTCAAGTTATAATTTGAGATTCGACCTCGAATTCTTACAGTCGGTGGAAAATTGATTCTGGGACTGTCACTGTTTCTTTGTATTTGAACCACCTCTGTAGGTGGTTTTCCTCTGGTATGGTCTGGAGGAGGTCTGTCGATTCTGGGACTGGTAAGTTTTCTTTGTCGGTTGTCATTGTAGGAGCGATATTGGTGTGATCCACGAAAAGTGGAAGAGTTGCCACCTCAACCACGTGCTCCTCGAAATGGCCGTTTTCTATATTGGAGAGATCCTAACGCCTTGGCCGTATCCGTATCCTTTTTGATCGATTTGAGGACCTCATCGACATGTTTGCCGAAGAGCGATTCACAATGATAAGGTAGATCGAGGACTTTAGCTTGAACTTCAGGGCGAAATGCTGTCGATTTTAACCAGCGTTGACGCCTCAAAACAGCAGCCCCCGCCAATTGCCTGAACCCCGTAGAGGAGATATCAATGGCGCAGTCAATGATCTCTGAGGAGATCTTTTCACCCTCCTCAATGATGACTTGTGCTTCTGTACGGATGGCATCCGGTAATTGTGGAAGCAATGCTGCAATCTCGGACCACATTTGGTGGTCATACCGCCCAAGAATAGCTAAGGAATTAGCTGCCCTTACAGTGGTGGCTGCCATGGTGGTAAACTTTTTTCCTATGGAATCCAGCTTTCGGCCTTCCTGATCTGGAGGAGAAGTGAGGGGTGTGGAAGGATTGCGAGACCTTTGGGCTGCCTGAGTAATGACGGAATCCGCCTTAGGTTGTGACACTAAGCATGTCGGAGAATCTGCTGGCGTTTTATAGTTTTTATCGAGTCTTGGTAAGACAGCCGGGATCGAATTTGGTCGCTCCATCAATTTGAGACCTTCATTCCAAATGTGGTCGATTATTGGAATAGTGTGAGCTTGCCTTGGAGGTAAGTCTTTAAAATCGTAAAGAAAACAGTCAGTCTGTTGGACGTCTAGAGTGAGATGAAATCTCTTAGCAGCGCGGACCATCAAGTTGTGGAAGCTGCCAATGTCCACAGGAGGCGAAGCTAATGGCGACGTTGGTGGAGTTTAAGGTGTGTGAGCCCTGTAATCATCCCACTCTTGAAGGCCATTGTCATCATCATCATTCGGATCCGTATTGTTAGGGTCTGGATCCTCATTGTCCGTATCATGCTGGGTACGCACCGGTGACCTTGACGGAACTGGTGCAGAGGCTTGTGGTTGTGGAGGAGGTTGCAGCACTGGAGAAACAGGCCTAGACGGTGGGAATCTGTGATTATAATCATCTAGCATGTGCTGCAGATTCATTACCAAAGACAGCGGTATCTGTGTCGTTTGTTCTGACATAGGTGCCTCTGACCTGTCTACAGGAAATAGATCTGTCCCATCTTCGACCTTCTCTTCCTCCTCCTCATCATAATCCTGGCACTTGATGTGTAGCTCGGATGGACTAGTCGCTTGTCCAAAGACATTATCCAGCTCTGAATCATCATTGGAATCCTCCTCCGCAGACTGAAATAATTTGTCAGGAAGAGTAGAACCACTCTTTATAGGACTCAACTGTATTAGAGGTACTTGTTTCAGCGTGGAAGCAGTGACAACTGTGAAGGTGGTAGCCGTGCCCAAAGAATGGTGCAGCGTCAACGAGCCTGTCGATGTGGTGGTGGAAGAGTCAAAAGCCGGTTGAGGCGTCTGCACTGTGTCCAAAGGCAAAGAATCAGTCGACGGATGTGATTTAGTCTTCGACGAAGAGTGGACCGTCGACGAGGTGGCAACCGTCGACTAAGTTGCCGTTGACGGTAAGGCAGTCGTCGACGAAGTAGTCGTTGACGAGGCAGGTCCCGTCGACGGGCTACGGCCCGTCGACGATGCTGTAATCTTGGTCGTCGACGATGAGGAGTGCGCCGACGAGTGGCACGTTGACGGTTGTTTCTTCGTCGACGAGGTGGATTTGATAGCCGTCGATGAGATCTTTAAGACAGAGGTAATGGGTCTCACCTTGTGTGTTGTCGTCGATGAGGTGGACGTCGTCGACGTAGTTCTCGAAGATATTGAACATGTCGTCGTCGACGTGGAGACCGCATCTACAGATTTCGTCGTCGTAGTCCGTCGACGAGACAGTGCCCGTTTTTGAGGAAGAAGGCATGGCTTTGGACAATGACGCCAAGGGCCAGGTCTCGTAGGCGCAATTGGAGGTAAATCCTGTGGGGAGACAACTTTAGAGATTTCTACAAGTCTCTTTTTCTTAAGAAAAGGAGAAGGCATCTCTGACTCCGACCTACGCTTTTGAGAGGTCTTTGACTGGAAAGAAGAGACACTCTCATCCTCCGAGACCACAGTGTCCGTTGCCTTCAATTTCTGAAGCCACAGAAGGAGACGGGCCTCTCTGTCCCTTAAAGTTTTAGGTGGAAAAGTACGGCAGTACTTACAGGTCTTCACTTCATGGTCCGGGTAGAGGCAGTAAATACATTTACTGTGTGGATTTTTATGAAAGAGACGCAATTTTCCACAGGATGGACAAGGTCTAAACAAAGACTTCCTTGAAGAAGACATTTGAGAAGAAAAAACAGCTAAGTAAGATGAAAAAAACTGAGCAGAGCTCAGGGAGACTCCCTTGCGGTAGAAAATCTGAGGACTTGGGCTTCTGAGGAGAAGGTTCTAGAGGGAACTACAGCCTGATTGGCTGGAATGTGGACCAAAACATAATGACACTGATATGTTACTAAGTTGAGTTTCTCCCTTAGGCTTTCTATGGGCCTATTCTGTTCTATGGTACTTTTGAGTTTTTTTTTTATATTTTACTGTATTTTATGTATGTATATATGTATATAATTATGGTAATTTTTTATTTATATATGCATATATTACTGCTATTTTATGTACCGTGGGACTCCCACTTCGACGATGGGGAATATACAAGCATGTGAATCGATGAAAGACACCCCCAATACTGGAGAAGCAATTTTCTGTAGAGTCCCAAGATCTCTGCAACTCACTGGCGAGGTTCTTTCAGGAGAAAATTGAAATTATCTATTCCAAATTCTCACACGACGCGCCTACCTCCCCTAATTCAGGTTATCAAGTTATACGGTCTGACTGCTCCCTTGAATGTTTTAGACCAATCACTCTAGCAGAAACTCAGAAAGCACTAGAGAGCGCTAAATCAGGCTCCAATGCAGACCCTTGTCCCCCAAAAATCATGGCACTTCTGTTCCACAATCTGGCTCCCACTATTCAGGAACATTTTAACCTCTCACTTGCAGAGGGCGTAATTCCAGTCCCTTGGAAGGAAGCATTTGTCCATCCTATCCTAAAAAAAACTACGGCTAACCATCAAGAGTTGGGCAATTACCGCCCGATCTCGCTGCTCCCCTTACTGGGTAAAACGCTTGAAAGCATGATCAATCAGCCATTGAACAGCTACCTTGAATCAAACTGTATTTTAGACGCCTTGCAGTCTGGCTTCCGTAAGGGTTTCATTACGGAAACGGCGCTTTTAGCTTTTACTGACTCCCTGCGGATGTCGTGGATGCTGGAGGATCGGCAATCCTGATCCTTCTTGACCTCTCCGTGACCTATAATACCATCTCACATGCTAGGCTGGCGGAGAGGTTAAGAGCCATTGGAATTCAGGGACTGGCCCTCAAATGGCTGCAGAATTTCCTGTTAGATAGATCCCAAACGGTCATCATGGACCCCTATCAGGCAGAAAAAACTCCAATGGACAAGGGCGTCCCCCAGGGCTCCTGCCTTAGCCCCACCCTCTTTAACATCCTATATGGCACCATTGGCTAAGGTAGTGGAAGCTCTGGGGTTCGAAACTATTTCGTACCCTGATGACACCCAGCTGCTGTTTAACATCGGCCCAAACCAGGAGGCAGACAGACTCAGTTTTTCCATGGGTATCTTGGTAATCTCTAACTGGATGACCAACAACTTTCTCCAGTTGAACCCGGGGAAGGCGGAAGTCATGCTGCTGGGTAAGGCTTCGGCAGTCTGGTCCAAGGAGTGGTGGCCTACACAACTGGGTGCCCCACCCACACTCAAAGAATGTGTTAACAACCTGGGTATTAAGATCAACCACTTTCTGTCCATGCAAGATCATGTAGCTGCCGTTTCTGGGTCCTGCTATTAAAGGCTAACAGCCTAATTCATGAAGCCTAAATCGGCTCGCAAAGGGCCAGATTCTGAGAATCTGGCCCTTTGCGAGTGCGATTTTTGCAATTGGGATTCAACATCCCAAATGCAAAAATCGCTATTTGCTAATTCGCATATTTGCGAAGAATTACATTTAAGGAATCTCTATTTGAGATTCCTTAAATGTAATTCATCATCCATTTTTCAATTGCGAAATCGCAATTTCGGCCCACAATTTACCGCAAGGTCAAACCTCGTGGTAAATTGCGAAAACTCAGAAAAATGCATTTAAATGCATTTTTCTGAGTTGCATGTTACACACACACATGTCCTTTGGACATGTGTGTGTGCAACACCTGTGTTAATTTCCATTGCAGGGGTGCTACAGGGTGTCCTTCGGACACCCCTGGCACCCTTGTACTCGCAATCTCATTTGCGATTAGCTAATTGCTAATCGCAAATGAGGAATGACTCCCCATGCATTCCTATGGGCCTTTTGGCCCATAGGAATGCATGGGGAGTTATTCCCTATTTGCGATTAGCAATCAGCTAATCGCAAATAAGGAATCAGTGGGAATCGCAATTAATATTGCGATTCCTACATGAATACCGTTTTGCGAGTCTCAAATAGCGATTCCTTATGATTCGCTATTTGAGCCTCGCAAAACGGCCCGTTCATGAATCAGGCTGTAAGACTCCTGAAGAAGATTCTCCCTTTTATCCCGCTAGAGCACCGTAGAACCCTAACCCAAGCGATGGTCATTAGCCGTTTGGATTACGGTAATGCCCTATTAGCAGAAGCGGGAATAAATTCCCTGAAAAAACTGCAGGTGATCCAGAATGCAGCGCAAGATCTTTCTCGCTGCCTCTGCTGAAAAAACTGCACTGGTTGCACTGGTTGCACTGGTTGCCTATAAAGCAAAGATCCTTCTTTAAGGTCTGTTGCCTGACCTTTAACGCCCTTCAGGGTCAGGGCCCAAAATACCTGCAGAATAAGCTGGTAAAATAAATCCCAAGCCGTCCACTGAGATCCAGCTCGCAGCTGTTACTAAAGGTCCCTCGCATGAGACTTCATAGGTCAGGATGTAGGGCTTTTTCTTACTTGTCCCCCAAACACTGGAACAGCCTTCCTAATTCCCTACGTGAAATTCCATCCTATCATGTCCTTAGGAAACATCTAAAGGCTTTTTCGTATTAAAGGTTCCTTTCCTCTCTGTTCCTTTTCTCCTGGGTAAGTTCTGAGTAAGCGCTGAGATGCCCCACGGTGATTTGAGCGCTATACAAGTAGATATACCATAACATAACATAACATAACATAACAGGGCCTCTTGACAAAGGGTCATGACCACCCCACCATGTTTTTTGCAGTACCACGTGGCGGTGGTGAGGTCTGTGAACTCTTCAACCAGATTTCGTTTGATTGAAGGAAGAAAGGCTTTCAACGCCAATGGAACCCCTAATAGCCTTCTGGGACCAGAAGGTGCCAGTAGGGTCAGGAGTCCCAAAATCAGGCACATGGCATCATAGAAGTCTATTTCGCTGGGCGAGGGTAGCTGCAGCTTCTGGGTAGGCTGGGAAGCATAGAGATGAGCCTGCTGCAGGTTCATCTGAACCAGGCCTAGAACGCAGAGAGTTGAGTTGAGCGCATCGACCACAAGTAGCTGTAGGAACCACTCCCTCAAATCTTTCCGAATCGTGGCCCGGCAGTCGGAGCACGACTTCGAGTAACGTTCAAGCACCAGACACCAAAGACAAACCTCGTGTGGATCCATTACGGTCAGGGCACAGTGACAGGCAGTGCAAGGCTTGAATCAAGAAGTCGTCTTGGACATCCTAACACACCAAAAAGGTCAAACAAAACATCAATAAAAGCCTGCAAAAGGTGATATAGGGTAGCTCTCTTCATGGGTCTGTGCTAACTGGTGTGGCAAGAAAATAACTGGCATCAGCAGGCCAACGTGGCAACTTTATAGGTGACAAGGATGTCACACTGGTGACGATGACGCCAACAACATCATGCGGAGACGACCAATGCCACCTACGGGCACGCAAGGGTACTGCTCAAAAAAACGTCTTCCGGATCCAATCTGATGCCTGGGAAATTGAAGGAATATACAGTTAGATGTCTCTATCAGATACCATGAACTGTAAATGTTAGAGGTAAATCTTTCCTCATGGCAATTTCTTTACCCAGTACTGCACCGCTCGCTAGCATTATCATCAACAGACCCAACCGCCTCTATCTCGGTTTTATCTGCATTAATCTTAAGGGAGTTATTCTTCATCCAGCCGATAATGCTTGCAATACAAAGCTCAAATTTTTCTGCAACCAGTTGCAAATCATTAGAGTTGGAAACAATGATTTGCATGTCGTCTGCCTAGGAAACCTCCTGGAACCCAAATGAACTCACCAGCTCAGCTAGAGTTATCATGTAAATATTAAAGGGGGTGGGGCTCAGTGAGGAGCCCTGCGGAACACTGCAAGGGAGGCTAAAGGCCGTAGCTCTAAAACCTCAACAGCTGACTATGTTCATTCTCCCTGTCATAAACGAGTGGAGAAGCTGCAAGGCCTTTCTCATAATTCCCACTTTCTGAAGACGTTGAGCCATGCACATTGGGGTAAAGGTATTGAATGCCCCGACAGATTGAGCAAAGGTGATTACCTTGGTCTTCTGTTGTATACTTCTAACAGCAGAATCCTCACTTTAGCATAAATACATAAGCTATACTTCCAAAAGTGTAAAACCTCGGTATTGGGCTCAGTCCAAAAAGTCTTGAACAACTAAGCAGGTGAAGTGGCCATCCTGCTAGACCTGGTTGCCAAGACAGTAATACTTAGTGAACGTATGCACCCACACATATGTTGTAGTCTGGCAGATATCAAACCAACACAATGAAGGCAGCCTTGGCACTGGTGGAATTGACCCTCAGACATTCCAGCGACTGCTTCCTGGCCAATGCATGGCAGATCTTAATGCAGAGGACTATCCACCTCATCAAGGTACTGTTCTGCACAGCTTTCACCTTTATAGCTCTGAGAACAAGTTACTTACATTCGGTAACAATGTTTCTACTTAGAATTTCCCCTAGGTGTCAGACTGGATCTGGAGATTTTTTCTTAGCAGTACCACTGCGTGTCAGTATGTGGTATCGGCTGACTCCGCGTTCATCGTGGTAGTCACCAGGATGATATTGCGGTGCCTACTAAGACACCGCCCCTGCATGCTGATGTCAGTTCCGACATGACTTTCCATACCAGAAGCGCCGAGCCATGAAAGACACTGACCACTGGTGCACCACGACTAGGGCCCTGTAGGGGAGTTCCTAACCCTAGAAATCAGTTCACAGAGAGGGGAGGATGGGTGGGGGGGCAAGGAATCTGTAACTAACCTATGTCTCTTACAGATACATCGTTACTGAAGGTAAGTAACGTGTTCATCTGAAAGAGACAGTTAGTTATAGATTCCTTATCTTGAATAGATACCCCAGCAATACCAGGCCCGGAGGGGGGTTTGTGAACCAAGTTCACACCAGAAAGTCCTGGAGGACAGAATTGGCAAAATAGCGTCACTCCGGACTTGACTATCCAAGCAGTGATGCCTGGATGAACATGTGCATAGATGCCCACGTTGCCGCCTGGCAGATATCAATGAGTGGGACTCCACGTGACAATGATGAGATCCCATGGACTCATCTGTAGGAGGGCGACCATTTCAAACTCTGTTTAACTGTACTGACGTAGACTTTACCCTAAGCCCGGTTTACTCATTTGTATCAGTGCGATATATGACGAGGTGACTGAACTACGACTCGTCACTAGATGACGTCATTCGGTAGTTCTCGGTCTTCTCACGCTATCTTGAGCACACCTCTCGGGTTTACGTGGCATGACTCGTAAATCTTTACACTTGGGAGAACAGGCTGGTGCTATTGCAGTTAGATACCAGCTCCCATAGGGGCATGACTCCATGGACTCACCTGTAGGAGGGCGATTACATAATATTCTGTTCAATGGAGTACCACTGCGTTTCAGTATGTGGTATCGGCCGACTCCGCGTTCATCGTGGTAGTCACCAGGATGATATTGCGGTGCCTACTAAGACACCGCCCCTGCATGCTGATGTCAGTTCCGACATGACTTTCCATACCAGAAGCGCCGAGCCATGAAAGACACTGACCACTGGTGCACCACGACTAGGGCCCTGTAGGGGAGTTCCTAACCCTAGAAATCAGTTCACAGAGAGGGGAGGATGGGTGGGGGGGCAAGGAATCTGTAACTAACCTATGTCTCTTACAGATACATCGTTACTGAAGGTAAGTAACGTGTTCATCTGAAAGAGACAGTTAGTTATAGATTCCTTACCTTGAATAGATACCCCAGCAATACCAGCCCCGGAGTGGGGTTTGTGAACCAAGTTCACACTAGAAAGTCCTGGAGGACAGAATGGGCAAAATAGCGTCACTCCGGACTTGACTATCCAAGCAGTGATGTCTGGATGAACATGTGCATAGATGCGCACGTTGCCGCCTGGCAGATATCAATGAGTGGGACTCCACGTGACAATGATGAGATCCCATGGACTCATCTGTAGGAGGGCGACCATTTCAAACTCTGTTTAACTGTACTTACGTGGACTTAACCCTAAGCACGGTTTACTCATTTGTATCAGTGCGATATGTGACGAGGTGACTGAACTACGACTCGTCACTAGATGACGTCATTCGGTAGTTCTCAGTCTTCTCGCGCTATCTTGAGCACACCTCTCGGGTTTACGTGGCATGACTCGTAAATCTTTACACTTGGGAGAACAGGCCGGTGCTATTGCAGTTAGATACCAGCTCTCATAGGGGCATGACTCCATGGACTCACCTGTAGGAGGGCGATTACATAATATTCTGTTCAATGGAAGCACGGTGAACCTATTCACATCAGGGTCAGACGTGGCGAGTTGACTGAACTACAACTCGTCACTCTGTGACGTCACTTTGTAGTTCTTGGTCTTCTCGCGGTATCTTGAGCATACCTACCTATGCACACCAATGATTTTTTTATAAATTCTTAACTTTGGGAATACAGATCGGAACATGTACAGCTACATACAAGCTCTTAGAGGGACAGGATCACACACTAGACCAAGTACGACTAACACACTGATTATGATCACATGATCTGAGAACGTCCCGGAAGCCATCGGTCCCTGTATGACGGGACTCCGCCCCTCTGTAAATCAACTTAAGCTGCGTCTCGGCACAAATCACTGCCTCCCCCCTGACTTGGCACCTACGACTGAGGCAACGACAGACAGGTCAGAGCTTATGATCCTGATAGTCGAAATTTGACACTCAGAGTCGGGCTCTATCAAGGGCAATACTGAGTGTTTGCTAAACACCTCGCCGGTTTTTATGCTTGTACCCACTCGGTGTATTTGGACATACCCGTTTTTGCTAAACCGGTATTACCATCTGTTTAAAGTTTTTATCTTCATGTTCAGCGTGTATGCTCTGTAGATTAGCATTAATAGACATACCCCGAGCTGTCCAGATGTTTGTAAACACTATTCTAGGAACAGGAGCAGTCCAGTCTGTAAGAGTAGTTACACCAACACGGACGTGGGTGTAACTCGTTTTTAGTTAAGCAATCTACAACAAAAGGTCCTTAAATTGCATGAAGGTTCATTTGTTAAGTAATTTTACTTCTGCTTCCTGTGGTATTTACTGCATATTATTGATGTATAATAACTCAATCAGCGTGACTAGGCACAATGATAGATAGTTGAGTGCCGACCTATGAGTACTATTGAGAGAGTTGACATTCGCGGTGTGGCTTCAGTGGAAACATGAGAGGCTCTAGGAGCAATTTTGTTTTACTCACCACACCCCATACTTCTCTCCCTTAGAGCGGGGCCTCTGTCTTCCTGAGCAGGGTCCAGAAGAGGTGAGGTTTATTCCCCGGCCAAACTGGGTGAGTGCTAAATCAAAGAAATGTTTTTTTACGTAGTAAGACACCGCTGCTATGTATCTTATACTGAGAGCCTTGTGTTTGTCTTTTGTTTTATAGATGTGACACTACTCCAGTTTTTGACACGGGTGGAATCTATGATGGACTAACTTGTCCACGTATAACCTTTTTTCTGTTTTCACCTTTATTGGTAGGACACTTACTATAGCAGTAGCAATCTCTTAAAGAACAGAGCCCCTGAAGAAAGCCAGTGGAACCTCTTTTTCCTAGTGGCTGAAACATGTTGGCCTTGTCTGGATAGTAGCCGATATTTGTTTAGGGATGCCCCAATTCCTTTTTGCACTGTTCTTGTTTTTAATTAGACGGTGAAATAAATGTTTAAATAAAATGTAGCAACCTATGTTCTCTATTTTATCTTTCACACAAATCACTTTCCTTTGCACTGCACACATTCCCATACTTTGTCATTTATCTCTTGGTCAGTACAGTGTGTGTGGGTTTGACCCACTGAGATCTTATGACAACTAGGGTGTGAAAACTGTCCCAATGATCGAGGGACATTCCACCCCATGTTTTCTGGATGACCAGATGAGAATATAGATCATCGCAAGACATTTGATGGGAATCCAACACTGTTTCTTTTGTGGGTCTCGCCGACACACACATGTGCTCACGGTTTAGTTACATTAGTATGCACCTTCATAACTCAGTAGCTGTATGGTGTTCAGACACCAATAACTGAATTAATAGCAGTTACGATTCGAGTAGGATCTGGTATACCTGACTCTTAGGTATAGATTCTTGGTTCTCTGTTGTTTGTATGACTCCACGTGACAAAGCAGTAGTTACTGCCGTAGCCCTAGTCGAATGAGAACACAGCTACACTAGAGGTTACTTTTTCACTAAAGCATAAACAATTTATATACACAAGACAACCCATCTAGAGATGGTGCACTTTTGGACAGCCCAACATTTTTTGACACCTACATAGCCAATGAAGAGTTGTTCGTCCACCCGGAGGTCTTTGTGCGGTAAAGGTAGAAGGGAAGCACACATTTTGGGTTCAGACAGTAGAGTCTCTCCTCCTCCTTGGAAGGGTGCGGAGGTGGGGAAAAGGAGGGCAGAGTGATAGTTTGTCCTATGTGAAAAGGTGTAACTACTTTAGGAAGAAACAAGGGTCTTGTCCTAAGCACCACTTTGTCCAGATGTACAGAGAAGAAAGGGGACTTAGAAGAAAGAGCCTGAAGCTCACTCACTGTGATAGCTGGCAGCAAGAAAGGCAGTATTCAGAGTGAAGAGCCTGAGAGGACAGTTGTGAAGAGGCTCAAAAGGAACACACATAAGGTAAGTCAAGACAAGGTTCAAGTCCCACTGGGGCATTATGAAAGGAGATGGAAGAAAGAGGTGAATAATGCCCTCAGAGAAACTATTTACAATAGGGGATTTGAATAAAGAGGGCTGATCTGGTAGCTGAAGAAAAGCAGATATGGCTGCCAGATAGCCTTTAAGAGTGCCCAGAGCAGAGCCCTACTAGGCCAAAGAAAGAATGAACAAGAGAACCTCAGAAAGAGGATCAGAGAGGGGATCCCCAGCCTTTGCTGAGCACCATGCCACAAACTTGTTCCATCAACGGGCGTATAACGTCTTAGTGGAGGGACGCCTGGCTGCCAAAATGACTTTACAGACTTCAGGCAGAAGGCCAAAAGCTGTCAACTGTCACTGCTCAATCTCCATCTAAGGAGGTGGAGACTGGACAGGTTCGGTGGAGGACAGTCCCCTATTACTGCGACTGAAGAGCTCCTTGAAGGGGCAGTCTGATCAGAGGTTCAATGGCCATGCTCAGGAGCAATGGATACCAGATTCTTTGTGCCCAGTCTGGACCCACAAGAATGACTTGGGCCTGGTCTCGTTTGATCTTCTTCAGCACCCGGGGCAAAAGTGGTACAGGTGGAAAGGCGTACAGGAGGCCGCAGTTTCACTTGTGAAGAAAAGCGCCACCGAGCGAGTGCTGCCTTAAAAACTGCAACGCGCAAAACTGCTGACATTGCACCTTCTCTTGAGTGATGAACAGATCTAACCAAGGCTCTCCCCAACACTGAAAGAGACCTGGCTCCACCTCTGAATGAAGACTAAATTTGTGGTTCACCAGGAATCGACAGCTGAGTTTGGCTGCCCTGGCGCTCAGAGAACATGTCAGGTGTTGAACACTGCCCTGATGTTCCAGCCATTACCAAAAGCGAAGAGCCTCTTGACATAGGGTCCACGACCCCACCCTGCCCTGTTTGTTGCAGTACCACATGACAGTGGTTGTGTCTGGGAACACCTGCACTGCCTTCCCCTTGAGGGAGGGAAGGAATGCCTTCAGTGCAAGATGAATCACCCAAAGCTCCAGAATGTTGATGTGGAGCCCGGACTCTGCTGCAGACCAGCGGCCTCTGATCTCCGCCTCTCCCATGTGGCCGCCCCACCCCTGAAGTGATGCATCTGACACCACTGTGAACTCTGGTTGGAGAAGGGAGAGGAATCTGCTGTTGACCCAATCCTGGTTTGTTAACCACCACTGCAATTGGTTTGCAAGGCCCTCCGAGATCTGGACGCGATTGGAAAGATTCCCCTGATACTACGCCCACTGGAACTTCAGGTACCACTACAGATCCCGCATATGCCACCTGGCATGATCTACCAGCAGGATGCAGGAGGCCATGGGGCCTAGCAGCTCTAGGGTCATTCTCACTGAAATCTAGGACAGAGGCTGGAATATCGGTATAATAGCCCGAATATCCCAGACTCGCTGCTTGGGAGAATAAGCCTGAAACTGCACTGCATCCAGGACAGCTCAAATGAAAAGGAGCGACTGAGAGGGAGTCAGGTGTGACTTTTACAAGTCAATAGTGAACCCCCAGGGAATGCAGGAGGCCCGCCGTAGTCTGGAGGTGGGAGAAGACAGCCTGGGGCGAGCCCGCCTTCAAAATCCAGTCGTCAAGATAGGGGAAGACTGCAACACCTGATCTGCGCAGAAGAGCTGCCACCACCGCCATCACTTTTATGAATACCCAAAGGGGAGCATGGTGAACTCAAAATGCTTGTGCCTCCCGTGAACCATAGGTAGCGTCTGTGGCTGGCAGGACGTGAATATGGAAGTAGGCGTCGTGCAAGTCCAACGCCACCATCCAGTCTCCAGGGCAGAGGGCAGACAGGAGCTGACCCAACATGAGCATTTTGAACTTCTTTTTCCAGCAGAATCTGTTTAGGGCACTGAGGTCTAGGATAGGACGCAGGCCTTTGTCCTTCTAGGGCACCAGAAAGTAGCGGGAATAGCAACCACAACCTACTTCTGGCCCAGTGACCCTTTGGATTGCACCCTTGGCCAAGCAAGCTGAAACTCCTTGCTGGAGAAGAGCCAAATTATCCTCCGACGTGCGATCGAAAGATGGTGGCATGGAGGGAGGGGTAGTCGGAAAAGGGTGGGAGTAGGCCCTTCGGACAATCTGCAAAACCCACCTGTCTGACATGATGGTTTGCCACTGGGGAGGTGATGGCAAATCCTGCCAACCACAGGCCGTTGATGACCCTGAAAGGTCTGACTAGGAAGGTTTGGAGGCTGCTCAAGGGGGGGGAAAGGGTGGATTAGCCCGCACCCCTATGGCTCCCAGACCTGCAAGGTCACTGGGTCCCATGTCCACTGCCATGCAGAGGCTGGGCAGCCTGCGTGGACCGGTGGCTAGGCTGGGCCAGCTGTGGTACGTTGCCCCTTCTGTAGCCATAAAAAGGGCAAAAAGCAGACTGTGGTGGGAGGACGCAGCGAAGTCCAAGGATTTGGCCACAGCTCTAGAATCCTTCAAGCGCTTCAGCGCTGAGTCTGCCTTGGCACCAAAAAGGTGACGGCCATCAAAGGGCATGTCCAGCACGGTTGCCTGGATGTGAGAAGCTGGCTTGGTCGATGGTGTACACTTATGCAAGTGGGCAACTTGCACCAATAAAGACAACCCCTATGGTGATTTTATTGGTCTTAGACAACCTTAAAAAGCTCTCTAAGAGGTAGCTGTGGCGAGCAGCCTTGAGGCTTAGTCCAGAAGGAGTGTAAAGCACTTGCATAAGTGTTTTACCACAGCATAATCTTATAGATATAGATTAAGTGAAAAAGAACAACACAGTGTATTTATAAAAATATGTATCTATTATAAGACACTCACTAACATGTACAGATGTCTCCTAGCTTGAGATATACACAATACTTTTCAATAGAAACAGGTAAGTAACACGTAATACATAGTGATCACCAGGGGGAGACCAAACCATTTGCTAAAATAGTTTTATGCGAACCATGACTCAAGTCAAGACTATACCCAGAAGACGTGGAAGTGCCAGGGACCCAAGGAACCACCCAAGGTAAGTAACCAGGAGCCCCCCATAGAGGCCCTGTGCAGAGTGGGAAGACGACCATAGGATCAATGCAAGTCAATGGGTAAGTCGCGGTTGCAATTTTAAAGAAAAATGACCTTTCGCAGTGGACCCTGAAGAAACCCTGTGGAAGAGAGAAAGTGGAAGGTGGATACAGGAGCCAGGATACCTACACCAAGGAATTTGGGAAGTGGCGTCAGAAACCCCCGTGGAACTCAATGGAGGACTTAAAAAAATGCAACTACTTGAGAAGGTGAAAGTGTCCGGTGGAACCCAAAGGTGGATTCAAGATGTGAAGAACCTGCAAGCAGAGGGGACAGAGTCTATGCCACTCATGAGTGACCAGGAGGCATGGAAGACGAATGCCCACTGATGTCGAGTGTTGCAGGAGAGCTGACGGTGACCTTCAAACTGCAGCTGTATGAACCAGGAAACGTTGGGGAAGACCAGGAGCCGTAAACGAGCTGTCCCACGTAGGATGTCGAGAGTTGAGGGATCGGTGTCTGGCGGAAGCACATACAAGCCATGGCAACTGCAAGCAATGTGGAAGTTGATGAAAGCATAATTTCGGGACCAGTAAGGTAAAGGAGACTCACCAGAATCAGGGGTGTCAGAGCAGACCCAGAGCAATGAGAGGAACCCAGGGAATTCAAAGATGACCCTCAAGAGGACCCACAGGACGGAGGCACTGGAGTCGAAAGAGGACTTGAATCAGCTCACCAGAGATGGAAGCCCTCGGTGCAAGTGATGTATTGAGGACGAAGATCTTAGTCACAGGAGATGCTTGAGATTGGGGCTTCTTGGAGCCTGAAGATCTTGGTGTCAGAAAGTTGGCCCTGCTGCTTGTCCACTCAGATTTCATAACCCAATGCAGGTCTTGCATTTACCACCTTACATAGTTGTGTAGCAGGGTTTCCGTTCTCCCACAGAACTGTGCATAGAGATCTAGAACCTCAGTGAGTTAGGATGATCCAAAACTCATCTCAGTGTCAGAAATCCCCTTACCTAGCTAGCTACAGTGTCTCATGGATCATTATGGAATGATCCATGTCTTAGACAAACCAGAACATGAACTTTAGAATACCTCAGGAATCGTGGAACACATGAACACTCTTTCGTTATATAATCATTTCAAACCAAAACTGAGAGTCAAAGAACACAAGTGCAAGTTTGAAATATTTATTATTCAATGCAAAGTTCTCAAACGCAGTATCTTGTATAATACCAAAATGCAGATTATAAAAATCAGAGTCAGCAGCATAGTCACTAATCCATAGTAAGCAAAAGGTGCTAGCATGTTATAATGCAAATTCTATAGAAATCTATATCACCTATATTTCGCGCACCCTATCTAGCATATCATTTTATATCTAAGAAGGTCTCATTCGGGCTTTAGCAGGGCGGCCCCATACCTCTCAATGTCAGTAGGAGCAGATCACATCAACAGCTACCAGCTCTCTTCATGCGCAGCACCAAGTGTCTACGTTCATTCCGTGTAACTCTATCTTAAACCCGCGTAGAGCCCAAAATGTTGGCATCAACATTATTTGTGTTATGTCTAATGTGGTGCGAGGATCAGGCCTCCCAGCAACCTTGTGTTAGGTTAATTTTAGAGTGTGCAGCTCTCAGTGTGCAGACAGTTGTACCAAGTGTACCAGGCAAAGCTGATAGCATAGAAATAACATATTATTCTCAAATAAACCACCTCACCGCTTCTAGGGTGAAAGCGACAACAACAAGTATGTGTCGTGTGCAAAACTGAAGCCGAAGGAAAAAAGGCTGTTTAAACATGTAATGCACTCATGCTAACTTAACGCAATATATGTAACGAAGTATCCATATGACACCCCCCCATTGGTCCGAGCACCGTCAAACATAAGGGAAAAGGCAATACTAAATCAGATACAAAAATTGAAAGCAAAGTTCAATAATCTTGAGCTAAAATAAGCTAAAAATATGTATGAATGAATATGTATGAATGCCTACAGTGGCCTCAAGTCTAAAAATAAAAACAAAACTTTCGAACCAAAAGTTATTCGCCAGGTCTCAAAAATATGAAATGTAGGACCAGGCTGCATCAATCCAAATGTCTGTAAGAGAAAAAACAAGGCACTTATTCGATATCCAAAGTCATGTGCCACATTGACGTTATCCTCAGCGACATCACGTGATTGAATTCTCCATCAGCTGAACACAGTTCATCCCTCCAATTCAGTGAGGGGAAAGTCATATTTCACAACAAAGCACTCCTCCCAGGCATGTCATGATTGGAAAGTATATGCAAAGAAAGTTGCAACAGCCTCCAGTATGAAATCACTGCCATCATCCGAAAATAGTTCAGCAATCCAATTCAGCAATGGGAAAGAACATACGTGCTCCTCCAGCATCGGATCCTCCTGTAACGCCAGAGGACAACTCGGTGGGTTCACCAGATCGCTGTGTGTCAGAAAGGCATCCGCCGCTGCAGAGATCTCCCATTGGCCCAGAACTCCATTTATCGCTGCCAAGGCCATAACTCTTTCGCCAGAACAGATCAGCTCATGAGCCACCACGGGACGCATTAGTTGATCAAAATCGACGTCAGGAGCAGTCTTCAAGCATAGGCACAAATCAATGGCCCAATCGAACTCGCAGCTCAGGCAGTGAAACACAGGTTGGACACACGTGAAGTCGGTGAACCGAAATGACAATCTATAGGCCGTGCTTAAAGCTGCAAGCGGCAAAGTTCCATAGTAATTGAGCATCCGATTACGGCACAGTGTCAGGAGGCGTTGAACGGCGTCTTGCGCAGGATGGGCATCCATGTTTTATGAAGAAAAACACCAACAGAATGCCTGCGGCTACAGCCAGCAACACAGGTAGTCCACCAAACAAACTCGAAAAAATAGTGTGGAAAAACGTGGGAATGATACCAAAAACTTTTTCAAACGTAGTCACGAGGCCACTGCTTACTAATTTAAAAAAATGTGCAAGCCCAGTCGTTGAAGAAGCATTACAAATCTGGTGTACCAGCTCGCAGAAATGAAACGGCAAATCAGTATTTAAAAGCGCCTGCACCTCTGTGCGGGTGTTAGCTATGTGAAGGACATAAGTTTCCCGGGCCGAACTCAGGGTCACTTGTTTTTGAGACAAAAGGGCCCTTATTCTGCTTAAACCATTGAATCTTGCTTCCAAGGTTGGAATCCGTGGCCAGATGGAGACATCTGAAGACCCATGCGTGGGTGGGTATAGAACATTCTTGCAGCACACCACACGCTCTGATACAGTTACCACATAAGCCACACCAATTAATAAACCACAACATAATTCGTTGTTTAAAAGCAAATAACTACCATTAGCTAATAATGTGAATGTGGGAACCACTGCTGGAACTGGCGTGCCCTTTAAAACACATGCTAAATTTGGGCGGTCCTGATTACAAGAACCGTGTAACTGAATGTGTCTGCATATTAATGAATGGTCAGGTGACTGTGTGCATTCCTCACCATTAAGATTCACTTCTTTTCCATCCTTCAGACATCTGTATGTGTATGGTAATGACCATGCCTCATGTAGGAATGCATTGCCTAGTGGTTCATATCGTCCTATAGCAATTTTGTATCGGTAAGTCTGACTTTGGACATGAATTTCTGTTTCACTTTAAAATAAAACGACTCAGGATTTGATTGATTAAAATCTGTAAAATATAAGTATTTTCCCAGAAATGTACTCGAGCTCCCTTGCAAAGGCGCAGGACAATGTTCCCACTGTGTGTAGTTTACCGGAACCCTCACGGAACTCGTTTTGTGTAAGAAATGATTCCCATAATGTTGATAGCAAAACAAATCACCATAATTAACAGAATCCAAGTATAAATCCTCAGCATCGAAGGCAGCATAATATTTCAAATCAGAGAACAATGCTTCTACGGCCTGAAGATCCCAATCATCAGAACGAATATTTTGCTTAATCACATCTCCCATGTTTACTCTAAGCACATTAGGAACATTAATAACTTCTGTGGGGCCATGTATCTGAAACCTAACCGCATCCCACACAATCCCATCAAGGACAGGCCAAGCAGTAATCTCTACTGAATGTAAGTCTCTCTTTAGTCTGTGTGCTGAATGTGAGGAGGAAAGAGGGGCCAATGTTCCATTAAGGTACCGAATTCCTGTTCTTTCTTTCACATAATGGCCATCGATCAGGCGGAAAAAATAAAACACAAAACCAATTGACATAAAAAGATAAAATGAAAATAGTATCAGCCAAATGTATGTCCAAGGTGGAATTAAAAAATGTTTTTTAAACAACGTGGCATATTTTGCAATAGTCGATGGTTTCTTTGAAAGTTCCGAATCAGAGTCAAAAGAGAATCTGGATTGGTTAGCCAAACGAGCATGTAAATCGGACATAGATAAATCAGCAGGATCTGCATAGGTCACCTCATCAATGTTAGTAACAGGAATAGTATTTAATAAAGGACTGGATATGGCAGGCATCTCGAGGGACACCTCCTGATCTGCACCAGATGTAATAGCCAGCACAGAGTGCCTCACCATGGAAGGACAGGATACAGCCGGTGTCATGCTATGAAGAATCGGCCACCCTGTGTGTCTTGACATTGTCAATAGAAATAAATCTGTTTTCTTTACGACCTGGAAGTGGTGGTAAAATGACTGTTCTTGTGCCCTTCACTCCAAGGACCCGAACCGGCGCTCGATATGAGGGACCAAACTCTTTTTTGTTATCGATCTTCTCTCGAACCAGTTCTCCAACTTGGGGTAGCCAGCCAACTACCGGGATCTGCAACGCATCATCCGACGTGGAGGGCAAGTGTTCCTTTGCAAGACTGTCTCTGGTCTTTTGTAGATCCTGTAAAACATTGCAATGTTCATCTACGTCAAAGGCCGCGGCCTGGGCCTGGCAGTCTGCACCATCAAGGTCAGGGACGTACATCTTGATACCAAAGTGCATTTCGTATGGGGTCCGCCCACCCAGAGACCTTCTAGGGAGATTATTAAGCGCACGCTGCACGCCATAGAGGTGGGTCAGCCAGTTTCTACCAGTGCCTATAACACGGGCTGTCAAAGATTGCTTTAAGTCGCGGTTCATTCTTTCTACTACAGAATTGCCCTCAGGCCTGTAGGGACTCGAAAACTTCACCTGTACTCCCAACGAAACCATAGCATCCTTATATGCCTTAGAGGCAAAAGCCGGACCCTGGTCCGAATGGAAAGCACCACAAGCAAAGATTCCCACAAAGACACGCAAATCCTTAATGACAGTTCGCGAATCAGCGCTTCGATGCGGCCATACCCATACAAAGCGTGTGCATGAATCAACTGCTACTAAGATGTATTTATACGCAGTATCAGAAGAAAAAGGACCGCAGTGATCCAAATAAACACAACCAAGTGGTTTATTAGAGATGTACAACTGTGTCTGAGGCGGACGCGCAGCAGTAGAAGGCTTGATCTGCTGACAAATGTCACACATAAGGACATAATCGCGCGTCTGTTTGTACAGTCCCCACCACCAGAACCTCTGTTGTAGCTGAGATACAGTGGCTGAGACGCCCGCATGCGCAGACGCCACACCTTCATGAGCCGCTGTAATCAGAGAAGCTCTGCGATCCGAGTTGGGAACTAGACGCTCTCCAACTTCAGGAATTTTCACATAAGGAACCTTATCGGGACTTAAGTGGTATGTGTACTTCGAAGGGAACCCCGCAGGATATTTACCTCCCTTCTCCGTGGCAGCAACAGCCGCCAAGATGTCATCATCTATTTTGCTTTTGGACCTCGTGACTGCTGCAACTAAGTATTTCGATACCGCTGACTTCGCTGCTTCATCAGCAAGCGAGTTGCCAACAGCGTGGACCCCCACGCGCTGGTGGCCAAGAGTATGAATCACAAACACGAGCGGCAGTTTCTCTTTAAGTTCCGCCACTCGGACCCAGATAGTTTTATGTTTTATTGTGCTACCCTTGGAATCACGAAAATCATTCTGAATCCAAAAGAACAAGTTCTCATTGTAAGACTGGACACAGTAGTAAGAATCACTTACGATTAAAGTCGTCACACTAGGATCAGCGTACTCCAATGCGAGCATAAGAGCACGGAGCTCTGCTAATTGTGCGGTGCAGTCTCCTAGTATTTGCGTGTGCACGACACTGGACTTGAACTCATCGTTCACCATGGCACCGACCACAATGGCGCAAGCGGAAACGTAGGCATGTTTAGAGCCATGCGCAACCTGCGCCGAACCATCCGTGTAAATGATACAATGGAAATCCTCCAACGGCCGCATTGCTAAAGGAGCAGGATGAACAAATTCATACTGTAAATACTCCTGCGACCGTAAAGCGGCGTCAAAAATAAACGTGACATCCTGAGATGTCAAGGATGTTGCCCACTAAATCCACCGAGGGTGCAAAGCTTTAGAATTCGGTACACTGGCTTTCGTGACCGCCTCCAAGGCAGGACACGGGGTAACAACCAACATGCGCTTTCCCTGCGACAGGGCACGTTCTTTAAGAATTGCCATCTGCACAGCCGTTAAAACTTTCTCCACAGTGGAAAAACGCAGTTCAGCCGAAGTGTACAAGTGTGACTTGTAAGCAATAGGTACAGTATCCCCCTCATTAAAAGTCAGGTACGTGAAACCCACCGTCCCAGGGATAATTCTTATCACCAGGTTGGTTTGGTTATCACGAGTCTGTAAGTAGTCAGAAGCGAGCATATCAGCCTGCAAAGACTGCAGAACGGCTGAATGCTCAGGCAGCCAGCATGATTTGGAAAAAGATGGTTGTACCAAGGCATATAAAGGCTTGATACGCTGGGCATATTCCAGAATGTATGTCCTCCCGAAATTTAAAAAACCCAGTAAAGACTGTAATTTTTTCAGCGTTGTCGGAGAGCGTAACTGCGCGCATTTCTCCAGGAATTGAGGAGCCAACCCCTTTCCTTCGTGGTTAAGTTCATAACCCAGAAACAACACTGTGTACTCCGCAATGTGTGATTTTGCAAAGTTAAACTTGTAACCCATGTCTGCAAAGTTACAAATTATGCTGTTTACTCGACACAGATGCACCCAAAGTTCGTCGTCTGTGAGATAAATGTCATCCACATACGAACATGCAACTGGATCGAAACTCTCCAAAAGAGAGACTATGCGGGCGGAAAACACTCCAGGACTATTCTTATAGCCCATTGGGAGTCGTTTAAACATTTTCTGTACGCCGCCGCACGTAAAACTGGTCCATTGGGAACTTAGACCATCTAATCTATGTGCATAAAAACCATTGGAAATGTCAAGCGTGGTTTTGAACCGTTTACGCTCAAGACTATTTACTAGGGCAGAGCCGTGAGTATTCTGTACTGCACAGTTACGGCAATGCGAGTTCAAATGCTGGTAATCCAAAACCAGACGATATGAGCCGTCCGGCTTGTTAACAGTAAAAAGGGGATTATTCATTGGTGACACACACGTTTCAATTACACCTTGATATTCCAATTGTTCAAGGATAGCCGCGACCGAAGCTTTAGCTTCACGCCGTATGGGATACTGGGGTTGTGGCTGCGGCTGTGACCGTAAAGGAATCTCATGGCTAGGGGACAATTTATCCCAGCCACACTGATTTCGGTACACAGCCGGCGCAAGCGCCAGAGCCCACTCTTCTGCAAAATGCAGCGCTTCCACTCTCGATACAGTGTGCGCGAAACTGGGGAGGATCACCTCCTCCCCTCGCGGAGCTGCGAGAACAAAAGGTGGGGGCCAGTCAGCCTCCGAAAGCAAAATGTCATACGTATCCGAAAGATTTTCCCAAAATACCCCTTTTACAGTTCGCTGCATGTCACCTTCAATTAACAGGACAATTTCAAAAAGTCTTTCAGGGGGAGCAACATGTGTATCAGCTGTTTCAATCACAATAAAAGTCTCAGTCGCTGTCACCTTCAACAGTGGACGGAGGGCCTCTCTCACTATGGTAATCTCTGCCGCGCTGTCCAGCAAGGTCAGAGCCCACGTCAGATTCCGAAGCCGCGTTCTCACTATCTGGGGCATATCGATGCGCCGTTAAGGCTGCGACTTTC
The DNA here is from genome assembly GCF_964263255.1 of Lissotriton vulgaris. Lineage (NCBI taxonomy): Eukaryota > Metazoa > Chordata > Amphibia > Caudata > Salamandridae > Lissotriton > Lissotriton vulgaris. Next base: position 2,022,044,255 of record NC_141691.1, on the reverse strand, counting down.
TTCTTGGCAAACTGCGGTCTCTTTGGCGTAGAGTCGTCCCGCTGATCCCCTTCACTTCGCGTGCGGGGCTGGCCACGTCCTTGCTGGCCACCCCTGCCCCTGCCGCCCCCTCCACCACCGGTTGACGGAGCCGATGAGTCCTGAAAGGAACGAGGAGAGCGTTTGTCAGAAGCCTGAAATCTCTCAGGCGATTTAATCGTCGCGCGATCGCGCAAATCATAAACTCGATCTGACTGCGCAGGCTGTGAAGGCGTAGGACTAGAAACCTGTGTCTGCTGTTGTTGTTGCTTACCCTGATTCTTCTTTTTAGGCCAATTTTGTTTTTTGGACTTGGGTTGTTCACCCGTTTCCGAAGACTGTCCCTGGGGCTGCTTCTTCTCTTTTTCAGAAAAAGCTTTTAAAGCCTTAGAAGTGCGGCCAACCATTTTATAAGCCGCCACAATAATTCTTGCCAGCTGACGGGGTTTCTCGGCATCAGGAATTAACGCCAGAGCATTGGCCACCTGAAAGTTCACTGCATCCCCCTTGACATTTGCAAGGATAAGACCGCAAACCGTCTCAAACGAGCCGCTCAGGCGCATACCCAATTCAACCGCCGACTCCGGTCCGTGATCATCCTGAACACGTTTAAGGACCGCAGAAAGGTTTGACACAGACGGGGTGCCATAGCACCTCGAGTAAACCGCTGCAAAAGTCTTACCCCATGTTTCACAGTCAGCAAGTTCAGGGGCTAAATCTTTCGGTAAACTAAGCGTAAGAATCCGGTGTTTTTCACCCGGAGTCGTATTAGGAAACACAGCCTCCAGCTGGTCGAATTTCTCGGCAAGCCAGTAAGGAAAATCATCCTTATTCTCTGGCTTTCTGCCCATAACGGAATTCACCAAGACAGGACTGATTTTCAAACCAGCCTGTTCTGCCCGAAGCTGCGCCCCTGCGGGGACTGCGCCATGAATATTACGACCAATGTAATGAACAAGCGCTCTAATCACTCCAACCGCGACATCATGAAGACGCCGCAGGTCAGCTACACTACAAGTAGCGCGATTAGGGTGAGGAGTAAATCCACCCAAAGCGGGCCAATTTGTGCCCGGAATGGACAAAGGACCTAACCTCGGAACCGTTAAAGAATGGGGTAGGACGCCACCAAACCAAACTCCGTGCTGCCAAGCATCGATAGGTACTTCCAGTGCCCTGTACGGAGCATAAGCCGCCGGTACAGCCGAGGCAGTGTATGAATGATAGACACCCAAATTAGCGTCCACTTCCGGAAATGTCTCCCAGGAATAAAACAATTCGTACGGGTACGCATGTTCCGCACTCACCACCAGAACCACAGCCAAGCCTTCCGCAGGTACATTATATGCCCGCAAGTGGTCGCGAACCGCGACGCGGCTATGCTGCGCTATGTCCACGGCCATGTTAGCACAGGAAGTGAAAAAGAGACAAAGAGCACTACGTAGCACAACTGGGTAGCAATTCAAAGAAACCGTTTTTAGAAAAATTCAAGCTTGAAAAGACCTATTTAAAAAATAGGTAGGTTTTTCCGACACCACCGTTTACCGGAAACGGGAATGAAGGTGTCAAGGTTTGAATGATATACTACTCGAGTGTCATGAAATAAGGCCAACCAAACCGTTGGGCGCCATGTAGCAGGGTTTCCGTTCTCCCACAGAACTGTGCATAGAGATCTAGAACCTCAGTGAGTTAGGATGATCCAAAACTCATCTCAGTGTCAGAAATCCCCTTACCTAGCTAGCTACAGTGTCTCATGGATCATTATGGAATGATCCATGTCTTAGACAAACCAGAACATGAACTTTAGAATACCTCAGGAATCGTGGAACACATGAACACTCTTTCGTTATATAATCATTTCAAACCAAAACTGAGAGTCAAAGAACACAAGTGCAAGTTTGAAATATTTATTATTCAATGCAAAGTTCTCAAACGCAGTATCTTGTATAATACCAAAATGCAGATTATAAAAATCAGAGTCAGCAGCATAGTCATAGTAAGCAAAAGGTGCTAGCATGTTATAATGCAAATTCTATAGAAATCTATATCACCTATATTTCGCGCACCCTATCTAGCATATCATTTTATATCTAAGAAGGTCTCATTCGGGCTTTAGCAGGGCGGCCCCATACCTCTCAATGTCAGTAGGAGCAGATCACATCAACAGCTACCAGCTCTCTTCATGCGCAGCACCAAGTGTCTACGTTCATTCCGTGTAACTCTATCTTAAACCCGCGTAGAGCCCAAAATGTTGGCATCAACATTATTTGTGTTATGTCTAATGTGGTGCGAGGATCAGGCCTCCCAGCAACCTTGTGTTAGGTTAATTTTAGAGTGTGCAGCTCTCAGTGTGCAGACAGTTGTACCAAGTGTACCAGGCAAAGCTGATAGCATAGAAATAACATATTATTCTCAAATAAACCACCTCACCGCTTCTAGGGTGAAAGCGACAACAACAAGTATGTGTCGTGTGCAAAACTGAAGCCGAAGGAAAAAAGGCTGTTTAAACATGTAATGCACTCATGCTAACTTAACGCAATATATGTAACGAAGTATCCATATGACGGTTGACAAGGAGTATGCACGAGACTAAGAAGTCTCAAAGCTACCCTCACCTTCATTGAGGATCAAGCCTGAAATATCGGGCTCACAGTCAGACTATTTCCAACTTGTTACTGGTGAGGAATAACCCTCCACTCCACATGTCCTGGATCTACCCAATGATTTTCATGAACAACCAAGAGGTGCTGCGGATGCCGAGAACGAGAAAAAAAAAATTGATAATGCTTGTGGCCAAACGTAGACAAATGCCTGTGAAACTGCCAGGCGGGTATATAAAATTACGTGCCCTGTAAGTGCAAGGACACCATGCAGTAGCTCCTGGACCGGAGCCGATTTGATCTGAACCAAAGTGAGCCTTTTGAATTTGCCCTTTTTCAGGGGTCAGAGTTCCAAGGTAGTCCTGAGGTCCACATACTTTTTTGGGACAAGTAAAATGCAAGAATAACAACTGCCAACTTTCTAGGATTTCAGCAGGTTCTCTATGGCCCAACTGAAGAGGAGCAGGCATACCTCCTGCAGTAGGATGGACAGATGTTATGCTGAAAATCATTACGGAGCAGGAGGAATACTTGATGAGAAAGAAAGAAAAGGTATGGTCTACCCGGTTCAAATAATTTGCCAGACTTATGAAGGAAAAAGGGATCTGCTTTCATGGTTACCCCCACTTTGAGCCTGTTGTCAGTGTGTTTTTGAATGTAATCTGCTGGGATTCTGTTAATCAGGACCCCAGCAACTGTGATCTCTCCCCTAAATTCACTCTGGTAAGTACTTTGGTACATCTACAATTGGTTAATGTTGCACCATTACAAATCCCTAGTTCATGGTACTAACGTACAAAGGGCATAGGTACAGCAGGGGTCTCCCATGGGCTGCAGCATGTATTGTGTAACCCTGGGCAAAGCACTACGCTATGCTCGCGTAGTTTGCGAAGTTTACACTACTTCGCACTATGCGAATTGCACATAGCACAGTGCAAACACTCTTAGCATAGTGCAGCAAGTCAGTTTTTGCTTGTTCGCAGTCCTTAACATTAAGTTGGCGACCGCGAGCAAGCAAAATGACATCCCGGCGAGACTTTTTCATCATTCGCGATCAGCAACATCAAATTGCCGATCGCGAGCGTGGAAAATAAACCTCCCGGCGAGATTCTCAACTTGGGGAGGTCAGGTTTCTCATTGCAAGTGGTCGCATATGCTCGCGACCGCTCGCAATGAAAAACTACTAGGCCGCGTTGAGAAAGCTGCCGCTCGAATAAAAATCTACTCGAGCGGCAGTAAAAGACAGCTTGCACAGTGCAAGATGCCGTTTTCAATGATTGCACAGTGCGGCCAAGCATCCGGCACTGTGCAATCATTGCGAACAGCGCACTACGCAGTTCGCGTAGTGCTAATCTTAGCTCGCATAGTGCGAAGTGCACTTCACGTAGCTACGTGTAGCACTGTTCGCGAACTACGCCCAGGCTTAGTATTGTGCCACCCAGAGGAGTCCACTTAAACTCTGACTACAGACCTGCCATTGAAGCCTGTCTGGGATGGTGCTTGTATCTATCACGACAGATATATGTTTCCTTATATCTGAGGTCACTTCACTTGAAACCTATAAGTCACCCTTATGGAAGCCCTTTCAGTCCTGAGGGCAGGGTACTTGGTTGCAAGTGTGAGGGTGCTTCTGCATGAACAGGACACCACTGCAAAACCCAGAGTCGATTCTTCAGGCTTTGTAAGTGTGGTCAGCCAATTTAAGGTATATAGTGACAATCAGTCATTACCCGATGTATATCTATAAAATGGCTGTACCAGACCTGGTCATGTTTGGAATTAAACATGTTGGAATCATACCCCAACACCAATTCCAGTACTGAAAGTATGGTCCTGTGTACTGGGGTGCTCCTTATGGAACTCCCTGTTCTCGCAGCTTTCAGGGTCTGCCAGCAAGCTAGTCCTGCTGCTGACCACAGACACGATTCTGCCCTCCTGCTGCTGAGCTGAATGACCATAATAGTGGTAACAGTACATACTATCAAAGTCAGATGTGTCTTCTAATATTTCATTGCTTGAAAATGCAGCAGCTTTTTCTAAACAGACAACATATTATTGACATTTTCCAAATCCCAATCATGGGAAAATGTACTGGAGGTAATATTATAATTTAGAGAAATGTTAAATAAATGTGGTATTTTCAAAAGTTCAATTGAGCCAAATACATCATAATCAACCTTGTCCCAAACTATACCATCAGGAATTGGCATCATAATCAACCTTGTGCCAAACTATACCATCAGGATTGGAACAGCTGAAATGTTCATGGAAAACAAGTCTTTATGTTCACGATGAGATGATGTATTAGGTTTCAGTACTAAGTTCACATTGGATACTGCAGAGTGTTCTCGGAGATCATTTCCATTCACAAGTAAGTCATTGAAATGTCACTCATAATTACACTGAAATTATGAAAATATCACACATCGCATTCTGAAACCTTGGCAGCTATGCTAAGTCTGTACTGCGGTGAATGTAGGACATTGTTCTGCATTCAGTCCATCAACTGTTATTTTTGCATTTGACACCCCGAGTGGGAAGGGTATACTCAGACGTGAGTCCTGTGCTCTCCACACCACTGGAGTCAAGCTACCATGGCTGATGACGGCTGATAGCCAGAAACCGGTCCTAGGATGCTTGATTCCGGTCCAGAGAAAACATGGCTGGGCAGTTCGGGCTGGACTGTTCCCATGAGGCACAGGCTCAAGGCTGATTTGCATATGGCCATGTTTGAACTGGGGTGGTGTGGAGTGCAAAAAAACAATGGATTTAGGCCCATATCTCTGGACTGTTCCCGTGAGGCACAGGGTCAAGGCTGATTTGCATATGGCCATGTCTGAACTGGGGTGGCTGAGTTAGCTAAAGAATAGTGATGAATTAAACCCAGATCAGTTGACTGGGGGTGAGTGTTTGATTTGCTCAAACGCTCCGTCCATCATCCCCTTTTGTTTCACTTTGTTCGCCCTAAGTTGGCAGGGTATGCTCAGACGTGAGTCCCTTGCTCACTAGGCCACTGGATTCAAGATAGCTTGGCTGATGAGGATTATGAATCCGAAACCGGTCCCAGGATGCTTGTTTCCGGTCCAGGGAAGACATGGCTTGGCAGTTCGGGCTGGACTGTTCCCATGAGGCACAGGGGCAGGCTGATTTGCATATGGCCATGTCTGAACTGGGGTGGCTGAGTGAGCTAAAGAATGGTGATGGATTAAACCCAGATCAGTTGACTGGGGGTGAGTTTTTGATTTGCTCAAACGCTCCGTCCATCATCCCCTTTTGTTTCGCTTTGTTCGCCTTAAGTTGGCAGGGTATGCTCAGACGTAAGTCCCTTGCTCACTTGGCCACTGGCTTCAAGATAGCCTGGCTGATGAGGATTATTAATCCAAAACCGGTCCCAGGATGCTTGTTTCTGGTCCAGGGAAGACATGGCTTGGCAGTTCGGGCTGGACTGTTCCCATGAGGCATAGGGGCAGGCTGATTTGCATATGGCCATGTCTGAACTGGGGTGGCTGAGTGAGCTAAAGAATGGTGATGGATTAAACCCAGATCAGTTGACTGGGGGTGAGTGTTTGATTTGCTCAAACGCTCCTTCGATCCTCCCCTTTTGTTTCGCTTTGTTCGCCCTAAATTGGCAGGCTATGCTCAGACGTGAGTCCCTTGCTCACTTGGCCACTGGATTCAAGATAGCCTGGCTGATGAGGATTATGAATCCGAAACCGGTCCCAGGATGCTTGTTTGCGGTCCAGGGAAGACATGGCTTGGCAGTTCGGGCTGGACTGTTCCCATGAGGCACAGGGTCAGACTGATTTTTATATGGCCATGTCTGAACTGGGGTGGCTAAGTGAGCTAAAGAATGGTGATGGATTAAACTCAGATCAGTTGTCTGGGGGTGAGTGTTTGATTTGTTCAAACGCTTCATCCATCATCCCCTTTTGTTTCACTTTGTTCGCCCTAAGTTGGCAGGGTATACTCAGACGTGAGTCCCTTGCTCACTTGGCCACTGGATTCAAGATAGCCTGGCTGTTGAGGATTATGAATCCGAAATTGGTCCCAGGATGCTTGTTTCCAGTCCAGGGAAGACATGGCTCGTCAGTTTGGGGCTGGACTGTTCCCATGAGGCACAGGGGCAGGCTGATTTGCATATGGCCATGTCTGAACTAGGGTGGCTGAGTGAGCTAAAGAAGGGTGATGGATTAAACCAAGATCAGTTGACTAGGGGTGAGTGTTTGATTTGCTTAAACGCTCCGTCCATCATCCCCTTTTGTTTCGCTTTGTTCGCCCTAAATTGGCAGGGTATGCTCAGACGTGAGTCCCTTGCTCACTAGGCCACTGGATTCAAGATAGCCTGGCTGATGAGGATTATGAATCCGAAACCGGTCCCAGGATTCTTGTTTTCGGTCAAGGGATGACATGGCTTTGCAGTTCGGGCTGGACTGTTCCCATGAGGCACAGGGTCAGACTGATTTGCATATGGCCATGTTTGAACTGGGGTGGCTAAGTGAGCTAAAGAATGGTGATGGATTAAACTCAGATCAGTTGACTGGGGGTGAGTGTTTGATTTGCTCAAACGCTCCTTTCCTCATCCCCTTTTGTTTCGCTTTGTTCGCCCTAAGTTGGCAGTGTGTGCTCAGACGTGAGTCCCTTGCTCACTTGGCCACTGGATTCAAGATAGCCTGGCTGATGAGGATTATGAATCCGAAACCGGTCCCAGGATGCTTGTTTGCGGTCCAGGATAGACATGGCTTGGCAGTTCGGGCTGGACTGTTCCCATGAGGCACAGGGGCAGGCTGATTTTTATATGGCCATGTCTGAACTGGGGTGGCTAAGTGAGCTAAAGAATGGTGATGGATTAAACTCAGATCAGTTGTCTGGGGGTGAGTGTTTGAATTGCTCAAACGCTTCGTCCATCATCCCCTTTTGTTTCACTTTGTTCGCCCTAAGTTGGCAGGGTATGCTCAGACGTGAGTCCCTTGCTCACTTGGCCACTGGATTCAAGATAGCCTGGCTGATGAGGATTATGAATCCGAAATCGGTCCCAGGATGCTTGTTTCCAGTCCAGGGAAGACATGGCTTGGCAGTTCGGGCTGGACTGTTCCCATGAGGCACAGGGGCAGGCTGATTTGCATATGGCCATGTCTGAACTAGGGTGGCTGAGTGAGCTAAAGAAGGGCAATGGATTAAACCTAGATCAGTTGACTGGGGGTGAGTGTTTGATTTGCTTAAACGCTCCGTCCATCATCCCCTTTTGTTTCGCTTTGTTCGCCCTAAATTGGCAGGGTATGCTCAGACGTGAGTCCCTTGCTCACTAGGCCACTGGATTCAAGATAGCCTGGCTGATGAGGATTATGAATCCGAAACCGGTCCCAGGATTCTTGTTTTCGGTCAAGGGATGACATGGCTTTGCAGTTCGGGCTGGACTGTTCCCATGAGGCACAGGGTCAGACTGATTTGCATATGGCCATGTTTGAACTGGGGTGGCTAAGTGAGCTAAAGAATGGTGATGGATTAAACTCAGATCAGTTGACTGGGGGTGAGTGTTTGATTTGCTCAAACGCTCCTTTCATCATCCCCTTTTGTTTCGCTTTGTTCGCCCTAAGTTGGCAGTGTGTGCTCAGACGTGAGTCCCTTGCTCACTTGGCCACTGGATTCAAGATAGCCTGGCTGATGAGGATTATGAATCCGAAACCGGTCCCAGGATGCTTGTTTGCGGTCCAGGATAGACATGGCTTGGCAGTTCGGGCTGGACTGTTCCCATGAGGCACAGGGGCAGGCTGATTTTTATATGGCCATGTCTGAACTGGGGTGGCTAAGTGAGCTAAAGAATGGTGATGGATTAAACTCAGATCAGTTGTCTGGGGGTGAGTGTTTGAATTGCTCAAACGCTTCGTCCATCATCCCCTTTTGTTTCACTTTGTTCGCCCTAAGTTGGCAGGGTATGCTCAGACGTGAGTCCCTTGCTCACTTGGCCACTGGATTCAAGATAGCCTGGCTGATGAGGATTATGAATCCGAAATCGGTCCCAGGATGCTTGTTTCCAGTCCAGGGAAGACATGGCTTGGCAGTTCGGGCTGGACTGTTCCCATGAGGCACAGGGGCAGGCTGATTTGCATATGGCCATGTCTGAACTAGGGTGGCTGAGTGAGCTAAAGAAGGGCAATGGATTAAACCTAGATCAGTTGACTGGGGGTGAGTGTTTGATTTGCTTAAACGCTCCGTCCATCATCCCCTTTTGTTTCGCTTTGTTCGCCCTAAATTGGCAGGGTATGCTCAGACGTGAGTCCCTTGCTCACTAGGCCACTGGATTCAAGATAGCCTGGCTGATGAGGATTATGAATCCGAAACCGGTCCCAGGATTCTTGTTTTCGGTCAAGGGATGACATGGCTTTGCAGTTCGGGCTGGACTGTTCCCATGAGGCACAGGGTCAGACTGATTTGCATATGGCCATGTCTGAACTGGAGTGGCTAAGTGAGGTAAAGAATGGTGATGGATTAAACTCAGATCAGTTGACTGGGGGTGAGTGTTTGATTTGCTCAAACGCTCCGTCAATCATCTCCTTTTGTTTCGCTTTGTTCGCCCTAAGTTGGCAGGGTATGCTGAGACGTGAGTTCCTTGCTCACTTGGCCACTGGATTCAAGATAGCTTGGCTGATGAGGATTATGAATCCGAAACCGGTCCCAGGATGCTTGTTTCCGGTCCAGGGAAGACATGGCTTGGCAGTTCGGGCTGGACTGTTCCCATGAGGCACAGGGTCAGACTGATTTGCATACGGCCATGTCTGACCTGTGGTGGCTGAGTGAGCTAAAGAATGGTGATGGATTAAACCAGGATCAGTTGACTGGGGGTGAGTGTTCGATTTGCTCAAACGCTCCGACCATCAATCCCTTTTGTTTTGCTTTCTTCGCCCTAAGTTGGCAGGGTATGCTCAGACGTGAGTTCCTTGCTCACTTGGCCACTGGATTCAAGATAGCCTGGCTGATGAGGATTATGAATCCGAAACCAGTCCCAGGATGCTTGTTTCCGGTCCAGGGAAGACATGGCTTGGCCGTTCGGGCTGGACTGTTCCCATGTGGCACAGGGTCAGACTGATTTGCATACGGCCATGTCTGACCTGTGGTGGCTGAGTGAGCTAAAGAATGGTGATGGATTAAACCCAGATCAGTTGACTGGGGGTGAGTGTTCGATTTGCTCAAACGCTCCGACCATCATCCCCTTTTTGTTTCGCTTTGTTCGCCCTAAATTGGCAGGGTATGCTCAGACGTGAGTCCCTTGCTCACTAGGCCACTGGATTCAAGATAGCCTGGCTGATGAGGATTATGAATCCGAAACCGGTCCCAGGATTCTTGTTTTCGGTCAAGGGATGACATGGCTTTGCAGTTCGGGCTGGACTGTTCCCATGAGGCACAGGGTTAGACTGATTTGCATATGGCCATGTTTGAACTGGGGTGGCTAAGTGAGCTAAAGAATGGTGATGGATTAAACTCAGATCAGTTGACTGGGGGTGAGTGTTTGATTTGCTCAAACGCTCCGTCAATCATCCCCTTTTGTTTTGCTTTGTTCGCCCTAAGTTGGCAGGGTATGCTCAGACGTGAGTTCCTTGCTCACTTGGCCACTGGATTCAAGATAGCCTGGCTGATGAAGATTATGAATCCGAAACCGGTCCCAGGATGCTTGTTTCCGGTCCAGGGAAGACATGGCTTGGCAGTTCGGGCTGGACTGTTCCCATGAGGCACAGGGTCAGACTGATTTGCAAACGGCCATTTCTGACCTGTGGTGGCTGAGTGAGCTAAAGAATGGTGATGGATTAAACCCAGATCAGTTGACTGGGGGTGAGTGCTCGATTTGCTCAAACGCTCCGACCATCATCCCCTTTTGTTTTGCTTTCTTCGCCCTAAGTTGGCAGGGTATGCTCAGACGTGAGTCCCTTGCTCACTAGGCCACTGGATTCAAGATAGCCTGGCTGAAGAGGATTATGAATGGGAAACCGGCCACAGGATGCTTGTTTCCGGTCCAGGGAAGACATGGCTTGGCAGTTCGGGCTGGACTGTTCCCATGAGGCACAGGGTCAGACTGATTTGCATATGGCCATGTCTGAACTTGGGTGGCTAAGTGAGCTAAAGAATGGTGATGGATTAAACTCAGATCAGTTGACTGGGGGTGAGTGTTTGATTTGCTCAAACGCTCCGTCAATCATACCCTTTTGTTTCGCTTTGTTCGCCCTAAGTTGGAAGGGTATGCTCAGACGTGAGTCCCTTGCTCACTTGGTTACTGCATGCAAGATAGCCTAGCTGATGAGGATTATGAATTCGAAACCGGTCCCAGGATGCTTGTTTCCGGTCCAGGAAAGACATGGCTTGGCAGTTCGGGCTGGACTGTTCCCATGAGGCACAGGGTCAAACTGATTTGCATATGGCCATGTCTGAACTGGGGTGGCTGAGTGAGCTAAACAATGGTGATGGATTAAACCCAGATCAGTTGACTGGGGGTGAGTGTTTGATTTGCTCAAACGCTCCTTTCATCATCCCCTTTTGTTTCGCTTTGTTCGCCCTAAGTTGGCAGTGTGTGCTCAGACGTGAGTCCCTTGCTCACTTGGCCACTGGATTCAAGATAGCCTGGCTGATGAGGATTATGAATCCGAAACCGGTCTCAGGATGCTTGTTTCCGGTCCAGGGAAGACATGGCTTGGCGGTTCGGGCTGGACTGTTCCCATGAGGCACAGGGTAAGACTGATTGTCATATGGCCATTTCTGAACTGGGGTGGCTGAGTGAGCTAAAGAATGGTGATGGATTAAACCCAGATCAGTTGACTGGGGGTGAGTGTTTGATTTGCTCAAACGCTCCATCCATCATCCCCTTTTGTTTTGCTTTGTTCGCCCTAAATTGGCAGGGTATACTCAGACCTGAGTCCCTTGCTCACTTGGCCACTGGATTCAAGATAGCCTTGCTTATGAGGATTATGAATCCGAAACCGGTCCCAGGATGCTTGTTTCCGGTCCAGGGAAGACATGGCTTGGCAGTTCGGGCTGGACTATTCCCATGAGGCACAGGGGCAGGCTGATTTGCATATGGCCATGTCTGAACTGGGGTGGCTGAGTGAGCTAAAGAATGGTGATGAATTAAACCAAGATCAGTTGACTGGGGGTGAGTGTTTGATTTGCTCAAACGCTCCGTCCATCATCCCCTTTTGTTTCGCTTTGTTCGCCCTAAATTGGCAGGCTATGCTCAGACGTGAGTCCCTTGCTCACTTTGCCACTGGATTCAAGATAGCCTGGCTGATGAGGATTATGAATCCGAAACCGGTCCCAGGATGCTTGTTTGCGGTCCAGGGAAGACATGGCTTGGCAGTTCGGGCTGGACTGTTCCCATGAGGCACAGGGTCAGACTGATTTGTATATGGCCATGTCTGAACTGGGGTGGCTAAGTGAGCTAAAGAATGGTGATGGATTAAACTCAGATCAGTTGACTGGGGGTGAGTGTTCGATTTGCTCAAACGCTCCGACCATCATCCCCTTTTGTTTTGCTTTCTTCGCCCTAAGTTGGCAGGGTATGCTCAGACGTGAGTCCCTTGCTCACTAGGCCACTGGATTCAAGATAGCCTGGCTGATGAGGATTATGAATCAGAAACCGGCCCCAGGATGCTTGTTTCCGGTCCAGGGAAGACATGGCTTGGCAGTTCGAGCTGGACTGTTCCCATGAGGCACAGGGTCAGACTGATTTGCATATGGCCATGTCTTAACTGGGGTGGCTAAGTGAGCTAAAGAATGGTGATGGATTAAACTCAGATCAGTTGACTGGGGGTGAGTGTTTGATTTGCTCAAACGCTCCGTCAATCATCCCCTTTTATTTCGCTTTGTTCGCCCTAAGTTGGAAGGGTATGCTCAGACGTGAGTCCCTTGCTCACTTGGTTACTGCATTCAAGATAGCCTGGCTGATGAGGATTATGAATCCGAAACCAGTCCCAGGATGCTTGTTTCCGGTCCAGGGTAGACATGGCTTGGCAGTTCGGGCTGGACTGTTCCCATGTGGCACAGGGTCAGACTGATTTGCATACGGCCATGTCTGACCTGTGGTGGCTGAGTGAGCTAAAGAATGGTGATGGATTAAACCCAGATCAGTTGACTGGGGCTGAGTGTTCGATTTGCTCAAACGCTCCGTCCATCATCCCCTTTTGTTTTGCTTTGTTCGCCCTAAATTGGCAGGGTATACTCAGACCTGAGTCCCTTGCTCACTTGGCCACTGGATTCAAGATAGCCTTGCTTATGAGGATTATGAATCTGAAACCGGTCGCAGGATGCTTGTTTCCGGTCCAGGGAAGACATGGCTTGGCAGTTCGGGCTGGACTGTTCCCATGAGGCACATGGGCAGGCTGATTTGCATATGGCCATGTCTGAACTGGGGTGGCTGAGTGAGCTAAAGAATGGTGATGAATTAAACCAAGATCAGTTGACTGGGGGTGAGTGTTTGATTTGCTCAAACGCTCCGTCAATCATCCCCTTTTGTTTCGCTTTGTTCGCCCTAAGTTGACAGGGTATGCTCAGACGTGAGTTCCTTGCTCACTTGGCCACTGGATTCAAGACAGCCTGGCTGATGAGGATTATGAATCCGAAACCGGTCTCAGGATGCTTGTTTCCGGTCCAGGGAAGACATGGCTTGGCAGTTCGGGCTGGACTGTTCCCATGAGGCACAGGGTCAGACTGATTTGCATACGGCCATGTCTGACCTGTGGTGGCTGAGTGAGCTAAAGAATGGTGATGGATTAAACCCAGATCAGTTGACTGGGGGTGAGTGTTCGATTTGCTCAAACGCTCCTACCATCATCCCCTTTTGTTTTGCTTTCTTTGCCCTAAGTTGGCAGGGTATGCTCAGACGTGAGTCCCTTGCTCACTTGGCCACTGCATTCAAGATAGCCTGGCTGATGAGGATTATTAATCCGAAACCGGTCCCAGGATGCTTGTTTCCGGTCCAGGGAAGACATGGCTTGGCAGTTCGGGCTGGACTGTTCCCATGAGGCACAGGGTCAGACTGATTTGCATATGGACATGTCTGAACTGGGGTGGCTGAGTGAGCTAAAGAATGGTGATGGATTAAACCCAGATCAGTTGACTGGGGGTGAGTGTTTGATTTGCTCAAACGCTCCTTCCATCATCCCCTTTTGTTTCGCTTTGATTGCCCTAAGTTGGCAGGGTGTGCTCAGACGTGAGTCCCTTGCTCACTTGGCCACTGGATTCAAGATAGCCTGGCTGATGAGGATTATGAATCCGAAACTGGTCTCAGGATGCTTGTTTCCGGTCCAGGGAAGACATGGCTTGGCGGTTCGGGCTGGACTGTTCCCATGAGGCACAGGGTCAGACTGATTTGCGTATGGCCATGTCTGAACTGGGGTGGCTGAGTGAGCTAAAGAATGGTGATGGATTAAACCAAGATCAGTTGACTGGGGGTGAGTGTTTGATTTGCTCAAACGCTCCTTCCATCATCCCCTTTTATTTCGCTTTGTTCGCCCTAAGTTGGCGGGGTATGCTCAGACGTGAGTCCCTTGCTCACTAGGCCACTGGATTCAAGATTGCCTGGCTGATGAGGATTATGAATCCAAAACCGGTCCCAGGATGCTTGTTTCCGGTCCGGGGAAGATATGGCTTGGCAGTTCGGGCTGGACTGTTCCCATGAGGCACAGGGTCAGACTGATTTGCATATGGCCATGTCTGAACTGGGGTGGCTAAGTGAGCTAAAGAATTGTGATGGATTAAACTCATATCAGTTGACTGGGGGTGGGTGTTTAATTTGCTCAAACGCTCCGTCCATCATCCCCTTTTTTTTCGCTTTGTTCGCCCTAAGTTGGCAGGGTATGCTCAGATGTGAGTCCCTTGCTCACTTGGCCACTGGATTCAAGATAGCCTGGCTGATGAGGATTATGAATCCGAAACCGGTCCCAGGATGCTTGTTTTCGGTCCAGGGAAGACATGGCTTGGCAGTTCGGGCTGGACTGTTCCCATGAGGCAGAGGGTCAGACTGATTTGCATATGGCCATGTCTGAACCTGGGTGGCTGAGTGAGCTAAAGAATGGTGACGGATTAAACCCGGGTCCGTTGACTGGGGGTGAGTGTTTTATTTGCTCAAACGCTCCATCATCCCCTTTTGTTTCGCTCTGATGACGGCTGATAGCCAGAAACGGGTCCTATGATGCTCGATTCCGGTCCAGGGAAGACATGGCTTGGTAGTTCGGGCTGGACTATTTCCATGAGGCACAGGGTCAAGGCTGATTTGCATATGGCCATGTCTGAACTGGGGTGGTGTGGAGTGCAACAAAACGATGGATTTAGGCCCAGATCTCTGTACTGGGGTGAATGTATGACATTGTTCTGCATTCTGTCCATCAACTGTTGTTTTTGCACAAGTCTACCACACACAGCACATTTGAACATCTCATAATTCCATGCCACATAATTCTACTATGAATAATTCAACCCTACAACATTCCATACCACATAATTACAATCCTAAAAATGTAAAAACCCATATTGCCACTTCACTCCATACCACATAATTCCACATCACATAATAAAATTCCACACAACATAATACCATTCCAAAACACATAATTATACTCCACACAACACAATTCAACTATACATAATTCCACTTCAACCTATATAATTATACTTCAGACAACATATTTACACTCCACTCTAAAACAAATAATTACCCTCCACAAAATAAAACTCTGCAACATGCTGCATAATTCTACTCCACACAATTATACACCACACCATGCCACATAATTCCACACGTCGTACAATTCCACAGTTCATCACACAACATAATTCCACTCCACATAATACCACTCAGCACCACATAATTTACCTCCATATAATTTTCCTCACATAAATTCACTCCACATAAATCCAGTCTATTCCACGTAGCGACATTCCACATAACTACACCTCACACCATGCCTCATAATACCACTCAACATAATTTTCACTCAACAGTGCACACTTCCACGTCACACAAATTCAACTCTACATATTTTCATTCCACACAACATAATAAAACAGCAAACTACATAATTCAAACCAACAACACAATTACACACCACATACATCCACACTGCACCACACAATTGCACACCATGCTACAATATTTAACAGCACACCACATAACTAAACTCCACTACATACCACTCCACAACACAAAATACCATTCCAGATAATCTCTCTTCAAGACACACAATTCGACTCCATGACACACAATCCCACTCCACATAATTCCAGTACACTCAATACCACACAATTACTATACACATAATTACACTGCACACTATGTCACTTTATTTCACTACACAGATCCAATCCACACAACACAATTCCATAACTAACTATTCCAATCTAAACCATATATCTCTTGCGTATATGCAAATGCATAGATTGCAAAACCATATATTGCAAGATCCTGTTCCTGGAGGGAGCTGCAATCCTTCACCTGCCGGCTCTCTGCTGCCTCCTCCCTTCTCAGAGCTGTGCCCTGTGGTGAATGCTGTCTCTGAGAGGCCCCCACCCCCATCCTTGTTCCGGACCTGGCTCTGGTTCTGACTGAAGAGAAACAATGTAACTTGTTACTTTGTTTCTCTTAAGTCCTGGGGCAGCGCGTGCAGGCTGCTTTAGGCTGCTTTAGAGACATGAGGGGTTTGCTTTCGAGCAAGCCTCTCTCTCACAGCTCTCGAAGAGCTGAGGGGGCTCCATTCAATTACTGGAGTGGGGCCCCACTGCACAGCGCAGGCTGCGGGGGAATGTGTTACACCCCGGCGCACATAAGGTAAGAAAGAACCAAGTTCAAGTCTCACTGAGGCATTACGAAGGGAACAGGAGGAAAAAGATGAATAATGCCCTTAAGAAAGCAATCTACAACAGGGCACTTGAAAAGAGGAGGCTGATCAGGAAGCCTAAGAAAGGCTGAAATGGCAAAGAGGTAGCTCTTAATAGTGCCCAGTGCAGATCCCCGCTGGGCTAAAGAAAGAAGGAACAAGAGAATCTCGGAAAGAGGGGCAGAAAGGAGATTGCTGCACACAATGCCACAAATTTGTTCCATCTGCAGGCATATCCAGTCTTAGTGAAGGGACGTCTGGTTGCCAAGATAACATCACAGACTTCAGGAGGCACATTCGGGTGGAGAACCGTTCCCTTCTGCTGCGACAGAAGATCCTCCAAAAGAAACTGTATGATCCGAGGACTGATGGCCATGTGTAGCAGCTCGGGATACCAGACTCTTCATGCCCAATCCCGAGCCACCAGAATGCTTGGGCCTGGTCGCGCTTGACCTTCTTCAGCACTCTGGGTAGAAGTGGTATAGGTGGAAAGTCGTATAGAAGACCGCAACTCCACTCACGGCGAAAAACATTGTCTAGCGAATGCTGCCTTGGAAACTCTGAATGCCAGAATTGCTGACATTGTGCATTCTCTTCCAAAGCTCTCCCCACTGCTGAAAGAGACCTTGCACCAACTCCGAATGAAGACACCAAGCGTGATCTTTGATGCACCTATGGCTGAGTTTGTACAGCCTGGCGTTCAGTGAACCTGACAGGTGTTGAACCACCAGGGATATGCCCTGATGTTTCAGCCATATCCAGAAACAGAGATTGTCTTGACATAGGGTCCGCAACCCCGCCCTGTTTGTTGCAGAACCACATGATGGTGGTGTTGTCCAGGAACACCTGCACTACTCATCCTCGGACAGAGGGAACAAATGCTTTTAGTGCAAGACGGATTGCCCGAAGCTCCAGAAGTTTGATGTGGAGCCGAGATTATGCCGGAGACCAGAGGCCTCTTCCTTTCCCATGTGGCTGCCCCACCCCAGAAGGGATGCATCCGTCACCACTGTGAACTGTGGTTGAGAAAGGGAGAGAGATCTTGCTGTTGATACAATCTGGGTTCGTTAGCCACCAATGCAATTGGCGAGCAGTACCCTCTGAGATCTGGTAGCAATCGTACAGGTTCCCCTGATGCTGTGCCCACTGGAACTTCAGGTCCCACTGCAGAGCCCGCATATGCTATCTGGCATGATCCACCGGCAGGATGCAGGAGGCCATCAGACCCAGCAGCAACAGAGTACCCTGACCAAAACATAGAACAGAGTCTAAATGATTGGAATCATAGCCCGAATATCCCGGACTCGCTGCTCAGGAGGATAGACCCGAAACCCCGAAACTGCGTTATGTCCAGAACTGCTCCGAGGAAGAGGAGCTTCTGAGAGGGAGTCTGTTGTGACTTCGGCACGTTGACAGAAAACTCCAGGGAATGAAGGAGGTCGGCAGTAGTCTGGAGGTGGGAGATGACAGCCTGGGGGCAAGCCCGCCTTCAACAGCCAGTCATTGAGTTAGGGGAAGACTGGAACCCCTGATCTACGCTGATTATTTGCGACCACCGCCATCACTTCCGTGAACACCCAAGGGGTGTTGGTAAGGCCGAAGGGGAGCACGGTAAACTGAAAGTGCTTGTGGCCTAATATGAACCGCAAGTAGCACCGGTGGGCCGGCAGGACGGGAATGTGAAAGAAAGCGTCCTGCAAGTCCAACACAACCATCCAGTCTGCAGGGTCCAGGGCAGAAAGGACCTGAGCTAGTGTCACCGTTTAGAACTTCTCCTTCCGGAAGAAGTGGTTGATGTTCCTGAGATCCAAGATACAGCCGCGGCCCCTGGAGGGAGTTTCGGTGGGGCAGAAAGGTGGAGTGGGGAGTTGCAGGGTGGGGGGTGCTGAAAACCGTAATATGGATAATTGGAGGTAAGTAAACAATTTAATTAATAAAATGAATTTCGTAGCGTGTGCTGCATCGCATTTTGCGATGCAGGACGCGCTATGAAATTTGTTTTGTTTAATAAATTGTTTACGTACCTCCAATTATCCATGCTCCAGTTTTTAGCACCCCCACCCTGCCCCTCCCCCCTCACCTTTTGGCCCTACCTGAACTCCCTCCACAGGCCATGGCTGCCAAGATATTAAGCAGGCCTTTGTCCTTCTTGGGCACCAGAAAGTAGTGGGAATTGCAACCAAAACCAACATCTGGGGCAGGAACTCGCTCAATGGCTCCCTTGGCCAAGAGAGCCGCAACTTCCTCTTGAAGCAGGGCCAGATGATCCTCAGACATGCAATGGTACTTAGGTGTCATGGCTGGAGAGGTAGTCTTGAAGAGGAGGGAGTAGCCCCTATGGCCTATCTGCAAAACCCACCTGTCCAACGTGATGGTGTGCCAGAGGGGGAGGTGAGGGTGAATCATGCCGCCCACTGGCGATTGGTGACCCTGAAAGGTCGGACTAGGTGGGTTTGGAGGCTGCTGCAGAGGGGGCTGTGGTGGACTGGCCCACGGGTTGGCCCTCAGATCCACGGCAGTGGTTGTCATGTCTCCGGCCGCACAGGGGCTGAACAGCTTGTGCCGGCCTGTGGCTCTGGGTATAACGTGGCAGGGCACCCCTTCCGTAGCCACGAAAGGGGCGAAAGGCAGACTGTACAGAGCAGGTGGTGGAGAGGCCCAAGGACTTGGCCATAGCCAGATAGTCTTTAAAGCGCTCTAGCATGTTGTCTGCCTTGTTGTTGAACAGGAAACAGCCTTCAAAAGGCATGCCCAAAAGGGTAGCCTGGACATCCCCTGAAAAACCATCAACCTCAGCCAGGCGTAGCGTCAAAGGGCTACTGATGTTGAAATCGTCCTACGTAACAAGTTGGCGGTTTCCTATCCACAGCAAATGTTAAACTTGGCAGCGTCTCTCCCTTCGACAACTGCATGGGAGAGTACAGCCCAGGACTCCTCTGGGCTTTGGGGCAGCACCTGCGCCACCGTATCCCAAATGGAGTGGGTGTAACGGCCAAACAGACATGCAGTGTTTACCTACCGCAGTCCCAAGCTGGAGTATTAGACCTGGCACCAATGGCGTGGGTCTCTATTCTATTTTTTGCTGTTGCCTCTGCTGTTTTTGCTGGTTTTAGATGCTTTGGGCACTGAGTCACTGCTATTCAGTGCCACAGTGCAAGTGCTCCCTGTGGTAAATTGTTGTATGGATTAGTTACTCAATGATTGGCTTATTTGGTTCACTTGTCAGACCCTAGTACAGTGCACTGCGTGTGCCCAGGGCTTGTAAATCAAATGCTGCTGGTGGCCTTGTAGCACTGATTGTGCCACCCACCGGAGCAGCTTGTGAAGGTTGTCTCAGGCCTGCCATTGCAGAGCCTGTGTGCAGTCTGGTACTGTCAAGTTGACCTGGCAAGTGCACCCACTTGCCAGTCCCTAAACCTTCCCTTTTCTACATATTAATCACCCCTAAGGTAGGTCCAAGGGCAGGGTACATATTATGTAAGAGGTAGGACCTGCCCTGATGTGTGCATGCTGACAGTGAATTACAGCCAATTTCGTTTTTCACTATTGCAAGGCTACATGTTCCCCATAGGCCATCTTATAATCCTAACTGACTTAGGGAACTATGTAGAAATTCGAGTTTAGTATGCCTGAACTCAGAATGATGAAATACATCTTTTAGTGAAGTTGGTTTTAACATTCTGTGTTTGAAAATACCACTTTTAGAAAGTAGGTATTTTCTTGCCTAACCTTTCAAGCCTGCCTCTGCTAGGTTGTGTATTCCTTGTCTGTTTTGTGATTGACAGGGGCTGGGGTGGCTCCAGGACACAGGGTGAGTCATCACAGGGCTGAATAGACCCATATGCATGTAGAGTAGTGGGAAGAGTAGCAGCTGGGCCTGAATAGGGTTGTGCCTGCCTTCCACAATGTTGGCTCCACCTCCTGTGGTGTGTCTGAGGACCCTGGCCCACCCTGACAAAGAAGAGAAGGAGTCTTGTAAACAAAGTTCTCCAGGACTGAGCAGAACTGTTTTTTGACTAGGTGCAGACACTCTCTGCCTTAACACCATCAACTCTTATGATTTCCCCCCCCTGCGCTGAAAATCTGTAAAACCCATTGTTCATGACGAGCTCAGCTCGGCATGAGTGTACGAGAGGTGTACCTCATGACAAGCTGAGCTCGTCATGAGCGTCGAAGGGGTTAAGAGACACAGGATTTTGATGTATAAAAAGGGGGACCCAGATCCCAGAACTTTAGGTCACTCCTGGGAATCAAGACAGCTGCTTTTCTGAGGAGAAGAACCAGAGAAGCTGAAGGAGGTGACTACCCCTATGCTCTGTGTTTGAGGGTTGGCCTGCAGTGGTTGCTTCATTGCCAAAGAAAGTGGAAAAAGGCCTGAGTGTGCTTTCATCATTTTGAAGAAGAAACTCCAAGGGCTTGTACTGTGCTTGCCTCCTGATTGAAATCTCAGGGATAGAAGACTTCACCCCCAGCTCCTCCCTGAATTCCCTTGCTAAGAACTTGAAATGCCAGCTCTTGTGCTGGGTCTTCTGAGAGACTGTGTGTCGCTGGGAGCTGGAAGTGCGACTCAACGACGAGAATCGTGTCGCAGCCACAGCAGTTGCCGTCGCAACGACAAAGAAGCGATCCGCTGGTGCCGCTGTCACCATCGCATCGCCGAAGCGTGTTGCATCACCGGAGACGGTACAAAAGGGGGTGGGCATCTGAATCAATCAAACACTCACACCTAGTCAAAAGATCTGGGTTTAATCCATCACTGTTCTTTAGCCCACTCTGCCACCCCAGTTCAGACATGGCCATATGCAAATCAGTCTGACCCTGTGCCTCATGCCAAGCCATGTCTTCCCTGGACCGGAAACAAGCTTCGGAGGACCGGTTTCTGGCATTCCTGCCATCTTCAGCCCGGCTTGCTTGAATCCAGTGGCAAAGTGACCAAAGGACTCACGTCTGAGCATACCCTGCCACACTTATGGCGGCCAAAAGCGGTACAAAAGGGGGTGGTGATGGACGGAGCATCTGAATCAATCAAACACTCACACCCAGTCAAAAGATCTGGGTTTAATCCATCACCGTTCTTTACCCCACTCTGCCACCCCAGTTCAGACATGGCCATTTGCAAATCAGTCTGACCCTGTGCCTCATGGGAACAGTCTAGCCCAAACTGCCAAGCCATGTCTTCCCTGGACCGGAAACAAGCTTCCGAGGACCGGTTTCTGGCATTCCTGCCGTCTTCAGCCCGGCTTGTTTGAATTCAGTGGCAAAGTGAGCAAGGGACTCACGACTGAGCATACCCTGCCACACTTATGGCAGCCAAAAGCGGTACAAAAGGGGGTGGTGATGGACGGAGCATATGAATCAATCAAACACTCACACCCAGTCAAAAGATCTGGGTTTAATCCAACACCGTTCTTTAGCCCACTCTGCCACCCCAGTTCAGACATGGCCATATGCAAATCAGTCTGACCCTGTGCCTCATTGGAACAGTCCAGCCCGAACTGCCAAGCCGTGTCTTCCCTGGACTGGAAACAAGCTTCCGAGGACCCGTTTCTGGCATTCCTGCAGTCTTCCGCCCAGCTTGCTTGAATCCAGTGGCAAATTGAGCAAGGGACTCTCGTCTGAGCATACCCTGCCACACTTATGGCGGCCAAAAGCAGTACAAAAGGGGGTGGTGATGGACGGAGCATCTGAATCAATCAAACACTCACACCCAGTCAAAAGATCTGGGTTTAATCCATCACCGTTCTTTATCCCACTCTGCCACCCCAGTTCAGACATGGCCATATGCAAATCAGTCTGACCCTGTGCCTCATGGGAACAGTCCAGCCCAAACTGCCAAGCCATATCTTCCCTGTACCGGAAACAAGCTTCCGAGGACCGGTTTCTGGCATTTCTGCCGTCTTCAGCCCAGCTTGCTTGAATCCAGTGGCAAAGTGAGCAAGGGACTCACTTCTGAGCATACCCTGCCACATTTATGGCGGCCAAAAGCGGTACAAAAGGGGCTGGTGATGAACGGAGCATCTGAATCAATCAAACACTCACACCTAGTCATAAGATCTGGGTTTAATCCATCACCGTTCTTTAGCCCACTCTGCCACCCCAGTTCAGACCTGGCCATATGCAAATCAGTCTGACCCTGTGCCTCATGGGAACAGTCCAGCCCGAACTGCCAAGCCATGTCTTCCCTGGACCGGAAACAAGCTTCCGAGGACCGGTTCCTGGAATTCCTGCCGTCTTCAGCCCGGCTTGCTTGAATCCAGTGGCAAAGTGAGCAAGGGACTCACATCTGAGCATACACTGCCACACTTATGGCGGCCAAAAGAGGTACAAAAGGGGGTGGTGATGGACGGAGCATCTGAATCAATCAAACACTCACACCCAGTCAAAAGATCTGGGTTTAATCCATCACCGTTCTTTAGCCCACTCTGCCACCCCAGTTCAGACATGGCCATATGCAAATCAGTCTGACCCTGTGCCTCATGAGAACAGTCCAGCCCGAACTGCCAAGCCATGTCTTCCCTGGACCGGAAACAAGCTTCCGAGGACCGGTTTCTGGCATTCCTGCCGTCTTCAGACCGGCTTGCTTGAATCCAGTGGCAAAGTGAGCAAGGGACTCACGTCTGAGCATACCCTGCCACACTTATGGCGGCCAAAAGCGGTACAAAAGGGGGTGGTGATGGACGGAGCATCTGAACCCTGATCTTTTGACTGGGTGTGAGTATTTGATTGGTTCAGATGCTCCATTCATCACCCCCCCCCTTTTGTACCGCTTCTGGCCGCCATAAGTGTGGCAGGGTATTCTCAGACGTGAGTCCCTTGCTCACTTTGCCACTGGATTCAAGCAAGCCAGGCTGAAGACGGCTGGAATGCCAGAAACCGGTCCTCGAAAGCTTGTTTCCGGTCCAGGGAAGGCATGGCTTGGCAGTTCGGGCTGGACTGTTCCCATGAGGCACAGGGTCAGACTGATTTGCATATAGCCAAGTCTGAACTGGGGTGGCAGAGTGGGCTAAAGAACGGTGATGGATCAAACCAGATCTTTTGACTGGGTGTGAGTGTTTGATTAGTTCAGAGGCTCCATCCATCACCACCCCCTTTTGTACCGCTTCTGGCCGCCATAAGTGTGGCAGGGTATTCTCAGACATGAGTCCCTTGCTCCCTTTGCCACTGGATTCAAGCAAGCCGGGCTGAAGACGGCTGGAATGCCAGAAACCGGTCCTCGGTAGCTTGTTTCCGGTCCAGGGAAGGCATGGCTTGGCAGTTCGGGCTGGACTGTTCCCATGAGGCACAGGGTCAGACTGATTTGCATATAGCCATGTCTGAACTGGGGGGGGCAGAGTGGGCTAAAGAACAGTGATGGATCAAACCCAAATCTTTTGACTGGGTGTAAGTGTTTGATTGGTTCAGATGCTCCATCCAACACTACTCCCTTTTGTACCGCTTCTGGCCGCCATAAGTGTGGCAGGGTATTCTCAGACGTGAGTCCCTTGCTCACTTTGCCACTGGATTCAAGCTTACCGGGCTGAAGACAGCTGGAATGCCAGAAACCGGTCCTCAGTAGCTTGTTTCCGGTCCAGGGAAGGCATGGCTTGGCAGTTCGGGCTGGACTGTTCCCATGAGGCACAGGGTCAGACTGATTTGCATATAGCCATGTCTGAACTGGGGTGGCAGAGTGGGCTAAAGAACGGTGATGGATCAAACCCAGATCTTTTGACTGGGATTGAGTGTTTCATTGGTTCAGATGCTCCATCCATCACCACCCCCTTTTGTACTGCTTCTGGCCGCCATAAGTGTGGCAGGGTATTCTCAGACGTGAGTCCCTTGCTCACTTTGCCACTGGATTCAAGCAAGCCGGGCTGAAGACGGCAGGAATGCCAGAAACCGGTCCTCGGTAGCTTGTTTTCGGTCCAGGGAAGGCATGGCTTGGCAGTTCGGGCTGGACTGTTCCCATGAGGCACAGGGTCAGACTGATTTGCATATAGCCATGTCTGAAGTGGGTTGGCAGAGCGGGCTAAAGAATGGTGATGGATTAAACCCAGATCTTTTGACTGGGTGTGAGTATTTGATTGGTTCAGATGCTCCATCCATCACCACCCCCTTTTGTACCGCTTCTGGCCGCCATAAGTGTGGCAGGGTATTCTCAGACGTGAGTCCCTTGCTCACTTTGCCACTGGATTCATGCAAGCCGGGCTGAAGACGGCTGGAATGCCAGAAACCAGACCTTCGTAGCTTGTTTCCGGTCCAGGGAAGGCAAGGCTTGGCAGTTCAGGCTGGACTGTTCCCATGAGGCACAGGGTCAGACTGATTTGCATATAGCCATGTCTGAACTGGGGTGGCAGAGTGGGCTAAAGAACAGTGATGGATCAAACCCAGATCTTTTGACTGGGTGTGAGTGTTTGATTGGTTCAGATGCTCCATCCATCACCACCCCCTTTTGTACCGCATCACCGGAGAAGCATACCACCGCCGCAGAGGTCGCCGTCGCATCACCGGAGAAGCATGTTGCAGAGCGTGTCGCGGCTCAGAAGATCATCGAGTCGCCGCATGACTGTAGGGCGTGCACACATCACATCTACCTTGTCAATCAATCAATCAATCAAAGACATTTATAGAGCGCGCTACTTACCCGTAGGGTCTCAAGGCGCTGGGGGGGGGGGTGCCGTTACTGCTCGAACAGCCAGGTCTTCAGCTTCTTCCTGAAGGAGAGGTGGTCTTGGGTCAGGCGCAGGTCGGTCGGGAGGGAGTTCCAGGTCTTGGCGGCCAGGTAGGAGAAGGACCTTCCTCCTGTTGTCGCTCTTCGGATGCGGGGGACGGCGGCGAGGGCGTGGCTGGCTGATCGGAGGTGGTGTTTGGGAGCGTAGAAGTTGATTCGGTTGTTGAGGTAGCTCGGGCCTTGATCGTGTAGGGCTTTGTGTGCGTGGGTGAGGAGACGGAAGGTGATTCTTTTGTTGACGGGGAGCCAATGCAGGTCTCTCAGATGTCCGGAGATGTGGCTGTTTCGTGGGATGTCGAGGATGAGTCTGGCTGAGGCGTTCTGGATCCGCTGGAGTCTCTTCTGGAGCTTGGCGGTTGTACCGGCGTAGAGGGCGTTGCCGTAGTCCAGTCGGCTGGTGACGAGGGCCTGGGTGACGGTCTTCCTGGTCTCGGTGGGGATCCACCAGAAGATCTTCCGTAGCATGCGTAGGATGTTGAAGCACGACGAGGAGACGGCGTTGACTTGCCTGGTCATGGAGAGGGAGGAGTCCAGGATGAAGCCCAGGTTGCGTGCGTGGTCCGTCGGTTTGGGTGCGGTGCCCAGGGCGGGGGGCCACCAGGAGTCGTCCCAGGCGGAGGGCGAGGAGCCCAGGATGAGGACCTCCGTCTTGTCTGAGTTCAGTTTCAGGCGGCTGGTCGTCATCCACTCGGCTACATCTTTCATCCCTTCGTGCAGATTGGCCCTGGCGGCGGCGGGGCCGTTGGTCAGGGAGAGGATCAGCTGGGTGTCGTCGGCGTAGGAGATTATGTTGAGGTTGTGTTGGCGTGCGATGGCCGCGAGGGGGCTCATGTAGACGTTGAAGAGGGTGGGGCTCAGCGAGGATCCTTGAGGGACGCCGCAGATGACTTCGGTGGCTTCTGATTTGTACGGTGGTAGGCGGACTCTCTGTGTTCTTCCGTCGAGGAAGGAGATGATCCATTCCAGTGCCTTCTCCTGGATTCCGACGTTGCTGAGGCGCTGCACTAGGGTGCGGTGGCAGACAGTGTCGAATGCCGCGGAGAGGTCTAGGAGGATGAGGGCCGCTGTATCTCCGTTGTCCATCAGGGCTCGGATGTCGTCGGTGGCAGCGATGAGGGCGGTCTCGGTGCTGTGTTTGGCTCGGAAGCCAGACTGTGAGGGGTCGAGGGATCCATTCGTCTCGAGAAAGGCGGCCAGCTGTTTGTTGACGGTCTTCTCGATGACTTTGGCTGGAAACGGGAGGAGCAAGATGGGGCGGTAATTCTTGAGTTCGGTGGGGTCCGCTGTTGGTTTCTTGAGAAGAGCGCTGAGTTTGGCGTGCTTCCAGCTCTCAGGGAAGGTGGCGGTGTCGAAGGAGGTGTTGATAATGTCCTGCAGGTGGGGTGCGATGACAGCGTCGGCCATGTTGAAGACGTGGTGAGGGGAGGGGTCGGTCGGAGATCCGGAGTGGACGGAGTTCATCATGCGGACGGTGTCTTCGGTGCTGATCGGAGTCCAGGCGCGGAGGGTGGTGATGGGCGGCGTTGCTGCGGTCGTGGCGTGCGTCGATTGAATGCTGAAGCTGTTGTGTATGTCCGCGATCTTGTTGTGGAAGTAGGAGGCGAGGGAGTTGCAGAGGTCTTGCGATGGGGTGATGTCGTTGTTTCCGGCGTTGGGGTTGGAGAGCTCTTTCACGATGTTGAAGAGTTCCTTGCAGTTGTGTGCGTTGTTATCCAGCCGGTCCTTGATTGCAGTTTTCTTGGCGGCGCGGATCAGATGGTGGTGCTTCCGGGTTGCGAGCTTGAGGGTGGTCATGTTGTCCGGTGTTGGTTCCCTTCTCCAGAGTTTCTCGAGGGCTCGGCAGTTCTTCTTGGAGCTCTTGAGTTCGTCGGTGAACCATGGGGCTTTCTTGCTGCCGGGTCTGCTGGGCGGGGTCCTCAGAGGGGCGAGTTCGTCCGCGCAGTTGCTGATCCACTTCGTGAGGTTGTCGGCGGCCTGGCTGGGGTTCGCTGAGCTGGCAGGAGGGTGCTGGCTCAGGGAAGCCGCGAGCTGGTCGGCTGTGATCTTGTTCCAGCTTCTTCGGGCAACCTGTTGCTGGTGGTGGTGGATCGTCGTTCTTTTGAAGGTGAAGTGGACACAGCTGTGGTCCGTCCAGTGGAGTTCTGTGGCGTGGCTGAAGGCGATGTCTTTGCTGGATGAGAAGACGGCGTCGAGTGTGTGTCCGGCGAGGTGGGTGGGGGTGGACACCAGCTGCTTGAGTCCGAGGTTGGCGAGGTTGTCGAGCAGGGTGATGGTGTTGCGGTCGTTGTTGTTCTCCAGGTGGAAGTTGAGGTCCCCCAGGAGGATGTAGTCAGCGGAGGGGAGGGCATGCGGGCTGACGAAGTCGGCGATGTCCTCGCTGAATTGTGTGCGTGGTCCCGGGGGTCGGTAGATCAGGGTGCCTCTGAGGGTGGTCTTCGGGTCGGTGTGGATCTGGAAGTGCAGGTGTTCGGCGGTCGTTAGGGTGTTGTCGGTGCTGGTCGTGATGCGGGTGGTGCTCCTGTGGATCACGGCGATGCCTCCCCCCATCTGGTTGGCGGTGCGGTCCCTCCGGGTGATCTTGTAGCCCTCTGGGATGGCGATGGCGATGTTGGGCGCTGAAGAGGCGTTCATCCAGGTCTCAGTGAGGAAGGCAACGTCAGGGGCTGTGGTGTCGAGGAGGTTCCAGAGTTCGATGGCGTGGCTGTGGACGGAGCGGGTGTTGAGCAGGATGCACTTGAGGTGGTTGCTGCTGGTGTTCGGCTTGGTAGGTGCTGGTGCAGGGCAGGTCCAGATGCAGGTGAACTTGCAGGCGGGCAGCTGAAGGGTCCGTGGGTGCGTCGTGGGGTGGCTCGGTAGCATCCTGGGATTCGGCCGGTGTTGAGTGCGATGAGGGTGGCGGCGGTGTACGTCAGGCGGGTCGGCCGGGGTCCTCGTGGGCCAAGGGTCCTGGCACTAGGCGCGGTCCAGGCGCGGACGGGCGTAGACGGGCTTACCTTTGGCGCGCCTTCGGCGCACAATCGGCACGCCCGCTGCGCGTGACCGCTGCGCGTTCGCACGGTCGCCATATATGGCCAAGTGCGCGGGGGCGGAGCAGCTGGGAGGCGGGAGCGGGGAGGGTACAGAAGGAAAAAAGGGGCGGGGTTAGCGGCGGTAGCGGGGAGCGGGGAGGGAAGACGAAGGGCAACTACTAAACAGCAAAACAGGCAATACAGAAGAAAAAACAATTCAAATGCAGCAATGACAACAGGGGCACAGGGTGAGAAGCGGCGCCCAGGAGCCTGCAGGTCAGGCGAGCACGGACCACGCCGCTCGAAGGAAGAGGGCGTGGTCACGCGGCAGCAGCCGGGCAGCGAGGCAGTCAGGCGGGGAGGCACACGCAGCAGCTGGTGGCCGTGCGGCGCGGGGGTGTCCTAGAACTAGGTCACACTCACCTGCGTCGCACGGTCGCCATTTATGGCCAAGTGCGCGGGGGCGGAGCAGCTGGGAGGCGGGAGCGGGGAGGGTACAGAAGGAAAAGATTGTAACCAAGACGCCATTTTTTCGCATCGCCCTGGAACGTAATTACAATGGATCGCAGTAAAAAACCGACGCATCACCTCCTCACACTGTAAGGAAGTGAGCATCAACTCCCCTAGGCAGCAGTAAGGACTGCAGTACGAACTTCATTTCCAAGTATATGAAGTCCCTGTGGCAGGAGTGTGAAGTTCACCACTCCTTACCAACCCCAAGGTAAGGGGTTGGTTGAAAGATTCAACTGGACCCTTAAAGGCATGATTATGGGTCTAAAGGAATCCATGAGGCATAAGTGGGGCATCCTCTTGCAATGCCTTGTCTTTGCTTACCGAGAGGTACCACAGAAGACCCTAGGGTTCAAACCCTTTGAACTTCTCTATGGACCTCTAAGTTTGGTAAAGGAAGGCTGGGAGGAAGTTCCCTGGAATCCTCCCCAGGATGTGTATAGCACCATGCTGGCCTTCAGAAACCTAACCCGGCGTTTCAGGCAGCTCACTCAGGCGAATCTGGAAACCAGCCAGGAGGAACCAAAGCAGTGGTAGGATCAGAATCCTTCAGCTTGGTCAGAAAGTGTGGGTCATGGCCCCAGTGGAGCCCTGTGCTTCCCAAGATAAGTTGACCGACCCTTTGAGGTGATGGAGCGCAAGAGTGATGTCACCTACTTGGTGAACTTATGGTCTCCCAGGAACCCTTTGCGGAATGGAGGAGGAGACTGAGCCTCTTAATGACCTCCTGTTTGCAACAGATCCAGATCGGTCAGTGGATGGTGTGAACCTCTCTTCCACCCTGACCCCTGAGCAACAGAATGACTGTCACCAGTTGTTGGGACAATTTTCTGATCTGTTCTACCTGATTCCCAGTTTCACTGACTGGTGAGTCCATGATGTGGGCACTGGGGACAGTGCTCCTGTTAAGCACAAAACTTACAGATTGACTGACAGGGTGAGAGCTTGCATCAAGGAGGAGGTCTCCAAGATGCTTACATTGAGGGTGATTGAGTCCTCTAACAGTCCTTGGGCCAGCCTAGTGGTCTTGGTCCCAAAGGGTTGCAAACCGGGTGTCACGCCAGAACTACGGTCCTGTGTGGACTACCGAAGGCTCAATTCAGTCACCAGGACTGATGCGCAACCCATCCCCAGAGCTGATGAGCTCATTGATCAGTTAGGGGCTGCCCGGTACCTCAGCACGTTTGACTTAACGTCTGGGTACTGGCAGATTGCCTTGACAGATGGGGCAAGAGAGAGGTCAGCATTTTCCACACCGGATAGGCACTACCAGTTCCGGGTTATGCCCTTTGGGATGAAGAATGCTTTTGCCACCTTTCAGAGGTTGGTCAACCAGGTGTTGGCTGGACTGGATGAATTCCGTGCTGCCTACCTGGATGTCATTGCAGTGTTCAGTGCCAGTTGGGAAGAACATCTGCGCCACCTCTGGGAAGTGTTGATGGTGCTGCGGAGAGCAGGTCTCATGATCAAGGCGAGTAAGTGCCAAATCCGGCAGGGTTCCCTGGTATATTTGGGACACCAGGTTGGGAGGGGCCAGGTAGCGCCCCTACAGCCCAAGATTGAGACCATCCTGGCTCGGGAACCTCCCAAGACCCAAAGAGAAATGAGAGCCTTTTTATGACTCACTGGGTACTACAGGAGGTTTGTCAAGGGTTATGGCAGCATTGTTGCACCCTTGACAGAGCTGACTTCCAGAAAGTAGCCCAAGAAAGTGAACTGGATTGACACCTGTCAGAAAGCTTTTGATGCCCTGAAGACTGCCATATGCATGGTGCCCGTGATCCTGGCACACAACTTCTCAAAAGAGCTTATTGTCCAAACAGACGCTTCAGAGCATGGTGTGGGGGCTGTTCTGTCACAGATGAATGAGGAGGGCCTAGACCAACCTGTAGCCTTCATCAGTAGGAGACTACTTCCACGGGAACAGAGGTGGAGTGAGATTGAGCATGAGGCATTTGCTGTGGTCTGGGCAATGAAGAAGTTGAGACCATACTTGTTTGGGACTCACTGCAGAGTTCAGCCAGACCACAGGCCCCTCAGATGGTTGATGCAGATGAGGGGTGAGAATCCAAAGTTGTTGAGGAGGTCCATTTCCCTACAGGGGCTGGACTTCACGGTGAAACACCTCCCTGGTACAGAACATGCCAATGCTGATGGTCTGTCCAGATTTTTCTGCTTAGCGATGAGAACTCCCAAGAGGCAGGGTAGTTCTCCCCACTTTTCAGCTGGAGGGGACACGTGTTAGATCTGGCACCATTGATGTGGGTCTCCCTTCCATTTTTTGCTGTTGCCTCTGATATTTTTTGCTGGTTTTAGATCCTTTGGGCACTGAGTCACTGCTATTCAGTGCCACAGTGCAAGTGCTCCCTATGATAAATTGATGTATGGATTAGTGACTTTATGATTCTCCTATTTGGTTTACTTGTCAGACCCTAGTACAATGCACTGTGTGTGCCCAGGGCTTGTAAATCAAATGCTGCTTGTTGACTTGCAGCACTGATTGTGCCACCCACTGGAGCAGCTTGTAAAGTGTGTCCCAGGCCTGCCACTGCAGAGCCTTTGTGCAGTCTGGTACTGCCATGTTTATATGGCAAGTGCAACCACTTGCCAGTCCATAAACCTTCCCTTTTCTACATATTAGTCACCCATAAGGTAGGCCCAAGGGCAGGATGCATTGTATGTAAGAGGTAGGACCTGCCTGATGTGTGTGGCATGTCCTGATATTGAATTAAAGCCAATTTCGTTTTTCACTATTGCAAGGCTACATGTTCCCCATAGGCCAGAATGGACAGTTTGATTATAAGATCTTATAATCCTAACTGACTCAGGGAACTAGATTGAAATTCGAGTTTAGTATAACTGAACTCAGAATGATAAAATACATATTTTAGTGAAGTTGGTTTTAACATTCTGTGTTTGAAAATACCACTTTTAGAAAGATAGGTATTTTCTTGCCTAACCATCCAAGCCTGCCTCTGCTAGGTTGTGTATTTCTTGTCTGGTTTGTAAGTGACAGGGGCTGGGGTGGCTCCAGGAGACAGGGTGAGTTCGCACAGGGCTGAATAGACCAATCTGCATGTAGAGTGGTGGGAGGAGAAGCACCAGAGCCTGAATAGGGTTGTGTGTGCCTTCCACAATGCTGGCTCCACTTCTGTGGTCTGTTTGAGGAGGACCCTGGCTCACCCTGACAAAGAAGAGAAGGAGTCTTGTATACAAAGAGCTCCAGGACTGAACAGAACTGGTTTGAACTAGGTACAGACACTCTCTGCCTCAAGAGACAAAGGATTTTGGTGTATAAAAAAGGGGAACACAGACACCATAACTTTAGATCATTTCTGGGAAGCAAGAGGACCCCTTTGCTGAAGAGAAGAACAGGAGATGGTGAAGGAGGAGACTACCCCTGTGCAGTGTGTTTGGGGGTTGGCTTACAGTGGTTGCTTCATTGCCAAAGAAATTAGACAAGCATTGGCATAGCCAATAGGTCTCGCTTTTGAGACCTTCTACGTATTTAGTTATGCAGCACAATATCCTCGGTGCAATAACATCAACTGTTGCGTGGCTAAGCACTTATAAGGTCCCAAAGGCGAGACCTATTGGCTATGCCAATGTTTGCTATTTTTTGTTCTTGGGGGAAACCAGGCCTGTGGCAGGAGGGTCAAGCGTGAGTGGCAGGGAGGTGAGGAGTGAATGCCAAGAGGGACAAGGGTGACTGTCAGGCCATGGGGGTGAAGGGTGAGTGCCAGAGAGGTGAGGAGTGAGTGTCAGGGAGATGAGACGTAAGAATCAGGAGGGTCAAGGATGAGTGCCAGGGAGAGGAAGGGTGAGTGCAGAGAAAGGGGAAGTATGAGTCCCAGGGGTGAGGGGTAGCTGCCAGGCAAGGGGGGTGAAGGGCTAGTGCCACGGAGGTGAAGGTTGAGTGCCAGGTCAGAGGGATGAAGGATGAGTGCCAGGGAGATGATGGTTGAGTGCCATGGAGGTGAGACGTAAGAGTCAGGAGGGTCAAGGGTAGGATCCAGGGAGGAGAAGGGTAAGTGCAAGGGGTGAAGGGTCGCTGTCCGGCCAGGGGGATGAAAGGCTTTTGCCATGGAGGTGAAGGGTGAGTGCCAAGGGTTGAGTAGTGAATGTCAGGAGGGACATGGGTGAGTGTCAGGGAGGTGACAGTCGAGTGTCATGCAAAGTCAATGCTGAGTGCCAGAGAGGGAGATGGGTGAGTGCCAGGTGCGAGGAGTGACTACCAGGCCTGAGGGGTGAAGGGTGTGTGCCAGGGAGGTGAGGGGTGAGTGACAGACTGTAAACAGTAGTGAGTTGGGTTCTAGAAGGAGGTACGGAGATCATCACCCGGTGTGTGCCAGGCTGGGATTTATCAGTGCCAGGTCAGGCTGGGGTGGATGCCAGAACCTCTGAAAGGCGGGTGCCAGGTCACCCGTAACCTCAGTACAGGAGTGGGGTGTGCAGGAGAGAGTAACATCTTAAAACAAGAAACTATTCAAAATCCCGACTACTCCACTTTATGGTCTTGCAACCTTATGCGGAAAATAATTTGCAAATGAATAGGCTTCAGTAGCGGACTTGCAGCTTGTTACAGCAACTTATTGAGATAAAGTTTGCATTGCAAATAAGCCAAAGCTAACACAATTTGAATTAGTAACAGTAAGATTCGCAATGAACTAGAGACAAGTTAAAAATGCACCCCAGAATTAAACCAAGGATGCAGAATAATAAAACTGGGAGCAATATTGGTCTCCTTTTCACATGCTGACAGCCAAAAAAACAGGGTGTTGTGAAGGACTCGGATTCTGGTGAAATCAGATTTTTTAAAAGAGTACATTTTTCATAAAATGTTTTGTTGCGGTTGTGTGTGTAGTTGTGGTTATGTGTGTGGTTGTGGTTATGAGTGTTTGTGGGTGGTTGTGGTTGTGTGTGTGTGTGTGTATGTGGTTGTGTGTGTGGTTGTATGTGTGGTTGTGGGTGTGGTTGTGGGTATGGTTGTGGGTATGGTTGTGGTTGTTGGTTTGGTTGTGTGTGTGTGGTTGTGTGTGTGGTTGTGTGTGTGTGGTTGTGGTTGTGTGTGTGGTTGTATGTGTGGTTGTGTGTGTGTGTGGTTGTATTTGTGTGTTTGTGTTTGTGTGGTTGTGTGTGTGGTGGTGTGTGGTTGTGTGTCTGGTTGTGTGTGTGGTTGTGTGTGTGTGTGTGGTTGTGTGTGTAGTTGTGGTTATGTGTGTGGTTGTGGTTATGAGTGTTTGTGGGTGGTTGTGGTTGTGTGTGTGTGTGTGTATGTGGTTGTGTGTGTGGTTGTATGTGTGGTTGTGGGTGTGGTTGTGGGTATGGTTGTGGGTATGGTTGTGGTTGTTGGTTTGGTTGTGTATGTGTGGTTGTGTGTGTGGTTGTGTGTGTGTGGTTGTGGTTGTGTGTGTGGTTGTATGTGTGGTTGTGTGTGTGTGTGGTTGTATTTGTGTGTTTGTGTTTGTGTGGTTGTGTGTGTGGTGGTGTGTGGTTGTGTGTCTGGTTGTGTGTGTGGTTGTGTGTGTGTGTGTGGTTGTGTGTGTGTGTGTGTGGTTGCGTGTGTGTGTGGTTGTGGTTTGGATGTGGTTGTGTGTGGTTGTGTGTGTTTGTGTGTGTGTGGTTGTGGTTGTGTGTGTGGTGGTATGTGTGGTTGTGTGTGTAGTTTTGTGTGTGTGTGTGTGGTTGTGTGTGTGTGGTTGTGTGTGTAGTTGTCTGTGTGTGGTTGTGTGTGTGGTTGTGTGTGTGTGGTTGTGTGTGTGTGGTTGTGTGTGTGTGGTTGTGTGTGAGTGATTGTGGGTGTGGTTGTGTGCGTGGTTGTTTGTGTGTGTGGTTTTGTGTGTGTGTTTGGTTGTGTGTGTAGTTGTGTGTGTGGTTGTGTGTGATGTGTGTGTGTGGTGTGTGTGTGCGGTTCTGTGTAGTTATGGGTATAGTTGTGTGTGTGGTTGTGTGTGTGTGGTTGTGTGTGTGGTTTTGTGTGTGGTTGTGTGTGGTTGTGTGTGTGTAGTTGTGTGTTTGTGTGTGTGGTTGTGGTTGTGTGTGTGTGTGTGTGTGTTTGTATGTGGGTGTGGTTGTGTGTGTGTGTGTGTGGTTGAGTGCAAGGTTGTGTGTGTGGTTGTGTGTGTGTGGTTATGTGTGTGGTTTTGTGTGGTTGTGTGGGGTTGTGGTTGTGTGTGTTTGTGTGAATGGTTTTGTGTGGATGTGGTTTTGTGTGATTGTGGTTGTGTGTGTGGGTGTGGTTATGTGTGTGTGTGTGTGTGTGTGGTTGTGTGTGTGTGCTGTGTGTGTGAGTGTGGTTGTGTGCATGTGGTTGTGTGTGTGTGGTTGTGTGTGTGGTTGTGCATGTGGTTGTGTGTGTGGTTGCGGTTGTGTGTGGATGTGTGTGTGTGGTTGTGTGTTTGTGGTTGTGTGTGTCTGGTTGTGTGAGAGTGGTTGTGAGTGTGGTTGCGTGTGTGGTTGTGTGTGTGGTTGAGTGCATGGTTGTGTTTGGAGTTGTGTGTGTGATTTTGTGTGGTTGTGTGTGGTTGTGGTTGTGTGTGTGGTTGTGGGTGTGGTTGTGCGTGTGGTTGTGTGTGTGGTTGTGTGTGTTGTGGGTGTGGTTGTGTGTGGTGGTGGTTGTGGTTTTGTGTGAATGGTTTTGTGTGGTTGTGTGTGGTTGTGGTTGTGTGGGTGGTTGTGTGTGTGTGGTTGTGCA
This sequence comes from Lissotriton vulgaris, assembly GCF_964263255.1. Taxonomy (NCBI): domain Eukaryota; kingdom Metazoa; phylum Chordata; class Amphibia; order Caudata; family Salamandridae; genus Lissotriton; species Lissotriton vulgaris. Next base: position 2,022,008,868 of record NC_141691.1, on the reverse strand, counting down.
TGGGTGGTTGTATGTGTGTGAGTACTGTAATCCATTCGAGTTGCGTGTTGGGAGCAATTAAATTAGGTCTGATACCAATTTTTATAGTTGGTCATGCATGGAAGAGACCACAAATGGTGGGAGACCAATAAGTTTATTCATAAGACTAATATTAATAAGACTATTTTGATGCAACTCGAAAAAGTTTGCACACCATGGTAATTAACATTTGGATTCAAACAAAAGTGAAAGTGATCGGACGGAGGCAGAGGGGAAAGCACAGGAAATAAAAACAAGCAACTTAATGACCCGTGACGGAGATGACAGATGGCAGCTGCTCGCATGCACGCTCGCGTGAACGCAAGCGTGTAGCACACCAGTGGCACTTTGAAAACTCACCTACTAAATGTCTCGGATAGACCAGCGAATGCGCTGGATCAGGCAAGACCTAAAAAGGACTGAGTGTGCTTTCATCATCTTGAAGAAGAATCTCCAAGGGCTTGAACTGTGATTGCCTCTTGCTTGAAGTGTTAGCGATACAAGACTTCACCCTCAGTTCCCCCCTGAATTGCCTTGCTGGGAATTGAAGTACCTGCTTTTGTGCTCGGCCTTCTACGAGACTGCATGTCACTGGGAGCTGGAAACGCGACTCAACGATGAGAAGCATGTCTCCACCACAGCAGTTGCCATCGCATCGCCGAAGAAGCGAGCCGCCACTGCAGCTGTCACCATTGCATCGCCGAAGCATGTCGCATCACCTAAGAAGTGTGCCGCCGTCGCAGAGGTCGCTGTCGCATCACCGGAGAAGAGTGTTGCAGGACCAGTCGCGGCTCAGAAGATCATCGAGTCGCCGCATGGCTGTCGGGCGTGCACGCATTGCATCTACGTTGTTGCACTGTAACCAAGACACCATTTTGTCGCATCGCACTGGAGCGTCTTTGCAACAGATAACAATAAGAAACCGAAGCATCACCTCCCCACACAGTAAGGAACCGAGCATCAACTCCCCTGCGCAGCAGTAAAAAAACAACGCATTCACTTGCCTGAGTGTAAGGAGCCCACGCATCACCTTCCCTGTGACCCTTTTGTTTGTTTTGCATCACGCATCCCAGGTACTGTGAGAGTAAAGTGTTGCATTTACAATCAAAAGTGAACTAAGCTATTTCTACCATTTTAAAGACTTATTTGGATTACAGTATTTTGGATTTTTGTTGTTTGGTCTTGTGTTAAGTCTAGTAAAGATTACTTATTTTTCTAAACTGGTGTGGTGTCCATTTGTAGTGTTTTCACTGTATTACTGAATGCGTTCACAAATGCTTTACACACTGCCTCTGAGATAAGCCTCCTTGGTAGCTCCTGCCAAGCTACCAAGGGGGTAAGCAGGGTTATTTTAGGAGTGTACCCCCTTACCCTGACTAGAAGCAAGGGTCCCTATTTGGTCAAAGGTACATACCTCTGCCAACTAGAGACCCCAATTCTAACATGGAGGAAGAAAACATTTTCCTCTCCAGGTGGTCTAGTTTTTTGGATTCCCTATCAGGTGGTGTGTTAGGCAATCTGACCTTGAATGTGGAGGCTTGGACCATCAAGCTCTCCAGGGTGAGGTGTTGGGAGATGAAAGTGGGGCCATCCGGGTCCGGCTCTGTGTCTACGTCGGGGTGGAGGCCGGGGTCAATGGCAGCTGGAGGCACGACTGGTGTCGGCTGCAGATGTGGAGCCAGTGGAGTCGGCGTCAGGGGACATGTAGTCAGGTTGACGGCGCGATCTGGGCAAGGCCTGCAGTGCCGGGGCCGAGGCTGCTGTGTTGAAGGCCGAAGACCCCAGCCAAGTCCGCGGGCCCAAAGGCGTGGCAGCGGAGTCAGGCTGCTCAAAGAGGACATGCATCGCTTCGTAGAAACTCCAAAGTTTGCAGGGGTCGCACTGAGTCTTGGGAAAGGAGGGAAATGCAGAATCAACTCAGCGGGCTCTGCACGTGGAGCCCCAGAAGGGGCAACACCAGCATCTCTTGTCGCGTCAGCCGACGGATGGGGAGAAGTCAAAGAGCAACAAGGTTTCTTCACTTCTTTTTGTGCTTCGACTTACCGGAGGAATGCGAAGACTTGAAAGAAGATTGGTGGTGGTGGTGGCTCCACGACCCTTCCCTCGACCTCTCGTACCCCCAGGACCTCGAGCGATGCGGCGGGGACTGCCGGGCCTCGAGAAGCTTTTGGAACTGGTCCCTCAAAGACTTCAGGTTCATGACCGGCAGGCGAAACACGACTTGGAGTCATGGTCGGGTACCAGACAGACCAGGCACATGCGGTGCGGATCTGTCACCGACATCAGCCATCAGCAGGAACCACACGCCTTGAAAATGTGCATCCCTGACATGCACCAGGAGTCGAAGTCTCAAAAACGACATCGACAAAGTCGGCAAAAATTCAGTCAAAAAGTGACTGGAAGTACCTCTCTCTCCAGATCTGTGCTGGCTGACATGGAAAAAGAAGGACTGTACCATTGGGGGAGTAGAAAAAATTTATGCTGGGAACCTAGCATGGAAAATACTGTTAGATACCTGCATTCAGGCACATTCAGGCGCATTTGAGATAATAAGTGTTGTTTTGAATTTTTGCCTCACAATGTTATTCATTAATGCGGCAGTGTGTACAATCTGTACTGCAAATGTTTTTGTGCCTGTGTTCAGATATTGGTAGTCTAAAACTAGACAGTATGAATTATGGGGTTCATCATGGGAAACAAAGGATTATTCATTGGGGGGGTGCATGTTTCAATGACACCGTCGTATTCAAGTTTATGTAAGTTCTTCTTGACCTGTTTTTTCGCTTCTTGTTTTATTGGGTATTGTCTCTTGGGAGTTGGACTAGTTTTTACTGGGTTTACATGGTGTGGTGACTCAGCATCCCACCCAACATGGTTACGATAAAGTCTTGGAGCAAAGGATACTGCCCACTTCCGCTGGTATGTGTTTTAAACTATACTGGAGCGTGGTCGGAAAAAGCTGGTGAAATTACTGTTTCTCCCTTTGGGCACTCCATAACAATTTCAGGCAGCCAATCTTTTCCAGCTAAAAGATAAGCGTGGGCGTAAAATCTGTTTTGCGGGCAGATTTGCAGATTTTTGACGATTTTGCGATCCGCGAATCGCGCAAATTTACCCAATATTCTGCAAATTCGCAAACTACGAATTATTTTGCTTGGTCGCGCTTGAAAAATACAATATCGCGCGCGCGGCGTTGTCTTACCGTGATTCTGAGTCCGCCGAGTTGTTTTTCTTCAGGTTTTGCGTGTGCGGCGCCATTTTCGATCTTGCTGCGTGATCGCGCGAGAGTTTTTCAAACGCAATTACGTTATCGCGGCTTGCCATCTTGCACGACGAGAGTTTGACAACGCGAGTACGTCATAAAAGCCCACGATGGCGCGCAGCTGACTTCCGGCGGGAGATTCGAACAGCTCGCGTTCCCGAAATTGCAAAATTTGCAATTCTGCACAAGAAATCCACCTCAGGAAGCATGAACCTTGTGAAAATGATGATTTTGATCAGAATAACTCCTCAGATTGACATTTCACTGCACTTTATGGTGCAGGAGTCCATTTTTTGGGGTGGGGTGGGAGGAAGGAAGTGCCTCAGAGTCTCCAACTTCCTGTTCCTGTCGCGCAGGCTCCTCCGAGTGCTTTGTGCATGTACTAGTCACTTTTCATTTGGCTGTTGAACTGGAAGGATTACTTTCTGTGACTGCTGCTGGATTTGTATTTGAGGACTTTTTGGACTTTGGAGTTTGGATCACTTTTGGACTTGACATTTTACAAGTAAGTTGGTGTTGTTTGTTTGGGGCATTGCAGTTGAGGCAACTACAGTTCTAAAACTTTTTTCACAACTTTACCAAAATATATATTGTGGTGGGTAGCCACAGTATCCAGTAGGCCCAGAGTTAGTCATGGGTGCATGATACAACTGTTTCTGTGATTTGTTTTTTTTCTTCTTAATTCTCATTTATGTCATGGAATTTTAGGTCACTGTTATATGTTGATTTTTTTTTAATTTTGGGGTGCCTGTAAAGCCTCACTACCCAGTAGGCTCAGGTGTAGTGAGTAGTGCATGGGCCTAGTCTTTCTGTGGGGTGTCTTGAATTTAAACATAATTCAGGACATGGATGGCATGGGATTGTGTTTTTCGACTTTTTGGGGTGGTGTTGGGGCCTGGCCATGTGAGTGGGGGACATTTGGAGGCCTGGTAAAGGCAGGGCCTGGCCAGGTGGTGGGGGTCAAGGGGCCATTTTTAAGCCAGGCAGTTTGCTCAGGCCTGCACCTACTTTGCCTTGCTTTCAACCATTATGCCCAGGGGTACTCAGTGGTGCATGGGCCTAGTCTTTCTCTGGGGTGTCTTGAATTTAAACATCATTGAGGGCATGGATGGCATGGGATTGTGGTGATTTCTAGGTGTTTTTTTACTTTTTGGGGTGGTGTTGGGGCCTGGCCATGTGGGTGGGGGCCATTTTGAGGCCTGCTACAGGCAGGGCCTGGCTATGTGGTGGGAGTCAAGGGGCCATTTTGAAGCCAGGCAGTGTGCTCAGGCCTGTACCGACTTTGCCTTGCTTTCAACCATTATGCCCAGGGTTACTGAGTGGTGCATGGGCCTAGTCTTTCTGTGGGGTGTCTTGAATTTAAACTTCATTGAGGGCATGGATGGCATGAGATTGAGTGATTTTTGAGTGTTTTTCGACTTTTTGAAGTGGTGTTGGGGCCTGGCCATGTGGGTGGGGGCCATTTTGAGGCCTGGTACAGGCAGGGCCTGGCTATGTGGTGGGAGTAAAGGGGCCATTGTGAAGCCAGGCAGTGTGCTCAGGCCTGCACCCACTTTGCCTTGCTTTCAACCAGTATGCCCAGGGGTACTTAGTGGTGCATGGGCCTAGTCTTTCTCTGGGGTGTCTTGAATTTAAACATCATTGAGGGCATGGATGGCATGGGATTGTGGTGATTTTTGAGTGTTTTTCGACTTTTTGGGGTGTTGTTGAGGCCTGGCCATGTGGGTGGGGGGCATTTTGAGGCCTGGTACAGGCAGGGCCTGGCCATGTGGTGGGGGTCAAGGGGCCATTTTGAAGCCAGGCAGTGTGCTCAGGCCTGCACCCAGTTTGCCTTGCTTTCAACTAAGCATAGGCGAAATTTGCGAATTTCCCTGCAAAATCGCAAAAAAATCTGCTAATTCGCAAATTTTCCCGCGAAATCGCAGATTTTTTTGCGATTTGCCCTGGAGTACTTTCTACTAGCTAATCCAGTAAGTGCTCCCTCATTGGGTAAATGTATAGTGCTTTTACTACACTGCAGCTGCGTAAAGGGCCAGAAGATGTGTCTCCAGTGACCATGTGTGCCGGTAACACAGGCACAGGCACACATGGTCACTGTAGACACATCTTCTGGCCCTTTACGCAGCTACAGTGTAGTAAAAGCACTATGGGGCAGATTTACAAGCCGCTTGCGCCTCTTTTGCTCCGCAGTTGCGTCACTTTTGTGACGCAGCGGCAGCACAAAAGATGCGCCATGGTGCTGGGTATTAACAACGTGACGCATCTGAGAGATGCGTCACGTTGTAAAGCTCTGCGCCATCAGGAGGCGTTCCGGCGCTGGGGAGGGCGTTCCTGCGCAGAAACGCCTCCTAAAAGGGGCTGAGTGAAATCTACAAGATTTCACTCAGTCACTTTTAGGCCAATGCTGCGTCAAAACCCTGTGCCTGCTTGAAGCAGGCGCAATGCTTGATGCAGCATTGGGGAGATAGGGCCCCCCAGAGCATTGCTGGAGCTGCGTCCAGCAATGCGCTGCTTTTACGGAACAGATGCGTGACACATCTGTGCCATTTTTGCCACATGGTGCGCCGCATTGAAAATGCGGCGCACCATGAGTGGCGGAGCTGCGGTGCACAATAACTGGCGCATCCCTGGGGATGCGCCAGTTATTGTAAATCTGCCCCTATACATTTAGCCAACGAGGGAGCACTTACTGATTAGACAGTAGAAAGTACTCCAGATGAGTAGAGGTATTGCACAAAAATGTGGCATCTTCATGGACAAACACGCAGGGCGGGATTCATTCTGCCCCCTGTTAGACTCGTTTTTTGTGCCCTTCTGCCCTCTGTTAGACTCGTTTTTCCCTTGTTTTTCTGTCCTTCTGCCTTCTGTTAGACTAGTTTTTCCCTTGTTTTTCTGCCCTTCTGCCCTGTGTTAGACTCGTTTTTTGTGCCCTTCTGCCCTCTGTAAGACTCATTTTTCCCTTGTTTTTCTGCCCTTCTGCACTCTGTTAGACTCGTTTTTTGTGCCCTTCTGCCCTGTTATTCCCTTGTTTTTCTGCCCTTCTGCCCTCTGTTAGACTCGTTTTTGTGCCTTTCTGCCCCCTGTTAGACTTGTTTTTTGTGCCCTTCCGCCCTCTGGTAGATTTGTTTTCCCTTGTTTTTCTGCCCTTCTACCCTCTGTTAGACTAGTTTTTCCATTGTTTTTCTGCCCTTCTGTCCCGTGTTAGACTCGTTTTTTGTGCCCTTCTGCCCGCTGTTAGACTCATTTTTACCTTGTTTTTCTGTCCTTCTGCCCCGTGTTAGACTTGTTTTTTTGTGCCCTTCTGCCCTCTGTAAGACTCATTTTTCCCTTGTTTTTCTGCCCATCTGCCCTCTGTTACACTCGTTTTTTGTGCCCTTCTGCCCTGTTATTCCCTTGTTTTTGTGCCTTTCTGCCCTCTGTTAGACTCATTTTTTTGTGCCCTTCTGCCCTCTGTTAGACTCGTTTTTGTGCCTTTCTGCCCCCTGTTAGACTCATTTTTTTTGCCCTTCTGCCCTCTGTTAGACTCTTTTTCCCTTGTTTTTCTGCCCTTCTGTCCTCTGTTAGACTGTTTTTGTGCCCTTCTGCCCTCTGTTAGACTCCTTTTTTCCCTTGTTTTTCTGCCCTTCTGCTCGTTGTTAGACTGCTTTTTGTGCCTTTCTGCCCTCACCACATCATCACTCAGCGCTACCCCAGCATCACTCAGCACCACCACATTATCACTCAGCAATACCACAGCACCACTCAGCACCAGCACAGCATCACTCAGCACCACCACAGCACCACTCAGTGCCACCAGAGGATCACTCAGCACCACCACAGCACCACTCAGCACCACCACAGCACCACTCAGCACCACCACAGCACCACTCAGCACCACTACAGCATCACTCAGCACCACCACAGCACCACTCAGCACCACCACAGCATCACTCAGCACCACCACATTATCACTCAGCACCACTACAGCACCATTCAGCACCACCACAGCACCAATCAGCACCACCACAGCACCACTCAGTGCCACCACAGCATCACTCAGCACCACAACAGCACCACTCAGCGTCACCACAGCATCACTCAGCACCACCACCACATCACTCAGCACCACCACATTATCACTCAGCACCACCACAGCATCACCACAGCATCACCACAGCATCACTCAGCATCACCACAGCATCACTCAGCAACACCACAGCACCACTCAGCACCACCCCAGCATCACTCAGCACCATCCCAGTATCACTCAGCACCACCACAGCACCACTCAACATCACCACAGCACCACTAAGCACCACCACAGCACCACTCAGTGCCACTCCAGCATCAATCTGCGCAACCATTCAACAACAACTGGTTCAAATATGTTCTCTCAATGTTTCAAGCTTTATTACAAATGTCACAAAAAGATGTTAATATTTCACTTCTGTTCTTGGATTTTCGTCACAATAAAATACACTGAACATAATCTTCACAAAAGTTATTTACAAAAGTTTAAGCTATTGCCATTATAAATTAAAATCACTTTTATTGAAGTATTAATTATTTTAAAAAATTAAAAGCCATTGTAATTTGTAATATCAATACATCTAAGTCACGTAAATACAAACCATGTTGCATTACAAATGCTATAGGTGTCACATTTGCGAAAGTTGTAACTATTGGCATTGTAAATGACAAAGCTATTAATTTAGCTATTTTCAAAACCAACACATAAATAAAAAAAATTGTCATTTACAAGACCAATTGCTCAAACTTTCCTAATGCGAGACCCATTGCATTGCAAATGCTTGTTTTTATATCTGTCAGTGCTTCCTGTTGAGGTTTCATTTTCGAGACAGGTGCCTCATTGCCTACTTGTAACTATTCTCTGACCCTGCTTCCAGGGTCAGAGCAGGGTCAGAGAATAGTTGCAAGTAGGCAACGAGGAGCCAGGAAGCACTTATAGGCTTACAGCAGCAGGTGCCCAAGTTGAAGTTAATTTCTTTGTAACCCTTTTGTAAAAGGTTACAAAAAATTAGCTTCAACTTTTGCACCTGCTGCTGTAACCCTGTAAGTGCTTGGCTAAAAATTCGTCCCCGCTGATTCGCGGATTTTACCGCGATTTCGCGAGATTTGCGGATCGCGAAATCACGGAAAATCCGCAAATTCCGCGAGCGGAATGAATTTTCAGCCCATGCTTACTTTCAACCATTATGCCCAGGGGTGTTCAGTGGTGCATGGGCCTAGTCTTTCTCTGGGGTGTCTTGAATTTAAACATCATTGAGGGCATGGATGGCATGGGATTGTGGTGATTTTTGAGTGTTTTTCGACTTTTTGGGGTGGTGTTGGGGCCTGGCCATGTGGGTGGGGGCCATTTTGAAGCCTGGGACTGGCAGGGCCTGGCCATGTGGTGGGGGTCAAGGGGCCATTTTTAGGCCCGGCAGTGTGCTCAGGCCTGCACCCAGTTTCCCTTGCTTTCAACCATTATGCCCAGGGGTACTCAGTGGTGCATGGGCCTAGTCTTTCTCTGGGGTGTCTTGAATTTAAACCTCATTGAGGGCATGGATGGCATGGGATTGTGGTGATTTTTGAGTGTTTTTCGACTTTTTGGGGTGTTGTTGGGGCCTGGCCATGTGGGTGGGGGCCTTTTTGAGGCCTGGCCATGTGGTGGGGGTCAAGGGGCCATTTTGAAGGCAGGCAGTGTGCTCAGGCCTGCACCCACTTTGTCTTCCTTTTAACCATTATGCCTTGCGGTACTCAGTGGTGCATGGGCCTAGTCTTTCTGTGGGGTGTCTTGAATTTAAACATCATTGAGGGCATGGATGGCATGGGATTGTGGGGATTTTTTAGTGTTTTTCGACTTTTTGGGGTGTATAACTGATGTTCCTCTGGCTTCCATTGCTTTTAGGTGCACAAGATAACCACCAGTGCCAGGAGGAAGTCCTGCAGCGGTGTTTGCAGCACAACGTCACGTGTGGCCAAAGACAAAACAACTCTGCAACTCGTGCAACTGCGGCCTGCTATTCTGACATCTCAAGAAGATGGCCCCAGAGAAAGTTGGCCGTAGCGCCTCAGCGAAAAAAGTCACCAGGTAGATCCACTGTCAATCACATTCAATGTGTGATTACCCTGATTGATGGTATGGAGGTTTCGGGAAACCCTATGGCGCTGGTTCTGCTTGATGCGGAAAAAGCATTCAATAGGGTCTCCTGGCCCTTCTTGTGGGCGGCCATGGCTAGACTGGGCATAAAGTAAGGATATATTCAGGCAGTTCAAAAATTATATGTGAACCCAAGGGCGGTAGTCATGGTAAATAGTGGCCTATCTGAGGAACTGATGATTGCACGAGGAACAAGACAGGGCTGCCCTTGCTCTCCATTGCTTTTTCAATATATATTGACCCATTCATCCGCAAATTAGAAGAGAATGTAGTAATCAAACCCATAATCTCGCAGGACTATGCTACCAAAACACTTGCATATGCGGATGACATCGCAATCGTGACAGCCGAAACCAAACACGGCCATGACGGCTATGGAAGGAGAGGCGATTCAATTTGGCTTGGTCTCTGGATATGCACTGAATAAAAGTAAAACACAGATTGCGATAAATGACAATAGCAAAATGCGGGATGCTCAGGTGGTGGAACAAGCTACTTACCTGGGTGTTAGTATCACTTCTGACCTGGACAAATTGGTAGATATCAACCTGAAGCCAATGTTACCCGTTATACTGAAAGACCTGCAGAAAGTCCTGCAGCGCATGGACAACTTGCACCTTTCTATCAGTGAATGTGATCAAAATGATCTTCTTCCCTAAAAAGTTATATGTTTTCAGGGCAATTTGTCTGGAAATCTCAACGTTGTGGTTTAAATAATTAGAAAGGATGTTTTCAAATTTTATTTGGGCATAATCACAGCCCCGGCGGGCATATACATTTCTAACATTACAGAAAGATAGAGGAGGACTAGCCCTTCCTAACGTAAGGGCATACCACTGGGCAATGGTGCTAATATATAGTAGTGATCTGCTGCAGAATATCCAAGGAGTGGGGGAGACTAGGGACTCACTCACACCATCTATATTTCAACTACTACTAGGACGAGAACGCAGGGGATACTTTTGGCAACACTTACTCGACAGCTATCACAAGAAAAAAACATTCAAAACATTACTTAGTGGATTCAAGGTGTGAAAGATCGTAAGGAAAATGATGGGTATAGAAAATTGGTCTTTCTGTACCCCCTTGGAAAATAACCCACTCCTTCCAGAAATCCTTAACGATAGCTACATGCATAAATGGTTTGAGGCTGGGATAGTACAATTAGGATGTTTATTTTCACCAGAGAGGTTTTTTTCCTTTGAAGAACTGAAAAATAACTTTGAGCTGAATTGGCAAGACTTTTTTAAATAATTACAGATTAGGGACTTTTTGCTACGCAAAGTTGGGGGGCACGGGGCGTTTAACAGATAGTGGAGACTCTAATTCACGATTAAAAAAAGCACTATTGGGTGGATTTACGCACCTAATAATGCAGTTTATGGATGATTTGGTAAAAATGTCAAAGAAATGGCAAGAGAAAGTGGGAGTATCTGATGAAGTATTCAATCATGCTTTGTCAATGTCACAAACAACTCTCCTGTCAACTAAGCTACAAGCACAATTTTTTAAAACTTGCTTTTTTTTTATATTATACCCCTGATAAAATAGCTAAGTGGAGAAGTGCAAAAAACACATGTTGTCCCAGGTGTAACTTGTACAGTGCTGATTCAGCTCACATCTTTTCCACTTCTTAATTCTGAATTTCCCGCCATGCATGTTGTATCACTGTAACCTCCTTTGAAGACGCTGCTGCAATGGCTCTACTAATTCAGAAAAGGGGGTGGTGATGAACAGAGTTTCTGAATAAAGCAGAATACTCTTACCCAGTCAAGAGATCAGGGCTTGATCCATCACCGTTTTTTAGCTCACTGCACCATCCCAGCTCAGAACCTGGCTACATGCAAATTAGTCCACTTCTTAAGAGCTGAAATCCATTATGCAAGACATTGAGAAGTTTCTATCAAATGTATTACAAAGCCCGATAGCTTTATCCAGTGATGTTATCCTACTAGGGGTAGCTAACCCTAATAATGCTCTAGTAGGGCATGAACTTATATTTATAGCTATGGCTGTTTTCAAACTATGTATTGCCTCCACATGGTTTTCCTCTGTTGCTCCCTCTTATCACCAATCGCTAGCAAGGTTCCTTGCCATTTCTAATATGGAAATCGCCATCTATAAAAGAAAGGGCAGAAGGTGACGCAAAAGAGGACTAGAAATGTGGTCCCCCTTCGTAGAATGGTGTATGCTGCAAGACAATAATTGAATGACTGTACTACGACTCTAAATAGGAACTGGTAGCAATAATGTGGTAGGTAGTGAACAGCCTCCGGTTAGTATAATGTATTGGTTATGAGATAATGTGTATAAATGTATTTATATTTGTAATTGTATTTACAAACATTCATGTCTGACCTCGGGGTGGGGGGGAAAGTGGTGTGTATAAAAATCAGAATAAAGATGTTTTATTAAAAAAAAGAAATCAGAGTATCTGTGAGGACATCTGGAAATGGAAGCAAGATGTTGCCAGCTTTGGCTGTAGAAGACAGATGTAATTCTAGTACGTTTCTTTAAACGAGCACCAAACTAGGCACTCTCCTCCAATGGCGATCCATGTACCGAGCTGTGCATCAGTGGAATGTCAAACCCACTGGCATTTTATTATTCAATGTATATTGCATCATCAGTGTAATGAGGGAAGTGCTGATCATCGTCATCATCACCAATATCCCGGAGTTTTCTCTGATCTGGCACAGGATCAGAATCTGAGCCAAAAAGATAATGATGTCTTTGCTAATAGCTGTGTCATGAGTGCAGAAAGAAAGGACTTGACTTCAGAATGAACGGGTGGTACTTATATGTGGCTCTGCTTCAATCCCTTTAGAGTTTGTACAGTGCCAGCATTTTGCTCCATGACACCACCTAGTGCTGAGCAGGAGCACTGCTACAAAGTTCTCTATATCAAGTTTTTGCGGTAGGGTGTTATTCTGAGGTAGGAAGTCTGGAGCTGCAAGTATCCATCAGAATCACTTTTACATTAGCCTTCCTTCATTTTAACACTAATCTCACTACCAACCACAATAGACTTATTTCGTGCACAGTAAATCAATAAGTAGTCCCATTGGTCACTAGGTGCAACTAGACACACACCTGCTCAGGGCCAGGAAACCTTCCCAGGTGATAATGCGCTGTGCAAATCTACACACATTCAAATCAAATGGAGATTGTCACAAATTACTGTGGTGACATATAGGTCATTGAGTTCCTTTCCGGCAGCTGACCAACCGCGTTTAGAGGAGAATATTGGTACTGCTCCACTAGAAGAGGATCACCTACAAAATTCAGAATTTCCCGCCATGCATGTTGTATCACTGTAACCTCCTTTGGAGACGCTGCTGCAATGGCTCTACTAAGGCATTGATCTTTGGCTGAGTGGCTGCAATGTTTGATGCCTCCCCTTGGCAACCTATTTTGTTCTACAAGAACAAACTCACAAAGTAGCAACTGTACTGAGGCATTTTCTCCCTCTGCGTTGGACATTGAGCTATTTCTCAAGCTGGGATTGCCATGTACGCATAGTGGTCCTTGGTGTTAAAAATGAGTGTCAGCCATCCTGCTCTAATTAAGGAGGTGCGAGCATGCAAGGACTCCCTAAAATCCTGTGGTGGAACGACAATTGAGTCAAGAGTTTACACCAGCCCAGCTACCAGAGACTCCACCCATACACAGTCAGGTCCTCCTTTATCACTTTTTGGTATAGGGCAGCGCTGCAAGTATCCTTTCGGCGTTGCCCTGCATCTAAGTAAAAGGGCAGGAATGCACCATATTAATGAAATACAGCTCAATCCTTTCCTCTATGCCAGCACAGAAATTGGTGCTTAGTGCCAATGTAGGCACCCTTACACCATAGAGACACCTTCCTGCACGACAACAATCAATGGAGCTGTCTTCCTCCTCCTACATGTGCTGCAAGATGCAGCACACAATGAAAGGTGAAAAAATGAGGAGTAATGAAGTTATTTCTTCTCGTTACACGTCCCCCGGAGAGGCGCAGAGTTTTATGATATATCCCATGTTTGTTGACCCTTATATAGCTGGAATTGGGTCAAAACCCATGGGTGTTGCATGGGAACGCCCACAGCAATGCCCATGGAAAGCTTCCTTGACGCAGAGTAAGGTAACACAGCACTTTGCACTGCTTTGCCTTACTCCATATCTATGAGTCCATGCAAAGCCATGCAGGGTCGCTTTGTACTGCCTCATACATCTGATTGGGAGGCATGCACCACCGAAGCATCATAAAAAGTGATGCTCCGGCGGCGATAGCCCCTCCTAAATGAGGCCACTAGTTCTAGTCAAATGGAGCAGCAATAGGGAAAATCACCAGAACTCAGAGGAGACTCCCAGCACACAAGACATGCAAGAACACTATGTACTATGGCGGGATCGGGGTAAATAGGGTTCAGAGCACCTTAACCTCACTGGTTGGAGTTTGGGTCATTTCGAAGGTTTAAGACCAGAAAATAAGCAGGGAGCTGGGAGCCTTAAGTCGTTTGATACAACACTTTAAACCAAAGCACAAAAAGTAGTATTTGAAGCTCCAGCTGGAACAAGCAAGAAAACTACCAAAAAGGAAGGACACCAAAAACAACACAAAATGTTCCTGAATAACTACAGCAAGCAGAGCTCTAACTACACCCAGCCCTCTGGAACAGCCCCTACATATCCAGAACTGGTGCAGAAATGGTATGCCACGCGTCAACTGCCCCAAAGAACATGCCTTAGCCCTGCTGCCTGTAAAGCGTTTCAAAGAGGAGTCCACCTTATCTCCAAATAGGCAAGACCCATAAAAGAGCTTGTCAATTACCATGTCCTGTATATTGGTAGAGAATCAATAGACCTCATCCAGGCATGTCTTTGAAGGCCAACACTGGTGCTCGAGGGTCTCGCCAATGCACAGCGGGATCCATACCGGCACGGATAACATACTTGGCAGAGTCTGCACTCATTTTGAACTTCAACCACTAACATTTGAAGCCAAAGCAAAAAAAGAAGTGTTTGAAGCTCGAGCGGGAACAAACAAGAAAACTGCCAAAAATGAAAGACACCAGATACAAGACAAAATGTTCCTGTATAAACGCTGCAGCAAGCAGAGCAGAGCTGACTAGCTCACACCGTACTAGCTTCACTTTGTAGTCATGGAGTGCAAAACAGATGTGTGCTGCAGAGAGCAAAATCCCAGGACTGGTACTTCATTTCTGCTTTATTTTGTAAGCTCTCCCCTAAGTGGTGTGTTAGACAAATGTACTGTGTAAGCAGGGAATTGCAAAATAATTTTTTGGGAAAAGGTATGTTCCAGGATCTCACGCATGCACAGAGAGTTTCTATACTTTATTAATAACAGAGAGAACCCAATGACACCGAACACGTCTCAATAAATTACATTTCCAACAGTGCAAACAGTGTTCTTTAGAGTTTGAACTCTTTACAACAGAAGGGGAGATGGTTCCACAGTTTCCAATAACATGCACGGTCCCATTATTGCTTCACTCTGTACCGTACCCGAACAGTCTCAAGTAAGGCCTAACACGTTCCCACAAACTCCTTTGTTAAGAATACACGAGGAAAATAAAATATAAATGATTTACACAATCAAGACTGTACATATTTTCAGGGATTTAAGTGGGCCGGGTCTCACCGGAGCTGAGCATCGGCAGGTTTTTAAAGGGGGCCTCGAAAAGGGTCTCTATCGGGCTCTGTTTTTTTGCCCTGGCACAAGCGGTCCGTTTTTTTCCAGACTACACTGACAGCAGTCACATCGATATGCGCAGCTCACACTGCTCACTTCTCAGTAGTGGAGATGTTATGGCATGAGGTCAGGCGAACGTTGTACGGGAAGGGAAATCCTTTAAAGAATCATTTTCTATCTATATTTCTCTTCTATTTTTGACATGCAGGAGCAGCAAAATCGTCACCAGGGCTTTAAGTGGGCAGGTTGCTGGTGGTGCTTGCAGTTCCTAAATGCAGATGGTGTGATGGGCCATATCGGGCTCTCCATTTTTAACCTCAGTGTGGAAACAAATCTCAACTCTGCAGCAGTACACTGCTAAGCATTTGATGTAACTTCAGAGAGACTTGTTTTATTCTTTCACAATCTCATTTCAGTGCTGAAGCATTTTCAGTATTATATGCAAGGAAGCCATAGTTGCTGCTTATTTTTCTTATGCAACTAACAACCATTGACAAAGCCAATAATCCTGACTTGTTGTAGATAAAATGTTACTTGTTGTATGATATATCTGGATGCAATGACAGAAACAGCAAAAGACAAGTTGGGAAGCCCACTATATGCTAAGCACAGATATTTAACTTAGGTGTTTTTAAGCCATGCCCTTAATGACATTGGCCATGCCCCTTTGAGAGACCATCCCCCCCAGTTTTTTCATCCCACTTAAAGCCCTACATTTTACTGCAAGGTACGAGAACCATTATTGAAACAGGGCAGTGTACTTACGTGGTTCTGGACTATCACCGGTTGCTGTGGCAGGATCTGTCGAGAGTAAATAAAAAGTTTAAAAGTAATATTTCATATTACAAACAAAATACAAAATACATCCATCTGCAAACATTTTCTTAAATGCAACACAAATCCTAGCTAGCCCTTAGCCAGGACTATCTGAGCCCCGTACAATAAACTCTCATGGCCTTGGAATAAATTGATTTAAAGCAAGAAACAATGGGTTACTTTCTTCAGGTAAGGCTATTTCCGGTCGATACTCTAACTGCAGATTTTTTATTTTTTGATTCCTCACCTTGTGAATCTCCCTACACACTAAACTGGATCCAAAGACTGATATAATAGCTAAAGGTGGAGCCATTGGACATTGTTGCAACTTCAACCCACCTCTGGACATGACAACACAAGGCTGCATAAAAGTGCCTTGGCAGTATTCTGACTTCAGGTAAACCATTATTTCTTTCCATGCCTAAGAAATGGAACTGGGGTGGTGTGGTGAGGTTTTTGCCTTTGTCACCCGAGTGGCATGGGTATGCTCAGACGTGAGTCCGATGCTCTCTGCACCCCTGGATTCAAGCAAGCCGGGCAGAAGACGGCTGGAATGCCAGAAACCGGTCCTCTGAAGCTTGTTTCCGGTCCAGGGAAGGCATGGCTTGGCAGTTCGGGCTGGACTGTTCCCATGAGGCACAGGGTCAGACTGATTTGCATATGGCCATGTCTGAACTGGGGTGGTGTGGAGAGCAAAAAAACGATGGATTTGGGCCCAGATCTCTGTACTGGGGTGAATGTATGACATTGTTCTGCATTCTGTCCATCAACTGTGGTTTTTGCATGTGTCACCCCGAGTGGGATGGTGTTCTGACTGACTTTTTCGGCCCTCCTTTGAGGGAAGATGATTGGAAGTGACTCCAGTCTATTATCATTCTAGAGGAAGGATTAGATTCATAGACAGGGCCTATTCACAAGGCATAGTAGTGAACTTTCGTACCCTTTTCCTTAGAGCAGGGCTTATAAACTTATGTTAGGGGATAGATTCATTAGTATTAGTGATTATCCGTCCTTTTGCAAGAGTGTTAGTATACCTTCTATGGAGTTATGCTTATTTCGGGCCTTGTAGGCCTCAAACGGGAGAGACTCCATCTTGCTTTCTGCCCCGGCAGCTTGAGATGCTTTTAGGTCAAATGTAATGTTTTAGTTTCGAGGTGTTGTTCGCTTGGAGAGAACCGGCTCAGGCTGGCCCTTATCGAAAGACTGTATTTTCCTCCACTCCGAAGACACAATATCAGGCCAGCCGGCTGGGAACGTGTCCTTGGTACGGGGAGGTACAAGAATTTGGTGGGCGGCAGGTTGCTGGCCATAACTTTCCATGAAGGAACAAGCTTCCATATTAGTGAAAGCATGAGGCAGTAAATTTGTCAGTCTGTAGGCGGCAGCTAGCCGTTAGCATCATTGCCATTAATTATTTCCAGGCAGACAGTCGCCATTTTGAAGTCCGAGAAAGACCGAGAGGCTGATACTCTCTGAGAAAGATTGAAGTTATTTTAGTCGGAGCAGCTGGCGAGCTTTGACATATAAGATCAGAGCATTCCGAATGAAGTAGTTAGTCAAGAGAACGAATACCAGAGTGGCTGAAACTGAGTTATAAGATCGAAGTCGAGAAGTGAAGATGGTCCGTAATTGAGAGGAGAGAGGAGTAGCGCAGAACAGCCAGAGAGAGAAAGCAGCCAATAAAGAAAGGTTCCAGTGACTTGAAGGAAAGCAGAGAAGACAGAGCATAGCGGTGCAGACGTGTACCCGTGACTGCTGAAGGGTGACTTTAAGACGAGCCAAGGCACAGACGAGAAGGGAACCTATATGACTGCTGAATCCAGACTTCACATTAATCAGGTGACGTCGGTCTTTTTCCCATAGTGTGCACATTCTAACCTTTCACTTTCCTTTGCAGGATATATATTATAGTGTAGTATTGTGTTTTTATGATCATTGTAATAAAGTACCCCGGTTCTTAGTGAACCAGCATGTGCCTCGTATTCTTGTTCAATCAGGGTAACCTGCTCTTCTAGTCAGGCATTGTTTTCATGAACGGATGTAATTCCCGGTCAGGTAAGAAGTGACTGAGCAACGAGGGAGAGAGGGGCCC
The DNA here is from genome assembly GCF_964263255.1 of Lissotriton vulgaris. Classification (NCBI taxonomy): domain Eukaryota; kingdom Metazoa; phylum Chordata; class Amphibia; order Caudata; family Salamandridae; genus Lissotriton; species Lissotriton vulgaris. The sequence goes on along the minus strand of NC_141691.1, from coordinate 2,021,990,846 downwards.
CTTGGTGTGGAGAATAGATTGTACATCATCCACTTTGGTAAACTGTTGTGTAATCCATAATATTGTAGTATCATATCCCTAGTAGCCAATGAAAGATTCCTTCCAAAGGTATTCATAGGAAAGGGATCGTCGTTGGTAAGCGGCGTTAATGAGAACACTAGGCGGGACACTGGTGCCGATACCCGCAGGATTGCGGCTTGGGATGTAAGTAATGAGAACACCAGGGAGGATACTGGTGCCTAGATCCGCAGGATTGCGGCTCGGAATGTGAGTGAGAGAACACCAGGGAGGAGACTGGTGTCTAGACACGCAGGATTGCGGCTTGTCGAGCGAGCACTGACTGTGGTCAGTGTGTAATGGTAACTAATCAGAACTGCCCTAGGGTAGACTAGTCTGGGCCTAAGTTGCCGTGAGACTAACTGGTATGAGTGGGATATTGTAGAAAACCTATGCATGTATATTGCTAATTCCCCATCCTTAGGTACAAGGCATATATATACCTATTGTAAATACGTCCTGAGGAGGGAGGTGATTACGTTCCGGCTGGGTTGGAGGTGCTCTGAGGAGCTGATCCTATCTGGTCCGAGAATCCGGCCGTTACATCTGGCGGCACGAACTGTTTACGAAGCCTGTGTGCGCTGTATTGTTTTAATCTTGTTGGTTTGCGCTCAGATCGTACGTGGTTTCTTTTGTATATTATTTGTTAATAGTTGTGTATATCTTTTTTGTGTGTCAAAATGTTTTCGCGAAAATCGAAATCTACTTTTAAATTGCCTGTTGAAATTCCCGGCTGGGAATCAACGCCTTACGAGGCTTTGGCCCATGAGTGGGCCGATTCTACTGGTTTGAGTGAGAATTGGACTTCTTGTTTGGAGCTGGCGGAGCCGGCTGATGTGGTTTCTTGCTTGCAGAAGGCACCAGTAGTGAAGGGTGATGAGCTTCCTATTTTAGGACGCAGAGGTTGGATTGTTTTGACTACGTACAGAATTTTACATGAGAAATTTGTGAAATTACAGCAATGGTTTGTGGATATGGAGGAAAAGTTTGTTGAGGTGCAAAATGCGCATACTTTTTTGCGATGTCAAAATAAATTGCTTGCTGACAAACTTGAGACTTATCAGACTATTGCCAAAAGGGCTGCTGTTCGCATTGCAAAATATAAGTATAGACACCGTCGAGGTCGTGTTTGTAAACGGAAAGTGCGTCTGGTCGTGGCGAAAGCCGGACTGGATTGGAACCCCGACGAGTGGGATGGTAATATCTGGGACTCGAATGATTCTGGCTCCTCGGCTGAGGAGTCTGACAAGCGCTAGTCTTCTTGCTCCGAACGTGACTGTAAATCTACTTCTTGTGACAAAGATGATGATTCCGGCGACCGTGGTCGCTCTTCCCATTCTAATGACGTTTCTCGTCCTGATTGTTCCTCTAAATCTATGGATCGGGCTTCTTCGGATGCTTGTCCGGAGGTTTCTGCGCATCCGGTTTTTCGACGCAAATTACAACAAGCTCCTGGTAATCCTAATGGTATTGCTTTGGATAGTTTGGAAGACTTTACTCAACAAGAGGTTAGTGACATTTTACAACGATTTCGACAACGGCCTGGTGAGGCTTTGCTTACGTGGATGGTGCGCCTTTATGAATTGGGCGCTGCAGGTATCATGTTGGATGCGGGAGATGCCTTGAAATTTTGCTCTTTGAGTTCCGATTCTACTGTACAAGATCATTTTCGAAATTTTAATGGTGTTGGCCAAAATAGTCTACTCCAGTTAGCGACTGATGGCTGTAACCATAAATATCCTACTGAATCTGACTGGCCTGTCAATGACAAGCCGTGGTACACTTTGCGCGATGCGGCGCAGCGATTGAAAGAGGAGGTGATGAAAACTGCGATTTTTCTCAGTACTGCTGACAGGTTATTGGATGGTTTATTGACATCTTCGGTGCGGAATCGCATTATCCGCTCTTCCCCTGTTGCTTATAAGCAGGTTATGATGACTTTGTTGATCAATCAAACTGGCAATGCTTTATCTATGGTGCTTTAATCTGTCCGTCAACTTGGTGAGTTGGGTGACTGGTTTAAACCTGAGAGACAGTCTAGACCGGAGGGTCGTACTGCTGGAGATGATAAATTCTCTAGACGTGATATGTTTCTTGCGCTGTTGGATGACGGTGTGAAAAAGGAGGACATTGATGGTGAACCTAATAATCGCTTATGGGACATGTTTCGCAAACGTGGTTTGGATCGTAAGGAGGGTGCCGTTGTGTGCGTAAGAATGATTGTGATCGTGGTTGTTCTGATGACAGTAGTGACGACAGGCGTCGTGTGGATTCTGATCGTCGTGGTGAACGGCGATATGAGCGTGATGTATCCCCTCGTTGAGAGAAGGAGAGGGGGTGTGAGGGAGAAAGAGAAAGGGGTAGAGATGATCGTGTCTACAACAGATATAGAGAAGAAAGGGATCAGTCCCCGGAGTTGAGGAGAAGGGAGGATCGACACAGACTTTCCGATCGTAACTCACAGTACCATACAGATGACAGGAATCCATTTCGTAATGGAGATGGATATGAACAGATGTTTAGATACCCAAAAAACATGAGAATATTTATCCTGATTTGTCCTGGTTGACAGAACGCAGTAAGAATGACTAGGAAATAGGTCAAGCTCCAGTACGCAGGTGGGCTCACAAAGATAATAGACCCTATGTAGATTTTGAAATTTTTTGGAAACATCGTAATATCCAAAGGGCCCGAGCATTGGTAGATACAGGAGATGAGGCCACTCTTATTCATGGAAAATCAAAGAAATTCAAAGGCCAATTTTTCACAATTACTGGTTTAGGTGGAAAGGAAACTCCCGCAGTGCAAACTACACTTGAAATGAGAATAGGTAGAATTCCCCGAAAAGAATATTCTGTATTAGTTGTACCACTTTTAGAGTACATAATTGGAATTGACATTCAAAAAGGAATGATTTTGCATTTGGATGACGGCTGTTATCAATTTGGAACTAAACATTATATATCGTCCAGTCCCGTACGGGTTGGTCGTTTACGAATGCCCCCCATAAAAATCCCTCAGGCTACAAAAGTTGTTTCTCAGAAGCAATATCGTATTCCAGGTGGCCATGAAGAGATTAGTGCCACTATTCAGGATTTGGTTGACGCAGGAGTTATAACTCCGGTTACTTCTGCTAGGAATAATCACGTTTGGCCCGTGCGCAAGAGTGTTAATTCTTGGCGCATGACTGTTGATTATCGCGAACTGAACAAACATACACCCCCTTTGACTGTTGCAGTACCAGATATTATTACTTTAATTGAAAGAATCCAAAAGCATCCAGGTACATGGTATGCGTCCATTGATATTGCTAACGCCTTCTTTTCAATTCCGATTGCCCCCGAGTGTCAGGAACAATTCAGTTTTACATGGAATGGACGTCAAATGACGTTTAGAAGTCTTCCCCAAGGTTATGTACACAGTCCTACGATCTGTCACCGGCTGGTGGCGGAACATTTGTCTGAAGTAACTGTACACCCGCAAATTCAGATATGTCATTATATTGATGACATTTTGATTCAAGGTGAAACACAAGATCAAGTTCAGACCCAATTAGATCAAATCCTTGAGTGCTTACGTGAAAAAGGTTGGGAAATTAATCCCGATAAGTTACAAGGTCCATCCCAAAGTGTAAAGTTTTTAGGCATCAATTGGCATGAAGGTCACAGAGAGGTGATCCCACAGGTTAAACAAAAAGTTTTAGATTTTGCAGTCCCAAGAAACCGGAAGGAAGCCCAGAGCTTCATTGGCTTGTTTGGCTTTTGGCGTCAGCATATTCCACATTTGAGTCAGATATTGGCCCCTTTATATCGAGTCACTCGCAAAAAGAATGTGTTTGAGTGGGGTGAACCACAGCAAAATGCGTTTAATCTGGCAAAAGAAGCGATTCAGTATGCTTTGGATCTGTGGCCTGTGTGCGAGGGTGATGTGGATTTGAATGTGTCCGTGCAAGGTCTTTATGCAAACTGGAGTTTGTGGCAAAAATAAGGCAGACAAAAAGTACCATTAGGTTTTTGGACCAAAAAGTTACCTGAGGCTGGTGAGCGTTATACACCTTTTGAGAAACAATTGCTTGCATGTTATTGGGCTCTGGTGGATACCGAGCAATTGACTTTGGTACATGATGTGGTTTTGAGACCCAAAATTCCTATTATGCAGTGGGTTTTGAGTTTGCCGAAAACTCATCGAAATGGACATGCTCAAGAGGCGAGTGTGAATAAGTGGAAATGGTACATTCAATATAGGGCACGTGTAGGTCCGAAAGGTGTAGCATCTTTACATGAGCAAGTGGCGCAGGCGCCATCGATTGAGACTGGAAGTGATTGCTCCCTACCTGTAGTACAGGAATCTCCTGTTAAGTGGGGTAAGCCATTTGATGATTTGTCCGTGGAGGACAGAAAACATGTGTGGTTTACGGATGGTTCAGCAAGGTTCATAGGGAAGAAACGGCATTGGAAGGCAGTGTCCTATAATCCGATCACACAAAAGTTGCTGAGTACAACCGGTGAGTGAAAGAGTAGTCAATTCGCTGAATTATATACAGTTTTCCAAGTTTTGAAACAGGAATTACCTGGCACATGTCATATTTTTACTGACTCCTGGTCCACTGCTAATGGACTGGCGGTTTTGTTACCAACTTGGCATTCCATAATTGAGAATTGCATTCAAAAGAACTGTGGGGAAAAGAATTATGGCAAGAGATTTGGGAAATGCTCCCACAGAGTACTGTGACAATCTTTCATGTGGATGCTCATACACCAATAGACTCCCTTGACAAATTCTTTCATAACATTGCAGATGAGTAATCTAAAATTGCTGAGGCAGTGGTGGACATGCAAGATTCTGATTTGGCGGGATTGGCGAAATGGGCCCACCAGAAAGCAGGACATTTTGGAGAGAGAGCCACTAGCAGGTGGGCCGCCGATCGAGGAATTTATATTCCTTTAGATTACATTAAAGATACCATTTTGCATTGTCCCATCTGTCAACATTCTAGACGACGAAAAGTACCACAAATTGTTAAACGTCATTTACATCGAGGAAAATTGCCTGCTCAAATTTGGCAGATTCATTATATTGGTCCACTCCCTATGAGTAAAAATTGCCAATATGTTTGTACAATTGTCGACACCTACAGTGGCCTTTTAGTGGCCTTTCCTTGTAAACAAGCTACCCAGGTGAATACCATTAAAACATTGGAATTGATTATGCTCTATTATGGTGTTCCATTTCAAATTCAATCTGACAATGCATCCCACTTTCGTGGAAGATTGGTACAGGAATTATGTGTGGAAAATAATATTGAATGGGTGTTTCATATACCATATTACCCACAGGCATCAGGCCTTATTGAAAGAATGAATGGTTTGCTTAAAGAACAATTGCGAAAATTGACTGACAATAAATATAAGAATTGGAGAGATTATTTGTTCCAAGCACTGTTAATTTTCAACAATCGTCCCTTTTTGAATGCTGAATCTCCTTTAATGCGTTTGTTTCCCCCAACTGTCGATGCGAAACCCAATTCCATTGGCAACACAGTAATGTACTGGGAAATTTCCCCCGGAGCACTGGCTCCATGCAGAGCAACCCCAGGTTCCGCAGGCTTGGACCTGCATGCCATGAATGACACTGTGATTAAGAGTAAAGATCGAGTCATCATTGAAACTGGTGTTGGTGTCTGTATACCAACTGGAAATTTTGGACTGATCGCCCCTAGATCGGGCCTGGCCTTAAAAGGCATTCAAGTACTCGGAGGAGTCATTGACAGTGATTATCAGGGAGAGATTAAGGTTCTCCTGCTGAACAGCAGTGAGATTGATTTATCGATTCAAAAGACTGACCGAGTTGCTCAATTGCTAATTATGCCTGTTTTCAGTGGTGAGATTCAGAAAGGCACCGCCCCAACGTTGCTAACTGTTCGTGGACAGAAAGGATTCGGCTCTACGGATAATCCGGGAGCGAGAATATGGGTGCAATCGCCTAAAAATCCCCCTGAACAAGCTGAAATCATTGCAACCGGTCATGACAACACCATTTTAGTAATGAGACCAGGGAAAGATAGCTGGGAAGCTGTCCCGGCTGATAAATGTTACTTACGAGAATGAATAATGCCTGTATTTGATTTTCTTTCAGATCATTCTCTGGACTGCTGCTGCAGGATGTGCCGGCGTTGGACTCCTTTTGGTCTGCTACATCGGGAGAGGAGGGAACCCACAGACTTTGGTTGATTCGAGAACCCGAGTACCGCGTTCCTTTGCTGCGTGGGATTCATCATCTAACTTTTGGACAACTTTAGCTAAGCGAGTTACCAATTCTCCACATTTTTGCCTGACACCGATGCGTTCAGTAACTGACATTCTAGCGACCTGTTTGGTTGCTGTCCCCGCCTCGTTAGAAACTCTAAAGCATATTTTTAATGTATCAAATGCCCGACCTAATGTAATTCTGGGCGACTTTGCAGCTCATGAATATTGTCCTTTATGTACTATACTTTCGGATTCAATGCCCCCGATTCATTCCCAAATTACTACTTATAATATCACACAGGGAGATCTGTGTTTCTTTCTTACTTGTGATCCTAATGCAATTACTGAATGTATGCGGTCGAAGCTCAAAGCAGCAACTTCTTTTTCAGCTCATGAACGAACTTTGTGCTCCCGGAGACCTCCAAAGTCATGTACTTCTGTTAAAAATAATATGACCTGTAAGAGCATAGTAGTTGCCCCTAGCCATTATCGTACAATGTTGTTACCCTCTGGTTGGCTTTTTTCCTGTGGCAACACCTCTTGGCCCTATATTCCCGCAAATATTTCCGGAGGCCCATGTGCCATCACTAGACTGAGTTTATTAATGTTTTCCTCACATCCTAATACCTATTCCCGTATAGTTCGTGATGCTATGATGTTACATGAGGATTGTGATTCTTCCCTACATCTCTATTCTAAGTCTGAATACCTTAGTTTAGCTATTTCGATTATTGGTGTCCCAGCATTGGCTGTTTATAACGCCAAATCCATCGGGAAAATGGCCTGTTGGATGGTCAAATCAATCAATCATACTTCTACAATTTTATCTGATATGTTATTAGATGCCCAGGGTGAACGTAGAGCTATTTTGCAAAATTGTGCGGCCATTGATTATCTTTTACTGAAGCATGGACATGATTGTTCTGATTTTGAAGGTCTTTGCTGTTTCAACTTGTCTGATAATACCAAATCCATTCAGGCTCATATTGACAAACTTCATGACTTGACTGAAGAGGTTAGAAAACACATTGATCAGGGCTGGTTTGACTGGCTCTTCAATTGGTTACCTGACTTACATTCCCTACAACAGATTTTAGGGGGTATTGTGATTGCTATTACTATTTTAGTAGCTATTTGCTGCTTTATTCAGTGCATTCCTTCCCTACTCCAATACTGTAGACTCGGCACGAGAAATAGATCAGTTAGTTTTGTCTCCTATTATTCTTCCACAGATGTCAGTTCCGTATAACGAATGATTAATAGACTGAAGTCAAGGGTGAAGTGTTCTAACCGACTTTTTCAGCCCTCCTTTGAGGGAAAATGATTGGAAGTGACTCCAGTCTATTATCATTCTAGTGCAAGGATTAGATTCATAGACAGGGCCTATTCACAAGGCATAGTAGTGAACTTTCGTACCCTTTTCCTTAGAGCAGGGCTTATAAACTTATGTTAGGGGATAGATTCATTAGTATTAGTGATTATCCGTCCTTTTGCAAGAGTGTTAGTATACCTTCTATGGAGTTATGCTTATTTCGGGCCTTGTAGGCCTCAAACGGGAGAGACTCCATCTTGCTTTCTGCCCCGGCAGCTTGAGATGCTTTTAGGTCAAATGTAATGTTTTAGTTTCGAGGTGTAGTTCGCTTGGAGAGAAACGGCTCAGGCTGGCCCTTATCGAAAGACTGTATTTTTCTCTACTCCGAAGACACAATATCAGGCCAGCCGGCTGGGAACGTGTCCTTGGTACGGGGAGGTACAAGAATTTGGTGGGCGGCAGGTTGCTGGCCGTAACTTTCCATGAAGGAACAAGCTTCCATATTAGTGAAAGCATGAGGCAGTAAATTAGTCAGTCTGTAGGCGGCAGCTAGCCGTTAGCATCATTGCCATTAATTATTTCCAGGCAGACAGTCGCCATTTTGAAGTCCGAGAAAGACCGAGAGGCTGATACTCTCTGAGAAAGATTGAAGGTATTTTAGTCGGAGCAGCTGGCGAGCTTTGACATATAAGATCAGAGCATTCCGAATGAAGCAGTTAGTCAAGAGAACGAATACCAGAGTGGCTGAAACTGAGTTAGAAGATCGAAGTCGAGAAGTGAAGATGGTCCGTGATTGAGAGTAGAGAGGAGTAGCGCAGAACAGCCAGAGAGAGAAAGCAGCCAATAAAGAAAGGTTCCAGTGACTTGGAGGAAAGCAGAGAAGACAGAGCATAGCGGTGCAGACGTGTACACGTGACTGCTGAAGGGTGACTTTAAGACGAGCCAAGGCACAGACGAGAAGGGAACCTAGATGACTGCTGAATCCAGACTTCACATTAATCAGGTGACGTCGGTCTTTTTCCCATAGTGTGCACATTTTAACCTTTCACTTTCCTTTGCAGGATATATGTTATAGTGTAGTATTGTGTTTTTATGATCATTGTAATAAAGTACCCCAGTTCTCAGTGAACCAGCATGTGCCTCGTATTCTTGTTCAATCAGGGTAACCTGCTCTTCTAGTCAGGCATTGTTTTCATGAACGGATGTAATTCCCGGTCAGGTAAGAAGTGACTGAGCAACGAGGGAGAGAGGGGCCCCTTGGTGTGGAGAATAGATTGTACATCATCCAATTCGGTTAACTGTTGTGTAATCCATAATATTGTAGTATCATATCCCTAGTAGCCAATGAAAGATTCCTTCCAAAGGTATTCATAGGAAAGTGATCGTCGTTGGTAAGCGGCGTTAATGAGAAAGCCAGGCGGGACACTGGTGCCGATACCCGCAGGATTGCGGCTTGGGATGTAAGTAATGAGAACACCAGGGAGGATACTGGTGCCTAGATCCGCAGGATTGCGGCTCGGAATGTGAGTGAGAGAACACCAGGGAGGAGACTGGTGTCTAGACACGCAGGATTGTGGCTTGTCGAGCGAGCACTGACTGTGGTCAGTGTGTAATGGTAACTAATCAGAACTGCCCTAGGGTAGACTAGTCTGGGCCTAAGTTGCCGTGAGACTAACTGGTATGAGTGGGATATTGTAGAAAACCTATGCATGTATATTGCTAATTCCCCATCCTTAGGTACAAGGCATATATATACCTATTGTAAATACGTCCTGAGGAGGGAGGTGATTACGTTCAGGCTGGGTTGGAGGTGCTCTGAGGAGCTGATCCTATCTGGTCCGAGAATCCAGCCGTTACAGATGGGTATGCTCAGACGTGAGTCCCATGCTCTCTGCACCACTGGATTCAAGCAAGCCGGGCTGAAGACGGCTGGAATGCCAGAAGCCGGTCCTCAGAAGCTTGTTTCCGGTCCAGGGAAGGCATGGCTTGGCAGTTCGGGCTGGACTGTTCCCATGAGGCACAGGGTCAGACTGATTTGCATATGGCCATGTCTGAACTGGGGTGGTGTGGAGTGCAAAAAAACGATGGATTTGGGCCCAGATCTCTGTATTGGGGTGAGTGTATGACATTGTTCTGCAATCTGTCCATCAACTGTGGTTTTTGCATTTGTCACCCTGAGTGGGATGGGTATGCTCAGACGTGAGTCCCATGCTCTCTGCACCACTGGATTCAAGCAAGCCAGGCTGAAGACGGTTGGAATGCCAGAAACTGGTACTCGGAAGCTTGTTTCCGGTCCAGGGAAGGCATGTCTTGGCAGTTCAGGCTGGACTGTTCCCATGAGGCACAGAGTCAGACTGATTTGCATATGGCCATGTCTGAACTGGGATGGTTTGGAGTGCAAAAAAACGATGGATTTGGGCCCAGATCTCTGAACTGGGGTGAATGTATGACATTGTTCTGCATTCTGTCCATCAACTGTGGTTTTTGCATTTGTCACCCCGAGTGGGATGGGTTTGCTCAGACGTGAGTCCCATGGTCTCTGCACCATCATTCCCCATCATTTGGGGTAAGAACAATTCTGGGGTATCAGAATGCTTAGCACATATCACATACTGTCATTTTCTGTTTTACTGTACTGAATAAGCTTATGCTTTTAAAGGCAGCTCTATTACACATCTCATTCCAAAAAATAAGCTTCTGTATGATGGTGTTCACAACCTACAAAATATACTGCTAATACTTCAAAGAAATAAATCAGTGATATGCTAATAATTGTATTGAGTCATCTGGCTTCTCAAATGACAGGAGTATTACCAGAATTAAGTGACAAACCACACAGTCATAGAAATGCCCAGGGGTGGACGTCATTTTACTCGTCTATGATACAAGTACGACCTGAAGGGAGCAGTTAGATTTAGGTACAAAGAGCATGATGAGAGAGCTCCAAATAAGCTATGCAAAGAGAAAGGTGGGTTTTTGGAGAAACTGTTACCAGAAACATGCTGACTTTTAGCTGGACGCTTATTGGAATTGTGTCTTGGATATAAAAAAAATTACGTTATTTTGACAAATTAATGAGGCATGTCAGGTTTTTGGATGGCAACTGTGTGTGCCTACTAGGCCATATAACACAAAATGTGGAATTTTATCATTAGAAGATTTAGCATTTAGCAAGTAAATAAACTGAATCAGAAGTTGAGAAGAGCAGATTTCTAGGACAGCAAAGAGAAGGTACACAGCCATGACTAATATCTGGAGTCAGACCTAAAACAAGAGCTCAGCTTAGTTACTCATTCGAGGTAAAGAGGGGCATAAATGGACCATTTTTGAATCCGCGGTCTGTGATTAATCTCTCATTCAAAAGAGAGTGAAGATAATTCCTCAGACTCACTGATCTCTTAATGAAGCCTAAATATGTGGATTAATACTGAAACTTGCAACTGCTCAAATGGCAGGCAATGAATGGAGCCATGGGCGTCGTCATCCACCACAGTTAGATGTTTTAATTTCCTGTCTGTGTGGTCACAGGTTTAAATCCTAGCAGGTGCAATGTCTTTCATCATTCTGAGGTCGATAAAATGAGTACCATTGAGCTGGGTAACTATAACGATCTGTTGTTCAGCTCCAAGATACCCTTGGGTGAAGGTACGCTTTACAAGTTCTTATGTATACTTTATGTTATGATTTGCAGTACAATTTCCATTCTTCCCTTCGACCGGCTAATCCTGAGATAAATTAACAGGTAACTTGGTGCATAACAGCAGTGTTGCATGGCGTGGTACTAGGAGGGCATGAATAAAGTAGTAACTGGCATGTTAGTGTGTGATGTGCACTACATAAATGAAAACGTATGTCTGAGGCTTGCACACTGCACAGTGAAGATTCAGACCGACTTCGGGCCTTATCATGGTTATGTTGCATTTTGTGGGAGGGAATTGCACATCTGCTAGTAACACAAGACAATTGCACAGATTTCGGAGTTAGCTCTGCACATTGGAGCTTACAGGAACACAAGTCATTTGCGTGCAAGGTGGAGCTCATTGCCCTACTGAGTCCAGTCCAAAACCCCCATGCAAACATGTGGTTCCTTTCCTGCTCTGCAAAGCTCACAGTAACACACAATTTATGAAGGTGTAGAGGTGAAAAGTGCAGTGCGCGGCTGCAGTAATAGAAATGAAAGTCATAACGGCCAGAGCTGCCAACATTGGCGCTGGGGCACCAGGTTTGAGTCTGGGCAGGGTGCTCAATATATAGCGCTGTGACATATTTAAATAGAAAAAAATGAATAGTGAATGTGCAATTAGCTCCCGCGATTTGTGTACAATTATAATCCCGTTTGCATCCACAAAGGATTTGTGGCCATAGAGTCAATATTGCTATGCCTGCGGCTGCACATCCCAATAAAAGTTACAATCCTATCCTTTGCCAGGCTCAAGATGGTGCTTCCTTCCCTTCCCAGCACCAGTGCGCCGCACAATCATCCTCTATGCCTGACATCTCACATGACCAGTGTATTATATTCATGTATTTTTGGAATAATGGTACAAGTAAGCGTCAGATTGCTATTCCTGAGTCATTCTGACAACTGCAACAAGCATTATCAGGCTAGTAGTTAACTTATGGTCTATAAGACCGTACATGTTGAGGCCAGGGGCGGGTTTAGATTTAGAAGTTGAAGTAATCAGTAATCTCAAACCCACGAGTCAACAGACTTTAGCTACTTTTTAGGTCTCGGCATCGAGACCTATTGCTGCCGAGTTCGCTCTCAAGGGACACAGAGCGGTGCACGAGCCGACCAGGCTATGTGGACACGCTTAGCAGGCCGGCCGAAGGCACGCACACACAGAGAGCCAGACGCGCAGACACACAAACACACACACACACACACGCAGTCACACAGACACACAGACACGCAGACACACAGACACACATACACACCCCCCCACGACTAAGCCCCACTTACCGCATCAGCAGCCTCAGCCGCCACTCCTGACTTCTGCTGCCACTACTCCTCTGGGCCTGCCATCCACTCAGTGGGCGCATAAGACGGACGTGAGCGTGCACATCCCAACACCGGAAGTTCGGGAGAGTGCACGCTCACGGCTTGTTTATCTTCCTGTCTAGGGGATCTTTTTCCCGTCCGTACCATTAAGAAGGGTTATTTATTGTACCGCAAAAGTAGACACACATTCACAAAATTAATAATTGCCACAAATGACTTGCAATATATGTAGCTATTTGGCGCTGTTAAATACAGTGCCTACATAGCAAAAGCCGTACAGAGTGAGTCTTTAGGTGTGCTGTATGGCCCGTTTCCCCCTCAGAAGCATGCACAATGGTACAGACCAAGGCGCGCGCTGGCTCTGGCGGTTCAGTGGCTCCAGGGTGCGGGGCGCTTCAGTCTGTGGCGCGGAAAGAGCACGCTGGGCCTGGGTGTTTGGGTACTGGAAGTAGCATCTGCTGATGCAGGGGTATGGGGACGGAACTGCGGGGCGTGGCCATGGAGTAGCTGACGGTCCCCAAGGACGTGTTTATGGATGTCAAGTTCTACCCGGTTGGAGATCTGGATCCTCAGGTACTTGAGACGGAAGGTCTGGTAAGAAGTAGGACCCAGGCTCCAAAAGGGAAGGAGCGGTATCTGGCCAGTGCTTTCTGACCTGGGTCTTGGTCGGCAAGAAAGGACGCGCCCGGGCATTGCAAGGCTGTGTCTCCGTCCTGCTTATAAATTATTAACTCAAGAGGCCCATGTTTTGAGCTGCAAACTTGTTAACCCTGTTCTCGCCCCTCCTGTCTAAACTTGAAAGAGACTGCCCGGTATCCCAGCTGTCGTAATACCTATGAAAAATCTTATTCCCAAAGATGTGTATGGATTCCCGCGTTTCCTTTAAACCAATTTGATATATTTAGTTGACTTTCTTGAGATTGTCAAATCTCATTTAGTAGAATACCCAAAGTTTTCAAATCAAATCTCATTCCCTGAGAACAAGCAACTGCGAGAGGCCGGCTTTTCACAGGCAGTCCCTTTATTATGCAACCACAGATACCGGCACATGGATGGATGGATGGAATATATATATATATATATATATATATATGTGTGTGTGTTTGGGTGCAGTTAGACGGTGGATTAAGTGAAGGAGTGCACACAACACGGTACAGCACAGATGCCAGGAGTGGCCTCGGGCAGTGCCCACGGATGCCCAGCAGAGGCGGTGCGTCTCCTACGCCGCTCCAGCCTCCCTGACCCGCAGTGTGCAGTGCAGAGAGCAGACTACCAGCTCTAATGAAGTAACAGCTGCCATCCATCACCTCCCAGACGCCGACACCGACTGGTAATGCAGTGCGCAGGGCTCGAGGCTACCCCCAGCCTGCTTCCGCCGGGAGCTTTACTGGGAGAGGCGGCCATAGCTCTGCAGAACCTGAACTCCCCCACCATGGCAGGGGAGGGGGGAGGAGGGCAGAGAGTGAGACTCTACTGAATCTGCCCTCATTCACCAGGGCCTGGGAGTGGGGGTCGGGGGAGAGGGGGAGAGGGAGGGGCAGAGACTCTACAGAACATGTCCTCTCCCACCAGGGCATTTTTATTTTTATTTTTTGCATATTTATATAGCACGAACTCGACTTGGAACGCTTTACATGAGCTCCGTATTTAAATTACACATTCAGGTACGAGGAGATTAAGTTATTTTAGCCCAGAATCACAGGATGTGTACGTGACCTCAGCCCCACCCCCAGCAGAAAGTAACATCTTAAATTGCTCAAATTTGAGGGGAAGAACAGTACGGCAAAATAGGCCCCCTCAAAATCAAATGCCCCATAGAACTATCAACAGTGACTGCCTTTTCTCTCTATTGCTTTTTTCTTTCTTTCCTTCGTTCTTTCTTTTTTTCCTCTTCACCCCTCCTACCCTTTGCGTGCATTGTTACGCCACCCCGCTCTCCAATCTGTCTTTCTTATTCTCTCTCACCTCTGTATGTCTCCGTTTTTCTTACTCAGTTCCCTCTGGCTCACTCACATCCTCTCTCTCACTCACACTCTCTTTTCTCTCGCTGTCGATTCCCTTGTCACCTCTATCTATCGATGCCTGCACCCATTCTCTGTCTAGTGATCTCTCTTGCACACACTTGCAGACTCCGTGCCTTTCCAGGTATGAACAGATTTCTGTTTCTAAGTGCCTCTGACTTTGTCGAAATTCCACTGTCTCTGCAATTCGGTAGCCCCTTCAAGAATCCCGGGGCTGATTCCATCTCTCAGCACAGCAAAAAAACGCCACCTCTTTCCCCACTCTGAACACTCTGTGCGTGTGTGTGGGGGGGCTGCGTGTGTGTGGGGGGGCTCTCTGTGTGTGTGTGTGTGAGGGTCTCTGTGTGAGGGGCTCTGTGTGGGGGCTCTGTGTGGGGGGCTCTGTGTGTGGGCTCTGTGTGCGGGGCTCTGTGTGTGGGGCTCTGTGTGTGTGTGTGTGTGGCTCTGTGTGAATAACTTTTTTTGTAGGTGGCTCTATGTGTGGGTGGCTCTGTCTGTGTGAGGGTGGCTCTGTGTAGGTGGCTCTATGTGAATGACTCTGTGTGGGTGGCTCTGCCTGGGTGGCTATGTATGTGTGTGCGTGGGTGGCTTTGTGTGTGTGGCTCTGTGTGGGTGTAAATGCAATAGGTTATGCATTTGCCAGCGATTAAGCTATTGGCATTGTAAACGACAATACCATTTATTTACCGATTAAGCTATTAGCAATGTAAATGACAATGCCATTTATTTATGATTTATAAAAAAAAATGCATGAGCAATGCCAATAGCTCTACCTTTAATAATGCTGAGACCATTGCATTGTAAATGCTTGTTACAATTTGATTTACAGCTTCCATGCTGCCATCCCCGGGATGAGAGCGGGCAGTCGAGGACTGCGAGAGTGGAGATACAGTCAGACTAGCCCGTTTTTTTGCCAGCCTCCAGAGATTTTTCCCAGTACTCTGAAGCAGGGGCCGGGCAGGTAGGCTGGGCCAGCGGCCACCCCTATCAGGATAGAAGTGTACGGCCGGGGGCGGCTAATAGGCCAGGCAGTGCACAGAGTGCATCAGTCTGCATCATACACATCATGATCAGCAAATTTTGTGGAGCCAGACTCAGCTACCACCACAACGTTGACCTGACAACCGTCACGCCACCACGCAAAACAAAAACAGCTTAGGTTTGGCATGGTATTGACTTAACTTAAAAAATTATCAATGGGGGGAGTGAAGAGGTGGTGCTCAACGGCACCAGGGTGGGCCCATCCTCCTCTCCTTAAAGTACAGTTAATCAACAAAGGTCCACATCACGTAGAGTGGGAATGTATCCTGATGTTCATGGAATACACACTGTGTGTTAAAATACCCCTCACACACCAAAAGGGCCCTTGGTGTCATGCTTCATCATTGGGGTCTTCCCGCCCCACTGCGGGACGGGGCAGTGCTACGACAAGCGACTACGCTGGAGCACCTTTTTTTATGTGGGTGCTATGTGAGTGAATAGGAGTGAGTGTCAGTGGTGAGATATAAGTAAGTGGTGTTAAAAAATACCTGGCCTAGTGGTAGAAAAAAATATTTAATATACATTGGGTGGTATTGTTAAAAAAGTGATTCGGAGAGATATGGCAAGTTAATGGGTTTACTCTCCTGTGCAGGTCAACATGTTTCGGGGCGCTATACCCCTTCGTCAGGACCAGGGTCAAATCCCCCTGTCACTCACTCATGTTTTAGCACAAAAAGTCTTAGGGTGTATGTACAAAGAAAAGTGATGATATACTTTTTATCAATGTGTATATATAATTAATAATACACGACTGCTTCCTTAACCGTTGAGCAGGACTGGGCCTGGTATTACTAAGTAACTGGCTGTGGCTTGCCTTGAACGGATGAGACTCGCTGTGTGGTGCGCGTGCAGGTATCCTGGGAGGTGGGAATCTAGAAAAAATCTGCACACGCTGCCGCACCGCCCCTACCCCACCTGCAGAACCAAAATCCACCCCATATCATATTCTTGGCATCATGGCTACTGTCTGCTACTTAATACTTAAGTTAATTTGCCTGTGCTGTACTCGTGGAGTACAGGCGGCCGGCTTGGGACACTCACTGCCTTATTGACTGACTTAGTGGTTCCGTAACCGTTAGGCGGGAGTCGGGACTGGGCCCTGTGTGATGCTTCGCGCCTGGCGCCTTCCCGGACGTTTTTAAAATTTCGCTGTGGCATGCCAGAAGAACACTGCTCTAGGCTAGCACACCGTCCCAGGCGAGGCAGTAGTACTCTAGCAGGCTCTCTGGCAGTTATGTCACTCAGTACCTTCTTCCTAGCACTACTTCACAGTGTCACACAGTAACCATCACCATAGCTGCCAAGGTTTCAGATTGCCATGTGTCACATTTTCAAAATTTCAGTGTAATTATGAGTGACATTTCAACAACTATGAGTGACATCAACTAATGAAGACCAGGGAAATAAATATCAGAAATAACAGGCATGCCCAGCGGCTCCCCCCACACACAGATGTAGCCTGTGGTTAACTTTTAAGGTATTGGAAAGGTTTTGCGAACTCAGCACTATAAGCAAAGGCTTTTACCTTTAATTGACTGTATCATGTGACCAGCTAAATGGAAGAACTCATCTTTTCAATTCAACATTAAAGTCAAAACTACTAAGTCGCAAGCGTGATTGGCCGTTAGACTCTCAAAGTCAACACCGAGTTACCAAACATACATCAAACATCTCCTGAAAGAAAGTATTTCTTCGAACATCCTGCCCCTGTGGTAGCTTCACGCTTTTCCGGCAGGGCTCGTTAAGCAGTGTGATTAAATCAATAGATGCGCACTACCCCGGTGGTCTGGTGTGCAGCCGCCCGCTATGTTTAATGATTAGAATGGACCTCTACACACCCAGCACCTACCACGCTGTAAAAAAAATGAATCCCCCCAGGGAAACTTGTAACTTTTCATTTCAAGCGACTTCATCTGAAGTGCAGGACTCGGACGTCCCCAAAGGAAAAGAGAAGGTCAGGGGGCAGCAGCACAGCGGGATGCAGATGCTGCAAAGGAAGTGAGACCAGCACAAGCACCCCCTGCGGCTCTTGTTAACTACTACCCCGAAAATTGCCAGGATTCATAACTAAACTCTGCCCATGGCGACATAAACAAAAGGTGTAGTCTGCTGCATATTGTCATAGTCTGTTAAATGATTGACGCGTTCACCCCACTATGCCCATAGTCACCTGGTAAAGTCTCACATATCCTCAGGCGCTTCTAGGCATATCCCATACTTTTACTTGTATTAGTAAGTTGAGAATGTACGATCGAATGACTGAATGAATAATGGCATTTATAAAGCATGCTTAACATCGATGAGGTCTCCAGGGGCCAGTACTCAGAGGAGTTTACACTGACTTAAAGCTGCAAATAGAAAGTGACGATCTAATCTGTGTGTGGCGGGAGATCCAGAGAACAGGACCCACCGTAGACAATGGCCTTCCACCCCTAGACTTAATTTTATGCCTTGAGATTGTGAGGTGAAAGATCTCAGTGATGAAATAACAGCATGGCAGGTGTTAACTATTGAAAATACTGCAACTCACTCTGACAGCACTTACTGATGATTCAGGTGCCACGGTCCAGTGTGGGCTAGGGTCAGTTGCATTGCCAGGGTGGGATGCAATCTACTTCATTCCAACCATGGGCCGCTGCACCGACAATGAGCACTCGGCTCTCAACCTAATCTCCTTTCCCGCCCCTGACGCGTTTGACTCTCACCCCCCACTGACCTTAGCCTAATTAACTCCAACAACTTGGTAGTAGACCGGAGACTCTCCAATGCCTCAAATCACTCAGTAAGTGGCGACACGGCACCTTAGGGAGAGGCGGCGGCCGTCAGAGCCCCGTTTACGGCACTTCAACAGTGTTGGCCAGGACGTGAGGAAATCGCGCCGGGCGCCGTACTGCCAGCCGCAGAAGCAGCCAGTTAACGCACGACTTGTGTCTGAGAGGGCAGGCCCCGCGGTCCCAATAATTTTAATTGGGCAGGGGTGCGTCTTGATGTCACATGATGTCGTCAGCACCGCGGCGGGAATCAGCCAGCACTCTGCCTGCAGTTTTGCAACATTGTAGTAGCAAGCATGACAATGAAGCATTTGGGCACCCACGCGCTCTCAGAGAAGCATCTGATATTAATTACTGTCTCCTGGAGTCTGCGGGGAGCGAAAGCTGTCATGGTGCACTCAGCAGAGCAGCTGCCCTACCTCCGGCGCACTCAGGTCAGAGGCACCTGCACGCATGCACCCCCAGCAGTGCGCCACGATCCGGAGTCCACCATTCTGTTTGTTTCACTTTCACATTCAACTCAAGGAGCAGCACACTGTCTTTTAAGTTTTCCAGAGGCTGAGTCTCATGATGACTCATGATGAAGATGACGATAGCAGGACTGCTTTCCAAGTCGGACCCTTCCTGGCAGTTTGTGTAGTCAGTCAGTGTTACTGTTATGTTACTTCAAGTTAAATGATAAAAGCAACAGTAACACTCTGTGCAGATCAGCGCTATCAAAATCAATGAAGTGCTGCATTGCATGTAGAACCAGTCCTGATAATTAGGTGACGGTGCTAAGCAACGGAAAGCGCTGGCACAAATTAAGCACTGGGTAACGCGTTACCTGGTAGAGACTCTAGCTGCAGATTTCCTACATTTGAATTTCCAAAGCGTCAGGCTAGATCCGGAAACTTTTACTGAGCAATACCCCTTGTGTGTGGCGTAGGGTGTCTCCATTTGGCTCCATATGCCGTTGTAAGCGTTGGTTGCAAAAAGAACAGTTGATGGACAGAATGCAGAACAATGTTATACATTCACCCCAGTACAGAGATCTGGGCCTAAATCCATCGTTTTTTTGCTCACCATGCAATTCCAGTCTGGACCCACCCATATGCAAATCAGGCTTGACCCTGTGCCCCATGGGAACAGTCCAGCACGAACTGCTAGGGCAGGTCCTCTCTGGACTCGAAACAAGCATCCAAGGACCAGTTTCAGGCTTTCAGCCCTCATCAGCCAGGATAGCTTGACTCCAGTGGCATGGAGCGCACAGGACCCACGTCTGGGCATACCCGTCCCACTCGGGTGACAAATGCAAAAATAACAATTGATGAACAGAATGCAGAACAATGTCAGACATTCACCCCAGTACAGAGATCTAGGCCTAAATCTATTGTTTTTTTGCTCACCATGCCATTCCAGTTTGGACCCAACCATATGCAAATCAGTCTTTACTCTGTGCCCCATGGGAACAGTCCAGCACGAACTGCCAGGCCAGGTCCTTTCTGCGCTGGAAACAAGCATCCTAGGACCAATTTCGGCCTTACAGCCCTCATCAGCCAGGATAGATTGACTCCAGTGGCATGGAGGGCAGGAGACCCACATCTGGGCATATCCGTCCCACTTGTCGTACATTCACCCCAGTACAGCAATCTGGCCTAAATCCATCGTTTATTTGCTCAACATGCCATTCTAGTTTGGACCCAGCCATATGCAAATTAGTCTTTACCCTGTGCCCCATGGAAAAAGTCCAACCCAAACTACCAGGACAAGTTCTCCCTGGGCTGGAAAGAAGCATCCTAGGACTGGTTTCATACTTTCAGCCCTCATCAGCCAGGATAGCTTGACTCCAGTGGCATGGAGCGCACAGGACCCACATCTGGGCATACCCATCCCACTCGGGTGACAAATGCAAAAAGAACAATTGATGAACAGAATGCAGAACAATGTCATGTATTCATTCCAGTACCGAGATCTGGGCCTAAATCAATCTTTTTTTGCTCACAATGCCTTTCTACTTTGGAAATAGCTTGACTCCAGTGGCATGGAGAGCACATGACCCACACCCGGGCATACCCGTCCCACTAGGGGTGACAAATTTAAAAAGAACAATTGATGGAAAGAATGCAGAACAATGTCCTAAATTCACCCCAATACAGAGATCGGGGCCTAAATCTATAGTTGTTTTGCTCACCATGCCATTACAATTTTAGTTAGCGTTCGTAGCATCTCTTATGACGTATGGTGCCTATATAGGAACCACCCAGGTGCACAGAGGTCAGTGCTTTTCATTTTTTCTATGCCAGAAGTGCAGAGCCATGAAGTAACTTGCATAGACGTGTGCAAAACTAGGACCATGAAAAGAGGAGTAACTCTAGCCCTACAATATTAGCCCGCAAAGCGGGAAGGCATGGTTGGGGCTGTTAGGAATCTGCAGCTAGATAGAGTATTGCATGCTCTGCCCAGGGTCAACATAAAAAGGAGAAATGTAACCACAGAAAAAGTCAACATTTTGAATATTCAGTGTTGGAACACATCGTCCTTTTGGGCAAGGTGTCAGCACCCCCACAGCTGCGGTATCCATTCCGGACAAGTCGAATAAACACGGAACAGGCCCTGGGCTGTGTTAACCACTCGGTGTCAGCTAGTGTCGCTTGGGAAAATCCTCGGAAGAGTTTCTCTCTGCGGCAGGTGATATCATTGTCACTAGCCGGCTGAGTGTTGCGTCTTTTCCAGGGCTCCTGCGTCACATTGTCATCTTTTTCTGCGAGATTGGCACCACCAACCACTCCCGAGCTATCCAGCCAGTACTGAGCCTCCTCTGGGGTGGTAAAATACCATGCTCTTCCATCTGCCACC
The DNA here is from genome assembly GCF_964263255.1 of Lissotriton vulgaris. Lineage (NCBI taxonomy): Eukaryota > Metazoa > Chordata > Amphibia > Caudata > Salamandridae > Lissotriton > Lissotriton vulgaris. The sequence continues at coordinate 2,021,969,556 of NC_141691.1, read as the reverse complement.
ACTAGCAGTTTCGCCGGGAACATAGTGGAGTAATTTATTTTAAGCTTTCTCAACGTTTCTTGACTTCAAGAACGGACCCTCGCATTCTCTGAACTTGGAGGGCAAAGTCCGGGAAGAAAGCAGCATTATTACATCGCACTGGAGGAGCACTGCAAGCGGACTACAGAATGACATCTCGATCCCGGTTGTTAAAGATGCATGCTACTATGGGGCTCGGTGGGACAGCCGGTCTTTTTGGAGTATTTTGAGAGGTCACATGGTTACAACTGTTAGAGTATAAGGTCTTCCACAAACCACAAACAAATTAACCCCGGGTCACTCTGATTATTCAGTGACTCCTATTATGCCGATATTATTTCTCCTACAGCACCCCTCAAATTCTTCCAACTTGGCCTCTAGGACATTAGTAGTAGCACAGCCTTAGGCTCTTTTGAACATACACCTTTGCTGTGTAACCAGACACATTATATGGTTCTTACTCAAACAACATCGCCCTTACTGGCAATTTAATTTACAACATTTACAGTGCAGAAGTGGAGTCTACACATTTATAGTGAAAAAAGCATATTCACAACTTCCATTCATACACTTTAAGTCCCTAAGTAAGGTGTGAGGCTATTGCCTGTTGAATGTGAAGAATAAGAACCCTGAACAAATGAATGCACTGTTAGATTTTGAGTTGTACTGGAAAATTGCTTTGATATTTTTATTTGTGCATTCTTTTTTCTGTTTTTGTGGATTTGTATTATCACAAGCGTGAGGTTAAAAATGTTTTGATTAAAAAAAATGCATTGGAAATAAAGCAACAGGTCACAAGCAGGCCAAACAGCAGTCCTGAGAAGTTATAGGAGGGAAGGAAGAGAAACATGTCACAAGCAGAAGCAACAACAAGAGGCAGGCAACATAAAGCAGCAGGCCTTGTGGAGAATGGGATAAAATGTTGATGTACATACAGTAGTAGTAGTGCTTTATTGGGCAGTTAATAAAAACCATTACAAATAGCCATCGACAATAAAAGAAAGCAGATTATAAAACACAGTTAAAAACAATTAGTAAAAAAAATCAAAATACCAAATATAAAAGTAATTGAAGGAGTGTCCGTCCACCACTAGATACACGTGTGTTTCTTCAAAGAGGATTTTGTTTGTCTATCCTAGATCTTATTCCCAACGGACGATACGTTCTATCAGCTCCTTTCCCCTATTTTTTCTCGTACCTCATTGCGGTGGTGCTTCAGTGTTCCGGATTAGTTTAAGTCTCTAGGCCGTCCTGATGATTGGAGGCTGACAGTGTTAAGGGAGTGGTGTCGGTATGTGCTTGTTCTTTCGATGTTTTGAGCCTGGATTCTACCACTCCGAGATATTTTACCAATCGGCAAGCCATTTGCACGTCATCACCTCTAAAGCAGGCCAGTGTTGCTTCTCTGCAGGTCCTGTTTCCATTTTTTATAAATAGGGGTCTCAGTAAGTTTAGCCGGACTTGCAGCAGCTCTTTGCAGATGGTAATGAGGTGTGTGATGTTTTCCTCCTGCGTGCCGCACAGACGGCATAATGCTGATTTTGGGGGACGCAGCCACGGGGCCAAGTAGTCCACTGATGGTAGTACTCCCAGTCGTAGTTTTAGAAATGATTCTTTTGTTGTTTTGGAAAAACTGGTCGACAAATACGCCTGTGGAGTAAGTTTGTTATAAGTTTGTACGGTCAGCCAGCCATGTGCTCGCTTAGCTAATGAAGCTTTGTCTTGAAGAAGGGATTCTTTCTTAACAATTTTGTTTACAGTTCTTTTAAAACCTGCCAGATTCCCTTGCAGTTCCCATAGCTGCCTTGCCCCCAGTTGGTTGATGGAGTCCTCCAGAAAGAGTCTTGCTGGACTGACGTTTTTTATTTTGTAGATCTTTCCAGAGGAGTGCATTAAGAGTATTTGCCGCTCCTCTGATTATTTTGTACCAGGTCTTGAGGTATGTTCCCTTGCGTGCAAGCTCTTCCTTAACCAAGCCAAGTTCAAGTCGGATCTGCACCAGAGAAGTGTATTTCGGAAGACCGAACATTATCCGCATTGCTCTTGTGACTACTCCGTTCAGGGTTCCAATGTCCCTGCCTCTCATTGCTTCACTTCCGTATGTGATAGATGGAATCAGTTTTGCCTGGATCACTTGGAGGAGTGGGATGAGGTTTGGGCCGGTGATCTTATTTTTAAGGTTCCTTATTGAGCTCATTTGATGCTCTCGATCTTCACCTCGCTCATTTGGGAGCCACTCATAACAGAGGTCATCAGCTTGACGCTGTTTTTGCTAATACTGCCAACCTGCAAGCCCTCCAGATGTTGGCCCTTCCCTGGACGGATCACCACCTTATTCCTTTCAGCTGGTTGCTGAAGAACCGGGGAGATCCCGTGCCTAGACAATACACTGTGGAACGACTCTGGTCGAAGCTGCCGGTTGAAAGTTGGGTTGAAGAGCTAGCGATAACTCGCCCTGACCCTGTAGATGACCCCAATATTGCTGATCAACATCTGGCTAATTGGCTCACTAACTCTCTTGATCGACTGATTCCTAAAAAAAGGAGGCTTATCAGGGAGAGAAGAACTGCTTCTGCCCCCTGGTATACTCCGGAACTCAGGAGTTGCAGAACTTCTTGCAAAAGGCTTGAACGTGCCTGGAGGAGAGAGCAGACGGAAGAAAGCCGGGCTAATTATAAAAGAGAGATGAGAAAATACAAAAGTGCACTGAAGGATGTCAAAAAGATTTTCTTTAGTGATAAGATTGAGAGGGCAAGTAACTCTCCAAGAGAATCCTTTAAAATTTTTAAAGAACTCCTCAAAGCCCCAGTCCCGCCAGTCGTGCACGTCAATCCTAAAGACAAATGTGAAGAACTGGCTAGTTTCTTCCATTCTAAAATAGATACTATCCTATCCTCTCTGCCCGCTATGCCTCAAATCTCTGAGCCGGCTACTGGTCCTATAAGCTGCCCGGCCGAACTTGTCTCTTTTGGCCCCTTCTCGGAGGAGGAGGTTACAAAGGTCTTGGTGGAGATGAAGAGTGGATCTCCGAGTGATCCAGTGCCTATGAAACATCTTAAACTTGTGGCTAATACTCTGTCAGCTCCTCTCACTGACCTTGTCAACCTCTCTCTCTCTCATGGTATAGTCCCTCAGAGATGGAAAAAGGCAGTAGTAAAAGCCCTACTGAAAAAACCAGGCTTGGATCCCGCCAATCTGACCAACTTCAGGCCTATCTCGCTTCTGCCGGGGTTTTCTAAAATCGCAGAGAAGCTGGTTAACCGTCAGCTCTCTTACTATCTTGAGGCCAACCACCTGTTGGGAGACTCCCAGACTGGTTTCCGTCCCGGCCAAGGAACGGACACAGCCCTGCTGGCGGTAGTGGAGGAAGCAAGGAGCACTCTTGATGCTGGAGGATCAGTGGCAGTGATCCTCCTGGACTTGAGTGCTGCCTTTGACACCGTGAGTCACCAGGTGCTCCTCCAACGCCTGTCAGAGGTAGGTGTCTCAGGGACGGCCCTGAAATGGTTGGGATCTTTTCTCTCCAACCGTTTCTACCAAGTCTGGGAAGGGGCAGAGCAGTCCTCCCTATTCCCTCTTCAATGTGGAGTCCCTCAGGGCTCATCGTTGAGCCCTACTTTGTTCAATGCATATATGACTCCACTTGAAAGAGTGGTAGCCCCCTCGGGGTTGAAGATCATCAGCTATGCTGATGATACTCAGCTGGTGGTGGGCCTCACTGAGCTGGCGGAACAACCCAACTTGTTGCATGACTGCCTGGCTAATGTCTATCAATGGATGTCCAACTCAGCTCTGAAGCTCAATGGAGGAAAAACTGAGCTGATGCTCTTGGGCAACTCCAGTCCCTCCATCATTGCCAGCTGTTGGCCCCGGTCTCTTGGCGACCCTCCATCTCCCAAGAAGGAGATCAAGTCCTTGGGAGTATGGTTGGAGGAAGATCTGTCCTTTAGGACCCACGCCAGAAAGACCGCGGGGGTTTGCTTCGGTCTACTGAAGTCAGCCCGAAAGGTACTCCCACTGCTTCCGGATCCAGCTAAGAAGCTTTTGATGCGTGGTTTAATCCTTTCAAGGCTTGACTTTGGTAATGCCCTGTTTCTTGGTGCCCCTGAAGCCACCTTTAAAACCCTCCAACAGGTGCAAAATGCAGCTGCCAGAGTTTTGATGGAGATCCCTAGAAGGCAGTCTGCTGCCCCGGCCTTGAAAGCACTTCACTGGCTCCCTGTTAAGGAGTGGGTGAAATTCAAGGCGTTGTGTACGGCCCATAAAATTCTTCATGGCAAAGGCCCCCCCATCCTTTTTAATATGGCCCGTCCTTATAAACCTCCCCGCCTTTTGCGCTCAGACCAGCAACATCTTTTGCAATCTGCGAGAGTCAGGAGAGCTCGGACTGGGGCAGGCGCTTCTCAGTACAGGTGGCATCTCTGTGGAATTCTCTGCCCCTTAAGATTCGCTCAGAGCACAAGATCCTAGCATTTAGGAAACTTCTTAAAACCTACTTGTTTCCACAGTAGTGAGTTATCGAGTTCCTCCTTCTTTGGTCTGTTGCGCCGGGATGCCCCCGGGTAAGCTGAGCGCATTACAAATTTCATATAATAATATAATAATAATAATAATAGAGATACAGCTATCATTAGGCCTCTCCTCTTTATGTCCTCCGCTTGTGGTTTGAAGCTGCCCCTATCGTCAATAATCACTCCCAAGTAACAGTATTTATTTGTGATTTCCAGTTTGTTTGTGTCCAAGTGCCAACTGAATGATGGATTCTTCTTGCGATAATTGAGACGCATAACTTTTGTTTTGCTGTAATTGATGCCCAGTTTGTTTGCTTTGGAGTAGTCCGCGGTGATGTCGAGAAGTCGCTGTAGGCCGATCTGGGTCTGACTGATTAGCACCAGGTCATCGGCGTAAAATAGGTTGGACAGCTGTGTGCCCCCTAGTTTTGGAGCATGTGAGTTATTGTCGTTTAATGTAGTTGATAGTTCAGCCATAAAAAGTTTGAATAAAGTTGGTGCTAACACGCACCCTTGTTTTACATCTGTGCTGGTCGGAATTTTCCTGGTTAGGAAATCTCCAGAACCTAATTTGACCTGGACCCACGTGTTGCTATGCAGGAGGATAAGTTGATTCAATAGGGCTGCTGGAATTTTCATTCTCTTCAGTTTTTGCCACAGCAATTTTCTATTTACACGGTCGAATGCGGCGCTATAGTCTATGAAACACATATACAAGGAATAATTTCCCTCTAGCGCTGAGTCGATCAGTAGTGACAAGGCTAGGATGTTGGTGGATGTCCCCATTTTTTTCTGAAGCCAGTTTGATTAAACGGGATTACTGAAGTTTCTTCTGCCCACAGTGTCAGTTCATGAAGTAGGAGACCCGCAAAGTACTTAGCCTCGTTGTCTAGTAGGGCTATTAGCCGATAGCTTCTTGGGTCTTTTTTATCGCCTTTTTTGTATATTGCTGATATTATTGCCCCTCTCCATGACTGTCGGATTGTCAAAGTTTGGCAACTTTTTTCAAAAATAGGTTTAAGAGTGGTCCCCCAGTATTTTGGCTCCTGTTTGAATATTATTGGAGGTATTCCGTTTGGACCGGGTGCTCCATCTCTTCTCCCTTTCGTGATCCTGTTGATTATTTGTGCGGTTGTAATTAGTGCTGCTTCATTCGCGGTCGAAAGTTCTTGATGTGGGGACGGGTATTCCTTGATCTTTGCATTAGCTTTGCCTGTTTCTTTCCGTGTTTCGTTGGGGGCACTGAAGTGAGTGCTAAAGTGGGTTATCCAGTCCTCTTCTGTCACGTGTGATTCAATCCCTTGGTTTTGATCATTGATCATGCCATTGATCTTTTGCCAGAACGGTGCGCTGCGGTTTGTTTTGGCATCGTATAGGGTTTTGCCCTAAATGCCTCTTCGGCGTCCTTTTTTAGCTGCCATATTAATTTCCTACGTTCGCCTTTTAGTTGTCTGAGAACTTGGTAGGAAGAGGGATCTATTTTTACTCTTCGTAGGGTCTGGTTAATCAGCGTCTTCAATGTTTTTAGCCTGCTGTTATTACAGAAGTTGTGGTGTCTCTTCTGTGTCGTATTGCAGTTTTTCCTAGATCGTGTTACGTGCTTTATTCTTTCGGCTGAGTCTCTCATTTTTTTTGTGAACGCTTCCCAACTTATTATAGGATTTTGTGTCATAGATTGTGCTTCAGTAAGAGAGTGTTTTGCTAACTCTAGTAGGTTTTGTGGGTTGGAGACTTTGCATTTTACCCTTCTTTCGTTTAATGTGAAGTCCATTCCTAAGTTGTCACATCTAAGTGGGTTTGGTGTTGCCGAGATGTGCATCGTTGTTTCCTGGGGCAGGTGGTCGCTGTAATCCATTGAGCCGATACGGAAGTCTTTGACTCTGTAGAAAAGACTGCGAGAGACAAAAGTAAAGTCAATCGTGGAGCTTGCCTGAGTGCTGTGATATGTTGCAGACTGTGGTCGGTCTCCTGAGAATCTTCAGTTGAGTGCCCTGAGGCCCAGCTCCTCTAATTTGGCCAACAGGGTCCTTGTTGTTTTTTTGCTTCTGCTTCTTGGTGATTGAATTCCCAGGCAAATGGATCCTCGTCGTAATTAGTATCCGTGTCCGTGTGGTTGAGCATATTTAGGTTAAAGTCCCCTGTGATGATTAAATTATTTGTAGACTCAATTTTCACTAGTTTCATGAGTTCTTCCTTCAGTTGCTGTGCTCCCTTCTTTTTCGCCCTGGGGTGCAGGTAGATATTTATTAGAATGATGTCCTCTTTTGGGTCTTTGGCGCGAAGTGACAGTCGTAGTGCTTGTATTGCATTTGGGGCAGCTATGTTATAGTCTAATTGGACTGCCTTTGATATCACTGTAAGTGCGCTGTATATGGCGAGGCCACCTTTCTTGTGGCCAAACAGAGAGCTCTGAGTAGGCGGTTGGAAGTTCAAGGTATACCCAGACAGTGCAGGAGGCGATTCGGACCAGGTTTCTTGTAAAGAAATGATGGTAAATTTTTTCAAGTAGCTGTCTAGGTCGGTGTCTGTGAACTTGTCTCCTGTGCCGTTAATATTCCATGAGCATATGCTTAGGATGTTGGTGGTATTGGTTGTTTTTGTTTTTGTTTGTCATTGGGTTACCTCTTTTGCATTTAAAGACTTTGCAAGCCAACTCCAGTTCAGTTGGGTGAGGGCCTTGTGTCGTTGGCCGATAATCTGATTTCAGCCTGGTCTAAGTTCTGTTGTCTCTCTGGCGTTTTGCTTTGTGCTCCTCTTAAGACAGTTCTTTTGAGAGACGGCTCCTTGGCCATCTTTTGATGACTGTCATTTAGTAAGGGCTCAGGGTATCTAGAATGTGACAGGATTTCTAGTTTTATTCCCCAAGAGTCGAACATTGTCTTTTCTTTGATTATTCTCTCTGGGAATTCTCCTGTGGTCCAGGTTGTTTTTGTAGATTCAACGCCTGGATACCTTAGATATTCAATAAATTCTACGGATTTCAAGTCTGCCGATGTAATTGTTTTGAGGCTTTCTATTGTTTTCAGTAGACGCAGGGTGTTTCCCCTGTTCAAAATGTCCATTGAGCCTCTTGAGTGGTACTCAGGATGGAATATTATTGTCGTTGATGTACCCTCTGGTCTTCTCTCATTTGAGTGCATATTGACACGGGCAGTGGAGTGGGTTTCCCCTTGAGTGGGGAGTACCATATGAAGTACTGTTTTAGGCTGGTCGTTCATAGTGTTAGCATCCTGTGGGTCTAGTCCCGGGGGGTTTTACTTCATCATTACCGTCATCTCAGGACTTACTGGGATTTTGTTTTTCATCCCTGTTCTCCAGCGACTTTTTAACATGGTTTGCCTTACTCTGTCGTGTTTGTTCTTGTTTTTCTCTATCAGTTGACTCTGAGGTTGTTTTTTAAATTGTGCCTCTTGTCTGAGCCAATGTTTTTTTTTGTTTGGGTCGGGCTCAGCATGACTTTCGAACTTTTGGGCGAGTTGCTGTAGGTAGAACAGCTTTGAGGGGCCGGATCTGTCTCGGGTTTATTCTCTTGGTCGATTTTTTACTGGGGCTCCTCTCGGCGACTTATACTTTGTTCTTCTTTTCCAACCTTGCTGGTGGGGAACTAGCTACTAAATGATCGCTTTTGCAGCCCTGGTACCATGCTATGATCCCTGTCAATTTCCTTTGGTTTCTTCCCTTCCTTTTCTGTCTTCTTTCCCGCTTTTCCTTGGGGAGGGGGGGGCAATGCTCCGTCTTTTTGGTTGGGTTTGCTAGAGTGCGCAGAGGCCTCAGTGGCTTTTTGCCCTTGTTCGGATTGTTGTGTGCTAGTAGATGGTGTGTTCTTCTTGATTATTTTTTCCCTTGGCGGGAGTGAATTAGTAGGTGTCTTTGGGGACTCTTGCTTTATAGACTGTGGAACATCTTGCTCAGATAATGAAGTTCCAAGCGGTCTCTCCGGTTGATTATGAGGATTGTTGTTTTTTACTGCCGTCCTTATGTCGGATAGAAGGTTGTCCAAGGCTGTTGGTAACGTTACTAGTTTGTCCACTATAGTGATGCAGGAACAGTTTGATGCTATCATCTGGGTCTCTACTTGCGCCCTTTTTATCAGTCCGTTCAGGTCTGCTAGCTTACCATCTGTGTTTGAGAAGAAGGTTGCCGAGGAATTGAGGACAGAGAGTTGCAAGTCCATCTTGTCAGATTGGTACTGGATAGCATTAACTGATAGCTGCATTGTCTGCAAGAGGGACGCCCAGATGTCTACGTTGTTCTTGGTTCTTTTTTTCCCGGGCTGTCACAGATGCCTCTTTGTTTTCCTTGCTCCAGTTCCACTGGGTAAGATGCAGCCAGAGCTTCCCACTCTTCCGGAGTGAGGAACGAGCTATCAGGGTCGTTTGGTCTGGGTACTGTAGGTCCTGTGCTGGGTGTTGTTTTGGAAGTGGCAGGTTGGGCCCTGTTCTTTGTGCCTGGTGGTGGTGGTGGTGGTGCTTGCTCACCACTATCCTTTTGCGGCTCAGTTTTATCATGTTTCAGGTGTTTGTAATCAATTGTGAGGGGTGTGTTTGGGCCGTTTTCCCTTTGCTCCTGATTTGTTTTGTCGGATGCTTGCCCGGCCTTGATGGAATCCGCCCCTTCACCTGGGTCATGGTTATTAACATAAGCAAGAGTTACTTGTGTCTCCAGTGACATTTTCCTTGTATGTTTGCAGGGTGTTGGTTCCTTTTGTATCACTTGGGCTTTGTTCATTGAAAGTTTGTTCGTATGAGCCCAGAGAGGTTCGTCCATGGACCCACGTTTTGTTGTACAGTCTGGAGTCGTTTCTGGTGTCATTTCTGGTCCGGCAAGAGCCTCAATGGTTCCTGGTGGTCCCTGGGTTCTCAGCTGGGGTGCTTGGGGTGCTTGGGGTTCGCCATTAACATCGTCCCTCCCTTTGTTTTTTTCTCTTTGTCTTGCAGGGCTTGTCAGGATTTGACGGGTCCTCCCCATGAGTCCTGTTATTACATGATTTACAGTCAGGCTCTCAGTTGAAACCACCATTAAATCCTCCTTATTTATGCTCGACAGGGTTCCTGAGCTTTCTTCGCCGGCCCGCAGTGAGTCCCGCTCTTGGGGGTTAGCATGACCCCTTTCCTCTGGCCCCACTTGGTCTAACCCCTTGTTCGTGGGGGCTCCTCTGTGTGTTTTAGTAGGGTTGAGTGGCGTCTGAAGGTTGGTTTTGTTGTCATTGTTTAAATAGAGGAGCGTGCTGGGGGTCTTTGATGAATGCAAATTTTGTGTACATTTTTGGTTGAACACAGAATTTATTGATAGGTTGATTTCGTGGGTGCTCTTGTGCTTCCGAGCCACCTGGACTCCCGGGACTGGAGAGCAAGGCGAGCAATGGGGAGGGCTGGGGAAGTTCTCTCTCTCCTTCTTTCTTTCCCCTGGCCCCTCCGCTCCCCACGCCTTCATCACTCGTGTTCATCAGGTCCTTCTTAAGCTTCCTTTTTGACTGCCTTCCCCTGTTCCGAGGGTTTGGGGGTGCAATGTTGTCCGTGTTGTCCCTTCGCCTCCCCGACCTCATTGTGTTGTGTCTTTATTTCCTTATCCTCATCCTTGCCCTTGCCCTTGAGCACACAAATCCGAGTGTCTTGTGTCTTTTTGACCTTGATACTTATCTGTTAATAAGCACCACTTAGTGTGCCTCTAAACAAGCTGCTGCTCCCCTTATTTCCGCCCCCCCCCTCTTTTTTTTTCTCCCTCTGGGTTTAGTGGGGGGTCGGTGGTAGGTTTGTGGTGGCAGTGAACGGGCTGTAGGAGGGAAGGGGAATGGAAAAGGCAGTTCCTCACCTCCTCAGTCCGGTCCGGTGTGAGCAGTTCGCTTGGCTGCTGTACCCTCGAGCGGGGTCTCTAGCTCTCTGATCCACGACGCCGAACCTCCAGATCTCTAGAGTGAGCTCAGCTGAAGCTCAGCCCGGATCTGCTCTCTCTCCCACCTGGCCTGGCGAGATCAGCTGCTCCTCTTAACTCGGTGCTTGTCTCAGTGCTGACTTGTCCGCGGCTCCCGACCTCTCTCTTGCCTTTTTCCCCGGTTTTGCAGCACTGCAGCCCCTCTTGCGGCTCTCTCCCGCCTGTCGCCTCTTCTGCTTTCACCGCCAGCGCTGGAGTCCGTACAGACGGCGTTGGAGACGAGTGAAACCTGCAGCGGTACCCGGCAGTCACCGGCAATCGCTGGCTGGGTGGGTGAATCAGGACGGACCCAGGCGGGTGAGAACAGCGCTGGAGAAAGCCCGCCGCTCGGACCCGCGGCTCGGACTCACGGCTCACAGACCGCCCCGAACGCTCCCTGCAGACTCTCAACCAGGGAGACACGGGCAAGTAGGCAGGCTGGCAGGCGGGTGGGTGTACCGGACCGGGCCGGACCGGACCTCGGGAGACTGGAAACGGTGAATGCGGCCAGGTGGAAAGCACTCAGCCCCGCGGTCCCGACCCAGTTCCAGGTGCGCCAACTGCAGCAACTGAACAAACCCTCTCCTGCTGGCGTGTGACGTCACAACAACAATCGGTGTACATACAGAACTGGAAAACCTTCCGGACCAGGGGAAGGGATTGGACAATACAAATGTGCAGTATACTTGCTACCAAGAGCTACTCCTGCCTCCAGGCCAACCCCCTCCCTGTATGACTGACAAACCTTTATATGGCAGCTTCCTATAATCACAAGTAATCTTTACTTCCCTCGAACTAAAAGCGCAGAAGTCACTATCTATCTATAACAACAACAACATTATGATCCAATCATTGGACACCAACATGAATATCTTCAACGTTCACTTTTACACTCTCTTGAAGTCCGCGACTTCTAGCCAAAACACATATCTCAATCTCCATCATACTACCAATCCATCAGGAACTCTCTCAAAATCTACCACCTGACAATCCACTCACACTGCTACACTTCCCAAGAGACTAACCTCTCCTGATAAGAACTGATAAAACATCGACCAACCACAGTACTCCTTTAATGAACACGGCAACATGTGTTGCGCCCCATGCCGAGTTGAGGCAGCAGAACCTTTTCAAACGCACACTGATTACATTATCCCAAGCTCTCCACTTAGAAACATCTCTTTAACCATCTGTAGCCTAGACATTTATGCCCCCTAAAAAACGTCATGTTTAATTATACCAACACCCATACCCACAACCATTTTCTGGATTACTTTCCAGGGTACTCCTCAAGTCACCACTCACCATGTGATAAAACCACATTGTTTCACCCTAGCCAGAGGAGTATTGTGTTTTTATCTAGGAACCTGAATCAATATTACCATGTTATGCCCTTGTACGGCCATAATCAATAATATCCCTAAAATGGCATAAGAATCAGATCCATATTTCAGTAAATCGCCCTTGCAGTCCAAGGCACGGCAAAAGCTACTTCCTTAGATTCCTAGAAAGCACAATGAGTTCTTTCAACACACCAAACCTCCAGCAACCTGGGAAATCCCCGCTTGCTTTGTTTTGATTTGTAATAGAAATCCTGCGAGCACTGTAAGAACTGCCATTTCTTAGTGACATCTTTATTCACGTCTTATGTCCAAACCTTACGTCAAACTCAGCACCTTTCAGGTATAAATATACCAACGTTGCCTTAAGCAAACACACGGTGGTGGTTTTGGAGCAGAGCAGCGATCTACTTGCCGAGAGCCCAGCAGATGCGAAAAGCCCACGGATGCTGCCCCTCCTCTTTGACGCGCTGAGAAAGACGCTGTCTTTTCTCCTGCCGAGAAAATCCAGCTCCGGCGTTTCCAGCCTACCCCTACGGGTGACTGGGATATCGAGTCCTGAGAGAAAGATACCAGACCTCCTACATTCTATTCCCAAGGTACAGTGCTGACTAAACCCTTAGAGAGAATTCTTGAACCAGATTCTTGGCAAAAGCAACTTAACTTAAACAGCTACTTACTTACTCCTTCCCACGTATTAGGCTTAGGTCAGGTACACCGGGGTAGGCGTATTTTAGAAGCACCAGTTGAGCACGTTAGCCAATGTATATATGTATGTATATATTTTATCCATTTTAAAGTGTCTTATGGCTAAGAAACCATATCAATGCTTTTACAGTATTATTTCATAATACTCCTTTTACTGTACGTACTTTACTTTATATTAAGTATTGCAATTGTGGCAATTCATTTCTCTTGCATGAGAAGGAAGACTGCTCAATAAATAATACCTTTTATTGAAAACGCCCTTCTCTCTATTCTCTGCACTCTGGTGAAACTAAGTATGCACATCTGACTGAGTGAAATAGCTGTCTATTGTTTTCACACGACTCTAGAGATTTACTCTTATTCTGAGGGAGCAAAGTTGTCATGTTTATGCGGTTGTCGGAAGCTGAATGCCTTCAGCCAGGGAAGCTGATCTCTCCCCATTCATTCAAGAAAGTGTCCAGTGACCTCTGAGCTTGCTGGCGCAAACCTAAATTAAGTCTAACATAGTCAGTAGAGACCTAGAAGACCTCAGTCTTACGTCTACACTGCTGTTTATGTTATTCCAATGTCCAGAGCCTATTGGGAAAATAGGAACTACACTACATGGCGCCCAACGTTTGGTAAGGCGATAAAACTAATGCAAGACGTTAGAGTAACTCAGTCATGATTTTTTACACAGACCCTTTTTCCTGTAAATACTCCAATAGACGTCTGGAGTGGGTGAAAGGTTAAAATCCGCCGGTACTTAGTAGGAAGAGATTCCTATGTAGAGTTTTTGGTTTAGTAAACGTTGAAGGATACAGTGTTCCAAAATATTGTGCACCTAATCTTTTGTTTTCTTGAAACTTGATCTGCAACGAAAAAACCTTTCTGCCAGTAAAAATGACAGATAGTGATGAAGAGAGAGAGGCAGCTAGAATAGCAGCTCAACTAATAGAGGATGACACGAGTCTCCTACAGAATGACCGGAATGCTATCCTCATTCCAGTCAACATTAGAAAAACTATAACTCTAAAACTTATAGAAAACGGACTGACATCACCAGGTGGTACAGTCATTTTCGTGATAGAGGCACACGAATATCGGCAGACAGAGGTATTCTATTCATGGATAAACTTTCCAGCGGCAAACGCTACAACACACGAGTTCCACTATTACAAAATAGAGGAACCTCCGGAAGAATACACTCCTTTCAAGGATGTGGAAATCACACTAAATTACCAAGAGCACCTGCTCTGGTTTAAAGGCGCCCTAAAACATAATGATCACATCACCAGGCTCGGTTCACTAGGTAGACCAAGAGCAACATGGCCAGTCCTAGCCAGCTACACACCAAATCCAGACATTGAAAAAATGTCAGACAAGGAATTTTAGCCCAGCTAAAATTACTAATTAAAATTCATAGACAATTAGTCCAATATGTAATGCGGACTGCAACAGTCCAATCAGCTATTAACATTCCACAGCTGAACCCTCATCAGGGAAACACAAACAAAATTACACCACAGAACATACAATCATGTCTTGGTAAAACACCCACAAATCGGGAACAAATTCCATTCTGGCTAGCACAAAAGATAACTCAAATAGAGACAGTATTCCCGAATACTACCCCTAGTGATAAACACAGAATTCTGACTATCTGCCTTCCAATGGGGGTCGCACCACATGTGGAGGATTGTGACACTTGGGGCACAGTCTTTGCTTCCATTTACACAAAAACACATGGTGTTCCGTCTCTGGCGGTGATACCAGATGTACTAAAACAGATTCAAAATGAATACGGTCCAGAACCTGCTTTAACTCTTGGTATGAAATTACTGAAAGACTTCAAGCAGGTCTCGGCTATATTATTAGCCAACATAAAAGGAGAAGCAGCATCTGTGGCGATCTGCCAAAAATTGAAAGAAACAGATATAACAGACCAACCAATTGAACTTGCCAGAATCATAGAAAAATCCTATGAAGAACTAGGTAGAGATAGTTTGGGTGGGAAACCAGTAAAACCCCATCTACTTGAAAATCCTGAAAAGATATTTATTAAAAATAATCTAAACACTCCAAAAAAGAGCTGGGATGGAAATATTTAATCAACTCCCAAAGAAAAAAGATTCCAGTCCAGAGGAAGGTCTCCTCGGCGGAGGGAAAGAACTCTGAACCGAGAGCACAAGTCTCCCCAAAGGGAGCCCTCTGAAAAAAGATACAACCTTAGAAATAGGGATAATTTAAAAAAGCCTGATAGATATCAAGATATTGATACATGTCCCTCTCGATCTTTTCAGACTTCCTCGCAGAAATCGGAAAGAAGAGGACGGTCAGAACACAGGGAAGAGCATGTCAAGTCCAAAGACAAGGAACCTGCTCAAAGTAAAAAATTACAATTTCCAAGAAAGAAGGTAGCCAGTATTAAAATAATCAAACATGCAGAGGATACTGAGGACCCAGCTGAAAAACGGAGAGTGGGCACAGACAATGCTAGACAGCGCAGCAGAAGTGACCATAGCTCGCAAGATCCTGATGAATCACCTGGAGACAGTGGACACGAATGAATGTATTCAGGTGGAAACTGCAGATACCAGAGTTAGCGAACCTCATAAAATAAACGAAATAACATTGCGTATAGAGGGAGATAAGACTAGGAAGGTAAAGGGTCTGTTTTGGGATAACCTCTCAAAAGGCTATGACATCCTATTAGCTGAGAAAGACTGGCCACCAGAGTTTGTCAGGGAGTGCCCTCATGGCAAAGAAATGATTATGCCTGCCTTCTCAAATCATATTCCAATACATAGAAAATACATATATGCAAGAAAATGGGCAGTAGCTCAAGCACCTGCATTATATAAGAATCATGTAGGATGGGATGAGGACTCTCCTCCTTACAAAATCCAGTTAAAATGTCAACCAACTGCACAAAGACAGTACCCAATTAAGCAAGAAGCTAAAAAACAGGTCAGGGAGATCTTAGATCAACTTGAATACCAAGGGGTGATTGAAACATGCACCTCTCAAATGAACAATCCTTTGTTTCCTGTCTCCAAACCAGATGATTCATATCATCTAGTCTTGGACTACAGACACTTTAACTCATGTTGCAAGACATTTGCAGTACAAAATTCGCACAGTGTGGCACTAATGAATAACATAGTTTGCAAAAAAAACAAAACAACATTAGACATTTCTAATGGGTTCTTTTGTCAAAATATTGCACCGGAAAGCAGGTATTTAACCGCTTTCTCAATAACGGGGTCACAGAAATTTCTGTCGACTCCCACAGGGATTCAAGAATAGCCCAGGATTATTCTCAGCGAGAGTAACAGAGTTACTACAAATGTATGATGATGAGGCATTATCTTATGTCGATGACATCTATCTCACAGATGACGACTTGGATACTCACTTGAAAAGAGTGAACACCATAATACTTGGGTTCGCAGCTTAGGGTGACAAATTCAACTTTAAAAAGTCACGAATTGCCCAACTAACTGTCCTATTTTTAGGATATGAATTATCAAGTGAAGGCAAAAGCCTAGCAAACAACTTCTTAGAGAAGTGCGCTGTACTCTAAGCACCAAAAACGCTGAAGAACTTCCAATCGATACTAGGCTTCCTGAATTTCGGAAGAACTTACATGCTAAATTATGCAGAGAGGGTTAAACCTCTCTACGAATTAATAAAACCTGATTTTAAACCAATCAATTGGACTCAGAAACACACAGAAATTTTGAGATCATTGCAAACAGACGTTAGCTAAAACAAAATTAGAAACTCGTGACAAAACACGCAACCTTGTAATCCGAGTCATCCCAGGAAGATGCAGATTCACGTACCTGACCTCTAATGAGGGAGAAACAGTAGCAATAGCTTACAAATCACATTTGTACACACAAGCAGAAAAAACATTCAGTCTTACAGAAAATACTGTAAAGGCGGTTCAGACGGCTGTAGCAAAAGAAAGAGCCCAAGCACAAGGCAAAAGAATAACAGTTTTTACAGCAGAATCAGCCTTTGAGGCGTTTTTCACCCCAGTTAATCTAAAAACGGTGGCACTAGATCCAAAATGGATACAGTGGGAAAATTCTCTTGCTGCAGAAAAAACTGAATGATTTGAAGTATGAAGAAGAATATCCTCTGCCAATCGAAATTCTGCCTCTCCAACAGTACTCTTGTATAATCTATACGGACAGATTTGTACAACATTTTGATGTGGATAATAAATCATACAATGCAGCATGCGCGATTGTTAAAGGTCGCTGGCGCTGTGGTAAATTCAGACCAAAAATAACAAAAACTGAATCACTGAGAAACTGTTCGGCTCAGCAAGCTGAAATCAGATCTTTAAAGATGGCGCTTGAAAATGCCGATCGTGAATTCCCGACACTAATAGTGTGCGATTCGCATTCCTGCGTCAAATCTTCTAATAATGACTTGCAGAACTGGGTTCAAAACGATTACAAAGATGACACAGGTGCCACAATCAAGCATAAAATGCTTTGGGAACAAGTAGTTCTTTTACAGAAAGAACTACAGAATAAAAAGGGGGGCCCTTGGGCCCCCGCCCGCATGGCGGCGCGGCATTCCCCTTTCCCCTTGCCTCCCGGTGGTGTGGGGGTGTGATCTCCCGGCGCCCAATGGTACGCGGGAGGTGTGCGCCACACCATCGGTCGGCCGATGCCCAATCCCTGATCCGGAGGGGTGAGGGGACGAGGCGGCCCACCCTCTCCCTGCGTCCCTGGGAATAAAAGAGGGGGGAGCGCTCAGTTGGCCCTTCTTGTCACCTGACGCTCCCCCACACTGGTCATGCCCCGCGCTCGGGCCTCCTAATTTTCTGTTTTCTCTTTCAGATCAAGGACTGCTGACTGGAGTGTGTGGTAGCGCGACGTTGGAAGCAGACAGACGAAGAGTTGACCGTAAAAGATCGAGGACCGTGGATCTGTAGAGTGCAGGACACGCAAGTCATCGACAGTAAGAGGAAGCGGGGGGCTTGCATTTCATTGCTTCGTGTGGCCGCCGGGTGGGTCTACGTTAGAGTTTGGCCACCCCTAAAATTCGGAATAGCCAGTGTTGCGGTCGCTGTCGCGTGGTGCTCATAGCCCCCTGCACATCCTCCGTCTCGTGAAGGTACAGGGCGCACTGGTTGTGAATCTGAGCAGTGAGCGAATTGATCAATAGTCGGAATGCCGGGAGCCAAGGGCGCTAAGGGGTCAAAGATGGAGTTGATGTTTCAGGCCATGATGCGTAAGATGAATGCCATGGATAAAAGATTGAATAAGGTTGACGGCCTAGAGGCCCGTATGATGGAAAGGATGGATGATATCGCAGGCCCGCGCGGTAGGCCCAAGCGGCAGATTGATGCGCCTTTACTGGAGGGAGATTCCGATTCCTCGCCTAAAAGGGGCAAGGCTAAACGGCCAAGGCGCAATGCTTCCGCTCGTGCACCGGTGGGGTGCCCACTACCCCGGAGCCGGTACTCCCGGCTCCCTTGGCACCGGATTCTGCCTTGCCAGCAGGGGCCAATCCTGTCGGGCCGGCGCCGCCTGCCCCAGATGGCCCACTTCCATTGCCCCCCGTGCCGGCACCCATGGCGCCGTCATCACCGGTGGTGCCGGCAGTAGTACCGGATTGCGACACTCAGATTCCTTCTGAGTTAACGGCGCAGATAGCGGCTATACTTCCTTGGCTGCAGAAAGGGGGTATGATGCCCTCAATACTAGACCATGCCGCGGAGGCGGCAAAAATGGTGGAGAAGATTAGGGCGGGAACAGTTACGAGTGCGGCTGCGGCCTCTGTTTCTCCTTCTGCAGGTTTGGATGCCGCTCGGCCGAACGGAAGCGATGCAGGACCAGCCCCGGTGTCCGGTAACGGTAAGGAGGTAGCCCTGCGTCTTTTAGGGGCCGGGACGATTCCGTCTAGGAGCGAAGATTTAGGGCAACATGTTTCTCGGGCGGTGAAAGAGATGATTTGGGCGGGAAAGTACATATATATTTTCTCTTTTCTATTAGACAATAGGGAAATGGAAAATGCAAAAATGCTAAAGGAATGGATGCTTCCTAGCGAATGGAGAGTACAGTGTGTGAAGTTTAGGGTGGAGTAAACTCTGAACAATTGGATCAGGGCCTTCTCCATCCTTACAGCTATCACTGTTGAACGCCCTCCAAACATGCATGCAGCAATGGCTTGCTATCAGAGCAGGATCGTGGGTTGGAGCGAGCAGTATGCCGGGGACGCATGGAAAGAATATGATGTTAATTTCAGGAAGTCGAAGGAGTTCGACTCGTCGTTGTCATGGGACAAGGTGGACTCATTGTCGTGGCATAAACAGTTTGCAGGGAGCACGGCCCCTGCCCAGCCCGGGACCCTAGCCAGCGCGTTCCCCGCAAAGACCCAGCAGCCCTTTCGTGCGGCGCCGGGGAATGAGTTCCCAGGGAAGAGATGGGGAGGCGGCGGGGAAAGAAAGGGTGTGTGTTGGGACTTTAACAAGCGTTCCTGTACAAGACCGGCCGGCACATGTAGATTCAGACATGCATGCGCAATCTGTGGTCACACTTCCCATCCCGAGACAACATGGAGGAAAAATGGTAACCAGAGTCAGAGAGGGGGAAAGAAACCAGAATAGCGCTGGGAGCACGGTTAGCCCCTCCCCGGTTAATGTCCTGGCAATGATTCCATGGTTGAATAGATACCTAGACCACGGTGCAGCTGTGTTACTGCAGGAAGGTTTCTCCCAAGGTTTCCGGATCCCGGCTGGGGGATACACCGGCAGTGCGCACTGTAGGAACCAGTTATCTGTACAACATAATCCTGCGGTAGTTATGGCTATGATCTGAAAAGAACTGTCCCTGGGCAAGATAGCGGGGCCATTCCAGCGAGTCCCAGTGCCGGATTTTGTGTGTTCACCATTAGGCGTAGTCCCCAAGAAAGAGACTGGCGAGTTTAGACTGATCCACAACTTGTCGGCTCCGAGAGGGGCGTCCTTGAATGATGCGATAGATGAAGGAATTTGTAGTGTAAAATATGCTTCCTTTGACCAAGCAGTAGAGCTATTGCTGGGATTGGGGCGGGGCACTCTCATGGCCAAATCAGATATTGAATCTGCCTTTCGTTTGTTGCCGGTGCATCCTTTGGACCACCACTTACTTGGTTTCGCTTTTGAGGGAAAGTTTTACATGGACAAATGTATGCCTATGGGTTGCTCGATCTCTTGTGCGTACTTTGAGACTTTCAGTTCCTTTCTGGAGTGGGTCATGAGACAGGCCACGGGCCACAAACAGGTCATGCATTATTTGGATGACTTCCTTTTCCTGGGAGCGGCGGGGACTTCGGAGTGTGCCTGGGCATTGCAGGAATTTTGCGTGCTCATGCGGGCTTTCAGGGTTCCGTTAGCGCCCGGGAAGACGATTGGCCCGACCACCTGTTTGGAGTTCTTGGGTAATGAGATTGATTCATTGGAAGGGTGCTTCAGGTTACCCAAAGACAAAGTATCGAAATTCAGGGCGGCATTGCGCCAGTGCCTTCTGAAGGAGAAGGTTACATTGCAGCAGCTACAGGAGACGGTGGCCCAATTGAACTTTGCATTGCGAGTCATCCCAATGGTATGCCCTTTTTCTCGATCGATCGCCCAAGCTATGAAGGGTTTGAGAGAGAAACTTCCGATGGAATTGTTCCCGATATGGGTAGCATTGATGGTCTGGCCGGCGCACCTTAGCAATCAGTCAGTGGTTTTCTAGTCGGACAACATGAGCGTGGTAGAATGCATTAACCAGCAAGCGGCTACAATGTTTAAAATGTTTAAAATGGAACGTGACTTTCAGGGCCAAACATGTGCCAGGTGTTCTCAATAATGCAGCTGATGCCCTTTCTCGCTTCAAAATGCAGGTGTTCGGGGAACAGCTTCCAGCAGCGGACCCATCGCCAGCACCTTTCCCGGTTGCTCTCTGGCGGATTGGTGCCCCAGACTACCGTACCTCGTGGCATCTAGCTTAGCCCCCAGGACCAAAACAGCATACAAAGGGGCGTTCTTGTCTTACTGTACTTTCCTCGGGCATGGTTGGGAGGCTAGCTGGGCACATGAGGACAGTTTTGTTGCATACCTAGAGCTGATGCACAAGGAAGGGCGCTCGGTGGCAGCCGCAAACAGGCACAGGGCAGCAGTTTCATTCTTTGCACAGGCCAAGGGCGTGAGGGACCTTATGAACACGTTTGTAGTGCGCAAGGCGTTGAGGGGCTGGCGTTGCATTAAGGGACACTCGACAGATTCGAGAAAGCCTATTGGGCTGGTAAGGCTTACAGCCCTTTTGTCAGCACTCCAGGATGTCTGTAGTTCATCTTGGGAGGTGCTGCTTTTCAAGGCGGCGTTCACGCTAGCGTTTTATGGGGCCCTGAGACTAGGCGAGCTAGTAGCCGCGTCCAAAGTTGACAAAATGGGCGGCCTGCAAGTGGGCTGCGGGGTGATCCATGCTGATACCATGTGGGTAACGATTCAAAGATCGAAGACCGACCAGGAGGGAAGGGGGAAAAGATAGTGCTTCACCGTGCTCGGACCAACCCTTGTTGCCAAGTCTCGCATGTGGAGGCTTTTAGGAGGCAGTGGGACGGGACACCGGGGGGGGGGCACTATTGTGTCACATGGATGGTACTCCTTTGACCAGGTACCAGTTTAGGAAGGTCTTGGACCTAACGGTCGCAAAAGCAGGCCTGGATCCCGCGGAATTTGGGTCCCATTCGTTTAGAATCGGGGCAGCAACTGAGGCAGTGGTAAGGGGACTCCCAGCCGAAAAGGTTAAAAGGATTGGAAGGTGGTCTTCTGAGTGTTACAAATGCTACGTACGTGTTGCCATGTTGTGACATGGCCGGATGACTCACGCTTGTATCTCTTGGTTTTGCAGTTTCTCGAACCTGTCACGCGGGAGAGGAACTTGCCGAATGTCGGCAGAAGACAGCAGCATTGCAACACAAGCAACAGGAAGATCGTCGGACAATGGTGACTTGGATTGTGGGCCACTCTTATGTTAGGCGCACGAAAGATGTATTTCTTGCAGGTGACAGGATGAGAAGGGCTGAAGAGGAGGGGTTCTCCATCTCTTTCTTCGGGAGGGGAGGCTTGGGGATTAGGCAGTTCAGGGATTACTTTCTGGAATTATTGTCACAGCAACCCGCCCCCCCGTCAGTGGTGATACTTCACCTGGGAGAGAATGATTTGACCAAACTGGGGAGACGCATCCTGATAGATGAAATCATATCCACTGCGGGGTGGGTGTCTAGGACTTGTGCAGGTTGCACTGTAGTCTGGTCGCAACTTATTCCTCGTTGGCAGTGGCGAGGGGGGACTCGGTCAAGGCGTTGAATCACTCGGTAAAGAGGATCAACACACAGTTGGGCAAATTGTTTCGAACCCCCCGGTTGCAGACGATTCCTCATGGGTGTATTTGGGGGGAGCATTTCTACCTGCGGGACGGGGTACACTTGACTGAGGCTGGGAACGTCCTGTGGTCAAATAACATTTTAGCATGGCTAGAGGGATATGCGAGGGGGACATGACCTTTCTGAGGAGTCGGAAGGGGGAGGCCAGATCGTCGGGTAACAATGCTGGCCTGTGGCGGTAAGGTCATGACCGGTGAGCAGCTATTTTAAGGTCTTAGGGGGCGGCATCATCCTTTGGAGGTGTCCGCCCAGGGGGAGAAGGGGTCACTGGCCCCTCCTGGAACTTCAGGGGCAGCTGGTAACGCAAGTTAGGGCCCTCCTTCACTGTTTAAATGAAGTTCACGGGGTGGACCGAGCAATTAACAGGCTCGGCTGCATGGATGGACTGAGTAAGTAACGGGCTCAGCTGCATGGGTGTACCGAGTAATTAACGGGTTCGGCTGCAAGGGTGGACCGAGTAATTAACGGGCTCGGCTGCAGGGGTGGACCGGGTAATTAACGGGCCCAGCTGCACATGCGCACCTGCGTAAGGGCGCAGCTTGTAAGACCTGACACCGGTTAGCGACCTTGCCATATCGCCATCAATGTTAGTATGCAAAATTTTCAGATGAGGATGTTAGATTCGGTTAGGAAACAAGCTGTATTAGAATCTTGTTAAGGCTAGCCGATCACAATTGTCGATATAAATGTATCTAAATGTTTCTGAATAATTTTGCATAAAATTGTATATTTTGTTTGACAATTTTTATTATTTTGTATCTTAATAAATACGGCCGGGGGGTTTTGCGACCCCCCGCCTTCCAAAGACAAATCATGTTCCGTTTCGTTGTATTCTGGGTTGATGTGGGCATACAGGGAGAGGGGCGGTAGCCGTCGCTGACCATGGACTCATGTGATAAACACTCTGAGTCATCAACGTGATGGCGTTCACGTTGCAGGGAATTCATTGGCTAATACAGCCACAGCAGAAGCAACTAAACCGGCTTCCGTAGCCACAAAAAAGCTTTCAGAAAAATACATAGACGGGGAAACCATGCTGGCAGTAAAAACGTCTTCAAAAGGCGACTGTGCAGCACTACCCGTGAACTATCCACTCAATTATACATACATAATTGACGCAAACTCCGTTCCTTTTGCTCCAATTCCTGGAGTGGGGGATAGAGTAATTCCAAACATGAACAGGAGAGTTTTATTAATAGCAGACGCACACATGGGTGAAGGTCCTAGGCACAAACAGATCAAGGAATCTCTGACAGAATTACAATCAGAATACTGGTGGCCGGGGATGAGCCTGCAACATTATAAATTTGCAAAGGGCTGTCCAAACTGCAACAGAGATCGCAGTAACGAGCCAACCGGAGTATTGCCATGGCCATTTCTGTAAGTTAGCATGAGGCTATCTATACGTAAAATCCAGCATCCAATTAATTTCTTTTAAGACTAGATTCACTTAAAAATACAGACCCCGTCGCTCGGCTGACGCCAGAACTGTTATAAAAGATTTGAGAGTCTTTATCGGCACATACGCAATTGGCATGGTACATTCTGATCAGGGTCCTGCTTTTAGCTCTCGAGCTTATAAGGAGGCCATGACCAGCATGGGCATTGCGTTGCGGTACTCTTGTCCCTTCCATCCTGAGGAAAACGGGATCGTGGAAAGAAAAAACCGAGACATAAAGCAATCTATACCGGCAAAGGTACTAGGTTCGGGTGGCGGGTGGGTCCAACATATAACAAGTGTCCAACGTAGTCTTAACAATCTGCCAAGAAATTCTCTAAAAGGTTTCAGCCCGTACGAACTATTGTTCGGAACTAGAATGTATATTCAGGATTTAGATAGTCAAACTTCAGTGGTAAAAGGTATGAAAAAATGCTTTGACATCAAAGATCGTTTGGCTGTTTTACAGGACTTAAATGAAACAAGAAAAGCCCTGAGCAACATAAAGTTAAAACAACAGCCAACAACTACTGAAGATACACGACCTGTCCCAGCAAGACCTGTCTGGATTCCAAAGATTGGGGATCTGGTCAGAGAGAAGATTGCGGTGAAGAAGGAATTTGGTCCTTCTTACAGAAAAGCAGTACCTGTCTTAGCTGTCAGCGGAACAAGATCAATTGTACTACCGCCCCTTGCTGGTAAAAAGGAGAACCGAGTTGTATCGACCTGGTAAAACCACAATCATGTGGCCAATAATAAGTAGTAGGCCCAGTGAACTCCCAAGAAATAGCAGAATACCAAAATTTGCTACAATCCAAGAGGTTCAAACTGAGAGACTAATCACATTTGATAAACCTGCAGTGAATAAAAAAGGACTATGTAGCAATGCCATGGAACTTGTGCCTCTTGAAACCCAAATTGAAACAGTTTGTCAAGAAACACCAGTCTACAACGATGTAGCCTCAGACGAAGCTAATGAAAGAAAACTTGAAAAAGCAATTCCATCAATTGACAGAACTGCATCTGGCTACTTCATCAATTTCGATAACTTTTCTGAAGATCCAAGCGAACCTGCAGAAACGCCAGCAACAAAAACTTTTAAAGACAAAGCAACAGAACTCTGTCATCAACTCAAAGAAACCTATCTGATTTCTCCATGGATTGAATTTTGGATTGTGTTAGGTGTACGTTTCCTCCTGCTTTGGCTCATCATGGTACTTTGTTTTGGAAAATTAATTGAGGGAAAATATAGTACAATGGACACAGCAAGTCAGAACATCAACTTGGTCCTAAAGCCACACAAGTCATCTCACATCGAGAAAAGAGAACTATCATCAGTGAATGTCACAGCCATTCCAATACCCAGGTAGTTTGGGACAAAATGGATTACGAAATCTATGGCCCGGTCGAAATCTTGAAATATCCTCACCAGTTTAAGGTTTCATTAAGTGACTTTGTAAAACCAAGTACATTCTCTGATGATTGGGACTTTGAAAGCATAAATAATATGATGTCAGATTTAGTAATGTCAGCAAAATTTACAGAACATGATTATTTACAGGGTTCATCAAACTATGAACAGATGTATTGCTATAACCACTATGCAGATCACTATTTGCATAAATCTGCTCAACCTAGATATGTTTTTAAATATAATCAATGGGAACATTGTGCAACTCCACCTAAAAGCAGTTCGAAAACATTCTATGAGAAATTCCCATACTTCTCAGGGTTTAACACAAGTGATGCAGAAATATTTTATTACAAACTGTTAGATAAAACAGGGACAAAAACTATGCTGACAAATACTAAATTGATTTATTCGGAAACATTTTATGAAAAAATGATTACATTTGGTTTTGATTTCTGGAAAAACAACATTGAAACAAAAACCATCTGGGGTACAAAAGAATGGCAGGTCCAAGGTTTAGAAGCATTATTTCGAGCCTGCATGATCCCAGAATAAATAATGTACTTGAATGACACCATTCAACAAACTACTTGTCTTGGTCTAGCCAAGATTAAAGACTTAAAGAAACCGTCTATTCCAAAACCAATACCTGATAATACAACCACAGATATTGAGATAGACGTATCCCAAATTTTACACCAAAACAGAACACATCCTGATTGGAAAGAGTGGTTAATCTGGCCAACAGACACAAATAACTGTCAAGATAGATTCCTGAACTAAATACAGGGGTTAAAAATGATCAGACCAGACCCTAGATACTCCCAGAGACAACATCCAGGGATAGTAACAACATACAGTGTAGGGAAACTATGCCTTGAATGGCTAAAGACATCCACACTGGCAGAAATTAAGCAACACTTGACTTTACTTAAAGACGGTGCTGACTTGCGCGATTTCATAATGGGACCACGCAAACAGCATCAAAAACGTTTCATGGCGGCCAGTATATACGCTGCGTACAACGAAGCTTGGAAAGTGACTCAAATTGAGACAGCAGAGAAAATACGAGAAATTGATTGTATTAATTTGGAAAAATCACTTTCTGTTGTGGACAATGGGTTAATGACTCTGTCCTCCAGAATATATTCACTGGACAGTATTGTATCATCTGCTATCGATATAATAGATCAGGACTTGCTAATGTTACAACATGGCCAGTCCCAATTACGTTCTATTGTACAGCTAGGCTGGACGTTGCAAAACCTGCGGTCGGGCTATGTGCCATGGCGTTTAATCAACACAACGTCATTGTTCTCTATCTTTAACCTTACTGATAAACAAATCAGTTTGGCACATAAAGGAGCAGACTATACGATTCAGAGCATTGAAAAACTTGAGAGATTACCATTGACAATGTCAGAAAGACCTGTCATTGAATGGATAATACACGGAATAATCACAATTCCGATAACAACTTTCCAATTTAAAAATTGCCAAGAGTATATACCAGCAGGCCAGTATGAAAGGTTGGGTAAAGGGTACATTAAGTCATCATGGAAATTACCTTATACACACACATGTTATAGTGACAAAAACAAGAGTGTATTTCTGAATGGTAATAATTGTAAACGATCACTAAGCAGTATACTTGTGTGCCAAGGTATTAATTTACATGGGGCCTGTGAGGGGACTTCAAATAACCTTTCATGCCACCAGCACGGCAGACCTGCAACACAAATAGAGCCATTCTTTAGACAACTTTCTAACGGGAGTTACGTTCTAATAACGGACCACAGCTGTTGTGGCATGGTGCCAGGGAAAGCATATCTCGTAAGCGTTAGTTCCATGGTCATTTGCTGTATGCAAGTATTGTATCCAAACGGCCCTCCTGATACAGAGGCGACGGTTTGGCCGTCCTTGAATATCTCTTCTATACGAATTGATACTTTAAGCAGAATGAAGTCTGTTCTTTTACAGACAACAGTGCCTACAACGTCATCAAAAGAAACGTATTATCTTGAAGTTGCAAGGACAACAGCAGAGATACATACACTTTTATCAACTAATTGCCCCGTGCATTTCGTAGAAATGATAAGCCAAATCCTAAATATGTCTGATGCCAGTGGTATCGCACATGTATTTAAGACAATTTTTTCGGCACTGTTAAACATCCTTCGAAGCAGTCCTGGCCATTTTTCCCAATTTTGTCCATTCGGTCTTTGGCGGCTTACCACTACTTTTGGGACTCGTAGCAGGAATTTTATTTTTGACCCTTCTGCTCCGATATGTCAAGCCAAAACGCAGACATGACTCCAGCAAAAATGAAAGAAACGATCCTAGCTATACGCTATCGGGACCTCATAACTAAAGTCCTTGGATTAGCCCGGCTAAGAGATCTGAATATGACCTGCTTTCTTTCATTCAGACCTATATGGCAGAACTGTATCTTACCTGTGCTTAGATGTATGCTATGCGGAGAGGAATGAGTGTTGGACACCTGTCTTACACTACAATCAGCAGTACCAATGGATATCGATACTTTGCTAAGTCCTGTAACGGCTCATGCATCGTGTTGTCCCCAGCGGTTACCAATCCTGATGACGGCATTCGTTGAAACTTCACCACTACGGTTAGGTGGGAGTGTAGCAAGAAAAGAGCAACATCACCCAGGTACGACCTTCTGTGAGCATTGCTGATCCTGACATCGATGATAGCAATCATTCTCACGACTGCCCGGTTACAGCATTTTCAACCATGGTCGAACTTTCACCTGAAGCTGTAGACTGTTTTTTTGCACATCTGTCTGAAGTAACGTTCTCCCCTGAACAGAAAGAATAACTTTTTAAGCAAACCGGCACACAGCGTTCCCCTGAACTCTGAATTCGGCCTTCAGCTTTGATAAACAAAAGCTACTGAAAACATTTGGAACTATTTTTTCCCCTGAAAACGAAATTATTTTTTTCCAAATTCCAAAATATTTACCTTTTTTTGGCACATGTACTCTGCTTAAAGTAGAACTAGTCTTAAAGAACAGAGCTTCTATTTTTAGTAATTCTAGAGACAAAATATTACCTCAGCCTCTAGCACAAGCACAAGCAATTGCATTTATATGTGATGAAATAGTCTTGACCTTCTTTTCTGTATTAAGAGACATTTGTTGTGTAATTTTCGCAAATCGTACAGCTAAATATATATGCATCCTTTTTCTTTTACTGAATGATTACACTGCCTAAAAAACGTACAGTACCAATAATCTTTCGTGTATTTCGCATACACCATTTCGAATGCAAAAATGAATTTTGGGTTGGTTGGATTACACATGCACCTTTACATGTTTACTATTGCTTAGTTTTTAGTAAAGATGGACATTAGATCGTGGAGTGGGTATTTTGTTTTTATCTAGGAACTTGAATCAATTATTACCATGTTATGCCCTTGTACGGCTATAATCAATAATATCACTACAATGGCATAAGAATCAGATCCATATTTCAGTAAATCGCCCTTGCAGTCCAAGGCACGGCAAAAGCTACTTCCTTAGATTCCGAGAAAGCAAAACGAGTTCTTTCAACACACCAAACCTCCAGCAACCTGGGAAATCCCCGCTTGCTTTGTTTTGATTTGTAATAGAAATCCTGCGAGCACTGTAAGAACTGCCAGTTCTTAGTGACATCTTTATTGACATCTTATGTCCAAACTTTACGTCAAACTCGGCACCTATCAGGTATAAATATACCAACATTGCCTTAAGCAAACACACGGTGGTGGCTTTGGAGCAGAGCAGCGATCTACTTGCCGAGATACCAGCAGATGCGAAAAGCCCACGGACGCTGCCCCTCCTCTTTGAAGCGCTGAGAAAGACACTGTCTTTTCTCCTGGCGAGAAAATCCAGCTCCGGCGTTTCCAGCCTACCCTTGCGGGTGACTGGGATATCGAGTCCTGAGAGAGAGATACCAGACCTCCTACATTCTATTCCCAAGGTACAGTGCTCACTAAACCCGTAGAGAGAATTCTTGAACCAGATTCTTGGCAAAACCAACTTAACTTAAACTGTTACTTACTTACCAGGGGAGGCCACCGACAGTTTCAAAGTCGCCAAGGGGGTTAGACAAGGGTGTGTGTTGGCCCCCACCCTTTTTTCTTTGTTTATTAATGGGGTGACTAAGTATTTTTCTAACTTTCCAACGGACGCCCCCTCCCTTGCTGGAAGGAAAATTCCCCCCCTCATGTTCGCGGACGACACTCTTATTATTTCTAAAACGAGGCAGGGCCTTCAGTCCGTGCTGGCCCGTTTTGAGTGTTTCTGTAGCGAGCATGAGTTAGAGGTGAATGTCAGCAAGACCAAATTTATGGTTCTGCGAGGCCCCAAGGCTGTGAAGGCCAAGGTGTCGATGAGCGGAGCCATTTTGGATCAAACGGAGGTCTTTACATATCTGGGTGTCACATTAAGTGGGAACTTGAGCTGGAAACCCCAATTGTATCTTATGACCCTGAAACATGCTCAACTTGGGGGAGCCTTATTGAAGGAGCACGCAAAATCTCTCACTAAACCTCTGGCACCGTTGGTAAAAATGGATGGCTCCAAGATAATTCCTGCAATTATCTACGGTGCAGAACTGTGGGGGTATAGTGATTTATCCACTCTGAGGGTGGCACAGAATAGGTTCCTCAGAATGGCAACTGGTCTCCCACAATCAACACCTTGCTTACCCTGCAGCTTGAGTTAGGTGTTAAATCTATCGAGGACGTGGTACGGTATAGACCACTGGCGTTCTGGTGTCGTCTGTGGACTACACCCGAATTAACACTGTTTGCTGAGGCCATCGTTGAGGTGAGGGGGCTCGAAGGGGCCCATAGGGTACCCTGGTTCTCTCCTCTCAGGATGCTATTGAAAAATCTTAGCTGGAGGCACTATGGGTTGATCCAGCACGTGCTACCTTTCCATCAAAAAAGGCACTCAAAGATATTTATTGGCACTGGATCGCTGAGAGGAGATCCACCATGGTTGTTGGTCCTACTATGTCACTGGAATTTTTGGTTGTTAAGGATGCCCCTAAATATGAAGCCTACTGGGACTTAATAACCAAGCCAAATGATTGTAAACTGTATCATCAATTACGAGTAGGCTTGTTACCCATGCGGGGGCTTACGAACTCCTGGTCGACTGGTGGCAGCGATAAGTGTCCTTTCTGTGTAACAGCAGTAGAGAATATTGAACACTTTTTCTTCTGCTGCCCTATGTACTCGTTACCCAGAAAAGTTTGGCTTTTACCAGTTTGCCGCTTATTAGGTACTAGATCTGCTGTTGCAGCGACTAGGATTCTAAAAACTGATACTTCTCCCCCTATCGCCATTGGTGTAGCAAAATTTGTGAGCTGGGCTTGGTCAATCTGCATTCGCAACATGGTAAATGAAGTTCCTATTGTATATGTTTTTATGAGTTTTTAGCTGCAACTTAGTATTGCTCTTATGTAGTCAGGGGTCCTTTGTACATCATTGTCTAAATTTAATACATTTCTTAACATGGTTTTAAAATGTAACGTATTTATTATCTTATATGAAAAATCGTATGAACAGTTTTTTTATGTATTTTGTCTTTTATGATGCAAATCGAATAAAGACCTCTTGACTGACTTACTCCTTCCCACGTATTAGGCTTAGGTCAGGTACACCGGGGTAGGCGTATTTTAGAAGCACCAGTTGAGCACGTTAGCCAATGTATATATGTATGTATATATTTTATCCATTTTAAAGTGTCTTATGGCTAAGAAACCATATCAATGCTTTTACAGTATTATTTCATAATACTCCTTTTACTGTACGTACTTTACTTTATATTAAGTATTGCAAATGTGGCAATTCATTTCTCCTGCATGAGATTGAAGACTGCTCAATAAATAATACCTTTTATTGAATATGCCCGTCTCTCTATTCTCTGCACTCTGGTGAAACTAAGTATGCACATCTGACTGAGTGAAATAGCTGTCTATTGTTTTCACACGACTCTAGAGATTTACTCTTATTCTGAGGGAGCAAAGTTGTCATGTTTATGCGGTTGTCGGAAGCTGAATCCCTTCTTGTCTGAGCCAGGGAAGCTGATCTCTCCCCATTCATTCAAGAAAGTTTCCAGTGACCTCTGAGCCAGCTGGCGTAAACCTAAATTAAGTCTAACATAGTCAGTAGAGACCTAGAAGACCTCAGTCCTACGTCTACACTGCTGTTTATGTTATTCCAATGCGCAGAGCCTATTGGGAAAATAGGAACTACACTACAGGAGGAACTGTACAACCCATACCAACCAAATTTCAGAGACAGAACATATGCTCATAAGAAAACTCTGCTGAGATAGCAGAAGCCATCTGATTGCATAACATAGACATATTCCTCTCAGAACCCTGGCTTTCTGACTACACTGTCCCTCTAATTGACCTATTAGTGCCTCCTGACTTTGAGATTATTCTGAGAAATTGATATGGGTGCCCTGGAGGAGGCCTAGCATTTATTCACAGGAATTTGCTAACCCTAAACTGCATCAACTTTACATTTAAATACCAGGGAGTGACCCACAATTGGCTCTCTCAATTACCACCAAGTTACACATCATATCATGCTCTACAAGATAACCAGGTCTTCACAGATCAAAATATTGACCTCATCACTGATCACTCTATCTCATCCTAAATACAACTTTTTGGGGGGCTTGAACCTCCACTGTGGCGAACAGCCAGACAACAAAATTCATCACATTTAAACAACTCTGTACAAGCCCAATCCATTTGAAATGCTTCACCCTTGAACTTCTCATTGCTAACAAAGGTACTACCTGGAAACCCTGCCTCCGGTGGACTGGTCTGTCCATTTCATTATTTTCTGCCTTCACTCCGAAGGAGTTCCTCTCAAAGGCCAAGTCGTCAAATAGAAAGTGTGGTCCAGGGACACAAGACAAATTGACCGCAATGAGCTGTCTTCCAAAATCAGGTCTAGCCAGGCCAATGATGTGTAATGTGTATCGCCTTACGCCCAAGCAGGCTATGTAAAATCACAAGAATGTTACCAGACCTGCAGGTATAATGACTTATATAATCTACTCCACCTAACTGTAATGCTCTTGACCCATAAACTGGTTTCAAAGTATGTGATCTTGGACAAATATTTAATTCACTGAGCTGCCATTTACTTCATTGTCACATATGAAAGCACCTTCAAATACGTGAGTTCAGTTTGTCTGATGTACATAATATTATTTTGTTTGATTTAATAGACTAAGATTTGGTTCCATATATAATACAAATCTAGCCACATATAATTTACACATGACCCCTGACTTGCCTCTAAATTCATTAACCGCATTGCCATCAGGGTGGGGCAGGACTGTTTCTGAAATCATGCTAAAAAACTATCACTTTAATAAAGACATAGCTAAATCATGAAGTGGTAGCACACTGTCATTTGCAATCAACACATTTTGATTGAAATGTCAACAATATTTCCCACTAACATGCAAGTTTACTGATAAAACTATACAGTGTACAAAAAAACTATACAGTGAACAAAAATAGGGGTCCATTAGGATGGCGGGCAGATCGCCACCGCCGGGCCGGTGAAAGTCACCGCCGGCCCGGGGGGGTGATCCGCCCACCATTCACACATGAAAGACCCCACTGCCATATTAGGAAGGCTGGGGGGCCCGCGGCGGATGGAAAGACCTTCTGCCACTTTTCCGCCGGTCGACTTGTCAAGCAGCGGAAAACATTGATAATATGGTGGCGGTGTCTGCAAGACACCGCCATCCATATTGCGATGACTGCAGAGATCAGCCTTTGGGGGCCCGTAGCAGGACCCCAGAAAGTTAGAGGGATGGGGGTGCCTATGGGGGGTACCTTACCTATGGTACCCCACTGCATTTGCATGCTCAAGGTGGCAGGCACCTTGCTGTGCCTGTCACGTTGTGCATGCAAAAGCACTATGGGCATTCCCAGCATTGTGATGGGCGGTGCTGTGAGCACCGCCACCACAATGATGGGGATAGGGTTTGGCACCGCCACGGTGGTGGTGGCATCCTACTTTCAGGCGCGGGACAGCCGCACCCCTAGTGGACGGTCCCATATTCTGTTACGGTGGCGGTGGACTTTGTCCGCCAGCCATCGTAATGGAGCCCATTGTTTGGAAACATGTTTTTGCAAATATTTGTATTTTCCATATCACCAAGTAAAGTGCTCCGATTTATTTTGCTCCTATTTAAAACGTTGCTTGCATCACACTTCCGAAATACAAACCAAAATGTGCTTAAGTAATTCCCGATATATTTTGGAATTTTTGTACTATTATCCTAATGGAGCCCATTGTTTGGAAATCAGATTTCTGCAAATATTTGTATTTTCCATACCACCAAGTAAAGTGCTCCGATTTATTTTGCTCCTATTTAAAACGTTGCCCTTGAACAGACAGCAAATGTGTCATGATATAAACAAGATTTAAAGGCATCGCAATTGCTCATTCATCTTCTGAATGAACACCTGTCTCATTCCAGCTCAAGTTCACTCTCCAGAATGGACTAGTCCTAAAATAGCTTGACCTGATAAAATCTGACTGTGGGAGAGTCGGTTTTTCGAGGCCTGGCAGGACATATTGTTTAGGATCATGACCAGCAAGTGTTCATGTTTATTTTGTCCTTAGAACAAATGGGCACAAACCCCTACAGCACTAACCCTTTGGCTGTCAATCCACAATACCACATTATGGATCTGTGAAAAAGCATTGTCTGCAGTTAAGGTTAAGATCGTAGCCATATGTTCATGCTTTTCAAACTTCTATTTATGGTCCCTTAATGCAAAGACTTTATTATTCGAGTGAAAGCTCTAAGGAAATGTTGCAAGCTCTTCTACCACTACTGACAGTGGTTCCAGTATAAAAATGTGCGCATGTATTAACAAAGTTTAACATTGGGAAGCTGCCTACAATGCTCCCAGATTGTTCTGCAATTAGATGCAAACACTTGCTGATGCTTGGAAGCATGATTGATAAATATTTTATTTTTTAAATAAAAAATGTACACAAAAATATACAACTAGAAAAAATGTTTTGCTGAAAAGCTGAGCAATTGTTGGTGCCATTTCCCAGAAGCATTATCTAGTAACACGTTTGATACATGCTAGCATTTGCAAAAAATACTAATAATGAAAAAATCTGTATAAAGCCAGTTGTGGTAATATGAAAAATATGAGAGTAAACAGGCATTGCAAAGTCAACAGTCTAATGTTGGTTGTCAGCATTTTAGTTTGGCAATGTGTGCTTTGTTTTGATATGGCTTTCGTAAAACAATATTTTTGTTGGCAACCAGACTCTCACCAATATAACAAAAACATTGTTTAAAACCCAAAATATTTTTGGGTGTCAAAAATCACAGGGTGCTATAGTCTCTGGTACTTAAGTAAACATCTCTGTGCCAGTGTATGGGAAGCCGTTCATGTCAAAATTACAGATCCCCATATAAGACACCTCCTGAAATGCATGGAGTGCTGCAAAATAAATTTGAGAGACACCAGAATGAATGTAACATATGTCTAAACAAAGACTAAACATGGCAGAGTGAATATACTACCTAGTGGACAACAGGAATAACACACACTCTAAATTGGATATAAGGTATGTTGAGATGTATAGTAACTACGCTGAAAGGAATATGACTGTTGCTGAAAAGAATACAACAAGAACTCAAGTGAATATAAACCTTATTGAAATGATATAGACATCTCAGAATGGCCTTAAACAAGGCTGCTTATTGGCACCCCTTCTGTTTTCCCTATATACAACTGACCTCCCTGCTGCTGTGTCTCACAGTGAGGGGATCGCGCCGTTGATAGGAGGGGCGCCAATATCCTGTCTGATGTATGCCGACGATGTGTTGTTGCTCGACTTAACTCCCATGGGTTTGGCAAATCGGCTTCAGGCACTTCAGGACTTTGCCGGGGTGCATCATATGAAGATCAATATTAATAAAAGTAAAGTGATGTGTATTGCTGGTAGGAAGAAATGCCGTTCGACAAATTTTGGCTGGGCTATTGGAGGGCATAGATTGGAGGTCGTAACTTGTTATACCTTTTTAGGGAAAATATTCTCGGCCAATATGAGCGAGAATCTCCATATAGAGCACTGCTCTCGCAAAGCTCTTGCCCATGGCAATGGGCTAAAGTCCCTATACCTGGCAACGGGGAAAAGACATTTTTCTAGCCTTTTAGAAGTATTTAGAGCTAAAATCCCCGCAACCATCTTGTACGGTATAGAAATAATAGAGATAAAATATTGGGACTTTTGCCACAAGACTGAGGGAAAGCTCCTAAGATCCCTCTCGACTCTTAACAATGCCTGTCCACTGGCTGCCTGCAGGCTGGATTTTGGACTCAGGAGTGCCTGGGTTCAGGGGCTGTGCGCCCTAATAAGGTGGGTAGCCAGTTTGGCCAGAGCGAGAGAAGGAACCCTGCGAGTTTTACTCAAAAATGAACTTTTGGGCAATTTTAAGGAGTTCTCTAAACTCGTTAGTAATTTCAGAGGGGCTGTGAAAATCCTTAACCTCTTGGCTGCTAAGGCATTATTTGAGTTTCTATTTAATTTCCATTGAAATCAATGGAAAGTCCATGACGAGTTACCCTTGTCATTAGCGCTGAAGTGGTTAAACTGGATGAAAGCGCTCTTTTCTCCTACTCTCCCACGCAGTTAAAGCAGGTACTTAAGGAGGCTTCGTGGGAGTATTGTTTTTTATCCGACAAAAAAACAGTTGGAGATAAAAGGAATGTGGAGCCGCTCATTTCCTCCTATAGGTTGAAACAGCCTCAACCGTATGCCCTATGGAACTTACCACATGGGATACGTAGGTTTTGGTTTTTATTACGTTATGACTTAATCCCTCTTAACGTGTTGATGTCCAAATGGCATGGAACTTCACCTTTGTGCAATTTATGTAAAATGAATAACCAGGACTGTATGCATGTACTTTTGATTTGTCCTATGTTACGTAACTTGCGCGATCGATGGCTTAAAGTAATCTGTCTCCGCCTCAGCATTGTCACTTTACAAGATTTTCTTCATGCACTTTATTGCCCACCGAATGAAATGTTTTGTGCTTATGTTTTTAACTTTTTTAAAGGATTTTTAGCTATTTATTAATTTTGCTGGAAAACTGTGTCTGCCCGGCCTGGTTGGACTGATGGACTGCAGTGTAGCTATTACGGTTCGAATATTATGTTTTTATAATTCTTGTACCTTCGATGAGTGTGTTGCTTTGTTTGTATATGTTTATGTGGCCCTCTTTGAGAGCCAAAACATAATAAATAAATTTGAAAAATTTGAATTTGATATAGACTGGTGCTGAAATGAATATAACCCACATTGGAACGAATATGGTACATATTAAATTGAATTTGACAGTCTTTAAAATGACTGTGACACACATGAAATGAATGTGAGACATACAGCAATGAATACAAGCCATGTTCAAATGAATATGACACATGTTCAAATGAATATAAGATAAGTTGAAATACATATGACTAGTGTCAAAATGAATATAACTAACACTGAACTGAATATGACACGTGTTCAAATGAATACAAGATACGTTGAAATAATTATGACTAGTGTCAAAATGAATATAACTAACACTGAACTGAATATGACACATGTTCAAATGAATATAAGATAAGTTGAAATAAATATGACTAGTGTCAAAATTTATATAACTAACAATGAACTGAATATGACACGTGTTCAAATGAATACAAGAAAAGTTGAAATATTTATGACTAGTGTCAAAATGAATATAACTAACACTAAACTGAATATGACACATGTTGATATAAATATGATTGCAGTTGAAATGTATTTGGTGCACATTAAAATGAATATGGTCCACACTGAAATGAATATGAGAAGCTTTAAACTGAATACAACATCCATTGGAACCGATGAAACATGGCAGAATAAATATTCTACCTATTGGATAATGTGAATAACACACTTTGAATTGGATAAAAAATAAACCGAGATGTATAACAACTACGCTGAAAGGAATTTGACTGTTGCTGAAAAGAATACAACAAGAACTAAAGTGAATATAAACCTTATTGAAATGATATAGACTGGTGCTGAAATGAACATAACCCACATTGGAACGAATATGGCACATATTAAATTTAATTTGACACTCTTTAAAATGACTGTGACACACATGAAATGAATGTGAGACATACAGCAATGAATACAAGCCATGTTCAAATGAATATGACACATGTTCAAGTGAATATAAGATAAGTTGAAATAAATATGACTGGTGTCAAAATGAATATGATTAACATTGAACTGAATATGAAACATGTTCATATGAATATGATTGCAGTTGAAATTAATTTGATGTACATTAAAATGAATATGACCCACACTTAAATGAATATGAGATGCTTTGAACTGAATACAAAATCTCTTGGATTGAATATGATACATATTAAATCGAATGCAACACTTTTTCAAATGGCTGTGACATACATGAAATGAATGGCAGACAATCAGCAATGAATACAAGCCATGGTCTTAGGAATATGGCACATGTTCAAATAAATATAAGATAATTTGAAAAAAATATGACTAGTGTCAAAATGAATATGACTACGTCTGAAATAAATATGACATACGTTCATATGAAGATGACTACAGTTGAAATTCATTTGGCATGCTTTAAAATGAATATGGCCCACTTTGGAATGAATATAAGAAGCTTTGAATTAAATACAACATCCATTGAAACGAGTATTGCACATCTTGAAATAATTCTGACACATGTAGAAACATACATGACATATGTTGACACAAGTAACATGTTTGTTGAATTTGAAATTACACACTTTCAAAGGAATATAACAACTGTTATATTAAATCCTGTTGAAATACACATTACTCATGTCATAATGGATAAGACAGGCATAGCAATGAATATAACAATTGTTAAAATTAATTTGCCCTAGGTTAAATTAATGTGATACATAATTGAATGAGTATGGCATGCACTGAAAGTAATCTACCTAGTGTTAAAATGATAATGGCCTACACTGAACCGAATCTGATATATGTTGATATGAATGTGAACATAGTTGAAATTAATTTGTTATGCCTTAAAATGAATATGGTCAACATTTAAGTAACTACGAGAAGCTCTGAACTGAACGTGGCATACATTTGTAATGAATATGGCATGTTTTGAAATAAATCTGAAACATGATTAAATCCACATTTTGCTGCAAGACAAACTCTTGTTTAAAATGGAGTCATGTGTACAGAGTACCAGATTGTCCGGATAGAAGATGTTGTAGGAGGAGTGTACAGAGAGTGCCTGCAATTTGCTGACTCTTCTGGACAATTTGAAATAGGCATTAGAAAAGCAGTCTTTATAGTTAATAAATGGAGAAAATGTTAGACCTGGCATCCTTGGCGTGGTTTTCCCCTGTATTTTTGCCACTGCCTCCTGTGCTTTTGCTGTGTGCTGGGTTTCGTTTTTGCTGGTCCAGATGCTTTGTTACAGCAATCAAATGATTGACAGAATGCTGACAATGCAAACATTCTCCGCCAGTCAAAAGATCTGGGTTAAATCCATCGTTTTTTTGCCCACTACACCACCCCAGTTAGGACCCAGCCATATGCAAATCAGTCTAGACCCTGTGCCCCATGGGAACAGTCCAGACCGAACTGCCAGGCCAGGTCCTCCCGGGACTGGAAACAAGCATCCTGGGACTGGTTTCAGGATATGTTAATCAATCCGTTTTTCTGGATAAGATTAACGATCTGATGACAGAAATTCAGCACATCCCTACTTTGCACTGTTCAATGGAGACCCCTTACCCCTGCCCTAGGCAGACGAATCTACTGACCACCCTACCCTTTCTTACTAAGGAGCTACTGTCTATCTTAGTGGGACGGGTGAAAACTGGCTCCCCAGCTGATCCCTGTCCCCCTAAAATCTTTAAAATGGCTTGGCCGGGCATTGAGGACAAAGTACTCTCTCTCCTGAATCGCTCCTTGGAAACAGGGCTGGTCCCCTCCAATTTTAAGGCAGCTCGGGTGCTCCCACATTTAACCCTTTGGATGCGGGGGTTATTCCCCTGCTATGCTGGGGGTCGGGGGCGCGCACAGCGTCCCGGTGCTCCTGACGAGCTGAGCTCATCATGAGCCACGGTGCTCGTGTGCTGATGACGAGCTGAGCTCTTCACGGCCACACCCGTTTCCTTAGAACGCTCAGCACAGCAGGGGAATTATCCCTGCGTGTGAGCGTTCTAACGGCCTTGACGAGCTCAGCTTGTCATCAGCACACAAGCACCATGGCTCATGATGAGCTCAGCTCGTCATCACCATGGGAGGCGTTAAAGAAACCTGGTGCCGATCCAAAAAACTTTAAGAAGTTCAGGTCAAATTCTCGGCTACCTTTTCTGGCAAAAATTATCGAACAGCATGTATTACAATCTTTTACTCGCCACCTGGAGTCCAATCAGCTTCTTGAGCCTAATCAGGCAGGGTTCAGAGCCCATCACAGTACGGAATTGGTCATGGTTTCCGTACAGGACGATCTGAGACTTGGGGAAGACAAAAAAGTGCTGTGTGCTCTGGTACTCCTATACCTATCTGCATCGTTTGACACTGTTGATCATCACCAACTACTAACGCGGATTAGTGACATAGGGATCCGGGGCATGGCTCTGGCTTGGCTGACCTCATTTCTTAGAGATCGGTCCCAGCGAGTACAATTCGGAGATCTGGTGTCCCAGCCACCTAGGCTGGTGTGTGGAGTACCCCAGGGTTCAGCTTTATCCCCCCTGCTTTTCAATGCCTATCTGCAGCCTTTAATTGCTGCATTGAATCATTTGGATTGCAGGGTTTATTATTATGCCGACAACACCCAAATCTTGATCCAGATCGACCATTCACCTAGGGCTTACCTGAGAATGCGAGACATTCTCAGGTTTACCATCAACTGGATGTCAGCAAACTCGCTAAAAATCAACCCTGAGAAAACAGAGGTTTTAGCGGTTACTTCAACCTCGAACCCTTGGAATGACCTGTTCTGGCCCGCAGAACTAAGTACCTTCCCCCAGTCGGCCATGGCCGTAAAAAGCCTTGGTATCAAGATTGATGCCTTGCTATCCATGACACAACAAGTATCGGCGGTGGTTGGAACCACTGTGGGCTTAATGCGTCAGCTCCGGAAACTGTCTCCACTTCTGTCTTTAAGCACCCTTAGACTGGCAGTTTCTGCTCTGATCTTATCACGTCTCGATTATGGGAATGCCCTATATCTTGGTTTGCCAAAAAATCTTTTGGCCAGGCTTCAG
The DNA here is from genome assembly GCF_964263255.1 of Lissotriton vulgaris. Lineage (NCBI taxonomy): Eukaryota > Metazoa > Chordata > Amphibia > Caudata > Salamandridae > Lissotriton > Lissotriton vulgaris. The sequence continues at coordinate 2,021,929,432 of NC_141691.1, read as the reverse complement.
GTGGTAATGAATGAGCTGGCGAGACTAATTTTTTTAAAAACCCAGACATACACAGGTCATGCCCTTATTGCAGAACCTACACTGGCTCCCGATCTTACAGAGAACCAAATTCAAAAGTCTCTGTATTGTGCACAAGGCTGTTCATGGCTCAGCACCTAGTTACATCAAGGTCCGTTTGACTAATTACTGCCCGAGTAGGGTTCTCTGGTCGGCTGATGCCTGCTACCTGGCCTGCCCCCGGTACAATTGCTCGTCCTTGAGTGGGCGAGCCTTCTCGACCGTTGCTCCTTAGGCATGGAACCGTCTCCCCACTGAACTTCGTAAGGAAACGAATCTCCTCCGCTTTAGGAAGAGTTTAAAAACTGTACTGTTCTTAGAGGCATGGGGATCACTTTGAACAGCTCACTTCGCTCTGAACTAGTTCTGGACGTCCGCTGACATCGCTTAGAGACCACTGGGTGATAACGCGCTCTATAAATCCACAGTAACATAACATAACATGCCACCCTTCTTCAGCAAGGCTAGCTTGAATCCAGTGGTGCAGTGAGCAAGCGACCCACGTCTGGACATACCCGTCCAACTTAGGGTAAAAAGTGTTACAGCCAACAAATGATGGACAGAATGCTGACAATGCAAACATTCTCCTCCGGTCAAAAGATCTGGGTTAAATCCATCGTTCTTTGGCCCACTTTGCCACCCCAGTTTGTACCCAGCCATGTGCAAATCAGTTTTGACCCTGTGCCCGATGGGAGCAGTCCAGACCGAGCTGCCAGGCCAGGTCCTCCCTGGACCGAAAACAAGCATCCTGGAACCAGTTTCAGGATATGTTAACCTTCTTCAGCCAGGCTAGCTTGAATCAAGTCGCGCAGTAAGCAAGGGACCCATGTCTGGGCATACCCATCTCACACAGGGCAAAAAAGGTTGCAGCAAACAAATGATGGAAGGAATGCTGACAATGCAAACATTTTCCCCGAGTCAAAAGATCTGGGTTAAATCCATCCTTCCTTTGCTCACCATGCCATTCCAATTTGGACCCAGCCATTTGCAAATCAGTCTTGACCCTGTGCCACATGGGAACAGTCCAGACCAAACTGCCGACCAACCGACTGTTCCCATGAGGGATTGATTTGCATATGGCCATGTCTGAACTGGGGTGGCAGAGTGAGCTAAAGAATGATGATGGATTAAACCCAGATCAGTTGACTGGGGGTGAGTGCTTGCAATGTTCAACACTCCGTCCATCATCCCCTTTGGTTTTGCTTTGTTCGTTCTAAATTGGCAGGGTATGCCCAGATGTGGGTCCCTTGTTAACTTTGCCACTGGATTCAAGCTAGCCTGGCTGATGACGGCTGATTAGCCAGAAACTGGTCCCAGGAATCTTGGTGCCGGTCCAGGGAAGACATGGCTTTGCAGTTCGGGCTGGACTGTTCCCATGAGGCACAGGGGCAGACTGATTTGCATATGGCCATGTCTGAACTAGGGTGGGGTAGTGAGCTAAAGAATGATGATAGATTAAACCCAGATCAGTTGACTAGGGGTGAGTGCTTGCAATGTTCAACACTCTATCCATCATCCCCTTTGGTTTTGCTTTGGTCTAGAAGCTTTGGGCACTTTGCTACTGCTGATCAGTGTCAAAGTGCAAGTGCTCCCAATGTAAATTGTGCATATGGATTGGTGTTTTCCTGATTGGTTTGTCTGACTTGCTACTAAGTCCCTAATATAGTGCACTGTGTGTGCCCAGGGTATGTAAGTCAAAGGCTGCTAGTGGACCTGCAGCACTGATTGTCTCACCCACACAAGAGCCTTTCAAAAGGGGTCTCAGACCTTCCACTGCAGCGTCTGTGCGCAATATCTACTGCTATGTCGACCTGGCAAGTACACCCATTTGCCAGGCCCTAAACTTCTTTTCTAGGACATGTGAGTCACCGCTAAGGTAGGCCTAAGTTACTCCTAATGGCAGGTTGCAGTATATGTGAAAGGTAGGACATGTACTAATATGTGTGGCATGTCCTGATAGCGAAATGCAGTGACTTTCGTCTTTCACTATTGAAAAGCTACCTGTCCCATAGGATAGGATGGGAGTTTATTTAAAATATCTTATAAGTATAACTTTCCATTGGGACAAGATGGAAAGGTGGCGTTTGGGATCTCTGAACTCAGAATATAAAAATGCATCTTTTGGAAAAGATGATTTTTAAATTGTGTGTTTAAAAATACAACTTTTAGAAAGTGGGTATTTTCTTGCTTAGCCATCCTGTGTGCCTCTGCTGGTTTGTGGATTGACTGGTTTTGGAGTGGCAGAGGCTGGAGATGTGCATTCTCTTCAGATAACCACTGGGAGGGTTGAAGTGTATCCTGCCTTTCCTGGATGAGTCAATGCTGAGCTGAATAGACCTGGGTTGCATTTAGAGTAGTGAGAGGAGCTTTCCCTGCACCTGAATAGGTCTGGTCTGCATTGGACAAGGCTGTCTCCACCTCCTCCTGGGAAGCTGGGCTAGAGAGGACAGAACTGGTTTTGTCTGGCGCACAGAGCCCCTCTGTCACAAGAGAACAAAGAGAAATGCAGTATAAATATTGAGGCCAGACCCCAGGACTTTAGATTACTTCTGGACTCAAAAGGAATATCTGCCAAGGAGAAGAAATGAGAAAGCTGAAGGAGAAGTACTGCCGCTATGCAGGGTGCTGTATGGGGTTGGCCCATAGTGGCTGTTTCCACCCAGGAGAGGACAAAGACTTTGCTGTGTGCTGTGTCTCCTGCTTGAGGAAGATCTTCAAGGGCTTGAAGTAGATCTTGCCTCCTGTTCTGAAGTCTCAGGGAGACAAATACTTCACCCCCAGCTCTCCTGAACTTCCTTGCTAGGAGTTCGGACCTGCCAAGATATGCCTGTTCCTGTGTTGAGCCTCTGGATGTTGTTCTTGCTGCTTGGAGCTGGGAAAAGAGAATCAACTACAGAAGCATGACGCATGTGCACCCATTCCTGATGCAACACCACTGTGCAGGAAGAATTTCCATTCATCGCCATGGAGCTGCTGAAGAAATCAAGACCACGCTTGCCCGTGGCTGGAGAAATTGCCCTACGCTGAGTCTCATGTACCGTTCCCGGAAGTCCGAGATCACAGCACCGACTACGATGCAGGCCCTGCTGTTCCACTGCAAGAACCTATGCATCGTGGGACCACGGCTGAAAAGATCAATGCAGCACGGTTGCTGCCCCATCGAAAACCGATGCATCCCTGAATCCCCACGCATTGCACTGGGGAGCCAATTCTACAGCAACGCCCTGGGCCGCATTGTAAGAAACAGATGCATCACCTCCTCTTCAGTAAGGAACCGACGCATCACCTCCCCTGCATGGCAGTAAGGAAACGACGCACCACCTCCCCTGGAACAAGGAACCAAGTCATCACCTTCCCTGCGCTTAAGGAACCGACGCATCAAGGGTCCCTACTTGGACAAAGGTACCTACCTCTGCCAACTAAAGACCTCCATTTCTAATAGAAAACAATTGTGCAAGGACTCAAAGGATGTGCTCATTAACTCCAATTGTGGCATCATGAATGGCCTGGGAGGAAATATATTTTGCAATACTTTGTGTGACTGAGTTCTCAACAGGTGAGTTGAACAAAGAAGATTGGTCTGGCAACCACAAAAAGACTGAAATGGCCCATAGGTAGCTGTGATGAGAACAAGGCCCTGCTGGGCCATGAACAGACAAATCAGAAGAAACTGAGAAAGGGGTGCAGATAGAGGATTGATGTTCCTATATGAACACCATGCCACAAATTTATCCCACCAACTGACATATACCAACTTGGTGGAGGGATGCCTGGCAGCTAGAATAATATCACAAACTTTGTGAGTACGTTTGAAAGCTGTCAACTCTCACCCCTCAATTTCCACTAATAAAAGGTGTGCAGGTTTAAGTGCAGGTCCCTCCCCTGTTGTTGCAACAGTAGATCCTCTCGATGAGGCAGCCTGGTCGGGGGACCGTTGCTCATGCTCAACAGCTCGGAATACTAGACTTTCCATGCCCAATTCGGAACCACAAGAATGATTTGGACCTGGTCATTCTTGCTCTTTTAGAGAACTCTGGTCAGAAGTGGTACTGGCAGAAAGACACACAGGAGGCCGGAGCTCCACTCCAGACTAAAAGCGTCTCCGAGCTAAAGACGCCTTGAAACCTCTAGTGCACAAAATCACGGACATGGCATGTTCATGGCAGTGGCAAACAGATCTAGCGAAGTTCTCGCACCACTCTTGACAGAGACCTTGCACCACCCCTGGATGGAGACACCATTATTGATCCACTAAGCATCGTCCTCTAAGTTCGCCCACCCTGACCTTCAGAGAGCCCGCTAGGTGTTGAGCCACAGGGAAACACCCTGATGTTCCAGCCATGTCCAGAGACACAGAGTCTCTTGAGAAAGGGTCCCGGACCCTACTCTACCCTGTTTGTTTCAGTATCAGATGGCAATTGTATTTTCCATGAGTACAGGTACCAGTCTTCTCTTGATCAAAGGAAGAAAGACTTTCAATGACAAGCAGATTATTCAATATGACATAGAAGGTAGTGATGGTTTAACAGGATTGCACATCAATCATGAACAGTAGATTATTTCAATATATGAATATACGCTAATAATATTGGTGCCCCTTAAGGTAACCGAATAAAGACACCCCACTACCACAGATGTCAGCACACAAGATTTACTAAGAGCTCCTGTGCAAAGTTTAACAAAACCACTGTACCTCGGCACTCTTCAAATAACTCACATTTGTCATATAGTGTGACACAAATACTGTTAGGCAAATGATGTGATTACTCACAGGAAACCAATCCATACAATTAGACTGCTGCACAGTATCATTTAATATCAAGTAATGGTGTTTCATTCAAAAGTGCACAACCAATAGCCAGGGTGTAGTCCAAAACACAAAAATATTTCTTAACAAAGATTCTGTTGTCATTAGTGAATCCACAGAGGTCAAGATCATACAACCTCTCTGTTGGCAAAGATGGAAAAGATGGAAAACTGCTGTTTTCCATCTTTGCCAACTGAGAGGCCGTATGATTTTGACCTCCATGGATTCACTAATGACAAAGAATCTTTGTTAAGAAATATATGTTTGTGTTTTGGACTACACCCTGGCTATTGGTTGCACACTTTTGTATGAAACGCCATTACTTGATATTAAATGATATTGTGCAGCAGTCCAAGCAGATTATTCGAAGCTCTAATATACTGATGTGAAGCCTGGACTCTGTCCGAGACCAGACTCCTCTGATCTTGATCACTTCCAGATGGTTGGTCCTGACAAGGAGTGGCACATCTGTCAATATACTCAGCTCTGGTTGAGGAAGGTAGAGAGATCTGCCCTTGATCCAATTGTGATTCATCACACACCATTGCACATCTTTCACAATTCCCTCCGAGAGCTGGACCATGTTGGAGAGATTCACCCGATGCTGTGCCCACTGGAACTTCAGGTCAAACTGTGGAGTCCGCATATGTCAACGGGCATGTGTCACAAGCAGGATACAGATTGCCATGAGGTCCAACAGCCTCAGTGTCATTCATACCGAAAGCCAGGATAGAGGCTGAAACATTTGGATGAAAGTCTGAATATCCTGGACTTACCAAAATTGTACTTTGTCCAAAACAGCTCTGATGAAAGGGAGCTCATTATAGGGAGTCAGGTGTTACTTTGGCCTATCGATAGTGATCACCAGCAAGTGCAGGACATTCAAGATAGTCTTGAGCTGAGAGTCAACTGCCTATTGTGAGCCCGCCTTTAACAGCTAATCTCGAGGTAGGGAAAGACTGGAATCCCTGAGCTGAAGGGGAGCACTGCAGGATTAAAAGTGCTCTTGGCCCATCGTGAATGGCAAGTAACATCTTTGGACAGGCAGGATGGGCATGTGGAAATATGTGTCTATCAAGTCAAACGCTACCAACCAGTCTCCGGGATGCAGGGTGCATAGGACTTGAGGGAGCATGAGCATTTTGAATTTCTCCTATTTCAGAAATAAACTATGAAGGTGCAGGTCTAGGACAGTATGGAGGCCTCGAAGGTCTCTGTCCTTTTTGGGCATCAGAAAGTAGCAATATAGATAATAATACTAGTAACTGGGTTGACAATAGTGTGGCAAGTAGTGGCACCTCTAGTGTTCACGTCAATCTGAACAGCACAATTTATCTACGGTGCAACAAGTAAGAGGATAACCCACAACTGCCAAATCGGACCGTAGTCCTTAATACACAAAAACAAGGAACTTGTGCACATGTAATTATATTTAATAGTGTTAATACTGAGAGTATCCCACAAATCACACGATCACACAATATATGATCCAAACGAGGTTCTTTTTCTCCTTTTTCAGGTTCATTTAATTTCCAGGTGCCCAGCCATATAGCAATATAGAAACCATGACCTACTTCTGATGCCGGCACCCTCTTGATTGCTCCCTTGGCCAAGAGAGCCAACACTGCCAGATGGAACAAGGAGAGGTGGTCCTCCATCAGCTGGTTGTAAGTGGGTGACGTGAGGGTAGGTGTTGTCATAAAGGGGATGGAGTGACCCTTTTTACAATCTGTAAAACACAATGGTCGGATGTTTCCAAACTCTGGTGGTGCAGATGATGGCCTATCCTTCCCCCCACTGGATGCCTTAAGGCAAACTAAAGGGGTTTAGAGGCTGCAGCTGCAGGGGGCTATGTACTAGCCTGCCCTTTGGCTACATGGTCTGTGGGACCCGTGTCCAAGGCTACAAAAAGGCTTGGAAGGTATGAATGCGGTTAAAAACCACTTCTGTGGCAGAAGGTTGACTAAGGTGGATGAGGGGCCATGGAGAAGCCCAAAGAGCTGGCCATAGATCTGCTATCCTTAAAGTGCTCCTGCACTGAGCCTGCTTTCTTCCAAAAAGAGGAGAGCCCTCAAAGGGCCTGTACATTAGTGAGGCTCTAGCATCCCCTGAAAAGCAGGTGGTTCTCAGCCAGTCATGGCGCAGAAGAATTTCCGATAATTAAATCACTCTACCCAGCAAGACTGCCATGTTCAGCCACATTGTATGTTGAATTTTGTTGCATCTTTCTCCTAAGCAATGGCTTTGGAAAGTATGGCCCAGGCTTCCTCCGAGTCCCATATCATATGGAAGTATTGGCCCAAGAGGCATTGAGTGTTCCTCCCAAACACAGTGCAAGGCTGGCAGAAAAGGACACCCTCTTCCATGAAATATCCTTTACAACAAAGACCAGCATATGCAACGCAGTCATCACATTGACTGTGACATTAACGCATGTTACTTTAACCCACAAGTTATTACAATGACTTGCTGTAGGGGAAGCGTTGTTGGACTGGTTTTGGATTTTTAAGTCCAACACCTTCCTACTGCTGCCTAGACTGGAGTTGGAATATTAACTTATACTATTCAAAAGTCCAGGGCCACCTAAATCAAGTCGTTGTAATGGCTTGCGTGGTAAGGTAACATGTGGTAACCTCACAGTTGGGTAGTGACTGCGTTGTAAAGGCATGTGTGGTAAATGCATGTGGGGTTCCTTCATACAACCCGTCTACTCAAAGGTATCCCACCTCTTGTATCCCCTATCCGGTGGAGTGGTATGGAACACATCAGGATTAACTCCAGAGTTGGAGGCCTGGGCCTCGAAGCTCTACAGGGTGGGGTGCAGGGTAAGGAAACTGGGGTTCCCAGGAGTGAAACAACAGTGGCAGGCAATTGTATTAAGCACAGCAGGCCCTGCACAGGGCTTTGGCTAGGCCCTGAGTAGGACATCAGTAAAGGCTTCGTTAAAAAGAAGGGTTCAGATGAGGTGACTCCCGAATGAAGCACCTCTGTCAAGACATTCGTCTTCGCTGCCATTGAAGGTCCGAAACCTCAGCCACCCTACACACCACCATAGCAAATGAGGCATGCAGGAAACATACTTGTCAACTCGCTGACCATGAACAGGGGTGGGAAGTTTTATTTACATTTTTCTAAGTAGCAAATTCTGTTTTACATTTTTAGAACTCCTTTTGGGCTGCTAGGCCTTAAATATGGGTAGTCCACTACCTCTGATGCTCAGCTGTTTACGTTGATGCTCATTGTGACTATGGGAAGGTGGTGGATATTTTTCAGTGCATTTTCTAGTTGGGAACGTTGGGTTCTGACTTTTTCTTTTTAATTCTGTTTTTTCTCTATTTTGATTTGTGTTGGGTGGGCCAAACCTAAGGGGAATGTGATTTCAACTGTAAGTGTGCTGGGTGACTGCCAACCAGGTCTCCAGTGCTAGATATCTTTCTCATAAACTGTACCTCAGCTGGCACAGCTTTACACCACTTAATAAGTCCCTAGTAAAGAGTACGTCTGGTACCAAGAGCATAGAAGCTGAAGAGGGACCACTGGGGCTGCAGCACCAATGTTGCCACCTTAGGGTCCCCTCACCAAGGCTATGCAAACTACCACTGCAGGCTGCATGCCTTGATGCAAGCAAAACTAGAAGAGTCAACATGGCAACACCTCTGTGTGCCATACCTACAGACACTGCCTGTGATATAGGTAAGTCACCCTTTACAGCAGACCTTACCAGCCCTAAGGCAGGGTACGCTATACCTCAGATGTGGACAAAGCTGCGGCGCTTTATCTCGTTTTTCTCCCCATTAATTACAGCTCGACCAAAGGAGTCTGCTGCACTTACCCTCCAAGTCCCAGCATTAGGGTAAGCATTGTGGAGATAGTAGTCTCTTTATTAATTACTTAGTGCACTTATGACTGACACGTTTTGTGCACTTACAGTCACTTACGATGACTGCTAGTGCTTCTACATTGTATATAGATGCTATTTTTTGATTGTACATTGTTTATTATTTGTCTTTCTTACAGGCTTTAGAATAAGGCAATTTTCAGTGGAGAGTGATTCCTTAGCCCACATAGTGGAAACTCTTTCATCATAGTCTGGTTAGAGTTCAGCCCGCCAAATTTTTCCTCTAGGTCCTGATGAATGCCGTAAAGCCCACCGGGCCGATAGGCAGAACCATGTCAACCACATCAAATTCGGTGAGGGGACAATAGAATCCCCACTGCACCGGCCACTCTTTTTAAACACCATATAGATGCATGTCACATTAAAATAATTTGACATCTATAATGGCCTTTTAACTCACTTTTTGTATATATGGTCCCCCACTTAGCTTAGAAGTGCATCCCTGTCAGGTGTATGCATGCCCTCTACCAAACCAGGGGGCATATTATCAAGAATGGGCATTACATTATCGGCGCTTTTATCAGCAGGAAACTGCCGATAAAGCGACAATAATGGGCTTGATAATATGCTCTATAAATTCCAATTGAAGCCCATGTTAGATGTGAAGACATCTAACATGGGCTTCGATTGGAATTCATAGAGCATATTATCAAGCCCATTATCGCCTCTTTATCAGCAGTTTCCTGCCGATAAAAGCGGCGATAATGTAACGCATATTCTTGATAATATGCCTCCAGGTTTTTAGAGGGCGAGGACTGGTTAATGATGAAGCATGACACCAGGTGGTGTGTGTGACCAGTCCTTCACTTTTTGTGAGATGTCTTCACTCACATTATAAAACACTGTGTCATCTAGTAGAAACATCCATCTGGAAGCGGCCCCATTTGCGATTATTACCACTAGATGTGTCCCTGACCTAATGGGGTGAATCTACGCTCTTAGAGACTGGGAACAATGTCTCCTCCGGGCGTAGGTGTTTCACACCTCCCCCAGGAACAGCTTTCCAGGGTAGGAAGCTTCAAAGGCCTTGCCATCTTTTAAATGTTACCCAGGCAGCTCCAACTAGTGGAGGATGCCAACTCTCCTGTCATGACCTCACTCTTTACGGAAGGACCAGTGGGAAAAGTAGAAAGAATAGAAGGTGTACCCACCTTCAGCTAGCACCTCTCCTAAGGTGTAGCAGGCGAAGTGAAACACATTTTTCAGTTCCCTCCATCTTGCTATGGAGGGAAATTGTCATGTTAGGGGTATGTCCATTCCCTAGTGGGAGTGGTCATACAGAGGGTGTAGTCAACCAAAGGTAGATAGCCCAATGGCCATTACCTGGTACTACATTTAATGCCCCTAAATGGAGTATTTAGGTGGCATCCCTGAGCCCTGAATTTCAGATTTGATGGACCTAAGAAGAGAAAGGACAAAGAAGAGCTGTTGACCCCAAGGACAAAGAACCTGCTGTGGATGTTTGGGCGTGAAACCTTGCCCGCAACCGCCAGACTGGACAATCAGTAAAGACTGCCTCATCCTGCCACTAGGAGACCTTTACAAACCCCAAAGGTCCTCCAGCCATTCTGACTCAAACTCACTCAGACACAATCATTCTTGCTCACTCTGACTCATTCAGTATCATTCACTCTCTCTCATACTGACTCCCTGTCCCACTCATTCCGACTCACTCAGACTTGACTCACTCAGTCTCACAAACAGTAACAATCTGTTACATTCCCTGTCTGTCTCCCTCACTCATTCATTCATTCTCACTTATCACTTAGTCCTCACTCCTTCATTGGCACTCTTTTACTCGCATACATGCTCACATATACACACACTTTCATGGACACACACTCTCACATTTACTTACACATTATTTTAAAGCATTTTTTACTTGCCTTGCTGTCTATGCAGGTCCCGTTTGCTGCTTAACATTTTATCTTCGGACAAATAAAACTGAAACCTCAAATCTGCGCAGACGCAGATTCATGTTCTCAGTCTCTGCTCATTCACTCCACCCTTTCCCAACTCTATGACAAGCTCGAAAAGGGTGGGGTGACTTGCGTATTCAAGTGTGCCCTCTGGCACTGCAGGGCTTCAGCCTGCAATGCCTATGTCTAACGTTATCTGTGACACTTTACCACGTAACAGATTGGGAGGCACTCAGGAATGCCTGGGGCCGGACGCCAGAGCTGGGGTTTCAACAGCTGCAGATAATCTCTGATGGCTGGTGCAGGCGCCTTTATGCGCCTGCACCAGATATTGTCTCTTACAGAGCTGTCTTAAGCTGCTGCTAGACAGCATTTTCTTTTTATACCAGAGAATAAAAGATTATTATTCACTCTTAGTATAACAAGGAGGGGCATAGCGCTGGAGCCCTAAAGGGGCCAACCCCGCTTGGTGCATATAATTAATAGAGAGCACTGTGAAAAGTAGTGTACACTCATCAAGGGTCCTCCAGTGATATCTTTCTTCAGGAGCAACTTAGTAGAAACACTGCCTCCACTGACAATGGTAAGAGGATGGAAGGCATGTGACACCCCAGTGGTGCCAGGCAGCAGTCTGAGAGGTGCTCATACACCCAGTGTGCCTCCCAAGAATAAACACCCGATGCTCGGAAGTCCAGAGAATTATAGCAAGGTTAGAGAGGGCTAGTAAACAGCTTTGCAGGGAGAGTATAGGCAGCAGATATCTGTCAGCCCTTCGGTTAGTAGTGTAAAGCATTTAACCCCTATCCAGAGGCAGGAGTCATGGTGGCTGCACAGACAGAATCCTGCACTAAGAGTCCAGCGGATAGGGTGAACAAATGACAAGGAGTACATACTATCAAAGAACTCACATACATGCCAATATTTTAGAAGAGGAAAGTGGGAGTTTTTAAAAAAAAAATATCGGGAAAATGTTTTTCTCCCATTGACTTCGAATGAGGCCTGAATATACTTTTTTTCTGTACCTGTCAGGAGCACAGAGAAAGTGCTGTGATAGGCAGAGAGAACATGGCAAACATGTTATCCGACTCACACAAGAACAGTCCCTGTTGACAGAACTCTTAAGTCCTGGTTTATGGGCATCCGCACTGGGCATGCTGTGATATAAGGCATTTACTCATTATTACATTAATGTTTTTGCATATGGGGTTGCTATGGTCGACGACGTTTCGATGCCTTTTTACATTTGGGGTGTCATCATCAGGACAAAGAATAACAACATTGTTGTCTTGAGTAAGAATTATTAACACTAAGCCTTTTTGTTACAATTACTTCACATTAAATATTTACATGGGGAAGAAAAATGAGAAACAAAGAAATGGCATGAATAGCAGGCATGTTAATTGTGACTTCTTAATATTGCTAGGAGTGATGTAGAACCACAAGTGAGACTGTGTTTTATCCTAAGATTGTGCATGAAGTACTCGCAAAACGGCGATTTTGATCGGCGTGACGAATAAGTGAAAAGCGAGTGAAGAAGTTAAACTCGCGGCAATTGCTGGGCGTGCGTTTTTTGGAGAGATGCAAATGTTGGATTGAGAATCGGTGCCAGTGTGGTGAACGTGCCCAAGTGCGAGGGGTGATCTATGCGGACAAGAATAAAAAAACGGGCATGCTTGCTAAGCGCTATCGTGGTGTGCACATTAGTTAACAAGGGGTATATGAGACGGTAATATCAGGTGGCTCTCAGTGAATGGACATAAATAAAAGCGAGCGCGTTCGAGTAGGGTTATGAAATACACCTACGTGCTTGGTTTCTGTACGGCCGTGGTTGCACAGGCCCTTACGTGAGGTAATGGGATTACGAGCCTTCTGTGGAAAGCGAGAAAGTAAAGTTAATTAAGTTGCCGTGTTGGTCAGTGGCGGTAAACCGGAGTAAAGCTGGGCTTAATTTTTACCTTATAGGCTGTATTTAACGAGTCACAATGGACCTCGAGAATGATCATGGACTCGTCCGCCCAATCTGTTCCGCTTTAAGCACAATGGCTGAATCTGGCGGGAGGGCAAGAGACATAAAAAGGATTTAACCCCTTTAGTGCTCATGACAAAGCCAGCTCGTCATGGGCATTACCTGCGCTGTGCTTATGACGAGCTGGCTTTGTCATGTAAAGTGGGTTTTTAAAATTTTCAGCTTACAGCGGGAAATGCTGCAGCACTCATAGTGTTAAAGGAGTGGATTTTAGACTACTATCGTCTAATAAGGGAAGGATGATCGTGTAAACGGCGCTGGGAGAGAACTGACTTACTTGCTAGATGCAGTAGCACTGCGGCAGTTGTGGCGATCCAGTATGCTGTGGTACCGTGTTCCTAAGGCAGTTTAACTACAGCTTGGGTAGTAGAAAGCGTAAAGGGACTCAGCTCAGTGTCTAGTGAGGAACGAAGTGCCCGCGGTGGCCATTTTGAAGTGGTGAATTTGTCAGATGTGAACATGCATGTTCAGAGTGCAGACGGCGTATGTGACTTAAAAGAATACATTGTTTGCAGTTTTATTAACAACAAATACATTTTGTTCAAGGATTACAGCAGGGAGGTCCTGTCCTCAAGACGATTTAGGCCATTCCGAATACTGTTAGTTTTCAGGATCCAGTGGAGTTCTTCCTTATTGAGCAGTTGTGAGATATGTGCTCCTCTGGGGGGTGGTTTGATGATGGTGACTACTGTCCAAAGAAGATCTTTTTCATTGTGTCCTTTTGATGAGAAATGTTCAACAAGGGGTGCGTTAGCCGTTTTGCATTTGATCCTACTCCGGTGCTGTCCTATTCAGAGTTTTACTTTTTGGCTAATTTGCCCTATATAGATTAGCTTACACGGACAAAAAAATGGCGTACACAAGGTTTGCAGAGTTACAGTTCGAAAAATATTTACGTTCATATTTGATGTTGCCATATTCAGACGTTTTACCTTCAATTGTGGTGTCACAACATATACCGTTTCCACATTTAGTATGGCCTGTAAGAGGAGGAAGGCCCCATGCGTCATTTAAAGTTTTTTCAATGATTGCTGTGGGAGAGCTGCCGTTAATAGGTGGTCTTTAAAGTTCTTGGCTCTTTTGAAAGCAAACATTGGCTTATCCAATGTTAACTGACCTGCGTTCAAAACTGGCCAGTGTTTTAGCACACTTTTTCTGATGGCATTAGATACTGGTGAGAATGTAGTAACACAAATGAGCTTATCTTGTTCTTTCTTTTGTTTGTGCTCAAGAAGGGTTTCTCTTGGGCAGTACCATACCCTTTTGAGCGATCGGCGCACTAGTTTGCGCGGTTAGCCTCTGCTCCTTAGTTTTTTGCTTAGGGTTTTTGCTTCAGAAAAATAGTCATCTCTGAAATAGCAATTATGCCTGATGCGTAGAAATTGGGAAAAGGGCAAAGAGTCTCGTAAGGCCCGTGGGTGATGGCTTTTATATTCCAACAGAGTATTATGCTCTGTTGGTTTACGGTGCAATGAGGTGGTCAGACGGCCTTCAGTATGCTTTATTTCTAGATCCAGAAATGGGATGGAGTCCTTGTTAGTGGACAGAGTGTAGCTGAGACCTCCGCTGTTGTTGTTCAACCAATGTTGAAAGCATGTGAGGTTGTCAAGGGAGTCAGTCCATCTTAAGAAGATGTCGTCAATGTATCTTTTCCACAAGGCAATGCCGTTGAGGAAAGGATTGGACGTATCTAGGATGCTGCTGGTCTCCAGGTGGTCCATATACAGGGTAGCCAGGTTAGGAGCAAAAATTGCTCCCACTGAAGTACCCCTTACTTGGCCATAGAACTGTCCTTCGAAAAGAAATTTTTTTTTCGTCAGGCAAATTTCGAGTAGTTGGAGAATGAACATGGATGGGACGTTATGTGGCCGTGCACGTGTTTCTAGAATCTTTTCAATCACACGGAGAGATTCATATTGCGGGATGTTAGTATACAATGATTCCACATCCAGCGAACACATGGTGCTGGACGTGGGATCAAATGGATGCTCTTCCTTTAGATTTATCTATGACATGGGACCACTTGGCTGCTTTTTCAGCATTCAGACACCAGGCAGAAGGGGCATTATGGTACTTTATCGCTAGAGTACAGTTGACACTTCCTCCGTACCCAAGCCTGAAATGGTTATAGATAGGGACAAATGGAAGCCCACAGGTTGCGGGTCCAGGTTTGTTCAAGCTCCTAATCCGCACTGACTGTCAGTGCGATTAGGATCTTGAACAAACATTAAATATTAAACAGTAAATATACGGGCATATTATATACATGCCAACATATTTGGAAACTCCCGATTCTGAAGCCAAAACATTTTCCTCAATTTTTGTTTTCAAAATCTCCCTCTTTGCTGTTCCAAAATGTTTTCGTGTTTGTAACATGCCCGTTTATTTACTCTCCCCATTTGTCAAAAGTACTGCAAGGTTGGCAAACACTCACCAAGTATTCGAGGACTACTCTAGAGTAGTAAACCCTCATCTCTTCATTTATTTGGAGGCTATTTCTTATGTGCCTTTCATCAGTCTCGGGAGCCAGCACAGACAGGTCCTGCCTCTGATGTGAGCAGCAGTCACCCGGTGTAGGAATGGCAACAGGTGAAGTATAATAATTTCTGCTCTGGCCAGGCCAGAGACCGCTGGTGAGACAGACTCACAGGCCAGGTTTTTTTTAGGTCTTTGCTAGACAGTGCATGTACTGTGTCAGAGACTACTGTATTGAATATGTGGGCCTCAGCCAGCCCACATGCTTCCTATTTGCTCACTCCATTGTCTGTCCCATATTCCTTGTCACCACTTGTCCCTGGTATGCATGGTGATGCCTCTTTTAATGTTTAGCCCTCCCACCAGAACATGAAAATCAACCACTGCTCCCGCTTTTACCAGCACATTTGGACCTATTTTTTTCTTTTTCAGCACTCTACATAGAGCTCATGCTTCACAAGCTCCGTCTCCACCCACCCACGCTCATGCCTCATCCACTGATCACCCCCACCCCAACCCCTACACTGCTTTTCCCTTTGTTGCACTTACCCCGTTTCCCGCACCTCCCTCCCGCCACTGCTTGTTCCCTTGTATCTCCTCCAATTATGGGATCTGTCGAGAGAAGAGAGGTTTGTCCAAGGCCAGGCACATAGCCTAGGAATCTTGCATCATTGTTGGTATATTTCCTTTAGATGTGATCCTGGCCCACAGTCAGCTTTGGATAATGGACTGCAATGATACTTATTGTGCATTTTCTTAATACGTGCATGGGATTTGAAGGATCTCTATACTCTTTGCTCATTCGAGGTGTGTTAGCATCCCGCTTTGTATATTTCCGGGTGTTTCTCAGTGCTATCAGATTTTGTATATAGTTCATAATATAGGGAGCTCTGGCATGTTTGCACATTATGTTTCTGAGTGATTGTATATTTGTAACAGCTTTAATGCTTTGGTATGCAGTCTCGTATAATTTTCTACCCTCCTGACATGGGAGTGCCTGTGGGCCCCTGCCCACTTGTTCTCGTTGGGCTATAGGTTGTTAACTTGTTAAATACAGTAGCCGCCCGCGGAGCATCTAGCTGCACAGCATCATTTTCAGCAAGAATATTCTAATTATCAGCTCTTGGCTGTGCTTTCAGAGCAGAGGATTCATCTTTATCTAATGGTGAGAGTGAAACGTCCTAAATGTGCCACTGAGTATTCATCATGAGAGCTTTGTTGCGTTTCCTCATTTTTTTCCTTCTCTGAAAAAGAAGCTGAAGAGTCTCTACTACCTCGAAGCAGTTCATTTAATGATGCAGGTACAGAACAGGGTGATGCTACAACTTCTGTTTCATGTACTAATACTCTGGACATATCAACATCAGACCTTTTGTTTGCAGAGGCAGCAGGAGGATGTCTGTGATCTGCCTCCGTCCTTTTTTTTTTCAGGGTAGGGGTGCGCTGATCACCTGACCGTGTAATCCAAGATGCACTATGAACAGGCTCAACACAGCAAATGTGTTTCCCCAAAAGTACCATCACCTATGGCCACTTCTTTTAAAATTGAAGGCAAATGGAAGGCCAATGGAAGTTGTGGCAGGGGCGGGTCCTCTGCTCAGGCAGTGGAGCATCACCCCAATGCATTTCAGCACTGCAAAAAAAATGATAGTTCAATGTTATTATCATTTTATTCTTCTGTGCTGAAGCAGTTTTGAGGGGGTTGGGCTGTGATGAGCAGAGGGGGAGTGTTGGCCCTCTCCAAGTGAGCCCGACTGTTTGGCTGGCCGTCTTGGGCCAGTCAAACAGTCATGCGCACTTTACTAGCTGTATTGTACAGCCTGGGTGGAGAACAAGCTTGGACTCCCAGTCCCTGTCTGAGCGCTAAACCATGGTGCTCAGACCAATCTCGATCCTGTCCTGCTGTAGCATTGCGATTGGCTCAGGGGAGCCTGGGTGCTTCCTGCTTCCGGTTCACACAGAAGGAAGAGGATGGAGAAGAGGTTGCAGCCGGCAGATAAGTGACTTTTTTTTTACAGCCCCACTACTACTGCCAGGGAGGAGCCGCCACGTACTTCTGGGTTTATGCAGTGGTCATAGTCGGGGGAAAAAGTAGAACTGTGGAGGCGCGGCCAGGGCGACTGACGCTGGAATCTAGGGATCACGGTTCGATCCCCGGCTTCGGCGGCAGGTTAGCCCAGCACCATGTGACTCTGGGCAATAGCTTGCTTAATCTTCCCGACGGCCCCCAGCACCTAGAGACCCTTACGGGTGATTGTGCGCTTTACAAATGTGGATTATTATTATTATTATTAATCTATGGGAGGAAATAACTTGAGGATTGGGTCAGTGGGAGGAGTAAGAGGTGTGACCAGAAAAAAACAACAAATCACAACTTTTTTGTATTTGTTTGGCATTTCACATTTCTTGTGCATGAAGCAGAGACCATGAAGTTTGTGAACGCTGGGGCATATTTTCAAAAAAAGTGGCGAAGCATATCATTAAGCCAAGAAGGCTAACAACATGCTTCATCACTTTAGAAACGCAAGGCTGCACCATATTTATTAGAATATGGTGCTGCCCTGCATTTCGCCTTGCGCTGGCTCTAACTTTTGCATCCTAGCACCAAAGCAGGCACCCTCGCACCATAGTGCAAGGGTGCCTTTGTTGAAGGAAAGATTGTTCATGTGCAGGAATGGGGACCTTCCTGCACATAAACAATCTTTAAATATCATTTCGTAACTTCCATGTGTGCTGCTTAATGCAGCACACATAAAAGTTACAAAATGTAATTTTGTTTAACACCTTGGCTGCTAAGGCAATTCCCATCCTGTGCTGGAAATTGCTATTCTACTTTATTCATGACGAGCTCAGCTCGTCATAAGCACAGCTCCAGTGTGCCTCATGGGAAGGGGTTAAAATAATGGTTTAAGTGCAGGAATGGGGAACTTCCTGCACATAAAAACAATCATAGGCAATTTGCTGTTTCGAAGTGCGCTGCACAAGGCAGCACACATGGAAACAGCAAAAACTAGGAGAAATAAAGCATTTCTCCTTGTTTCGCCAGTTTAAGACCAGGTTTTCCCTGGGCTTAATTCTATAACTGCCCCCTATTTACACCACCCTTGTAAATAGGGGGCAGCATCAAAATCAATGGTAGTTGCGGTGGAACGCCAACCGCAACACCCATTGCCCGTCCCGTTCACGCTAAATACAACGTGAAAGTGTGCCTTATTTACAGGGCAGCGTTAAGCCACTTTAAATGTCTTAACGCTGCCTTGTAAATAAGGTGAGGCTCCTATCGTCATCACAACATCACTGACTAAAAAAGATGTTGCGGTGGAGACTGGGGCTTGTAAATATGCCCCGTAGTTTGGTGCGCGTGCACATCCTGCATTGCCGATCCCTGGTGAGTTGCACTAATGCTGATAAAACAAGGCCAATGGAAGTTCCAATGAGTGAGGCAGACTGGCTCTAGGGTGTGCTGCTTCGGCCTGCCCACAAGATTTGGGTGAACTTGTGTGAGTTGTGGTGGACAGGCCATCAAGGTTAACCCATACTTGCTGACACTAGGTTCCACCCGCTGGTGCTAAGACACCAGGGCGTCTACGGTCTAGCAGGGCCTTCTAAAGTCTAGCACAGGAATGTGTTCCTACAGGAGAGTGGACTGGGGGACTGGTCATGAAGGCTGAACCTGGTTCCACAGTTCCAAATTCAACAGCTCTGGCCATAGTGCCACATCTTCTCCCCCAATGAACACCATACTGCCCCACAGAGAAACTCGTACTACCTTCAGCTACAACCAAATTGTGGCCCGCTATAAACACTGAATATGTGATGTAACAACACAATCAAAATGATCATAGTATGTAACATAGCAGCTTTTACAACTTGCGCTGGAGGGCGCAGGACTTAGGAATAGTCACATTTACTATTCCAACACCAGTCTACGTACAGTAGGGAAGGTGTTGGATAGTAAATCCTACTATTCCTTAGGTTATAGTGCCATCCAGCGCAGGTCGATGTAACGACTTGCGTTATAATGGCTGTATTGCAACTGCATCGCAGTGTACTCACCGCAATGTAAAATGTTTCCCATGCAACTCAATTCAAACTATGCTCTAGACAAGAGTAATATGCTGCCTCGAAAAAAAAGTACCATCATCCTGGAAAAAGCAAACATAGGGAATGCAAGATTAAGTAAAGCTTGTGAAATGCAAGCAGGAACGACATGGTTACCTTTACCCTTTTACACTCATTATTCAGAGATCAATTTGTGTTTTGCCTGGAAGGGACCCGTTTCAATGTCTGTTGTTTATATTGTTACAGAACGTAAGTAGTATGGTTTAAAAATACCACTTTTCTGAACACAGAGCCGTGGTACAAATTTTACAAACTAAAATAAGGACAACTGATAAGGATCACATTGAACGTTTTTCACTTCACGGACCATTGCAAAGTGGCTGCCAAGAATCCACTACAAGACCGCAAATGTAGTTCTCAGGCATCATGTCAATACAAGACCGCAAATGTAGTTCTCAGGCATCATGTCAATACAGGTTTTATTAGCTTTGGTGCCGAAGCATCTACTTTTATTATATTCAGAGGGTCTCAAAAATGGCTTCCACATTTCTGATTTATTTGAATAGGTGCACACTACAAGACTCTGCAGCCTCTCACCATTATCTGCTTTTTGAACTCATTAATGGCAGTTGTGGTCTACACTTGTCCAGCTCATCGCTAGAACTGATTTGCTGGGCTAGTGAGCATTTTTGAAAGAACTGCTTGCCCTCTTTGCTATTGAGCAGCAGAGAGCTAATCACTTGCTTCTGGAACATTCACCCTTATCTGTGTTTCTTCAAGACTCTCTGCTCCCTGACGGATTACACTTCTTAGCTCCCTTTTCCAGAATCCACTCACTTGTACACACTAGGCGAGACCTATTTGCATTGCCCATTGCACGAAGAAAGTGCCATAGCAAGCAGAGAGCGTGACAAAAATATGCACTGGCCTGCAGGAAGAGAAGGGTTTAAAAAAAAAAAAAATACACCGTTATTTATAAAATAAAGTGTTCTTTGGTGCAGTCTGATTGGGGTCTCCTCATTGAAAAAGACTAAATGCGCCAATAACAAAAGGATTAGTGTATAATGTACCTGTAAATACAGGCATCACATTCATGACTAGTCAATAAGGGTGAGTATGTGTAATTCTTGAGTTCATTAATTAGCATAGTTATTGCAAGTGGGCTTCACAGCTGGCTCATCACTATTTAACTGAGTTGGAATTTGATAATTACGCGAGTACCGTATTTTTCTGAATGCGCGTCTGGAACGTACAGCACACCCTAACAAAAAGCTTGCATTTTCTTGGAGGACTGATCAAAAACCCGCCACTGGGAAGGTATGATGCACAGGCACCATTATGACGTCATTACAGATTTCCCCACTGCAGCGAATGCGCGTATTTCATATGGCCATATCGCCGAGTGACAGTTATGATTGTTTGGCCATTGTCGCAATAAGAAAGATTAGGTCACTGGTAGTGGACAGTTTGAGTCACACAAACTGTGCCGGTCTTAACACTGGCGACGGTCCCTTGTATTCCGGATGCAAAGCACAGGTGAAAGGGCGAAATTCATCTGGCTGAAAATAAAAAGATGTAAGGGGGACAAATGAAAAGAAGGAATAAGATGAAGTATAAACATCCAGTGCCTCCTGCAGTGCAGCGATACTTGCTTCTATGAGCTTTGTACCATGCTTAATGAGATGATAAAGCGTACCACAGGGGAAATCGGGGCTTTCTGTTTAGGAATCAAGAGGCGGGAGACTAGCCTTGAAATCGGTGGTCTCCCGCCTGAATCAGGAGGGTTGGCACGGATGCTGGTTCAGCCCGCAGCCCGTGTTCAGCTAGGACGCAGGCCTCGATGGAAATCGAGCACCATAGAGCGTTGGTTTGATGCCGAGGGGGTTCTCTCTATCACTTCCAGCCTTTAAAGGCACTCTAGGAGCAGGATGGAAATCATGCAGCAATAGAGCCTCGTACAGTCAGCACCTTCCAGGGCGCCAGTAGAGATCCGGGCGGTGTTCTTCTCACAGCTAGTGCATCCGGGCTGAGGACTCATGGCCCACCGCACCGCAGCCTCACTCAACGAAAAATAGACATCTCTGGGGTGCAGCAGGGGGCTCGTCCCTACGAGCCAGCAGTGACACTCGGCTAAATCTCAGGTGGGGGGAGGGAGGGGCGCTGATGGACACCTGAGAGCGAATGACCTCTGCTGAAGTGCTGTGCTGCCGTGGGAAGTGCAGTTCTCATAGGACAAAGGGGCAGTAAAAGGCACACCACCGGATCACGGGCCACAGATGCATCAAATATGGAGCAAGCCTGGCCAGGCCCGCCTCACTCCTGCTGCCGATGATGGTCATCAAGGCACTGCACCGAGTACCGATAATGGGCACGGACACTCCAAGCTTTCCATGCGTTTCATAAGTGCAAATGGAGCTCGTGGTGTAATGAACCCATGAGTGTAGAGTAATTATCCACAGCAAATGATGAGCAAAGTAAGTTTATTTGTACAAGAGAAGCACTCCCTGCAAACAGCTTAAGTCTCCAGGAGTTCAGCGGTAACTGACTCCACAATACAGTTGTGATACAGAAGACGTTAATAACAAACTGTACATGGTCTCGAGTGATGCACAATCAAACCACAATAACACTCGAGACATGTGCTTGAATAATAACACTGGCACGAGTCGGCACGAGTGTATGTAAAAGGATGCGCGAGGAAATACTCGCGCCGAGCATATGCTCGCGCTGACTCGTGCACGGAATACACAACACACCTTCCCTCCTTATTAAAGGGAGAAAAGAAAAAAAAACAGAAAGAGAAAAAAAAAAAAAAATAAAGTTGCATTACTCTTAAAAAAAACATTAAATTACATTTTTCCTGTCATATAAGCAACAAAATCAGACAACCACTTAGGTTTCTTAGAAACTCTTTTGGATAAAGGAACATCACACAGAACAGCAACGTCCTGACTGGAGGTACTATTACTAGAACAGGAAGGTACAGTATATGTAGTATTCTGATTGGTATAACCAGTGCTTGAACAACAAGGCAAAGCATCTGTGTTATCACGAACTGCACCCTCACTGGAATCTTCATCCAAAAAAGAAAGATCAGGATGTTCAGGAACAGGTTCTTTGCAATAAACATCCTTGTCAGCTTTAAGAATAGCAATTCTACTCAGGTTCCAAACTTTATTGTTAGATAATCTCACAGAGTTTTTTAATACCTCTAACACTTCAAAAGGGCCCATAAATGAACTTTCGCCTTTCTTGGCCTTCCACGGTTTCTTAACTTTTACCAACATACCAACTTCCACTTTCGGATCCTTCTTTGAACCACATTTCTCATCAAAGTACTTTTTGTTAGAGCAATGAGTGCGAATAAGATTTTCCTTAACTATACTCAGATCTACGCTTGCAGAAGTAGACTTGACTAACCACGAAGGATTCACCTTAGTTCTAGGGACTCTTCCCCTCATCACCTCAAAAGGAGAATATCCAGTCATGGAATTCTTGGTTATCCTGTACATCCATACTTTTTTAAAAATCTCAATTTCCCATTTTTTGTCATCATTACCAGTAAACAGTATAGCACTCTTCAAAACCCTATTGAATCTTTCTATTACTCCATTTCCACTAGGATTATATAAGGAAGTAGTGGAATGAACAATACCAAGCCTTGAAAAATAATCATGGGCTTTCTTTGAATTGAACTGCACACCATTGTCTGAAATAATTCTTACTGGAAGACCTTCTTCAATAAAAACTTTATCTAAAAAACAAAGAACCGAATCTGTATCTATTTTCTGGACAATTTTGACAATTGGCCATTTAGAAAAAATGTCAATGGCTGCAATGACATACTTAGATTCGCAACCAATAGGACCCATGATGTCTATGGCAATGGTTTCCCAAGGGTTGTCGGGAATGGTATGCGCACCCATATTGGGTTTTAAAGTAACCAAAGACTTATCTGAATTAGCACATACTACACAATTCCTAACTAACCGTTCAATAAACATATCCATCCCTGGCCACCAAAATAAATGTTTAACTTGTTGCTTAGTCCTAACCATGCCACTATGACCTTCATGACCCTGTAGCACTATAACTTTCCTCACACCCACGGGTGGAACAATACGCTCACCTCTTTTGATGATGTTCTCACAACATGAAAGTTCTGACCTCACTTCCCAGAAACTTTTCAATTCAGAGTTCAAACACTTCTTGTCGGGCCAAGTACCAGTAATGTAACTAGCAACATTCTTCAAATTTTCATCAACTTCAAATTTCTCTTTCCACAGAGTTTGATCAATAGAATCATGAATCATGGCAATCTGAAAATTGTCCCATTCATTATGTAAATCTTCCTGAATAGGTAGGGGCATCCTAGATAAAAAATCAGCAGAAACATTCTCTTTGCCAGGTAAATATTGTATATTATAAATAAAGTCTTGTAAACGCATGGACATGCGTGCAATGCGGGCTGAAGCTCTCAACATACCTTCCGTGGTGAGAAGACGTACCAACGGTTTGTGATCACTCCTCAGAGTACATTCCTTGCCCCATACAAATACTCTGAAATGTTCTAAAGCCCAAATGCACGCTAATGTTTCTCTTTCTATTGTGGAGTACTTTTCCTCAGCAGGGGTAAGAGCTCTGGAAGCATGCGCAATAATTACTTCTTTACCCTCCTTGGTTTTTTGAGTAAACACAGCACCCAGTCCTTTTGCGCTAGCATCAGTAGTAATAATGTTTTGCAGAGAAGGATCAAAACAAGAAAGTGCACTTGCGGAACAAATAGCACTTTTCACATCACAAAACTCCTTCTCACATTCACTTGTCCACTCAAAAACAACTCTATTCTTAATCAACTGTCTAATATTATATGTTCTGCATGAGAAATCAGGCACATACCTTGCGTAGAACTCAACTAAGCCTAAGAAGGATCTTACATCATCCTTAGATCGAGGATGAGGAGCAGACTTAATTGCTTCTAAAAGTGAAGGCTTTGGTTTGACACCATCTGCACACAGCTCATGACCTAAATAATTTACAGAATGAACACAAAATTTACATTTCTCATGCTTAATGGTAAGGCCATGTGTATTAAGTGCATTCAAAACTTCCTCTAAAGCAGCAATGTGTTTGTCCTTGTCATCATTGAATACCAAAATGTCATCTTGAAAATAGATAGCATTTTTACAATCCTTTAAAATGTCTTGCATAACTCTCTGAAAAATTGCTGCTGCCGACGCCAAACCAAAAGGCATCCTGTTGAATCTGAAACACCCAAAAGGTGTAATAAATGCAGTTAGATCTTTGCTTTTCTCATTTAGCTCTATCTGATGGTAAGCAGCAGATAAGTCGATAGTTGAAAAAATATTTGACCCCCCAACAACAGACAACATTTCAGAAATACGAGGAAGAGGGAATTGGTCTACAACAATATTGTTGTTAAGATGGCGAAGGTAAATGCATAGTCTCACCTTGCCATTGGCCCGTCTGGCAACCACTATGGGCGAAACCCATTCAGATGATTCAATTCTATCTATTATGCCACCTTCCACCAAACCATCTAATTCATTTTTAACTTCCTCTCTGACAGCAAAAGGAATATTTCTGGCTTTGTGTATTTTAGGGCAAGCATTATCCTTTAAGCGAATCTCATGTTTAAAGCTAGTTAACTTCCCAATACTTTTAGAAAAAACATTAGGGAATTTTTTTAACATTAATGAGGAAATGCCATTCTGCTCATCAATTAACATCACTGGATTAGGGCTATTTGGATCCAGAACTATGTCAAGTTTGCCAAAGTCAAACCAGCTAAGCACTGACGGACCCTTTTTTGAAACATATAATTTTGCTATGCATTTTCTGTTCTTAAACCTGAAAACTAAGGTTCTGAACCCTAAAATATCTATCCTTCCCCCTGAATATCCCTCGGGATTGATATCACTGTCTTCTAAGTGACTGCCTAGTCTAGGTACGAATAACTTTTTCCAGACAGATTCACACACTATAGAGTAGGGTGATCCTGAATCAGCGTACATGTTGATTTTTACCCCTCCAATAACCATATCACATAATGGTTTCTTCTTAATGGTGTTGTCCTTCACATTCAAAATTACAGAATCTTTTATGTTCAAAACAAAAGAACAGTTATTAGAGTCATTAGTGAAATCCTCATCATCACTGTTTTCACTTAGTTCAATACACTTTACTTTTTGATTAACTTTACCTTTTCTGCAAGCAGATGTAAAGTGCCCCTTTAAGCCACAATTGGAACATTTCTGTTTTAAACCTGGGCAAGATTTGTTATTTGCCAAATGTGACTTACTGTTACACCTAAAACACTTAAGGTTACTTCTTGAATCTTCAAGATTTTCTTTATGAGAAAATACTTGTTTCTTTTTAGAAGAGTCCTTATTTTTACCATCATATTTATGATTAATTTTTGCAACCACATCTTTACTAACTGAAGTCTCTTTGCCTTTAACCTGCAATGCGCTCCTACAAGAAAGTTCAGCTTTTCTTACAATAGCTACTACAAAGTCTAAGTTTTCATCACCATTTATCCATAGTCTTTCCTGTATAGTTTCATTACTGGAATGCATAACTACCTGATCTCTGATGAGATCCTCTTGTAAATTACCAAATTTACAATCAAGTGCTAAAGTTTTAAGACAAGAAACAAAATTATCCACAGATTCTTCACTTAACTGTTTTCTCTGGAAAAACTTAAATCTAGAAATTCCTATTCATACTTTAGGAGAACAGTATTTATCAAAATCATATACTGCTTTATCAAAAACATTCAGGTCACCACTAGCTTGTGAAGTGGGAAGTTGATTGAAGGCTTTTAATCCTTCAGGTCCCAAACAGTGTAAAAAAATACCTTTTTTTTCTGGTGCTTTCATTTTACCATTGGCATCTAATGTCTCAATATAGTTTAAGAAATAAGCTTTCCACTCGATCCACGGCATACAAGGAGAACTACCAGCTGACCAATAACTTTGAGGAGGAGCAAGAGTATAACCTTGAGCACACATAATAAAAAGAATTAGAAAGTTAATTTACACTGAAAGAAAGTAACTAGAATAAAGTACTTGGTGGTAATGGCCAGAGAAAAAAAAATAAAGTACTTGATAATCGAAGAAAAATAAAACCTTCAAACAAGTTTTGAAGAATCCAAGCGTTTTTCTGTGTTCAAAGAAGATAATATCCGTCTTTTCCTGTATTTTGTGTCATAATCTGCCTTTCCAATTTCCACTCGGTTTTTTAATTCTCCCCGTTTATTTAAACTGTAAAATGAAACAAATCCGGGGAAAAGAAACGAAGTCACCTCATCGGTTTCGCCTCAAAACGGAGTAACCAATCAAGAGCAGTGTCTCAGCGTCTCAAAGGTGCAGAAATCGCTTCGTCTTTAACCAGAGCGTGTAGGAAGAAATCACTATCGCACTGCAGCGTGAAGAAAAGGAAATAAATGAATTCTTCCTTTCAGATGGCTGTGCAGCGCTTAATTCTTCCTTCGGATGGCAGTACGTGACTTGTAAACAGGTAGATGAATAAGTAAAGAAACTTATTTACTTTCACTAGTTCCAACGGAAAATTGAAAAAATCGTAGAATCTGCATAAAATAAAACAGGAAATGCTTCTCCGAAGGGTTCAGTGCTCAGTCCCTCGTCGCCAAATTGTAGGGTAATTATCCACAGCAAATGATGAGCAAAGTAAGTTTATTTGTACAAGAGAAGCACTCCCTGCAAACAGCTTAAGTCTCCAGGAGTTCAGCGGTAACTGACTCCACAATACAGTTGTGATACAGAAGACGTTAATAACAAACTGTACATGGTCTCGAGTGATGCACAATCAAACCACAATAACACTCGAGACATGTGCTTGAATAATAACACTGGCATGAGTCGGCACGAGTGTATGTAAAAGGATGCGCGAGGAAATACTCGCGCCGAGCATATGCTCGCGCTGACTCGTGCACGGAATACACAACAATGAGTCACAGCCCGAGGCTTTCAACAGGATCCGCCTCAACCAACGGCGCACACTGGAACTGAACGTTCCGTGCCGTGCGCCAAAAAGTGACGTCACAGTATACCACTGTGATTGGCTGTCAGTGTCACGTGCTTTTCAGTGTGTGTTATACACAATTCACCATATCCAATTCATTCACATGCTTATCCAGTTCATTCCGTTTCTATGTTACACGATGTTACTCGTATCCAATTTCAGTGATGCCCATATTAATTTCAAGAAAAGTGTTACTTGCCTCACTGTTATTTATATAGATTTCAAGAGTTCTCATATTTAAACTATTCTGTAATGTTATTTTTTTTTAAAGTATCTTTTGTGTTATATCAACTTTAAACAAAACAGTATACTCGCCTACAATAAGTAACAGCACCTCAACACATGGGGCAGCATATATTTTAATAGATTAACAGTCCAGCAGTACCCCTCTTTTCTCAGAAATTGTTCATTTTCACACATCAGGATGGCACCTCCAAAGAAAAGTGGCATTCATCAAAGCTTATCTAGAGCTTAAAGCAATCCCCAAACTCCTACAGTGCATGCCACGGCCGGGCATATCCTATGCCCGTAAGAGCCCGGAGGAGGCTGTGACCACCCTCTAACATCGTGATCCTGGGGTGAGTGCTCTCCATTATTGCACTGGAGAGCTTTATAGAGTGGATCTGTTAACATGTTTAGGTATAACTCGAACCTGGTTGCTATTCTGTGGATACTGCCTATCGTGATCTTGAGGTTTTGATAACGGCAAATAACAATGGGAAAATGCAAACCCCAGGAGGTTCAAGCGAAAACACCTTCTCCCTCTTAGAATATTTGGGGTTGGGTAACAACAAAGCCAGTGATGAGGAGGCAAATTCGGCTCCTAATCCAACAGGGGCATGCCTGAAAGTTACATCTCGACCTTCTTGATCCACCAAATGACTGAAACAGCAGCACACGTCTCAGTCCCTTCTAGCCCATATGCTGACTCAAACATTATTGACCCTTATAAATCCAGCCTAGAGGGCACCATGCTTACACCTTCTTGGGCTGTGGACCTCATGGAGTCCTGTTTTGGAAAAATTAAAGACTATCTGCATAACTTTCCTCATTTACAGTGCGGTTGGTGGCCATCGAAACGTGTCTCGATTGCTTTTTATCCCAACAAAAGCAAACTGTATGTTCAATATCAGTAGCAGAGGATGGTGCCCAGGTTATGACCTCCAACTGCCAACTCAAACTGGTTAAGGACTGTAGAACCAGCCCCACAGCCACTTTACCTACAGATGCTGTAATTAGCCATGGTAAAGGGACTGAGGTTGCAGGTACTTTGCACACATCAAAAGCGTTTGGAGTTAATAAGGCCTCATTGTCCTTTAACAATGGGGCTGCAGGGATTCAGCCCCCTATGCTAAATACCCCAGTATCCTTACAGAGGTAACCAATGACCAATCTCACCACAACATTTTTCCCCTATGTACTTGTTTTGGTAGGAGTTCCTGAGTTGAATGTGAATCAATGAATCAGAAGGAGGGCCAGGACGAGTTGACTAATACATGTTTAATTTGGCTGGTCCAACAGAGGAAGATCCTCAATTACATGGCTAATGAGATTTTGCTCACATGGACAGTGGTGTGGTTGAGTCGGGACCCAAGGATTATTGTAGTGGTTGTATAATTATAAACTTCAGATCCCCCCAGGTAGTGCAGAGGTTATTTGGCCTGCTTGCCCAACTCAGGAGAGTCTGTGAATGGGTTATTCGGTTGGGGTATTTTTATAAATCATCTTGTTTTAGGGAATGTGAAAATTTTACAAAAAAAAGGTCATGTCTTCGCATTGGCCCTGTAAAGACTCCCGTTGAGCATGTGATACGGCCTGTTGGTTTTACAGTTCCCACTTCGAATCGTTTTGATGCCATGGATGGGGTGGAGTGACTAGCCCCTGACAAGAACGGTTCTCCCTGATTATGCTCTCCATTAGGAAGGGCAAGAGAACAAGCCAAGGTGATAGGGCACACTATGATGACAAGGGCGAGTCACAGTTTGACGTCGCAGGCTTGGCTCTCGAGGACAGGTCGGTCAAGTTATGGAGATTTTTGACAAAAATACTCCAAATGATTTCAAACCTCTGAATTTTTTTTCCAAAAGGGTCCATTTGGGGATTCAGTGTGTCCTTAACAACAATCCAAGGCTCCAGAAACTATGGCACCTCATCCTTCTTCCCTCCTGCTCCCTTCATTCTTCCTCACCTTTTACCCCTAATCTCTAATTTTGTATCTCTTGGATTCCACCTTTTCTTTTCGCTTTGCGTGATAAGTGCAATTGACAAATGATGATGTCCTAAAAAGTTCACCAGACTCTCTATTGTAGGGCAGTCTAATACCTCACACCACATGCCTCTGTTCTTACTCCTCATTCCTTATCACTCATCCCTGTTAGAAATGGGACGGGCCAAGTCCATCAATCCCTATCTCCAATTTCCTTTGTCCTCATGACTCAGTGATCACCCCTCATTCATCAAACCTCCTACCTTAACTCCCATTCTCTGCTTGTCACCATTCAATTCATATTTATTAGTCCTAGTTCTTCACCCCATCCCATACTCTTCTTCTTTCACACCTCATATCTCACTCTTTATCTCTCATTCCCTATCTCTCACTGCACATTCTTTTCATTTCACCTCTTTATTGCTTATGCCTTACTTCAGATTTCTCATCCCTCAATCTTCATCTCTCATTCCTCAATTCTCATTCTAACCTCATTGCTGTTCATTCCTTGCTTCCTGTCCCTAAACCCTCATTTCTTATTTTCACTTCTCTTTCTTCATCCTGAGACCTTCACTTCTCTTCTTTTCATCCTCATACCTCATTGCTTACGCCTTACTCCTTATTTCTCGAGCCAGATGAACATAAGTTACTTACCTGTAAACTGTGGTTCTCCAGTATTGGTGTCTTTCATAGATTCACATGCTTGAATATTCCCTGTCGTCGAAGTGGGAGTCCCACGGTACATAAAATAGCAGTAATATATGCATGTATATATATGAGAAATATTATAAATAAAATATACATACATATAATGCAATAAAATGTAAACTTAAAAAAGTACCATGGAACAGAATAGGCCCATAGAGAAGCCCAAGGGAGAATTCACTTTAGTAACTTATAGGAGTCATTATGTGTTGGTCCACATTCCAGCCAATCAGGTTGTAGCCTCCTCTAGAACCTTCTCCTCAGAAGCCCAAGTCCTCAGATTTTCGTAGCACAAGTAAGTATAAATGCTTGAGAAGAAGAGAGCCTCTGAGGGGAGGATGGGAGGGTCGCATGTGAATCTATGAAAGACACCAATACTGGAGAACCACAGTTTACAGGTAAGTAACTTATGTTCTTCTCCAGTATTAGGGGTGTCTTTCATAGATTCACATGCTTGAATAAGAATAGAAAGCAGTAAAACATACATTAGTCATAAAGGAAGATACAAATTAAGTTTAGGCATACCTTATCACTTAATAAGCAATAAAAAACCAAAACATGACAATACCTTTATGACTGGAGGCGGGTAGCAACAGAGGCTCACCTTTAATGGAAAAGATTCCGCAGCACCGCCTGACCCACTGCCGTATCCGCGGCATCTGTTGATTGCAGGCAGTAGTGCTTCGTGAAAGTATGGCTGCTGGACCAAGTAGCAGCTCTGCAGATTTGTCTTAGAGGTACCCCCGCAAAGAGGGCAGCAGAAGTCGACACAGCTCTCGTGGAATGAGCTCGTGCAGGAACAGGAAGGGGCTTGCCAGCCCGTTGATGACAATAGGATATGGCAGACGATATCCATCTGGTGATAGTCTGTTTAGTTACTGGTTGTCCTTTGCATACTGGACCATATGCAACAAACAATTGATCAGACTTTCTGAAGGCAGCTGTGCGTTGAATGTAAAATTTAAGACAGCGCTTCACATCCAGAGTGTGTAAGGAACGCTCCGCTGCAGATTGAGGTGCAGGGAAGAAGGTCTTAAGAACAATAGGTTCATTGAGATGAAAGTCACTGGGAACCTTAGGAATAAAACTGGGATTTGTTCTCAAGGTGACAGCCTCGTTGGAAAATTGCAAAAACGGTGGCTGTATAGCAAAGGCTTGAATGTCGCTGACGCGTCTAGAAGAGGTCAGAGCAAGTAACAGAGCCACTTTCCAAGTGAGGAACTTCAGATTGGAAGAATGGATGGGCTCGAATGGAGGCAAAAGCAGCTGAGACAGAACTAGGTTGAGTCGCCATGAAGGTGGAGGCCGACGGATTGGAGGAAACATCCTAAAAAGGCCTTTGAAGAACTGTCTTATGATCCTGGAAGAGTACAAAGATGTTATGCCATCATGACGGAAACGAGAGATAGCAGCCAGAAAAACCTTAAGGGTAGAGTGAGATAGTCCTGATTTTGCTAGCGACAAAAAGAATGGCAAGATTTGTTCTGGCTGAGCACGCATGGGATCCAGTGATTTAGTGGAACACCAAGCGCAGAAACGCTTCCATTTCAGTTGGTAAGTTTTGACAGTAGATTGTGCTCAAGCATTTGATAGCACTGTCCTACAATCCTTGTCGATATTCATGTGTGCAAATTCATAGTACTCAGGTTCCAAGCATGAAGTTGAAGGTATGCTGGATCCGGATGGCATATTTGACCTTGATGCATTGTGAGAAGATGTGGCAGAGGATGCAACCGTATCGGCTGTGTCAGAGAGAACAGGAGGAGATCTGAGAATCAAGGACGTCTCGGCCATTTGGGTGCGATCAGGATCATCCGACATGGTTGGAATCTCATTCTGTGTAACAGACGTGGAATGAGCGGCAGAGGAGGGAATGCATAGCTGAAGGTGTTCGACCAATTTATTGAAAAGGCATTCCCACTCGACTCCTTGTGTGGATGCCGGCTCGCAAACGTTAGACATTTGCTGTTGAGAAACGTTGCAAAGAGATCCAACTGCGGTCGGGCCCACTGTCGGAAGATGTAATCCAACGTTGGTTGGTGTAGTTCCCATTCGTGGTTGTCCGAGAGGGCTCTGCTGAGCGCGTCCGCCAGCACATTGGCCACACCTGGTACATGAATAGCTTGGAGATGTATTTGACGTTGTAGAGCCCAGTCCCAAATTTCCTGTGCCAGTTGTGATAGCACGAGAGATCTTGTGCCGCCCTGTTTGTTGATGTAGTGCATGCTGGTGGTATTGTCTGTCTTCACCAACAATGTCTGTCCCTGCACTACTCTTTGAAAGGACTTCAAGGCCAAGAAAATCGCCAGTAGTTCTAAGCGATTTATGTGCCAAGTGCGCTGAGACGCTGTCCACTTGCCCCTCACTGACATTCCGTCGAGATGAGCACCCCAACCTTCCAGGGAGGCGTCTGTCGTCAGTGTCAGTGTTGGTTGCTCGTCCTTGAATGAACGACCTGTTGCTATATTTGGAGGATGAGCCCACCACTCCAAAGCTCTTTGCATGCGGGACGTTAGATGGATCTTGTCCTCGAATGACCCTGATACCTGCTTCCACTGGCTGTCGAGTTCTTCCTGAAGGACTCTCATGTGCAGCCTGCAGTTGGGAATCAGTTGAATGCACGAGGAAGCCATGCCGAGGAATGACTTGTACATTCGAACAGAAACGTACTTTCTTGACTGCAGGAATTGAACTTTCTGCAACATTCTGTTCTGACGTTCCTGTGACACGAACACTTGCCCTAGCCGAGAATCGAGCGAGGCTCCTAGAAAATCTCGCTGTTGAGAAGGGTGAAAGTGTGACTTCAGGCAATTGATGGAGAAACCTAAAGTTTCGAACAGGGATATGCAGACCTGTGTGTGTTCTTGTGTCAGTTGGAAAGTCCTGGCTTTTATGAGGCAATCGTCCAGATATGGATAAAACTGGATGTTCTGTAAACGCAGGTAAGCGGCCACCGGGGCTAGCATTTTGGTAAACACCCTTGGTGCCGATCGAAGGCCGAATGGAAGGACCTTGAATTGGTAATGAAATTGGCCGACTGTAAAACGAAGGTATTTCCTGTGCCTGGTGTGAATAGGCACATGGAAATATGCATCTTGAAGGTCTATTGTCGAAAAGAACTCTCCTGGAATGAGGAAATTCAAGATTTGAAGTAGGGTTAGCATCTGAAAAGTCTTGGACGCAATGAACTTGTTTAGAGCCCTTAGATCCAAGATGGGGCGCCACTCTCCTGATTT
Source organism: Lissotriton vulgaris (assembly GCF_964263255.1). Taxonomy (NCBI): domain Eukaryota; kingdom Metazoa; phylum Chordata; class Amphibia; order Caudata; family Salamandridae; genus Lissotriton; species Lissotriton vulgaris. The sequence goes on along the minus strand of NC_141691.1, from coordinate 2,021,895,974 downwards.
TTTCTTCACTAGAAAGAAACGGGAGTAGAATCCCTTCCCGCGTTGATCTTGCGGTACCAATTCTATGGCTCCTTTCCTGATCAGAAGCTGCACCTGGGCCAACAGTTTCCTGAAATGGGGAGAAGGTGGGCCCGAAGGCGGGCGAGCGGGGGGAAATTTCGTAAATTCCAGGGTGTGTCCTTTTGAAACTACATCCAAGACCCATCGGTCGTTGGTGATGTTCGACTAATTGCAGAAGAATTTTGAGATTCGACCTCCAAGATGCACAACCCTCTCACTGTTTTTTGCTGGTGTTCGCACCACCTCTGTAGTTGGACTTCCGTTGGTAAGGTCTGGAGGTGGATGAACGATTTTGGGACTGATAGGATCCTTTTTGCCTGTTGTCGTAAGTGTATCCTCTATATTGGCCCGTGCCTCGAAAAGTAGAGGTTCCTCCTCCTCTACCCCAAGCCCCACGAAATGGCCTCTTTCTGTATTGCAGAGTTGTTAAGGACTTCGCTGTGTCCGTGTCCTTCTTGATGAGTTCCAAGGCATCATCAACGTGCTTACCAAACAGAGACTCGCCATCGTAGGGCAAATCGAGCACTCTGGATTGAACTTCCGGCCGGAAGGTTGTTGACTTCAGCCAGCCTTGGCGAAGCAAAACTGCAGCACCCGCCAATTGTCGGAATCCAGTAGAGGCTATATCGACGGCACAGTCGATAATTTCAGTCGAAATCTTCTCTCCCTCGAGAATGATGGATTGTGCTTCCTCCCGGATGGAGTCAGGCATTTGGGGAAGTAGACCAGCGATCTCGGACCACATTTGCCGGTCGTATCGACCCAGAATGGCTAAGGCGTTGGAAGCTCTTACCGTTGTCGCTGCCATTGTGGTAAATTTTTTACCAATGGAATCCAATTTGCGGCCATCCTGATCCGGAGGGGAAGTTAGGGGTATTGCAGGATTTCGAGACCTTTTTTGTGCCGCCTGAGTGATCACTGAGTCTGCTTTAGGCTGAGAAACTAAGCAGGCCGGGGAAGTAGGCGGTGCTTTATATTTTTTGTCCAGTCTAGGTAGAACGGCTGGAATGGAGTTAGGACGTTCCATTAACTTAAGACCCTCTTCCCATATGTGGTCAATAATGGGAATGGTATGAGTTTGGCGTTGAGGCAAGTCTTTAAAGTCATACAGAAAACATTCTGCTTGCTGTGTTTCTAACGTTAGGTGGAACCTTTTTGCTGCACGAACCATAAGGCTGTGGAAACTTGCGATATCCACTGGTGGCGAAGTTCTCGGTGATGTTGGTGGAGTAGAGGGTGTCTGTGCCCTATAATTGTCCCAATCCTGCATTTCCTCATCATCAGTGTCATTATCTCCAGTGTGTGGAGTTTGACCCTCATTATCTGTATCAGGAGCAGCACCTAAAGGAGACGTAGGTGCAACAGTCGCTTGAGCTCGAGGCCTAGGTGCTGGAGACTGTGGTTGAAGCACTGGAGACTGAGGGCGTGGAGCTGGAGCCTGGGACCGCTGCACTTGGGGTGCTGGGGAAGGCGGTAGTGATGGTGGAAATCTACGATTGTAGTCATCCAGCATATGTTGTAGGTTTTTCACCATAGACATAGGAATTTGTGTAAAGCGTTCGTAATTAGGTTGTTGTGTGCTATCCAATGGAAAAAGGACGTTCCCATCTTCGACGGTATTATCCGCATACTCATCCTCATCGCTGTAGTCCTGACACTTTATGTGTAAATCCGATGGACTGGTTGCTGGTTGGTAAAGTTGATCCACTTCTGAATCATTTCCAGATTCCTCTGCTCCAGATTGAAATAATTTCTCCGGAGGTTGTGATCCACTCCTAATAGGACTTAACTGTATTAGTGGCACAGACTTGAGGGACGAAGTAGAAACCACTTTGAAGGTGGCAGCAGATTGTAGGGGTTGCTGTGTCGTCGACGAGCCCGTCGACGAGAGTGGCATAGCCTTAACACCCTCTAGTTGTTTTTTCGTTGGCGCCGCTGCATCCGGCGTAGGAAATTTAATTTTGGTAGACGATGATTTTTTGGTCGTCGACGAGGCCGTCGACGAGGCCGTCGACGAGGCCGTCGATGGAATCGCTGTCTTTGCTGTCGACGAGGAAGTCGTCGGCGGAGCAGCCGTCGACGGGGGTTTCATCATCTGCGTCGATGGTATCGTCGACGGGGCTGTCGTCGACGAGGATCCGGTCGTCGACGATGAAGCCTTGGTCTTCGTCGACGGGAGAGCCGTCGACGATGGATGCGTCGACGGTGGTTTCTTCGTCGACGGTGTGAGTGACGAGATCATAATAATGGAAGAGATGGGTCTCACCTCCTGGCTGCTCGTCGACGAGATGATCATCGTCGTGGCAGAACTAGTCGACATGGAAGAAGTAGTCGTCGACGTGGAAAAAGTCAAAACAGACTTCGTAGACGCTGAAGACGTCGACGGACGCGTCGACGAGCCCGTCGACGAGCCAATGCCCATTTTAGAAACGGAGGGCATGGTCTTGGGACGAGACGCCAGAGAACTAGGTCCCGTAGGCGCGCCCTGAAGCAAGTCTTGTGAGGAGACATCCTTGGAAGATCCCAGCTTTTTACTCTTCTTAAGAAAAGGAGAGGGGATTTCAGTCTCAGACCCACGCTTCTGAGAGGTTTTAGAAAAGCCAGATGACATACTCTCAGCATCGGACACGACGTTGTCAGATGATTTCAACTTCTGTAGCCACAGAAGGAGACGAGCCTCTCTGTCCCTCAAGGTCTTGGGAGGAAATTTGCGACAGAGTCTGCAGGTAGAGACAACATGGTCCGGATATAAACAGTAAATACACTTACTGTGTGGATCCTCATGAAAAAGGCGAAGTTTCCCACAGGAAGGACAAGCCTTGAACAGAGTTTTCTTTGAAGAAGACATTTTGAAGAAAAAATATGAAGAAACTTGAAGAAACTGAGCAGAGCTCAGGGAGACTCCCTTCACACGACGTGCGGTAGAAAATCTGAGGACTTGGGCTTCTGAGGAGAAGGTTCTAGAGGAGGCTACAACCTGATTGGCTGGAATGTGGACCAACACATAATGACTCCTATAAGTTACTAAAGTGAATTCTCCCTTGGGCTTCTCTATGGGCCTATTCTGTTCTATGGTACTTTTTTAAGTTTACATTTTATTGCATTATATGTATGTATATTTTATTTATAATATTTCTCATATATATACATGCATATATTACTGCTATTTTATGTACCGTGGGACTCCCACTTCGACGACGGGGAATATTCAAGCATGTGAATCTATGAAAGACACCCCTAATACTGGAGAATCCTTGTCCCACCCTCCTCACATTTTTCACTGCTTGGGCCTCAACCCTCAGTCATCATCCTTCACCTCTCACCTCTCAACCCTCACACCTCATTCTTTACCTCTCTTCTCTCACTACTTGTCCTGCATTTCTCCTCTCTTACTAGTCATCTTTTACTCCTTAAGGATTACCCCTTGTCCCTCAATAACCTTACATGCCTCTACCATAATGTCTCACTCACAATTTCTCACTCTTTAACTCTCATCCCTTAATCCTCACCCCTCACCCTTCATCCTTCGTTTTGTATTCTTACTCTTCAGTCCTCATTTCTCAGCCTTCACTCCTAATCACTCATGCCTCACTTCCCATTTTCACTACTCATCTCTTACTCCTCATACCTCATGTAGTACTCTTCCTTTATCTGACACTTCTTACTCTTCATACCTCAGTCCTTATCCCCACCCATTATCCCTTCATTTATATCATCCCTGATTTATCTTTCACCACTCTTCCCTAACATTTCATCCCCACACTGGGCATATAGGTTCTGTGATGAATATTGAGCGTGGTATTCCTTTTAACATTTCTAGGTCTCACATAGGCAGCGCTTGTGCTGTCTCGTCAAGTCATGCTGTATTTAGAATGTGGGCTTGACACCCTGCCCATTTTCGGGATATGTACTTAATTAGCTCCTTTGAGTGTCTTTGAAATTGCAGCGGTGCAGGTAATTTATGAGTGGGCGTGGTTCGGACGGCGCCCGGCCATCTTCCGCACACACCCACCATGACGTCGGATGGCCGGTGGCCGTCCGACGCACGCAAAGGGTTAAAGTGTCAAATGTCAGCTTTTCTATCAAATTCTTTGATATTTGAGGTGAGCAAATTTAGAGTGTCACTGGTGTTGCAGGTCCTCAATACAGGAGCTGCTTTCCAACTAAACTTGAGAACTACCCATAGTTCTCTGCTTCTTTTTCTACGCCTGAAAGGGGTTTGTTTTGACTTATACTGGGGGCTCCCTTGTGTCTGGACAAACCTATACCTATTTCAAGAGCTCTAATAAGAGCAAAACACGTGTCAGGGGTTGATTTTATTAATTTCAGGTTGGCTTGGTTAGTATTTTACCAATTCAAAGCTGTAATATTGTGCCTGGAGTGGTAAAAGACTTTTGTCATTTTAAAGCTCGGCTTGGATAACACTATGCTAGCCCTGTGCTTAAAAACGTTGCTGTAGAAATGGCAAAAGACTGTATCCCTTTCTATCTCGGTGTGGAAGGAACTATGCTAATCCTACACTTAAAGACTTTGATAGAAAAGTAGACATTTGAGGTGAGCATGAGGTGAGGTGAGGTGAGTGTTTCTGGAGTTGAGGGTGCTGTATACAGGAGCTGCTTTCCACCTAAATGTGATAACTACCCAGAGTTCTCTGCTTCATATATATATGGTGTGATTGATTTTTTGCATGACTGACTAGGTGTGTGAGTAACTCCATGGATAAGTGACAGTCTGTGAGTGTCTGTTTATACTGATTGTATCTAAGGTTATATTAGAGTCTGAAGATGTTCATTGTATTATCACATAAATGATATCATCAGTGATGTGATCAGTAATGTCAAATAAGATGTCATCAGTGATGTCATCAGTGATGTCACTGACCATGTCATGAATGATGTAATATGTGACATCATCAGCAGTGGATTGCGGGTGCGCAATATATAGTTAGGGTAACTAACTATATATGAAATTTCAATGGTTTTGTGTGAGTAAAATATGGTTTTGTAAATGCTAATTCCTAACTATATATGGTCTATAACCTATGGTTTTTTCAGTGAATTTCAATGGTTTTTTAAAAGCTAATATCTGTAGCTGTAAAATGTCTTTTTCTTTATATCCCAAATTATATTGTATATGTTTATGATTAATTTTAAAAAAAATATTTTTTGGGTTCGCTCCTGGTTCGCGAACCGGGAAGCTTTCCGTTAGCTCAATTTGATGCCGCGACCCGGTCCGCTAACCGGTAAACGTTCCGTTTGCGCAACTACCGCATCAGAAATCAACATCGTGACGCGTCGCCGAAACGCGACATATCACGTTGTTGCGTAATGCGTCTTATGACGCGCCGCGTTAGCGATCCCGGAAGTGCTCCGGACCGCGAACCGGAAGCGATCCGGGGCGCGGCGCGCACCGCGTAACGTGAGCGGAACAGGTCATGTGACTTGTGTATAAAAGTTTTCATTGGTTTATTTCACTTTTGGTTTCCTAATGATGTAAGACTAGGTCATGTGACCTAAAAATAACACTTTTCATTGGTTTAGAACTATTTTTTTTCACAAATGATGAAAGCCCCCACCTTTTTTCTCACTCTGACTTTCAACTTTGAGAAAGGAAGACCTGATCATTTGCTCTGATTAAAAAATGGCTTCAATAGTAGCTTCAGCTGGTGCACCCCCACCACCACCACCACCATCTCCTCATAGGAAGAGAGGACCACCTGCACAGTTTCAAGGAAACCCAGAGGAGGAGGAGGAGGATCCAGAAGAGGGAGAGGAAGATGAGGCACCACGATTTATCAAAGAGTTACCCCGGGTATCTCATCACAAAAATAGCTTTATTTGGCAATTTTTTTCCATTCCACCAGGAGAGAAAAAAGTCAATGCACGATATGCTACGTGCCTTATATGCGAAGAGAAATTATCAAGGGGCACTGATAAAAAGTACAGCTATGGAAACCACACGATGCACCGACATATGCAGAGGTGGCATCCATTAAATTATAGTCGGGCAGAGATGCGTGAACTACAGGAGAACCCCCCAACTTCGGTGGCCAGAAAATCTACTGATATTTCTCTCACAGTTGCAGAGGCAAGCGAAACCGTGCCAAATATTCAAAAGAATTTTGTCCATATGAAGCTTACTTGCTTATATTGTGGGACATTAATTTCATGCGCAAATATGAGTGTGAAATTAATTAATTTAGCATTCGAGAAACACCGATGCTCTAAACGCCCCAAGTTTTAATTTTTTTTTGTGCTCCTGTTGAGCCCTTTTCAATGCCTCTTTTTGTTCTTTCCCTTTGAAAAAAAACAAAAAAAACAAAAAAGTGTTCAAAAAATACAAAAAAAACAAATAATGTTCAAAAAAGAAAAAAAAAATATAAAACATCAAAAACATTAAAAAAAAGTTCTTTTCAGAACTACCTCCCCTTTTTACAAAAATTGCTAGAAAGTGTAACACTCTGGCAAGCTGTTTTTTTTTAGTTCGCTTTCCGGTTCGCTCGCCGGTTCGCGAACCGGGAGCTAACCCCAATTTTAAAAAAAATAAAATAAAGGAGTAAGTACAAGGGAAGAAAACAGAGAGTAATGTTAAAAGAAAGACAGCTATAGGGACTAAACCAGAAATGGTGTTTAATAGATTTATTTACCTAAGAAAAGAAGGAAGAGGATATAATTGTGGAAAACAAAATACATAAGGAAGTGAAAGAATCAAGCATTGAAAATGCAATAGGTTTCACAATAGAAGAGTTTGTTCTTTTGGTTTTGCAAATGGATGAGTGGCGTTGTGTGGATGAGAGGCATTGCGTGGATAATTGGCGTTGTGTGGATTATTGATGTTGCGTGGATGAGTGGTATTGCGTGGATTAGTGGCATTGTGTGGATGAATTGCGTGTGTGAATGGCGTAGTGTGTGTGAGTGACGTTATGTGCGTGAGTGGCGTTGTGTGTGTGAGTGGCGTTGCGTGTGTGAATGGCGTTGCGTGTGTGAATGGCGTTGCATGTGTGAGTGACGTTACTGTGAGGGGGGGGGGAGGAAACAGACGGCGATTTGGTAATGTGCACACGCATTTTAGGTCAATACACTTGTGTATTGAACCAAAACCCACGGGCACAGCTCCAAATTTGCACATTTAAATAATCTTTGTTTAAAGCTCTATAGTCTGAAGCCCTATAGTAGGTGAATGTGATTGAAATGTAACGAAAAGAGTAGAAAACATTTACCTTATAATTCTTGTTAACTTTTTCAATTCTTTTTTCATATTTTCAATCTGTGAAAGAGAGAACAAACATTTCAAAAAAATTAAAACATGTATTTAAAAATTAGAAAAGACAAGGGAAAAGGTTCAAGAACAAACAGTTTTTCAACAACTTTGACATTTACAGAAGCCTCTGCTTCTCTACGTCCCCTAAACAGTCCTAAAGATATATATTTTAAACAAACAGTATCTTGATGCTGATGAAGTGAGGCCTATTTTGGAACATGGTGCATCTTTTGCACTGCTGATGTCTCACAATAGTGATGCAATGGCAGCGCAAAAGAGATGTAAAGCCATCATAAAATTGTCTCTAACATTTTAAATAATTGTTTCAGGATGCAAATAAGATGTGTCCTTTCCAGAGGTTTGTTTGAGGTGAGGCCTATTCAGGTTTAAAAAAAAAACAGTACCCAGAAGTGCAGCACTGTAAGCATTAACTTTGACACTTACAGAAGCCTCAGTTTCTCCATATCTACCTCACATTTCTAAATGTATATCATAAGTACAAAAAGTAGAGAATTAATTATACATGTTAAATGGTTTATTTTTGCTGTTCTCAGAATGTATCAAATTTCACTAAAACAGTGACTTGAAGGTATTCATCATGTAACAGCGGGGAAAAAAAAACACAATCAAAATGATTGTGTTTAAAAAACCCATACAATATAAGAAATCTGAATTCAAAACTCATAAAAATTAACTTACTTTCCATTACGTCGAAGGATGTCCTATGAATACCTTACACTCCTTTGTGCTATTAATATTTTCAGCCCGCCACTTTCTGAAAGAAAACCTCCATCGTTTTGAAAAATATGTTACATACATGTTTCCACATGGCCAAATCATGTTAGAGCGATTTACAACTTTTGGAATTCTTGTAACCAAATCCCGTCATTTTCTATTTTCGCAACTTTCAGAAAGAAAACGTTTAAGATTACTTTCACAATCCTGGACTACTAATATCTTACTCTTCTTGCTCACTGATGTTCTACTTTTCCTATCACACTGATACTGCTTACTATGAAGCAGACTTACTTGCATCAGGTTTATATAGTTGGATTTTTAAAATGACATTATAATCAAAATTTTGGACCAATAATCTAGACAGCATTGCAGACTTACATTCCCTCTACTCCATGAACCTCTTGAAATTCCTCAGAGCACATCCCGAGATTCTTTCCCTAAAATTTTGGTTTTAAAAACACCAGGTAAGAATTTTTAAGGTCATACGGCAATTTTTTTTTGAAAGTTATAACAGAATCGTTGCAGAATGACCAGCCGTTTCTGGACTTTAAATAAGCTGTGTAATGTCCTGATGTTGTTGAAGGACCGTCATGATAGATTATTGCTACAGTTACAAAAGTCCTTCCTGATATTGACAACTGCGAAGCAACAATTTTTTTTATTAAAGTTGTCAATTTTGTTCCATCAGGCCTACATCGTTGGAACATTAAAATGACATACTGGCCATATCTTCGTATAAATAATGTTGACATCATTTCAGATTTACATTGGCTACACTCCATGTTGTGATCAGCTGCTTTTACTAGCTTATTAAAGGACACTGATTTACTGTCTGGCAAAGTTAAATATATAAATCTTTCTGAGTCTACACTAGATGTACTTGATACCCCACAGTTTTCGCAGTCATGCTGCCATTGATAAGAAAGCCCAAACAGGTGATCTACATCTACACCCTCATCTTGCAATACATCAAGCATATACATTAAAAACTCCTGACAATCCTGCTGATTATTTTCAGAGAAGTCTGTTTGACCTGAACATTCGTCTAACAGATAACGAACTTCAGACACACTTTCTACTTTTGTTCGATCAGTGCTACATTTCTCTAACACAGAATTCAACAAACAGCATAAAGTCTCTAGTGAAAAGAGAACATTAACCACTACATTTGCATAGCAGTTGACACCAGAACTGTTTTCAAATTGAAAACCGACAACATCTTCAACAGAATCCGTTTTCTTTCTGCTTACAATTTTCGGTTCATCGACTTTTGGGCTTTTTGCTACAACCTCCCTACTATTACTAATATTTCTTCGTTTCCGGCCTACCACACGTTTCTCAAACAAAGGATATTGAGGCAAATGTGGCGCATACTCTCTTCTTAATCTATTGTATTCTTTAACACAATCTAGATCCGCACAAATGTTTGTGACATCACAGTCAATCAAGTACAATCCCGATAAAGTTCTAACTCGTGACAATGCCACATATGCCATACCCTCCTTGAACCAAGAACTGCCAAGATTCACTAATGCACTATCTACACTTAAACCTTGCGATCTATGGATTGTCACCGCATATGCCAAGCAAACAGGAAACTGCTTACGGCGAACATATAAGTCTTTAACAAGCAAAAACCTAGCAGAACAACGACCAATTAGCTGTACTTCCTCAATGCCATCAAATTTAATTTTTAAAAATTCAATTCCATCTCTACTTCTGTATTTCTCAAAATCAACAAAATTACCCATTGATCCATTTACCAGACCTCTTTCAACATGTAAATTCCTTCTCAAAATGATTCGGCAATTTAAACACACATTCAAAGTCTTTTCAAAACCCGCTGTTTTAGATATTGTCTTCTCTAATGCATCCAATTTTGATTTCAAATTCTCAGACAAAATAATTGTTGATCCCATATGCTCTATTCTGTCAGTAGCTTCCAGTTTCACAATCTCTTGCTTTTCTAAATGCAACATTTTGTTGTTGAAGATGGCACATTCTGCAAGAGTTGGCATCAAACATATTCCGGATTTCTTCTCAGTAATTTTCTGAAAAATATTCTCAGGCACAACGTCTTGTTCTGGATATAAATTTGACAGTAATCGTGCATTTAAAGCTTCTTTCCCATGCTCGGTCACTTTTCCAATTCTAATATCTTGTAGAATATTCTTGTAATCTTCATCCTTTGCCTGACGCATATTTTCATGCAGTTCAGCATAATTGAAGTTTAACCATATATTGACGTTGCCAATGCTCCTTAGGCACTTCCTGGTATCTTCATGCGTGAGTATTTTGAACACAGGTTGTCCTTTTACTGGTGTCAGCTGCAGAAGATCTCCGAAAACAATGATGTGTTTGCCACCAAATAACACATCATACTCAGTTTTAAGAACTTCTTGCATTCTCAAATGCACAAAGGCAAGCATGACATTGGAAACCATGCTTACTTCATCAATGATAAGAAGTTTCATTTTCCTCAAGACTCTTGAAACTTCACAACAAGCATCTCCAGATAACTTGTGGTATTGTATTTTGTTGTCATGCTCCACTGGCAGCATCAGTAGACGATGCAAAGTAATACCTTTAATGTTATGTGCTGCCAGTCCAGTTGGAGCGGTACACAAGACAGCGATGACTCAGTCCTTTCCTGCAAATAACAAGAAATTGCTTTAATGAGGAAACTTTTTCCAGTTCCCGCTTCTCCACTCACGTACAGTCGGACAGGCTTCAACGACGTACATGAGCACTCTTTCTTCTCATGACTTAATCCATGATCAATTTGCTTGGTAACTTCGTCATATATTTTCCTCTGCTCAACGTTGAGTTGTTTTTCCAAGTCTTCTAAGTTAACCGCATCCTCCTGAGCATGTGCCATGGCTCTTTCCACTTCATTCATAGCAGTGGCAGCTTCATTTTTGATAATAGGTCCTCCTAGTGGATCCTGACTCAATGAAACAGAACTCTGACTGTCCTGAGAACTGTCTCTGGCAATCTCGGCTGCAATCGTTGCTTCCTGCTCAATTTCCAAAGTCAACATTTCTTGATATTTGGGAAAAGCAGGACATTCTATGGTCTCCTTGGCGGCAGTGAAAGAGTCTTCGTAACACAGGAAATCTCCAAGCAGTTCCTCTTCTGCACGCCAAGGCTTGAAAAGTTGCAAAAGTGCTAAATAGAAAAACTCCTTTTTTTCTGGAGATTCGCCACTCAATTTTCGATGGTTTACTAATTGACATTTTCTTTGCTTGACCAGACATCCCTCACATCCAATTACAGCATACACACCTTTCTCAATATCTTCTTTGATGTTCCTCTTGAATATGTAATTTTGTAGAACCTCATACAAACAAACATTCTCAAGGTGACTGCTTCGATTTGGATAATATGTATCCAACATGTTGGTCTTCAAAATGTCGGTACTGTTTGGCTCCTTTTCCGCCAAATACTCAATTTCCCGCACAGGTTTCAGAACTCGATTCCGTGTTGCAGCAAGACCAAGACTCGCCCAAACGATACTCCTGGATTTGGCATAAAGACTTGCTGAAGACAACCGGTCAGAACATTCATAAGCTCCAATTTCTCGATGCGACAACATCTTCAGACTGAAACTGTACAACTTCTTACTGAGGCTCTTTTCATGGGAAATGTCCTCCCACATATCCTTCAATTCTGTCTTTTCTTTTTTGGTGATGTAAGATGTGACATACCGAGCCACAGCCATACAGTTGTCAGCCACGAACTGTATATCCATGTTAGCATTCCACATGGACAAAATCACTGGGTTGTAATCGTTGATGTACTTGGACTCTTCGTTCCTTTTCAAATTGTATGTATTTTTGGGTGATTTCCTCGCCTCGTCACATTATGTCGCAGAGAAGACATCAAACTGTTCACTCTTCCTTTAGAAATCACCGGTCGTGGAAAGTTGAAACGACATTTGGTGTAGAACTTGTCCTTGTTTCTGAATTTACGACGACAGTACTTTCCACAACGATGGCTTTGGAAACGTAGAACTTGTTCTCTTAGGCTTTTCTTCTCCGTTGCGTTTGGAACAGCACACGTAGAATACTGTTCTATGAAACTCATCACTAAGTCATCCGGATCTGTTCCAAATTTAAGTGCATCCTTGATCCACAGCAGCATATGTATATGAGGAGCTTGGTACTCCTTTCTCCAGAAGAAATCCAACACCTCTCCAAGAGGTGGATTCTTCTTATTCATGATGAAAGACATCATAGATTCAAATCTATGATTGAAGTACCTGCATACATTCACTGGATCCAAAGAACACAGTTCTCCGGGTGTCTTGAATTCAATGCTTTCAATGTTTCCATTTGCCTCTCGTAGAAATTCAAGTAAGTCTTCCCAGCCATACTCGGCACAGCTCAGAGTGAGGAACCATGTCGGAGTTCCTAAGTTCCTCAGCATACATTTTAAATCACCATGACGACGGTACCAGTACTCATTAGTACCACGCTGACACGCCATGAGATTAATTAGGTGAGAATCCAAAATACTGTCTTGGACATTGACTTTATGCATAAAGTCACTTGCCGAGATGTTTTGCATCTGTATACCACTTTTCAAGATGTGGTTCACTGCATATGACAGTCCAGACAGATCGCTTTCAAACAGGAGATGAAACAAATAAGGAATGCATTGACGAAACCTAGGATCTTCTGCATACAAACGTAAAGTCCGGTGTTCAGAAGCAGGAATTTGATGTGGTCGCTCATCATATCTTCCTCCTTGACCTGTTGGAAATAGCCGTGGGAAACACCGAGCTTCCAAACCTTCCTCCCAAACACTGATTGGACTCCCTTTGGCTTGTTTCATTTGAAACAACTCAATAGCATTCCCCATGACTTCCTTGGAATGCAAAGGATGAACACTATAATGTTCATATATTTCTTCACTTTTAGAGGCTTCTACTTTCTCAATTTGGCCAGCACACAAATCGCTATCGTCTTCATCACTTACTTCCTCTTCTGCAACATATACATTCTTATAGTACTTATTATTTTTTTTCAAATACAATGTTGCCTTTTTGACTTTCCTAACATCCACTAAATCTTGCCATATTTTCTTATTCTTTGTCGGAACCCCATTAACTAAGATAACCAGAGGTTCCTCTTCCACTTTTTCTACTCCAATTGTGTTAATGTTTTTGTTCAAATCTAGAGGCAAATAAACAACTCTTCCCTTTAATCCTCTCTGTAAATCTGATGGAGGAAACTTCCCTGTCTTTGGCTCCATTCTTACAATAGCCTGAAAGGGATGGATACTTTGAATCAAAATAGATTCATAAGTATTTAAATCCTTCAATTCAGAAGGAATCTCAACCAATTCCAGATTATTATGAACCGCCCTAGCAGGCATCTGGTTTTGGTTTAATTTGTTACAACAATAAGTACACACACGTTGATCCGATCCCAAATCAAAACAATTTTCTACCATCAAGTATGTTGCGAAATCCTTCCATTCACTATTATTTTCCCTTTCACTTTTTGCATATAAATCCACTAACTTAGTCTGATTCTTATAATAAGTGCGTCGACAACACACACAAGAGAAATTAGGCCTCTCACTTGATTTCACCTGAAACGTGGCAATTTCCTTCTGAAAATTATCTGTACTGGAAACCTGTACATTATCTTCAACATTACCCTCTACTCTGGGTCAATTTGAACATTCTCATCTTTACTTCCAAAGTAACAAAACTCAATTTCTTCACAAATATTCTTGACATCTATTTCAGAACCATGCAAAAGAGCAGCACATAATTGTTTAAGCATAATTGCTGGACTCTTAGCATAATACAACATTCTGACTAATTTCCTCACTTTATTATGATGCACTGCTAGCATCCTGAAATGATGAAAAACACTCTGGCATACTCTCCTGGAAAGACAAGCCAGTGAATGACCACGCAAACCTGTCACTTCTCTCTCTCTGCAAGGATCTAATTCTTGCAACAACTTCATTTTCTGCTTCAAACTTTTCTTATTAAATGTCCGTACAAAATCACAAAGCAAATTGATGGAATCCTGTCGCACACTGCAAATAGAACTACACTTCCAAATGTACTCAGGACCTTTAGGACGTCTTTCTAAAACCTCATTACCTAACACCTCTTCTATCTCTGTTGTCACAAGTTTTTCTTTTTCAACTGGACAACCATCCTTCACTTCATAAGCTCGACCACTGGTGTCAACTGCAAGCACCAAATCATTATCCTGAAAATAACTCTCCTCATTAAAAAATGCCTCACAACTTGAACTATGCATCCATTCTCCGGAAAAAACTTCACAAAAATTACTTCGATTAACTACTCTCTTCCATCTACTATTTGATTTGAAATCAGAAATTACCTTGTTTAGTTTCCTAATTCTATTGATTACCAAAATAAATAACTTTCGCTTAATTTCGAAAGCATGATCAATAATTTTCTCTACATTTTTCTTTTTCTTATAAAATGCCACTTTCTGTTGGCCTTTCTTAATATTTTTTAATAAATTAACTATTATCCTGTTGCGGAACATTCGTTTTCGAATGTCCCTAAACTGTTGTTTCCTTCTACTATCATGCACAGAGTTATCTCTTGCTCTAGCAGTAACATTTTTGATTGGTCTTTCCTTTCCGTTTAAATTGCTTCTCTTTTTCTGGACTGAAACATTTTCTGTAGAAATACTTTTTTTACTACAAATATTTCTTATGAATGATTTCGTGGTCTTACCCGGAGCTTTCTTGGTGATTTGACAAGTTTTTTTGGGAGAGGACTGCTGCAGTAATCACTGAACTTGCTGTCTTTGACGTTTTCTAGCCTTTCTAATTCGATTCTTAGTTGTCATTTTCAATTTTTGAAATGATCTGCAGTTGAATCTGTGATAAAATATTTTAAAAAAATGTTATTAACCACTATTACCAAACAGTAAATGAATAACAGTCATCAAAATCTTTACACCCTACTTATTATTTAACATAGCAAATCTTTTGCACCACCACTGCGTCACAAAAGTGACGCACAGTGGTACAAAACATTTACAACAAGGGGTGGTGAGGGACAGAGTCTCTGAATTAAACAGAATACTCTCACCCAGTCAAGAGATCAGGGCTAGATCCAACACCGTTTTTTAGCTCACTGCACCATCCCAGTTTCAGAACCTGGCTGTATGCAAATTAGTCTGTTCCTGTCCCAGTGCATGATGGGAACAGGGCAAACCAAACTACAAAAGCCAATTCTTACACTGGGAAGGAAACAAGCTACCGGGGACCGGTTTCTGGCATTTCAGCCTCTTCGGCCCGGCTTGCTTGAATCCTGATGGTGCAATGAGCAAGGGACTCACATCTGAGTATACCCTTCCACGCTTAGGGTGGACAAAAATATTTACAACAAGGGGTGGTGAGGGACAGAGTCTCTGAATTAAACAGAATACTCTCACCCAGTCAAGAGATCAGGGCTAGATCCAACACCGTTTTTTAGCTCACTGCACCATCCCAGTTTCAGAACCTGGCTGTATGCAAATTAGTCTGTTCCTGTCCCAGTGCATGATGGGAACAGGGCAAACCAAACTACAAAAGCCAATTCTTACACTGGGAAGGAAACAAGCTACCGGGGACCGGTTTCTGGCATTTCAGCCTCTTCGGCCCGGCTTGCTTGAATCCTGATGGTGCAATGAGCAAGGGACTCACATCTGAGTATACCCTTCCACGCTTAGGGTGGACAAAAATATTTACAACAAGGGGTGGTGAGGGACAGAGTCTCTGAATTAAACAGAATACTCTCACCCAGTCAAGAGATCAGGGCTAGATCCAACACCGTTTTTTAGCTCACTGCACCATCCCAGTTTCAGAACCTGGCTGTATGCAAATTAGTCTGTTCCTGTCCCAGTGCATGATGGGAACAGGGCAAACCAAACTACAAAAGCCAATTCTTACACTGGGAAGGAAACAAGCTACCGGGGGCCGGTTTCTGGCATTTCAGCCTCTTCGGCCCGGCTTGCTTGAATCCTGATGGTGCAATGAGCAAGGGACTCACATCTGAGTATACCCTTCCACGCTTAGGGTGGACAAAAATATTTACAACAAGGGGTGGTGAGGGACAGAGTCTCTGAATTAAACAGAATACTCTCACCCAGTCAAGAGATCAGGGCTAGATCCAACACCGTTTTTTAGCTCACTGCACCATCCCAGTTTCAGAACCTGGCTGTATGCAAATTAGTCTGTTCCTGTCCCAGTGCATGATGGGAACAGGGCAAACCAAACTACAAAAGCCAATTCTTACACTGGGAAGGAAACAAGCTACCGGGGACCGGTTTCTGGCATTTCAGCCTCTTCGGCCCGGCTTGCTTGAATCCTGATGGTGCAATGAGCAAGGGACTCACATCTGAGTATACCCTTCCACGCTTAGCTTGTCTCCTTTCTGGTGAAGAATTGGCTTGGTAGTTTCGTCTGCCATTTTTCCCATAATGCACTGGGCCAGGGACATACTGATTTGCATATAGCCAGGTTCTGAGCTGGGATGGGGCAGTGAGATAAATAACGGTGATGGATCAAGCCCTGATCTTTTGACTGGGTAAGAGTGGTCTGTTTAACTCAGACACTCTGTTCATCACCACCCCCTTTTCTAAATCGTTTTTGGCCACTATGGGTGTGGCAGGGTATACTCAGACATGAGTCCCTTTCTCACTGCTCCATCAGGATTCAAGCAAGCCGGGCCGAAGAAGGCTGAAATGCCAGAAACCGGTCCCCGGTAGCTTGTCTCCTTTCTGGTGAAGAATTGGCTTGGTAGTTTAGTCTGCCCTGTTCCCATGATGCACTGGGCCAGGGACAGACTGATTTGCATATAGCCAGGTTCTGAGCTGGGATGGGGCAGTGAGATAAATAACGGTGATGGATCAAGCCCTGATCTTTTGACTGGGTAAGAGTGGTCTGTTTAACTCAGACACTCTGTTCATCACCACCCCCTTTTCTAAATCGTTTTTGGCCACTATGGGTGTGGCAGGGTATACTCAGACATGAGTCCCTTTCTCACTGCTCCATCAGGATTCAAGCAAGCCGGGCCGAAGAAGGCTGAAATGCCAGAAACCGGTCCCCGGTAGCTTGTCTCCTTTCTGGTGAAGAATTGGCTTGGTAGTTTAGTCTGCCCTGTTCCCATGATGCACTGGGCCAGGGACAGACTGATTTGCATATAGCCAGGTTCTGAGCTGGGATGGGGCAGTGAGATAAATAACGGTGATGGATCAAGCCCTGATCTTTTGACTGGGTAAGAGTGGTCTGTTTAACTCAGACACTCTGTTCATCACCACCCCCTTTTCTAAATCGTTTTTGGCCACTATGGGTGTGGCAGGGTATACTCAGACATGAGTCCCTTTCTCACTGCTCCATCAGGATTCAAGCAAGCCGGGCCGAAGAAGGCTGAAATGCCAGAAACCGGTCCCCGGTAGCTTGTCTCCTTTCTGGTGAAGAATTGGCTTGGTAGTTTAGTCTGCCCTGTTCCCATGATGCACTGGGCCAGGGACAGACTGATTTGCATATAGCCAGGTTCTGAGCTGGGATGGGGCAGTGAGATAAATAACGGTGATGGATCAAGCCCTGATCTTTTGACTGGGTAAGAGTGGTCTGTTTAACTCAGACACTCTGTTCATCACCACCCCCTTTTCTAAATCAGTGGTACAAAACAGGCATACACCTATCATAAATCGCTCCCTAACATTTTAAATGATTGATTCAGGATGACGATAAGGTGTGGCCTATCCAGAGGTTTGTTTGGGCCCAGATCTTTGGACTGGGGTGAATGTGTGACATTGATCCATATTCGGTCCATCACCTGTTTTGTTTGTTTGAGGTGAGGCCAACACACGGTTGCAGATGAGATTTTCGCTTGTTGAAGAAAACAAAGGAGATAATACATGTGAAGGCCTACCAATGAAGTAAGTCATGTCCACTTCACTCTTGAACAAAGGGCAGACCTCTTTTGAATCTGTGGTCAGACCTAAACTTCATCTGCACAATGTCATTCATAAACTTAGGAAACACTAGTGATGTAATTGAAAAATGTGGAGTTTCTTTTCCTCATTTCAGAATTACATCACCTGTGTTTCCTCCTTGACTTTAAATGTCCTTAAGACACATGAAAGCGTTTTTTGATTGCCCTTGCACCATTTTTGGGTCATTTTTAACATGGCTATGTAACTCCCATAATCAAAAACTAAATTTGCCAAGCACAGGTGGGAGCATATTTACAAGAAACTTGCCCAATGGAGAAAGCTCTTCAATTAAAATGGGAAAAATAACATCATAGACACTCAAATGCCTTATAAATATGCCCCAAACAACCTATGAAGCTCTACCAGTACATATCCAGAAATGTAATTGTTTTCAAAAAATCGTTTTTAAACACAACATATAAATCAATTGTATACCTACATTCAAGAGGAAATGACTAAAAATGTCCTTAAGACACATGAAAGCGTTTTTTTGATTGCCCTTGCACCATTTTTGGGTCATTTTTAACATGGCTATGTAACTCCCATAATCAAAATCTAAATTTGCCAAGCACAGGTGGGAGCATATTTACAAGAAACTTGCCCCATGGAGAAAGCTCTTCAATTAAAATGGGAAAAATAACATCAGAGACACTCAAATGCCTTATAAATATGGCCCAAACAACCTATGAAGCTCTAGCAGAACATATCCAGAAATGTAATTGTTTTCAAAAATCGTTTTTAAACACAACATATCTGTTTCAGCTTACATGAGAGACCATGGAATGGGCTCCATGTACAACAATAACTTGCGTTACTGCATGCAAGATTTCAACACAGAATATGCATTTACAATTTCTCAAAGAAACAAAATCTATTTGTATATCACTTGAGACAAAGCAACATTTTAAAAACACAGCTTTCTTCATCATTTTCTCCTTAAATTATACTATTCTCTATCTAAATTAAATAAATCTTTTCTCACCTTAGCAAATACTTTTTGAGTTTCAAAGCAGTCTTAGAAATACACCAAATTGTCTTCAGCAGAACAAAGAGGATGCACTCCAGAGGCTGCAGCTATAGAAAGTACAGAAATGCTGATATTCATTACACATATCTCTCATATTAGCCAATCATAACTCTTCCCTCACTTTTTTCAAATCAAAACCCTTCCCCCCTCTGCCCTCTCTACCTTTTTTGCTTAGCAACCACCTCCTGAAAGACCTCTCATGTTTGCAAGTTCACACAACAATGTTTCAATTGAACTCTGAACTCTCAGTGCACCTGCGTATCCAGTGCAATCTTTCATTAAATGTTTTTTCCTTGACCATTCAAATTACATCTTTCAAAGAACACATCCATGCACCCTAACTTTCTGTTTTCAGAAATGGAAATGCACCAATCACTGCTAATGAATCATTAGCACTGAAAATCCACAGTTTTTTTTCTTTACAAACTCCTACTGTTTCAACTGCCGTTTCATTACCACACTTCATCTGACTGCAGCACAACCTTCTCTCACCATGTTTTATGTCTGGATTGTTGGACATAGTTACATCTACTGGGCTCAAAGGTATGCTGAGAACAGAAATTTACTTAACCTCAATTTACAAGATGTGGAAATTAAGTGGTTGGGCCAAAGAGGATTAAAATGTCACCAATTGATACCATTGGTGAATTGTGCACTGTGGAGGTAAGTATTTGGGCACTTTGACTGGGGTAGGTCTAGAAATGCTTTTAAAGGACACCTTTGAGCAATTAATGGCACTTTTTCCTCAAACTGCCTTGGTATATTCAAATATATGCCAAAGACAGAAATGGAGGTGGTCCAACCAATTTTGTCCACAAATTGAGAAGTCGAGGAAGCATGTAAACAAATCTGTTTCAGCTTACATGAGAGACCATGGAATGGGCTCCATGTACAACAATAACTTGCGTTACTGCATGCAAGATATCTACAGAGGAGATGGAGTTCACTTCTCAGGTGAGGGCAACAGAATTTTCATTTTGAATTTAAGACTGTGCATTGGTACCTACTTATAAGTACCAAAATGTACCATAAACCCAAAAGCTCTTCTCAGAGCTACCCTACATCTGATCACTCACAATTATTATTTTACTCTAACTTTTTACTCTAAATTTCAACAAACTACGCTCCCCAGAGCGCTACCCGGTACGCGAACCGGAAGCTAACTGCGCAAAATTTCTAAAAAAAATGTTTTTTTCCCGCACATATGGGCCTCCTCAGCCACCCTCAGAAAACCTAGGGGGTCAAGATACTTGTACCGTGCCCCCTTCTACCCATTCTGAACATTTTTTGCCCTCCATCTTGTATCTTAATTCGACCGAAACACAAAATGGTGGACTCCCGTAACGCTGCTGGTTCGCGAACCGGACCGCTTCCCGGGAAGCGGTCCAAAAAAAAAGGTGGGAAAGTAATTTACAGAAAAACGACTAGAGACACTCTCACCAAATATAGATTAGCTCATACTACATAACAATCCCTTTCATTTTCACAAATTTGATTGAAATTCCATTTAGCCATTTAGCCTGTAGACCTCTCTAAATACCGTTAGGTAAATTACTTCACAAAACACATCTGAAGTGTTGGAATTGACAACCAATGAAAATGTTACTTTCATTTTCTACTTTTATTACCTGACATTTGATTGGTTATATACCTGAATATATATAAAGGAAGAGAAGGAAACACAGCCATTTTGACTGCTACTTCTTGTTGTACATTTCAATTGAATTATCACTAAACACTTCAACTTGTTTGTAAAGGTAAGTTGTTATTTTTAAAACTGAAGTATATTGTGCACTATAAGTTAATATGGTAAACTTTTTCTGATAGTTATATACTATCCCTCTGTAGTAGTTATAGATTTAGATAGACTTCTCTGTTATACTTATGGATGGAGTTAGGCTTCTCTTGTATAATTATGAATTTACTTACGTTAAATCACATACACTTTTTTATATTCCTACTTCCACTCTGATACTATACACTGCCAAAAGATAAATTCACTGATAAAAACTGCCTATCTAAAATTAATCCCAGCAGTGCCCTATCTCTACTAATATATATATTTTTTATCCGAATTTCAGGCAAAATGGAAGGCGAACAGAAAGTTGAATTTCAAATTGTCCTGCAAGAGAGCAGCCAAGAAATCATTGATCCAAATGAAATTGAATTTATGAATGAAACTTGGGACCAAGAACTACTGCAATGTGTGGAAGCAGTAGATGACCTCCTTAAAAATGAGGACATTTTACACCCTCAGAGACTACAAACTATGTTCAATGAAAATAATAACATTTCTGACAGTGAAATGTTAGAAAGTTTATTAAATTATGAAACACAATCACAATAATAAAAATTGCTTAAAAAAAAGAAATTAAAAAATAATCAACAAAACCAACAATCAATTAACATACAGTATTTGAAAAGTCTATCATTCTTTTTTCCTTATAGTACGCTCCCCAGAACGCTTCCCGGTTCGCGAACCGGACGCTCCCCACTGCCGGGCCCTTTTAAAACCTCCACATAAAACCTAGGGGGTCAAGGAGGATCTACTATGCCCCCTTATGGTAATTTCCCCCTTTGTTTTGGCCTCCTCTTGTCTCTCGATCCTACCGAGAGACAAGATGGCGGCCGCTCCGGACTGTTTAGAATGTTGACAGACACCGGAGAGCCAATCAGCTTCGCTTCGCGAAGTTCCGTTACGCGTCAAGTACGCGAACCGGAGCGCCGCCCAGAGCGCGCTTACAGATATATATCTTTTTTTGAACGTTAATTTCTCAAAATCCACTGGAGCACATATATTGAGACCTAGCAAAGGCACATCGGGCTAACAGTCCCTACAATTTTGCCAAGTTTCGTGCAAATCCATTCAGCCGTTCGGGCTAAAAGTGAGGCCAACCGCCCTATGGAAATTAACATTGGAAAAATGCGTTTTGGGACCCCCCTTTTTTCTCGGCCCCCCCTTAACGAACCCCCCCCCCCCAAAGTTTCAGGTGCTGCTCAGAAACAAAATGTGCCATTTTCCTGAAAATTTCAGCCAATTCCGTCCACAAACAAAAGGTAATATATATATATATATATATATATATATATATATATATATATATATATATATATATACAAATATATGTGTTTGGGAGTGTGTGTGAGACACCTATACTGGGTGCTGTCTTGTGTCTGGACAAAGCTATATCTCTCTGGAGAGCTCTAATAAGAACAAAACATTTGTTGAGCCCGCCGGAGGAGCTATTCCATTGCTTATCCAGACATCCCTGGGGCATCCTTCCCTCCATTTTTTCCTCCCTCTCTCCTGGATTTGCTGCGGCCGCACACTGCCTTGGTTGGGCTTGTGTGAAGCCGGGCAGCGTAGCTTAGAGGCTACCTGCTGGGGGTGTCCTGGGATGTGGTGTGCCAGCGTGCCTCACCCGTGAGGCTCTGTGGGTTGGGATTCTGCACCTGGTGCTGGCCTCAGATGCAGCCGCCTTCTTGGGTTCGGGGTCACCACAGCTGGCCAGCGCTTCTCGCCGCGGCTGGCCAGCTCTTCTCGCTGCAAGGGGGCCCGTGGCAGCCCTGAAGTGCATTCACGCCCACCCTGGCTGACATCTTGGGGCCCTGGTATGCTGTTGTGGCCCCCTCTTACTGTCCCACCCTGAGACTGGCTGTGAAAGACTGCTGACACACGCTGCTGGTAGCACGCTGATTGGGACTGCCACCAGCTCTTTTTTACTCCTTCCATATTTTCTACTTTT
Organism: Lissotriton vulgaris; assembly: GCF_964263255.1. Classification (NCBI taxonomy): domain Eukaryota; kingdom Metazoa; phylum Chordata; class Amphibia; order Caudata; family Salamandridae; genus Lissotriton; species Lissotriton vulgaris. The sequence goes on along the minus strand of NC_141691.1, from coordinate 2,021,873,154 downwards.
TTGTCACTTTCTTACTGCATTTTTCTACTTTTCTGTCATTTTCTTTCACTTACTGCATTTTTCCACTTTTTCACTTTTTCCTCTTGTCACTTTTGTGCCTTTTCATTGCTGTGTCCCTGCCGCTGCTCGTCCCCATGACCCCATCCTCCTCCAACCCTGCTTACCTGCTTCTCCCGTGTCCCTGCTGTCTAGCTCTCCTCCTCACGCTACTTAATGGCAGCCGCTGCGTGGTTGCACTGCTGCACGCTGAAGACACCTGGACAATGCCCAGCGCCACAGACCCTGGTCTTCGGACCATCCACTGCTATGACACAACACCCTCTATGCCCTCAACACCAGATGCCACACTGCTTGCAGCCGGGCATCGCCAAATGACACCCAAGGCCCTTTTTCCTGCCGAAACTGCAGCTGTACCTTCACCTGTCACTGTACAACAGCCTCATCCACCGCACAACCAACAAATACAAGACCCGACGTCTCAGCTGTATTCTGCTCAATACACACTCCCTCCACAAAAACGCAGTGGAGAGCTGGGACCTACTCTACTCCATCGACCCCGACATCACCTTCCTCATGGAAACCTGGATAAACTCCACCTCTGCCCCGGACATCACCACCACCATCCTGGAAGGCTACAAGATCATTCACAAGGACTGCATCAACAAACTGGGTGGCGCCATCCCCATCATACACAAAAGTACCCTCCGCCTCAACACCCACTCGGATGACCACTCGACCAACATGGAGCACCCTCATCTACAGGCCCCCCCGGATCCTGTCCATGCCTCAGCGACTCCATCATTGACTTCATCGCACCATACGGTCTGGCCTCCACAGACTATATCTTCCTTGGCAACTTCAACTTTCACTTGGACAACCCCAATGACAAGAGCACATCATCCCGGCTGGAGAACCTCCCCACCGTCTGACTGAAACAACGGGTCACCTTCCCCAACCCACTCAGCAGGACACACACTCAACCCCATCTTCTCCCCTGGTGGCAACATCACCTTCAGCCAAACCTCTGAGCTCCTTTGGACCCACCACCACTGCATCCAAACCCACCATACACCACTCCGTCCACCGCTACCCATGCAGAAGTTGGAACAAGGTCACAGAAGAACAGCTCACCAACTCCCTCAGCAAAAATCCACCTCCAACATCTGCGAACACTAATACCTCAGCACGTACCCACCACAGATGGATCTCTAACTGCGCCTACACAATGGCTCTCTTGAAAAAAAAAACAGGCAAACGACATTCCACAAAAGCCAGCTGATTCTCTCCCACCCTTCATGAGTCCAGACGCAACTGTAGATGGCTTGAGAAGAGATGGAGGAGCAGCTAGACCCCGGAGGACCACTCAGCCTTCAAAACGGTTGTCAGCGCACACCACCACCTCATTAGAACAAAGAAAGTGGCCCTACAAGATGGGATCAACACCAATGTACTCAATAGCAAAGAACTTTTTGCCATGGTCAAAGAATTCGACAAATCCAGCACAGACAGCAGACATCCCACCCACCCAAGACCTCTGCAACAACCTCGGCACCTTCTTTCACTACAAGATTAAGGAGATTATGACAGCTTCAACAGACTCAATACCTAAGACCCTCTCACAACACCCGCAACCACCGCACCCAATGACACTTGACCCCAGCAGACCCTCCTCAGTTGGACTTCCCTCAATGCTGACAACACCCTCAAGACCATGAAGAGCATTCTTTCTGGAGCCCCTTGGACCCCTGCCCGAACCACATCTTTAACAGAGCTGCCACCTCCTTTGCTCCAAACTCTGCTGCACCATCAACTCCGCTACCTTCCCGAAAGACTGGAATGCGCAGAGATCAACCCCTTGCAGAGGAAACCCTCTGCCGACCCGAAGGACCTCCAGAACTTCAGATCCAGCTCTCTGCTCCCTTTCCCAGCCAAGGTCATCGAAAAGGCAATCAACGCCCAACTTTACGAGTTCATTGAAGAGAACCACATCCTGGACCTCTCCCAATACAACTTCGGAAGCAACCACAGAACTGAGACCGCCCTCCTTGCAGCCACAGATGACATCTGCACCCTCCTCGACTGAGGTGAAACAGCAGCCCTCATCCTCCTGGACCTCCCGGCTGCCTTTGACACCATCTCCCAATGCACCCTATGCCCTAGACTCCATGAAGCCAACATCCACGACAAATCCCTGGAATGGATCTGCTCCCTCCTCACTGACTAAACACAGAGAATCAGACTATCACCGTTGCACTATGAACCCACAGAGACCACTGAGCTCCTCCGAGCCCCACTCTCTTCAACATCTACATGGACCCTCTCGCGGGCTTTGTCAAGAACCACACTCAACATCTTCGTCTATGCCGATGACACCCAGCTGATCCTCTCCCTCACCAACGAACCCACATTCGCCAAGAACAACTTCCATGAAGGGATGAAGGCTGTCGCCACCTGGATGAGGGACATCTGCCTCAAGCTCAACTCAGAGAAGACTGAAATACTCCACCTCAGACAAATCCTGGTGGCCCACAGAACTTGGATCCCCCGCCCATAACAACAGCATGTACAAAACCTCTGCATCATTCTAGACTCCTTGCTCACCATGAACCACCATATCAACTCAGTCTCATCATCCTACTTCGAAAGATCTTCAAGTGGATCCCATCCAAGTCCAAAAAAGATGGTCACCCACACATTCATCAGCAGCAGACTCGACTACAGCAACACACTCTAGGCCGGCATCAATCAGAAACTCCTCAAGAAACTGCAGGAACATTCACAATGCCCCCGCCAGACTCACCCTCATTATCCCCCACCACAGCCACATCACCGTCCACCTGAGAGACCTCCACTGTCTCCCAGTCAACAAAAGAATGACCTTCAAGCTCCCCACTCCTGCCTACAAAGCCCTACACAACATTTAACATGTGTACCTCAACCACCACCTTGAATTACACTCACCCAACTCTGCCCAACTGACCCTGGCTATGTATCCGCAAGACCATGGCCGGAGGAAGATCCTTCTACTACCTCGCATCAAAGACCTAGAACACCCTGCATTTTCACCTCAGGCAATCATCATCACTGCCTCAATTCAGAAAGGACCTCAAGACCTGGGTCTTCAACTGAACCACAGTGCCTTCGACAGATCAGCAGTCGTGCTTTACAAGTCACATGATTAATTGATTGAATCATGTGTCAAGGGTTGCTTTTATTCAATTCAAAGCTGTGATACTGTGCCTGGAAAGGTAAAACTCTTTGGTTATTTTATATTTCTGCATGGATGGCACTAGCTAATCCTGTGTTTTGAAGACTTTGCTGTAAGAATGACAAAAGACTTAGGGCCTGGTTACGAATTTGGAAGTCTGATGGACTGCTAAACCCGCGTGGCAGGGCGGCTACCGGCATTCTGACTGCCATATTATGACTTTGATGGTCAGACTGCATAGGACCGCTGTTACCACAGGGTTGCAAGATCCCTGTCAGTCTTGCAGCATCTGAGGCGCACAATATGCTGGAGGTCGGGCTGCGGCACCCTCAAGCATATTACGAGTTTCCTCACCGCTACAGTTTTAATGGTGGTAAGGCCACCATGAAAAGTGTGGTGGTGAGGAAACTAAGGGGGCCCTACAGGGGAAGGAGATGCATGCAGGGGGGCATATGGTTTGCACCCTGTCGGTATGCACCCGTGTTCCAGCACGGCATGGACTTCACAGTTCATGCCGTGCTGGAACATGCTGTGGCAGTTACATGGTGCTGCCTTTCTAAGGGTCACATATGAGTCTTTGATAGGTACTGATGTGGGCCACCTAGCCGCCGCAGGACTGCCCAGTCGGAATACGGCGGGTGGCTAGACTACAGGTTTGGCGGTCTTGGAGTGTGCAGCTGGCGTGGCAGCCCGCACCAAGACTGCTAAACTTACAATCAGGCCCTTAGTCACTTTCTTTCTTGGCCTGGTTGGAACTGTACAAATCCTATGCTTAAAAACTTTTCTAGAAAAATAGACATTTGAGGTGAGCAGATTCGGTGGTGTTGTAGAGTGCTCCATAGAAAGGAGCTGCACTCCATTTACACTTGGGAACTACCCAGAGTTCCTTATTTCCTCTTTTGTATAATTTAGACAGCACTGTAATCCAAATTATTCTTGCCTCCCTTTACCTCAACCACCTCTAAACCCTAAAATCAACCTTACCTCCCTTTATCTCTACGCGCACATAAAAAAAAATTGTTATTTACAAAAATACTTACCTATGTGGTAAATACGGTGTAACAAATGTAGAAATACTTACCTGCAGTGCAAATGGATGCATGTAAAGGATGCACGATAAAGGCTGGTTCCTTGTGTTATGTTCTGTTAAATGTGTGTTATATTAATTTTAGTTAATTCAATTTAGTCCTCATCATATCAATTCAGACTATGTAATATTCATTTCAATATGTAATATTCATTTTAAAGCAAATCAACATAAGTTCATTGCAAGCCATATTCATTTGAACAGGGTTCATATTCATTTAAACATGGCTTGTGTTCATTTCTATATGTGCTTATTTTCAAAGCATGTTACATTTATCTCAAATAGTTTCCTATTCATAAAAAAATGGCATATTCATTTTAAGAAATGTCATATTCCTTTTGATGTGGACATATTCATTTCAACAGGTGTCATATTCATTTTAAAGTGGTTCATATTCATCTTAACATGTGTCATATTTCTTTCAATGAATGTCATATTCATTTCAATGGTTGTCAGATTCACCTTAACATCTGTCATAATAATTTTAACATGGACCACATCCATGTCAACATAGGACATATTCATTTCAATACTTGAAATATTCATTTTGATGTATATCATATTCATTTCAAAGCATAACATATTCATTTTGACATGTTTAATTTTAATTTCAGTGTTGGTCATATTTATTTTAAGGCATTTTAAATTAATTTTAATGGGACTCATATTCATTTCAATACATGTCCTATTCATCTTAGCGTATATCATATTGCTTTCAATAGATGTCTCATTCAAAATAACAAATCTTGTATTAATTTTAACATTAATCATAACCATTTCAACACGTACCATAATCATGTCAATGTGTATCAAATTACTTTCAAAGCAAGCTGTATTCATTTTGATGTTACTCGTATTCATTTTAAAATATGTAAAATTCCTTTCAATGGACCTCATATTCATTTGAACTCATTTCATATTCATTTTAACATGTTAGATTTTTTTTCAATCAATGTTATATTTATTTCAATGTATGTCATATTCATATTACCACTTGTCATATTCGTTTTAAGATGCAACTTATCCATTTTAACATACATCATATTCATTTGAATATGTATCATATTAATGATAATGCATGGCATATTAATTTTGACAAAGGTCATGAGAATTTCAGCTTTGTTCATACTCATTTTGGAGCATATCAAATTCAGTTCAATGGGGTTTTTATTAATTTCAACACAAGCCATATTCATTTGAAATCCTCTCCTATTCATTTCTGTATATCTCGTATTCATTGTAATCTAGCTAATATCCATTTCAACTCAATGTATATTCATTGCAACATGCATTATATTCTTTTCAGAATATAATATATTCATTTCAGTAACTTATATTCATTTCAATCTGTCATTTTCATTTTAATGTATGTCATATTCCTCTTGGTGTATGTCAGTCATTTCAAAAAATGTCCCATTCTTTTTGATGCATATTGTATTTGTTTCACTGATTGCTGTATTGTTTATAATGACGGCCATATTCATTAAAGTATCATTGATGTATATTTTAATGTATCTCTTATTCAATTCAGAGTGTGTGTTATTGATAATAATCACTAAGTAGTATATTCACTCTGCCAGGTTTCATATTTGTTTTGGTTCAAGTCAGATTCACTCTGCTAGGTATTACATTTACCTTGACAGATATTATATTCATGCTGGTGTGTGTCATATTTATTTTGCCTCATGATATGCATTTCAGAAGGTTTTGTATACGGGGATCTGTAATTTTGACGTGAACGGCTTCCCATACCAGTGTCCCTTGTGAAAGAGTAAAATGCAGTCACATAGAGTGCAGCTAACCATATAAATGTAAATTGATACTTGTATAGCGCACTACTCACCCGCGGCAAAAAGTAAGATACAATTATAAACTTAACGACGAAAGAAGACACCTTAGATTGAGTGATCGGAGATGGAAACAAAAACGCTCAAACGTGAACCTATCCCTTTTCTGCTCGGAAGGAAGAAAGGACGAATCCAGCATCTTGAAGGGAAAAAAATCCATATTTTTTAGATCACAACAAGATCACGCAAAAAAAGACTAAGCAAACTTTACGAGAATGTCAAGCAACAGACCTGCTTCAATTCAAAGTTTGCCCTACCTGTTAAAAAAAGCAACGTGCTATCAATCTTCTTCACAGAGAAAATCACACTGTGTTGCTAGACTTATTTCGAGAACAAAGTATTTCAGTCACATCTCCCCCGAGCTCATCAATCTTACCGGGCGCTACCTATCGAACCATATTAAAAATTACTTGATTTGCCCGCAGAAACTCAAGCCATCTCGTCCGTGGGGAGTGCTCCCAAAATATAGAATTCCATTCCTCAAGAGATACGGACCAACCCCTTGTTTGAATCTTTCGAAGGCAATCCAAGAGCCCACAGACAACTCAGGAAATAAGCGCTACCCTCTTAAATCCTACCGAGAGGTGAATCTCCCGTCTTTGATTCAATTTTGGATTGCTCTCTGAATGCTGTATTTCAATAGGAGCATGATTTTCTTTTGAAATACGCTCCTGCCCTTCTTCCCCCCCCAACACTCCATTACCTATTGGCTAAGCTAGATCTACTCTAGCTCCACCTCTGCCCAAGTTACTCTGTTAAATTTGACCCGGCTCTGCTTCTCTAGCTTTCTGAATCATACATAACGCCTAATACATGTTTTGGTGATAGCCACAATGTTAGATTATATTGCTTTTCTATTTGTCTTCGTGTTTATAGTGTGTTAAATAACTGAAAAACGCTCTGACGCACTCTGACCTGGTACACGCTACAGAAAACTAAAAAATAAATGGCATCTCCTACACCACTGCCAATACCCTACAGTTTCCACTAACTTTGTGATACTCTTCCATAAAAGTAAATCCATTATCCTCATGGTTTGCATTCCCTCTCCTTGATGAAGGCATCCCCTAAAAATGATGCAATACTCTCTTCTCCCCTTCCTCCCCCCTCATGCTTAGTCTTGTTTACTGCGTGCCAGTCTCTAGCTCCAGTCTACGGCCTGCCATCATCACTGTGAAAAGTTGGCCTGGTATACGATGTTCACTATTCTAGTGAACACCTCGCATCAGTCCAAACAATGGTTGTAAAGTCAACCTTATAGACCAGTTATCCTAGAGGTAGCGTGCACAGAACAGTCTTAGGCTAAAAGACTCTTGAGGGCGTGTAAAGCCAGCTGTTTTACCATATGTAACCCCTTGAATATCAAATGAAAGGACACCACACAGGATATATATAAAATATATATGTATTTATTTACTAACACACTCCTCTGAACTCTTTATGAGATCAGAGGCAAAAGCACATAACAAGTTACACTTAGAAATACTTTAAATAGCACAATATACAGTTAGGCCATAGGGGGGCGGCAAACCATATACTAAGTAAGTGGTATAAGAACCACAACTTGGGAAAGGGGAAGGCCTAGGGAATCGCTGATGCTACACTATCTGACCCTTAGGTTAGGAGTAGGAGGCCCACAGGCAGCGCGTGCAGAGTCAGTACTCTCACGCGAGAGTTAATAGAAAGTCAATAAGTAAAAGGTAAGTAAATGAAGTTTTAGGACACTTCCGGTCTAACTAGGATTACACAACTAGCAAAACTGGACACTAGGATAGTCAATCCCTACAGGAGCACCGAAGTACTCTTGTTACCTCACCCACGGGCTGCGGGTGCATAGGTGTCAAAGTGTGTCAGGTTTTCTCGTCGTTTCCTATGGAGCCTTGGAAGAAGGGGCGACCAGGAGGAAGGTGTCCGGGTGGATCCAAGGGTGGATTGGAGTTGAAGAGGACCTGCAAGCAGAGCGGACAGAGTCTAGGTCACTAGCCAGTGACCAGGTGGAACCAGGAAGGAACCAGACGTCGTAGAGGAGCATGCAGGTGCTGGGGTGAAGCTTGGAGTTGCAGCCACTCGGACCAGAAGGCGTCAAGGACGACCAGGTGCTTGAAAGGAACTGTCCCACGAAGGATCTCGTAGATGGAGGGGTCGGCTTCAAGATCAGAGCCAACAAGCCTAAGCAAAGGCAACCCACGCAGGATACACAAGGTGTTTCTGGTGCAGACCAGGAGGGTCTGAGGTACTTCACCTTTGCAGGGAAGCAAGGGCCAGTCTGGAGCAACCAGACCAGCGATGGATTTTCACAAAGGATCGTCGCCAGGGGCTACTAGCCAACGGGCCAGCAACCGGACAACGCGTCGAGCAGAACACAGGCAGAAGGGCCCCACGCAGATCTTGTGGAGTGTGGAGGGCTGGTCTTTGGTGCAGGTGGAGCTCGGTGTCGGGGTGTCTCAGTCCCCAGGGCACAGCTCCGAGGAGGCCTCCGGGGCTGCGCCGTTAGCAAGTTGTCGACTTTTCAAGGTACCTGCTTCTAGGGGTCCTGACGCCTTCCACGGGGCTCAGCTGTGCTGGAGTCGTGCAGTGGGGTCAGAGGGATCCAGGAGGCAAGGTCTTGTCAGGCTCTGTGCTCGAGTTCCGGCGGGAACGGGGACAAAGCAAGCCGTCGAGTTGCTGGATGGTGCCCGGTTTCCCAGGGTGGTCACTCCTTGGCCACAAGGGAGATTCTTCAGTCTTCAGCTTGGATGAATGTCGAAGGATCCAGAGTTCCGTCTTCTGTCGATTCCATGATTAATCTAATTTCTCCTGGGTCAGCCCTCCATGTCCCAATACACATCCTCCTGTCTGGGGTGGCGCTCGCCCCTCCCCAAGCAGGAAACTATTGTCCAAACCTCCGTGACTGGAAGGACTCCCAGCAGCAGGAGGTCAGACTTACCCAGATGCCAATGGCTTACCGGGTTCCCCCTTGTTTGTGTTAGCAGACTTGTGTCTGTGGCAGCAACATCCATTTTGTGATGCTGGGGCTCTGGTTAACTTTAACCGGGATAGTCAGAACTAACATGTCTTCTCCCTCTAGAAGGTTGGAATGCTACCCCCGTCGCTAGAATTGGCGAGGGGGTAGTTTTCCAAAGTGTATGACACCTTACACAACATGTTTTGATAAAGCCAAACCAAAGTTAGCATTAACCGCGAGGATTATAATGCACTTAAGAGTATATGGTATGGCAATATCATAGAACAGCTATAAGGACATGGTTTGGAAAGCTGCAGACAGGCTCAGCTCATGCTAGAGCACCATCTCATACATAACCAAGCACTCTGCCTTCAGGATTGTTAAGGCCTGCCATAGGAGTAACTTATAGGTTACTATGTGTCTATATGTAAGTAGGTATAGGAATACTACACCTAAGCAAAGGGTGGTTACACAACCCTGCCCCAGCTGAGTGATCAGCCAGTTGTGTCTATTTGAGTGGCCAGCCAGGGGTGGCATAATACATGCTGCAGCCCCTGGTAGGCCTTGGTTACACCTATGCCCTGAGGACCTATGGTACACTTCTACAGGGGCTGACAAGGTGAACCAATTCGCAATTGTGGATGTACCTAGAGTACATGGTGAATTTAGAGAGAGTGCATCTGGGCTGTGGGTCTGATTAGCAGGCCCACAGCCACATCTAAGTCGAAAACCAGTAAAGCAAAAGCAAAAAGTGGGGGTGACCATAGGAAGCAGACCCTACTCTCCTAAATTCACCACCAGCAGGCAAATTCTATCTATAAGAAAACATCTATAACCTCTATAGCAGACTCTTCTTTCCCACACACAATCTCCCAAACCCAATGTATTATCACTTTCTGAGTCCTGACCTCTCACTTAGCATGCATACCCTAAACAAGTGCCCCACTCCTGGGGCGAAGGGTAAGCTCCAACAATCTGCAAAAGATACAAAGTAAACGGAGATGAAGACCAGTGCGCAGCAACCAATGAGCGAGAAGATGAAGAGAGCACCCTCCAGCCGGTATCCCCGACACTGTCCGCCTCACACGTGACACCAGCACAGGCAGCGTCTACACCCAGACCCGGCACCATGAACACCAAGAGGGGACTAGGAGGAGTACACATGGAAAGAGAAAGTGGACGGCAGGGGTGGTATGCAGGGAAAAATGACAGTGGATAAATCATTGTACGTGAGAGAGAAAGAGGGAACAAGAGCTGTACCATAGAAAGACAAACATTTGCAATGCAACAGGACTCGCATTTACGTGAGACCTATTGCATTGCAAAAGGGAATGCGGGCGGGCACACAACAAACAACAGAAGTGGGGGGAGGAAGAGAAGGCACGGACAGCAGGAGGGGGGGACACGGGAAGAAAATAGTGCGCATGCAACATGAAGTAAAGGGACCAGTAGCCATGGAAGGACACAAAGGACAACATGGCCATTATAAGGAGGGACTACCAGCCTATAAACCAATCGGAAGGCAGCATTTAGGAAGGACAAAGACACAAGGCAATGAAAAAGATGGGCGGGGGAGTGAGTGGGGCTTCCCTCACATTGTAGACTACCACAGATCAACCACAGAGAAGCGCTTGTGCACTGGCTTAGGGCTCAGCCTAAAAGGAATGCCCGGTTGCGAAGCAAAACCTTGTCCGTAAAGGACATAGATAAGGAGGCAAGCAAGATAACAACTGCAGTTTACCCACCCTCAGGTGCCGATGTAACCGCCACAAAGAAGCTTGTTTCGATGGTCAACAGCCAGAGGGAACAATGGTGTAAAGGCTCAAAGGGAACGTACATCAGATAGGTGAAGACCAAATTGAGGTCCCACTGCTGCATAGGATCGGGCATATGTGTAAACACCTGAGCTAGACCTTTCAGAAATCTATGTACAATGGGAGATTGAAGAGAGAGGGTTGGTCTGGCAGCAGCAAAAAAGCAGACAGAGCAGACAGGCAACCCACGAGAGTTTCCAAAGCAGAGCCTTGTTGGGCAAGGATTAGAATGAACTAAAGGACAGTAGAAACAGAAGCAGCAAGAGGGTCAATAGACCTTTCTGTAAAGATTAATGTAAATTTCTGTCAACTGCATGCATATACCATTTTATTGGAGGGCCGCCTGGCTGCAAGAATAACATTAAATTCTTCAGGAGGAAGGTCAAAAGCTATCAAATGTCACCGCTCAATATCCACGCATGGAGATGCAGAGTTGACAGGTTCAGGTGGAAAACCCTCCCCTGCTTCTGCTATAGAAGATCCTCCTGAAGGGGAAGCGTGATGGGAGAATTGGTCCTTGTTCTCAGAAGCTCTGGACACCAGACTCTCCTTGCCCAGTCCGGAGTCACAAGGATGACTTAGGCCCGGTCTCTCCTGGGCAGGAGTGGTATGGGCTAAAGACATATAATAGACCTGAGCTCCACTCATTATGAAAGGAGTCGCCGAGCAATAACTGCCTTGGAAACTCCAGTGTGCAGCACTGCTGACACTGCGCATTCTCTTCGGAGGCAACCAAATCTAATGAAGATTCTCGTCACTTATGAAAGAGACCTTGGGCCACCTCCAACTGGAGACGCCATTCGTGATCCGCTAGGCATTAATGGCTGAGACCATCCGCCCTGGGATTCAAAGTTCCTGCCAGGTGTTGAACCACCAAGGTTATGCCCTGCTGTTCCAGCCATGTCCAGAGACGCGGGCCTCTCGACAAGGGGCCTACGATCCCATCCCGCCTCGCTTGTTGCAGTACCACATGGCGGTGTTGTTGTCCGTGAACACCTGCACTAGCTTCACCTTGACAGAGGGAAGAAATGCTTTCAATGCCAATCGAATTGCTCGAAGCACCAACAAATGTATGCACACACCAACTCCGCCGGAGACCAGTGTCCCTTGTTCACCTCTCCCAGAAAGCCACCCATCCCCAGAGTGACACATCTGTCATGACTGTGAGATCTGGTGGGGGAAGGGAGAATGTTCTGCCATTGACCTAATCGCAGTTCATGAACCACCATGGAATATCTCTCACAGTTACTACCAAGATCTGGACCATGTCAGTGAGATTTTCCAGTTGCTGTACCCATTAAAACTTCAGGTCCCACTGAAGAGCCCGCATGCGCCGCCAGCCATGCTTCACCAACAGGATGCAGGAGGCCATGAGGCCCAACAGCCTCAGGGTCAGTCTCCCCGAAATCCAGGATAGAGGCCGAAACATCGGAATTATAGCCTGAATATTCTGGACTGACTGCTTGGGATGATAGGCATGAAACTGCACTGTGTCCAGACCTGCCCCAATGAAAGGGAATGTCTGAGAAGGAGTCAGGCATGTACCACCAAATCCTCGGTTGGGGTGGGGTGGGGTGGGTTGTTGGCTGAGAAACTTATGGTCACCCGGTGCTGGGTGATGATGGTGTGCAATCGTCATATTCACAGGAGCACCTGTGCTAGACTTGGACCACATGCATAGAACAACGTCTGTAAGTGCTTCATTAAAGGGCAAAAGGGGTTCATACGTTAAGCCGCTGGTTGAAGCACCTTGGTGAGGATATTAGTCCTGATTTGTACTGAGGGAACCTCTAGTCCAAGGATCTCTTTACCAGCATGGCATAGGCTGCCCTCTCCCACATAGCCACTGTTGGTAGAGAGAGAATTTCAGTATCTGTGGAGGGGTCCAGTCCACTGGTCTACCCAAGTTCTCCATACCAGTCCAAGTTCTCCTCAGAGACATCCTGGTTTTCCAGAGGGTCCACAGTCATGTAGTTCCTTCAAATCCATATAGGATCTGCGCGTTTCGGCAACATAAAGTAAGGAATTTATGTTCAGGCTGATTCCAGACACACCGAATGAGATGTGTAGGAAAGGAAGATCTGCTTTCATAATCACACACACTTTTAGCTGGTGTCATTATGTTTTCTGACTAGTCAGACTGGGATCCTGCTAACCAGGACCCCATTCTCTTTGCTTCCTCCATAAATTGGACATGGTGAGTACTCAGGTACGGTCCTAATTGGGTACTGGTGTACCCTAGTAAGTCCCTAGTATAGGGTACTAAGGTAACCAGGGCATAGGTACAACAGGGGTCTCCCATAGATTGGAGCATGTAAAATGCCACCCATGGGAGACACTCAAATTATGACTCCAGGCCTCCCATTGCAGTCTGCGTAAGCTGGTGCTAGCACCACTTACAACAGTTGTAGGTTTCCCTATATCTAAGGTCACTGCACTTAAAACCTATAAGTCAACCCTGAAGGCCGGGTGCTGGGTCTTAAGTGGGAAGGTGCCCCTGCATGAGCGTGGCACCCCTAAAACCTTGAGAGTCCATTCTCCCGGGTTGTAAGTGCATCAGCCGTTACGATATACAGAGTGGCCATGCGTCATTACACAGCGGCCATCTCTAAACTGACTGGAACGAACCCTGTCATGTTTGGTATCAAACATGTTGGAATCCTACCTCCAAAACAGCATGATTCCATGCACTGTAAAGCTCCTCCTGGAGGACCACAGTGCTCCCAGTACCAGTCTTCCAGAACTGGACAGCAAGCTAGGGTTGCTGCTGACCAGATGCACAAGTTACTTACCTTCGGTAACGATATATCTGTAAGAACCAGTAGTTAGTGTTAGAATCCTTATCTTAGAATACCCCCAGGTGTCAGACTGGATCCAGAAAGTTTTGCTTAGCAGTACCCCTAAGCGTCGGTAGGCGTCGTCTACGGCTCCACGTCTGTCGTGGTCGCCGGGATGACGTCGTCTGAGTACTTAGCTGCTGCCCTCACGCGCTGACGTCAGTTCTTCTTTTTTCCGCGCCAGCAAGCGCAGATCCGGGAAGAGCAGTATTCCTTAGTCACTTTTTGACTAACTTTTTGCGATCTATTTTGGATCTTCTTGAGTCGTTATCGACTCCGGTGCCGGTAGGGATGCCTGGGTTCAAGCCCTGTGATGACTGTATGTCGGTTACCGACCCCCACCGTCGGTGCCTTTATTGCCTCGGGCCGACCATGTTGACAAGTCGTGCCCCGACTGCCAGGCCTTGACGTCGAAAGCTAGGCGGGAGCGGTCCCATAAGCAACTTCTGACTCTCAAGACTGCATTCCTGGTTGCCATCAGCTCTGCCAGGAGAGTGAGTGAGCTCCAGGCTCTATCTTCTAAGCCTCCTTTCTTTTCTATCCATCCGGACAAGGTTGTTTTAAGAACGTGTCCTTCTTTCTAAGTATGGGCTGAAAATCCGTTCAGATCGTGGAATTTGTGGATTTTGGCAATTTTGCGGTCCTCGAATTGTGCGAATTTGCCCAAAAATCCGCAATTCGCAAGCTGGTGGATTAATTTGCTTGGTCCCGCTTCAAAAATACAATCTTGCGCGCACAGCGTTGACTTACCGTGATTCTGAGTTTGGCGAGTTGTTTTTCCTCCCGGTTTCCGTGCGCTGCGCCCTTTTGGATCTTGGTGCGTGAACGCGCAAGACTTTTCGACCGCGAGTAGGTCATAGTGGCCCGCCAACTTGCACTGCGAGAGTTTGAGAATGCGGCTACATCATAAGGGCCTGCGATCACGCATCATGGGAGTAAACAATTGCGAACACGTAGATGCGACACGCAGCTGACTTCCGGTGGGAGATTTGAACAGCTCGCTTTCTCGAACTTGCAAAAATTGCAATTCTGCACAAGAAATCTACCGCAGGCAGCATAAACCTTCTGAAAACGATGATTTGGATCAGAATAACTCATCAGATTGACATTTGGCTGCACTTTTTTGTGCAAGGAGTCCTTTTTTGGGGGGTGGGAGGAAGGAGGTGCTCCAGAGTCTCCAACTTCCTGTTCCTGTCCAACAGGCTCCTCCCAGTGCTTCGTCCATGTCCTGCTCACTTTTCATTTGGATCTGAAGCTGGAAGGATTACTTTTTGTGGCTGCTGCTGGATATTTGTATTTGAGGACTTTTTGTTTGGATCACTTTTGGATTACTTTTGGATTTGAGATTTTACAAGTAAGTTTGTGTTGTTTGTTTGGGGCATTGCAGTTGCTGCAACTACAATTTTTAAACTTTTCACAACTTTAAAAAAAATATATTGTGGGTAGGCACTGTATCCAGTAGGCCCAGGGTTAGTCATGGGTGCATGATACAACTGTTTCTGTGAGTTTTGTTGACTTTAAATATAATTTATGTCATGGAATTGAATAGCTCACTTTTATATGTGGATTTTTTTTTGGTGTGAGTGTAAAGCTGCACTAGCCAGTAGGCCCATGGGTACTTAGTGGTGCATGGACCAAGGCTTTCTGTGGGGTCTCTTGAATGTATAAGCTAATCAAAATAGAGAGCAAGAATTTTAAGGGGCTGGTCCTTTCCCCAAAAGTAATAATGTAGAAAACAATGTGGACTAGCCCACTGAGTTTGTAGAATATAAATTAGTATTCTGGGTCACTGTTGGCTAAGGACTTAGTGCTAGACCCAAAAGGTCTTGTTATAAACCCCTCACACACAAACCTGGTTGGTGTCATGCTTCATCATTGGGGTCCAACCAGGCAGCCGAGTGCCGCCTGGTTGTGCTACTACACCTGACTACAGAGGAGCGGGTGTCGTGCAGTAGTGTGATGTGGATGAAGGTGAATGTTAAAATACACTTCTGGTAGTCTTTGCCTAGTAATTTATTCCTGGCGGCCCAGAGTGTCAGGATAAAAACTATGTGGTGCAACTACTAGTAGAGAAATTATATCCACGAGTTGACTGTGTGGTGGTGGTCTACATGTTTCAGTCCCTTAGAAATTTGGTGGGACTTTCTTCAGGACCAAGAGACGGACTGTGAGTGGCAAAAGTGGTGCCACGGGTGTGTTGTCTCCTACACACGTGCTAAGGTGTGTGGAAAAAGGAAAGGTAAAAAGGTGGTACTGTATACTTACAGGCACCTGGTATTCGCGAGAAAAATCCTGTAAGGATAGAAAAGAAGACAAATGCACAGCATACTAAATCAGGAAAATATGCAGGACATGAGTTATCTAGAGGAGTTCAGGATTCTTTGTGACATGCGGCATGCATGGCTAGGTAAGTATCGGCCAGGACCAGTGACGTACTTGCGCTTGAGCGCAAAATGCACGTGGGGAAGTGGAAGAGCATGGTTATGTTGAAATGCGCATCATACTGTGTGGCATGATGTAACATGTTATTGCGGTGTGCTGGAATAGCATGCTGTGTTCTATAGCCGCCTAATACAGGACCAACCTGATGGTCTGTATAAAGGAGCCCTTGTGTGGCTATAACTAGGGCCGCTACCACTACTTAATGGTGAGAAAAAACAAACATTTAAAAATTACATGGTTCTAAAATGAAGTTGCGCCCCCGAGGGCAATCATGCATCGTGAGACAGAACAAACATATAGAAATTACGTAGTATGTAGGGCACCAATAATTACTTTGCTATAACATGGTTTCCCAGTATTTCGGGGCCCGGGGGAAAGGCATCTCTGTAATGGATCTGTGTGGGCTTGTAAATAACAATGATTATTACCACAGATCGTCACAAGAGCAAGGAGGAAGGAAGGAATCTGCTGTGCTGTCCGGCAGATTGGGGGCAAGACCTTACTTATTACGAGCGTGTCCTCTGCAGGGTACCTACATCGGGTCCCTCGGCGTCCCGGCTGGTGAGGAACCGCCGGTTGTTTATGCATTATGTACCATCCCATTCAATGTCTGGGTTCCGCCAGGGGCGGCACCACCTTCCAATGCGCATGCGCGTTGGAAACATGAACGTTACTGCGCATGCGCTGGGGCAAAGGGCAGTCCTGTGAACACGGCGGCCATCTTATAATGGGATTTTTTGTTGGCACAAATAAGTGTGTATAGGTATATGTTCCTGAGGCACACAAGTTAATGTACTCAATGCAACTGAAAATGTCATATTTCATATCCCCATGTATGTCTAGTTTGGTTCAGCGCATCAGTCGATATGGGGCACGGAACAGCCCAGGGTGACGATATGTCAAAACATATTGTGGCATGGTTCTCCCAATAAAGCCAATAGTGTTGCTTTGAAAAGTGCTACTTTGAAAAGAGCATTACAGGGAGTTGGTTCAGACTGGAGGTGTCTAGTAATATTTCCTGGTGTGGGAAAAGGCACCAAGTTGAGTAGGTTTATGAGGGGAAAGCGCACCGTCATTATCAGAGGTTGCTCAAGGTATTCCATGGAATATTGTCGTTTAGGCCGGACTTGTGGGTAGATAGACGGTAGACCCACCTCTGTTCTTTGTTCAAAAGTATGTCTTGGCTGTTTGGCCCCTCAGGGTTGATGCTCTCAATCACGACCCACCGCATGTCATTGGTGGTGTGGCCCATTTCTAAAAAATGGTTGGTTAGTTTAGTGGTATTCTTTTTGCACCTGATGGTGCTGCGGTGTTCACAAATTTGTGTCTTTATTTTGCGGCTTGTCATCCCAATGTGCCAGAGGTTGCATGGACATGTGATGTGGTAGATTACATGCGTGCTGTTGCAATTGGTGTGGCTGCGGATCTCCCATAGTTTTCCTGGTTCCAATGCCAGGGTTTTTGTTGTGCTAGTCAAATGACACACACTGCAGTCGCCACAGGCAAAGTGCCCTGTGATGCTCGGGAGACCCCATGCATTGGTGATGGTGTTTCTAGGGGTACATTTGACCTTGGGTCTGGTTGAGACAACAGCGTCCTTTATCGATCTGGGTTTTTTGTGTGATATCAGGGGGGGGGGTCCCACTGTAAGTTCCCTGCCCTGATAATATTCCAATGTTTTTTAATTATTTTGGATAATTGAGTTGAGACTGTGTTGAAAGTGGTTACACACGTCAGTGGTATGGGTTTTGTCTCACATTGGCATGTGTCTATTAGAGTCTTGCGATTTTGGTTTTTGGCACGTTTTTGTGCTTTGTCCGTGATACTTTTGGGATAACCTCTTAGACTCACTGCAATTGCGTCTAAGTCTCAGAAATTGACCATAGGGCAGGTTCTCCCTGAGAGGTCTAGGGTGGAAACAGGAGAAGTGTAGCAAGGAATTGCGAGCTGTAGGTTTGTAATGAGTTTTGCTTTTTAGTGAACCTGCGGACGCTTCCATGTCAAGGTCCTGGAAGGTGGTTTTGGTTGCATTGAAACTGTATGTGAATTTGAGGTTCTGGTCGCAGGTGTTCAGCCAATTGCAGAAGTGAGTTAGTGATTCTGTGTTCCCTTCCCAAATCAGTAGGATATCGTCTATATATCTCTTATAGAATTTGATTTGGGGAATTTTTGGTACGTTGTCAGCGAATACATGCACTGATTCAAAATGGTGGACGTATAGCCCTGCTATACTAGGAGTGAAAACGCTTCCCATGGATGTCCCGTACGTTTGCAGGTACAGCTTGTTTTCGAATTCAAAGAAATTTTCTTTCAGTGCTAGTTTGGCACAGTCCCATATGAATTTGGTTGATGTGCGGTGTGGCCAGTCATTGTTAGCCAGAGCTGTTTCTAGGACTGTGAGTGTGTCGTCCTGTGGTAAGCTAGTGTATAGGCTTTCCACGTCCAGGCTGACTAAGAAAGATGTTTCAGGGTTGTACTGTAAATCGACTAGCAGCCTGAGTAGATCTTTAGTGTCTTGTAAGTAAGTATTGGTGGACTGTACCATCGGTTGGAGGAAAAAATCACAGTAACGTGAAAGTGGTTCCAGGAGGGATCCAACGCCGGAGACAACGGGTCTTCCGGGAGGTGGAATCTTGTTCTTGTGGATTTTTGGTACACAGTAGAAATATGGGATTTTTCCTTCAGTTGTGGTGAGGAATTTTGCTTCACTTGGGGTAATAAGACCTGTCTCTTCTGCTTCCCCGACTAGGTTGGTAATATTTTCTCTGAGCTTGTTGCTTGGATCCTCTTGTAGTCGCCTGTAGTTCTTAGTGTCACTAAATAGCCTAAGGCATTCTTTTCTAAAGTCTTCCTTGTTCATGATCACTGTCCCTCCTCCGGTTTTATGATGATGGCTGCATTTTCCCATTTGCCTTTAGGGCATGGATGGCATTGGATTGTGGTGATTTCTGTGTGTTTTTCGATTTTTTGGGGTGGTTTTGGGGCCTGGCCATGTGGGTGGGGGCCAATTTGAGGCCTGGTCCAGGCAGGGCCTTGCCATGTGGGTGGGGGTCAAGGGGCCATTTTGTAGCCAGGCAGTGTGCTTTGTGCCATAGACCTGCACCCAGTCTGCCCTGCTTTCATCCGTTATGCCCAGGGGTACTCAGTGGTGCATGGACCAAGGCTTTCTGTGGGGTCTCTTGAATTTAAACATCCTTTAGGGCATGGATGGCATTGGATTGTGGTGATTTTTGTGTGTTTTTCGATTTTTTGGGGTGGTGTTGGGGCCTGGCCATGTGGGTGGGGCCATTTTGAGGCCTGGTCCAGGCAGGGCCTGGCAATGTGGGTGGGGGTCAAGGGGTGATTTTGAAGCCAGGCAGTGTGCTTTGTGCCACAGGCCTGCACCCAGTCTGCCCTACTTTCATCCATTATGCCCAGGAGTACTCAGTGGTGCATGGACCAAGGCTTTCTGTGGGGTCTCTTGAATTTAAACATCATTTAGGGCATGGAAGGCATTAGATTGTGGTGATTGTTGTGTGTTTTTTGATTTTTTGGGGTGGTGTTGGGGCCTGGCCATGTGGGTGGGGGCCATTTTGAGGCCTGGTCCAGGCAGGGCCTGGCCATGTGGGAGAGGGTCAAGGGGCCATTTTGTAGCCAGGCAGTGTGCTTTGTGCCATAGGCCTGCACCCAGTCTGCCCTGCTTTCATCCATTATGCCCAGGGGTACTCATTGTGGTGCATGGACCAAGGCTTTCTGTGTTTTCTCTCTTCTATTAATGTAAAACATCCATTTTTGATTCAAAATGATTGCAATTTTTTATTTTTGGTCTTTCCGTTTAGGGGTGTGTTGTAATAATAATAAATGCCTAGTTGCAAATATTAATTGAAGCACAACATATGCAACATTTATTTAACTGATGTTCCTCTGGCTTCCTTTGCATTTAGGTGCACAAAGAAAACCACAAATCAATCATCCTCATCGTTCATCATCAGTGCCAGGAAGAAGTCCTGCTGCTGTGTGTGCAGCACAACGTCACGTAACGTCACTTGTGGCCACAGACAACTCTGCAACTCGTGCAACGGCGGCCTGCTGTTCTTCTGACATCTTAAGAAGATGGGCTCAAAGAAAGGTGGCCTTAGCTCCTCTACCAAGAAAGTTGCCAGTGCCACTGCCAGTAAGAAGGAGCAGAATAACAAGTTACTTACCTTGGGTAATGCTTTTTCTGGTAGATACAGTATCTGCCTGTGGATTCCTCACCTTGTGAATACCCCCTTCCGTCAGCAACATTCGGAATTTTTTTTTGTAGCTTTGCGCCGACGTCACAGAGGCACGGCATCGCGCGCGACTCCGCTAACGTCACAGACACCATAATAAGCCCACGCTGGCGTGATGACGTCAGATCTGCCCTTTTTTCCGTGCCTTCGAGGCACACGGACGGACCGACAACAGTAGATATATACACAGTATACAACAGTTCAGATAACACACACAGTGTAAAGACAATGCAGGAATTCAAGTAGAATAAAACACTACTTTTGTGAGTAACATAAAAACATTAAAACATTGCCATTATCTAAGGTATAGAAGAGTCGACAATGGGGAGGCGGGTGGGTATGTGACAAATCCACAGGCAGATACTGTATCTACCAGAAAAAGCCAGAAAAAGCGTTACCAAAGGTAAGTAACTTGTTCTTCTGATAGATACATCTGCCAGTGGATTCCTCACCTTGTGAATAGAGTCCCACAGCAGTCCCCACTCCCGGAGGAGGGTGTCCACTCTCCTATACCAGAAAATCCCAGAGGACAGAACGCGCAAAGTGGCCGTCCCTCCTCACCTCGGAATCCAAGCAGTAATGCTTCGCGAAAGTGTGGAGGGAGGCCCAAGTTGCCGCTCTACAAATATCCTCTACAGGCAGACCCCTAGACAAAGCAGATGTTGAAGACTTTGCTCTAGTAGAATGAGCCCTTATACCCTCTGGAGGTTCCTTACCCGCCAGGGAGTAGCAGATCTTGATGCATAGTATGATCCATCTTGAAAGTGTGCGCTTGTGCACCTTTTTTCCTTTCTTGCAGCCAGCAAATCCAACAAAGAGCTGGTCATCCACCCTGAACTCTCTGGTTCTGTCCAGGTAGAAGGGTTCAAACGGTGAAGTCTCTCCTCCTCATTGGAAGGGTGAGGGGGAGGATAGAAGGTAGGAAGGGTAATAGACTGTCTTAGATGGAATGAAGTCACCACCATAGGCAGAAAAGCAGCCCTGGTCCTAAGAACCATTCGTTCAGCATGAATGGTCAAGAATGGGGGCTTCGAACTAAGAGCTTGAAGCTCACTTACCATCCGTGCCGAGGTAATAGCAACCAGGAAGACCGTCTTAAAAGACAAAAGTCTCAAGGGACATTTGTGCAAAGGTTCGAAAGGAGAACCCATCAGGAAAGTAAGCACCAGATTTAAGTCCCACTGAGGCACAAGAAAGGGAGTAGGAGGAAATGTATTTGTAAGGCCCTTCAAAAATCTTAAAACCACAGGAGATTTGAACAATGACGGCTGATCCGGCAAACGAAGAAAAGCCGACAAAGCCGAAAGATAACCCTTGACAGTGGCAACAGCAAACCCTTGCTGCACCAAAGAAAATGCAAATTGTAGCATATCAGATAAACGAGCGTTCAATGGGTCAACAGATTTCTCTCCACACCACGTGACAAATTTAGACCATCTGTATGAATAGATAGATTTGGTGGAGTCACGCCTGGCTGATAGAATGACATCCACCACATCAGGTGGGAGAGAAAAGGAATTCAGGTTGCCCCGTTCAATCTCCAGGCATGAAGGTGTAAGGTCTGGGGGTGGGGGTGTAGAACCTGCCCCTCCATCTGAGAGAGGAGATCTGCCCTGAAAGGGAGACGGAGCGGCGGGCACGAGGAGAGATGGAGAAGATCTGTGTACCACACCCTTCTTGGCCAATACGGGGCGACCAATATGACTTGGGCCCGGTCTTGGCGAATCTTCCTCAGTACCCAAGGAATCAAGGGTATGGGAGGAAACACGTAAAGGAGTCTTGAGTCCCAACTCAACTGAAACGCGTCCCCCAAAGCTCCCTGCATCGGATACTGGAGACTGCAGAATGACGGGCAGTGAGCATTCTCGCGAGTGGCGAACAGGTCCACCTGAAGAGTTCCCCACGTCCGAAAGACGTGACAAACTACCTCCGGGTGCAGCCTCCACTCATGGTCGGCTGAGAACTGCCGACTGAGACTGTCTGCACGAACGTTCAGAACTCCGGCCAGATGATTTGCCGTCAGACGAATCTGATGGTCCTGAACCCAGGACCAGAGACGCAGAGCCTCCCTGCAGAGACACTGCGACTCTACTCCTCCCTGTTTGTTGACATACCAGATCGCGGTGGTGTTGTCCGTCAGGACTTGAACCGACCGACCGCGAAGGGAAGGGAGGAAGGCCTTGCATGCCAAACGTATTGCCTGCAATTCCAGAAGATTGATGTGAAGCAACCTTTCCTCTGGAGAACAAAGACCCTTGACCTCCAGAACGCCCATATGAGCACCCCACCCTAGAGTGGATGCATCCGTTATCACTGTGATCACCGCTGGAGGCAGTTGAAAGGGCTTCCCTTGAGACAGGTTTCCTTCCACTCTCCACCAAGTCAGATCCACTGCAGTTTCTCTGGAGATCCTCACAGACTCCCTGAGATCTCTGTTGTGTTGATACCACTGCCTGCGGAGGCACCACTGGAGTGTCCGCATGTGCCAGCGTGCATTGTTGACCAACAGAATGCAGGAAGCCATCAGACCAACAACCGCTCCATTGTAAAATAAAGGAATCAACTCCTTTATGCCGTGAACCCTTTGAGGAGGAGGGAATGCACGACACACAGTTGTATCCAGTACCACACCTATGAACAGGTTGCGCTGGGAGGGAACAAGGTGAGATTTGGGTACATTTATTGAAAAACCCTACCTGTACAACAACTGAGTTGTCACTTGCAGATTATGGAGCACCTTCCCTGGAGATTCTGCTTTGATCAGCCAATCGTCCAGATACGGGAATACTGGTATCCCCGATCTTCTGAGATGTGCTGCCACCACAGCCATCACCTTGGTGAAGACTCGAGGCGCAGTAGTAAGACCAAAAGGTAGAACCACAAACTGATAATGTTGCGATTCTACCGTAAAACAGGAGATACTTCCTGTGTGACTGCAGGATAGGGATGTGAAAATATGCATCCTGCAAGTCTATTGACACCATCCAGTCTTCTTCCATCAGCGCCTGAAGAACCTGTGCAAGGGTGAGCATCTTGAACTTCTCCTGTTTTAGGTAAAGGTTCAAGATCCTGAGATCTAGGATTGGACGAAGTCTTCCATCCTTCGTGGGTATCAGGAAATACCGGGAGTAGCATCCCTGACCCCTTTCCTGCTCTGGAACCATCTCTATTGCACCCTTTCTTAACAGTGTCAGGACTTCCTCCTGCAGGAGTAACAGGTGTTTCTCCGTGCAAACACCTTGGCAAGGAGGGTAATTCGGAGGGAATTCCCGAAAGGGAAGAGCATACCCATTTTTTACGAGATTGAGAAGCCAAAGATCTGATGTAACCGATTCCCAATCCTGTAGAAAATAGGCAAGCCGACCACCTACAGGACCTGCATGATCCAGAATGGCGGATCTAGGGCTGGTTTTCTGTGGCTGGGGGATTGGAAGAGGTTGAGGCGGAGGAGGCTTGATGTCCTCGAGGACGAGCTCTTTGCTTACCCCTGTATGACTTATACAGCGGATTTTGCTGTTGCTGTTGCTGCTGCTGCGGTTGAACTTGACGGTAGGGACGAAAAGAAGAACGCCCAAAACCTCTATACCTTTTAGTTGATGAACCTCTGGTCTGCAGCCCCAAAGATTTCTGCAGATGCCCTACTGTCCTTAAATCTTTCCAAAGCTGCATCAGCTTTTTTACCAAAAAGTCCAACACCATCAAAAGGCAAATCCAACAACTCAGCCTGAACATAAGATGACTTCAGCCAGGCAGCCCTTCTAGAGGCAACAGCAGTTCCCATGATGCGAGCAACTGAATCAGCAGTGTCTAGCCCACTCTGAATCACTTGGCGAGCAGCCGCCTGTGCATCGGCCAATACCTCATTAAAATCCTTCCTGCTGTCCTCAGGAATTTTAGGAGTTAACAGCCGCACTGAGTCCATCAGGGCATGTATATATATCCCCAAAAGGCATGTGGCATTAGTTGATTTTAAAGCCATACTTGCTGAAGAGAAAGACTTCTTTGCAGTCTGATCCTGTTTCTTGGATTCCATATCCCCAGGTACTTGAGGGAATGCACCAACATTTTTTAGAACGGGCTGCCTGAATAACCAGACTTTCAGGCAAAGGATGAGAGGATAAAAATTCAGGATCCCCAGGTTCAACTCTGTACCTCCTTGCAAAACTCTTAGCCACTGCAGGAGCTGTAAGAGGCTTGCTCCAAACCTACAAAATAGGTTCAGTTAATGCTTCATTAAAATGAAGCAATGGTTCGATAACAGAACTTGGGGAATGGAGGACCTCAGTCAAGAGATTGGATTTATATTCCACTGTAGGCAAAGTTAAATTTAAAAGTTCCGCAGCCTTCCTCATGACCATGTGGTATGGTGTGTAACGTCCTTTGAAAGGGCAGATCTCCCTGCTACCTTGGATATCCAAAATCGCGGAAAAGCACGTTAATCAATCCCTCACAGAATTCCTGGAAGCAATTAAATTACTGGACTCATCTCAAACTGGGTTCCGCCCCATGCACGGAACAGAAACCGCTTTACTAGCTGTAACAGAAGGAGCAAGAATGATCGTGGATCAGGGCGGCACTGCGGCCATTATCTTATTGGACCTCAGTGCCGCCTTCGACACTGTGAATCATGACATCTTGCTTCACAGAATCTCAGAACTAGGGATAACATCTACAGCAGCGGCCTGGCTACAATCATTTCTTTCAGAGCGCTCATTCGGGTCTGCGAAGGCGACACCACCTCGCCCAGTAAACCGCTCAGTTGTGGGGTTCCCCAGGGTTCGTCCCTAAGCCCCACACTGTTTAACATATACATGCACCCCCTCGCAGAAATAATTCGCCCTTTTGGCGTCCAAGTCGTGTCCTACGCGGATGACACGCAACTGGTGGTTACCCTGAATCATCCCTCTTCATGTCCTAATGATCTCAGAGGTTGCATGGAAGCAGTAAGTACCTGGATGAGCCAGTCTTACCTGAAACTAAACGGTGACAAAACAGAGCTAATGGTACTGGGTAACTCCACTCAAAAATCCATTGAGTCTCTGTGACCACCAGATCTAGGCCCAGTACCCCCAGCCAGGAACACCATCAAGAGCTTAGGAATATGATTAGACAGCACATTATCCTTCGGACACCAGGCAACCAAATTATCTGCCACCTGCATGGGCATTATAAGACTCATCCGAAAGATCCTGCCGCTCCTCCCTTTCAAGACCAGACATATCATGGTCCAGGGCCTAATCCTCTCCCGGCTGGACTTCGGGAACGCCCTTTATCTAGGTGCCCCCGAGTCAACCCTGAAAAAACTCCAGGTGATTCAAAACTGCGCTACCCGCACACTTCTGCGCATTCCCCGCCGCCAATCAGTGAAATCTGAACTAAAAGCCCTCCACTGGCTGCCAGTAAAAGACAGAATCAATTTTAAAAGCATGTGCATTGCCCACCGTGCCTACTGGAGGAAAGGAGCAATCCTGAACCACACCTTGATTACCCCCTACCACCCCAACAGACAGCTTAGGTCGACTCATACCTTTCAAGTCATCAGACCCAGGTTTAAAAGAGAAAGGAGTGGAGGAAGAATGTTCTCAACAAGCGCGGCAAGGCTCTGGAACTCCCTCCCAATCTCTATTCGTTCAGAACCCAATCTTCTGCACTTTCGAAAAAAACTAAAAACCTTTCTCTTCAGCAGATAAAATTGACCCGCCCCACACACCTGTATTTGGCTAAGCGCTAGGATGCCTGCGGGTAGCTATCGCGCTATACAAAAACCATATCCAATCCAATCCAACCAGACACAGATGACAGCTCCCATTCAGGAGAAAGCTCCAAACCACTAGCTTCTCCTAGTTCTTCAAAGCAGTCCTTCTGAAGCTCACCTTCTTCCATCTCAGCCTCAGCTTCTCTATATCTTTGCTCCTCTATAAGGCGCTGAGCATCCCTTCCGGATCTCTCTTTCAGCAGCCGCGCCGTTGGATCCATGAATGACTCCGACGGAGACGGTATCGACGTCGAGATCAAATCTGAAGGCCCAGGGCGCTGTTCTCGAGGTCGACTCTGAGCCGGCGACGCCGGTATTGGCGTTGACGGCTTCGGCGGCGCCGAGCAATGCCAAGGCGGCATTGGAGCAGGCATAAATGGCATAAAGGGAGCTGGAGCATAGGAGTGGGGAACTCCTAAATTAAACGCCAGAGGACCCATGGGACCCGAAGGTGCACCAGAGGGGTGCCATGCCCTGGAATAGACTACATACATAGTGTTTAAAAACGCAGTAGGGTCTTGACCTGGAGCCGAGAAAGGTGGGTAAGAACCCACAGACTGACCCTTCAGAGGTTCCAGATTCGCCTCCTCTTCCACAGGTGGATGTGTCATAGACATCGAGCGCTCATTCAAAGGGACCTCTTCATCCTTTCGAGCCGGAGACGGCGCCTGAGACGGCGCCTGAGATGGATCCGAAACCCGAGCCGGAGATTGAGCCTGCGACTTCAAAGGCGAAGCCTCACCTTCTGGATCCAAGACCTCTGGTGATGGAGTCACTACATCCTTTCCATGTTTCTTCTTAGGCGACTTCGGTCTCGAGTCCGAATCTTTACCGGAGTGATGTCGAGATTCATGCCTTCGCTTCTTATGCTTCTTTTTCGACTTCGAAGCATGATCGGATGACGACCTCAAAGGCGACGCCGTGCTGGATCTTGACCTCGACCTCGCCCTTCTCGAACGCGATCTCGAAGTCTTCTTTTCTTTTCTTCCTCTCAACTTCGCCATCAGAAGTTTAGTTTCCCTCTCTCGAAGTGATGTCGAAGAACAGCCTTTGACATCATGGTCCGAACTCAGGCACCAGATACAGTCCTCGTGCGGGTCCGTGATTGCCATCATTTTGCCACACTCTCCACATGGCTTGAACCAGGTCTTCTTAGTCGACATCTTCAATGAGACAAAGAAGCAAGAAAACAGAGTAAACAGTAACAAAGTTACCAACAGCTACAGAGATTCCCCAAAACCGTTCATCAACGACGCGGAAAAAAGGGAACTGACGTCATCACGCCGGCGTGGGCTTATTATGGTGTCGGTGACGTCAGCGCAGTCGCGCGTGATGCCGTGCCTCTGTGACGTCGTCCACGTCGGCGCGAAGCTACAAAAAGAATTTCCGAATGTTGCTGATGCAAGGGGATATTCACAAGGTGAGGTATCCACTGGCAGATGTATCTATCAGAAGAAGCAAGTGGCGCCACTTACCAAGGAGATTGGTGTGCCCACAGACACTTTTTTGGGGAAAAAAAAGTATACGCCTGCAGCAGCGGTGTCCACCGGGGACCTAGCTGGGAGCAGCACCTCAGCTTCATTGGTCTAAGTGCCACCACGCCAAGTTAGGCCCAAGGCCATAAGTGCCGCAGAGGCAGCCACTTTAAGTGCTCAATCACCATCGACCAGTGATCTTGGCGTTGACTAATCGCAAGAAAGTAGCATCCAATCAACGCAGGGTGTAACTGATCTAACGAGTGTTCAACCACAACCGCAACGACAACCACAGGTGCAACAAGGAGAGGCGCAAGGAGAGATACAAGGAGAGGCGCAAGGAGAGGCGCAAGTAGAGGTGCAAGTAGAGGTGCATAGAGAGGCGCATGGAGAGGCACAACTGCCCACAATGCTTGTCCCTCCAGAAGTAGGGGCATATCAGGAAATCAAGATTCAAGTGGAGGTATCATCCGAGCAAGCCACTCCTCCTGATGATGCATTGTCTTCCGGATCCCCAGCAAGACAAAGGTCAAGGAGGGCTAGTACAAGTTCTTCTTCAAGCCCCCTTCCTTCTGATGATCTTGATCTAGATTGGAACCCAACAATGCAGTCTGAGAGGGAGGCACGCCATGAGCCGACAAAGGTAGCTAAGCCTAAAAGGAAGGTTCCCGCAAGGCTTTCACTTATGGGTGATGACGACGAAAAAAGAAGTAGAAGTGGTGGATTCTGCTGCTGATGAACAGTCTGACGATGACGACCCAGTCCTCACAGTCGTCACTCCAGCCCCAGCGGGCATGCAGCAGACAGACCTTTTTACCCTATCCCGAATTGCTGCTGAGCGGGATGTGGGCGGCGTGGCACTGGTACCACCACCAACACAAGTAACTACTACACCAACACGACCTACAGCTGCCATATTTTCTCTTCAGAAGGGCCGGCAGGGACCTCCATCCAGCTCGACCTCCGTTGCCTCAAGTAGTGGTGCTGTAACTGTAAGTGCACAACAGAGTCAAATTCGGCCACGCTCATTCTCCACTTCATCTGGCATTGAAAGTAGCCCCTCCACCACCACCACCAGACATCTCAACTCCCCAGTTTGGGACTTCTTTAGTGTTAGCAAAAAGACGAAAAACCTAGTTATTTGTTCGATTTGTAAAACTGTAGTTATTCGGGGTAGATTTGGTACCAACTATGGTACCGGAGGCAAGAGAGGTCATCTTCAAAAACACCACACTATGCAGTGGGAGGTGCACCTAAGTAAGATCCGGGAAGCCAAAAGTACAAATCCAAATGTAGACATTAATATTGCATCTGATGATGAAGAGGAGCTGATCGTGCAGGGGGGAGGTGAACAACCGAGAGACATTTTTTCTGGTACACACAGAACCCCTGGCAGCAGCACTGCAGTGGTAGCGCCCATACCCTCCTCTACCCCAACAACATCAAGGAGGCACAGTAGTCTGGTAGAGACACCAATGCGAAAATGTACATCAATGAGCCTAACTGGGTTGAAGAGGTCTGCATCCTCATCACATATGAAAACGGTCCACACCACCATTAAAAGCATGTTTTGGTCGGAGGCGCCATTGGAACGCAACCACCCAAGGGCACGTCTTTATAATGCAATGCTGGCTAAAATGTTAGCACTGGACCTTCTCCCTTTTTCTTTCATGGAAGGGGTGGGTTTTTGACAATTTGTGGCAACAGTCTTCCCTAAATGGAAGGTTGCTAGCCGGTCCAATTTTGACAGAGTCGCGGTTCCATCACTACATCAAGATGTGCTGGAGGTGATTGGGGCAGCTTTGCAGAAGAGTGCTGTTCACACTATCCACCTGACAACAGACATGTGGACCAGTTGCCAAGCCCTTGTTTACATGTGCATCACTGCACACTGGGTCTCTTTTGCAGGGGTTAGAGACAAGATGTCTGCAGGTGTTGACACTGCCACAATTTTTCAAGCTAGTTGAAAACATGCAACAGTAGCCATGTTTGCCATGGAGAAATCTCATTCTGCAATAAACATTATGGAGGAGTTTAACAGTAAAGTCTTTAAATGGCTGCACCCAATAAAGCATATGATTGGTTATGTTTCCATGGATAATGGCAGTAATATAGTTAGGGCCATGAATGATGGTGGCTATTTCAGAGTGCCGTGTTCGGCGCACAGTATTAACATTGTTGTTCAAGATTTCTTGAAAAAAGAAAACACAGTCAGCAAGTTACTGACCACCTGCCGAAGAATTTGCACACATTTCAGCCATTCTTTTAAGGCCAGGAAGCAGCTGAGGAAACTTCAACATGAATGTAGAGTGCCAGTCAGAGGACTCATCCAGGAGGTGGTAACATGTTGGAACTCAACCTTCTACATGCTTGAGTGTCTGTCTGAACAGTGCTTGGTAATCAATGAGTATGTCTTTGCACTGGGTTCTACTATGAAAGACATGAGGCTAGAGTTGGAGGAATGGGACCTAGTTAATCACCTGACAGACATGCTTTGTCCTTTTGAGGTCTTCAAGCGTGAAGTCAGCAGGGAGGACTGTACTTTGGGCAAAGCTATCCCATTGTTGCGCATGCTAGAGCACCAACTGAAGGTGGTGTCTTCAACGTTCAAAGATGATACTGACAAGCAAGATGCATATCAGTTGGCGGAGAGCTTATTAACACGCCTAGTAGACAATGAAAGACTTAAAAAAATACATACAGAACAACATTACATTTGTGCCACTAGTCTAGATCCATGGTACAAAAAGGCAGTGGTCAGCAAAGCATTCATTCCTTTTACTGAAGCAGATGTTTCAAAGTACAAACATTGGCTAGCTCTGTCAGCCACTCAGTTAGAAAAAGAACGGCAGGAAATTGAAGGAACCGGCAGAAGTACTACTGAATCAGCAGGCCCTCCGGCGTCAAGGTCCACTTCTGTGGCCGAAGGCAGTCACTTTCCCCTTCAGCCGTTACCTACACCAGCAACCGTATCATCATCCTCACCTGTACCAGGCCCAGCCATAATATTGTCGGAAGCGGATTGGATAACTCATCAAGGGTTTGCTCGCTCCAGTGCTGATGCAAAGGCCGCAGACGGTACGCAAAGTGGAGCAGCCATGGATGACCTTGAGTGGATGGTGCAGGCCTATCTGGATGACCCAACAGAGGTCTACATTGTTCACAACCCATTGGTGTATTGGTATGGGAAAAGGCCTCACTGGCCACTGATCGCCAAGCTGGCTCTAAATCTTTTGTCTTGCCCACTCGCAAGCGTGTCTTCTGAACGTGTTTTCAATGCTGCTGGTGCCATTATAACTTCTAAAAAGACCCGCCTCTTGCCCAAAAATGTGGAGAGGTTAACAATTATCAAGATGAATCAGCACTTCATACCACCAGATTACAAAATACGCGAATTCGCGCAGGAAGAAAAGGACACCGACTTAGGTGACGGAAGTTCTTCTCTGTTAGCTGACCTACTCCAGTCTCAATTCACAGAGTTTGAGGGCGAGCTCTACTTCCCTGACACCTAGGTCTGAAACTGACTTCCTTTTTTTTTCGTCCTGACTCCTTATTCACTTTTACTCCTGTGTGTCTTTCTTTGTTTTGCAACTTTTACCACAACAAAACTCTAATCACAAAAAATCCATCAGCAGCACTTTCTTCGTCTTATTTCCTTATTGAGGGTGCCGCTGTCTGCAATCCTGAAGTTCACAAGTTCACAACTCAGTCATGCTCCTCTATCCTCCTCCTCCAGACTCCCCCCATCCATTTCCCTCAAGGCAGATGGCTGGATTACGCAGAATGAAGAAACTGTTGCTTCTCAGATGAGTCCCCTCAAAAGTAGTGGGACTGGAATTACTGACTATATGCTGATTGCTGCCAGTTACTTCTGAAATTGACACGAGAGGCTGCTCTCGTGGCTACTCTCTGGCTCATCATCGTCGGTTTACAGAAGAACTATGGCCATTTTGTGAGTGGCAAACAGGTTAACCAGTCAACAACAACTATAGCCGAACGACATGTCTGTCTAGTCGTGGTATGGAGTGGTCGAGCCAGTGTAGTGTTGTTATGCCAGAGTCCAGACACCAGTTCATGTAAAATTGCGGCTATGTGGCTTGGTACATACAATTAGATATGTTTTGTCTGTCTGTGTCATAGAGGTATGCCACATCAGGTTGCTTCATTCACTCAGTGGTGCCTGCCTTGACCATCTGCATGGCCCTGGCCTGCTGTGTGCTAATTACTATCCTTGAAAAGGAGACTCAGAGTACGTACTTTAGAAATGATGCTTGTATGCAATTACTGTCGCCTCTGAAACTGAAAGTGTTATTTTGCACTACACACCATACCTTATATTTTTCTCTCCGTGGTGTTTTAATTTCACTTCCTGTTTTTCCATCAACTATTAGACCCCGGCTTTTACCCTGTGCGATGGGAAAAACGATTAACTCAGGCTTACCATTAGCGATCCGCAATTCCGCATCTGCCAGGCAGGCAGTGGACAGTGTGTCTGGTCACCAAGATTGATCGACGGAGCGTCAGATGGAATGGAGGAGTACCCCGAATAGGAGGAATGGCTGGATGCATGCAACTTCCCAAATTGAACAGGACAACTATAACATACAGTTACAGTATCCTCTTCACTTCTCCTTATCTTTTAAATAATGTTATTGTTGTGAACTTCTATGAGTGTGACTCTGTGCGTTTGTTTTCTCTCTGCTTCAAATTCATCCCTCAAGCTATTTGATAAGTTTCTTTCCTATTTTTAAAACTAATTTAATGTACTAATACGTGTTTATTCTCTCTGAGGGCAGATAGGCAAGTGAAATTGCGTAATTACTGCAGCCCTGTACTGTCACATTGTTTCTTCATAGTTAGTAAGTTGTAGTAAGTACTACTTTTCAGTAACCTAACCATCCAGGCAAGTGAAATTACGTAATTACTGCAGCCCTGTACTGTCACATTGTTTCTTCATAGTTAGTAAGTTGTAGTAAGTACTACTTTTCAGTAACCTAACCATCCATTTAGCAAACAACTTCATGCATGCAGTAGTGCATGCACTTTCTTTATGTCCCTTAAAAGATTTATGGATATCTTCATATCCAAAGATTTGTTTTTCTTCATTTGTTGTTTGTGCATGCTGTACTTTTTTCCCTCTCTCCACAAAACCTTCCCAAATAAACCCATTCCCATCCAATTTTCAAACCCTAACCCTCTTCCCCCGGGCTGTGTGGTTTTCATTGAGGTGTGGCTAAATGACAACAATAATTCCACACACTTGCTGGCAGCTCGATGAATCCTAGGATATTGTAATTCTGCTTAAAAAAACACCAATGAGTATTTTCAAATCAATTCTGAATTTCATGCCCACCATCAATTGGATCCATCGTCAACAGCATCCTCCTACACGTGAAGAAAGGATAAGCTGCTGTGTCACTGTTCCTGTTGTAGCTATAATCAGCCATGCAAATATTTTTTTTCCATACTTATCTTCAGCATTGCTTAGGCTACAAAAATATATACCGTTCCTTCTAATACTAGTCTCAGGCCACTCAGTGTCTCATTTTCTTTTTTTTTCATATGCTGCTACTGCTAGTGTGGTACCACTCCTACTACCACCACAACAATGGAATTTCTGCCCTGGATGGATTTCATGGGCAACCGTAATCGCCATTTGCCATGCTGCCAGCGCTGTGCCTAGCTCTATTCTCAAACATGAATCACAGGTAAGATAAGCATTTTGGGGAGGTAGAATGATGGGCTAGGACTCGGAGGAGAGGAGAGACTGACAGTAGTACTAGTAAAGTACTAGTAGGGCAATTGAATTCACTAACTCTGTTAGTGGCACTTTTGTACATTTTTGGACGTTTTAGATAATTCATGCTGGTAAGTTTGAGGAAACCAAACGTACAGTAACCCCCGACCACCACCCCACAAAATATGAACGCGTACAGTATGTTGAAGTATGTAAAATAAATATTTATATTTCCCCTAACAAAAGTAAACTATTCAAAAGACCCAACCCATTCCCCTCCCTAACCCCAACCTATGTCCATAAGAATGTCCCTCAAAAGTCCCTTTGAATCCCCAACGCCCAATTCCCCCCCAACAGTCTTTAAAAAAGGGGCAAGGGACAGTCACTTCCGGTGGTGTCCTGTGGAAAGGTGGTTCCGCATCTCTTTGCGGAGGTCCTGGAACTCGCGATTCAGCTTCTCATCCGCGCACTCCAGGTAGTCCACTCTCCGGCAGAGACGGGGTTGACGTGCCAACCAGACTCTGGGGGGGCAGCTGTTGTTTTTTCTGTTCCGCGTTGGCGGCGGGAGGCTGTCGGACCACGGCGCCGTACCACTGGAGGCTGCTGGCTGGTGGACCCAGGGGCACTGGAGGAGGATGCATTTGTTGCCGCCTCCTCCTCCTGCTCCCGAGCCACCAGCTGCCGATATTCGGCACAAATGGCCTCCAGCTTCCGGGCCCTGGCCGGACAGCCATCTCCTTTAGAGTGAGTTTTTGTGGAGCATCTATATGAAGAAAGAAAGAAAGAAAGAAAGAAAGAAAAATACTGTAAACAATACTTTTTAACATTAACACAATATAATTCAACAGAAAGTTGTCTCACAGTAACACTAGCAACTAGCAAGCACAGTATAACATTTTGGCATGTATCTTTCTGCCGTCTTTGTAGGCCTGTAACATTAGTGGGAGTTTCAGGAATTTTACTAGAAGCACTATGGACTCACTACATAGTCAGAGAGTACACCAGTCTTCTTGTTTTATGAAAAAAAATTACTTGTACGTGAACTTGTGGTAGCCGGAATAATGCCAGCTCAGTCAGCTTGCACCCAAGAAAAACAGACACAAGCCATGATGACGCAGACTCGCATTACTTTAAGCAGTACATGCAGGTGGGGATAGGGAAGCTCTTACTTTTCTATAGGGGTGGCACTGGTCATACTCGGTTACATCAAGGGCTACTGCTCAATGTGATTTATATTTCGCACTGCCCCCCCGGGCCTTGACTACTACAAAAGGAAAATGAAGATTATTCATTTCTGATCATATATCCAGCCGATCACATGATCTCTGCTTATATGATGGATGAATTTAGGTGCTTTGTTTTGATAAATTAAGTGAACAACAGCGATAGGCCACCCATGATTGACACAGCTGAAAGAAAATTATTAACATAGGGAGTGAGTGTGGTACCCATAATTGCCGGAGGAAGGTACTTGACTTGATATAATGTGAACTAAACAATACATACACAATATATGCCGTGCTTGCAAAGTAAACTACTGTACTGTTAGTCAAGGGAGTATTTCTGAACAATCACAACTTCTAGTATTTGGATTTCCTCTGCTTTGCTACTTTGGCACGGACATGATGTTCAAAGTAACACTTTTCATCCACTGAGCGTCTGCTCTACATACACCTCTGCTATCTATGAGGAAGAAGATACCATCCAAGCTTCCAAAGTAAACGTCTATCATTCTTCTTAATGTCTCAACTGGACCAACTTTACTTTTTCTCAACAAACAACTAACACCCTTTTTATTTTATTTGGTAAACCACCGTCTTGATTTGCATTTGAGTTTCACCCAAATGATATATTGCAATGCATACCAGACATGCATTTTCTGATTCACCCACACAGGCAGTCATCTTTCTTTCTCCTCAAACCATCCTTGCTTCAAGCAGCCATGCATCTGATTCCTTCCTATCAGCCACCTCTGCACGTTAAAAAACACATATATCATTATTTACAGTCATAAATGTTACGACTCGCTCGTCCTTGCTTCAACCGATCTTTCCCTTTTAGTTCACCACATCCCTCAAGTTCATCTGATCTGACTTGGCTTCACGATAAAAGTTTCACAGCTGAGTTGAAGTCACATAGAGGGGGCCATTGCTTACGCAAGAACTACCGCCGCTTATTCTATTGCTAAGTCAAGGGTGACTGTCTTCTCTGTGATTGGCAAAAATGTAGTTATAAATTAGTAACTGTTTTTAACAGTACAGTGTACTTGTACTAGTGTACAGTACATCATACACCCCTTTGCGAGCCTACTCTAAAATGTCAATAAGGAGTAAAATAACTTACCACCATCCGTCGCTGCTGAGTCATCCCCCCACGATTCAGAAAAGGGGGTGGTGATGGACAGAGTATCTGAATTAAACAGAACACTCGTACCCAGTCAACAGATCAGGGCTTGATCCATCACCGTTTTTTAGCTCACTGCACCATCCCAGCTCATAACCTGGCTACATGCAAATTAGTCTGTCCCTGGCCCAGTGCATCATGGGAACAGGGCAGACCAAACTACCAAGCCAATTCTTATACTGGAAAGGAAACAAGCTTCCGGGGACCGGTTTCTGGCATTACAGCCGTCTTCGGCCCGGCTTGCTTGAATCCTGATGGTGCAGTGAGCAAGGGACTCACATCCGAGTATATTCTTCCACGCTTATGGTGGACAAAACGATTCAGAAAAGGGGGTCATCCCCCACAGCAGCTCCTCCTGGTGGCACTTTTGGCGCCGCCGCATCAGCCGCTGGAGTGGACGCTTCCGCGCTGCTGGCCCCGGCACTGGTGGTGTTAGGTACCGCATCCGATGTTGTGGCGCCTAGAAAAAACATGTCATATTTTTAGATGCCATACACCACCCCCTACTTCGTCTCATTATGGAAGAAAATGTTAATACAGAAATAATTTTTAAATATTGGGACTAAAAAAAAGTGACGGTTTTGGGGAGGGTGTTAACTTTTTATATGCTTAGCCATAACATGCAACACTTTTTGGCACAACTGATGAATGCGTGCTTTTTAGTGTGCACCATTTTTCTAAGTACAGATAGAAGATTCCATTGCCCTTCTGCCAACAAGAGCTTTTCAATTTACACCACCTACTCCTAATAGCCACCAGTACTTGAAGTTCAAACAAGGTGAGGGCTTCCGCACAGTTATTATAATCATTAGATGTATTAAGTTGAAGTATATTCTAGGGAAGGGTGTTTAAACTTTAACGTCATCTATCAACACTGTTTGCTGGGAATACTGCGCTATTAAAAATAAAGAAATTGTTTTTTATTTGTTATTTGAAAATAAAACTTTAAAACTAAAAAACACTGTGTGGTTTTTGTTCACGAGTGAGTGAGCTGAAGGGGGGAAGGGAAAAACCAGGAAAAATCATTTACAGGCTGAGGGGGTGGATCTAGAAAATGATTTCAGAATTTCTTTGCATATTAACGGCATTAGAAGTAGGCAATGTATGAGGATATGTGGTTACGGACAATACCTTGGACAATCTGAGACAAGCTTAAAATTTAAGGTTTATATTTTTTTCTTTCTTTTACTTCTCAGATGTACGAACTAAAATGCTTAGCCTGGAATGTAGCAGGGCTAAACAGTAAGAACAAAAGGTGTTTGATAAAAGAAGAATTGAAAATGCTAACCCCCATGTTGCCCTTTTATCTGAAACACATATTGCGGGGAAGGATAAGAAACTACTCAACCAACTGGGATACAATATCATAGTTTGCTCCACTTTTGGGCAACCTATAAGAGGAGTTGCTATTCTTAAGGATAGACGATTTAGGGCCGAAACAATACAAACCTCTTGTGGCAAGGATGGCAGATGGGCAATAGCGCAGATTAATTTTGAGAATGTTAAATATGTTCTATGTGTGGTTTACGGTTGCAATACAGACGATCCCACTCTTTTCGACCAACTGAATATTAAACTTTTGGATTGGGAGGGAGAACTTATTATTATGGGGGATTTTAATTGTATTATGGACTACAGAATAAATATAACTAGATCTGGTAGTTCTCAAAGGATGCACAAAACCAGGTCATCTATTCTTGACCTATGTCGCATACACAATATTAAAGATGCCTGGCGACACTTATATGCAAACAAACCGGGGTATACTTATTTTTCCGCACCTCACAAATTATGTTCAAGGTTAGACAGGGCATTAACAAGCGACAATTTACTGAAAAATAGTTCCATGGTTCTATGCTCTCGAATTTCTTCTGATCACAATGCTATAATACTGATATTTAAAACAACAAATATTAGAGCTACTCCCCGGCCATTTTCTTTCCCTAAACATCTGATTTCAGATATACGCTATATGGCGCAACTAAAGCTACATCTTACTGAATTTATAGATATAAACACAAATTCAGCTTCACCTGCTATGGTATGGGATGCCTGTAAGTCAAGCATCAGGGGTTTTACTCAGGCTTACGTGATCAGACTAAATTTAGAACGCAAAAAAATAACGATTTATTGATGTCAAAAATAACTCTTCAAGAAGAACTATTATCATCAACGAGCACAGAAATTGGTCTTAAACTTTGCTCTCTCAAAAATGAAACTAAGACTAAATTTATTCAGAAAAGCACAAACAACTTACACAAATTTAAAATAACACAATATGAGGGGGGGGGGACAAAATCGGGAACATTTTTGTTTATAAAGCCGCTGAGGACAGAGCAAACTCCATAATTACAAACATTCGGGGTGCTGGTAATAAAATTTATACCCAACCACAAGATATTCTAGAACAATTCACCGATTTTTATAGAACTTTATATACCCCAGAAGTGGTGCCTAATCCAGATGATATACAGAAATACATCGAAGACCACACTGTAGATACTCAGAACAGTCCAGAGATATATTCACTGTCTGATGATATAACAATGGCTGAACTACATCAAGCCATTGCCTTATTACCTGTAGGAAAAGCGGCAGGGGAAGACACCATACCCTTAGAAATATACAAACTATGTCTAAACGAGCTTGAACAATTACTACTGAAAGTTATTCAATCTGTAGGCTCAGATGGAAAAACACCTGAATCCTGGAATAGGGCAAAAATAATATTATTTTTGAAGAAAGGCAAACCAAAGGAAGAGAGAGGATCATACCGCCCTATCTCTTTATTAAATACAGACGCAAAAAATTTTGCCAACATTTTAGCACTAAGATTGGCTCCTATCATGCCCCAGATCATCAACCCACAACAACATGGCTTTATAACTGGGAGAGATACCACCATACATGTTAATATGGCTATTACCGCATTTGACGTTGCAGAGACCGAATCCACCCCACTTGGTATGATCTTATTAGACGCTGAAAAAGCTTTCGACCGAGTGAGGTGGGACTTTCTCTGGTGCGTATTGTCTAAAATAGGGTTCGGGGACAATTTTTGCGGTGTATACAAGCATTGTATGATAACCCAACAGCATACACCAGCTATGGGGGGCTGGCATCCTCAGACTTTTTGATCCAACGAGGAACCCGCCAGGGTTGCCCCCTATCACCTCTTTTATTTGCCCTTTCACTGGAGCCTTTTTTGTTTGCCCTTCAATCCCAAACTCAGATTGCACCTTTTAGATCAGGACCACAAGAACTAAAAATAACTGCATACGCCGACGACATTGCGGTTCATACAGAAGATATCATCGAGGCACTAAAGGGAATAGTATTAGAGGCTGGAAAATATGGGAAGGTGGCGGGTTATAAATTAAATCTACAAAAAACACAAGTAATAGCTAACTACACTCCAACCGTGATAGTGCCTGAGATATGCTACATTGCTACTTATCTCAGGTTCAAAATAGCGGCCAAACTACAAGAAATTAACATAATAAATTATAACGAACTAACCAAATCTACCAGCCTATTATTAAAAAAATGGCATAGACTACCTCTGAACCTAATCGGCAGAATCAATCTAATCAAGATGAAGGTATTGCCCAAATATGTGTATCTATTTCGATCTATACCACTCGCGTTAAATAACCAATTTTTTAAGAAACTTGATGGAGTACTCAGTAGCTTTATCTGGGGGTACAAAAAAGCAAGAAGATCATTGAAATTCATGAAAAACAACACGAATGAAGGAGGGCTTAATTTTCCCGATTTTAAATTGTATTTTTGGTCCGCTTTTGTTATCCGCCTTCGCTCTTTACTTAATGAAGGAAGGGCTTTGTTCTTCCACTCTTTTATGCTAAAGTCTGACTCGAATATGTTTTTGTTTAGAACCAATGATCCTAATTACTATAAAAGGGTTAAATTTAAGACCGCAAGAGTCATAACAAAGATCTGGGGCAATATACTCTTCTTTTGTAATACTAGTTTTTTCCACTCAAAGCTTCCATTATGGGGTAATCCGGGCCTTCCAAGTATTTTTAATGATAGTGCTACACGTGGTTGGCTTAGATAAGGAATTGCTGTTTTAGGGGACTTATATGGCACACAAGGATTCTTAGATTTTAACACTCTCAAACTACTATATAACCTACCTGAAAACATGAGGTACAAATATTTACAGATACATGACTATTTGATTAATAAAAACCAAATCTTGGAGGTCACTGAATGTGATATATGGACCTGTTTATATTCACTAAAAAATAAGTCTGTAATAAGTGAAGCATATAGATCTCTTACTGACTATAAACCAAACGATTGTATAACGTTGGCCGACAAATGGAGTAGAATATTGGGCTTAAATATAACATCTAAACAGATAGGGAGTTCCCTGACAAACATCAATAAACGAGTACGGTCATCTAGTCTAAGACTCCAACAATTCAGAACAACTTGTATGCTATATTACACCCCGGAAAGAATTTCTAAATGGTCCTCTAATAACACCTACAGTGACCGCACAAAATGCCCCAAATGCTCTACTGAAGCAGCTGATCTGGTACACATGTTATTCTCGTGTCCCAATCTTAAGACTTTCTGGTGCGATATTGAAAATGTTTTGAAAATGAAACAGATTCAGCTGCCTACGTTCACGGCTACCTCTGTTCTGTTAGACACCTACCCTGTCTCTTTTCCACAGGCTGCCCTGGCCACGGTACTTATGTCTTGCACTAAGCTAACTCTGGCTAGAGCTTAGACCAGCTCAAAAACACCTAAGGTTTGGGACTGGTGGGCACTGGTAACCGAGATATATTCAATGGAATTAGCTTTAGCAAATATCAGAGGCATACGCACATTGAAAAAGCATGAAAAAAACTGGGGAACTTTTGTAGAGCGATAATGTTATATTCTATTTTCTTTCGGATGTAGGGAAATTTTTTTTTTCACGAACTGATATTGGATATCTCTTGGGTAATATAACCTGTATGACTGTTGAAAAGAAACTGTCATTACCTTTTCTCTTGCTGTTTGCTTATCCTCTTCTCTCTTTTTCTCTCTAATAACACCTCATGGCCTACTCGTTCTATTATATGCTTTATATGATTTATATATGTTAACTTATGTATTTATGCTTTAATGTACTTCTTCCTCGTCAGCCTGTCAACAATAAAAAAAATGTTAAAATAAATATATATATTTTTTTAAATATTGTGACAAAAAAAAAGTGACGGTTTTGGGGAGGGTGTTAACTTTTTATATGCTTAGCCATAACATGTAACACTTTTTGGCACAACTGATGAATGCGTGCTTTTTAATGTGCACCATTTTTCTAAGTACAGATAGAAGATTCATTGCCCTTCTGCCAACAAGAGCTTTTCAATTTTCACCACCTACTCCTAATCACCACCAGTACTTGAAGTTCAAACAAGGGGAGGACTCCCGCACAGTTATTATAATCATTAGATGTGTTAAGTTGAAGTATATTGTAGGGAAGGGTGTTTAAACTTTAACGTCATCTATCACCACTGTTTGCTGGGAATACTGCGCTTTTAAAAATAAAGAAATTGTTTTTTATTTGTTATTTGAAAATAAAACTTTAAAACTAATAAACACTGTGTGGTTTTTGTTTACGAGTGAGTGAGCTGAAGGGTTTGCAGTTGCACTACTGCACTTTGCAAGCATGCTTCCATGACTCTGATAGGTCAGTACTCGGTAGTCTTCTTCTGTTCATCTGGGTCGTATAATCATTGGTCAGACACACAAGATAGTCGATCAGGGGATTGGGGTTTCAACTTCTGTTCTGACTGAGGTATGTGGAAAGTCGAACTGCACCTATCATCAACAATGTCCTATTTTGCTTGTCCATACTTCTGTATGTGCTGAATAGTCCCTGAAACACTAGCGGTATGGAATGTGCTCCTATCAAATCAAATAAACCAACTACTAGCTTATTCTTGGTGGACATTGACATTTTGTTGTTGGGAATTGTCAAAGCACTTACATTAAGAAGACTGGAATAGACAGCAAAGGCAACCCAGAGGACTGCACTCAGTGCCTAGAGCTATTGCTGGATCAGAGTTTTGTTTAACACGTTTGCCGACTGGGCAAACTTAGCTACCTACACAGACTGACTCATAATAATAGTAAATAGTAGTAGCACAGAGAGTGATAGTAGAGGCAGGGTAAGAATGTAGAAACAGTTTGCAAGAAGATCAAAGACTATTTTGTAAAAAATAGAATTAGGAAACAGTTTGGAATGAATAGGTGCTGTAAAAGTTAGGGAAGTATAATAATTAATATTAACAACAGAACAACTTACTGGAGCCAGCAGAAGAGACCTCTCAGGACCGATCCTGCCCACCTTTTTCCGCCGGCGTCTCTGTCGTGGTCTTGCCCCTGGGAGGTGCTGCTGATGATCATGAAATAAACACAAACATGGATGATTGTTTTTTTGAAATATTTGATTTCTTTGACCACAATCTAAAATTATTTCGGGAAAACAAATTGCCAACAATTGCACTACATGTATTGACCTATCTGATCTGGTCAACTAGGAGGATATTACAGTATTGCTTGATCCGCAGACCGTGTACTTGGAAAGTTTTGTAAATCACTAACTAAACCAACAACAAAAAGGTTCTACTACGACTTCAAGCAATCAGCAGCACGCGACGTAACAGACACAGTCCGTCATCATGATTGCAGACCACAAAAAAATTTCCTACTACTAAATAACAAGTCATAATATACTCAACCTATCAATCCACCACTATCTCTCCTTAGTGGCAGCAGGAGTACAAAGGAAGGACTAGACTTGAGTCTCTAGTCTGTCTAGCATTACGCAGTTCCTTAAAGTACTCACTCATACATAATCACTCAGGCCAAATGAGCACAAATTGAAAACAAGTAAGCATAGTAGCACCGCCAGTGAGCAGGCGAGCACCTGCAATCACAGAAGCTTTTTAAATGTAATTTACCTGCAATGGCAGAATTTTTGCTCTTTGGAAAAAACAAATTGCAATATCATAACAGAGCAGAAGAAAACAAAGTAGTGATTAAATTCTAGCTACTACTACTCACCAATGCCCTGGATCTCGACTCCAAGCAGGTCGAGCAGGTCTTTCTCCTGGTCCAGGATGTCGGGCCACCGGTACGTCGCCTGGTTGTAGGTGCGCCGGACCCCAGACTCCCGATACATGGCCCGGCACACCTTCCTCCATAGTTGGCAACGCTCCCGGAGCCAGTACCCGGCACCGGGCCTGCCGCCTGCCGCGACGGTCTTGGGGAGATGGCGCTGGACGTAGAAAATCAGTGCGGCCACCTCCACTGCGCTGAAGATCTCCCGGGCTACTACTGCCTCCGCCCTTAAGCGCCCACAAGAGAGCCTGGTACGGGGTGCGTGACCCTTCCCCTTCATGTTCTTCCCGGCTCCCTTTGCCATGGGCCTGGACAGGAAAATAATATAGGAAAGAAAAAAGAATAGGGAAAAAGTAAATAAAACAAAAGAGTTAAAAAAAGTAGTTTTAAGTAACCAAAAGTAGAAAAAAAAAATTTATGTAGAAAAATAAAGAGATAGATAAAGAGTAAAAAAATAAAAACAAAGTTCAAAGAAACAAAGGATTGCAAAGATTAAGGGAGGAGTGAAAAAGCATGCCCAGAACCATAGCAATAAATGAAAAACAAGATGGCCGCGGCCATTGCGACCACGTGGATAAGTTTGCGCGATATTTTCCCCGTGAGCACCCATAAACGGACACGATCACGTCATTGCGCCCCGCACATAGGAAATGCCCAACGCGAGCATGCAACTAGCACTAGGAAACACAAAAATACACAACACAAACACTGAAAACAAGATGGCCGTGCCCATGGGTAACTTTGCGGTCGGCGAGCTGAAAAAAACCCTGCGAACAAGCAAAGCCCCCACGAACACGCCAAAATAAAAAAATCCGCAAGTTTGCAGATTTTGCACAAATTCGCGTATCGCGAATTCGTAAATTTCGCCCATACTTACTTTTTTCCTGCCCAAGGTGGTTACGGCCTTTCATTTCGGGCAGTCCATCACCTTGCCAACCATCTTTCCGCCTCCGCATCCCTCGAAAGAGGAAGAGAGGCTCCACCGTCTGGACCCAAAATGTGCACTCCCCTACCTTGATCGCACATGCCAGTTCCGGGTGGATGACCAGGTCTTTGTTGATTACGTGGGCGTGAAAAAGGGACGGGCGGTTCACAAACGGACCATATCTCGGTGGGTCATGTTGTGCATCAAGGTCTGTTACTCCTTGGCTAAAAGAGGAGCCCCCTGTTAGGCTGAGGGCCCATTCCACTCCGGCCACGGCGGCTACTACTGCCCTGGATTGGGGAGTCCCCT
The DNA here is from genome assembly GCF_964263255.1 of Lissotriton vulgaris. Lineage (NCBI taxonomy): Eukaryota > Metazoa > Chordata > Amphibia > Caudata > Salamandridae > Lissotriton > Lissotriton vulgaris. Next base: position 2,021,828,975 of record NC_141691.1, on the reverse strand, counting down.
TGCAGGACATCTGTCAGGAAGCTACGTGGGCCTTGCTGCACATATTTGCTAGACACTACTGCCTGGACAGCCAAGTCTGCAGAGATGGCTTTTTCGGCTGTTCCGTTCTCCAGAAGGTAAGTAACTTGTTCATCTGAAGGAAACACGTTAGTTATAGATTCCTTACCTTAGAATAGATACCCCAGCAATACCAACTCCGGAGGTGGATCAGCGAACCACGATCACAACAGAAAGTCCTGGAGAACAGAACGGCCAAGGAAGCCATCTCTCCGGACTTGAATATCAAGACAGTAAGTAGTGCTTCATAAAAGTGTGAAACGAAGCTGATGCAGCTGCCTGATAGATGTCAGTCAGAGGAATACCTCGTCCGAGAGCAGTGGTTGCTGCTGTCGCTTTGGTGGAATGGGCGAGCAAATACACTGAAGGCTCCTTCTTAGCCAAAGAACAGCAGGCTTTGATACACAAGATGACCCATTGGGAGATAGTTTGTTTGTGTAAGGCCTGACCTTTCTTGGCACCCACGTACACAACAAAGAGCTGGTCATCCACCCGGAACTGTTTGCTGTGATCCAAATAAAAGGAAAGCACATGTTTTAGGTCTAGATGGTGGAGCCTCTCTTCCTCCTTCGAAGGATGCGGAGGCGAAAAGAAGGTGGGCAAAGTGATGGTCTGCCCGATGTGGAAGGCAGTGACTACCTTGGGTAGAAAGAATGGACGACTCCTGAGTACAGCTTTGTCCGGATGCACAGACAGAAAAGGAGGCTTAGGAGAAAGTGCCTGGAGCTCACTCACCCATCTCACAGAGGTGATGGCCACCAGGAAAGCAGTTTTGAGAGTTAAGAGCCTCAGAGGACAGTTCCGAAGCGGCTCAAAGGGAGCCCACATTAAATAAGTTAAAACTAGGTTCAAGTCCCACTGAGGCATAACGAAAGGAATAGGAGAAAAGAGATGAGTTATGCCTTTCAAGAAACGATTAACCACTGAGGACCTGATAAGGGAAGGCTGATCTGGGAGCTGAAGGAAGGCAGAGATGGCTGAAAGATAGCCCTTGATAGTGCCCAGAGCAGAACCCTGCTGGGCCAAAGAAAGAAGGAACAAAAGAACTTCAGAAAGAGGGGCAGAGCGGGGATCCACAGCCTTTGCCGTGCACCATGCCATACATTTGTTCCACCGGAAGGCGTATACCAACTTAGTGGAGGCACGCCTGGCTGCCAGATTTACATCGCAGACTTCAAGAGGCAGGTCAAATGACCTCAACTGCCACCTCCCAAGCTCCACGCAAGGAAGTGGAAGCTGGACAGGTGCGGGTGGAGGACCATCCCCTGTTGCTGCAACAGAAGATCCCCCCAAAGAAGCAGACAGGTAGGAGGATTGATGGCCATGTTGAGAAGTTCTGGATACCAAACTCTCCGTGCCCAATCCAGAGCAACAAGAATGACTTTGGCTTGTCATGCCTGATCTTCTTCAGCATTCTGGGCAGAAGTGGTATAGGCTGAAAGGCATACAACAGATTGCAACTCTACTCACAACGAAAAGCCTTGCCTCAGGAGTGTCGCCTTGGAAATTCCAACGTGCAGAGTTGCTGACATTGCGCGTTCTCTTCGGTGGCGAATAGATCTAACCAAGGCTCTCCCCACTGTTGAAAGAGACCTTGCACCACCTCCGAGTGAAGACGCCATTCATGATCCATCATGCACCTGCGGCTGTGTTCGTCTGCCCTGGCGTTCAGTGAACCTTCCAGGTGTTGAGCCACCAGGGATATGCACTGATGTTCCAGCCTTGTCCCGAGGCGCAAAGCCTCTTGACATAGGGTCCACAACCCCACCCGCCCTGTTTGTTGCAGTAACACATGGAGGTCGGTGTTGTCCATGAACAACGGCACTACTCTTCTGCGGATAGAGGGAAGGAATGCTTTTAGTGTAAGACGGATCACCCAAAGCCCCCATATAGTTGATGTGGAGCACGGACTCCGCTGGAGACCACAGGCATCTGATCTCCGCCTCTCCCATTTGGCCTCCCCATACCAGAAGGGATGCGTCTGTCACCACTGTGTGTTCTGGTTGGGGAAGGTAGGGGTTCTGATGTTGACCCAATCCTGGTGCCCTCCAAGATCTGGACGCAACATGAAAGATTATCCTGATGCTATGCTGCGCCCACTGGAACTTCAGGTCTCACTGCAGAGCAGGCATATGACGCCTGGAATGATCAACCTGCAGGATGCAAGAGGCCATGAAGCCCAGCAGCCTCAGGGTCATTCTGACAGAAACCCGGGATAGAGGCTGAAAGATCGTAATCATAGCCTGAATATCCCTGACTCGTTGTTTGGGAGGATAGACCCGAAACTGTGCCATGTCCAGAACCGCTCCGAGGAAGAGGAGCTTCGGAGAGGGAATCAGGTGTGACTTTGGCACATTGATGGAGATGCAGGAGGTTGGCCGTAGTCTGGAGGTGGGAGACAACTGCCTGGGTCGAGCCCGCCTTCAACAGCCAGTCATCGAGATAGACTGAAACCCCTGATCTGCGCAGATGAGCTGCGACCACAGCCATCACTTTCGTGAATACTCGAGGGGAGCTGGTAAGACCAAAGGGGAGCACAGTAAACTGAAAATGCTCGTGGCCTACCGTGAATCGCAGGGAATGCTGAAGGGCCGGCAGAACAGGGATGTGAAAATAAGTGTCCTGCAGTCCTACGCTACCATCCAGTCTTCTGGGTCGAGGGCAGAAAAAACCTGAGCAAGCGTCAACATCTTGAACTTCTCCTACAGGAGGAAGTGGTTGATGTTCCTGAGATCCAAGTTAGGATGCAGGCCTTGTCCTTCTTGGGGACCAGAAAGTAGTGGGAATAACAACCACGACCTACGCGCTCAATGGCTCCCTTGGCCAAAACAGCCGTAACTTCCTGCTGTACAAGGGCCAGGTGATTCTCCGACATGCAGTGGTATTACGGTGATATGGCTGGAGGGGTAGCCTCAAAGGGGAGGGAGATTGGACACTGGTGCAACATTATCAGTCCCTAGTATATGGTACTAAGATACCCAGGGCATAGGTACACCAGGGGTCCCGAAAAGGACTGACGCATGTATAATGCCACCCATGGGAGACCACTCAATTTGTAACTACAGGCCTGACATTGCAGCCTGTGTAAGTTGGTGCTAACCCCACTTACGAAAGATATATATCTAGGGTCAATGCCTTTAAACCCACTTAAAACCACGTTTTACCATTAGGTCACCCCTAAAGCAGGCCTTAGAATCCTGAAGGCAGAGTGCTTGGTTCTAAGTATGAGGGTGCCCCTGCAAGACCAGGACACCCCTCCAGCCCATGGAATCCATTGTCCTGGGTTGTAAGTGAGACAGCAATTTGACATATAGAGGAGCACTGCGTCATTACGTGATGACCATATCAAAACTGGCGGTAAAGTATCAAACATGTTGGAATCATACCCCCACACCATAAACAATGAGGACGGAATGATTCCATGCACCGTAAAGCTCCTATGGAAGTCCCTCATGCTCCCGGTACCAGTCTTCCAGACGAGGACAGCAAGCTAGGGCTGCTGCCAGCCAGAGACACGTTGCTGCCCTCTTGCTGCTGAGCCAAGCTCGGGCAAGGGAAGGCTGAGCAATAAGTATTCTCTCACAGGGAGGTCTGATCACCTCCCAGACAGGGTTTAGTGTTTTGGGGCAGGGTGAGGGCGCTTGCCAGAGCCACATAATCTGCGTGCAGGGCACACTTGGTGCCCTCCATGCACAATCCAGTTCAAACCAGTTCAGGGAGCCATTGGCTCCTGCTCTGGCTTGAACCTGGACAAAGGACAGGGGAGTATCCTCTCCCTTGTCCAGCCCCTCCCTGTATCATCCCAATCCTTTCCTAAGAGTATAGAAGGGCTTACCTGAGGGTGGGTCCCTAGATTCGTAGTCAGACAAGATATATTTCAGACAGCACTTTATCTTCAACTATCTTGGCACGCTGGGCTTTGCTCTGGGCACCACGGCTGCAACCAGAAAGACTCCTGCTGCTCCTGATCTCATCACCATTATCGTCTGCTGCAACATCCGTGCATGTGCACCACATAGGAACCTACCCAGGCCTGAGGGCATCCGAGACACCTGAAGGAATCTCTCTTGAAGTGAAAGAGTCAGTACCCTACATATGCAGGCACCCTAACTAAGATGACCGGTCTGCTGATCCTGGGCTCCCACGGACTCCGAAAGGCTCAGCAGCACAGGTAGTGGTACTTCTCATCCCGCAAGGCCTGCCCTGTCCTCTCACCAGGTTTGAGGCCATTATCCCTCATCAGAGCTGCAGAGACCGAACCCCTGAGCACTGCATCTACTTGCAGCTGCAAAGGCTTTTTGGCTTCCTTCCACCAATATCCTTGGGCTCCAAGTGCCCTAACCTCAAGCAATTGCAGTGACAAAGATGTTTGTCCGCACCACATCACTGGCACTGTGGGCCTGCATCTTTGGTGAGTTGCTCGAGATCCTCTTGTGCCTTCAGTGCCTCTGGTCAGGGTTTTTCTTGAGGGTCATCTTTGAATTCTTTGTGCCTCTCTGATTGGGCGGAATCTGCCCTGTCTACCATGCTTGTGGAGAGTCTCCTGGACCTTGCTGGTCCCGACATTGCACCTTCTTCAACTTTCACGTTGGTTGCGGTTTCCAAGGCTTGTTGGGGCTCCCAGCAGACACTGACCCCTCAACTCTCGACATATGACCTGGGGCAGTTCGATTTCCGCTCCTGCTCATCCACAGTATTGCCTGGTCCGCACAGCTGCAGTTGCAAGGTCACCATCAGCTTCCCTGCAATACTCGACAACGGTGGGCATTTGTCTTCCATGCCTGCTGGTTATTTCTAATTGAAATAGACTAAGTCCTTTCTGCTTGCAGGTTTTTCGAATCTTGAAACCACCTTTGGGTTCCACCAGACACTTTCACATTGTCCAGCATCAGCATCTTTCTGATGTCCTCCACTGGGATCAACATCGGTTTCCGATGCCACTTCACACCTATGCACCCAGCTTCCCGGGTGCTGGTATCCTGGTTCCAAAGGTATCCACGGGTGGGGTGGCTCTCCAACCTTCTGTCTTCGACAGGGTCTTTCTTGAAGGTCCACTGGAAAGGTTCCTTCTTCTTTAAAATTGCAACACAACTTACCCATCGACTTGCATTGATCCCACAGTTGTGTTTCCACTCTGCACACAGCCTCCGTGTGGCTCCCGGTTACTTACCTTGGCTGGTCCCATGGCTCCCTGGCACTTCTACATCTACTTAGTACAATCCTGACTTTAGCCATGGTTCGCATACCACTATTTTAGTATATGGTTTGGTTCCCCCACCAGTTACTACTGTATATTTCGTGGTACTTACCTGTTTCTATTGCAAAGTATTGTGTGCATTGTGTATATCTCTGGCTAGGAGATATCTGTATGTGTTCGTGAGTGTCTTATAATAAATACATATTTTTATAAATACACTGTGTGGTTCTTTTTCACTTAATCTATACCTACAAGATTATGTTCTGGTAAAACAAGCTGCTTTACAGTCCTTCTGGACTCTCCACAGATACCACTTAGAGAGCTTTCTAAAGTTGTCTAAGACCACTAAAATCACCATAAAGGTTTTCTGGATTGGTGCAAGGTGTCCACTTACATAAGTGTACACCATATACCAAGCCAGTTTCTCACAGAGGGGAAAGCATGCCAGTGTCTGGGGAAGTGTCCAGACAACTGGCTTCACCAAATTTCTCATATCAGTCCAGGTCTTGTTGGGGGATTTCTAAGGGATCCTGCTCCCCTCCCAATTCTATTCCTCTGCTCCTAATCATTCAGAATAGGGCAGAAAAAACAGTATGGAGCCATACAGCTCCACCAGTGCCAGTCTCAACATCAGGGGATGCTTGACTGTGTTGTCGAGAATGTGGATAGGGGAGATGCCGCTGTTGGGTGCCGGCGACGCAGAGTACCTTGGCACATGACGCAATGCTGGGAAAGGTTGCTGTGCACGTGCGACGGGTGATGGTCCAGACCTCTGTACAGGTCCACTCAAAGGCTCTGGATTCAGGGCCGGAGCAACCGTCATGGGAACCACGGCCCCCTCCATCTCTTGAGCCTGCGGGGTCCCAAGTTGAGCCGGCAGGGTCAGGCCGCCCAAATACGGCGCACATGGAGCCTTAAAATTATTTTAGTTGGGTGGGGTCGCTCCTGTCCCCGGTAAGGGGGGGAAATGCGGAGCCGACTCAGGCACCCGCAGAGCAGGGCCTCGAATGCCGTGTTGTGAGACGGGAGGGGCAAAGCCGGAGCACGCTTCGACTTCTTGAGTTTTCTGTGATTCCTCTTACCTTATTTTGACGACTTCGACCAAGAGGATTCACCGGAGTGGTGCTCGGACCTTCCTCTTGACTAAAACCTGGACAGGGACCAAGACCGGTTAATTGACCTCCGTTGTGCTGGCGCCAGGCTGCAAGAAGCTTTAGGGAAAGCTTCCTCAAAGCCTTCGGCACCATGGCGAGGCAGTCGGAGCATGACTTCGAGTTGTGGTCGTGCTCCATGCACCAAAGACAGACCAAATGGGGGTCCGTGATTTGCATGGTGCGGTGAAAGGCGCTGCACAGCTTGAACCCTGAAGTCTTCTTACTCGACATGACACAACAACACACCAATGAAGTAGAAAAAAAGTTTAAAAAATTCTGGAAAAAAAAAATGACAGAGGCGAGCTCTCTTCAAAGGATCGGCGCTGATGGCGCAGAAAGAAAAGAAGTGATGTCAGAGTGCTGGAGTGGCGGTTACATTGATGACGTGGATATCATGACGACAAACACAACGCCATCATGCGGAGTTGACCGACGCCACCTACCGGTGCACAGGGGTACTGCTGAGAATTTTTTTTCGGATCCAGCCTGGCACCTGGGAGTTCAAATGTCAGGAATCTGTGGCTAGATGTCTGTATCAGATCAGATGTATACAATTACAAGCACCAGCAGAGTAAATAGAACGTAGAAATCTACTATGGTGTTAAAACAATGAATGTATGCAGTCATATAGATACATGGCAGTAATCATGCTTACTCCTAAGGTGCTAGCCCTAGCTATGTGTACCTAGCATGTATGTAGGTGGAAAGCTAAGAATCCTCATAGGAAAGAGCCAACTGTATTACCTGATGGGTGAGAACAAAGGACCCCCGTCTTGGTCTCGAGTTGGACACCCCACAAGGCATGTCAGACCACTGCGTGCTGGAGTGTCTCTGTGCAAGTACTTCAGTGTCTCGTGTCTGCATGGAAGCTTCCCCTCTGGCTTGCTCAGCAGAGATGTGGTACTTATATACCCAAAAGGTACCCTCAGGGGTTCTACCTAGATGTGTCATGGTACTGTGGGCATGTCATCCAGGTATGACGATAGCAGTGACTTTTGTACAGAGTTATTATGCAGAAGATGATAATCCTGCTGTGATACTAAGAATCCTCATGCATAATAAATTAGGCTTGTTTTCAAAGAAAACCACAAGACATTTATTTGGCATGTAACTAGGTAAAAGGTCAGCGCCAAAACTGTTATTTATAGTAAGGTAGGACAAATACAGGTAAAAGGTCCTGCGGCTACCTAGGCTCATAACACCACAGACCCCTCCTATTCCTCTCCTGAGCCTAGCACATCTTCAAAGTGTTCAGGCGACAACATAGCACCCCTGGGTTCAATCGGCGTCAGAATCAGCGCTGAGCGACATTGTATCGGATCTGGAATCACTGGTGCCGTGGCCGAAGCTGACGGCGTCATACTCGATGTGGCCCCTCGCGACTCTGTGGGGCATGAGGGCCTACCAGCGAGTTCATTCCACTCAAATATGGCCTCGTAAAATTCTTTATTTGACCGGATGTCGCTCCAGCTCCCGCAAAGAGTGGAAGGCACGAAGTCAACTCTGGTTCCAGCTCTGTGGAACTGTGCCTAGAGCGTGGGTGCTCCTTAGCCCTCTCGATGCCGCACGTCAGCCAAGGTGAAGAAGAATTCCGTTTGGATTTCTTCTTCTTCTGCTCTTCCCTGAGTGTCCCAGGGACCTTAAGTGGGATGGAGATGATTTAGGGCGCCAGGAGCGGTCCTGCAACCTCTTCGTCTTCAATCAGGACCTTCCCGGAGTCACAGTGTCGACTGCCCAGTTGCGAGGCGCTCCATCACTTGCTCCCACAGGCCTTCTGAGCCATGGCCTGGTAGTTCGAGCACGACTTGGAATCGCGGTTGAGCTCCAGAGACAGACAAGGTAGTGATCGGTCACCGACATCATGCGGTGGCAAGCACCGCATTGCTTGAAACCTGGCTTCCTCGAAGATATCCCTTGCACACTGTGAGAAGCTGGTTTGGTATTTTGTGCTCACTTATTTAGGTGCAGCACCCTGCACCAGTCCAGATGACCTTTATGGTGATTTTAGTCTCTCTAAGTGGTAGCTGTGGAGAGCAGACTTAGTCCAGAAGGAGTGTAAAGGAGCTTGTTGTACCAGTTCATAATCTTATGGTACAGAGTGAATGAAAAAGAACCCCACAGTGTAGTTATGAAAATAGGTATTTTATTACAAACACTCACTAACACAATGTATTATCTCCTAGCCGGGGATACCAATACATAACACACAATATTCAAGAAATAGAGCACGTAAGTAGCAGTAATGCACAGTGGTCTCCAGGGGAGGGGAAACCATATACTAAAACAGTGCAATGCAAACCACAATTAAAGTCAAGAGTGGACCCAGAAGATGTAGATGAGCCAGTGACTTAGGGAACCACCAAGGTGAGCATCTAGGAATCCCACTGAGGTCGTGTGCAGAGTGGGAGCACAACTGCATACTCAATGTAAATGAATAGGTAAGTTACGGCTGAAGATTTGAAGAACAAATACCCTTCCCAGTGGAAAACCCGTGAAAAATGAAAGGCTGGAGAGTCAGCCCACCTGTTGTTGTTTATCGATTTAGATTCTGTATGAATTTCCAGATTCATGCCCTTATATAGGTATATTTCACATTTCCCTTATATAGGCATAGAAATCCTGTCCGTATTTAGGCATAGTCCATGCTACCCAAATACAGGCATGGCTACTTACATCCATTCATCTAGGTCACAATGAGTTCCTGGAAAACCAGACTCTTAAGCCTTTAGGACTTCCCCTTGCTTGGATATTGATTTCTCCAAGAACTCATTTATTATGCATGAACGTCTATTCCTTAGGGGTTCATTCATGACGTTCATATGCCCAACTTTTACGTCAATACTGGCATTCCTAAACATCTTCAAGGTATAAATATACCTTAACTTGTAATGGCAAGGCACGGTGCGGTTCGGCTACCTACTTGCACTACCCGGCTCGCCACAGCAAGTCCCAAAGGAAGTCATCTTCCCAACTGACGCACTGACCAGAAGCTGTCATCCTCCCTGCCGAAAATCCAGCTCCAGTGTTTCTGATTCCCCTTGCGAGGTGTTAGAGAATCAAGTCCTGGGAAAGAGATACCAACCTATCTCATTCTAAGGTATAGAGCTGGTTAGAACCTAGAGAAACCTTTGGCAATTCTTGGCAAAACTAAACTATAGCTAAAAGAGCACCTACTTCTTCCCTCGTACTAGACTTAGGTTAGGTACCCTGGGGTAGGATTATGTTAGAAGCAGCTGTTGAGTATTTTAGCCTAAGTAATTTATGAATGCATTTTTATATATGTCAAAGCAACAGACCATGTTATTACAGTATTATTTTATGTTACTGTTTACGCTGTACGCATTATACTTCGCATTCTGACTTACGATTGTAGCAGTCATATCTTTTGCATGAGAAAGAAGACTGTTCAATAAACCCTTTTTATTGAAATGCCTGTCTCTCTATTTCTTTGCAACTCTGTAGAAACGAAGGATGAACGAATGACTGAGTGAAACGATTATCTATTTTTTCCTCGACTCTGAAGATATTGTTCTGACTCTAAGGGAAACAAAGTTGTCATGTTTATGCGGTTGTCAGAATCTAATCCTTTCTTGTTCATTCGAGAAAGTTTCTAGTGACCTCTGAGTTAGCTGGCACACACAAGTAATTAAGTTTAATGTACTCGATAGAGAAATACTGACCTCAGTCCTATGTCAAAACTATAGTGTACATTATTCCAATGCGCAGAGCCTATTAGGGAAATAGGAACTATACTACATGACGCCCAACCGTTTGGTAAGGCACTAACTTAACGCTAGATACTGAAATTACTCAGTCGTGCTTTTCTCAGAGACCCCTTTACTCATAATACTCCAATAGACGTCTTGAGTGGGTAAGGGATAATATCCGCAATAGCTGAGTAGGACGAAAAATCCTATGTACTAGCTTTTTGGTTTGTTCAACGTTGAAGGATACAGTGTTCAAAAATATTGTGCACCTTATCTTTGTTCCCTTGAAACTTGCTCTGCAACTTTCATTAAAATGACTGACGAGGATAACACCGAAAGCGGTGGAGCTACAGGCGATGATGCCAGACCAGCTTTTAACATAACAGGTTTTACGGAAACCGATGCGAATGCTGTAGCAATTCCTCCAAATTTAAGGAAAGCCATCACTTTAAAACTTATTAAACATGGCCTATCATCAAGAGGTGGTAGAGCAGTTTTTGTGATAGAGGCACATGGAAATCACCAGACAGAGGTATTCTAGTCATGGATAGTCTCCCAGAAGCAAATCCAGTAACACGAATGTTTCACTTCTACATAAAAGAGGATCCACAAGAGGATATTGAACTTCCACTCACATACCAGGAGCATGAGCTCTGCTTTAAAGGCGCCCTAAAACATTTAAATCACATTACCAGGCTCGGTCCAATAGGTAGAGCAGGAGCAACATGGTCGGCTTTAGCCGGCTATGCACCTGACCGTGATATTTAAGCAATGTCGGACGATGAATTACTTAGTAATGTACAAACATTTGTGGAATTATACAATTGAAAACCACAACTGTCTGAAAGTCCTGAAATGGTCTTTACTAAAAAACACTCCTACCTCTTCAAAAAAGAATTAGCAGAATAGCAAACAAACTTCCAAAGAGAAGCGTTCTCATTCTCGAGGTAGGTCTCCTCCAAAGGAGGACTCTGAAAGGAGGTATAGCCTCAGGAATAGGGGTAATTTGAGAAAACCTGACAGGTTTGAAGATACTGATACACTTTCCTCTCATACTTTTCAGATATCATCACAGACATCAGGAAGAAGACGACAGTCAGACAACAAAGAAGAACTGTGAAGTCCAAAGACAATCAACACGTTCAGAAAAGCAAACTAAAACCTCAATTCACCAAAAAGAAGGTAGCAGGTCTAACAATTAGACATGCCGAGGATCTTGAGGACACAACTCAAGAACGGAGAATGGGCTCAGACAATGTTGGACTGCGCAGCAGAAGTAACAATAGCTGGCTAGAACCTGAAGGGACTTCTGGAGACAGTGGACTTGAATGAATACATTGAAGTTGAAACTGCGGACACCAGGGTTAGCTCTCCACATAGGTTATAAGAAATAACACTCCGGATGGAGGGAGACATACCAAGAAAAGTGAAAGCACTCTTTTGGGAGCGACTTTCTAAAGGTTATGATATACTTCTAGCCAGTGCTTAATTTGTAAAATAATAAGTGTAGGTGCTCAAAAGTTTTAAGGAGGCCATACCTACTTTTCAATCATTACCCACTTCCACCAGAGGCTCCACCTACTTCCTTTAGTGGTTACACCTACATCATCAAGCCTCAAAACATCATAGCCACCGCCTCACATCTTGAGTTCCGCAAGAAGCTGAAGACCGGTCTCTTCACATAAGCACTTCGAGGACCTCCCACCTACACACCTATGATAACAACTTAAAAGTTATCTCAAATAAGAGAATGTGTGCAAATCTGAACATGCAGCTTTAGGAAAGGTCAATAGAAGACTTGAGGCAGCTGTGTAAACTAAAGAGAATGTGCTTGTACTGTGCTGTTTAAAAGAAAGGAAGGGATGAAAAAAGGAATACATTAAAGAAGGGATCATCAAATGCAGGGTAGAAGGGGGTACTGGAGTGGGGAAATAAGTAATGGATGAAAGAAGGAAGAAATAAGAAAATAATGTGAAAAGACTAAATTAATGGATAGAAGGAGAAAGGAAATCAATGATGTGTGAGGTGCCGCTCGTAGCCTTGAACTGCTAATCCTGTTGCTGGGCTATTGGTTCACTTGTTTTCCCCGGACTGCTGCATTAACTGGAGCCTGAGGATCAAGGAGCACTTACACACCGGGATATCACCTCCGCTGATGGGGCCAGGACTGCGAGACCCAGGGTGCACAGCGCTTAACCACCATAGCGCACCTGGTGTCTCTTCCCGCCCCCAGCTCCCGTGCGGCTTGATAAGGCTCGCGGCCCCCGCTCCACGGGTGCCGCTCGTAGCCTTGAACTGCTTGTCCTGTTGCTGGGCTATTGGTTCACTTGTTTTCCCCGGACTGCTGCATTAACTGGAGCCTGAGGATCAAGGCGCACTTACACACCGGGATATCACCGCCGCTGACGGGGCCGGGACTGCGAGACACAGCGCTTCACCACCATAGCGCACCTGGTGTCTCTTCCCGCCCCCATCTCCCGTTTATAAACACTACTCTCTCCGCGCACACGGGCCGAGCGCGGGACTCAGCCCGGGGCTAAGCCCAGGCAAAGGGCGGGTTGTTTGAGGCCGTTCGAGGACGACCAGGACCGGGCTACCCCCCTTACAGGCGTCTCCCCGGCATACACTGATTCCAACTTTGATTGACGATGACTATGATGGAAACAAGGAGTAAAAGCACGCTGGTGGCAACCGGCGTTGCTAAAGGTACTCTGGATAATTACTTTGTAAAAGCTGGGTCATTACTGATCGATGAAATTACAATCCTGGAGAGGCGTATTTCCCAAGAAATTGACTGGGTGAGAAGATCCTCTATGGGCCCCTTGGCACAGGCCAAGAGCCCAACCAATAGACTCATTTGTAACGAGCACACTGAGTCTAGTAATGGGGCAACTAGTGTCAGCGAGCACTTAGTGAATTTAGATTTGACCAATCTCTGCTCACACACTAGCGTGAAGGATCAAAGTGATTTTGTTGATCTGAGCCTGCTAAATCTCCCATTGGTCCAACCCCACCCTGCCCTATTCCCCAATCCTGATCACGCTCCCTATACGGTCACTATTAATGACAGAGATACATCATGGGGACAAGGGAAGGAGCAGTCCCCAAAGTGAAAAGCGGGGACATAAAAGAGGCGGGAGGAAGGCAAAAACCTCAAAGTCCAATCCTACTTCGAAGGTCAACAGTTATGGATTGAGCACACTGGGGAATTCGTCTACTGACGAAGTTGAGTTTATACCAACTGAGATTCAGCCTGTAGTGACATCGGAACACAACAGCAACAACTCCCTTGAGACTTCTGGTGAAGACATTGCCCTAGCCGATATAGGATCACTTTTGAGAACCCTATTAAGTCCTTTAGAAGCGCGGTTAATTAAGATGGAAGCAGGCTAGTGAACATAGAGAAATCCACAGTCCAACTAGTCGACAACCTCAAAATAGAGAGTAAAATAGATAACAAGGGTGGTAGAGGGGGGCAGAGATAAAGAATAAGAGGGGCGCTCCAACTAACACCACGGTGGGTATTAGTGCAGTGTCCCTAGCACATCAGGACAAACCAACCACCTCTCAAGTTATGACCACTCAGTCCAGGACTAATACGCCTATCCCCAACAAGCCACAAGCACCCCCTTCCCAAACTATGCCCAAACAGCCTAAGGCTAATACTCCTGTCCTTAGTCAGCCTCCCAAAGTAGTAGCACCTATAGATGAGACACTAGGAAATACTAAAAAACCAAGAGTAGTGAACTTGCCGCCGGAGGCAAGTCCGTATACAGTAATCCTAGCAGGGGTTCCAGAGTTAAAAACCACTCTTATTGAATCTACCCCCTTTCTTAAGAACAAGGTGATGGATTGGTTATCAACGTATAGACCTCTACCGCATGGTATAACAAGTGAAGTCCTTATGGTAAGAAGGGTCCCGTGGGTGGGCAGTTCAAGAAAAACCATCAAAGGAGACTGTGTCCTGATTAGTTTTAGAGACCCCATGACCGTCTCCCATATTTGTGGATGGTTCCATGATGACCAGGGGACCAATATTCAGTCCCTACCCCTTTCTTTTTTCTACCCCCGGCTGATATATGCATATGAGGAGGAGGGATGGGGCAGCCTTCCTGAGAGGGCGGGAGGGAGAGGAGACTTTCACTACCCAAGCCGTCACCAACCAGTGTATTTTACACCTAACACTGAAGAGGAAGGCTGGGAAATTTGTCACAGGAGTGGCGGTGGCTGGGGGGCAGAGAAATAGGTGATTATCGCCGCCCCAGACCTCAACTCCCTATATATTTTCCCTTGTCCAATAGGTATAGTTATTTGGACATGGTAGATTGACAGTCCAGGTGCAACGCCAATGGCATTACTCCTACCCCAGGGAGGGTGTGGAGGTAGATATTATTTCCCCTGGACCCACAATGGATTCAATGGTAGTGTCTGGGCAGCTTGACGCTCCACTACACAGCAAAGAGAAAACTCAAACCACTGTGGATTTGCCCCTTATAAACACGGAACCAGGGGAAGCATTAGGAGATTTGACTCCAGAGGTAAGGCCTCTGGATAATGTAATTGGCATTGTTCCCTCCCTAACAGCGGCCTCCAATCCAAAGCCACCATCCCTGAAGATAATTTAATGGAATGTGGCTGGCTTGGGCAACAAGCTGGATTTACAGGAATGGACTGCCTTTGTCGATTCCGGGGATGTATGCCTGTTTCAAGAAACCTGGGCAAGGGACGAATACTCTCACCGGAGTTTCCTGGCATTCTCCGTTCCCGCGAAATGGGGGGGTAGGGGCCGTCCCTCTGGAGGCCTCTCAACATGGGTGGCAACACATTTGGGCTGCCAGGCGGTACGTCTCCCCTCGGCCTCTGAGGACATATTAGCGGTATTGCTTGAATGGTCAAATTCCTGCAGACTTGCTGTGATAAATGTATATTCAAGGCCGGTAAATATAACACGAGAATCACCTACCATCGAGGAATTATCAGCTTTCCTCAGTGAAATTCCCAAGGGTACCCCATTTCTGGTAGGTGGGGACCTGAACTCACACTTTGAGCTCCTAGCAGGCCTCTTGGATGGTTCCTCCCAGGAAGAGGATGCAAGGTGGTCAGTTCCCTCTACAGTGGCCCCTCCACCCAGAGCTTGGACACCACTTGCCCTACAGATTACCACCCTAACTATCAGACATGGTGTTAGAGCATGCAATGGTCGTATCAAATCTGACATACCTAGCAAACATACTTACAATAGAGTGGGCAGGGAGTCGCGACTGAACTATGTCCTTGTACAACTTTGCTCGTGGTCGCATATCATCGATTTTAGAGTGATAGAAAGAGTAGATAGCAACCACAATGCCCTAGAACTGGACTATGCTTTCCCTGGCAAGGAGGACAGGGATAACGACACGGTGGGGGCAAATCCTGGGCTCCTCCTCGAAAACAACAGAAGGAGAATTAGGTGGGAAAAATTAGTCACCAGTAGAGAGAAGCTCCCCAAGATTTATGCTGGAATTATTCCAATTTTGAAAAAAGTGGGTACTCTAAGTGAGGAAATCTGCAATCAGGAAACCCATAAATTACTCTATCTGGCACATGAAGATCTTATTAGGACCATGGCGGCAGATCTGTTTACCGAGGGTCAAAGCAGTGGCGGCGTGGTACGCCGCAAAACATGGTATAATACTGCATGCCGCAAGGCGAAGGGAGTTCTCCTCTCATGCATTAAGGAGGGCAAAAGCAGATTGGAGATACAGGCCAGAAGACGGGAATATAAGAAATTGATCACCCAGGCAAAGGTTGAATGAGAGCAGGACAAGTGGGTGGAACTTTCTAGTTCTCTAGCCACCAGGGACTACCGCAAGTTTTGGCGAATCGTTAATGCGGGATCCGAGTATTTAGTATCGGCTATTGAACTGAATATTTCACCAGGGGTATGGCAGGAGCACTTTCAGTCCCTCTACACACTGGAAGTCGGGGCCTTATGCAATCCATCCCTAACTATAGTTAGCCATTCTAAGGGCGACCTGTTTACAGAAAAGGAGGTGCGAGCAGCTATTGCGGGACTGTCATCAGGCAAGGCGCCTGGGTTGGATGGCCTCCCAGGTGACCTGTTCAAACAAGAGCCTGATGTGTGGGCTCCCTATCTGCTGACAATATTTAATGCCGTCTTGGTGGGCATGGAGGTCCCCAGTACTTGGCTGGGGGCAGAGGTAGTTTCTATATTCAAGAAGGGCTCGCCTCTGCTCCCAGCCAACTACAGGCCCATCAGCCTTATAGACGTGTCCCAGAAGCTTTTTGGTAGGCTTATATTAGACCGCCTCCAGATCTGGTTAGAGGAAACTGCTATTCTGAGCCCATATCAGGTGGGATTTTGAAGAAGGGGTGTCCACAACCGATCAGATTTTCCGCCTAAACCTCATCTATCGGAGGGCCGCACTAATCGAGAGGGGTAGCTTGTACACGGTCTTCGCGGACTTGCGAGCCGCCTTCGATTTGGTGCCAAGATCCAGATTATGGAGTGTGCTCAATGAGATGGGGGTTCCAGTCGAAATTCTTGCTATTCTGATGAGATTGCACCGGAATAATTTTGCACGTGTCAGGTGTGGCAGAAATGGTAAATTAACTGAAAGATTCCCCGTTGGCAGAGGGGTGAGACAGGGCTGTGTGCTTGCACCGACCCTGTTCTACCTCTTTGTCAACGGGGTAATCGCCCACCTGAACAGGATTGATGATACCAATGCTCCTAAATTGAATGGCAGCAGGGTGCCCGCCATTATTTTTGCGGACGACACCCTGCTGCTGTCTAAAACCCCCATGGGAATTCAGCGGATACTTGACGGTTTTTAAATATTCTGCACGGAGAGGGGCTTAGAGATCAATGCCCTTAAAACAAAATATACGATCCTAAACCCCACCCCTTCGACACGTCCTAATCCCTTGCTTGGTTCATCGCGACTAGAGAGGGTCTCCACATTTGAATATTTAGGAGTAACCTTAAATGAGAACATGACATGGGGACACATCAGATTAAGGCAAATATGAAATTGGTGCAGATAGTGGGTGGCATCTCAAGGATGATGAACAAATCAACATATCGTCCACTTGGCCCTGTCATCCAAATTTATAAATCTCAGGCACGGGGGGCTGTTACCTATGGGGCTGAATTGTGGGGCCACATTTCTGCCCAAAACATGATGATAACGGAAAATAAATTCATCAGACAGGTGGTTGCTCTCCCATCAAGCACGCCGTTACTCCCTCTGAGACTAGATTTGGGAGTTAGACCAATCGTAGAAGAATTGGGTCTTAAACCTTTAACTTTCTGGCGAAGATTATGGAGCAGCCAAGAACTTATTGTCTATAGGACTGAGCTTGAGGAGTTTTTAACCCTACCAAAAGCCATCCACACTCCATGGCTAAACTACATAAAAAGGTCATGCAAGAGTTTGGGCCTCTCAGAACTGTGGACTGACCCAGCAAATGCATCTACCAGGATACCACGCAAAGTTCTGTCAAAAGCTTATTACGATCTAAAGCTTACTATTGCTCTGGACAGCAAGCGTGAGGGTTCCCTGACGAACCTATTTACTCAAAGTAAAGACTTCTATTTTCTAGAACATGTATTGGCTGGTATGACCCCAGTGCTTACTAGGAAGTTATTTCTTCAGTGGAGATACGGCGCATTACCTTTTAGGTCTTTCATCAGTTCTTGGTCTTCGCCACCAACAACGGAGCAATGCCCGGCATGTGCATATCCCCAAGAAAATGACTTACATGTGGTTCTATTCTGCAAAGCCTATCAAAGCATCAGAAAATATTGGCTCGTCCCCCTTCTCAAAAACTTGGGTTTCAGACAGTCCCTCCCTGTGTACAGAATCTTAAAGACTGACTTGTCACCTCCAATTGTTTTTGCACTGGCAAAATATCTCACAGCAATGTGGTTCATTCGCACCCGCATCTTGAAGGCGGATGCGGACTCATAACAATTTTACCTTACTAATGATTTTTAGCTTCTTGTTGATGAATTGTTTTAAATACTGCCAGTCGAACCTTTTAATTAATGTTCTATTTGTACAAAGTATAATGACTGTGATTATTTGTATATCTTTGATGATCTAACTGATCGAAATAAAGATTGAATTGAGATAGATTAATAGAAAAAAGAAAGGAAAGGAGGAAGAAACGCAGAAGGAAGGGTTGGGAATAAGAAAGGAAGAAATTAAAGAAAGGATGCAGGATCAGGAAAAAAAGAAAGTACGAAATAAATGTAGGAAGAAGGATTAAATGCACCAAGTGAGGAAGGATGGGGAATTACTGAGGGTGTAAGGAAGGAAGAAAGGAATGAGGGTGTAAAGAAGCAAGAAACAAGATGGGAAAGAAGGCATGGCTGGAGGTGCTGAGGGAGAGAAAAAAGGAAAAGAAAAAAGATTGGTCGAAGGAAAGAAAGGAGGTGAGGGAAACCGATACGAGTATGAAAGGTACTGTGTCCAGGAGGTACAGAGAATAATGACAGTGCTACATTGAAGAAAGAAAAGATTGAAATACATTTGTGTCCTTACATACCATGTATGTTTGTAAAGCACAGCACATATTCACCAAAGGAAGCCTTGACAATGAATTTAAAATGTTGTGATCCAGCTCAACTGCACAAATTTAATAGACCTCAGGAAGATGAAAGCCTGAGTTGCCACTTCAAGATTTAAATTTATGACCCTGAGAACAAACACTGATTCCTGGAGTGGATATAAAAAAGTGTGCAAGAAGGAAAAACATAAAAGGAGGAGTGAGGAAGGAGGAGAGGTCTGAAGGCAAAGACTCTTTAGTCCTCAAGAGGCAACAGTGGTGGAAGAATGAAAAACTCATATATGACCCTTTCAATGTAGCTCCTAAATGATAAATCGTTTTTTCTAAACATTTAACCCTTTCCATCTCATAATAAGCCAATCACATACAGTGTAGTGGGTCAAGGGTGGCATTTTAACATATGTGGATTTAATGAAGGAGACTGACAATGTTGTCCGGACAATCGTTTCTGCAGCATACTATTGCTCATTTTCCTTTTGGACACTTTAATCAACCAGCATGTATGTTTGGATCAATCAGTTTCAGCTGCTCAGCTGTTGTATTCATTCATAGAGTAATTAAATGTAGTGGAAATGAAATGAAAGGACACACTTGCAGATACAATGCAGCAAGTATGTGAATTTCAAACACACAAATACTTCCCTGCTATTAACTAACCTGCTTCAGCCCACTGCCAACCACATTTTGAATCACAAAGTGCATACACTTGTGATTCTGGATAAGAGTATCCTTTTTAAAAGAGTTCCTTCTTTAGGGTTCTTGTTAGCCAGTCTTTTTAATTTGGTAAAGTCAAAAAAGCAACTTGTATATTAGAAACGGCGTTCTTTTTCAAATATCTGCTATTTCTTTCAGCTATTTCTTCTAACTAATGTGGACTTCTTGTATCTGTCGCAATGAGAACACTAACAAAATATACAGACTCCTCATTTTCAAGGCAAACACACACATTACAAAACCAGCAATCGCCTTCCCAGTGCCGAAAATGATTTGCTCCAGTTACATTGTAGCTGATTTTCTATCACGTATGCCAATTAATCTTACTGACAGTTCTGTTCACGAATGGGAAAATATTCAAGTGGCATTATTTATTTTATTATTTATTTATTTATTAGGTTTCTAAAGCGCGACAGCTACCCAAAAAGGGTTTCCCAGCGCTGAGAGACACTATATTCCTGAGCAGATTGTGCAACTCTGAGAGGGAGCAGGAGCAACTTACTGATTAAAGAGCCATGTTTTGATGGCTCTGCGGAAGTAGTTGTAGCGGGTATTAGTATATGACCAAGGTTTACCTAAAAACGACAAAGTTGTTTGGGAAAAGTCCTGTAAGGAAGACACTGTTCTGATGAAGTTGTTTTCTTTTATTACAAATGGGTGGCCATCTAAATGTTCAGTATCTAACGATTTAAAGCATTTATGGGAAGTTCGAAATGAACTTTCTACATCAAACGGTAACATCATGAGAAATGATAAAGTTATTCCGCCGACCAAGTCTCCTTGGCACAGTATTGCAATTGACATAATGGGACCTATTGGCTCTCAGAATAAATATGTTTTAGCTGTAATAGATCTTTTTGTTTTATGTATCACCCTCTTACCAAAGGTTGGGTGTGTGCTTGTGTAATGAGTAACCAAGGCACTTACCCGCTCTCAACCTCACCTCTTTTGGAAAAATAGGCCCTTTGAGAAGGATTATCAGATAGGTCTTTAGACCTGTGATGTTTTCTTTGTATGTTTATTCACGAGTGACTTATGGTCAATAACTCAATACAGGCAATGCATCCTAACATCATGCAGTCACTAGTACTTTTCGTGGTAATTGTTATTTACTATTTGTGTTATTATTATTGTTGGTATGTTTTGAGGTACTTTCACATACGGTGTCCTGTGAGGCCTGTTCCCATGTCACTGCATGAAAGACAGCCTGCAGCTATGATATCACGTTGTTGACTGAGCGCGCAGACAACTGAGGAGGAAAAATCATGTCACAATGATAGCTTCCCCTCCAGGTATAAAAAAAAGTGTCTCCAGTAAAAATACCTTCCACACTATTTCTCCTTACCTGGAACCAAACTGAAAATGTAGAACATTGTTAAAAAAGACATGCTTGAGATTTCTAATAGAACACCAATCTGGCCATTTAAACATATTGAGTGCTAAACTCAGAGAGTTTCAATGTATCCAGCTTAGAAATATTTACATTCAATACATTCAAATAACAGTAGTTTACATAACTAATAGTTGTTTTAAAAATCTAGGTTGGCTCCAGTGCTCATGGGCAAACATTTTAAACCTGTTTTTAGTGGTAACCAGCATGTGCTTTTAATTACACGACCAAAGTCAATAGTCAATTTACACTGCAAACTAACTTGACCCTACCATCTTCAGATAAAACATGAATGTACATGCTATTTTGTTTTTTTCTAGCATATGCCTTGAATAGGGTGCACATCTGAATTACAAAAAGTCTGCATAGTCCCTTCTTTAATAAGAAATGGACCACCTTAGAAGACGGTGTAGACTCAATGGTGGCTGAGCCCTAGTGCATGAGGGATTGCCTACATGGAAAATGAGAGAATCCCATTTGCTGATGTGTCTGCACCAAGGTATGAACACAGAATTTGAAAAAGTCTGAATAAACCCAGCATTTCCATTGAATTCACTATACAGCATCTTTTTTGCTGTTAAAGAAATTTGGTTCTAACATTTTGATGTCATCCTGGTTGACATTTGCCTTTCTACATTGGCATAACATTAAAATACTGCAGACTTCTGCTTGCCTCAGACCAAATGCTAAAACTCTTGTCTCATGATGATCTTTAATAAAATTAATAGGTTTTAAAACAAGTTGATGATACAAGCGATGAGGAAACCTAACAGAATCAGGGACCATGCCTTTAGTTGGTTTCCAGGCTTCTTTGCACTGGTCAAAATGTCTCTTGATATTACTAAAGCCAAATAGACAGTTTCACAATCTAGTCCACAACCTATAATATTGGGATTTTAACACATGGTCTTTTCACTACTAAAACACCAGCCTTTCAGTCAGCTCTCTTTTAAAAAATGTGTTTATGGCCTCGCCTGGCTTGTTAGCACAGCTATCGCCAAACAATTATGTGAAAAAGGATCACCAGGAGAGGAAGCTTTGGCTCTGCACACATCTTGGGAGCCAAAAGTACTTGTTTTGATTGAACAGAAGTTATGTGCTTCAACAAAAACGTGCTTGCCCTCCACACAGTTGTAATCATTTTCTTTATTTATCCAGCTGCCTGGAATTCAGCTTTCAGGGGCACACACATGACCGTGTATATTAACATGTCTTCAATAACTAAATAATTTATGGTGGTTTACTCTGGCATCAGCACGGATAGTAGGAGGACAGTCAATAACCTACATGGATATTCAGGGTTGGCTTATAACACTACCGTGGATTAGGGGTCTAGAGGGAATGTTTATAGACATGTAGGTGTAAATTCCCTCATTACAATTCTGAAAAACCACTCTATACACCTACAGCCTTTTACATGTGTATACAATGTTAGTAGACACGCCCCAGTTTATCTCTCCACTCTCAAAATGTGTTATAGCACAAGGGAAGGCGTCCCTTAAGGATAAGACCCCTCACTCACCTGAGGGTGACATGCTTCATCATATGGGGCCTCCTTACCAGTGGGGAAAACCTAGTCACCACTGGGAGCTACTACTTCAGGATTTTAAGGAAGGAGCTCAGAGATGTTTTGAAGGGGTAGGATGGTAATCCCATATGTGTGATGATGGGTTGTAGTGAGGAGTTATGCAGCGCTGTGTGAGGGAAGGGTGTGAATTACAACTGTCTAGATAGGATCACCAATTGACTTTATTAATATGTTCTACCTGACAGGATTAAAAATGTAACAGCACAGTGGTATGGATATGAACCACTGTTACTGATAGGTCAACATGTTTCAGCCTGTTGATCAATGTATCAGCGGCTTTCTTCAGGACCAGATAATTTACAATGCTGCTGCAATAATTGTGTAAAGAATGAAAATAAATATGTAATACACCACCAGTATTCCTGCTCAATTCTTTTTCTTGTGTCAGGTCATACTCTGGGTATCTGTGGAAAAGACACAAGGTACAGAGGCGGTTTTTTAGGATAGAAGGAGGGAAGAGAAAGGGACAATAGGGTACATCAAACTTTTTGTAATTTGATCACATGTTGAACTGTGCATTGTGCGTTTGTCACTATGTCACAATTAATTATTCTTATATTAAGGTTTATAAGTATTAAGGACTTACCCACAAAAGTTGGATAGCCCAGCCTCACCTCTACCTGTCAAGCCGCTCAGGAAGGAGGCCCCGCACTGCGGGAAGAGAAAGGCACTGTGGTAAACCTAGCTACACTGTCTTTCACCTAAAATACTGATTTCCCTATTGCAAGGGACATATGCACTATAAGGCTGTGAAAAAGCGACGCCCATAATTGCATTTAAGACAGAGAGTGTTTTACTATTGACATTAGTAACAAGGAAGTAGACTCCTTCAGAGTAGGACCATTGTAAAGCCCATGTTTATCTAGAATGAACAACGCGTGCGCTATAAGCTATTGTTGAATGCCCATACATGCGCACCCATAAAGTACAGCGCATAACAAAAGATTAGACGGCCGGAAATCACAGCACCCGCGCATGTGCGAGCAAATAGTGGTACACACCTGCACATGCGCAGTAGACAAACATCATGCAGGCGTTAGAACAGACGGCTGTGATTCAGAGGACCCTTCTTTCGGCACAGCGGTACCCAATTAGGAAACGGACAATTTAAACATGAGTATACCTGCCGTTCGGTACCTCCCGGGGCAAGCTCATCCCGCGAAGGGGTACCGACGGACAGGTGAGTTATTTTAACCCAAAATGGTCTGTCTCTATGTGTTGTTCATTCTAGATAAACATGGGCTTTACAATGGTCCTACTCTGAAGGAGTCTACTTCCTTGTTACTAATGTCAATAGTAAACCATTCCCAAACCAATTGAGAGTAAGAATTGTCATGTTAAAAACACTCTCTGTCTTAAATGCAATTATAGACTTCGCTTTTTCACAGCCTTGTAGTGCATATGTCCCTTGCAATAGGGAAATTAGTATTTTAGGTGAAAGACAGTGTAGCTAGGTTTACTACAGTGCCTTTCTCTTCCCGTAGTGCGGGGCGTCCTTCCTGATCGGCTTGACAGGTAGAGGTGAGGCTGTGCTATCCAACTTTTGTGGTTAAGTCCTTAATACTTATAAACCTTAATATAAGAATAATGAATTGTGACATAGTGACAAACGCGCAATGCACAGTTCAACATGTGATCAAATTACAAAAAGTTTGATGTACCCTATTGTCACTTTCTCTTCTCTCCTTCTATCCTAAAAAACCGCCTCTGTACCTTGAGTCTTTTCCACAGATACCCAGAGTATGACCTGACACAAGAAAAAGAATTGAGCAGGAATACTGGTGGTGTATTACATATTTATTTTCATTATTTGCACAATTATTGCAGCAGCATTGTAAATTATCCGGTCCTGAAGAAAGCCGCTGATACATTGATTAACAGGCTGAAACATGTTGACCTATCACTAACAGTGGTTCATATCCATACCACTGTGCTGTTACATTTTTAATCCTGTCAGGTAGAACACATTAATAAAGTCAATTGGTGATCCTATCTAGGCAGTTTTAATTCACACCCTTCCTTCACACAGCGCTGCATAACTCCTCACTACAACCCATCATCACACATATGGGATTACCATCCTACCCCTTCAAAACATTTCTGAGCTCCTTCCTTAAAATCCTGAAGTAGTAGCTCCCAGTGGTGACTAGGTTTTCCCCACTTTTAAGGAGGCCCCATATGATGAAGCATGTCACCCTCGGGTGAGTGAGGGGTCTTATCCTTAAGGGACACCTTCCCTTGTGTTATAACACATTTTGAGAGTGGAGAGATAAACTGGGGCGTGTCTACTAACATTGTATACACATGTAAAAGACTGTAGGTGTATAGAGTGGTTTTTCAGTATTCAGGGTTGGCACCCGATCTTTTAGTTCTTACTAAAATTCTTCTACGATTCTTTGCATCCACACAAATACATATCCATTTCCATGATATCAACTTGTAATGCTGCAAATTACAATACAACATTATTTTAAAGTTAAAGCCAGACCTAATGTCAATGCCAGTGCTTGTTCAACCTTGACATTCCAGCAAAGGTTAGCCCGATCTCAAACCATAACAAGTTTCACAAATCATATTTGTTTTGCAGATCATATTTCAAGTTCGGCTTGTGTCTTTCTCGAGTCTAGAACACCCTTCTGTTTCAGTCTAGCTATTGCTCATGGTCAGTTTCAGTTTCATACCAAACTGTTCTTTACCTTCCACATTCCTCTGCTTATCCACCTCCCTGACAAAGCAACACAAGGATTTGCAAAGCTAGCTGGTCCGACTTATGCTGCCAGCCTTTTCAATTTGTCAATGCATTAGCTTTTTTCAATGCATGTTGGTTTTTGTAAAACTTTATTGTTTGGGACCAACAGTTACCCTAACTCCTTTCCGAGGCGAAAAACTGAGAACCAATGCTCTTTTCATACGGTTACAGCAAGTGTGTAAGGCTAAATGAAAAGAGTTAACATAACACCCAGGATAATGTGCTGCATGGCTAAATACTTGTAAGATCCTTAAGGCGGGACAGTTGCATTGCAAATGCTTGTTTAAAGGGGGCCTCAAAACGGGTCTCTATTGGGCTTTGTTTTTTTGCTTTGGCACAGGCGGTCCTTTTTTTTCCAGACTGCTGTGACAGCAGTCACATCGATGTGCGCAGCTCACACTGCTCACTTCTCACAGGTTGAGATGGTATGGCATGAGGTCATGACAGGCAGGCGTTGCAGAGGGAAGGAAATCCTTTAAAGAATCAATTTCACTCTCCTAGTGCGCCTGTCCATGCCTGGACCACGCCCAGCGCCAGAACCCCTGGCCCCCGCAAACACCACAACGACGACAGTGCTACGATGCCAGCACCCTCCACGCACTCAACCCCGGACAAGAACACACCTGCTAACAGGGCATCCCGAAGCGCACCCAAGGACCCTTCACCTGTCTGAACTGCAGCTTCACCAGCACTCAGCTGGCAATACCACCCACCGAAGGACCCAACTACCTCAGATGCATACTCCTCAACACCCGCTCCGCCTGCAAACACTCCGTTGAACTATGGGATCTCCTCGATTTTACCTCCCCAGACATCGCCAGCCTGACGGAGACCTGGCTGAACACCACCTCAGCTCCTGACATCTCCATAGCCATTCCAGAAGGCTACAAGATCACCCGTAGGGACCGCACCAACGGCGTAGGAGGAGGAATCGCCATTGTCCACAGGAACACCATCAGAGTCTTGACCAACACCGAGGATACCCTCAGCACCGCTGAACACATGCACTTCCAGATTCACACCGACCCCAACACCACCCTCAGAGGAACCCTTGTCTACAGACCCCCCGGACCCCGACCACAGTTCAGCGACTCCATCGCCGACTTCATCAGCACACACGCCCTCGCCTCCACGGACTACATCCTCCTCGGGGACCTGAACTTCCACCTCGAGAACAACGACGACAACAACTCCACCACCCTGATCAACAACCTCACCAACCTAGGACTCAGACAGCTCGTGACAACACCAACCCACGCTGTCGACCACACACTGGACCCCATCTTCACAGTAAGCCCCCAAGTCTCCTTCAACCATATCACCAAACCCCACTGGACCGACCACCGCTGCATCCACTTCACCTTCAGGAAGCCCACAAACGTACCCAACAGATACCTAGACACTGCTGGTGCATGGTCACAGAAGACCAGCTAACCACCACACTTGCCCAGTACCCATCCACCGACCCCTGCGACCCCAACACAGCTGCCTGCAACCTCAGAGAATGGATCAACGACTGCGCCAACACCCTCGCCCCACTCAAGACTCCCTCCAACAGCCACACCAACAAGAAAGCCACCTGTTTCACCAAAGAACTCCAGACCTCCAAACGAACATGCCGAAAACTGGAGAAGAACTGGCTCCGCGAACAAACACCTGACAGCTCCACAGCCCACAAGAACGCCACCCGCAGACACCACCAACTCATCAGAACCGCCAAGAGGGCCGCATTTAAAGACCGCCTGGAAAACAATGCACACAACAGCAAAGAGCTCTTCAACATTGTGAACGAACACTCCAACACCAACGACATTCCGCCTTCGCAAGACCTTTGCGACGCACTGGACACCTTCTTCCACCCTTCTTCCACTGAAAGATCACAGACATCCACGACAGCTTCCATGCCATGACCGCCCCAACAACCATTGCCCCCACGACCACCACCTGCACCAACCGCTTGCTCTCATGGACCAGCGTCAACGACAAGGACACCAGCGAGATCATGATCATCATCCACTCTGGATCACCGCTAGACCCATGCCCTCACCACATCTTCAACAAAGCCAGCCCAGCCATTGCACCCCACCTCCAGAAAGTAATCAACATCTCCTTCGAGACAGCAACATTCCCAGAAAGCTGGAAGCACCCCAAGATCAAAGCCTTACTCAAGAAACCCAAGGCGGACCCCAAGGACCTCAAGAACTTCCAACCCATCACCCTGCTCCCGTTCCAGGCGAAGGTCACCGAGAAAATCGTCAACAAACAGCTGACCCGCTTCCTCAAGGAGAACAGCATCCTGGACCCGTCCCAGTCCGGGTTCCGGAGCAACCACAGCACTGAAACCATCTCCTCGCCGCCACCGATGATATCAGGACCCTGCTTCGCAATGGAGAAACAGCGGCCCTCATCCTCCTGGATCTGTCAGCCGCCTTCGACGCGGTCTGCCACCGCACACTATGAAAACACCTACACAACGCCGGGATCCAAGAGAAGGCCCTGGACTGGACCACATCTTCCTCTCCGGCAGAACTCAGAGCGTCAGCCTCCCCCCCCTTCTGCTCCACTGCCACCGAAATATCTGCGGCGTACCCCAGAGATCCTCCCTCAGCTCGACGCTGTTCAACATCTACATGGCACCGCTCTTCCACGTCGCCCGACAGCACAACATCATCTCCTATGCCGACAACACCCAGCTGATCATCTCCCTCACCAAAGACCCTCACACCGCCAAAACCAAGCTCCATGAAGGAATGAAGGCCATAGCCGAATGGATGAGGAATAACTGGCTGAAGTTGAACTTGGACAAACCGGAGGTCCGCATCCTTGGGTCCACCCCCTCAGCCTGGGACGACTCCTGGTGGCCGACAACCTTAGGAACAGCCCCAACACCCACCGACCACGCATGCAACCTGGGGACCATCCTCGACTCCACCCTCTCCATGACTAAACAGGTCAACGTTGTCTCCTCATCCTGCTACAACACCCTCCGAATGCTCCGCCAGATTTTCAAGTGGATCCCCACCGAGACAAGAAGATCAGTCACCCAGGCCCTCATCACCAGTAGGCTGGACTACGGAAACGCCCTCTACGCAGGAACATCGGCCAAGCTCCCAAGACGATTGCAATGCATCTAGAACGCCTCAGCACGTCTGATCCTCGACATCCCCCGCCGCAGCCACATCACACCCCACCTGAGAGATCTGCACTGGCTCCCCGTCAACAAGAGGATAACCTTCAAACTCCTCAGCCATGCACACAAAGCTCTCCACAAGACCGGCCCAGCATACCTCAACAGACGACTCAACTTCTACTCCCCCAGCCACGCCCTCGCCACACTTCCCCGTATCCGAAGAACGACCGCCGGTGGAAAATCCTTCTCCCACCTCGCGGCTAAGACCTGGAACACCCTCCCCACCAACCTACCTCAGACCCAAGACCTAGCGGCTACTCAAGACCTGGCTCCCCCCCCCCCCAGCGCCTCGAGACCCTCACAGGTATATAGTGTGCTTTATAAATGGCATAATTGAGTGATTCATTGATTGCATTTCTCTTCTATTTTTAACATGCAGGAGCAGCAACATCGTCCCCAGGGCTTTAAGAGGGCCGGCTGTTGGCGGTGCTAGTAGTTCTTAAATGCAGATGCTGAGATGGGCCATATTGGGCTCTCCATTTTTGCCTTCAGACTCAGGGTGGAAAAAAATCTCAACTTTGTAGCAGTACTACTGCAAAGCCTTCGATGTAACTTCAAAGAGACTTGTTTTGTTCTTTCACAATCACATTTCAGAGCTGAAGCATTTTCAGTATTATATGCAACAAAGCCATAGTTGCTGCTTATCTCTCTGATGCAACTAACAACCATTGACAAAGCCAATAATCCTGACTTGTTGTAGGTAAAATGTTTCTTGTTGTATCATATATCTGGATGCAATGACAGAAACAGCAAAAGACAAGTTGGACAGCACACTATATGTTAAGCACAGATTTTCAGCTTAGGTGTTTTTAAGCCATGCCCTTAATTACATCGGCCACGCCCCTTTGAGAGACTCCCCAGTTTTTTCATCCCACTTAAAACCCTGCTACAGGTCTGGCTTTAGTACTAGTGGCGCCCAGTGCGAAAATGTTTGTTGGTCCCCCGCCCCAATTACCACCTCCGCCACTGATTCCCTCAGTACAGCCATTTGACAATGCCACTCAAGTCTCTATAACCACTGTCTCTTAGATTCATTTACTTTTATAGCGCCACTCATAGCAGTGTAAGTATGTAGGAAATGTTTCATAAGATAGAGGCCTACAAGGAGTAGGAGTCACATTTCATCCATACTGGCAGGCAGGTTAGAGTCCTTGGACTGGAAAAACACAAATACAGAATTTAAAATGGTACACATTTGTTAGTAGTTTTCTTTAATAATAAGAATTGATTTCTACCCAAGTGAACCCTTTTTGCAAGAATAGGACAACGAAACACTGGGCAGAAAATATATAGCTCTAATATTTTCAATTAACAAATGGATCTCTGAAAAAAAGCGGCAATGCATTGACCTATTTATTTTAGATGCATTTTGTCATCTGAATGGGACGCTTTCTTAGCAGCAGGCATATTAACCCTCTGCACTCTAATGAGTCAAAACTTTCACTAGACAAAGCTTGGCAGCCCACTATATGCTAAGCACAGAT
Organism: Lissotriton vulgaris; assembly: GCF_964263255.1. Lineage (NCBI taxonomy): Eukaryota > Metazoa > Chordata > Amphibia > Caudata > Salamandridae > Lissotriton > Lissotriton vulgaris. Next base: position 2,021,799,171 of record NC_141691.1, on the reverse strand, counting down.
TTTTAGCATAGGCGTTTTTAACCCATGCCTTAATTACATAAGCCATGCCCCTTTGAGACACCCCCCAGTTTTTTCATCCCACTTAAAGGCCTGTATTTTACTGCTGGGGACCAGAACCAATATTGAAACAGGGCAGTGTAATTACCTGGTTCTGAAGTTTCATCCGCTTTCTCTTTCTTGGCAGAACCTGTCGAGAGTAAATAAAAAGTTTAAAAGTAATACTTCATATTACAAACAAAATACAAAATACATCATAATACAAACATTTTCTTAAATGCAACACACATCCTAGCCCTTAGCCACGGCTGTCTGAGCCCCGTACAATAAACTCTCATGGCCTTGGAATCAATGGATTTAAAGCAGGAAACAATGCATTACTTACTTCCCGTAAGACTATTTCCGGTAGATACTCTAACTGCAGATTTGTTACTTTGTGATTCCTCACCTTGTGAATCTCCTTATGCACTATACTGGATCCAGAGACTGATGCAATAGCTACAGGTGGAGCCATTGGCCATTGTTGCAACTGCAACCCACCTCTGGACATGACAACACAAAGCTGCATGAAAGTGCCATCGCAGTATGCTGACTTCGGTAAAACATTATTTCTTTCCATGCCAAAGACATGGAACATAGCAGACAAATGTAATAGTAGCTGGCTGTCTGCTAAGTCTAACGAAGACCCTTATTAAATCCTGAAAATCTGTGTTGCATAAAGGGGAGGCGGGAGGGTGTTGAGGAATCTGCAGGTAGAACAGCCCTAAAGGTAAATGATTTAGCCTGCTCGAAACTTCTAACAGCAGATTTCTCTCTTTGTGAATCAAAGTCAGAGCAATGCCCCTTCCTAAGAGGTAAATCAGAGGAGTGGATTTTACAAGGTTATTGCAGAAATTAGAGGGCACAAAATTCGCTTCCTAAGAAATTATGAATCAATGCAGTAGTGTCTGATAATAGTGTGGGCAGATGCTTACATGGCTGCTTGTCAAATGTGTTATTCTGGAAGGCCGTTAGGGCAGTAGTTACGGTTTATGCGCTAGTGAAATAAGCTGTAATACCCTCAAGAGGATCCTTTTAGCCAGGGTGCAGCATTGCTTTGTTGTGTAGCATTTTAGAATCCAAGCGTAATTTACCGTTTCATGCCCTCATAGAGCTCTAATTCTCAATTGCCCTTATATAGGCATATAAATCATACCCATATTTAGACATTACCCATCCAGTCCAAATACAGGCATGGCTAATTCCACTAGTTCCAAAAAGCCACAGCGATTTCTTGCAAAACTCAGCTCCAGCACTCAGGGACATCCCCTTGCTTGAATATTGATTTGTCCTAGAAATCATGAAGTTTTCAAAGAACTACAATTCCCTTGGGGTTCTTTGATGACGTTATTGTGTCCGACTTTACGTCGGACACAATAACGGACTTCAAGTAAAACGATATTTCTTTCAATGCCAAAGACGTGGAACATAGCAGACAAATGTAATGGTAGCTGGCTGTCTGCTAAGTCTAACGAAGACCCTTATTAAATCCTGAAAATCTGTGTTGCATAAAGGGGAGGCGGGAGGGTGGTGAGGAATCTGCAGGTAGAGTAACCCTGAAGGTAAATGATTTAGCCTGCTGGAAACTTCTAACAGCAGAGTTCTCTCTTTGTGAATCAAAGTCAGAGCAATGCCCCTTCCTAAGAGGTAAATCAGAGGAGTGGATTTTACAAGGTTATTGCAGAAATTAGAGGGCACAAAATTCCCTTCCTAAGAAATTATGAATCAATGCAGTAGTGTCTGATAATAGTGTGGGCAGATGCTTACATGGCTGCTTGTCAAATGTGTTATTCTGGAAGGCCGTTTGGGCAGTAGTTACGGTTTATGCGATGGTGAAATAAGCTATAAGGCCCTCAAGAGGATCCTTTTAGCCAGGGTGCAGCATTGCTTTGTTGTGTAGCATTTTAGAATTCAAGCGATTTCTTGGAAAACTCAGCTCCAGCTTGAATATTGATTTGTCCTAGAAATCATGAAGTTTTCAAAGAACTACAATTCCCTTGGGGTTCTTTGATGATGTTATTGTGTCCGACTTTACGTCAAACTAGACTCCTTCAAGGTATAAATATGCCTACACTTGCCCTAGCGAACACACGGTGGTTCGGAGCAGCTGGACTATCTACTTGCCCGACGCAGCTCGCTACAAGTGCTGAAGGAAGCCAACCCTTCAGCTGACGCACTGACAGAATCAGTGAATCCAGCTCGAGTGTTTCCAAGCTCCCCTCGCGGGGTGTTGGGAAATTGAGTCCCGAGACAGAGATACTAGACCTCCTTCATTCTAAAACCAAGGTACGGAGCTGATTAGACCCTAAGAGAAATCTTGGATATATTCTTGGCAAAGAAAAAATCAACTTATGCTACACCTCACTTACTTCTTCCCTCGAACTAGACTTAGGTTAGGTACATCGGGGTAGGCGTATTTTAGAAGCACCGGTTGAGTACTTTTTAGCTTTGTTATTTATGTATGTATTTATCTATGGTGTAGGAACCATACAATGCTTTTACAGTAATATTTTATAATACTCCTCTTACTGTACGCAGTATACATTGCAACCAGTATTACGATTGTAGCAGTTCACTTTACTTGCATGAGAAAGAAGACTGTTCCATAAAACCCTTTTATTAAAAACGCCCGTCTCTCTATTTCTCTGCACCTCTGATGAATCGAAGCATGCACGATTAACTGAGTAAAATATCTATCTATTGTTTCCACGACTCTGAAGATCAGTTTTATTCTTGGGGAAACAAAGTTGTCATGTTTATGCTGTTGTCAGAAACGAATCCCTTCTTGTTTATTCGAGAAAGTTTCTAGTGACCTCTAAGCTAGCTGGGACTCACAAATAAGTCTAATATATTCAATAGAGACCTAGTCGACATAAGTCCTACGTCAAATCTATAGGATATATTATTCCAATGCGCAGAGTCTATTGGGAATATAGGAACTACACTACAGCTTGAAGCAGAGGATAATTCATCAGAAGAAGGTCTGATTCTGGACTGCATTTCCAATGTTGGCAGCAGCAAACTTAAAAAAACACCTGATTATCTTAACTAGAGTCTGCATTAAAAATACCTGGTTTGAGAATATGCAACTCCTGTTTTGCTAAGCGAGCACTTTAAAAGATTGTACAGATGATTCGTGAGGCTAGGGAAGATGGCAGTCAATGGGTTCCTCTACTAAAAAATTTTCTTTTTATTTCTCAACTTCTTTCTTTTTCCCCTTTCTCTACTTCCTTCACTTCCTTTCCTTTTCCTTATTTTTCTTATTTCTTTCTATCTTTGTGCTCTCTGACCTTTCTTTAAGTCTTTAAGTCTTGATTTATTCTCAGTTTTCCAGCTTTCTCTTCTTTTTTCCTTCTTTGTTCCTATAGCTTTAATTCTCTACTCCTTCCCCTTTACTGTTCTTTATTTTTGCTTTGCCTTTCTCTTTTTCTTTATTTGCTCCCTTTATTTTTCTATTGGTGTTCTTCTTTCAATACTTTGTCTTCTTTCATCCCCTTTCTTCCTCTGATACTCTTGAATATCTTTCTGTCATCTCTGTTTCTCTTTATACTTTCTTTTCTACTTTCTTCTTTCCTATTGCTTGTTTTTTTGCTTCTTCCTTGTCTGTCATTATCTTTTCTTTATTCTTTGCTTATTTTTTTATGTTTTTCCTTCATTCTTATGCCTTTTCTTCTGTTTCTCTGCCTTCCTTTTTTGATATTTTCTGCTGCTTTGTCTTTTTTTTGTTGCTTTTCTTCCTTTCTTGGTTTTGCTTCTTTCTTTTTTTCTTCATTCGTATTTCTTCCTTTTATGTTTTGAAATTTTCCTTCTTTCATCTCACTTTCGTCTACCTTTAATTTTTGCTCTTAGACCTCCCCTGGACTCTTTACACCCTTCAAAGAGGAATAAAAAGGGACCTACCTTTAGAGAGATCCCTCTGTGTCACTAGAACTATTCCCTGGGGAATAGAGTTCGCCAGTGAGGGGTCTTCAGACTCCTCCTGGTCAGGCTCACAATTGGGGTTACTGGGGTGAGACACTCCTGACTCTGCTTCTGGAGCCACATTAGCCATACCCACATTGTCCTCCACTTCTGGCCTGTCAGGAGTTTGGAAGTCATCCTACAGGAGCTTCTCTAAGAGCGGCTTTAAGACAGGGTTGTTACGAGTCTGATGTTTTATGGATGCAGCCAGGGTCCTAAGCTCCTGGAACTTAAGACCACTGGATTTAGAGGGTGGGCCTCACTGGACTCATCGACCAAAGGCATGGTACTAGGAGTAGTGTGGGGGTTGCACCTACCTACCCCAGTGAAAACTAAACTCCCAAAGATTAGAGAAAGGGTTGTGCTAGACCCTCATCTACCAATCAAAAAAGTTAAGTAGAACTTCCTAGATTATAAAATATTACATGTGCCTAGCTAGTGATTGTTTTGCATGCAATTTTCACCTAGATTAAGTCATAAAACAGTGCAGGCTTTAATTCCAACCGCTGCACCCAAATGTAGGAGGCTGGGTTAATATCTGGTGCACACTTATTTAAGGGGTGCACAATGCACTGATTCAGGCAAACCTTATGGTGATTTTAGTGGTCTTTAAATACCTTTGAATGCTCTGTTAGTGGTTGCTGTGGAGAGTAGCCTTCAGGCTTATGTTTAAGGAATGTAAAGCATCTTGTTTTATCAACTTAAATCTGTAGTGTAGGCCAGATGAAAAGAAACCCCACAGTGTTTATAAAAATTGGTCTTATTTATTACACACAATATCACTAACAAACAAGTTACTTATCTTCGGTAACCTATTATCTGGTAGAGACTCTAGCTGCAGATTCCTTACCTTTGAATTTCAGAGGTGTCAGGTTGGATCTGGAAACTTTTGCTGAGCAATACCCCTTGTGCGTGGCATCGGGTGGGTCCATTTGGCTCAACATGCCATTGTAGGTATTGGTAGCATCTGTTTGTCACGGTGCCTATATAGGAACCACCCAAGTGCGCAGACGTGAGTACTTTTAATTTTTTCCATGCCAGAAGTGCAGAGCCACGGAGTAACTCACGTAGTTGTGTGCAAAACTAGGGCCCTGAAAAGAGGAGTAACACTAGCCCTACAATATTAGTCCGCACAGTGGGAAGGCATGGGTGGGGCTGTGAGGAATCTGCAGCTAGATAGAATATTGCATGCGCTGCCCAGGCTTGACCTAAAATGGAGAAATTTAACCACAGAAACAGTCAACATTTTGAATATTCAATGTTGGCAGACATCATCTATTTGGGCAAGGTATCAGCACCCCCACAGCTGCGGTATTTATTCTGGACAACTTGAATAAACAAGGAACAGGCCCTGGGCAGTGTCAGCCACTCGGTGTCAGCTAGTGTCGCTTGAGAAAATCCCGGGAAGAGTTTCACTCTGCAGCAGGTGATATCGTCGTCACTAGCCGGCTGAGTGTTGCTTCTTTTCCAGGGCTCCTGTATTACATTGTCATCTTCCTCTGCAAGACTGGCACCACAAACCACTCCCCAGCTATCCAGCCAGTCCTGTGCCTCCTCCTGGGTGGTAAAATACCATGGTTGTCCATCTGCCACCGCCAGCAGTTTTGCCGGGAACATAGCAGAGTCATTTATTTTAACGTTTCTCAACGATTTCTTGACTTCAAGAAAGGACCGCCGCATTCTCTGAACTTGAAGGGTAAAGTCCGGGAAGAAAGCAGCATTATTACATCGGACTGGAGGTTCACTGCGAGCGGACTACAGAATTACATCTTGTTCCCGGTAGTTAAAGATGCGTGATACTGTGGGGCTCGGTGGGACACCCGGTCTTATTGGAGTGCCAAGATCTCTATGGGCACAACGGAGAAGTATTTTGAGAGGCCACGTAGTTTTAACTGTTTGAGTATAAGGTATTCCACAAACCACAAACAAATTAACCCCCGGTCCCTCTGTTCATTCAGTGCCTCCTATTATGCAGATATTATTTCACCTACAGCGTCCCTCAAAATCTTCCAACTTGGCCTCTAGGACATTAGTAGTAGCACAGCCTTAGGTTCTTTTGAACATGCACCTTTCCTGTGTAACCAAACTCATCATATGGTTCTTACTCAAACAACATCGCCCTTACTGGCTTTTTAATTTCAGCCACTTACAGCGCAGGAGTGGAGTCTACACATTTATAGTGAAAAAACGGTATTCACAACTTCCTTCATACACTTTTAGTCCCTAATGAAGGTGTGAGGCAATTGCCTGACGAATATGAAGAATAAGAAGCCTGAACGTATTCTGTTCAAAACTATGTGTATGGCACAGCGCATTGCGCAGGGAAAGGGACCCATACACTTATTTTTTTTTTTTTTTTTTGTATGTTCTTATATAGCGCTCGACTACCCGGAGGCATCTCGGCGCTTGCCTTGGGAACCCGTCCTGGCTTTTCCCTGTGAGATAGCCCCTAACGGGCATCCCCAAAGGTGAAGACCAGGCATCCCGCAGCGGGGGGCCGTTGTGGAGATTAAGCAAGCTTAATGCCCAGAGTTGCAGAGTGTGAACCCATGATTAGGTCAGGCACCGAAGCGAGAATTATCGAGTCCGTGGACATTTGAGCTCAAGACCCTGCCGCGTCGGGAATTGAACCCTGGTCCCGGGTCTGACCTCTGCTTCAGGGTATGCCTGCTCTAACCGGTGAGCCACACTTCTCCACTTACAAAATATGCTAACCATGTGTCGTCCTAAGCAGCTACTGAGATCCCTAGGAAGTATGCAATTCCAGGTTTCGTGTATTTACAGAGCACGGATGGGCGGCCGCTCTTTTAGATTCCTAGCGAGTAAACAATGGAACGCACTTCCTATTGAGCTCCGTATGGAACCGTCCGAGGTGAGGTTCTGTCAGAAATTGAAGACTCACCTATTTCCCAAGTAGTTAGGTCCAATATCCAGTTGGCTCCTTCCTCTGTTCCTACCCGGACAGTTGTTGAAGCTCTTTTATGGTCTGTATCTGCAGCGCAGGGACACACTGATTTAAGTGTAACCAGGCGCTTTACAAACTTTATTGTTATTATTATTATTATTAATATTATTATTATTATTATTATTATTATTATAACAAACCGATGCACTCAATAATATTTTGAATTGTACTGGAAAATTGCTTTGGTATTTTATTTATGCATTCTTTTTACTGGTTTTGTGGATTTGTAATATTACAAACATGAGGTTAAAGTGTTTCAATAAAATAAATTTTAAAAAAATAAAGCAACAGGTCACAATCAGACCAAACAGCGGTCCTGAGAAGTTATATGAGTGGAAGGGAGAGGAAACATGTCACAAGCAGAAGCAACACCATGAGGCAGGCAACAGAAAGCAGCAGGCCTTGAGGAGAATGGGATACAATTTCGGTGTAAATACAGAACTGGAAAACCTTCCGGACCAGGGGAAGGGATTGGACAATACAAATGTGCTGTCAACTTGCTACCAAGAATTACTCTTGCCTCCGAGCCAACACACTCCCTGTATGACTGACAAACCTTTATATGGCAGCTCCCTATAATCACAAGCAATCTTTACTCTCCTCAATATAGCAGTGCAGAGGTCACTATCTATCTATAACAACAGCAACATTATGATCCAAGAATCAGACACCAACATGAATATCTTCAACATACACTTTCACACTCTTGAAGACCAAGACTTCTAGCCAAAACACATATCTCAATCTCCAACATACCAGCAACCCTTCAGGTACTCTCTCAAACTCTACCTCTTGACAATCCACTCACACTGCTACACTTCCCAAGAGATTACCCTCTCACGATACGAACCAATAGTACTCCTCTAATGAACACACCAACAAGGGTTGCGCCCAATGCCGAGGTGAGGCAGCATAACTTTCTCAAATGCACAAGGATTGCATTATCCATCTGTAGCCTGGACCTTTATGCCCCCTAAAAAACTTCATGTTTAAATATACCAACACCCATACCCACAACCATTTTCTGGATTACTCTCTAGGGTACTCCTCAAGTCACAACTCACCACATGATAAAACCACATTGTCTCACCCTAGCCAGAGAAGGAACTGTACAACCTTAACCAACCAATTTCCACAGACAGACCACTAGTTCATACGAAAACCCTGCTGAGATAGAAGAAACGATCTGATTGCATGACTTAGACCTATTCCTCACAGAAACATGGATTCCTGGCTCCGCTGTCCCTGTAATCGACCTATTAGTTCCTGCTGACTTTGAGAGTATTCTGAGAAAATTATAGGGTTGCTCTGGAGGAGCCCTAGCAATTATTCACAGGAATTTGCTAAACCTAAACTGCCTCAGAACAGGGACCTACTTTACATTTAAATACCAGGGATTGACCCGCAATCACCTCTCTCAATGACCACCAATTAGCACCAAGTTACACATCATATCATGCTCTACAAGATAACCAGATCTTCACAGATCTAAATATGGATCTCATCACTGATCAATCCATCCCATCCTTTACACATCTTTTTGGGTGGCTTCCACTTCTACTGTGGTGAACAGGCAGACAACAAGGTAATTCCTTCCTAAAAATCATGAAATTTAAACAACTCTGCACAGGCCCAATCCATTTGAAATGCTTCACCCTTGAACTTCTCATTGCTAATGAAGATACTACCTGGAAACCCTGCCTCCGGTGGACTGTTCTGGACATTTCAGAATTTTCTACCAACACTCCGAAGGAGTTCCTCACAAAGGTCAAGTCGCCAAACAGAAAGTGTGGTCCAGGGACACAAGACAAATTGATGCTAGAGAGCTGTCTTCCATAATCAGGTCTATCCAGGCCAAGGGTGTGGAATTCCTATCGCCTGACGCCCAAGCAGGCTTTGAAAATTCACAAGAATGTTACCAGACCTGCAGGTATAGTGACTTAGATAATCTACTCGACCTAACTGTAATGCTCTTAACCTATAAACTGGTTTCAAAATATGTGATCCTAGGCAATTATTTTAATTCATTGAGCCGCCATTTACTTCATTGTCTCATATGATAGCACCTTCAAATACGTGAGTTCAGCATGTCTGCTGTATCAAAAACTATTTTGTTTGATTTAATAGACTAAGATTTGGCTCCATATATAATGCAAATCTAGCCACATATCAGATACACATGACCACTGACTTGCCTCTAAGTTCATTAATAGCATTGCCATCATGGTGGGGCATGAGTGTTTCTCAAATCATGTTAAAAAACTATCACTTTTAATAAAGACATAGCTAAAGCGTGAAGTGGTAGCACACTGTCATTTGCAATCAACACATTTTTTATTGAGATAGCAACATTTCCCACTGACATGCTATTTTGCTGATAAAACTATAGAAACATTGTTCGGAAATCATGGGCCCGATTCACAGAACTCATTTACGAAAAAATCCTAAACTTACTACTTTTGGTTTTCACAAAAGGCATTTAGTAGTCTTAAGCTAGGATTTTGTCCTAAATTTGGATTTTATCTTGAGTTAAACTTAAGACAAAATCCTAACTTAAGATGAAATCCTAATTTAAAACGAAATCCTAATTTAAGACAAAATCCTAGTTTAGGACAAAATACTGACTCAGGACAAAATCCTAACTTATGACAAGATCCTAATTTAAGACAAAATCCTAACTTAAGACAAAATCCTAATTTAAGACTACTAAATGCCTTGTGTGAATACCAAAACTAGTAAGTTTAGGATTTTGTTGTAAGTTAGTTCTGTGAATCGTGCCCCATTTTTCATTTTTTTTAAAACAAATTTTATTGGTTTTTATTCACACAGCATATAGCCGTAATTATATAACCCGCATTGTCTAAAACCCCTCAAATAAAACCCCCCAGAGAACAGATACAGCGAGAGGATCAGGAACAAACTAGTGCGAGTCTCTGAGTCCTGGTGAAATGCCTCTCGCTGCATCCCCTACTCTGAACCCATCCGCCCACTCTCCTCCCCGGATCCCCATCATTGATATCCACATCCAGTTTCAGTTATAGTAATTTGTAGGAACAGGAGCTGGTGATGATTGTACAATGTAGTGTGCCTGTCATGTCCCAGGAATGGTCACCTCTAGTGCTGTTGCTTTGCTATGCCATCATTGGTGCCAAAGTCGCGCAGTGACTGTACTAAAGCGTCCCACGCCTGAGCTGCTTCTAACGCCTTATCCTTACCCTGCGCATTTTGAAGTCTCAGCATACGTGAATCATCCCCCATGTTTCTGCAAATATTTGTATATTGCATATCACCAAGTAAAGTGCTCTGAATTATTTTTCTTCTATTTAAAACGTTGCTTGCATCACACTTCCGAACTACAAAAAAGAATGTGCTTAAGTAATTCCCGATATATCTAGAAATTTTTGTACTATGTATTTGCAAGCTATATAAATGTTGTGTGTTAGAAACAAAACTGACATCCTACAGCCTTTTGTTTCACCATGATTGTCAGACAGCTCACTTGACAAAATCCTCTAACTGTAGAAAGAGAATTAAACACCATTTTCGAAAATAAGATAAGAATTCATTAGTAAAAAGACAAACTGACATTTGGCCTCAGCCCTTGAACTGACAGAAAATGTGTCATGATAAAAACAAGATTTAAAGGTATCGTAATTGCTCATTCATCTTCTGAATGAACACCTGTTACTTTCCAGCTCAAGTTCACTCCCTAGAATGGACTAGTAAGTCCTAAAAAATAATTTGACCTGATAAAATCTGACTCACCATGCAAGTGAGAGAGTCGATTTTTCGAGGCCTGGCAGGACATATTGTTTATGATCAAGACCAACAAGCATTCATGTTTATTTTGTCCTTGGAACAAATGGGCACAAACCCCTACAGCACTAACCCTTTGGCTGTCAATCCACAATACCACATTATAGATCTGTGAAAAAAACATTGCCTGCAGTTTAGGTTAAGATAGTAGCCATATGTTCATGCTTTTCAAACTTCTATTTATGGTCCCATAATGCAAAGACTTTATTATTCGAGTGAAAGCTCTAAGGAAATATTACAAGCTCGGCTACCACTACTGACAGTGGTTCCAGTATAAAAATGTGCGCATGTATTAACAAGGTTTAACATTGGGAAGCTGCCTACAATGCTCCCAGATTGTTCTGCAATTAGATGCAAATACTGTGTAAAGCCAGTTGTGTAAATATGAAAAATTTGAAAGTAAACAGGCATTGGCAAAGTCATCAGTCTAATGTTGGTTGTCAGCATTTTGGTTTGGGAAGGTGTGCTTTGTTTTGACATGGCTTTCGTAAAATAATATTTTTTGTTAGCTTCTAGACCCTCACCAATATAAGAAAAACATTGTCTAAAACCTTAAATATTTTGGGTGTCAAAAATCACAGGGTGCTATAGTTCTCGGCACTTAAGTAAACGTCTCTGTGCCAGTGTCCCTTCTGAAAGAGTAAAATGCAGTCACACAGAGTGCAGCTAACCATAGACAACGTTATATATATTTTTAACTGATAAAAAAAGTGTCATGGGTAGGCGAAGATAGGCACATGGGGCACAACATACACTGCGTTGTGTGAGTGATTTGGCACGAACTACATCTCCCAGAATCCTCAGAAGAGACTGGTCATGACACCTGACTGAGGATATTTAAGCCCCACCCTGGAAGTGCTCGGGGCTTGTCACTCGAGTAATCTGATTTCTGAGTAGAAACTAAGCAATACTGAGGTGCTTGGCTAGCTGCTAATCTTTGAGTTTGTGAAATCTTTGTGGCAGCCGCCTGTCGAAGACTGCCTTTACATTTCCTTTGGCAGCGCAATAATTTCTCAGCCTTTGGTGATCGGGCGAGTCGCGCTTAATGAGTCATCATAGAAATGGCGAGAGAGACTCCCTACGTTCAGAGCGTCTCGCGCTCAGTTACAGATTTCGGCTGGAACACCGGGAGCGGTGTTTGTTTGAAAGCGTGATACGCTTCTATGCCTCCAGTAATGTGCTGAGCTACGAGTGATCGCTATGAGCGAGGAAAGATAACGCGCTCCGTTTTCAAACCTACTTGTGTTTCCTGGAGCTGCTTTTGAGACATCTTGGGGTAAATAAACAACGTTGGTACGCGCTGAGGAAGCGCTTCATTTCTTTGTTTTCTTTAGTACCTGATTATTGTTCAGAGGAGTGGGGCGGCACTGGACGTATTTGTGTATTTCTGGCCTCCAGAGGAACAGTGCAACAGCGCCAAGAAGCGCTTCATTTTTGGTTCTTTTTGCAAAGTTTATTTACTCGCTCTGGAGAGTAAGACAGGCTGGGAGATTAACAGAGTGAATAAACCTGTTATACAGGGAACATTAAGCAGCCAGAAAGGATTGCACAGTCACCAGCCTGAGAGGATTACCTACGATCAGAAAAGTACCTTATCCTGTAATGAATAAGGACTGTTTGTTTTCAATATTTTCTTTATTTTTCTCTTTTGTGCCTTTTTACATTGGGAGAAGCACGTTGTAATTTAAGTGAGTACATAACACATAAAGGTATATGGTGGTCCTATGAATGAATGAGGGGGGGTAATCTCATGTGTGTATTGTGTCTACACTTACAGGGCAGACAGGGGTGGATGCAGGAGAGTGAGGTCTACACCTTCCGAGGACATCCCTATTCTGAGCCTAACAGCGGCTACGTTATTGTTTCTTTTGTCCCTTTTTTCCCTTCCCCCTGGGGTGGTGTTATCCGTGCAGTGTGTATATATATATATATATACTTTCCACTCCTGTGTTTACACAATCGTAAACAGGCGCTGACACAGTGGGTTCTCATTCAGGAACAAGTTTTATTTATTTCAAGTGCAAAGTTTGACGCGTTTCGACAAATGGAACCGTCTTGCTCACAACAAAGAATTCAGGTGAGTGAGTGCTTTTTAAAGATGCAAAGTGCTCATTGGTCTGCGCGGAGGCATCATTGTTGTCATAGCAACCATTTCACCATGGCCACAGAAAAGTTACAACTTAAATGCAATGCTTGAAAACGCGCTGTACATAGCATTCACATTAAGCGCAATAAAAATAATAAAGTAAAGTAAACATATTCGACAACAATTCATTTCATTGTATCAATGTTTTTAACTTTTATCTACTGAGGTTCAGCGCTTGTGAAACTCGTGAAGCTGCCACCTTCATCTTTCAAGATGACTCAGCTCGATATGTGGTTGGTCATTGCTTGTGAATTTTTTCATGTGTGTATAAACTTATACTCATATTATTTTTGTACATAGGTACCAGTCGTAACTTTAGGCTAAGTAATTATCAAAGCGATACATCTCACATATGTCATATGTTAAGGAGGGAAAATGGCTTAAGGGTCTAGTGCCCCATATTTCAGCCCAAATAATATCTAATGACACAAAACTCCTCCATAACTCGGATTGTTCTTGAATATAGCCTATGTGGGCAAATATGAGTGAGAATCTGACATATAGTGTTTCAAACTATTAATGTTATTTTACCTAATGTAAGATACTTTTGTTGAATTTTCTTACATGAAAGCAATGTTCACACCAGCCATACTTTATGCTGCCACCACTAAAATCTCTTTTGACCTTGTGTTTATTCTACTGTGTTATTTACAGCCTTTGCTCAAAAGTAATAGTGAGGTTAATTTTAACCTTCTCTTACGGAGGGGTGGGTTCGAGTTCGCATAGAAAGCTACTTTCATTGTTCTTATTATGTGGGCTATAAATGTACACTAAGGGCCTCATCTGCGATGATGAAGTACTTAATGTTCTCCGCTATTCCCCCATGTATGGTATTGATGTGCCTTGCCACTGGGTATGAGGGGTCGTTGTTAGTGATAGCTCTTAAGTGCTGTAACACCCTCACGTGGGCAGGATGGATAGTGCTGCCCACATATTTTTTATTACAGCTACATTGCAGGACGTAAACTGCAAAGTCCGTCTTGCATGTATAATTTGCACATATCGCTAGTGTTTTTTTTCTATGTGGCACATCAACTTTGGTAACATTCATTCCATACTGGCACGCTTTGCACTTAGTGCATTTATAAAACCCATTTTTTGTTTTTAACCATGGTGGTTCTTTCTTCTTCAAGACAGGGACATTCACTACCAATTCTTCCTTCATACTTTTAGTTTTACGAAAAGTAAGCTGAGGGATTTTGTTACAGCTATTCCCTATCACAGGATCATTCCTGACTATGGGCCAATGCCTATAAATGATGTTTCTAAGTTGTTTCTGATAGGCATTGTAACCTGTGATTAGGCGTGGGGTCCCTGTGTCTTGTTTTGACCTTGGTGTTCCTGGTTTGTGAGAGAAAAGTAAATCTTTTCTATCCTTCACCTCGCATTTTTGTTACGCTGTCTTTAGTGTATGTTCAGGATAGCCTCTGAGGCGCAATCTGCCAAACAAACTAGCCTTGGAATTTTTGTAGCTTGTGTCCGTACTGCAGTTTCGTCGCATTCTCAGACATTCTGCATAGGGGATGCTATCTATTAAGTTTGGGGGATGATAGCTGGAGGCGTGAAGGATGGTGTTTCCAGAGGTGGGCTTACGGTAGGTACTGGACTGAATTTTGCCATCTGCCACAAACAACTCCAAATCTAGGAAATGTATCCTACTCTTGCTGGTTTCACATGTGAACTTAAGATTCAGGCTGTTTTGATTTAGTTGCTCTGCAAATTCCCTTGCACTTTCCTCACTTCCTCTCCAAATAGTAAAAATGTCATCAATATAGCGACTATAATGCGCCATATTTTCTGACATTTCTGCACTGTGTGTCTTCATGAGTACTTGCTCCTCCCACCAGCCCATATGCAAATTAGCATAGCTGGGGGCGAAGCAAGTACCCATGGCAGTCCCCTGTGTTTGTTTGTAGAGTAGTTTGTTAAAGGCAAAGGTGTTATTCTCCAAACACCACTCAGTCATTTGGAGCAGCATCTGAGTGTGTTGATACAAATCAATGCTTCTACCGCCCAAATAATGCTTAATTGCATTCAAACCATCTCTGTGCCTTTTGCTCGTATAGAGGCTTTGTACATCCAAAGTCATGAACACAAAATTTGTTTCCCATTTTATGTCAAAGATTTTTCTAAGAAAGTCCCTACTGTCTTTTGTGTAGGAAGGTAGTGTTTTTACATGAGGTTGTTGGAAAAAGTCTACGAATCGGCTAGTGTTTTCGAACAATCCTCCTATGGCGGAAATTATAGGTCTTCCAGGAGGGCAGGTTGCATTTTTATGCACCTTAGGAATGAGGTACAAATTTGGAGTTACTGGGTAGTTGTTTTTTAAAAAGTCAAATTCGTTTTTCGAGATTGTTCCAGCACTTTTCCAGTCATATAAACTCCTATGGTACCTCTCTTGAATGTTAGAAATGTTAGTCGCACTGATCCTCTGGTAACATTCTTTATCAGATAGCTGAAGTTGTGCCTCAGAATTGTACATTTCAAGAGGCCAGAGGACCACATTCCCTCCTTTATCGGACCAATGTACCACTACATCGCTTCTTTCCCTGATTTTGGACATGACATTGTCATACGCTAATCTCTCATTAGCATGTGTTTTAAAGAAGTCATTACTGCTAGTCCAAGACAAAGATTTTAGGTCATGTATGACTTTGTCTGAGAAGATATCGATGCAGTCTTTAGGCATGTTAGGGCAGAATGTGGATCTTGGTTTAAACTGCGTTTTAGTTGTACCCGCAATGTAAACCCCTGCATAATCTGCCGCATCTTGGGTGTCCATAATGCCATTATTTTTGTTAGTATCCAGATCCGCCATTTCCTTGATAAATGTAATTTCGTCAATTCGCCAATTCGTGTCACCGGTCGGTTCTTTGTCACTGTTATTTGTCTCTTTATAATTGAAAAAATGTTTTTTCAATTTTAATTTTCGTATGAACTGGTGTAAGTCTATTCTTGTTTGTGTATAATTAAAATTTGTGCGCTTACAAAAGGACAATCCCAATGATAAAGTCTCTTCTTCTGTACTTGTTAAGGCCATATCTGATAGATTTATGTCTGTGTTTTTGTCTTTTTCTTCCGTAGGTGTGGGCATTATCGTTTGTAATTCCTTCTGTAGTTTTGTTTTTTTGTTTCTTTTTGTTGTCGTGCATTTCCCCCATCCATTGTTTTTTCGCTTTCTGCTTTTTGAGACGTTGTTTTGTTTTTGCTGTAATTTTGTTAGGGCCGCCGTGGCCTCAGGGTTCGCAGTCTCTCCTCCCGTAAAAAAAGAAATTCATCTGCGGGGGTTGGTACTGTCTGCACTTGGGCTGTGGCTGTTGAAGTGCTGGGGTCTGATTCTGCTCCCGAGCTTATTTCGGACTCCTCTGGTGTAACATCTTCATGCGCATTTGTAGTAGGCAACTTCCTTTGTCTTATGCCATCATACTTCCTCGCAGATGTATATATGCGTCCCTTCATATAGTCTGCACGGTCGTGCTGGAATTTTTGCGCTTTTCTTTCTTTTATTTTTTGTTCATATTTTGCCACACGGGTTTTAATCTCTATCATTTGTTTGGCTATGAAGTCCTGTTCTTCATGTTTCCGAAGTTCCTCTGCAATAGTATCTAATTGTGCCAAAAGTTTGTCTCTATCTGTTGCGGCATATATATATATATATATATATATATACTCATGGGTATCTCCATATATTCAGTATACTTTATTTGAATGATTATTAAAAATCAATACAAAAGATAACAATTAGTATGAATAAAAACAATCATATAAAAGGATGTTTACAATTTAGTAAGACAATGTATATTTTGGAAGCATATACTACATGAAAGCTTCCCCCAGGTGAATAGTCACTTTATACCATGCTTGTCTTATCCATTAATGCTGTTCGCGCATGGTAAATTAATTTGGCAAAGTTGGCCATGTGCTTCACCGTGTCCAACAAGTATAACTGGAAAACTGCCTCTTTTACTGTCCGTACACCTAGTTGAAGAAGAATGGGCCTTAGATGGATTCTACGGACTGACAGCAGGGCAGGACAGCATAAAAGAATGTGAGATAGAGTTTCACGTTTGTAATGACAGAGGCGACATTCCGTGATCACTGGGCCAACTTTGACAGAGGGATACAGCTGTTTTAAGGGGAGCACATGCAGTCTTGCAGCCAGAATCCTTTGTAGGGCTTGCCTACCCAACAACTGTACAAGACGTGGTTTGTGGCTATTTAAAATGTGAGGAGAGCTTTGAGACTCATGTAAGCCTCTGACCGTCAATGCTTCAATGTCCAGTTTTCGTGAGCAAGTTCTTACTCGCTTTTTCGTAACTGATTTGATGGTTGTATATTTTATTATGTTAGGGTCCCAGTTTTCTATTGCTAAATTCAGGTGCTCCTTGGCTCCATATAGGGGAAGGGATTAACCAGCTTCACCATCGTTCCTTCTGTATCCCGCTGTAAGGTTAGTGTGTAACCTTCCTCTGTATGACAGAGTGACAAGCCCCCGGTTACTCACGGCCTGAATGATGGACACCAATACTGTTTCTCACATCAGTATTAGAAACCTTGACCGCCCCAACGATGGAGGTAGATGACTTTAGGGGAGACAACCAAGAGCTCCGGAACAAAATGAGCACCATGAGACGTGAGCCTGCAGGGTTGTCTCGCCCTAGTCCTACGGGTTCGCGGGGGGCTCAGTACATTATAAATTGGACGCTACCTCCACCAGCATCTCATGATGACGGTGCAGGGCAAACGACGCATACCGTGGGTGGGGCTGCGGGTCCTTCCAGCATACAGGTCATACAGCCTACACAATTACCGTTGGTGCCTCCCAAACGATTCTTTGGGGATCTAAAGAAATGTGGTATATTTCTAGGACAGTGCAAGTTACATTTCATGTGTAAACCAGCTGTGTTTCCCACTGATCAGGCTAAAACAGCTTTTGTAATGTCGTACCTAGGTGGTAATGCCGCTAGCTGGCCTTTTTCCCTTATAGAAAGAGACGACCCTGCCTTGCGTAATTTCGACACCTTCTGTGAAGAAATGCGCAAAGTATTCGATAGGAAGGCTCATTTACTCTCCTTAAACAGGGAATTAATTACACTTAAACAAGATACACAGGACTTACTGTCCTACATCACCACTTTCAACAGACTCATTGCTGAAACTGATTGGCCTATGAAAAAAAGGTCATCGCTGTGTTACCAAGGGTTGAGAAGTGAGTTAAAAGATGTATTGGCTCGGGTGGTACACATGCCAACCTCTTGCAATGAATTTATAGACCTCACCGTGCAACTAGACCATAGACTACAAGAAAGGAGAGGAGACAAACATCGTACCGAAACCAGATATATGACCCCACGCCCAAGAGCCATAGCAGACGGATGTTCTGCAGCTTCAGATGGGACAGAACCCATGCAGATTAGCGGTATCCGAGGACCTCTAAGTGTGGAGGAAAGAGAGCAAAGGAGAATACAAAGGCTATGTTTGTATTGTGGGAAACCAGGGCACTTCATCAAGGATTGCAAGGCAAAAATCAGAACATCCTACAAAGAGTTCAAAGGAAGTCAGAAAGCGCCAGTGGTGGGTTATTTGCAAGAGAAGTCAGAAAACTAGAATGCCCAAACAAGTCCCAGATCCCTTGTTTGAGGCCACAAGAGGAAAAGGTCTGTCCAGCAGTAATTAACACAGTACAGAATGCAGTGGCACACATAAAGGGTTGCGTTATCTTTGAGATACCTGGGGCCGGACTTGTGCGAGTACATGCCTTATTAGACTCAGGGGCTACTGGCAGCTTTATTGACCAAAGTTATGCACAAGAAATCGGAACGCCCTGTGTAAAGAAGAAGGTCCCAGAACTGGTGAAAGCAGTAGACAACACAGAGTTGACGTCAGGTCCTGTACGATACCATACCCAGCAGATCAAATGCAGGTGGGCTTGAATCATTATGAGTACATCCAATTCGACTTGATAGACGCCCCCCATTTTACCCTCATATTGGGCATGCCATGGCTTACTAGCCAGCAGTTGTCTTACACAAAGTGTGGGATGTGTCACCGCCCTACCCAAGGAATATCAGAAATACCGTTTTCAGTGAACAAGAAGCAACCAAACTGCCTCCACATAGAGCGTATGATTGCGTGATTGATCTGGAACCAGGTGCCAGCATTCCATGTAGCCGCATCTATGCCCTCACCGAAGTCGAAACCCTTTATTTACAGCAATACCTGGAGAAACTATTGGCAACTGGCTTCATTCGGCAATCATTTTCACCAGCATCCTTGCCTCTTTTTGTTTATTCCAAAACGTGAAGGAGGTCTGAGGGTGTGTATTGACTATAGGGCGATCAATCGCGTAACCAAGAAGAATAGATACCCTCTGCCCACAATACCCGTGCTATTGGACCAACTGAAGAGGGCTACAGTCTTTACCAAGCTAGACCTCCGTGGAGCATATCATCTGGTGAGAGTGCGTAAGGGAGATGAATGGAAGACGGCATTTCGGACCAAATTCAGACTATACAAATATCAGGTCATGCACTTCGGGCTATGCAATGCCCATGCCGCATTCCAATATTTCATGGATGAGGTATTGAGAGGAATATTGGACGTTTCATGTATCGTCTATATCAATGAGATACTAGTATACTCAACTTCCATGGAAGACACATCCCTCATGTGTCTGCAGTTCTGGAATGGCTACAGCAGTATTCGCTTTATGCGAAACTAGAGAAGTGCTTCTTTCACACCACTGAAGTAGAATTCCTGAGTTACGTCATGGGCCCCAATGGACTCTGTATGGATAGAAAGAAAACGCAAGCCATCATGGAATGGAAATCCCCTTCCTGCGTTAAGGCCCTACAGTGTTTCCTGGGGTTTGCAAACTTTTATAGAAGATTTATAAAAGACTTCTCACGTATTATTCAGCCCTTGACGCTCCTTCTCCGGAAGCGAGCTACATTCAAGTGGACGGCGGCAGCAGACGAAGCCTGCCAGACGTTTAAACATCGTTTTACCAGTGCTCCAATACTGAGACATCCTGGTGCATCCCAGCCGTTCATACTCGAGACAGATGCCTCTTATTATGCTTTAGGGGGAATCTTTTCCCAACGGCACCCCAACACTGGCCAACTGCATCCTGTCACCTTCTTCTCAAAGAAGCTGTTCAGTTCTGAAGTAAACTACAGTATCACAGATGAAGAGCTGTTGGTCATTAAACGCGCATGTGAGGAATGGAGACACCATCTATTGGGGGCCAGACACACAGTAGAAATCTATACAGATCATCGGAATCTGCTGGTTTTGAAGAGTGCCAGGGCTCTAACCTCGACAACTACGGTGTAATTGTTCTTCGCAAACTTTGACTTCATGATCAAGTACAAACCAGGGCCACAAAATGGAAAGGCAGATGCACTGTAAAGCTCCTCTGGGAGGAATTCAGTGCTCCCTGTACCAGTCTTTCAGACCTGGACAGCAAGCTAGGTCTGCTGCCGACGGAGCCATGTTTCTGCCTTTCTGCTGCTGAGGTAAGCTCGAGCAGGGGAAGGCATTACAATAGATTTCCTGTGACAGGGAGTTGTGACCACCTCTCAGACAGGGGGTAGTGTATTGGGGCAGGGTCGGGGCACTTGCCAGTGCGACTGAGACTGCTTGAAGGGCACATTTGGTGCAATCCTTGCATACTCCCGCTCAAACTAGTTAAGGGAGCCAAACACTCAGGCGTGAAACTGGACATAGGACATGGAAGTATCCTCTCCATTGTCCAGCCACTTCTCTGGGAGGGACCCCTGAGTCGCCCCACCCCCTTCCCAAGGGTACTTAAGGACTTAACTGTGGGTGGGTCCCTATATTTATCTTGGGATAAGATTCAGATCATTCACCACTTCAACTTTGACCATCTGGACACTCTGGACTTTGTTGGACTTCTCTTTGAGAGAGGAGACTGCACCGGGGAAAATTACTGCTGCTCCTGGTCTCGTCGTCCTGTTTGTCTTCCGCAACGTCTGTGTCCGTGCTCCATACACGTTCTTCCCCAGAACATGTGGCTATCCAAGACACCTGATGAAATCTCCCTTGTAGTGAAGAAGTCACTCTCATGCATCTGCAGGCACCGCTGTCCGGTCTGCTGATCCTGAGCACCCAGGGACTCGGACAGGATCAGCAGCACATGCGGTGGTTCTGTCACTCCCTAAAGGCCTGCACTGTCTTAATACAGCGTTTGAGGCCAGTATCCCACGTCGGAACCGCTGGAACAAAACCCCTGCGCACTGCGTTGACTTGCCATTGCCAAGGTTTGTTGGCTGTCTCCCCCAGAGATCTTGGGGCTCCAAGAACCTCCAGCCTCAAGAACACGCCTGCAGCCAAGATCTTCACCCTCACCGCTTGATCTGCACCATGGACCATCTTCATTGGTGAGCTGCTCAAAGTCTTCTTACGACTCGTACGCCTTCGGCCTGTGGGTCCTCTTGAGGGCCCCTTTGGCTTCAGTGGGCTCCCCTGCTTGCTTAGGGCCTGCTCCAACTTACCACACTACATCTTTTTAATTGAATATGTTGTTTGCTGCTGCCAAGGATTGTTGCTGCCGGACGCTGCACCCGTGGCTCTCGACACCCGACGTGCAACAGCTCATAAATGGCTCCCGGTCTTCCAGCCCGTCGCCTGGTCCATTCAGCTGCAACTTGAAGGGTACTGTCAAACTCTGCTCCATCTCCGACATCAGTGGGCATTAGTCTTCCATGCCTCCTGGTCACTCCGGAGTGGCACAGACTTTGTCTCCTCTGCTTGCAGGTTCTTCTCACCTTGAATCCACCTTTGGGTTCCACCGGACACCTTCGTCTTCTTTTCCAGAAGCAACTTTTCCTCAAGTCCTCCATTGTGGTCTACGGAGGTTTCCGACCACACTTGACACTTATGCACTGGGCTTCCCTATTTCCTGAGGTATCCACGGGTGAGGTGACTCTCCAACCTTCCATCTTCAACTGCGTTTCTTCAGGGTTCGCTGGGAAGGGTCATTTTTCTTTAAAACTGCAATCACGACTTACCTATAGACTCCCATTGAGCAGGCAGTTGTTTTCCCACTCTGCACACAACCTCCATGGCGTTCCTAAATACACACCTTGGGGGGTTCCTTGGGTCCTTGGCTCTTATACGTTGTAGTTCACATTCCACTATTTTAGCATATGGTTTGGTCTCCCCCAGGAGACCATTGTGTATTTATGCTATTTATATGTTTAATTTGTAAAGTATTATTTGCATTGTGTTATATCTCCAGGTAGGATATATTCTTATGTGTTAGTGAGTGTCTTATAATAAATACATATTTTGTTATAATACACTGTGTGCTTCTTTTTCACTTAATCTATTCCTATAAGATAATGTTCTGGTAAAACAAGCTGCTTTACACTCCTTCAAGACTAATCCAGAAGGCGGATTTCCACATCTACCAGTTAGAGATCTTTCTAAGGTAAAGACCACTAAAAACACCATAAGGGTTGTCTGGATTAGTGCAGGGTGCCCACTTACAAAAATGTGCATCAAATATCAAGCCAGCTTGTCACACGGGTTGAGAATGATCCTGGGGAATCGGACTAGGAAGGTTTTGCGGTCGAAGAGGAAATGGAGGCTTGGCTCGACTTCTGGTTTCCTGAGCCTCGAGGCCAGGGTGAACCTTGTCCATGGCCCCCCAAAGGTTGCTGAACTTGCAGGCCCTTTGGCCAGAACAGCCACAAAAGGAGCTAAAAGTGGATGAAGTCCTGGGGTCGTTGACGAGGCCCAAAGAATTGGCCGTGGCCCACTAGTCTTTAAAGCACTCAAGGGCAGCATTAGTCTTGTCTCCGAAGAGACAGGAGCCATCAAAGGGCATGTTGATGAGGTTTGCCTAGACACTCGCCGAAAACCCATATGTTCGTAAGCCAGATGGCAACGTACCGCAACCGTCGAGGATAACGCTAGCGAGTCCGTCATGTCCAAGCCACATCTGATGGCGAACTTAGCTGCGTCACTCTTTTCCGATATAGCTTGGGAGAGTAGAGCCCGGTCCTACTCAGAGACTCTGGGCAGCACCTGCGCTATTGTTTCCTTATAGAAGGGGAATAATGGCCCAAGAGATATGCAGTATTCTCCGACTGCAGTGGTAGACTGTCGGAACAAAACATTTTCTTCCCAAAGTTCTACAGCCTCTTGGAGTGCCCGGGAGTGTCCGGGAATGCAGAAGGGAATGCGCCACAAGAAGTAGAAGCTTGGACCGCAAAGCTTTGGGGGGTGGGATGGGCGGTGAGGAAAGTTGGGTCGCCCTGTGCAGGGTGATGGCAGCGGGCGATCATCCTATTTACAGGAGCCCATGTGCTGGATTTGGACCATGTCCTCAGAAGGAAGTCTGTTGTTGCCTCATTGAATCGTGGTAGGAGCTCTGAACTCAAGACCCCAGGGTGCAGGACCTCTGTCAAGACATTTGTCTTGACTGCCACTGAAGAAATCTGCAGGTCAAGGACCTCCGCAGTACTATGCACCGCCATGGCAAAAGATGCTCCCTCACCCCCACTCTTTGCTTGATGTAATGCTGTTTCTGACTAGTCTGACTGGGACCCAGCTTATCAGGACCCTAGTCTCTGGGGTTTCGCCCCTAAATTGGTTTGCTAAGTACTCAGTGACATCCCAGATTGGACACTGGTGCAACATTATCAGTCCCTAGTATATGGTACTAAGGTACCCAGGGCGGAGGCAAACTAGGGGTCCCCCAAAGCCTGAAGCATGTATTATTCCACCCATGAGAGACCACTCAATTTGTAACTACAGGCCTGCCATTGCAGCGTGTGTAAGTAGGTGCTAACCCCACTTACAAAAGATATAGGTTTACCTATATATAGGGTCTCTGCACTTAAAACCATTAAGTCACCCCTAAAGCAGGCCTTACAATCTTGAAGGCAGGGTGCTTGGTTCTAAGTATGAGGGTGCCCCTGCATGAGCAGGACACCTCTACAGCCCATGGAGTCCATTGTCCTGGGTTGTAAGTAAGACAGCCATTTGACATAAAGAGGGGCACTGCGTCATTACGCGATGACCATATCAACACTGTAAAGAATACTATCATGTTTGGTATCAAACATGTTGGAATCATACCCCCACACCATAAACGATGAGGGAGGAATGATTCAAGGCACCATAAAGTTCCTTTCAGAGTCCCTCGTGCTCCCGATATCAGTCTTCCAGACCTGGACAGCAAGCTAGGGATGCTGAGGGACAGAGACACGTTTCTGCCCTTCTGCTGCTGAGCCAAGCTCGGGCAAGGGAAGGCATAGCAATAGGTATCCTCTCACAGGGACGTGTGATTGCCTCCCAGACAGGGTTTAGTATATTTTGGCAGGGTTGGGGTGCTTGCCAGAGCCACATAGTCTGAGTGCAGGGCACACTTGGTGCCCTCCATCCATCTCCTAATGTACCTTAAAAAAAAAAATTTAATGTGTGTTTTCTAGCCCCTCAAAATTACCCCAAATCCACCATCTTCGGACTTGTCCACACGGTACACCTATGGTTTGCCCACACCAAGGTTTGCGGTTGGAACGAATTGCAATAGAAAGATGCATGAAGCGATCATGATTGTAAAAGCTGTACAAGGTACTGGGTGAGGCAGCAGTAGGGAAGCTTCAGGCTAGGGCTAATTTAATTTTAAACACTGGGACGGAGTCCTTGTGATCGGGTTGATGGTTGACAACAGAGTAGACGTAGCATTGGAAGGGAATAGTAGGCACCTAAGATTTGAGTCCCAACAGCAGACATGAGTAAAGTAGAAACAAAAGAAGGAACACATTTCATGATCACAGTATTAAAGCCAGAGAGGAGGTGATAAAAAGGCACTGCTGTTTCAGAGAAAGTGGTTCAGAATGGGCACCTTTCCTGTTAACAGTGAGGGCAAAGGACTATAGCTCAACAGGGCTCTCGACATTTATGCAAAAACTCCGTTATCAGATTTCCAGATTTGTATATCTCGGATACTACAACTTCTAAAATCTTAACTCCGCTGCCAGTGTGGTGATAAGACCATGATTTTGCTGCACCTATTATCGGCTCTGCTTTGATCCTGTTTGGAGCAAAAAATCATTAAGCCTCTGAGAAGATAAGCCTCAGTGCTGAGCAGGTTGTAAACTTCAGATCGACAGCAGCTTATCCCTGCACAAGTCCTATTGAAAGCTACATTGCCTGCAGCCATGTGGATGGGATTATTTGCAGTTGTGAATGTGGGAGAAAACTGATATCTCAGTAGCACGAGATTTCAAACGTTACCGTGAAGGAGCCCCGGTTTGTGGGGCTCTTTGATGCATAGTGGGGCACCCCGAGACATTGTGGGATGTGGGTTTATAGGGGAATAGGGTGGGAAGTTATTTAATTGCCTCAAATTATAAAGCGCTCTGATATCCTTTGGAATCAAGTTCGCGCTATATAAAACTTTATACATAAATAAATGTATAGTCTAGTTCAAACCAGTTCAGGGAGCAGTTCGCTCCTGCTGTGGCGTGAACCTGGTCAAAGGACAGGGGAGTATCCCCCCATGTCCAGCCCCTCCTTAGGGAGGGGTCCCTGTATCGTCCCAACCCTTTCCTTAGGGTATTTAAGGGCTTATCTGAAGGTGGATCCCTAGATTTGTAGTGGGATAAGATACATTTCAGACAGCACTTCTTCTTCAACTGTCTGGGCCTTCTGGGCTTCGCTCTGGGCACCACGGCTGTAACCAGGAAGACTCATGCTGCTCCTGACCTCATCACCATGCTCGTCTACTGCAACGTCCGTGCCTGTGCACCACACAGGAACCTTCCCAGGCCTGTGGGCACCCAAGACACCTGAAGGAATCTCCCTTGTAGTGAAGGAGTCAGTTCCCTGCATCTGCTGGCACCCCAACTAAGCTGACCGGTCTGCTGATCCTGGGCTTTCAGGGACTCCAAAAGGCTGAGCAACACAGGTGGTGGCTCTTCCCAAGCCTCTAGGCCTGCCCTGTCCTCTCACCAAATTTGAGGCCAGTATCCCTTGTCAGAGCTGCAGAAACAGAACTCCTGAGTACTGCGTCGACTTGTAAAGGCTTTTTGGCTTCCTTCCACCAAGCTCTTCCAGCTCCAAGTAGCCCCAACCTCAAGCAACTCCAGTGACCAAGATTTTTGTCCTCACCACATCACTGGCACCGGGGGCCTCCATTTTTGGTGAGTTGCTCGAGGTCATCTTGCGACTCCAGTGCCTCCGGCCTGGGGTTTTCTTGAGGGTCATCTTTGAATTCTTTGTGCTTCCCTGATTGCTCAGGATCTGCCCTGCGCCCCTGCTTGTGGTAAGTCTCCTGGACTTTGCTGGTCCCGACAATGCACCTTCTCCAACTTTCATGTTGGTTGCAGTTTCCAAGGCTTGTTTGTGCTCCCGGCAGACACTGAGCCCTCAACTCTCAACATCTGACGTGGGACAGCTTGTTTCCCACTCCTGGTCATCCACAGCATTGCCTGGTCTGCACAGCAACAGTTTCAAGGTCACCATCACCTTCCCTGCAACATTCGACATTGGTGGGCATTCGTCTTCCGTGCCTTTTGAGTTGCATAGACTCTGTCCCTTCTGCTTGCAGATTTTTCACATCTTGAATCCACCTTTGGGCTCCATCATACACTTTCACCTTTTCCAGCAGCAGCATCTTTCTGAAGTCCTTACTGGGTTCGACAGCGATTTCCGATGCCACTCAGCATCTATGCACCAGGCTTCCCTGGTGCAGGTATCCTGATTCCTACGGTATCCATGGGTTGAGTGGCTCTCCAACCTTCTGTATTTGACAGGGTTTCTTTAAGGTCCACTGGGAAGATTCCTTCTTATTTAAAATTGGGTCCCTGGCACTTCTACATCTTCTGGGTATAATCCTGACTTGGGTTGTGGTTTGCATATTACTATTTTAGTATATGGTTTGGTTCCCCCTCCCCCTGGTGACCACTGTGTACTTTGCGCTACTTACCTGTTTCTATTGCAAAGTATTATGTGCATTGTGTATATCTCTGGCTAGGAGATACCTGTATGTGTTAGTGAGTGGCTTATAATAAATGCATATTTTTATAAATACACTGTATGGTTCTTTTTCACTTAATCTATACCTATAGGATTATGTTCTGGTAAAACAAGCTGCTTTACACTCCTTCTGGACTAAGACTGAAGGCTTCTCTCCACAGCTACCACTTAGTGAGCTTTCTAAAGTTGTCTAAGACCACTAAAATCACCATAAAGGTTTTCTGGTTTGGTGCAAGGTGTCCACTTATGTAACTGTAAAACATATACCAAGCTAGTTTCTTACAGAGGGAAAAGCATGCCAGTGTCTGGGAAAGTGTCCAGACCACTGGCTTCACCAAATTTCTCATACCAGTCCAGGTCTTGTTGGGGGATTTCTAAGGGATCATGTTACCATCCCAATCCTATTCATCCACTCCTAAGCCTTCAGAATCGGGCAGTCTCGGCATCGGTGAATGCTTGACTGTGTGGTCGAGAATGTGGAAAGGGGAGGTGCCATTGATGGGTGCCGGCGATGCTGAGGACCTTGGCGCTGTGGAGGTGTGACCCGTGACGGTCCAGACCTCGGTACGGGTCCACTCAGAGTCTCTGGAGTCAGGGCCGGAGCCACCGTCATGGGAACCACAGGGGCCCTCCATCTCCTGAGCCTGTGGGGCTCCAAGGTGCGCCAGCAGGGTTAGGTCACCCAAATATGGCGCACATGGCATTGTAAAATTCTTTTAATTGGGCGGGGTCATTCCTGTCCCCGGTAAGGGAAGGAATTGGGGAGCCGACATAGGCACCTGGGGCCAAGAACATCGTCTCGTGACACAGGAGGGGCGAAGCACCCTTCAACTTCTTGTGTTTTTTGTGGGGCCTCTTACCTTACTTCGACAACTTCGACAAAGAGGATTCACCGGAGCGGTGCTCGAACCTCCTCTCAACCGAGACCTGGACATGGACCAAGACCGATTAGGTGACCCCCACGGTACAGGATGCCGGGACCAATCCCTCAAAGCCTTCGGCACCATGGCTAGGCAGTGGGAGCATGACTTGGAGTCGTGGTCGCGCTCCAGGCACCAAGGATGGACAAAATGGGGGTCCGTGATCGACATGGTGCAGTGACAGGCACTGCACAGCTTGAACCCTGAAGTCTTCTTACTTGACATGACACACTTACATACCAATGAAGTCGAAAAAAAAGTTTTTAAAAGTCTGTCAAAAAATGACAGAGGCTAGCTCTCTTTAACGGATCTATGCTGATGGCACAGAAAGTAAAGAGATGATCACAGCGTGCCGGAGAGGCGGTTACATTGATGACGTGAACATTATGATGACAAACACAACGCCGTCATGCGGAGTCGACCGGCGCCACCTACCGGTGCACTGGGGTACTGCTGAGAAAAAAACCTCAAATCCAGCATGGGCACCTGGGTGTTCAAAGGTAAGGAATCTGCGGCTAGATGTCGCTATCAGATCAGATGTATACGATTACTAGCACCAGCGGAGTAAATAAAAGTGGACGGAAAGGATTTAGTGCTCCAGGAGCGGTCTTGCGACCTCCTCCTCTTGAATCTGGACCGCCGCAGAGTGTCGTTGTATGGTGTCAACTGCCCAGCTGTGAGGAGCTCCATCGCTCACTCCCTCAGGCCTTATGAGCGATAGCCTGGCAGTTGCACGACTTCGATTCGTGGCCGCGCTCCAGACACCAGAGACAAGGTGGGGATCACTCACCGACATCATGTGGTGGCAAGCACCACACAGCTTGAAACCTGCCTTCCTCGAAGACATCCCTCGCACACTGTGAGAAGCTGGCTTGGTATATTGTGCTCACTTATTTAAGTGCAGCACCCTGCACCAGTCCAGATGACCCTTATGGTGATTTTAGTGGTCTTAGACAATCTTAGAAAGCTCTCTAAGTGGTAGCTGTGGAGAGCAGCCTTCAGGCTTAGTCCAGAAGGAGTGTAAAGCAGCGTGTTGTACCAGTTCATAATCTTATGGTGCAGATTAAATGAAAAAGAACCGTACAGTGCAGTTATGAAAATAGTTATTTCATTACAAACACTCACTAACGTATTATCTCCTACCCCGAGATACCAATACATAACCCACAATATTTAAGAAATAGTGCAAGTAAGTAGCAGAAATACACAGAGGTCTCCAGGGGGAGGCCAAACCATATACTAAAACAGTGGAATGCGAACCACAACTCAAGCCAAGAATGGACCCATATGACGTAATAGAGCAGGGGACCTAAGGAACCACCCAAGGTGAGTATCTAGGATCCCCACGGAGGTCGCTTGCAGAGTGGGAGCACAACTGCATACTTAATGTAAGTATGCAGTTGTGTTGCAGATTTAAAGAAAAAATACCCTTCCTAGTGGACCCTGAAGAAACCCCATTAAAAATGGAAGGCTGGAGAGTCACCCCACCTGTGGCTACCGCAGGAACCAGGATGCCTACACCAGGGAAGCCAGGTACACAGGTGTCAAGTGATGTCGGAAACTGCCATAGACCACAATGGAGGACTTCAACAAAGATGCCATTGGAGAAGAAGACGAAAGAGTCCGGTGGAAACCAAATATGGATTCAAGTTGAGAGGTACCTGCAAGCAGAGGGGACAGAGTCTATGCTACTCAGGAATAATTAGGAGAAACGGATGACGAATGCCCACCGATGTCGGGATTGCAGGAGAGGTTGACACAGCCATTTAAGTTGCAGCTTTGCGGACAAGGAGATGCTGTGGATGACCAAGAGCCAGAAAAGAGCTTTCCCATATTGGCTATCGAGCGCCAAGTGGTCAGTCCGGCAAGGTCACCAACAAGCCTTGGCAGCAGCAAGCAACAAAGCAGATGAAAAAGATGCAGTGTTGGGACCAGCAAGTTCGCAGGGACTCACCAAGCACAGGAGAGTCGGAGCCAACCCCAAACAAACGTAGGAACCCATTGGTGCCAAAGAAGACCATTGAGAGGACCCACGGGACAAAGGCACAAGAGTCGCAAGAGGACCTCAAGCAGATCACCAAGAGTTGCAGGCCCACGGTGCAGAGGATGCAATGCAGGCGAGGATCTTGGTGTAAGAGGATGCTTGCAGTAAGAGCTTCTTTCGGCCCGAAGACATCTGGAGGAGAGAGCCAATAAGCTTTGGCAATGGCAAGTCAACTCAGTGCACAGGGGTTCTGTTCCAGCAGTTCAGATGAAGGAAACTGGCCTCAAACTTAGTTAGAGGACAGCGCAGGCCTCGAGGGATTTGCAGACCCACCACCTGTGTTGCTGAGCCTTTCGGAGTCCGTGGAAGCCCAGTATCAACAGACCGGTCAGTTACGATGGGGTGCCTGTAGATGCAGGGGAATGACTCCTTCACTCCAAGGGAGATTACTTCGGGTGTCTTGAAGTTCCACAGGCCTGTCGAAGAACCTGTATGGAGCATGGACACAGATGCTGCAGAAGACCAGCAGGATGATGAGACCAGGAGCAGCAGGAATCTTCCCTGGTGCAGTCGTGGTTCCTTAAGCGAAGTCCAGCGAAGTCCAGAGTGTTCAGACAGTTGAAGTGAAGTGGTATGTTATCTGAATCTTGTCCCACAACGAATCAAGGGACCCATCCACAGGTAAGCCCTTAAGTCTCCTTGGGAAAAGGTTGGAACAATTCAAGGTTCCCTCCCAGAAGAGGGGCTGGACAGTGGGGAGGATACTCCCATATCCTTTGTCCAGTTTCGCGCCAGAGCTGGAGCTAATGGCTCCCTATACTAGTTTGAACTGGAGTATGCAAGGAGGGCACCAAGTGCCCTTCAAGCAGTCTCAGTGGTGCTGGCAAGTGCCCCCATCCTGCCCCAATACACTAAACTCTGTCTGGGAGGTGGTCACACCTCCCTGTGACAGGATATCTTTTGTTATGCCTTACCCTGCTAGAGCTTTTAAAAAAAAAAAAAAATTATTAACACCTTCATTAATACAGTCCGAGACATATACAGCATACCGCCTACAACCCCCTCGGGCCGGCAATGCGATAATAATAGATGTGGTCAATAAACAGGCAGCTAGTAGTACACAGCCATATGCCGTCAACCCTGGGGTATGGCGGCGCAAGGGAACTTTGGGGTAGGCGTTCAAACCGCTAGCAACTGCAGGTGCCATGACAGTGCATATGTGAAAGCCCCCGTCCACACAGAAGTTGGTTCGTGTAGGTCGTATGCTGCAAAGTCAGAAATGTAGGTGTATTTTATATTATTTGATACCCCCCTCCCAAAAGTAAACTCCCCACTCCCCCCTCACCCAAAAACTCCAGAGAAACCCCTGTCCACCCCCCGTTATCCAACCCGTTCGCTAACCTACGTGCTACAGGAAATGCCACGCTGAATCTTGTGCCAGTGTCCACATCCCTCGCCCTGAGTGTAACCTCTTCGGAATGTTCCGTGTGTATCCCATTCTCACCCTGTTTAATATCCTGTGTGTACCACAACCAGCCTCTCACCACAGGACAGCCGGGCATCGATACTCCACCCAGCCGTCGCTGTTTCCCCCAGGTCGCTGACGCACCCCCGCTCCTTGAGTTCACAGGGGTTCATCGTCTATGTGTTAGTTATCGCACATCCTCCCCCTCTTCCCGCTGTGTGTCCGCCATGTCATCCCTAGTGTATCTAAAACTGTTATATAGGCCCCAGAAGTTTTTCGGCCTGCTGGTGGGAGGGAGGAGCTCACTGTAGTGTTCCGCTTGCGTGCAGCAGTATACCATATCTCTAGCCCACCGTTTCTTGGTCGGTGTCGGCCCTCTCATCCAACACTGCGCCACTGTACGTCTCGCCAGTAATAGTCCCATATCTGTCAATCGCCTGTATGCCACCGGTAAGGGCTTCGAATAGCCCAACAGCGCCAAAGCCGGGTCGACCGGAAGTTTAAGATCCAGTATCTCGCTTAGTTCCGAAATGACCGCCACCCAGAACTCATGTATCCTACGGCAGCCCCACGCCACGTGTAGGATATCTGCCACCGGCGCGTGGCAACGCTCGCATTCGGGATGACTGCCGGAAACCGTAGCGATGTAAGCGCTCAGGAGTGTAATACACCTTCTGCAAGAATTTAAAGTGTATCAACCTGTGTCGCCCATTCAGTGACAGCTTCCTAGTAGTGACACAACAGTATATCCACATAGAGTCGTCTATCACGATCTCCAGGTCATTCTGCCAGGCCAAAAGGGCCTTGGAAGGTTCCTGCGCTCTATAGGAGACAATGCTCTTGTATAAGTGCGCTGTCATATTTTGCGGAGATACAGTAGCTATAACGTGTGAGAGTTCCGGAAGGTCCGGTGGCTCTGCCAGGTCTGAGCCCAGGGCATCCTTCAAGGCGCTCCGGACTCTGTGGAATTGAAACCGCTGTAACAGCGTCGGGCTATTCACTCCATGGGCAATCTGGTCCCACGTTTTAACTTTCCCATCCGTAAACAGCTCTCCTGCAGTCTTAAGCCCCAGCTCATGCAGGGCTCGGATCACGTTCCCGTCCACGATGGGGGCCAGCCACTGCAGCCATTCTACCGCCATCGAGGGGGAGTATAGCAACTCTCCCTCTCTGGCCTTCAGTAACGCGTTCCAGGCATGCTTTGTAGCCGTTATCGAGTCTAGTACACCGACTCCACGATCCACAGGGGTGCAGACTGTGGCTGGGAGCAGAAGAGGGTCCGCAAAAAGCCGCTCCATCCGCACGTGTGGGATGTTCCTATCACCATGAATCCACGTGTGCAGGTGTGTGGCCTGAGCCACCCTATAGTATCTCTCTAGATCAGGCGCACCAAGCCCACCCAGCTCATACGGGAGCGTGAGCGTGTTCCACTTAACCCGCGGCTGCCCACCTCCCCAGGCCAAGCGAGTCATGAGTTTCGTTAGGTTCAGAAAGAAGGCTTTCGAGAGTATAATGGGCAGAGTGTTAAACAGAAATAAAAATCTCGGCAGAATCACCATCTTCATGATGGCTATGCGGCCCATCAGGGAGAGTGGGAGCTTACACCACCGTTACACGTAGTCCTCACATTTACTGAAAGCCACCCCATAGTTTACACTAAATAGCACCTCCGGGTCCGTGTGAATCATTATGCCAAGGTATCGCACCGGGTCCGTAGACCAGTGTAAAGGATATTCCATCTCAAAGCGATCTGTCACCGGGGTCAGTGGGAACACCACCGACTTCTCCCAATTAACCTTTAGGCCCGAGAGGGCGCCAAAGCGCACTACCTCTCTTAGAACGGGGGAAAGATTTGATTCCGTATTTCGCACGTAGAGTAATGTATCGTCCGCGTACGTTGAGACGATTATTTTATATGTCGGAAAACTAACCCCCCCGGTGCCAGTGGTATTCTCGCAACGCACACGCGAGTGGTTCAGCAACGAGGGCGTACAGTAACGGGGATAGGGGGCAGCCCTGTCTTGTGCCTCTGCTGATGGTGAAAGGGTCCGAAACGCGATCCCCCAGTCGCACCCTGGCCAAAGGTCTCCAATACAGCGCGACAACCATTTGTAAAAACTTCTCACCCAGACCCATGCGACGCAAGACCCGAAGCATGAACGGCCACTCGACAGAATCAAACGCCTTCTCCATATCCAAGAAAATCGCGACAGCCTTCGCATCCTGTCGCACATGTTGCATTGTGCCCAACACTGTACGTATGTTATAGGTCAAGTTCCTTCCAGGTACAAAGCCAGACTGTTCTGGGGCAACAATCTCTGGCGCGATGAGGGACAGCGGGGTGGCCAGGACCTTGGCATAAAGTTTGGCGTCTACGTTCAATAGGGAAGTGGTCTGTACGAGCTGCGACATTAGAGGGTTTGCCCGGCTTCAAGATGGTAACCAATAGGGCCTCTCTCATCGTACTGGGCATGCTGCCATCCTCGCATATCTCGTCAAACAAAGACAACAGGTGAGGAATAAGTTTGTCCTTAAAAGCCTTGTAGAACCCCACTGTCAAGCCGTCTATCCCAGGAGCGCAGTGCACGCGCATGCTAGCTAACGCCTCAGAGATCTCGTCTGCTTGTATGGTTGACATGAGAAACTCCCTTTCTGACTGAGCCAAAAACGGTAGCTGTATATGTTCCAGGTAGTCGTCCATGTCAGACTCTAGGTCTTCTGTTTTAGTAGTGTACAAGTCGGAGTAATAGTCACGGAATGCCGTGATAATCTCCTCGTCCGTCGTAACCGTGCTCACTCCTGAGGTGACAAGTTCCGTCAATCTGGGGGCTCTCCCGGTGTTACGCAATATTCTGGCTAATAGCGAGCTAGGTCGCTCGCTCTCACCGTAAGTTCTCGTCGAGGCATACTTCCCCATGTAACAAACCTCCCTATCCGCCTCCTCGTTGAATTCCGAGATAAGGGATTGTAGTCTGTCAGCTATAGAGGGGTCTGGGTCAGTCAAAAGTTGAGTCTCCAGGTCAGCTAATTGGGATTCCAGGGAGCGTAGCCGCTGTCGTATGGCCTTTAACACACTGGAATGTTTGGTCATAGCTATCCCGCGAATGAAGACCTTGAAAGCCTCCCAAACCGTGTGGAAGGTATCCACAGAGCCTAAATTCTTCTCAAAGAAGAGGTCGATTTCCTCCGCCATTTCCCCTCTAAAGGTATCATCTAACAGGGCGTACGGAGGGAATCGACAGGTGAATGGGGGGATCCTGCGATTCAGCGTCTCCAGTACCAGTAGTATCGGTGAGTGGTCAGATAGCGTTCGCGCAAGTACAGTGCATGCCAAAATTCGGCCAGTGATGGAGTGAGAGGCCAACCAGTAGTCAATCCTGGTGTGTATGTCATAAGAGGAAGAGTAGTGAGTGTACCCACCCCTGCCCGCGTTCCTGCTTCTCCACACATCAACCAGATCCAGTGTCAGCAGCTCCGCCTGGAGAGTCACCGCCGCTGCAGCCGGTTTCCGCGCGGGGCCGGAGGACCTGTCTAACTCTGGGCCCAGCACGAGGTTAAAATCACCCCCCCAGAGCATGTGTGCAGAGGCATAAGTTCTACAGCATAGGGCTAACTGGGCGTAAAAGTCAGGGGAGTCATAATTCGGGCCATATACATTAACCACAATTAAGTCATGTCCTTTCCCCTCGCATCTCGAAATTAGATAACGGCCCTCAGGGTCAGCTTTAATCGGCCGCAGAACTAGCTTGGAGCGTGGGTTTTGCCCATGTCAAAACTCCCCTAGAGTGTGTAGTGAAACCCGCCACTGTGGAGTTCCCCAATAGGCCTCTGTGTTGTAGCATCCTGCTTGTGAGTGGCATATGGGTTTCTTGAATGAGAGCCAGGTCTACATGGTATCTCTGTAGATAATGGAGCACCTTCCTCAGCTTCCTGTGATCATTCAGACCACTGACATTCCAGGTTAACACTCGCAAGGTATCAACAGGATTTTCCAAGTTCGTCACAGGGGCACTAGGCATCGGAGGCAACTCAAAGCAATACAATAGTACACGGCCACAATACCACAAACAGTTCCCGTGTCATCTGAATAAGTCAGCAAACATTCTGCGAACAGTCCCCTCCCCCCCCGTCTCCCACTCTGCCCACCCTCCACAAAAACATTAACTCCCATAGAACCACACTCCATCCCCCCGCCCACAGCAGACCCACCCCAACCCGGTCCAAAAGTAATCCACCCACCCCACTCCCCAGCAGACCCACCCCAACTGTGTCCAACCAACACAACAGTGTGCTTAACGCGCAGGGGCCTAGGTAGCCAAGTGTCACAGTCTCTGCCTATGTCTCAGAACGCTTGTGAGCCCCTCCACCCGCTCCCGCCATGCACAGTAACCACAATTAGTGCAACGTTTCATAACTGTGAAAATTATCTGGTTCGCACCACACCTGTGTGAGGCGCACTCAAGACCATGTCTGGTAAGTGTTCCCAGTCCAGGCCACCGAACTCCAACAGAGGAAACTCATGTGATAGTTCCCAGCATGCGCAGGGGCCAAGGGTGTATTGACATGTAACCAGAGTAGCCTCCCCCTCCAAGCCCCACCCCTCTCCCAAGACCACTTATCTGTATAGCTTGCAGTCTTCATAAAGTGCATCAGGTGTCCCATCTCTTCTCTAGGTGGGGGCTGCTAAAGTCCGATCCGGGACATCGCTGCTCAGACGCAAGGTTAACAATTGAGCAATGAAAGAGATCAATCCTGATTGTCCAGCTGGCTGTCGTTCTCATCGTCCTCGTGGTTCTTTTCAGAGCTCGTTTTCTGTTCCTTTGACCAACGCTTCATCGCTTGTTGCAGCGCCTTAGGATCCGTGAAGATATGGGAATGGCCTCCCTTGTTGACGCGCAGCTTGGCCGGGTACAGCAACGCATAGTCCAGGCCCATCTCCCTGAGACGCTTTTTGTGCGGGATGAACTGTTTCCGCTCCTCCTGCACCTTCGCTGCAAAATCTGGGTACAGCGAGATGGCGGACCCCTCATATTGCAGTTGTTGTTTTGACCGCGCCAGGCGGAGTGCAGTGTCCCTGTCCCTGTAGTTAAGTAGTTTGGCTATGATAGGGCGCGGAGGCGCTCCAGGCTGCGGCCGAGGTGCTAGCGACCTATGCGCTCTCTCCACTGTAAACATAGCTGAAAACACTCCGTCTCCCAGAAGTTTCGTGAGGAGCTGCTCCACGAAGCGCTCCATTGGGCCCATAGATGTGCTCTCCGGAAGGCCCGTGATGCGTAGATTACAGCGCCGCGAGCGCGCTTCCAAATCTTCAGTCTTGTCCTGCAGGGCCTGCATCATCCTCTCCATCTTTTTTTGTGCCGTATCTAGGTCCGTCTGTGCCTCTTCAACTTCCGTCATCCTCCTTTCAGCCATATTGTGTCTCTCGGCGTGCTTGTCTAGCCGTTCCGCCATCCGATCCATTCTGTATGACATAGCATATATCTTGGACCCCAGGGCAGAGATACTGGTCTGTATGCCCTTCTCCATGGAGAGCAGCATGGCCTTAATGTCTGAATCAGTGCCCCGAGCCTCCTCCGACCGCGTCGTAGGGCCATCTTCTGCAATCGGGCTTTGCTGTAGCAACCGCTTCTGCGAGAAGGGCAGCTTACTTTGGGTCCTATCGCCTTTGCCCATCTCGCAACGATAATCGCTTGCAGACTGAGCAAAGGCGTGGAACTTCTGAGGCAGGCCGCGGAACGTGTATTCACAAGTCTATGTCTCCCGAGGTTGTCTCCACACCCCGAACCACCCTCCGACGTGGGGCAGAGAGGGAAGATGTCCAGCCCTATGCAATCGCCGCCTCACCTCGGGGGCCACGCACTACTTCGGCCCAGGGCCACCAGGGTGTGTGTCGCAGCGGCCAAACAGAGCAGGCCGCGGCTCAGAAGGAAAGGATAGCCCGGGGAGTGAGGGGGCGGGGGTCCTGTTGCCAAAGGAGCCAGCCCTGTGCCGACCAGGAGACGCACTTCACACCAGGCGCGATGTCATTAGCCGCCCTGAGAGCGCCTTGTCCAACCAACTCACCAGGCGCGGAATAGGAAAATGGCGCGAAGCCCCTCCAGGGGGTAGTCATCCGCACTGCTTGAGTCAGCCAGGGTAGGAGCCTCCAGATCAGCCCCCGACGATGTCCGTCCCGCTGTGAGACCCCGGAGTCATCCAAGGTCGGGCCCACGTCCGTCTGTCGTTTCGGGAGGGGCCGTGGCTCCCCTCCGCCTTATTGTGAGTTTTCTTGAGGTGGGGGCAGTCTCTGTAGGCCCTGCGCCGATGGGCAGTGGCGCGCGGGGGTGCCGCCGACCCTCGAAACACCTCCGGTATGCCCCCTGCTTTCGGGCGGGGGGGAGACTGCTGGACCGGCACCGTGCGTCGCCTGCGGCCGCACGCCTCGTTACGCCGCACGGGCGCCGTATGAACTCTGGACCGCGGCTTCCCGGCCTTGCTCCTCCGAGACGCGGTCACAACTCCGCTCAGCCGCGGCTCCTCTCCCCCGCCTCCGCCAGGGCGCCCGCCCGTTCCTCACACGCTGGGCAGTCTGTGAGACCCGGAATCGGCCCTCTATCGTTGCTGATTCAGGATTATGCAGGATATTATTGTCCGTGCACGGCGGAGCCGCGGGATCAGGCAGCCATTTCGCTTGCCGGCTAGCTCCGCCCCCTACCCTGCTAGAGCTTGGCTCAGTAACAGGAGGCAGTATCTTGCCTCTAGTCGGCAGTAGTCTTAGCTTGCCATCCAGTTTGGGTAGACTTGTACCGGGAGCACTGAGGGCCTCCAGGAGGCACTTTACAGTACCTGGAATTGATTCCAACATGTTTGATACCAAACTTGACAGGGTTTGTTACAGCCAGTTTAGAGATGGTCATTGCGTAATGACGCATGGAAACTCTATATGTTATAATGGCTGTTGCACTTAAAACCCGGGAGAAGGACTCCGTAGGTTGCAGGGGTGTCTCGCTCACTTAGAACCGAGCACCCTGCCTTCAGGATTGAAAAATCTCCCTCAGGGGTGACTTATTGGTTTTAAGTGTAGTGACCTCAGATATAGGGAAACTTTTATCTTTCATAAGTAGTGCTAGCACTGGCAATGGCAATGGCAGGCCTGTTGTCACAATTTGATGGTCTCTTATGGGTGTCATAATACAGGCTTTAGAATCTGAGAGACCTGGAGGCAAGATGGCGGCCGTGACATGGGCTGTGTGAGCAGCTCATTCCCACTCTCTGTGTCTCGGGGAAGAGAACCGTTACTTTTCTGGACCCGGACTCTGTGACTCTGTGACCACATGGGACGTTTGCTTTTGGGAGAACGGAGCCAGCTTTCTGATTCTCTGATTCTACCTTCGACTGGGACGACAAATCTCATCTGGGAAAACTTACTGGCAGGGACGCTGATTGATGCTGCGAGACCTGCGATTATTTGTGCATGTGCTCGGTTGGGGTCAGTCGACTCTCTAGACTCTGTAGACTCCGATGCTGGCCGACTTTTTTTCACTCCGCCAGTGTGCTCCGTCTTGGCGGCTACCTGCACTGCTCTCAGGACTTCATTGTGGTATCGTACGCGGTCGTGGAGGATCCGCGTTCTATAAAGAGATGCCGCCGAAAGGGAAGGCTTCTACACGTAGCGGGAAAGCTAAGGAGCAACCTGAAACGGAGGCAGCTTGTCAAGACGCTGTCAGTGAGCCGGTTAAAGGAGGTGAGAATCGTCGACAAAAGGCTCCTTCTCCTAATTTGAAAACGGGGGGGTAAAACTGATGGGAAGTTGAATGTGCCTGCTCGGGCAACGAAGCAAGGGACTCTTACTCTGCCAGTTCTGTTAGAAAGGCAGTCTTAAAAAAATACTGTGTTACTGGGATTATTGAAAAGGAAATGGAGCTGGATTCTGCTAGTTGTGACATATCTCACTTGTGTACAGAGGCTGAGAACACTATTGCTAGTGAAACTGTTTCTCATTTGGAAGTAACAGAGTTGCACACAGGTCTCATGAATTTCTCTAAAAGACTTGGTTCGAGACCCATGGAGGCTATGATCCGCATTTATAAATCAAAATGCTTAGCAATCGCATCCTATGGGGCAGATATTTGGGGCTATGTAACATCTCCAGGTATTCAAACGATAGAAAACAAATTTATACGATCTCTTCTGTCACTCCCACAGTCATCCCCTACATTTTAAATTCACCGTGAAGTGGGCTTGGGATATATCACTGATCTCCTAAAAATGATCCTCCTGCTACGATGGGTTAAAACCTGGACAAATGAGGAGATTACGCTGAACCACCTCATACTTAAAGACTGTATGGCCTTGGATAAAGCGGATAGTATACCCTGGCTTGCGTATGTTAGAGCGGCATGCGCGAGGCTGGGGCGTCCGGACATGTATTCATTACCACAGGGCCTCAGGAAAGAGGATGTAGGGTGGGTTAAGTTGCATTTCCGAAATCTGCTGGAGACAGAAAGGGATGAGGTCGAACTTAGTAAACCAATGGTGAGATTAATATATCAATTATCAATCTCCCCAGTCATGGAACCTTACCTAAAATATGCGACTAAACCATACCATCGTTTTCTTTTACTTAGGTTCAGGTTCAACCTCATTCACCTTGTGCTTGGTGCCTATACAAAGTGGGGGACCCCAGAAAATACCCCACCTTGTACCTGTGATAGTTTTTCTACACAGGACACGCTTCATTTAGTGATGTTTTGTGAACACTATCTGGTGCCCCGCAAAAAATTCTTATATCCAATTTTGAAAGATCTTAACTTTGTCCAGGTGAGGCCTGCACTCTTACATTTGCAAATGCTTAATTCTGTGCAGGTGACATATAGTGTAGCCAGTTTTTTGGTAGGGGCAGCGCGAATAAACAAAATAAGACTTACCCAGACAAACAATTAAATAGGTTGATATTTTGTCAACTACGTTCTGGGAAAATGTATTTAGAACAGTGGGAAACAGGGGTGGCCTCTTTTGTACTGTTTAGTATCTATTCTTTGTATCAAAGATTTCAATTGTTTTAACAATGAACGTATGAATTGCAATCATGTGTATATTTGTATATTTGTAAATTTTACCCGTATAATGTATCCATGTTTAATAATGAACTGTGTATTGCTTTTATGGTTTTTATTAACCGAAATAAAGATATTTGACTGACTGACTGAGTTGCAGTTCAATAGAACTCCACTGGCTATCCGTGAGATGGATAGTGAATGCAGCATTTTGGGAAATGGAGTTCATGATAAAGTCAAAGAGCCTTTGACAGGCAGTTTGGATAATCTTGTTTCAGAAATAGATCTGTTGGCTCTAACGGAGGAGGTTCCCCCACAAGACTTGACAGGGTCTCAGGAAGCTGTTGATAATTTTTATTCATTATCTGACCCATCATCAGATGAGAGTATTAATTTAAGCAAAGACTGGGCTGAGTATTCTGAGGGCAGCAGCTCGGAGGATCTGTCAAGGCTAAATTTGGCTTCACCTAACGTTAGCATCTCCACAGTGAAGAGGGTCAAGAA
This sequence comes from Lissotriton vulgaris, assembly GCF_964263255.1. NCBI lineage: Eukaryota > Metazoa > Chordata > Amphibia > Caudata > Salamandridae > Lissotriton > Lissotriton vulgaris. The sequence continues at coordinate 2,021,758,327 of NC_141691.1, read as the reverse complement.
AAAAGGCTCTAATCATATTAAAGCAAATGTGGATGCTTTGGCAACAAAGAGTACTAAGGGAGCGGAAGTTGTAGAAGCAGAACAGTCTGATACTGCTCGGAATAGCGTAAAGATGAATGGAAAGGAAATAACTGACCCGGAGGAGATCACTTTGGCTACAATCTACGAAACAATGATGAGTCATAGAGCAGAAAGTAAAGCTGAAAACACACGAACTCTAGCAGTGTGGAAAAGTTAAGAACGCAGTTCGCCGGGTGAAAAAAATCCGCTCCGATACTGCAGAGAGAGTTACGGAAGCGGAGGCCAGAATATCGGCATTAGAGGACGGTGCTGCTGCCCGAAAATTAGAGCTGGAGTCTATTAAAGCTCAGCGTGATGATCTCTGCTATAAAGTGTGAGATTTGGAGAATCAAGCTCGAAGAAACAATTTACGCTTTCTAGGAATACCTGAAAAGAAGGAGGGGTCTGATGTACGGAAGTTTGTATGCGACCTATTGTCTGAAGCCTTCCCAGAAATTACAACTTGGGACTGGTCAAGGGAAATCCAGAGAGCTCATCGCTTCCCGTTTACTATAAAAAAAAAACACGCCAAGGAGAGGAAGAGCGTCCAAGAGCGATCTTAGTCTGTTTTAATACCTTTCTTGCAAGGGAAGCTATATATGCTCTAGCTAGGCCAGATAAAAAAGCATCGGCTAAAGAATGTAGCTTTTTCGTTAGGCCAGATTTTTGCCAGGTTACTGTGTCTAAGCATTGGCATTTGCGTCAATTGATACCTGGTTTTCAAAACAAAGGTTTTTTTTTGCAGAATCCAGCAAAGCTTAAAGTCAGTGTAAAAGGGCAAACAAGATTCTTCCTCTCCGAAATTGAGGTGCAATAATTTTTGGAGTCTTTGTAGGGAGACTACGATAAGTTAAGGGTCTGGTTCTCCTTTTTTCCTTTTTTTTCCTTCTTTTTTCCTCTCTTCCCCGCACCAGGGTGGTGGGGGCATGGCACTCCAATATTTGCAGGAACTGATAGCCCCTGGGCCTCATATGGAGAGAATGGTGGGTTGGGCGGGTGTGTGCGCTGGGAGGGAAGCAAGGGAGTGTGGGGGTGGTTGGTGGTGGGGGGGTGAAAAATCAGCAGCAGATAACATATATTCTCAAGTAGTCCGCTGTGTTCTCTGTGTTTCTAAGAAAAGAAATAGTGATGAGACGTATAGAAAGTGCGTAAAATGTGTAGGAAAGGGGGTACCCAACTATGTTCTGACCTTTTGTAAGTATGTTTTTGCTCCTTGAAAATGGATAGGAAATTAAAGAGTTGCACTTTGAACATATGCGGTCTTAATGATTTTAGGAAGAGGCAGGTACTGACAAGAATTGTGCAGTTGTTACATATCGACATATTATGTCTACAGGAAACGCATGTTGCGTGGGCTAATAGGGGTTATCTGAAAAATCTTGGACTGGAATTAGTTGTGTGTTCTAAACAAACTGGGGTGAAGAGAGGGGTTGCGATATTGATGAAACGTGGGCTTGGAGTCTGTGTGAAAACCTTTGCAGATAAATGGGGTCGCTGGGCTATTGGCGAACTCCTAATTAATCAATATAGATTTATAGTATGTAATGTGTATGGACCTAATGTGGGCCATTCAGAACTTTTGAATTTTTTTGAACACTGAGTTAGCTCAGTGGGCGCAACCCGTCATAATGTGTGGTGATTTTAATATACATTTGGATGCCAAGGTGGACCTCAGAGTTAATAGTATTTATTCTGGCAGGGCATTGGTTAGTGAATGAGCAGAGGGAGCCCCGGTACGCCGCGGACAAGCTAAGTGCATTTTATTTATTTTTCTTTGCCCATTTAATTAAATTAGGTATGTAGGAGAGGGGGGCATGCGGCGCGTAGTGGGCTACGCGAAGTGCGCAGGTGGGCGTAGTTTCTCGCCCACTTTGCGTAGCTTCGCGTAGCCCCACTACGCACACTACGTCCAGGGTTACTCTTATCGGCCCATCTCGTTACTGAACTCTGATAGCAAAATCGAAGCTAATTGCTAATAGGCTGAATGACTTTATGTCGGGCTTGGTGTCATTAAGGCAGCATGGCTTTATACAACAGAGAGACACTACAGATCATGTCAAAAGAATAATCTCAATCTTGGACTGGTCGAAGGCAACCAACTCTCCCGTAGGCGTGGCCCTGTTGGATGCTGAAACAGGGTCTCGTGGAGGTTTCTGTGGTCAGTCCTAGAATGGAAGGGGTTTCCGATAGAATTTATTACGGCCATACAGACAGTATATCTTCACCATCGGCTATGATACGTATTTCGGGTAAGGTATCAGGGTATATTGCGATAGCAAGGGGGACGGTTATTTGCTCTTTACATCAAACCCTTTTTATTAGCTTTGGAGAATAATTGGGCAATATAACCTATTGAGATAAATAATGGTAAATATAAGACATTTGCATACGCAGATGATATTGCTGTTGCGACCTCTGATATTAGCAATACTTTACCAAGGATAATTGAAGCAGCTGAGGTTTTTGGCAAATCCTCGGGGTACAAACGTAATGTCTCTAAGACGCAAGTTATTCAATCGGTGGCCGGCCGTCCAGCTGATATCAATTTTGTAACAGAGGCAACTTACTTAGGTATTAAATTATCATCTACTGTGGATGATATTATTTCTCTGAATCTGGACCCAGTTATTGCCTCTACTAATAAGACACTAGAAAGGATCGATAATCTGCAGCTGTCTCTTTATGGGAGGAGTAATGTTTTAAAAATGCTTATTTTTCCCAAGTTTCTGTATATGTTTCGGGCCATTCCTTTATTTATTTCTGCTTCTTTCTTTTCCCGTATTGATAGAATGTGTTCAAGGTTTTTGTGGGGATATCATCGATCTAGGAGAGCCCTTAAATGGTGTAGGCTACCCAGAGCTAGAGGAGGTTGGGGTGTCCCCAACTTTCAAATATATCATTGGATAGCTTTACTAAAACACATGGGTGTGTTATTGTTACATAATGACCCTACGGAAAACTTCGCTGCCCCTTCTATTTATGAGATGCTAATGGGTGTAGAGGCGAGGCAGTGCTTTGTTCGTGTAATTGAACCTAGTTATTACACGAAAATTACATTCAAGGTGGTTTTGACCGCATTTGAAATATGGAGGAAAATTGAAAAGAAACTGGGTATATGGTCCAAATTAAATTGGTACATTCCTTTCAAGAATTGCCCTTTTCTTCCTGAAATATTTAGGGATCAGGTCATGGATACGTGGCATCAGGCCGGAATTTATACAATAGGAGATCTGTTTCAGGGGAAACAGGTAGCTTCTTTTGATTTCTTGCAGAAGAAATATAATTCAGAGCGTATTGATTTTTTTAAATACCTTCAGCTACGGAGCTTCCTGGAACAGAAAATAACCCAGAACCAGATTATTGTGCAAAAAATTTAAATTGTGGAAGCAATTCAATTAAGGTCTAAGATGGAGCCCTTATATCAGATGATCATTGACAAGGCTGAGGATGACTTAGAGGCGCGGGTGGCTAAATGGCAAAATATATTGGGGATAGGCCGAATTGATTTTGAGAGGATAATCGAATTAGCCACTAAAGTGTTATTGAATGGCCCTTTAATAAGATATTTGGTTCGCAGGGAAGTGGGAATGTGCCTCGAACAGAGGCTGAAGAGAGGCTCATTTTTATTTGTATGTCTATTTTCCGTTAATGTATTACGTCTTTATGGCTTGATGTTGAACCACCAACTTTTATTAATTGGCATGCTAGATTGCTGTCTATATATCATTATTATAAATCTAAGGGTATGAGAAGGAAAATGTTTGGGTTGAAACTGTGGTCTCCTGTTACTAGTTGGATTGATTTTTGAAGTTTTGTATGTTGTGTAGAGACTGCTGTTACTGTCGAAACTGTGACTGAAGGTATATATCTCCATGTATATATGTGATTCATTGGATTGATGTATAGATTGTTGTTCTTATTAATTCTTCTCTTGTCTGTATTTTGTCTGTCTGCTGATATAAACTACTAATAAACAAAATAAATTTAAAAAAAAAAAAAGACTCTGAGAGACCTCTGGTGTACCTATGCCCGGGTACCTTGATCCCATATACTAGGGACTTACAAGGGTACCCAGTAGCCAATCTGGAGTGTACCTAAGTACTCACCATTTCCAATTAGGGAGGAAGCACAGAGACGGGGGTCTGGTTAGCAGGATCCTAGTCAGACTAGTCAGAAAAACATAATAACACCAAAAAAAAGTGGTGGTGACCATGAAAGCAGATCCTACTTTCCTACACACTAAGTGGAAAACATTCTCTGAATTCGACAAAAGTTGAGAAAAAACATGTCAAAAAATGGCAGAGGAGTAGCTCTTCCCAGATCAGCGCTTAGTTGGCACGGATTAAAAAGACCGGATGTCCACGTGCCTATTTAGGTGGCGATGTGACACGGAGCTGAATAGAGACACCTATGTATTGTTCATCAGAAGTTTCCAGATCCTGCATGACACCTGGGAAATTCAAAGGTAAGGAATATTCAGCTAGAAGTTTCTATCAGATATTGAAAAGCACAGCTGTCATAGTCAAATGCTAAAGAGAACCTTTATGTATCAGAACTAAAGGTGGACCTATTAACTTGGAACAATATCAAACTAACATAGAGGATATGGTCTCCTGACTGGAGGGAAGACTTTCTTAGAAATGTCTCGAGAAAAATGTAAATAGAAGAAGAAGCTCAGGTCTTCAGGTGTCTAACCTTCAGTGTATCCATACCATCCTGAAGAAGATTCAAATGACCACAGTATAAGTATTCAGAAGCCAAAATGCCAAGTTCAACCATGAAAGTCTGAGGTACACAGCCTGGTCCCCAGTCTCATGAAGGCAATCAAGTCTGAATGCTATTGCCATTCTGACAGATGCAGAAGGTCAGTGAACTACTGGATGTGCCATTTGAGAGCTATGAACATCATTATTGCTTGGGGAAGGTTTACAACTGATTGAATCAGTGGCATCAGTGTATAGAAAAGTAATTCCCTTCATTCCTGATTGATAATACCTGCAGGCAAAGTCTGGGCATTGTTTGCTTACTACGGCTACAAAGAGGTCTATTCAAGAATACCCCTAATTGTAGACAATATCTTGCAGGACTTTGTCATGCAGTACACACTCAAGAGTTTTTTGGAAAGTTCTTCTGAGTGAATCATTTGTGCATTCTGAACACCTGGTGGATGTATAGCTGTAATGTGTAGGTTTCTGATTATGCACTATTTCAATATTGATTAGACTTCCAGGGCCAGAAATATTGATTGTCTCCTCCCTTGTTTGTTTAAGTATTACATTGTTGTTGTATTGTCCTTTTGAATATAGAAGGATTTTGTGACGGATTATGATCTTGGTGGATGGGAGACTCAATCACAAAAGTGACAGATATCCCATCCGCCCTATTACCAGTGCCATAAGATATATGGAATTGTAATTTGGCCTCACGTTTGTGACGGAGTTAGCTTGTCCACCACGATCGTAATCTGCCCCTTTGTCTTCAAAGATGATAGAATAAAATTGAGATCAAAGCGGACTTCTCTCAATTCCAGAAAGTTGACATTATAAGTAACCTCTTTCTTAGACCAATTTCACTGTAATTGAAGGTAAATCCTTATCCTAATACAATGCATCTGTCGCACAAGTAACTTACCTTCGGTAACAATATATCTGTAAGAAACAGTAGTTAGTATTAGATTCCTTACCTTAGAATATCCCCAGGCGTCAGACTGGATCCGGAAACTTTTTCGTAGCAGTACCCCTGCGCGTCAGTAGGCGTCGTCTGCGGCTCGGCGTCCGTCGTCGGCGCCGGGATGATGTCGCCGGAGTACTTAGACGCCACCCTCGCGCGCTGACGTCAGTTCTTATACACAGCTTTTCCGTGCCAGAAACGCAGAGCCATTATAAAAACCAACACTGGTGCCATGAAACTAGGGCCCTGAAAGGGGATGACCTTAACCCTAGATATCGGTTCACAGAACGGGGAGGATGGGTGGGGCTGTAAGGAATCTAATACCAACTACTGTTTCTTACAGATATATAGTTACCGAAGGTAAGTATCTTGTGCATCTGAAAGAAACAGGTTAGTATTAGATTCATTACCTTAGAATAGATACCCCAGCAATACCAACCCCGGTGGTGGGTCTGCGAACCAATAATCACACCAGAAAGTCCTGGAGGACGGAACGGCCAAAGAAGCCATCCCTCCTGACTAGGCTGTCCAGGCAGTAGTGTCTTGCGAAAGTGTGCAGCGAGGCCCACGTAGCTGCCTAACAGATGTCCAGCAAGGGGACTCCCCGGCCCGAAGCAGTAGTAGCCGCCGTGGCCCGAGTGGAATGGACCCTCAGCCCAACAGGAGGCTCCTTTTTAGCCAAAGAGTAGCATACCTTGATGCACAACACGACCCACCGAGAGATGGTCCGCTTGTGTACAACCCGACCTTTCTTAGCGCCCACGTAACCAACAAAGAGTTGGTCATCCACCCGGAACTGGTGTGTGCGATCCAAATAGAATGAGAGCGCACGTTTTGGGTCCAGACAGTGGAGCCGCTCTTCCTCTTTAGAAGGATGCGGAGGCGGAAAGAAGGTGGGCAAGGTGATGGACTGCCCGATGTGTAAGGCTGTGACTACTTTATACAACAGAGAGAAACTACAGATCATGTCAAAAGAATAATCTCAATCTTGGACTGGTCGAAGGCTACCAACTCTCCCGTAGGCGTGGCCCTGTTGGATGCTGAAAAAGGGTCTCGTGGAGGTTTCTGTGGTCAGTCCTAGATTCGAAGGGGTTTCCGATAGAATTTATTACGGCCATACAGACATTATATCTTTACCCATCGGCTATGATACGTATTTCGGGTAAGGTATCAGGGAATATTGCGATAGCAAGGGGGACGAGACAAGGATGTCCTTGTGTAGTGTAGTTCCTATTTTCCCAATAGGCCCTGCGCATTGGAATAACATAAACAGTAGTATCGACGTAGAAGTGCGGATCTTCCAGGCCTCCACTGACTATGCTAAACTTAATTGGGTTTGTTACCAACTAGCTCAGAGGTCACTGGAAACTTTCTTGACTGAATAGGAAGTGATCAGCTTCCCTGGTACAGACAAGAAGGGATTCAGTTTTCCAACAACCGTGCAACATGACAACTTTGCTCCTCAGATAAGAGTCAATCTCTAGGGTCGTGTGAAACAATATACAGTTATTTTACTCAGTCAGTTGTTGTGCAGATTACTTTCACAATATGTAGAGAATAGAGAGACGGGCGTTTTCAATAAAAGGTAACATTTATTGAACAGTCTTCTCGTACAAGAGAAATGAATTGCCACAATTGCAAGACTTGTTATTATAAAAAGTACGTACAGTAAAATGAGTATTGCGAAATAATACTGTAAAAGCATTTATATGGTTTCTTAGCCCTACAATGGTTTAAAATGAATAAAACATATATACATTCATATATACATTAGGCTAAAATACTCAACTGGTGCTTCTAACTACGCCTATCCCAGTGTACCTGACCTAAGCCTAATACTTGGGAGGGGAGTAAGTAAGTAGCTTTAGTTAAGTTGGTTTTGCCAAGGTTTGCTTCAAGAATTCTCTCTAAGGGTTTAGTCAACACCATACCTCTGAAATAGAATGTTGGAGGTCTGGTATCTCCTTCCAGGGACTCGATATCCCAGTCACTCGCAAGAGTAGGCTGGAAACGCTGGAGCTGGATTTCTCGGTAGGGGAAAAGACAGCGTCTCTCTCAGCGCGTCAAAGAGGAGGAGGGGCAGCGTCCGCGGGCAGCTTGCATCTGCTGGGCTCTTGCAGGGGGACGGCTGTTCAGCTCCTAGTTTCACCACACCATCGTTCGCTCGTTAGCAGCGATAGCAGTAGTGATAGCAGCGATGGTATCATCAGCATAACAGCAGCTTCCGCTTAAGGCAACGTTGGTAATATTTATACCTGAAAGGTGCCTGGTTTGACGTAAGTTTTTGGACATAAGAGGTCAATAAAGATGTCACTAGGAAGTGATCGTCTATCAGTGCTCATTAGAGTTCTATTACTAATCAAAACATAGCAAGCGGGGCTTTCCCAGGTTGCTGAGTTTTTATCTTGTTGAAGAACTCAGAGTGTTTATCTAGGAATCTTAGATAGTACCTTCTGCTATGTCATTGCACTAATGAGCTGCAAAGGAAGTTGCAGAGGAAGCGACTCTGAAATGTGGCTCTGTTCGTGTGAGGCCAGAGACGAGTTTCTGAATATTGCATTTGATCGGTTATGCCAATATAGGGTTACAAAGGGATTATAGCCGTATAGGGGCATAAGGTCACAGTATCGATCAGGGTCCTCGATTAGAACGCGACACCCACTCCACGAATTGATGTTCATCAAATTACTAAAACTAGAGCAATAAGATGCATGTGTAACATTGCCCACCCCAAAATAGATATATGCATTTGAAATAGGCGTATTTGAAATACGTGAAAATATAGGTACTGTACGTCTTTAAGCATAGAAATCATTCAAAATTATAGCATATGTAATCAATGAACGATTATGCGAAAAAATTACACATGAAATATCTCTTAATACAGAAAAGAACGGCGAGATAATTTCCTCACATAGAAATGCATTGCAGTAAAATGTGCTAGAGGCTGGTGTAAAGTTATTATGTCTCTAAATTTATCTAAAAATAGAAGTAGAAGCTTCTGTTCTTTATGAATAGGTCTACTTTAAGCAAAGAATTTTCGTGCCAGAAAAAGGTGAATATTTTTTTTTAAAAGTGTTCAATTCAAAAGAATTCTGGTTGAACGGGGGAATAGAGTTCCAACGCTTTTAGCAGTTTTTGTTGTTCAAAACTGAAGGCCGAATTCAGAGTTCATGGGAACGCTGTGTGTCGGAATGCTTCTCTAAAGTTATTGTTTCTGTTCGGGTGAGAACATCATATCAGACAGGCTCTCAAAGAATTGGTCTACAAAATCAGGTGACAGTTCGACCAAATTCGATAGTGCTGTAACTTGGCAGGTGTGAGAATGATTGCTGTCATCAAAGTCTGGATCGGCAATGCTCACAGAAGGTCGTACCTGGGTGATGTTGCTTTTATTTTTCGCTCCACTGTTACCACCTAGTCGTAGCACAGGAGTCTCAACGAATGCCGTCATCAGGATTGGTAGCCGCTGGGGACAACACAATGCGTGAGCCGTTATCGGACTGAGCAAAGTATCGATATCCATTGGTACTTCTGATGGAAGTGCAAGACAGATGTCCAACACGCACTCATCTCCGCATAGCATACATCGAAGTACAGGTAAGATGCAGGATTGCCATATCGGTCTGAATGAAAGGAACCAGGTCATGTTTAGATCTCTCAGCCTGGCCAATCCAAGGACTCTAGTTATTCTGTCCCGGTAGCGAATTGCTAGGATTGTTTCTTCCATCCTCGTAGGAGTCATGTCTGAGCTTTGGCTTGCCATATCGGAGCAGGAGGGTCAAAAATAAAATGCCTGCTACCAGTCCCAAAAATAGGGGTATGCCGCCAAAGACTGAATGTACACAATTAGGAATGATTCCCAGAATTGCTTGAAATGGTGTTAGCAGTCCCGTAAAAATCGTCTTAAATATGCCTGGGATGCCTGTGGCACTAGACATGTTAAGGAGTTGGCTAAGCATTTCTACGAAATGCACGGGGCAATTTGTTGATAAAAGGTCATGGATCTTTGTAGCTGTCCTTGCAACTAGGAGATCATACGTCTCTTTTGATGACGTGATGGGCACTGTTGTCTGCAAAAGCACAGACTTCATTCTGCTTAAAGTATCAATTCGTATAGAAGAGAAATTCAGACGAGGCCAGATGGGAGTCTCTATGTCTCCAGGCCCGCTCGGAAACAATGCTTGCATACAGCATTTGACCATGGAAGTTATGCTTACTAGATAGGATTTCCCTGGCAAAAGGCCACAACATCTGTGATCTGTTCTTAGAATGTAACTCCCATTTGCGAGTTGCATAAAGAAAGGCTCTATCTGCGTTGCAGGTGTGACAAGCTGGTGGCATGAAAGGTTGTTAGAATTACCTTCACAGGCTCCGTGTAAATTAATACCCTGGCACAAAAGTATACCGCTTAGTGAACGTTTACAGTTTTCACCACTAAGAAATACATTTTTGTCGCTGTCACTATAGCATGAATGTGTGTATGGTAATTTCCATGCTGACTTAACATATCCTTTACCCAATCGTTCATACTGGCCAGTAGGTATGTATTCAAGGCACTTTTTAAATCGGAAAGTTGTTATCAGAATTGTGATAATCCCGTGTATTATCCATTCAATGACAGGACTTTCTGACATTGTCAAAGGTAATCTCTCAAGTTTTTCGATGCTCAGGATTGTATAGTCTGCTCCTTTCTGTGCCAAGCTGATTTGTTTATCAGTAAGGTTAAAAATGGAAAACTATGACGTTGTGTTGATTAAACGCCAAGGCACATAGCCTGAACGAAGATTTTGCAGCGTCCAGCCAAATTGTATAATAGAACGTAATTGCGACTGGCCATGCTGTAACATTAGCAAGTCTCTGTCTATTATATCAAAGGCAGATGATACAATATTGTCCAACGAATATATTCTGGAGGACAGAGTCATTAACCCATTGTCCACTACAGAAAGTGATTTTTCCAAATTAATACGATCAATTTCTCGTATTTTTTTAGCTGTTTCAATTTGCGTGACTTTTCAAGCCTCGTTGTATACCCCATAGATACTGGTTGCTATGAAACGCTTTTGACGCTGTTTGCGTGGTCCCATAATAAAATCGCGCAAATCAGCACCATCTTTAAGTAAAGACAAATGTTGCTTAATTTCAGCCAGTGTGGATGATCCTAGCCATTCGAGGCAGAGTTTCCCTACACTGTATGTTGTTACTATCCCTGGATGTTGTCTCTGGGAGTATCTAGGGTCTTGTCTGGTCATTTTTAACCCCTGTGTTTTATTCAGGAATCTATCTTGACAGTTGTTTGTGTCAGTAGGCCAGATTAACCACTTTTTCCAATCAGGATGTGTTCTGTTTAAATGTAAAATGTTAGTTACGTCTATCTCAATATCTGTTGTTGCATTCTCAGGTATTGGCTTTGGAATAGCCGGTTTGTTAAGGTCTTTTTTCTTAGCTAGGCCAAGACAGGATGTTTGATGAATTGTGTCATTTAAAAACATCATTTGTTCTGGTATCATGCAGGTTCTGAATAATGATTCTAGGCCTTGTACCTGCCAATCTTTTGTACCCCAGATGGTTTTTGTTTCAATGTTATTTTTCCAATAATCAAAACCAAATGTCATCATTTTTTCATAAAATGCTTCTGAATATATCAATTTAGTGTTTGTCAGCATTGTTTTCAATCCTGTTTTATCTAACAGTTTGTAATAAAACGTTTCTGCATCACTGGTGTTAAACCCTGAGAAGTACTTGAATTTCTCAAAGAATGTTTTAGAACTGCTTTTAGGTGGTGTAGCACAATGTTCCCATTGGTTATACTTAAAACATTTCTAGGCTGTGCAGATTTATGCAAGTAATGGTCACCATAATGTGTGAAGCAGAACATCTGTTCATAACTAGACGAACCTTGTAAATAATCATGTTCTGTGAATCTAGCTGACATTACCAAATCAGACATCATATTATTAATACTGTCAAAGTCCCAATCATCAGAGAATGTACTAGGTTTTACAAAGTCACTTAAGGAAACCTTGAATTGATGAGGATACTTCAGGATCTCGACCGGACCATAGATCTCATAGTCAGTTTTCTCCCATACTACCCCACCGGGTATTGGAATGGCTGTGACATTTACTGTTGACAGTTCTCTTTTCTTCACGTGGGATGATCTGTGTGGTTTGAGGACTAAGTTGATGTTCTGACTTGCTGTGTCCATTGTACTACATTTTCCCTCAATGAATTTTCCCAAACAAAGTACCATGATGAGCCAAAGCAGGAGGAAAAATATACCTAGACCGAACCAGAACTCTAACCATGGAGAAATAAGATAAATTTCCTTGAGTTGATGAAAGAGTTCTGTTGCTTTTTCTTTAAAAGTCTTTTTTATTTCTGGCATCACTTCGGGGTTGCTTTGATCCTCGGAAAAGTTATCGAAGTCGATGAAATAGCCAGAGGCAGTTCTGTTAATTGTTGGGATTGTTCTTTCAATTTGTCTTTCGGTAGCACATTCAGATGCCACATCATTGTAGACTGGTGTTTCTTGACGAACTGTTTCAATCTGTGTTTCAAGAGGCACGAGTTCCATGGCATTATTGCATAGTCCCTCTCTGTGCACTGCAGGCTGATCGAATGTGATTAGTCTTTCAGTTTGAACCTCTTGGATTGTTGCAAGTTTGGGTATTCTGTTGTTTCTTGGGAGTCCACTGGGCCTCCTGTTGATTATAGGCCACATGCTTGTGGTTTTACCAGGTCGATTGATACAACTCTGTTCTCCTTTTTACCAGCAAGGGGGGTAGTACTACTGATCTTGTTCCGTTGATTGCCAAGACAGGTACTGCTTTTCTGTAAGAAGGCCCAAATTCCTTCTTCACCACTATTTTTTCTCTGACTAGATCCCCAATCTTTGGAATCCAGACAGGCCTTGCTGGGGCTGTTGCTGGTGGTGCCTCGTCAGTGGTAGCTGGCTGTTGCTTTAACTTTATGTTGCTTAAGGATTTTCTTGTTTCATTCAAGTCCTGTAAAACAGCCAAACGATCTTTGATGTCAAAGTCTGTTTTCTTATCTTGTACCACTGATACCTGACTATCTAGGTCCTGAACTCGCATTCTAGTTCCAAACAATAATTCGTATGGGCTGAAACCTTTTAGAGAATTTCTTGGCAAATTATTAAGACTGATCTGGACACTTATTAAATGTTTGACCCACCCAGCACCGAACCTAATACCTTCGCTGTCATAGATTGCTTTATGTCCCGGTTTTTTCTTTCTACCACACTGTTCCCTTCGGGGTGTGACGGACAAGAATACCGCAACCCAACTCCCATGCTGGCCATGGCCTCCTTATAAGCTCGAGAGCTGAAAGCTGGACCCTGGTCAGAATGGAACATGGCAATTGCGTATGTGCCGATAAAGACTCGCAGATCTTTTATAACCGTTCTGGCGTCAGCCGAGCGCTGGGGGCCACATTTTTTAAGTGGGTTTAGCCTTAATGGTTAATAGGACACAGGATGGGATGTAGACAGCGTTACGCTGTTTCTGATTGGTAGCTGGTAGCATAGTTCACTACTGCGATCCCTGTTGCAGTTTTCACAGTTGTTTGCATATATTTGGTGTTGTACACTCATTCCCGGCCACCAGTATACTGATTGTAATTCAGTCAGGGATTCCTTAATCTTTTTGTGCCTAGGAACCAATCCCATGTGTGCGTCTGCTATTAAAAATATTCTCCGGTTCATGTTTGGAATAACCCTATCCCCCACTCCAGGGATTCGAGCAAAAGGAACGGAGTTTGCATCGATTACGTATGCATAATTGAGTGGATAGTTCACGGGTAGTGCTGCACAGTCGCCTTTCACGGTCATTTTTACTGCCAGCATAGTTTCCCCATCTATGTATTTTTCTGCACGCTTTTTTGTGGCTACGGAAGCCGGTTTAGTTGCTTCCGCTGTGGCTGTATTAGCCAATGAATTCCCTGCAACGTGAACGCCATCACGTTGAAGACTCTGTGCGTGTATCACGTGAGTCTTTTGTAGTTCTTTCTGAAAAAGAGCTACCTGTTTCCAGAGCAATTTATGCTTTATTGTGGCACCTGTGTCATCTTTGTAATCGTTTTCAATCCAGCTCTGCAATTTATTATTGTAAGAGTTGACACAAAAATGAGAATCGCACACGATTAGTGTCGGGAATTCACGTTCTGCATTTTCAAGCGCCATCTTTAAACATCTGATTTCAGCTCGCTGAGCCGAACAGTTTCTAACTGACTCAGTTTTTGTTATTTTCGGTCTGAATTTACCGCACAGCCAACGACCTTTAACAATCGCACAGGCTGCATTGTAGGATTTTCTCTCTACGTTGAAATGCTGTACAAATCTATCTGTATAGATTATACAGGCATACTGTGGGAGAGGCAGAAGTTCAATTGGCAGAGGATATTCTTCTTCATATTCTAAATCATTCAGTTCTTCGAATTGTGGGGCGAAATAGTATTTCTCATCTTCCGCTCCTAGAGAATCTACATACTGTATCCATTTCGGATCCAGTGACACTTTAGGCAGGTTAACTGGGCTGAATAGCGCCTCGAAGGCGGATTCCGCTGTGAGGATATTAATCCTTTTACCATGTGTTAATTCTCGTTCATTTGCTAATGCAATTTGCACTGTTTTCACAGTATTTTCTGTGGGACTGAATGTGCTTTCTGCTTGTGTGTACAAGTGAGATTTATTGAAATTGGTACCTTTTTTCCCTCATTAGAGGTCAGGTACGTGAATCCGCATCTTCCTGGCATGACTCGGATTACAAGATTGCGTGTGTTGTCACGTGTATCTAATTTTGTTTTTGCTAACATGTCTGTTTGCAGTGATCTAAACATTTCTGTGTGTTTTTGAGTCCAGGTGATTTGTTTAAAATCAGGTTTGATTAGTTCATAGAGAGGTTTAACCCTCTCTGCGTAATTTAGAATGTAAGTTCTTCCGAAATTCAGAAAGCCTAGAATCGATTGTAAATTCTTCAGCGTTTTTGGAGCTTGGAGTACAGCGCACTTCTCTAAGAAGTTGTCCGCTAGGCTTTTTCCTTCACTTGATAATTCGTATCCTAAAAATAATACTGTCAGATGGGCAATTCGAGACTTTTTAAAGTTGAATTTGTAACCTTCTGCTGCGAACCCAAGTATAATGGTGTTCACTCTTTTCAAGTGAGTATCCAAGTCGTCGTCTGTGAGATAGATATCATCTACGTAAGATAATGCCTCATCATCATATATTTGTAGTAACTCTGTTACTCTGGCTGAGAATAGTCCTGGGCTGTTCTTGAATCCCTGTGGGAGCCTACAGAAATTTTTCTGAGACCCCATTACTGAGAAAGCGGTCAAGTATCTGCTTTCTGGTGCAATGTTTTGACAAAAGAAACCATTAGATATGTCTAATGTTGTTTTATATTTTTTCCTAACTATGTTATTCATTAGTGCAGCACTATGCGAATTTTGTACTGCAAATGTTTTGCAACATGCATTAAGGTGTCTGTAGTCCAAAACTAGACGATATGAATTGTCTGGTTTGGAGACAGGAAACAAAGGATTGTTCATTTGAGAGGTGCATGTTTCAATCACCCCCTGATATTCAAGTTGATCTAAAATCTCCCTGACTTGTTTTTTAGCTTCCTGCTTAATGGGATACTGCCTTTGTGCAGTTGGTTCACTTTTTAACTGGATTTTGTGAGGAGGAGAGTCCTCATCCCATCCTACATGATTTTTATATAATGCCGGTGCCTGGGCTACTGCCCATTTCCTTGCATAAGTATATTTTTTGTGAATCGGAATGTGATTCGAGAAGGCAGGCATAATCATTTCTTTGCCACGAGGGCACTCCCTGACAAACTCTGGGGCCAATCTTTTTCAGCTAATAGAATATCATAGCCTTTTGAAAGTTTATCCCAAAATAGACCCTTTATTTTCCTAGTCTTATCACCCTCTATACGCAATGTTATTTCGTATATCTTATGGGGCTCGCTAAGTCTGGTGTCGGCAGTTTCAACCTGAATGTATTCATTCATGTCCACTGTCTCCAGATGACTCATCAGGATCTTGCGGGCTATACTGATTTCTGCTGCACTGTCTAGCATTGTCTGTACCCACTCCCTGTTTTTCAACTGTGTCCTCAGTATTCTCGGCATGGTTGATTACTCTAATACTGGCTACCTTCTTTTTTGGAAATTGAGATTTTTTACTCTGAGCAGGTTCCTTGTCTTTTGACTTGTGTGCTCTCCTGGGTCTGACCGTCCTCTTCTTTCCAATTTCTGCGAAAAAGATCGAGAGGGACGTGTATCAATACTTTGATATCTATCAGGCTTCTTCAAATTATCCCTATTTCTAAGGTTATATCTTTTCTCAGAGGGCTCCCTCTGGGGAGACTGGTGTTCTCGAGTCGGAGTTCTTTCCCTCTGTCGAGGAGACCTTCCTCTGGACTGGAAAACTTTTTCCTTGGGAGTGGATTGTTTATTTCCATCCCAACTCTTTTTAGGAGTGTTAGAATTATTTTTAATAAATAATTTTTCAGGATTTTCGAGCAGTTGGGGCTTTACTGGTTTTCCACCCAAGCTGTCTCTACCTAATTCTTCATAGCATTTTTCTATGATTCTGGCAAGCTCAATTGGTTGATCTGTTATATCTGTTTCCCTCAACTTCTGGCGGATCGCCACAGATGCTGCTTCTCCTTTTATGTTGGCTAATAATATAGCCGAGACCTGCTTGAAGTCTTTCAGTAATTTCATACCAAGAGTTAAAGCAGGTTCTGGACCGTATTCATTTTGAATCTGTTTTAGCACTTCTGGTATTACCGCCATAGACGGAACACCATGTGTTTTTGTGTAAATGGAAGCAAAGACTGTACCCCAAGTGTCACAGTCCTCCACGTGTGGTGCGACCCCCATAGGAAGGCAGATGGTCAAGATTCTGTGTTTCTCAATAGGGGTAGTATTCGGAAATACTGCCTCTATTTGAGTGATTTTCTGCGCTAACCAGAAAGGAATTTGTTCCCGTTTTGTGGGTGTTTTACCAAGACATGACTGTATGTTCTGTGGTGTAATTTTATTAGTGTTCCCCTGATGAGGGGTCATCTGTGGTACATTAACAGCTGGTTGGACTGTTGCAGTCTGCATTACATATTGGACTAATTGCCTATGTATTTTTATAAGTGTTTTTAGCTGTACTAACAGCTCATCTTTTGACATTTTTGCAATGTCCGGATGTGGTGTGTAGCTGGCTAGAACCGGCCACGTTGCTCCTGGTCTACCTAGTGGACCGAGCCTGGTAAAATGATCATTGTGTTTTAGGGCGCCATTAAACCAGAGCAGGTGCTCTTGGAATTTTAATGGGATTTCAATCTCCTTGAAAGGAGCGTACTCTCCCGGTGGATCCTCTATTTTATAATAGTGGAACTCATGTGTTGCGGCGTTTGCCGCTGGAAATTTTATCCATGAATAGAATACCTCTGTCTGCCGATATTCGTGTGCCTCTATCACGAAGACGACTGTGCCACCTTGTGTGGTCAGTCCATTTTCTATAAGTTTTGACGTTATAGATTTTCTTAAATGTGCCGAGATAATTATTGCACCCGGTTCAGTAGTCCCGTCGGGACCCTGCTGAGTCGCATTTACTGCGGCATCAGCTCCGTTGTTCTACTGACATTTTATAAATGCAGGTTTTGCAGAGCAGGTCTCCAAGGAGACAAAGATTAGGTGCACACTATTTTGGAACACTGTATCCTTCAACGTTGAATAAACCAGAGCTTTACATAGGAATCTCTTCCTACTAAGGTCGGGCGAATTTTAACCTTTCACCCACTCCAGACGTCTATTGGAGTATTTACGGTAGAAAGAGGTCTGTGTGAAAAATGCACGACTGAGTTACTCTAACGTCTTGCGTTAGTTTATTGCCTTACCAAACATTTGGGCGCCATGTAGTGTAGTTCCTATTTTCCCAATAGGCCCTGCGCATTGGAATAACATAAACAGTAGTATCGACGTAGAAGTGCGGATCTTCCAGGCCTCCACTGACTATGCTAAACTTAATTGGGTTTGTTACCAACTAGCTCAGAAGTCACTGGAAACTTTCTTGACTGAATAGGAAGTGATCAGCTTCCCTGGTACAGACAAGAAGGGATTCAGTTTTCCAACAACCGTGCAACATGACAACTTTGCTCCTCAGATAAGAGTCAATCTCTAGGGTCGTGGAAACAATAGACAGTTATTTTACTCAGTCAGTTGTTGTGCAGATTACTTTCACAATATGTAGAGAATAGAGAGACGGCGTTTTCAATAAAAGGTAACATTTATTGAACAGTCTTTCTTCTCATACAAGAGAAATGAATTGCCACAATTGCAAGACTTGTTATTATAAAAAGTACGTACAGTAAAATGAGTATTGCGAAATAATACTGTAAAAGCATTGATAAGGTTTCCTAGCCATACAATGGTTTAAAATGAATAAAACATATATACATTCTTATATACATGAGGCTAAAATACTCAACTGGTGCTTCGAACTATGCCTACCCCAGTGTACCTGACCTAAGCCTAATACTTGGGAGGGGAGTAAGTAAGTAGCTTTAGTTAAGTTGGTTTTGCCAAGGTTTGCTTCAAGAATTCTCTCTAAGGGTTTAGTCAACACCATACCTCTGAAATAGAATGTTGGAGGTCTGGTATCTCCTTCCAGGGACTCGATATCCCAGTCACTCGCAAGAGTAGGCTGGAAACGCTGGAGCTGGATTTCTCGGTAGGGGAAAAGACAGCGTCTCTCTCAGCGCGTCAAAGAGGAGGAGGGGCAGCGTCCGCGGGCAGCTTGCATCTGCTGGGCTCTTGCTGGGGGACGGCTGTTCAGCTCCTAGTTTCACCACACCATCGTTCGCTCGTTAGCAGCGATAGCAGTAGTGATATCAGCGATGGTATCATCAGCATAACAGCAGCTTCAGCTTAAGACAAAGTTGGTAATATTTATACCTGAAAGGTGCCTGGTTTGACGTAAGTTTTTGGACATAAGACGTCAATAAAGATGTCACTAGGAAGTGATCGTCTATCAGTGCTCATTAGTGTTCTATTACTAATCAAAACATAGCAGGCAGGGCTTTCCCAGGTTGCTGAGTTTTTATCTTGTTGAAGAACTCAGAGTGTTAATCTAGGAATCTTAGATAGTAACTTCTGCTATGTCATTGCACTAATGAGCTGCAAAGGAAGTTGCAGAGGAAGCGATTCTGAAATGTGGCTCTGTTCGTGTGAGGCCAGAGACGAGTTTCTGAATATTGCATTTGATCAGTTATGCCAATATAGGGTTACAAAGGGATTATAGCCGTATAGGGGCATAAGGTCACAGTATCGATCAGGGTCCTAGATTAGAACGCGACACTTGTTCCCCCTTGTTATTTGCTCTTTGCATCGAACCTTTTTATTAGCTTTGGAGAATAATTGGGCAATATAAACTATTGAGATAAATAATGGTAAATATAAGACATTTGCATACGCAGATGATATTGCTGTTGCGACCTCTGATATTAGCAATGCTTTACCAAGGATAATTGAAGCAGCTGAGGTTTTTGGCAAATCCTCGGGGTACAAACTTAATGTCTCTAAGACGCAAGTTATTCAATCGGTGGCCGGCCGTCCAGCTGATATCAATTTTGTAACATAGGCAACTTAGTTAGGTATTAAATTATCATCTACTGTGGATGATATTATTTATCTGAATCTGGGCCCAGTTATTGCCTCTACTAATAAGACACTAGAAAGGATCGATAATCTGCAGCTGTCTCTTTATGGGAGGAGTAATGTTTTAAAAATGCTTATTTTTCCCAAGTTTCTGTATATGTTTCGGGCCATTCCTTTATTTATTTCTGCTTCTTTCTTTTCCCGTATTGATAGAATGTGTTCAAGGTTTTTGTGGGGATATCATCGATCTAGGAGAGCCCTTAAATGGTGTAGGCTACCCAGAGCTAGAGGAAGTTGGGGTGTCCCCAACTTTCAAATATATCATTGGATAGCTTTACTACAACACATGGGTGCGTTATTGTTACATAATGACCCTACGGAAAACTTTGCTGCCCCTTCTATTTATGAGATGCTAATGGGTGTAGAGGCGAGGCAGTGCGTTGTTCGTGTAATTGAACCTAGTTATTACAAGAAAATTACATTCAAGGTGGTTTTGACCGCATTTGAAATATGGAGGAAAATTGAAAAGAAACTGGGTATATGGTCCAAATTAAATTGGTACATTCCTTTCAAGAATTGCCCTTTTCTTCCTGAAATATTTAGGGATCAGGTCATGGATAGGTGGCATCAGGCCGGAATTTACACAATCGGAGATCTGTTTCAGGGGAAACAGGTAGCTTCTTTTGATTTCTTGCAGAAGAAATATCATTCAGAGCGTATTGATTTTTTTAAATACCTTCAGCTACGGAGCTTCCTGGAACAGAAAATAACCCAGAACCAGATTATTGTGCAAAAAATTGAAATTGTGGAAGCAATTCAATTAAGGTCTAAGATGGAGCCCTTATATCAGATGATCATTGATAAGCCTGAGGATGACTTAGACGCGGGTGGCTAAATGGCAAAATATATTGGGGATAGGGCGAATTGATTTTGAGAGGATAATCGAATTAGCCATTAAAGTGTTATTGAATGGCCCTTTAATAAGTCAACATTTTATGTCCATTTTTTATTTGTACTATACGCCGGGAAAACTTGCTAAGTGGAATTCTACAAGGGGGAATAAATGTAATCGCTGTGGACAACTCGCAGCGGATGCACCTCATATGTTTTTCTTTTGTCCTAAGCTATCTCAATTTATTAAGGATGTTGAGTATTTTTTGACACATAGTCTGGGTATCCGACAGCAATTATCTGCATAATTAGTGATATTTGGTTCGCAGGGAAGTGGGAATGTGCCTCGAACAGAGGCTGAAGAGAGGCTCATTTTTATTTGTATGTCTATTTTCCGTTAATGTATTACGTCTTTATGGCTTGATGTTGAACCACCAACTTTTATTAATTGGCATGCTAGATTGCTGTCTATATATCATTATTATAAATCTAAGGGTCTGAGAAGGAAAATGTTTGGGTTGAAACTGTGGTCTCCTGTTACTAGTTGGATTGATTCTTGAAGCTTTGTATGTTGTGTAGAGACTGCTGTTACTGTCGAAACTGTGACTGAAGGTATATATCTCCATGTATATATGTGATTCATTGGATTGATGTATAGATTGTTGTTCTTATTAATTCTTCTCTTGTCTGTATTTTGTCTGTCTGCTGATATAAACTACTAATAAACAAAATAAAAATAAAAAATAAAAAAAAGACTCTGAGAGACCTCTGGTGTACCTATGCCCGGGTACCTTGATCCCATATACTAGGGACTTACAAGGGTACCAAGTAGCCAATCTGGAATGTACCTAAGTACTCACCATTTCCAATTAGGGAGGAAGCACAGAGACGGGGGTCTGGTTAGCAGGATCCTAGTCAGACTAGTCAGAAAAACATAATAACACCAAAAAAAGTGGTGGTGACCATGAAAGCAGATCCTACTTTCCTACACACTAAGTGGAAAACATTCTCTGAATTCGACAAAAGTTGAGAAAAAACATGTCAAAAAATGGCAGAGGAGTAGCTCTTCCCAGATCAGCGCTTAGTTGGCACGGATTAAAAAGACCGGATGTCCACGTGCCTTTATAGGTGGCGATGTGACATGGAGCTGAATAGAGACACCTATGTATTGTTCATCAGAAGTTTCCAGATCCTGCATGACACCTGGGAAATTCAAAGGTAAGGAATATTCAGCTAGAAGTTTCTATCAGATATTGAAAAGCACAGCTGTCATAGTCAAATGCTAAAGAGAACCTTTATGTATCAGAACTAAAGGTGGACCTATTAACTTGGAACAATATTAAACTAACATAGAGGATATGGTCTCCTGACTGGAGGGAAGACTTTCATAGAAATGTCTCGAGAAAAATGTAAAAAGAAGAAGAAGCTCAACCTTCAGTGTATCCATACCATCCTGAAGAAGATTCAAATGACCACAGTATAAGTATTCAGAAGTCAAAATGCCAAGTTCAACCATGAAAGTCTGAGCTACACAGCCTGGTCCCCAGTCTCATGAAGGCAATCAAGTCTGAATGCTATGGCCATTCTGACAGATGCAGAAGGTCAGTGTACTACTGGATGTGCCATTTGAGAGCTATGAACATCATTATTGCTTGGGGAAGGTTTACAACTGATTGAATCAGTGGCATCAGTTTATAGAAAAGTAATTCTCTTCATTCCTGATTGATAATAACTGCAGGCAAAGTCTGGGCATTGTTTGCTTACTACGGCTGCAAAGAGGTCTATTCAAGAATACCCCTAATTGTAGACAATATCTTGCAGGACTTTGTCATGCAGTACACACTCAAGAGTTTTTTGGAAAGTTCTTCTGAGTGAATCATCTTGTGCATTCTGAACACCTGGTGGATGTACAGCTGTAATGTGTAGGTTTCTGATTATACACTATTTCAATATTGATTAGACTTCCAGGGCCAGAAATATTGATTGTCTCCTCCCTTGTTTGTTTAAGTATTACATTGTTGTTGTATTGTCCTTTTGAATATAGAAGGATTTTGTGACGGATTATGATCTTGGCGGATGGGAGACTCAATCACAAAATTGACAGATATCCCATCCGCCCTATTACCAGTGCCATAAGATATATGGAATTGTAATTTGGCTCACGTTTGTGACGGAGTTAGCTTGTCCACCACGATCGTAATCTGCCCCTTTGTCTTCAAAGATGATAGAATAAAATTGAGATCAAAGTGGACTTCTCTCAATTCCAGAAAGTTGACATTATAAGTAACCTCTTTCTTAGACCAATTTCCCTGTAATTGAAGGTAAATCCTTATCCTAATACAATGCATCTGTCGCACAAGTAACTTACCTTCGGTAACAATATATCTGTAAGAAACAGTAGTTAGTATTAGATTCCTTACCTTAGAATATCCCCAGGCGTCAGACTGGATCCGGAAACATTTTCGTAGCAGTACCCCTGCGCGTCAGTAGGCGTCGTCTGCGGCTCCGCGTCCGTCGTCGGCGTCGTTGGCGCCGGGATGATGTCGCCGGAGTACTTAGACGCCACCCTCGCGCGCTGACGTCAGTTCTTATACACAGCTTTTCCGTGCCAGAAACGCAGAGCCATTATAAAAACCAACACTGGTGCCATGAAACTAGGGCCCTGAAAGGGGATGACCTTAACCCTAGATATCGGTTCACAGACCGGGGAGGATGGGTGGGGCTGTAAGGAATCTAATACCAACTACTGTTTCTTACAGATATATAGTTACCGAAGGTAAGTATCTTGTGCATCTGAAAGAAACAGGTTAGTATTAGATTCCTTACCTTAGAATAGATACCCCAGCAATACCAACCCCGGTGGTGGGTCTGCGAACCAATAATCACACCACAAAGTCCTGGAGGACGGAACGGCCAAAGAAGCCATCCCTCCTGACTAGGCTGTCCAGGCAGTAGTGTCTTGCGAAAGTGTGCAGCGAGGCCCACGTAGCTGCCTAACAGATGTCCAGCAAGGGGACTCCCCGGCCCAGGGCAGTAGTAGCCGCCGTGGCTCGAGTGAAATGGACCCTCAGCCCAACAGGAGGCTCCTTTTTAGCCAAAGAGTAGCATACCTTGATGCACAACACGACCCACCGAGAGATGGTCTGCTTGTGTACAACCCGACCTTTCTTAGCGCCCACGTAACCAACAAAGAGTTGGTCATCCACCGGCGTGAGCGATCCAAATAAAATGAGAGCGCACGTTTTGGGTCCAGACGGTGGAGCCGCTCTTCCTCTTTAGAAGGATGCGGAGGCGGAAAGAAGGTGGGCAAGGTGATGGACTGCCCGATGTGGAAGGCTGTGACTACTTTGGGCAGGAAAGAGGGTCTTGTCCGCAACACCACGTTGTCCGGATGGACAGAAAGGTAGCGAGGCTTTGATGAAAGAGTCTGGAGCTCACTCACTCTCCTGGCAGAGGTTATGGCAAAGAGGAAAGAAGTCTTAAGGGTAAGAAGATGGAGAGGACAGTTATGAAGTGGCTCAAAGGGAGCGTACATCAGAAAAGTAAGTACAAGGATCAAGTCCCACTGAGGCATCACAAAAGGAACAGGGGGGAACATATGAGTGATGCCCTTCAAGAATCTGTTAACAACCGGGGACTTGAACAAAGAAGGATGATCAGGTAGCCTTAAGAAGGCGGAAAGGGCAGAAAGGTAGCCCTTGATAGTGCCCAGAGCAGAGCCCTGCTGGGCAAGAGAAAGAAGGAAGAGGAGAACCTCAGAAAGAGGGGCAGAAAGGGGATCCACAGCCTTTGCTGTGCACCATGCCACAAACTTGTTCCACCTGCAGGCGTATACCGACTTTGTGGAGTGACGCCTGGCTGCCAGAATTACATCACAAACTTCAGGAGGCAAGTCAAATGGCCTCAACTGTCGCCGCTCAATCTCCAAGGATCGAGGTGGAGACTGGACAGGTTCGGGTGGAGGACCGTCCCCTGGTGCTGCAACAGAAGGTCCTCCTGAAGAGGCAGACGAATCGGGGGATCGACAGACATACTGAGTAGCTCGGGATACCAGTATCTTCGTGCCCAGTCCGGAGCCACAAGGATAACTTGGGCCCAGTCGCGCCTGATCTTCTTCAGCACTCTGGGCTGAAGTGGTATAGGCGGAAATGCGTACAACAGACAGCAGCTCCACGAGCGACGAAAAGCGTCTCCGAGTGAGTGCCGCCTTGGAAATTCCAACACGCAGAACTGATGACATTGCGCGTTCTCTTCTGTGGCGAATAGATCTAACCAAGGCTCTCCCCACTGCTGAAAGAGGCCTTGCGCCACGTCGTAGTTCAGACACCATTCGTGATCCGTCATGTACCGACGGCTGAGTTCATCCGCCCTGGCGTTCAGGGAACCTGCCCGGTGTTGAACCACCAGGGTCATGCCCTGATGTTCCAGCCACTGCCAGAGGCGCAGAGCCTCCTGGCATAGGGTCCACTACCACACCCGCCCTGTTTGTTGCAATACCACATGGCGGTGGTGTTGTCCATGAACACCTGCACTACACTCCCCCGGACAGAGGGGAGAAATGCCTTCAGTGCAAGCCGGATCGTCCGCAGCTCCAGAAGGTTGATGTGGAGCCGGGACTCCGCCGGAGACCAGAGGCCTCTGATCTCCGCCTCTCCCATGTGGCCTCCCCAGCCCTTTAGGGACGTGTCCGTCACAACTACGTGCTCCGGTTGGGGTAGGGAGAGGGATCTGCCACTGACCCAATCGCGGTCCGTGAGCCACCACTGCAACTGTCTTGCAGTGCCCTCCGAGATCAAGACATGGTCGGACAGGTTGCCCTGATGCTGGGCCCACAGAAACTTCAGGTCCCACTGCAGAGCCCGCATCCACCACCTGGCGTAATGCACCAGAAGGATGCAGGAGGCCATCAGCCCCAGAAGCCGCAGCGTCAACCTAACTGAGACTTGGGATAACGGCTGAAAGATCTGAATCAGAGCCTGAATATCCCAAACCCGCTGCTCGGGAGGATAAACCCGAAACTGCGCCGAGTCCAGACCGCTTCGATGAAGAGGAGCTTCTGAGAGGGACACAGGTGTGACTTCCGCACATTGATGGAGCACCCCAGCAGGTGCAGGAGTTCGGCCGTAGTCTGGAGGTGGCTGACGACTGTCTAGGGTGAGTCCACCTTCAACAACCAGTCGTCAAGGTAGGGGAAGACTGAAACCCCTAACCTGCGCAGGTGAGCTGCGACCACCGCCATCACTTTCATGAACACCCGTGGGGCGCTGGTAAGGCCAAAGGGGAGCACTGTAAACTGAAAGTGCTTGTGGCCTACCGTGAACCGCAGGTAACGCCGGTGGGCCGGCAGGACGGGGATATGAAAAAAAGCGACCTGCAAGTCCAACGCTACCATCCAGTCTCCTGGGTCCAGGGCAGCTAGGACCTGAGCTAGTGTCAGCATATTGAACTTCTCCTGCTGGAGGAAGCCGTTGACGTTCCGCAGGTCCAAGATAGGGCGTAGGCCCCCTTTGCCCTTCTTGGGAACAATAAAGTAGTGGCAGTAACAAACACACCCTACTTCTGGACCAGGAACGCGCTCGATGAAGTGTCAAGTGATCGAATCGAGGGACCCGAATCGAGGGAGGGATCGGGGACGGCGCCACTCGGAGGCGGCGCCGGGGACGACACCCTGGGGGCCGGCGGCGGCGAGGTCGTTAGGTCGACCCGCAACTACCCGGATCCGGACCCAGATCCTGTGGGGGCCTGCGGCACGGGACCGAAGTCAAAGGCGGCATCGAGACCGAAGCACCCGACGGCGTCGGGGCCGAAGCGCCCGACCCGCTGGGACCCCCAGTCGTGGCCGCTGGGCCCGAAGGCGCCGCAGAACCCGACGGAGGAGTGAGCAACCTCATGGCCGTGAGGAAGGCCTCGATCTCCTCCGGCGTCGTGTTCTGCTTAGGGACTGATGGGTATGAAGCAGGCCGCGACGCCCGCCGCTCCGGCTGAGACGTGAGGGTGGTGTCGCCCGAACCCCCGGCCGCGTCACGCGAGCGTCGGGAGGAGGCGGAAGAGCGATGACGTCTCTTCAACTTCTTGTGCTTACCTGAGGACTTCGAGTCGAAGACCGAGGACGACTTCCGGAGCTATGGTGGCTCCAACCGACTGCTGGAGCTCGAGTCGCTTGCGGGACCGCTCCCGCCTAGCTTTAGACGTCAGGGCTCGACAGTCGGAGCAGGCCTTGTCGTCGTGGTCGAGGCCCAGGCAATGAAGACACCGGCGGTGGGGGTCGGTAATCGACATCAGTCGGTTGCAGTCGGCGCAGGGTTTAAACCCGGGCATCCCTACCGGCACCGTCGGAGTCGTTAGACTTCGAAAAGGATCAAAAATGATTGAAAAAGTTTAGTCAAAAATTGTCTAAGGGGTACCACTTTTTCCGGATCTGCACTTGCTGGCGCGGAAAAAGGAAGAACTAACGTCAATGCGCGAGGGCGGCGCCTAAGTACTCCGGCGACGTCATCCCAGCGCCAATGATGCCGACGACGGATGCGGAGCCGCAGACGACGCCGACTGACGTGCAGGGGTACTGCTACGCAAATGTTTCTGGATCCAGGCTGACGCCTGGGGATATTCTAAGGTAAGGAATCTAATACTAAGCTGTTTCTTTCAGATACATTTTTTTGACAGAATCTCTTTATTGAAAGGCACTTCTTTAAGAGGATTATCCGATAGCACCAGAAGAGGAATGACTGAATTGCAGACTGGGAAAGAGTGAGTCTGTAGTCCAAACGTCTAGAAAATTGGCATTACTAGGCCTCTAGACATTGCCTCATGTAAAGGTGAGCATGAGGTACTAGGAGAACACAGGATGACTTTGGGCCCAGCAATAAAAATAAAATGACTGCCGTCAGATTTGCTGTCCAGGCACTTCAGACAAATGCTTAATACCTTCACCTCTGAAGGATTCACTCTTGTGACCTTAGCATCTAGGACCATGCCCAATTACGGAATTGGTGTCAGATCTCTATCAATTTATGAGGAGTAAAACAACAGACATTTCATTCTTTACTTTTTATAAGAGTGAAAATACTGAACTTTGGAGTTGCAACAATCTAACGCTGCACATTTCACAATACCATCAACTGTAAATAGTAGAGGTAGTTATTTCCTCACAGCAATTTTTTTACCCAGTACTGCACCATTAGCATTATCAAATTAGCATCTACAAAACCAATAGCCTCTCTGAAACGATACAATGTAGGGAGCCAGAAGACCCGTTCTTTAGAGTGTTTTTGGAATGAAATGGGAATTTCAATTATTTGCGGAAATCAAATTAACACCAAGCATTCTGTGTTTTCAGTGTGTTGTAAGGAACTCCTTTAATGTTGAAATCATATTCAGGTTACATACTTGTGAGTGCTGTGCTTACTGCTCAGGGGACAATATTCGAGGTAGAATTTGGCAAGAAGAAACAATTAATGTAATAGCTAAGCCCCAGATAAGCTAATTATGTATCTTTGGTAACTCTGTTTCTGATGGATGCTATAACCAACTGCATATTCCACACGGACCAGGGTCTATGAGGAGAATTTTGTAGTAGTACCACAAGGTGAAATTGTGTGGCCCGTGTTGGTTCCATACACATATTATCACCACCCCTGCGAGCTGACTTTAGTTTCTTGTCTTTTGCCTTTCCGCGCTCTCTGACGTGGAAAGTGAACAATTGTCGGTAACAATGTGATGACTACTAACTTGGGACCTTGTCAAATTTTAAAAAGAGACCTCTCTGGAGAGTATGAAGATGGGAGGGCAGTGAGGCATCTGTGGTTAGTAAGAGTATTCACACAATAGTGAAGGTGACTAACTTGCTCTTCTGATGTATACTTCGAACAAAAGAATCCCTACCTTAGCATAGTTACTAAAACCAGACTTTCAATAGTTGGAAGTCTGTGTGTTGGGCTCTTTTTAAATGTATTTTGCAGTTGGTAACTGAACAGATGATCCGCAAAGCAATATCAATGAGATACATAATAAATGCTTGTTAATTAACATGTATTGCAAAGTCTACATTCCAATATTTCAAATATATAAGTATTGGGCTTAGACTAAAATGTCTGGAAGAACTTAGCGAGTGAAGAGACCATCCTGCCAGACCTAGCTGCTAAGGCAGTAATGCTTTATGAATGTATGCACCAACACATATGTTGCAGTCTGGTAGATATCAAGGCCAACACAGTGGTAGCAGACTTGGCCCTGGTAGAATGGGCCCTCAGATATTCCAGGGATGGCAGATCCTAATGCAGAGGACTATCCATCTCATCAAGGTACTCCTGGACACATCCTTCCCCTTTTTCATTCAGAAGAACATCTCAAGAAGCTGGTCCTGGTACAATCTACTTAAAAGCTAAAAGCTGATTTTAGTGCCAACAATGCAGCCTGTCCTCCTTATGAGAGGTATTGGGAGCAAAGAACACAAGTAAAAGATTGCCCATCATGGAAGGGAGTCTCAACATTCGTTAAAAAGGACACAGAGTCCTTAGCATCAATGTATCCAAAAAATACATGTTA
Organism: Lissotriton vulgaris; assembly: GCF_964263255.1. NCBI lineage: Eukaryota > Metazoa > Chordata > Amphibia > Caudata > Salamandridae > Lissotriton > Lissotriton vulgaris. Next base: position 2,021,729,477 of record NC_141691.1, on the reverse strand, counting down.
TATGATGGTTGCACTGACAGTGCTTGCAGAACACTCATGATATCGTATGATATAATCGCAATGAGGAAAATAGTCTTTAAGGTCAGGAGACGCAGCAAGCAACTATGCATAGGCTCAAAAGGTGCGCACCTGATGAATGTCATGACCAAGTTAAAGTCCCACTGTGGCATTACAAATGGTTTGGGGGAACAAGTCTTGTGCAATGCAGAAAGCTGTTGACACTGTGTGTTCTAGATAGAGGTGAAAATATCTAGCCAGGATTCCCCTCCCTCACTGGTGCAAGACTTCCCATGCCACCTCCAGATATAGATGACACTCCTATTTGACAGATGACGACTGCTTAGCCTGTCTGTTCTGGCTTTCAAGGGCTCTGTGAGGTGGTTTCCAACCATAAAGATGCCGTGGCTTCCTTGCACAGGACCCTACTCTGCTCTGCTTGTTGGAGTACCACAGGATGGTGGTATAGATTGTGAGAACCTCCTCCACCTTCCCTTTAATGGATGACAGAAATTCCTTCACGACCAGACAAATAGCCTGTAGCACTAGTAGATTTATGTGGAGGGAGCCATTCACTGGAGAACATAGCCCACTGATCTCCACCTCCCACAGGTGAACTCCAGCCACCACCAGCACTGTAGTGATGTGTCCATCACCTCTGTCTGCTCTGGGTGGGAAAAGGAGAGTGGTCTGTCACAGAACAAACTGTGATCAGTTAGACACCAATGTAGATCTTGAGGTCTGAGTGGGGTCAGAAAAGTGGCAATGATGAATGGCCATTTGGATTTCATATCCCAATGCAGGGCTCCCATGTGTAACCTAGTATAGTTGACAAAGATTATACGTGAGGCCAAGAAGTCACAAAGCCACCCACACCTGGATTAAGGATCAAGCCTGAATCTTCAGGATCATAGTTATTCTGTCTCAGACGTGTTACTGGTGATGAATAGCCCTGTTCTCCACGTGTCCTGGATCTCCTCAATGAAGAGGAGGTATGGGAATAAAGAAACTCCTGACCTCTGGAGATGGGCAGCAACCATCACCATCGTTTTCATGACCAACCAATGTGAAAAACAAACGGATAATACACGTGGCCACCTTCACCCATAGACAAAGGCCTGTGAAACAGACCAAGGACTCAGTCCAGTGTCCCAGGTACCAGAGCTTGTTGGATCTAAATCAAAGTGAGCCTTTTGATTTTGCCCATTTTCAAGGGTCAGAGGTTCAAGTTAGTCCTGAGGCCCACCTACTTTTTCAGTACAAGGAAATAGCAAGAATAACAACCTCCAACATCTTCTGAATCCAGTAGATTCTCAAGGGCACCAACGTAGAGGAACTGGCATACCTCCTGCATTAGGAAGGACAGATACTATGCTGAAATTCATTATGGAGTAAGGAGGAATATTGGATGGAGAAGAGAGAAAAAGCCTGTATAAATAATTTGCAAGTCTTATCTGTTGTGTGTGGTGGATTTCTCACCTTGGGGACAGTGCAGAATCCTGCTACCTCATTGGTTGGGCATTGGCTGCTGAAGGCAAACTAAAGTGGTTTGTTGGCTGTTTCAGCAGGGAGTTGGAATACTGGTGCCCTTGCTGACCAATGTGTTGCCACTCAGTTTCTCGTCTGCGATCCTAAAAGGACTTGGCTGCATCATTTTCTGGGAATGCTGCCTCTAACAACACACCAGCCCTCTGGAACAGCCCCTTTTTTCCCAGAACTGGTGCATAGATGGTTTGCCACGCGTCAACAGCCCCAAAGAACGCGCCTTAGCCCTGCTGCCTGTAAAGCGTTTCAAAGAGGAGTCCACCTCATCTCCAAATAGGCAAGACCCATAAAAGAGCTTGTCAATTACCATAGCCTGTATATTGGCAGAGAATCAATGGACCTCATCCAGGCATGCCTTTGAAGGCCAACACTGGTGGCGGAGGGTCCTGCCAATGCAATCAGTGGTATCCACACCAGCACGGATAACATACTTGGCAGAGTCTGCACTACTTTTTAACTTCAACCACTAAAACTTTACGCCAAAGCACGAAAAGAAGTGTTTGAAGCTCCAGCGGGAACAAGCAAGAAAACTGCCAAAAATGAAAGACACCCGAAACAAGACAAAATGTTCCTGTATAAACGCTGCAGCAAGCAGAGCAGAGCAGACTAGCTCACACCTTACAAGCTTCACTTTGTAGTCATGGAGTGCAAAACAGATGTGTGCTGCAGAGAGCAAAATCCCAGGACTGGGACTCCATTTCTGCTTTATTTTGTAAGCTCTTCACTAACTGGTGTATTAGACAAATGTACTGTGTAAACAGGGAATTGGCAAATATATTTTTGGGAAAAGGTATGTTCCCGTATCTCGCGCATGAACTGAGAGTTTCTACACTTTATTAATAGCAGAAGCAACCCAATGGCACCAAACATGTCTCATCAAATTACATTTCCAACAATGCACACAGCTTACTTTAGAGTTGGAACTCTTTACAACAGAGGGGGGCAGGGTTCAACAGTTTTCAATCGCATGCACTGTCGAATATTACACGTAATAGCTCCTCCCAGTATTGCTTTATTCTGTACTGTACCTCAACAGTCTCATGTATGACCTGACACATTTCCACAAACCCCTTTCTCTGGAATACACTTGGAAAATAAGAATATAAGTAATTTCCACAAATCAAGACTGCACATATTTTACCGTAGTGGACCGGAACCATTATTTAAACAGGCCAGTGTACTTACCTGATTTTGAATGATGGCCAGTTTTCCTAGGAGAACCTGTCAAGAGCAAATAAAAAGTTTAAAAGTGATACTTCATATTACAAAAAAAAATACATCCTTCTGCAAGCAGTTTCTTAAATGCAACACAAATCTTAGCTCATGGGCAGAAGACTGTCTGAGGCCTGAACAATAAACTCTCATGGCCTTGGAATCAATGGATTTAAAGCAACAAACAATGCATTACTTACTTCTGGTAAGGCTAAATCTGGTCAATACTCTAACTGCAAATTTGTTACTTTGTGATTCCTCACCTTGTGAATCTCCCTACGCACTAAACTGGATCCAGAGACTGATGCAATCGCTACAGGTGGAGCCATTGGCCATTGTTGCAACTTCAACCCACCACCGGACATGACAACACTGAGCTGCATAAAAGTGCCATCGCAGTATGCTGACTTCAGGTAAAACAATATTTCTTTCCATGCCAATGACGTGGAACATAGCAGACAAATGAAATGGTAGCTGGCTGTCTGCTAAGTCTAACAAAGACCCTTAATAAATCCTGAAAATCTGTGCCGCATAAAAAGGAGGGGGAGGGTGGTGAGGAATCTGCAGGTAGAATAACAAGCGCATCGCACTTACGGCCCAAATCGAGGACATTTGCTCGCCTGAACATACCTTATTCCTGTCATCTGCCTTATCTCGGCTTCTCCCTACACTTGACTCCCGGTTTTCACTAAGAACGATCACGCCCGATGCGGGACGTGCTACACGGATACCATTTTATGCCGAATCCTCGCCCTGACTGGTTCCCGCATCATCGACCATTGTTTAACCTTGTTAATTGGCTCATTAACCACTGGATGCCCGTTTTCCGTGTATTGAGGCTGATCCCAGCAAGCACGTTTCTTACCATTGTGGGCTACTTTCCAGGCATTTGTTCGATATTTCAGTCCTGGTGATGTTCCCAGAATGTCTCTTGGGATTGAAACATCGTCGACACCTGCATCTTAACTCTATACTTTAATTCATTATTTATGTGGAGTACAAGATGCATTTCTCATTGTGACTTTTGCATATCTATGTATTTTTTCTGATTAAAAGTCACTTTTATAGTCACTTGCCTGTGGTACAGAAATCGCTGATTTACAATTACCCTGTCATGTTTAGCTCACTCACCTTGTATATTTTGTTGTGTGTTTAATAATAATATCAAACTTAAAGGGACCACTGTCTCATATACTTAAGATATGGAACATAGCAGACAAATGTAATGGTAGCTGGCAGTCTGCTAAGTCTATCGAAGACCCTTTTTAAATCCAGAAAATCTGTTGCGGCATAAAGGGGTGACAGGATGGTGGTGAGGACTATGCAGATAGAGTAACCCTGAAGGTAGGTAACTTAAGCTGCTGGATACTTCTAACCACAGATTTCTCTTATTGCGAATCAAAGTCAGAGGAATGCCCATTTCAAGAAGGTAGGTCTGAGGCATGGACTTTACAAGGGTCCGGCGGAAAAGAGAGGGAAAAAATAAATTCCCTCCCTAAAGATTTGTGAATCAATGCAGTAGTGTCTGATAAAAGTGTGAGCAGATGCTTACATGCTTGACAGATGTGCTATTCTGGAAGGCCCTGAGAGCAGTAGTTACTGCTTGTGCTCTAGTGAAATAATCTATAAGGCCCTCAAGAGGATCCTTTTTGGCCAGGGTGCAGCATTGCTTGAAGCTGAGGATAATTGATCAGAAGAAGGTCTGATTCTGGACTGCCTTTCCATTTTTAGCAGCAGCAAACTTAACAAACATCTGATTATCTTCCCTAGGCTCTTCAATAGGTCGATTGATAGCTACTAGTACCTCACATCCTGCATTAAAACTACCTCTCAGATGGTTTGGAACTATGCAGCTCCTGTTTTGCTGAGCGAGCACTTTAAAAGATTGTAAGGATCATTCATGAGGCTAGGGAAGATAATGAACAAGTAAATTACCTTCGGTAACTCATTATCTGGTTGAGACTCTTACTTGCTGCAGATTCCTTACGTTTGAATTTCCCTGGCGTCAGGCTGGATCCGGAAACTTTTGCTGAGCAATACATCTTACGCGCATCGACAGGGTGGCTCACTTAGTCTCCATGTGAAATCAGTGGCGTTGTTTATGACATTGTGGTGCCTATATAGTTGCCACCCAGGCACACATGCATGAGTATTTTTATGCTTTATTCCAAGCCAGAAGCGCAGAGCCACGAAGTAACTGACGTAGTTGTGTGCAAAACTAGGGCCCTGAAAAGGAAAGTAATCCTAGCTCTACAATATTAGTCGGCAAAGCTGTGAGGCATGAGTTGGACAGTCAGGAATCTGCAGCTAGATAGAGTCTCTACCAGATAATGCGTTACTGAAGGTAAGTAACTTGTTCATCTGATAGAGACTTCCAGCTGCAGATTCCATACCTTTGAATTCGATACCCAAGCCATACCATCCCGATGTTGACTACGGTCCAATATCCTTTACTAGGAACTCCTCCAGGACCGAGCAAGCAAAGTGCCCGTCCCTGCGGACCTGACCGTCCAGGCAGTAGCATTTTGCAAACATCTGATCAGATGCCCACATTGCTGCCTGACAGATGTCTTGCACTGGGATACCCCGAGCCAAGGCTGTAGTCGCTGCTATCCCCCTGGTGAAATGGACCCTTAGCCCCCCTGGGGATGCTTCTTTGCAAGGGCATAGCAGACCCTAATGCAGAGAATAACCCAGCAAGAGATGGTCCTTTTCTGCACTGCCCTATCCTTCTTTGCTCCCACATTCCCCACAAAGAGTTGGTTGTCCACCTGGAACTCTTTAGTGAGATCAAGGTAGAATGAAAACACTTTTTTTGGGTCCAGTCGGTAGAGGCGCTCCTCTTACCTAGAGGGATGCGGGGAGCAAAGAAGGTGGGCAACTTGATGGACAGACCCAGATGGAAAAGGGCCACAACTTTCAGTAAAAAGGATGCCAGGGTGCAAAGCACCACTTTGTCTGGAAAGGACATAAGATAAGGAGGAGAGAAAGATAACGCCTGCAGTTCACTCACCCTCTGGGCCAATGTAATCGCCACCAAGAAGGCTGTTTTGATAGTCAACAGCCGGAGGGGACAATTGTGTAAAGGCTCAAAGGGAGCGCACATCAGATAGGTGGCGACCAAACTAAAGTCTTACTGCGGCATAACATACGGCATACATGGATAAAGGTGAGACAGCCCTTTCAGAAATCTATGTGCAATGGGAGATTTGAAGACAGAGGGTTGGTCTGGCAGCTGCAAAAAAGGAGACAGAGCATAAAGGTAACCCTTGAGAGTTCCCAAAGCAGAGCTCTGTTGGGCAAGGGTCAGAATGAGCAGAAGGGCAGTAGAAAGAGAAGTAGAAAGAGGGTCAATAGACCTTTCTGTACAGTATTATACAAATTTCTGCCAAGGGCAGGTGTATACCATCTTAGTGGAGGGCGACCTGGCCCCAGAATAACATATTGCCATATTGACAATTTTGGAACTCTACACTGACTCGCTCCCTCTTACCATTCTGGGAGATTTAAATTAACATCCAGAAGCACACAATACCACTGATACGGCCAGATTGATCGACAACCTAGATGCGTTCAATCTTAAACAATTAGTAACAGAACCTACTCATCAGGCAGGTCATACGCTAGATGAAATTTTCACCAGTGACCCAGATATTACTATCCTTAATATACAGGCTTTACCATGGACAGACCACAAAGCTATTCATTTTAACTTTAAAACTATTAAACCACAACCTGGAGCACAAGTGAAATTCCCAAGACACTAATTAGATGATGGGATAAAATTAAAGAAGCTGACTTTGAGTCGGCACTTAACTCTTTTCCTATCACTCAGGAATGTGATAACAATAAGGCTGCCCAGCAGCTAGATGACTGGTTAATGGCAGCAGCTTGATACACCTTAGAACTAAAAGCCTTAAAAATTGAATGTAGGAGGGCAGAACACCATTGGCGGCAGAACTACGACATCCTAAAAAAAGACATCTATAATGTGACTATGTCACTATATAAAGAAGCAGTTATTGCCACAAAGAAACAACTTTTTACTGGGAAAATAAAAGATGCAGGCAATTCCACTAGCGAATTGTTCAGAACGGTTAATTTGCTAGCCAAGTCACAGCAAAACAAAAGGTTTAAGCCAGACCAAAATGTATGCAATAAAGTGGCAAAATACTTCCAAGAGAAAGTGCGGGAGATTTATAATAATTTCCCAAGCTTACCTACTCCTCAGAATACATTAACACTAACACCAGCCTACAATGTACGCTGTCTGGTTTTCAGCCCATGAATAACAATGAGGTGCAAAAACTACTAATTTCAATCAAACCAGGTGCACCCACTGATCTTTGCCCTCCCTCCATTGTACATCTAGTAGCCCAGAAAATCTGCGGAAAACTCACACCTATTTTAAATCAAGTTATAGCCACTGGCACATACCCGATTATCTGGAAAAAGGCAGCCATTCGACCTCTTAGAAAAATCAAACGTAGACCATAATGAACCCAAAAACTATCGACCTATAGCTGGTCTACCTATCATGGCAAAACTATTGGAAAAACAATACAGCAGAGCGCTAACAGAATACTTGGATGTAAACAATTTGCTCGATATCTTGCCGCATGGTTTTCGTCCACGTCACTCTACAGAATCAGCATTGATTCTTGCAGCTGAGGAGATTTGCAGAGTAGTGGATGGTGGGGGAAGGGCGGTCCTCGTACTCCTTGATCTCTCGGCCGCTTTTTGATACTGTAAACCATGTGGTTTTGCAGCAGCGGTCGAGGGATGCAGTGGTCAAAGGGACTGCCCTGTCCCTAATGTCCTCTTTTCTGGAGGCTAGGGAGCAAAAGGTGTTCTGGGATGGCATACAGTCTAAGAGTTTCCAGAAGTCACTGCAGTTAGGTTCCATGCCTGCCTCACTGAAATTATGAGATGGATGGGCCAGAACTATTTAAAAATAAATACAGAAAAGACAGAGGTTTGTAATAGGTCAATCTATTTGGAGTCAAATCTGGTGGCCGGTGGAAGCCGGAGAATGCCCTCACCCTATTGACAAGGTTAGAAATTTGGGAATTATTTTTAACAATAAGCTGAATTTTGGCACCCAGGAAAATAGCCTTGTCTCCTCCTGCTTCTTCCTCCTGAAAATACTGTGAAATATTCTCCCTTTTATTCCTCAAATACTCCAGAAAACGGTGATGGTAGAGCTTTTCCTATCAAAATTGGACTATGCAAATGCATTGTTCCTGGGTATTGATAAATTTCAGCTACAAAAACTGCAATCCTTGTAAAACGCGGCTGCCAGACTTCTTCTGGGGCTGCGTAGATGACAACCGACATCAGCTGGAATCAGATCACTACACTGGCTCCCTTTTAAACAACGTGTTCAATTTAAAGCACTAACTTTGGTATACAAAGCAGTAAATGGGGGGAGTGCAGCTGATCTGCAAAAGCTTTTTATAGCCTATGTTCCCCCACGGGCACTTAGATCGGCTACTCAAGGATTAATTAAAAACTGTAAAATTTAGAAGAGCTAGATGGGGCGGTCGAGTTATAACACACTGTGCAACTAAGCTCTGAAACAAACTACCTATATCTTTGAGACGTCAGCCAAATCTCCAGCTTTTCAGGAAGAATTTGAAAACCTGTTTTTTTTACAGCTGCATAGGTCATAAGCATTCTCACTGTGTCTTCACCCTCTCACTTCAGCGCCAGGACACCTCGGTATTCGAGCGCTCTACAAGAAAAATAAACATAAACATAAACATTACAGACTTCAGGAGGAAGGTCAAAAGCCATCAACTGTCACAGCGCAAACTCCACACATGGAGATACAGAGTTGACAGGTTCTGGTGGAGAACCCTCCCCTGCTGCTACGACAGAAGATCCTCCTGAAGGGGCACGCTGACTGGAGGATCGATGCTCTTTCTAAGAAGCTCTGTATACCAGATTCTCCTTGCCCAGTCCGGAGCGAAAGGATGAATTTTCCCAGTCACTCCTGATCTTCTTCAGAACTCTGGGCAGGGGAGGTATGGATGGAAAGACATACAGCAGGTCTGAGCTCCACTCATGAAAAAAGGCATCGCTGACCGATAAATGCCTTGGAAACTACAGCACGCAGTACTGCTGACACTGCACCTTCTCTTTGGAGGCGACCAAATCTAACGAAGATTCTCCCCACTTCTGAAAGAGACCTTGGCCACCGCCGACTGGAGATGCAATTCGTGATCTGCTAGGCATCAATGGCTGAGACCATCTGCTTTGGCATTCAAACAACTTGCCAGGTGTTGAACAGCCAAGGTTATGCCCTGGTGTTCCAGCCATGTCCAGAGACGCATGGCCTCTCGACAAAGGGACCACTACCCGACCCCGTCTTGCTTGTTGAAGTACCAGATGGCAGTGTTGTTGTCCAGGAAAAACTGCACTAGCTTCTCCTTGACAACGGGAAGAAATGCTTTCAATGCCAATTGAATTGTTCTAAACTCCAACTAATTTATGTGGAGCCCCAACTCTGCCGGAGAACGGTGTCCCTTGATTTCCACCTCTCCCAGATGACTGCCTGATCTCAGAAATGACGCATCTGTCACAGCTGTGATATCACATTGGGGAAAGGAGAGGGGTCTGCCATTGACTCAATCGCGGTTCGTCAACCACCACTGTAGTTTCTTTGGAGATCTGCACCATGTCGGTGTGATTTCCCCGCTCTTGTTCCCATTGGAACTTCAGGTCCCACTCCAGAGCCCACATACGCCACCTGACAGACATGCTTTGCCATGAGGCCATCAGTCTCAGAATCAGTCTTACTGAAATCCAGGAGAGAGGCCGAAACATCTGTATTATAGACAGAATATTCTGGACTCACTCTTTGGGAGAATAGGCCCGAAACTGCACTGGGTCGAGAACTGCTCCAATTAAAGGGAGCGTCTGAGAAGGAGTCAGGTGTGACTTTGGTATGTTTATAGAGAACCCAAGCGAATGCAGGAGGTTTGCTTTAGTCTGAAGGTTGGAGACCACTGCCTTGGGCGAAGACGCCTTCAACAGCCAATCATCGAGGTAGGGGAAGACCGACACCCCTAACCTGCGCAGATGAGCTGCGAAAACCACCACCACCTTAGTGAACACCCGAGGGGCACTGGTAAGGCAGAAGGGAAGCACAGTAAACTGAAAGTACTTGCTTTCTACCTTGAACCACAGGTAACGCCTGCGGCCTGACAGAATGGGGATGTGAAAATATGCATCCTGTAGTTCCAACGCTACCATCCGGTTGCCTTGGTCAAGGGCAGACAAGACCTGAGCCAAAGTAAGCATCTTGAATTTCTCCTTATTTAGGAAGAGATTGACGGTCTGAAGAGCTCAAATGGCCGGCACCTCCTTTTTTAGGTCTCGCCTAGGCAGCACATGCACTGTCTCGTCGAGAGATGCTGTATACCGTAGAGTGGGGAAGCTCTGCCCACTTTCCGCCTATCTTTTTGATTGGTCGAGTTCCGAAATGCTGCAATCAAATTGGTTTTCCTCAACTTAATCCCGCCTCCTGACGGCCATGTCGTAATTTTTCTTCTTCCATAGCTATCAGCCCCTTTACTTTTAAAACTGTTTTGTTCCCCTGCCACCCCTGTTTCCTCCTGCAGTCTATCACTTTGCTGACCACCACAACCCCCCCAACCACTCCTGTTCCTGACTTCTTGAACAACCGCAGTTTTATTTACAATGCAATAGGTCTCGCGTAAATACAAGTCCTATTGCATTTGTAAATGCTTTTTTTCCCTCTGATTGGCTGGCTGCATTTGCACTCTATTATGCCTAACCAAGACGCTTGCATGCCTGCGATGCTATACATCGTACACATGCACACCAAAAGTCTGCCTCCTGTTCTTTTTTCCCCTCCTCAATCACTGGTTCAGCACAGCCCTGGCTTTCAAAGGAACGAGGCGCGTCTCATTGTTCGCGGCTTTCCCGTTGTTTTTTTTATAATTAACATATTAAATAATGGCGGCCGCAGGTCTTGTTTCCTCTGCCACCCAGTCTCAACTTCACAAACGAGCGAGACCGATTGGGGTTGCCACTGCTTTTTTAAATGGGAGTTGCGGCCTTTTAAAAAAACAAATATCCTATTTCTTAATGCTCGTTTTCAAAAACGTGAGCCTTTCTTTGCTTTGGTGCAGCGGCTCCACCACTTTCGGGAGGCAGATAATGCTTTGGGGCGATATTGCCTGTTAGGGTAATAAAGGGGGGGGCTGTCAGCAGAAGGGGAGAGCGCGTTTGAGTCAATATCACCCCTAATGACTTAGTCTTAATAAATTCTAGTTGATGCGGCAGTAATAGGAAGGTGCTCCACCTTAGTCAGGTGTCACCTGCATAGCGCAGGCTGCGAGTTAGGCCTGGCATGCCTGGATTAGCTGTTTTTAACCCCCTGAGGGGCAAATCTAGGGCCTGCATTGAGGACGGGTAGTTCTGCCAGCCGACAGTGCTATCCCCTGGGAGAAGCAATCAATGTGGTTCTTTGGCCATAACTTCCAGTGGCAGAAAACCTCATTAACACAAGCCCTTCTGTATTCTGTATGCTGTTTAAGGTAGGCATGGTAGGTGCCGCAGCACTGTCGTATTGACCAGGAGAATTGTACCATATTTTACCGAAGAATGCAACAGTGTCCGGGTTCAGATGCCCAGCCGGCATTCCATGCAGGGCCTCAACTACTGTTGTGCCCTCCCTCCTCCGCAGAGCGGGGCGCAGTGGGGACTGGATGTTGAAAGGAGGGCAGTAGGATGGTTGGCTGTCCACATAACGGAGGATGGTGTCTCTTACCTCTGGTTGCTGTTGTGGCATGTACCGGGGGCAATCAGTCCAACACTGATGGTTTGCTGGATGCGGCCTCAGACTGCATGCCACGACCACCTGTGGTGCAGGTATAGAAGCGGCACGAGTGAGGCCCGCTGCCTAGAGAGCTATGACCAAAGGCAAATTAAATAGCGCAAAGAGTTAGGACAGATCAAAATCAATACTGTGGGTCCGACCCCCGGGATCCCTCCGTTTGTATGTAAAAGATAGATTGTATATATGTAAAGGATAGGTGTAGGAAAGTTAAGCCCTTGCCTGCACCATGTAAGGTGGGCACCAGGGAGTTCACTGAAGCAGTGAAAGAAGGTCCGGGACCTTTAATATGAGAGAGCTGAGGCCAGGCACTTCCGAAGCATCAGCGGTATGGGTGTTAGGGCACATGTGTTTCATAATGAAATGAACACTCAACGCACATCCTGTCATAGCTGGAATCACTGCAAGGGAACTCTACCATTGATTGAACCCTTTCCGAGTTAGTTGATGAATCGGCATTAACTTCCTTGAACAAGTGATCAAATGCAAAATGAGGCAGGGAGCGTGCAATCTGAGGGGCAGATTTATGATAACTGGTGCATCCCCAGGGATGCGCCAGTTATTTTGCGCCGCTGCTCCGCCATCCATGGTGCGCCGCATTTACAATGCGGCGCACCATGGGGCAAAAACGGCACAGATGCGTGACACATCTGTGCCGTAAAGGTAGCGCATTGCTGGAGTTGCGTCGCAAGCGAGACGCACCTCCAGCAAGGCTCGGGGGTGCCCCATCTTTACAATGCTGCGTCAAGACCTACGCCGGCTTCAAGCATGCGCAGGGTTTTGACGCAGCATTAGGCCTGAAAGTGACTGAGTGCAATCTTATAGATTTCACTCAGCCACTTTTGCGAGGCGCACCTGCCCCGGAATGCCCACCCTGCGCCGGAACGCCCACAAGTGGCGCAGGGCTTTACAACGTGATGCATCTGCCTAGATGCGTCACCTTGTAAATGGGTCGTAGGGATGCGCCACGTTTACGACGCAGTTGCGTGACGCAAAAGTGGTGCATTCCCAACATAAATCTGCCCCTAAGGCTTTTCGCTCACCAGCAGGAGGATTAAGTGGTAGAATCACGGTGTCCCTATGGGGTGGGGGGGGGGTCTTTTGACCGCTCCAATGTGATGTGCATCAAAAGCTGTTCACCGCACTAAGCGGAATGTAAATGATTTTATTGATAGTTGAATTTACGGGTGCAAGCACTACACAGGATTATAAAACGTTCAGCAGTGCATTCCAAGGATCATATAGGCAGTGAGTTATTTAGTTGCGAATGTCTGAGTTGGCACAGAACACCCCCTTCCAGGGCAGAAGAGGTAGAAAATACTGCTCTGAGACTGGGTAACCAAGGTTGAGTCCTGGCGTCGTCGTAACACATGTGATCTGGCATGCCTTAAGTTCCCCTGGAAATAAATACATGAAATAAATTCAGCTAAATAATCTATGCCTCCAAAGGCAATCCTTTTGAGACATTACACGGGAAGAACAGAGGGGTAGCAACCAGATGCCGAAGGAAGTCTTGCTAAAGTCAAGCCCTGAGCCAGATGAGGTGCTGTGAACTCAGCCCATGATCCTGTACATGGCGCATCTGGATCAGCCAACGTGGCGCAGTTCCGCAGATGGTCGTGCTTTTCACCCAGGCAGTACAGGCCACGTTTGTTTACTGACTGATGAACTGCGAGGTTAGGGTGCGCTCATTGAGAGACCTTCATCCCGCACCAGTCCAACTGTGACAGGCAGCGCCAAGAAGCATGTAGCTTCTCTGCAGTGCCACGACATGCACTGAGCACACAGTTGCTCCCGGGGATAGTAATTGGGGTTGAGGGTACTGATATGCACATACTAGATATAATGGTTGCATGGGGCAGAGAGGGGGCAAGCAATGTAGTGGCATACTATTGGCCATGCCCTTGGGTGAAGAAATTATACTTTCAGTTGGTATGCAGGAGACCGGGTGCAACCGTGTTACCAGTGCCAAAGCGATACCGTGAGGCCACAATAGGGACAGGCTGGCCTAAAACATGCTTGCAGCCCTTGACCCTGTCTCCAGGCAGGTCGCTCCGCGCAGCTCCATCTGACTGCTCCCAGCCCAGCTGCTGCCGCTGTGACCAGGGTTCAAGGCCCGCGGTAGGCTCTGCTCGTTTTTTTGTCTCTAATTGTTTTATTTGTGCTGTATTGCCTTTCTGTGCCATTGTATTGTGCCTGCTATTGCTGCCCTGTATTCATAACGTTTTCCGCCCTCACTGTTTGCCCCTTTGCCTTCTGTCTACCCCTCGCCATTCTCCCACGATTCCCCGTTCCCGCCACTGCGTCCACTGCGGCCCCGCCTACCTCGTCCTCCATTGGCCTCCCCGCCTCCCAGTTGCACCTCCCTCCCATCTCCCCTCATATTGCCGCCGCTGTGCGGCCATGCAGCTGGCACGCCGCTGACGCACCGAAGGTGTGCCTTAGGCAAGCCTATTTCCGCCCGTCCTGGCGCTGGATCATGTCCAGCGCCAGCACCCCTGGCCCCGCAAGAGCCACAACACCTGCCTCCGCTACGATCCCAGCACCCTCCAAGCCCTCAAAGCCGTACGTTCACGCATCTACTGACTAGCCGCCCCGAAACGCACCCATGGTCCCTTCTCCTGCCGAACTGCAGCTTCACCAGCATCTGGCCCACCAAACCACCTACCAAAGAACCCAACCACTCCAGATGCATCCTGCTCAACACCCGTTCAGCCCGCAAACACGCCGTGGAACTCTGGGACCTACTCAACACCGACACCCCAGACGTTGCCTTCCTGATAGAGCCCTGACTGAATCCCTCCTCGGCACCCGACATCGCCATAGCCATCCTGGAAGGCTACAAGATCACCCGCAAGGACCGCACAAACGGAGATGGAGAAGGAATTCCCATCGTGCACAGAAAACCCTCTGAAGATTTTGACAAACACCGGCGACACCCTCTGCACCGCCCAAGAACTCAAGAACTACCGCCCCATCTCGCTCCTCCCGTTTCCAGCCAAAGTCATCGAGAAGACCGTCAACAAGCAGATGGCCGCCTTCCTCGAGACGAATGGATCCCTCGACCCCTCACAGTCCGGCTTCCGAGCCAATCACAGCACCGAGACCGCCCTCATCGCCGCCACCGATGACATCCGAGCCCTGATGGACAACGGAGAAACAGCGGCCCTCATCCTCCTAGACCTCTCCGCGGCTTTCGACACTGTCTGCCACCGCACCCTAGTACAGCGCCTCAGCAATATCGGAATCCAGGACAAGGCACTGGAATGGATCATCTCCTTCCTCGACGGAAGAACACAGAGAGTCCGTCTATCACCATACAAGTCAGAGGCCACCGAAGTCATCTGCGGCGTCCCTCAAGGATCCTCGCTGAGCCCCACCCTCTTCAACGTCTACATGAGCCCCCTCGCGGCCATCGCACGCCAGCACAACCTCAACATAATCTCCTACGCCGACGACACCCAGCTGATCCTTTCCCTGACCAACGACCCCGCCGCCGCCAGAGCCAACCTGCACGAAGGGATGAAAGAGGTAGCCGAGTGGATGACGACCAGCCGCCTGAAACTGAACTCGGACAAGACGGAGGTCCTCATCCTGGGCTCCTCACCCTCCGCCTGGGACGACTCCTGGTGGCCTCCCGCCCTGGGCACCGCACCCAAACCGACAGACCATGCACGCAACCTGGGCTTCATCCTGGACTCCTCCCTCTCCATGACCAGGCAAGTCAACAACGTCTCATCGGCATGCTTCAACATCCTCCGCATGCTACGGAAGATCTTCTGGTGGATCCCCACCGAGACCAGGAAGACCCTCACCCAGGCCCTCGTCACCAGCCGACTGGACTACGGCAACGCCCTCTACGCCGGTACCACCGCCAAGCTCCAAAAGAGACTCCAGCGGATCCAGAACGCCTCAGCCAGACTCATCCTCGACATCCCACGAACCAGCCACATCTCCGGACATCTGAGAGACCTCCACTGGCTCCCCGTCAACAAAAGAATCACCTTCCGCCTCCTCACCCACGCACACAAAGCCCTACACGACCAAGGCCCGAGCTACCTCAACAGCCGAGTCAACTTCTACGCTCCCAAACGCCTCCTCCGATCAGCCAACCACGCCCTCGCCGACGTCCCCCGCATCCGAAGAGCGACTACAGGAGGAAGGTCCTTCTCCTACCTGGCCGCCAAGACCTGGAACTCCCTCCCGACCGACCTGCGCCTGACCCAAGACCACCTCTCCTTCAGGAAGAAGCTGAAGACCTGGCTGTTCGAGCAGTAGCGGCACCCCCCCCCCCAGCGCCTTGAGACCCCACGGGTATGTAGCGCGCTCTATAAATGTCTTTGATTGATTGATTGATTGATTGATTGACCGCACAAACGGAGATGGAGAAGGAATTCCCATCGTGCACAGAAAACCCTCTGAAGATTTTGACAAACACCGGCGACACCCTCTGCACCGCCAAACACCTGCACTTCCAGATCCAGACCGATCCCAACACCACCCTCAGAGGAAACCTCATCTACAGACCCCCTGTACCCTGGCCACAGTTCAGCGACTCTATCGCCGACCTCATCAGCACTCACGCCCTCGCCTCCACGGACCTGAACTTCCACCTCGAGAATGACCCCAACTCCTCCACCCTGATCAACAACCTCGCCAACCTCGGACTCAGACAACTCGTCACTACACCCACCCACTCCGCCGGCCACACTCCTGACCCCATTTTCTCAGCAAGCGCCCATATCTCCTTCAACCACACCACCAAACTCCACTGGACCGATCACCGCTGCATCCACTTCACCTTCCGGAAACCCGCCACGCACCACCGCCCACAACAGATGCTGCTGGAGCAAAGTCACTGAAGACCGGCTGTCCACCACCCTTGCCAGGAAACTACCCGCAGACCCGACGGAACCGACCGACCCGACACTACCGATCACAACCTCAGAAAGTGGATCAACGACTGCACCAACACCCACGCCCCACTCAAGAAGCCCTCCAAACCCGTACCAGCAAGAAAGGCAGCTGGTTTACCGAAGACCTCCAGGCCTTCAAACAAATCTGCCGAAAACTCAAAAAAAAACGGATCCGCGAGCAAACACCGGAAAGCTACACAGTCCACAAGAACGCCACCCGCAGATACCACCACCTCTTCAGATCCATCAAAAGGACCTCCTTTAAAGACCGCCTAGACAACAATACACACAACACCAAAGAGCTCTTCAGCATCGTGAATGAACTCTCCAACCCCAGCTCCAACACCAACACCAACGACATTCTACCTTCACAAGACCTGTGCGACTCGCTGGCCACCTTATTCCATCACAAGATCGCAGACATCCACGGCAGCTTCAACGCCATGACCACCCCGGCAACCTTGGAGACCCCCGCTCCCACAACCACCACCCACACCAACCGGCTTCTCTCCTGGACAAACATCAACGATGAAGACACCATCAAAATCATGAACACCGTCCACTCCGGATCCCCGACAGACCCTTGCCCACACCACATCTTCAACAAAGCCAGCAGCACCATTGCACCCCATCTCCGGAAAACCATCAACATCTCCTTCGAGACAGCAATCTTCCCTGAGAGCTGGAAGCATGCAGAGATCAACGCCTTACTCAAGAAACCCGAGGCAGACCCCAAGGACCTCAAGAACTTCTGGCCCATCTCCGTGCTCCTGTTCCTGGCAAAGGTTATCGAAAAAGGCTGTCAACAAACAACTGACCCGGTTACTCGAGGAGAAGATCATCCTAGACCCATCCCAATACAGGTTCAGCAGCAATCACAGCATCGAAACTGGCCTCATCGCCGCCAACGACTACATCAGGACCCTCCTAGACAATGGAGAAACCGCCGCCCTCATCCTCCTGGACCTGTCAGCTGCCTTTGACAGGGTCTGCCAGCGGGTAGACAGTCAAAATATCGAGTTGGAAATATCGACCTACCATAATATCGAGTCTGAAATATCGAAGGAGCATAATATCGAAGGCAAGAATATCGTAGGACAGAATATCGACCCAAGGTAAGTAATATCGAAGTTAGTAATATCGATAGCATATATATCGATGTTAATAATTTCGATGTCACTAATATCGATATTTGTATTATTTTATAGTTTTTTATTATGTATGTGTTATATGTTTAATTTAAGTATTTAAAATAATTACTATTATATGTGTATACATTTTCTATAATAATATATAAATTTATAAGGAAATTTGATGTTTTAGTACCGGAGCGGGTTGTGGGTTTATAGGGGAATAGGGTGGGAAGTAATTTAATTATGGTAAGTTGTTTAATAATTAGTAGGATTAATTAATTAATTATAATTATTTGCTAATTAATATTGATTAATTGGGAAATAATTAATTGATTAATTGATATATATTTTCTGTAGCGGGATGTGGGTTTATAGGGGAATAGGGTGGGGAGTAATTTAATAATAATTAATTAATTAATATATGTTTTTAAATATTTATAACTAATTAATTGGCAAATAACTAATATTAATTAGTTAATTAATTAATATAATTTTGTACATATTTTAAATTAGTAATTAATTGGTAATTAAATAATATTAATTAGTTAATTACATTAATTAGAGTAATTTATTTATATATAGAATTTTTAGTTACTGTTAATTAATTAATTGGGGAAAAATGATATTAATTATTAAATTATATTAATTACAGCTTATGTGCTAATATATTTACTTTATTGTTATTGTTAATTAATTATTAATTGCTAATTAAATAATATTATTTAACTTTGGGTTAAGGAGTATTTTTAGGGTTCAGGGTCATTTTTGGGTTTTTGGGTAAAGGGGTATTTTTAGTGTACAGGGTCAGTTTTGGGTTTTTGGGTAAAGGGTTTTTTTTAGGGTTCAGGGTCAGTTTTCAGTTCTTGGGTAAAGGGGTATTTTGAGTGTTTAGGGTCAGTTTTCAGTTTTTGGGTAAAGGGGAATTTTTAGGGTTCAGGGTCAGTTTTCAGTTTTTGGGTAAAGGGGTATTTTTAGGGTTCAGGGTCAGTTTTCAGTTTTTGGGTAAAGGGGTATTTTTAGGGTTCAGGGTCAGTTTTCAGTTCATGGGAAAAGGGGTATTTTTAGGGTTCAGGGTCAGTTTTCAGTTCATGGGTAAAGGGGTATTTTTAGGGTTCAGGGTCAGTTTTCAGTTCTTGGGTAAAGGGGTATTTTTAGGGTTCAGGGTCAGTTTTCAGTTCATGGGTAAAGGGGTATTTTTAGGGTTCAGGGTCAGTTTTCAGTTCTTGGGTAAAGGGGTATTTTTAGGGTTCAGGGTCAGTTTTCAGTTCATGGGTAAAGGGGTATTTTTAGGGTTCAGGGTCAGTTTTCAGTTCATGGGTAAAGGGGTATTTTTAGGGTTCAGGGTCAGTTTTCAGTTCTTGGGTAAAGGGGTATTTTTAGGGTTCAGGGTCAGTTTTCAGTTCTTGGGTGAAGGGGTATTTTTAGGGTTCAGGGTCAGTTTTCAGTTTTTGGTTAAAGGGGTATTTTTAGTGTTCAGGGTCAGTTTTCAGTTGTTGGGTAAAGGGGTATTTTTAGGGTTCAGGGTCAGTTTTCAGTTTTTGGGTAAAGGGGTATTTTTAGGGTTCAGGGTCAGTTTTCAGTTCGTGGGTAAAGGGGTGTTTTTTGGGTTCAGGGTCAGTTTTCTCGACTGTTGCACTCTCTGGAGTGGGAATAGTAATTTTATCCCTACGCTATCAAACGCTTTCCCTACTGTTGCACTCTCTGGAGTAGGAATAGTAATTTTTACCCTTACGCTATCCAACGTTTATATAATTAATTGTTAAAATATCACATGTTTATTTTATTTTTTATATTACTTACATTTTATTTATGTTATTGTTTTATGTTTGTAAATGTATTAGTAAATTAGAATATATTTCATTAATTTATAAATTAGTAAATTAATTATTAATACTTATTGTTCAGTACATATATATTATATCTTTACTGTATATATTTAATTAATGTATTATTAATATATATGTATTATTTATTAATTTTAAACATTATTAGATACTTTTAAATATGTATATTTTATTTATTAGTGTTATATACTTACTTTTACATTTATATATATAAAAAAAATCGATATTTTTAACATCGATATTTTTTACATCGATATTATTTTTTCGATATTTTTGTACTTACCATGTTGTAGATAGGATGTCGATATTTTTGCCCTCGATATTGTTGACTCGATATTCTTGTAGGTCGATATTTCTGAGGTCGAAATTCTGTCAGTGATCCCTGCCAGCGCATAGTATAAACACGCCTCTACGACGCCGAAATCCAAGAGAAAGCCGTAGACTGGACATCCTCCTTCCTCTCCGGCAGAACACAGAGCTCCCCCCCTTCCGCTCCGAAGCAACCAAGATCATCTGCGGCGTACCCCAAGGCTCATCCCTCAGCCTAAAGCTGATAAATGTCTACATGGCACCGCCCGCCCACGTCGCACGACGGCAAGACCTTAACATCATCTCCTACGCCGACGACACCCAGCTGATCCTCTCTCACACCAACGACCCCCACACTGCCAAAACCAACCTCCACAAAGGAATGAAGGGTGTCGCCGATCCGGATGAGGAGCAGCTGACTGAAGCTGAACGCAAACAAGACGAAGGTCCTAATCCTTGGATCCAGCCCCTCGGCCAGGGACGACTCCTGGTGACCGAATGCACTAGGAACACCCCCAACACCTACCAACCACGCACGCAACCTAGGGGTCATCCTCAACTCTACCCTCTCCATGACGAAGCAGGTCAGCGCAGTCTCCTCCTCCTGTTTCAACACCCTCCGCCTACTTCTCAGGATCTTCAAGTGGATCCCCACCGAAACAAGAATGACGGTCACCCATGCCTCATCAGCAGTAGACTGGACTACGGAAACGCCCTCTATGCAGGAGCCTCTGCCAAACTCCTGAGATGGCTCTAATGCATCCAGAACATCTCAGCGCGCCTGATCCATGACATTCCTCATCGCAGCCACATCACACCCACCTAAGAGGCCTGCGTTGGCTCCCTATCAACAAGATGATAACCTTCAAACTCCTCACCCATGCACACAAGGCACTCCACAACACCAGGCCGACATACCTCAACAACCAACTCAGCCTCTACAACCCCACCCGCCAGCTCCACTCCACAAACTACGCCCTCGCCACCGTCGCCTACATCCGTAGAGTGACCACCGGCTGAAGATCATTCTCCCACCTCGCCGCCAAGACATGGAACACCCTCCCCATCTGCCTACGGCAAACCGAAGACCTTCTGACCTTCGGAAAACTTCTCAAGACCTGGCTCCTCAAACAGTAGCTGCCCCCTCCCCCCAGCGCCTAGAAACCCTCATGAGTATGTAGTGCGCTTTACAAATGACTTATTGATTTATTGATTTATTGATTGATTGATGCTTCAGAGATAACGAGGGGCCTCAGTGTCATCTGGGGTATGTCCCAATTGGAATGGAGCAGGCAAAAAATCAGTACGTTTTTCTTGTAACTCCGCTGCAGTAGCAGATGGGGAAGAGCCTTGTATGAGCCGAGTTTCTCAACAGGTTACAGATCAAGGTAGTTCACCAGGTTTCAAAGGCAGGGAAAGAATCTTGGCTCATTTTGTACACCAACCATCGAATGGGTAGGTTTGTTTTTCATGAGCAGAAATGAGTGGTATCGTATATCCATTAACTGCTGCATGACAGGCAGGCAAGGACAATGTGAATCTGCAGCTGTAGCTGGTAAAACTGCATTTGTAATTAGCAAAGGAGTCCTCTGCAATTTGTTGCCACTTCCAGCTTTCGCAAAATGTTAATGCAATTATTATTATTATTACATTTAAATTTATTTGGCGCAACAACTACCCAGATGTTTCCCGACGCCTAAGGACCATGCTAGAAAACAAAGAACATCAAGTCAAGCTCAGTGATTGAATAATCACGTTTTGATGCCTTTACAAAATTTGACATAGTTATGTCAAAGGACCGACAACCCATACAAGCAAGTTTGAACTTAGGGGTCATAAATTTAACCTGCTTGGAAGATCTAAGAAGGCAAGTGGGGATGTACTGGTGAACTAAGGAGCTAAGATAGCGAGGAGCAGTACCAGTGTTGATTCTGTGCATATGGAACAAGCATTTGCAATGCAATTGGTCTTGCATTAGGAACGTTTGAGCTATTGGTCTTGTAAATGACAATTTTTGTATTTATGTGATGGTTTTGAAAATAGCAAAATTAATAGCTTTGTCATTTACAATGCCAATAGTTATAACTTTCGCAAATGTGACACCTAAAGCATTTGTAATGCAACATGGTTTGTTTTAAGTTACTTAGATGTATTGATATTACGAATAACAATGGCTTTTAATTTTTTTAAATAACTAATACTTAAATAAAAGTGATTGTAATTTATAATGGCAATAGCTTAAACTTTTGTAAATAACTTTTGTGAAGATTATGTTCAGTGTATTATATTGTGATGAAAATCCAAGAACAGAAGTGAAATATTAACATCTTTTTGTGACATGTGTAATAAAGCTTGAAACATTGAGAGAACATATTTGAACCAGTTGTTGTTGAATGGTTGCACAGATTGATGCTGTGATGGCGCGGAGTGATGTTGTGGTGGCGCTGAGTGATGCTGTGGTGGTGCCGAGTGATGCTGGGGTTGCGCTGAGTGATGCTGTGGTGGTGCTGAGTGGTTCTGTGGTGGTGCTGAGTGATGCTGTGGTGGTGCTGAGTGATGCTGTGGTGGTGCTGAGTGGTGCTGTGGTGGTGCTGAGTGGTGATGTGGTGGTGCTGAGTGATGCTGTGGTGCTGCTGAGTGGTGCTGTGTTGGTGCTGAGTGATAATGTGGTGGTGCTGAGTGGTGCTGTGGTGGTGCTGAGTGATGCTGTGGTGGTGCTGTGGTGGTGCTGAGTGGTGCTGTAGTGGTGATGAGTGGTGCTGTGGTGCTGCTGAGTGGTGCTGTGATGGTGCTGAGTGGTGCTGTGGTGGTGCTGAGTGATGATGTGGTGGTGCTGAGTGGTGCTGTGGTGGTGCTGAGTGGTGCTGTGGTGGTGCTGAGTGATGCTGAGTGGTGCTGTGGTGGTGCTGAGTGATGATGTGGTGGTGCTGAGTGGTGCTGTGGTGGTGCTGAGTGATGCTGTAGTGGTGCTGAGTGGTGCTGTAGTGGTGCTGTGGTGGTGCTGAGTGGTGCTGTGGTGGTGCTGAGTGATGCTGTGGGGGTGCTGAGTGGTGCTGTGGTGGTGCTGAATGGTGCTGTGGTGGTGCTGAGTGGTGCTGTGGTGGTGCTGAATGGTGCTGTTGTGGTGCTGAGTGATGCTGTGGTGGTGTTGTGGTGGTGCTGAGTGGTGCTGTGGTGGTGCTGAGTGGTGCTGTGGTGGTGCTGAGTGATGCTGTGGTGGTGCTGAGTGATGCTGTGGTGGTGCTGAGTGATGCTGTGGTGGTGCTGAGTGATGCTGTAGTGGTGCTGTGGTGGTGCTGAGTGGTGCTGTGGTGGTGCTGAATGGTGCTGTGGTGGTGCTGAGTGGTGCTGTGGTGGTGCTGAGTGGTGCTGTGGTGCTGCTGAGTGGTGCTGTGGTGCTGCTGAGTGATGCACAAAAGGTGCATTCAACAGGTAGCAATGAGGCGCATAATATAAAAAAGAGAAAGCAATGTACGTTGTTGTTGCTATCATCATCAACGGTGTTGTTGCCTTTGAACATTCATAATCAACATCATTTTAAAGAGGAAATTCAAGCAAAGAAAAAAGGTAACGTATTGATGAAAAGAGCAGAAATCTGGAATTGATGGAAGAAGAATGATCAGGCTTTAGTAAGGGAAAGATAAAACAATGACATTCAAAATAAAAAAAACTAAGACAAGACAAAAAGTGATAGAATCTGAACTCTATTCGGAAATCGCTGATGTCTATTTTGACTTGGTTTCTGTCGAAGGGGCTCTGCTTAAATACTGAATTATGACAATAACCTATATGGACACCGGAGGGCGCGCGTTACCATGTTTTTTAGGAGAACAAAAATTATATACTTTGAAAAGAAGAAGAACCCATTAAGATTATCTTTAACGTAAAAAGTAGCCTTTTTTTAAGGAAATAACAAAGTTCACAATTATTGTATCTTGCAAGACCGGAAATGGCAGCTTTCCTATAAAGTCTGACTCACCGAGAAGTGTGGCTCACCGGTTAGAGGCGGCAGACCCAGAAGCAGAGGTCGGCCTGGGACCAGGGTTCAATTCCCGATGCGGCAGGGTACGGAACCAATGTCAGCGGGCTCGATAAATCTCGCCTCGGTGCCTCTCTAACCATGGGTCCCACGCTGCAACTCTGGGCAATAGCTTGCTTAATCTCCACAACATCCCCCTCGCTGCCGGGGATGCCTGGCTTCACCTGGGGATGCCCAATAGGGACCATCTCACTGGGAAAGCCAGGACAGGTTCCCCAGCGGCACACAGCGCCAAGAAACCCTGGGGTGAACGTGCGCTCTACAAATTCATACTAACATAACATAACTAACATAACACCCGGTTGCAGCGCCACAATCAGACAGACACACAGACAAGGCGCTTGTTTTCACATTTTGCCAAACTAGGCAGGACCAGTGTCTTAATCTAGACGATTACAGCAGCACAATAGTGACTGGAGATGCAGACAAGAAAAACACAGCGGGATGCCCAGGGTTCATGGTTCATTATATAAAAATTGTTATATATTTGCTTTGATATAGCGCTTCACAAAACGCTACTTCGTTTTGTAAGCACTGCAAATAACAGGTGTAAAAAATCACTTAATTTAATACGAATCAATTTACCATCATTAGGAGGATGGAAGGTTGAATTGGTCTGTGTGTCTGCGTTGCATAATGCGCACGTTAGGGGCGGGTGGGGGGTGGGGCTGCAGCAGAAACTGGAGCCACTTGCCGGCACAGTGTGAGTGTTGGACCCGGCCCTTTTGGCAGGTTCACCCCGAGACTTTTTGCTTTTTGCTAGCCTGTTTCTGGAACCTGGTGGTGGTGATATTAGGCCTCTGCGCACTTTTTCACTGTGGTACAGTGTAAAGTGCGTGAGCTCTCTGTGTATGTGTGGTGAGTGACCTGCCCTCCCATAGGAATGCATGGGGAATATGTATGACCATGGTAGTTGCTGATGTGTGGGGAGTGCAGGGTCGAGTTTGGTATGTGCGAACTCGTGAGATTGAATGCTGCGTAATGATATATGCGGCATGATTGTGTCTAGTGTAGAAGTGCCACTTTGAGCATATTTGTGTAATTTGTGTCTGGCGTGTGATTGGCTGAGGCTGGCTGGTGAGCCTGTATCCAAGAGTCTGCGAGGGTCTGCCCCGGTGGTGAATGGAGTGTTTAGCATGCTGATGTGAGGGGAGAAGTGAGCCTGGGCCTGCTCGTGGATTGACCGTCTGGTTTGAGGGTCCTGAATGAGGCTGGGTTTTCCCCACACAATGCTGGCTCCACCCCCTGGGGTGCGTCTGATGTCCCTAGCCTGGCCAGTGAAAGGAATTCCCTATAACCAGTTCTAGCTGGTTCTCACACTGCCTGCACCCTGCTAGACAAAGGAATTTACAGTATAAAAAGGGGCTGTGTCCCCTTACAATTTGTTCTTGTTTCTGACTGGAATCCTGCCAGGGGAGTGCTGCTGCTTGGGTCAGGGGAAGGCTTGCCTCCCTGTGCCCTGCCCAGCCCCTGGATACCTGATGGACTCTGGGGGCCTTTTCCTGGGGTCCCCTGCTGCATGCTGGGACCCCTTTGCTATGGGAGTCTTTGCCTTTGGGGCTTGATAGGCTCTGCCCCCTTAGCGCCTGGGAGCGCTTTATTTTTATTTGGAACTTCTTTTTGCCTGCTAGCGCTGGGGAGCGCTTGATTTGTATTTATAGCGCCTGGAAGCGCTGTATTTCCCTCCCCCCCGAGCGCCTGGGAGCGCTATATCTGTTTTCTAGCGCTAGGAGCGCTGTGGATTGTCCTTTAGGGCTTGGGAGCCCTTTATGTGCTAATGCCGGTGCCCACCCGGCATTGTCCACGATCAAGTGCCCACCTCGATTGTTAAATTACTGAGTAGAGCCGGTGCCCACCCGGTCTTTGCCCCGTGTTTCACCGCTGCCGGCCCGGGGTTCGTGGAGGAGACGCTGCGCCCGCCTCCCCTCCAAGGGCCGCGCTGCCATTGGTGGAGGCTCGGCGCCCGGGGCCGCAATGTGATTGGCCCCGGGATTCCCTTGTGTCATAGCCAGGCCCCGCAGCCATTGTTTGGGCCGTGAAGGCTTGCCCCAGATCGGAGGATGTCGAAGGAGGCCGGGGAAAAGGCAGGAAGTGACGCTGGCTCCGCCGAGAGGCTCTCCCTGGAGTGAGGGAGCCCCGCCATCTTTAGAAGTGCTCGGCCCCCAGGAGCGGGACCGGGTGAACAGGAGGGCGCTGCCTTTGCCGAAGAGCCGCCGCCGCACAGGGAAGCCGGTGAGTGCGGGCGTCTTGGGAGGGAGCTCCACAGCTTCCGGGGGCATTTTGTTTATTTCGAGCCGCAGATGCTCTGGGGCACAAGTGGATTTCGAGTCTCCTCCGAGGGACTCCAATGAGGGGCATAATTGTTTTAGAGCTCCGAAAGGCTCCGTGGGGGCGCAGGTCGGTGCCTGTGTAGGCACAGCACCCAGGGGCATTTAGGGCGGCCCCAGATGTCAGTGGGGCGTCCCACCGTTTTCAGTGCCCTTGTTCAGAGCGGCCCCGTTGGCAGCGGGCTGCTCCCACCTGTGGGGGGCATGATTATTTTAGGAGCAAGAGGACTCCCATGGGAATAGTTGATACTAGAGCCATTTCCAAAGCCACATGTTGGGGGCACAAGGAGTTAGGAGCCAGAGGGCTCCAATGCACTGTTGTTCATTCAGAGCTAGAGGGCTACCACGTTTTGGCGAAGATGTCTCCTAAAGGGCCAGTGAGGGCCCTGTCGCAGGTTTGTCTCCAGCTGCCCAGCAATTAGTGGGCAGCTGCACCATTTAGGCGAAATTGGAGAGAGTCCCTGTGTGGGACAGAGATGGCACAGTGGTGCCAGGCCTGCTACAGCTGCGCAGCACTGAGTTCCAGCTGCAACGTTTAGGCCCTGTGATTGTTCCCAGGTGCCCAGCAAGTAGTGGGCCCCTGCAACGTTTAGGTTTTGCGCCGGTGGCGCACCCCTGACTGGCGCTACATTGGCAGCGCGCCCTGACATTCTGGACACAGGGCTCATTAGTCCCTTTATTAGATGGGGGCTGGTATGTGATTTTATTTAGGCGCAATGTGATAATCTATGTGATGGTAATTGCCTAATGTGAGTTTTGCGCAATGTGATGTGGTGCTAGGAAATGTAATGCATTTAATATGATTACGCACCTTGATCTTACACCTCTGAATGTTTTTAGGCATCATGTGTTTTTGCGCTATTGAGTTATGTTCTGGCACCTCTGAATGTTTTAATGCATCATGTGTCTTCCTTGATTTTACACCTCTGAATGTGTTGATTTATGCATCATGTGTTTTTCCTCCTCTGCACCTCTGAATGTGATTTTGATGCATCATGTGCCTTGTTCTTGCACCGCTGAATGTATGTTTTATGCATCATGTGTTTTCCTTCCCTACACCTCTAATGTTGTGGTGCATCATGTGTAATGTGTTCTTGTTTATACCCCTATCTGTATTGTGATACTTAGGTGGTTATTCTTTTTAGTACAGGTGGTCCTAGTGAGGTCCTGGTTCCCTGCGTGACATTCTCCTAAGGTGTTTAGGGTTGCGTAGGTGGTACTTACCTGTTACCAGTAGTTTCTGGTTGTGATTTATATTTGCTAATTTGGGCTATAGTGATTTTATATCCTATATTCTATTTTCTACTAAGTGCTGATTCTGACAGGCGCCCACGTGGCCCTGTCCTGTGTAAAAAATCCCTTGTTAATATTGCCCGTGCCAGTTGGCACATTGTACATGTGTGATTCTATGTGATGTGTTTTGACAATACAGAAGTTATTTTTATATAACCCTGTGTGGAGTTCCTTTTGTGGTGTGCCTAGGATGTTGTTGCTGGTGTGTGCTTGCGCAAATGCTTTACACATTGCGTCCGGGATAGGCCTGTCTGCTCGTGCCAAGTTACGAGGGGGTGAGCAGGGGTTATCTTGGCGTGTGACTCCCTTGACCTGACTAGAATGGTGGTTTCTGCCTAGCTTTGGCGTCAGCCTTAGCCAACCAGAAATAGCCAGTTCTAACATTGTTGGACAGCGGTGAGGTTAGGACTTGTGTTTGCGCAGTGCCACATCGACAGCTGGCTACATTACAAAACTCTGCATTTTTTAGATAGTCACATGTTTGGGATTATTGTTTGTGATTTTGTTTTTCTTCAAGAGTGTCATTTTCAGATGGTGTTTTCTGCACTTTTATGTTTAGTGGCAGATGAGAGAAAATGACAGGGCGGGACGCTAGTAGAGGGGGAGGTTCCCATAGATAAGGAATCCCTTGCTGGGTCCAGTGCCCAATCCCTGTTCCTGTCCCTGTGTGGGTAGATGGAAGAGAGGGAGTGTGGAGGAGAAATGACTAGCACGGGAGGGTGGTTATCCCCTGAGTGTAGTGTGGGTGTCTGGATTCCCCAGTATGGTAGGATCCAGTGGTGGCAGCTAAAATGTGTCCAGTGTGTGAAGTCCCATTCCCAGTTCCCAGAGTATGGTGCCTGGTGCTCAGTAAGAGGGGTACAGGTTGAGAGTCAGGGTCAGTGAGGAACTGTCTCACCAGTCTGGAGGGGGAGTGTGTGAATGAGTGGTGTGTTGAACTGGAGGAGTTGGTGTGAGGTTTTTTTAAGGAGCTTGCACGAGAGGTGTACCTCTGGTGGTGTGCAGGAGGTCCTGCAGAGGCACTGGATAAGAAGGTGGACATCTGGCGGTGTGCTAGATGTCTTGCAGAGGCATTAGGGAGTGAATCTAAAAGTAGAGGCTTGTGTATCTGATGATTCTGTGTAGGGGAAGAGGTTCATGTGTAGCCCAGCTAGGTCCCAGTAGGATGGTAGGGGTGTAGGGGCTCAAGCCCTGTCTCAGTGTAGGCGGAGGGAGTGTGGGACGGTGTGTCCCACGTTGGCCCGAAACCCTATCTCAGGGCCGGGAGGGTTCCCTAAGGGAGCACC
This sequence comes from Lissotriton vulgaris, assembly GCF_964263255.1. Lineage (NCBI taxonomy): Eukaryota > Metazoa > Chordata > Amphibia > Caudata > Salamandridae > Lissotriton > Lissotriton vulgaris. The sequence goes on along the minus strand of NC_141691.1, from coordinate 2,021,700,710 downwards.
AGGTCAGGGGCCTAGGCTGTACTTACAGGTCATTTGAGGAGGATCTTCCTGTATCTAGAGGACGGGGAGTGTCTGTAACCAGAACTCCGGTGGGCTTGGTGTTGAGGAGTACCGCCCCTAAGTTAAGGGTGCAGAACTCTGGAATGGGGAGCAGAGGGCGGTGTACTTCTGACCCCGGTGCAACCTGAGGGATTAGATCCTAAATTGGGAGATTAGGAAGCTTCCAGGTCAAGAGGAATCTCTACCAAAGTGAATCAGCTGAAGAGACTGAGGGGGCCTCCCTTGCTGTGTGATCTGGGGCTCACCTGCAGTTTGTTGTTTCCACTAAGGTAGAGGAAAGGGGACTTTGCTATGTGCTGTGTCCCCCCACCTGCTTGAAGAGGAACTGTGCTGTGTGCTTTGTACCTCAGAAGTGAAATCGTTTCCAGGTGGTAGACCAGTGATGGAGTGAGGTCCTGATCTGGTAGGAGAATTGTGTTCTGGTCGGTGCTTCCCTGTGAGGGTGCGGAAACCCAGAAGTAGAAGTAGGGTGGGGCATTCTTGCCCGTGACCTCTGGTCAGCCTGAGGGTGTGATCCCTAGGTTGAAGGATCAGTGGTATGTAGTTGTAGCTACACTGAGAGGGAGAGTGGAGAATGGCTATTGTGTGCCAGGGGTTACTGCCCCCCACTATGTGGATTGGTCAGGACCTGTGACATTTGGATGACCTAGGGCCTGGTCCTGGCCGTGGATGACTAGAGAGTACCAGTGGGGTATCCTAGTTGGGCCAGAGAGCTGTTGTTGAGGGAAATCTATGTAGGTTCAGAGTGGCGAAAAACCGGAGGGTGTCCCTGCCGTGCGGGCCCGTGTTCGTGTTTTGTCGCCCAAAGCAGGGAAGCCCATCAGTGGAGTGATTGGTCTACCCTGCGTTTTGGCTGGAAGGGGGGTTGTGTTGGACCCGGCCCTTTTGGCAGGTTCACACCGAGACTTTTTGCTTTTTCCTAGCCTGTTTTTGGATCCTGGTGGTGGTGATTTTAGGCCTCTGCGTACTTTTTCACTGTGGTACAGTGTAAAGTGCGTGAGCTCTCTGTGTATGTGTGGTGAGTGACCTGCCCTCCCATAGGAATGCATGGGGAATATGTATGACCATGGTAGTTCCTGATGTGTGGGGAGTGCAGGGTCGAGTTTGGTATGTGCGAACTCGTGAGATTGAATGCTGCGTAATGATATATGCAGCATGATTGTGTCTAGTGTAGAAGTGCCACTTTTAGAAGTTGGCATATTTGTGTAATTTGTTTCTGGCGTGTGATTGGCTGAGGCTGGCTGGTGAGCCTGGCTCCAAGAGTCTGGGAGGGTCTGCCCCGGTGGTGAATGTAGTGTTTAGCATGCTGATGTGAGGGGAGGAGTGAGCCTGGGCCTGCTTGTGGATTGACCGTCTGGTTTGAGGGTCCTGAATGAGGCTGGGTTTTCCCCACACAATGTTGGCTCCACCCCCTGGGGTGCATCTGATGTCCCTAGCCTGGCCAGTGAAAGGAATTCCCTATAACCAGTTCTAGCTGGTTCTCACACTGCCTGCACCCTGCTAGACAAAGGAAATTTACAGTATAAAAAGGGGCTGTGTCCCCTTACAATTTTATCTTGTTTCTGACTTGAATCCTTCCAGGGGCATGCTGCTGCTTGGGCTCAGGGGAAGGCTTGCCTCCCTGAGCCCTGCCCAGTCCCTGGATACCTGATGGACTCTGGGGACCTTTTCCTGGGGTCCCCTGCTGGATGCTGGGACCCCTTTGCTATGGGAGTCTTTGCCTTGGGGGCTTGATGGACTCTGCCCCCTTAGCGCCTGGGCGCGCTTTATTTTTACTTGGACCTTCTTTTTGCCAGCTAGCGCTGCGGAGCACTTGATTTGTATTTATAGAGCCTGGAAGCACTGTATTTCCCCCCTGAGCGCCTGGGAGCGCTCTATCTATTTTCAGCGCTAGGAGAGCTGTGGATTGTCCTTTAGCGCTTGGAAGCGCTTTATGTGCTAAAGCCGGTGCCCACCCGCCATTGTCCACGATCAAGTGCCCACCTCGATTGTTAAATTACTGAGAAGAGCCGGTGCCCACCCGGTCTTTGCCCTGTGTTTCACCGCTGCCGGCCCGGAGATCGTGGAGGAGTCGCTGCGCCCGCCTCCCCTCCAAGTGCCGCGCTGCCATTGGTGGGGGCTCGGCGTCCGGGGCCGCGATGTTATTGGCCCTGGGATTCCCTCGCGTCGTAGCCAGGCCCCGCAGCCATTGGTTGGGCCGCGAAGGCTTGCCCCTGATCGGAGGACGTTGACGGAGGCCGGGGAAAAGGCAGGAAGCGACGCTGGCTCTGCCGCGAGGCTCTCCCCGGATTGAGGGAGCCTCGCCACCTTTAGAAGTACTCGGCCCCCAGGAGCAGGACCGGGTGAACGGGAGGGCGCTGCCCTCGCCGAAGAGCCCCCGCCGCACGGGGAAGCCGGTGAGTGCGGGCGTCTCTGGACAGAGCTCCTCAGCTTCCGGGGGCATTTTGTTTATTTCGAGCCGCAGAGGCTCTGGGGCACAAGTGGATTTTGAGTCCCCTCCGATGGACTCCAATGAGGGGCATAATTGTTTTAGAGCTCCGAGAGGCTCCAATGGGGCGCAGGTCAGTGCCTGTGTAGGCACAGCGCCCGGGGGCATTTAGGGCGGCCCCAGATGTCAGTGGGCCGTCCTACCGTTTTCAGTGCCCTTGTTCAGAGCGGCCCGTTGGCAGCGGGCTGCACCCACCGGTGGGGTGCATGATTTTTTTAGGAGCAAGAGGGCTCCCATGGGCATAGTTGATGCCTGAGCCATTTCCAAAGCCACATGTTGGGGGCACAAGGGGTTAGGAGCCAGAGGGCTCCAATGCACTGTTGTTCATTCAGAGCTAGAGGGCTCCCACGTTTTGGCCAAGATGTCTCATAAAGGGCCAGTGAGGGTCCTGTCGCATTTTTGTCTCCAGCTGCCCAGCAATTAGTGGGCAGCTGCACCGTTTAGGAGCAATTGGAGAGAGAGTCCCTGTGTGGGACAGAGATGGCACAGTGGTGCAAGGCCTGCTACAGCTGCGCAGCACTTAGTGCCCGCTGTAACGTTTAGGCCCTGTGATTGTTCCCAGGTGCCAAGCAAGTAGTGGGCACCTGCAATGTTTAGGTATTGCGCCGGTGGCGCATCCCTGACTGGCGCTGCATTCCGGACACAGGGCTCTTTAGTCACTTTATTAGATGGGGGCTTGTATGTGATTTTATTTAGGCGCAATGTGATTATCTATGTGATGGTAATTGCCTAATGTGAGTTTTGCGCAATGTGATGTGGTGCTAGGAAATGTAATGCATTTAATATGATTACGCACCTTGATCTAACACCTCTGAATGTTTTAGGCATCATGTGTTTTTGCGCTATTGAGTTATGTTCTGGCACCTCTGAATGTTTTTATGCATCATGTGTCTTCCTTGATTTTACACCTCTGAATGTGTTGGTTTATGCATCATGTGTTTTTCCTCCCCTGCACCTCTGAATGTGATTTTGATGCATCATGTGCCTTGTTCTTACACCGCTGAATGTATGTTTTATGCACCATGTATTTCCTTCCCTACACCTCTGAATGTTGTGATGCATCATGTGTAATGTGTTCTTGTTTATACTCCTAACTGTATTGTGATACTTAAGTGGTTGTTCTTTTTAGTACAGGTGGTCCTAGTGAGGTCCTGGTTCCCTGCGTGACATTCTCCTAAGGTGCTTAGGGTTGCGTAGGTGGTACTTACCTGTTACCAGTAGTTACTGGTTGTGATTTATATTTGCTAATTTGTGCTGCAGTGATTTTATATCCTATATTCTATTTTCTACTAAGTGCTGATTCTGACAGGCGCCCACGTGGCCCTGTCCTGTGTAAATAATCCCTTGTGAAAGTTGCCCGTGCCAGTTGGCACAATGTACATGTGTGATTCTATCTGATGTGTTTTGACAATACAGAAGTTATTTTTATATAACCCTGTGTGGAGTTCCTTTTGTGGTGTGCCTAGGATGTTGTTTGCGGTGTGTGCTTGCGCAAATGCTTTACACATTGCCTCCGGGATAGTGCCAAGCTACCAAGGGGGTGAGCAGGGGTTATCTTGGCGTGTGACTCCCTTGCTCTGACTAGAATGGTGGTTTCTGCCTAGCTTTGGCGTCAGCCTTAGACAACCAGAAATAGCCAGTTCTAACAGTGAGTATCTCTCTATCAGGGTTAAATCTGGAAATGAGTGACCTGCCCACATGCTGCTGTGTTTAACTGCTGTTACCCTGTGAAGAGATTAGAGCTATAAGGAAACATACTTTGGAAATATCAGTGGAGAATAATAAGTGAATTAAAATTGTGAAGCGGCCAGTACCATAGAGCCAAGCTTGAAATGAATGGAAAAGCTATATTTTGGGTGAAGCTGTTGAACGCTGGTTGCGGGGAAGCGGAGTGCTGAATGCATTGGTGGCCTCTTTGAAGTGAAGGGAAAGCGGGATGTTTTTAGGAGAACAAAAAATATATACTTTGAAAAGAAGAAAAACACACCCCTGCTTCTTGGCGAGTAGACAATGGACACATCTGTAATTAACTAAAGACAAAGGAGAAGACGCAGCTCTTTCTCGTGATATCGATGCAAAGTAGATCATTGTGCACTAACAGGAAAAATAATTGAGCAGTGATTCTTTTAACATCTCAATGTTACATTTTTAAGAAAGACTGGGGAATCGAGATTCTCTCTGTTCGGCGGGCATGTACTCTTCGTTTAAGTAACATGACAAGCAAGCATACTTTGAGGAGCCTGCTGACAGTCGGGAGGCCGTGGGCAGCAACAGCAGGGATAAATAATTAGGGGGGGAGGAGAAATGCAAGATACGGCCTGGTGGCCGTGAAAAGTGTGAAGCAGGGGGCGGGGGAGCGGATGCCTTTGAAGTGAAGCTCTCGGAGGCAGGCGGGAGCAAATTGCACACGCGCGCATGAGCACATTCACTCGACGAAATCCGCAATGGTTTAGACCTTGGTTTGCCCCCAATAATCTCGTCTATTTATTCCTTGCAGAATATAATAGACGAGACCTAAAAAGGACAGGGCATGTGGTATGTATTCACCCAAGATTGGCTCAGGTCTATGCTTCCACCCTCTAGGAATTGCAGCTGCTTATGGGCTGACAATCTTCTGGCAAGGAAAGCACCTTGGAGTCTAGTATTACAGTGGAGCAGTAAACTGGTTACAGAGGATGCCATAATAATAATTACACAACTTGTATCACACACTCTACAACTTGAACGGTTTCAATGCACCGATAACAAGTGATACTCATTAAATAATTGAATGGCACTCACTTCATAGACCTTGGAACAATGGACCTCTTATAATCTAAACCAGTGACCTTCAGGTTACTCACAGATGCTTAGTCCAAAGAGCTATTTTAGAGCCTCAGGTTTACCAGCTTTTCCAGTAAGCAATCAATGGTTTTGTAGTAAGGAGCATTCTGCTTTCCATTCGTACAAATCCCTCCACTAGTCCTTGATGCTCGCGTTGGGGTTAGCGAGATAGGCTACCCTCCTGTAGGGTGTAGTTTTGCAATAGATTAAAAGACAATCTTGTATATACCCACTGAGCTGTGACGCTCAGGATAAAGTGTTACTGAATGAGCCCCCTGGCTCTAGGTGTAAGCATGCTGTAATAAACTCTGATACTCAGGGTGGCTTGCGGCCTCAGGGTATGCAGACACTCTGTGCTAGACTCTTACTGCCCGTTGTCTGCAAGTCAGTGATGCCGCCCACTTCTGTGGTGGCTCTGGTCCTGGGGGTGCATTGTCAGTGGGTAAATCACTCTTCCACCAAGGTGAGAAGGCACTGCAATAGGCTCTGGTGTTGAGAAAGGCTTTTGAGTTAGAAAAAAGCTTTGCCCCTGTAGTTTTCAAAGTAATGCTTGTATAAACACTGAATTAATACCCGAACCCCGTCACCCCCGCCCACCCCCCTCAGTGCTTCAAGACCCTAACGGGTGAGTAGTGTGCTCTACAAATCAGACGATTGATTAATTGATTGAATATCTTGCAGTGTAAAGGTTTGGTACTGAAAGAAATGTCATGCCTCTGAGGTGGTCATACCCAATGTAATAAGGCAGGCCATTCACCTCACAGTATGTTCTGTTAGTGGCAGACATTCACAGCTTCTGGGTGGGGTCATACTGCATTCAACTTCGGAATGGGTTGCAGAGCGCTCATATTTCTCAAATCTGTGTGTGAGAAGCTATGAAGCCCCCTTTTTTTTGCATTCAGGCATTGCCAGTCATGTTTCATGCATTAAATCTCAGGACTACAAGTACCAGAATGCATAGGGTATATAATCTGCACTGGATAAACTATCCGAGCACGAACTATGGAAACTTGAGAGAATGTCCATGCATATGAGGACGGCAAACACATTGCATGAGGCGTTGGCTCAGTCAGGGATGTATGTTTTCCAAAATGTATTCTTGTAAACCCAGTAGGGGCAGTAATTTATGTTACAGGCCCCGCTGGGATTACCGGCTACTCCTAACGACAGCCTTAGGGAGTGTTGTTCCTTAGCCACCTGCAGCAGGGAATACATTAATTCACGTCCTTCACCATGCTTGTACATCTTTATCATAACAGCCTCTGCCTAGATTTCAGAGTAAACTCCTGCCTAACCAAACTCCTACGCAAACAGGCTACCTCCACAGTAAGTTCCAGAACAAACCCCAGCCTCCGCCCTCTCTCGATTATGTCAGGAGCTCCCCTGGAACACTGTTTACCTGGGCGTGTGCGAGCTCTGCTTCCTAAAGGCGATTTATTTAAGCCACCAGCTGCGCATGGCGTTATGGTTTGATGTATACATACATTTCTTGCAGTAATAGCTGCAAGTAAATACAATTAAAAACGCGCGCTAGAGAAAAACCTGAGTCAGCAGCATAGTAAGCTCTTAACTTGGCAAGAGACACGGACTTTAAACTGTGCAGATTCTACCTTGAGAGTTACAGTTATACATTTTATTGAGTAGTTTGGGCAGATAATGTGCTCACTTTTCACCTGCAAAGCCTCTGCGCAGGCCAGCAGACTTCCTGGCTCCATTTTCATAGTGGTATACAGGAGGGACACTTTCCTCAGAGGGAAGGGATTCCTTCTAGCAGCCACCATGAATGAAATTAAATTAACAACTTACCCCTTCCATTCTGTTTGGGCCTGAAGACGCTGCCCATGTTGGCTCCTGCCGGCTGTGCTGCCTGATTATCCTGCCCAGCTTGAGCCACTTTGCACGAATGAAAAAAGTTAGAGCGTCATGCGCGTGTTGCACGCTGTGAGCGTGCACGCCGTGAGCGTGCACATCAGCGTGGCCTCCGGCTCGCGCCCGTGGTGCAGAGGGAGCCCTGGTGCCATAGAGGGAGTGCGGAGGAGGATTCCCCCCGCAGACCGGGTGAGTGGGGGATTCTTCGTCGGTGCACGGTGTCGGCTTCCATAGTGGGGGGCAGCGAGGGCTCTGAGCGTCGAGGGTCTGTACGGTCTCCTGCAAACTCTGAGTCCTTCTGCCCGCTGCTGTGCTGGTGATCGGGCAAGAAGCCGATCGCTGCTGTTAGGATGCGGCGATGGGCAGTAGGGGGCTCGTCCTCAGCGCAGAGGTGATGGAGAAAGGGGGTTGGGGGCATGGGGGACCTGGGGCGTGGTGGTATAAGACAGAGGGGGGAAGAGGTGAGTGCAGAGATGGGCAGGAACTCTTCTACCTGTTGCGACTTAGTAAACAAAGTCTGTGTACCCTGATGGGTGACACGAAGGCGAGCTGGGTATAGTAGGGCATAATCAATCTGAGCTTGCCTGAGCTTTTGGTTGACAGCCAAAAACTTATGACGCTCCTCTTGCACATGTAGCGTGAAATCAGGGTACATAGTGAAAGGTATTCCATCGTAGGTCAGCTGTTTTTGCTCCCTGGCAACACGCAAGGCGACATCCCTGTCCCTATAGTTCAACAAGCGAGCAATGATAGGTCTAGGATTGCTGCCAGGAGGAGGTCGAGGACCCAAGGAGTGATGTACCCTTTCATTCACAAAGTGAGGAGACAGCAGCTCAGCACCCACCACAGATTTCAGCAATTTCTGAATGTATTCCTCCAACCTACCCGTATTCGTGCTCTCGGGAATGCTCAGAACGCGCATATTATTCATCCGACTGCGTGCCTCAATGTCCTCATTCTTTGCCGCTATTATCTTGAACAGTTGTCCATTTGTGATGTCGCTTTTTGTAGCTGGATAGTGGTATTTTCCACATACGAGACGCGCTGTTCCGTCTCCTTGATTCGCATCTCGTGCCCTTCGACCTTTTGCACAATAGCATCCATTCGCGTTGACACCGAATCCATTTTCTCAGCCATGGCTACAAAGCCTTGTCGAACTTTGAACAAGAGTGACTTAAGATCATCACTCGGTGTCTGTTGATGGTCCTGTTGAGAGGACTCTGCTCCAACATCCACTTCCATTTTCTGCTGCCTAGTGGATTTTTTGCCCCCAAAGGTAAATCGTGGTTGTCGGGCATCCAATTTCCCCATCGTGCCCCCGGCTTTAAATGTGACTGCAAGTGTACTTTAGCCCTGATTGTCACGTTGCGTTATCACCGACACTGAGGCTCAATGCGTAAGTGGCCCTCCATCCCAGTCAGTGTGCAGGAACCTCCACAAGTTATCCGTAACTTTACAGCAGCAGAGGTGTTAGGCACAGTCAGTGCAGGATTAAGATACCCATATGCAATTGCGGAACTATTGTACAGGCCTGTACTTGCAGCGCTCCACCGCACCCACTCCGCAACCGTGCAACTCTGTGCTTCTGTCGGGGGAACTGGCCCCCCACTACTGTTGCCACTATTTTGTAGTTGCGCTTGGGCTAAATCCTGTTCTGTGAGGCGCAGCTTGAATCCACACTCCACACTACTTGCATCCACTTCATGGCCACTGCACCCTCTATAGTGTCATCACACTATGGAGCAATTATTATGCCCACTGCTCTCCTGAGGATCAATGTACGGTGCAGTCTCTTGCTTCGCCTGTAGTCAGAATCATGAGCCCACCGGTCTGCCCGCCTGCGCCCAGTGTCTCAGAGGCAGTGCTTCAGTCTTCCAGCCCTCGCCCACTGTGCCATGTACCAATGCCGACAGAGCCCAGATTTCCCTCCCTCTACTCTTCCAAGGCGCAGATAAAAAGGGGTAAGGATGATGCACCAATGGTGCTCATGTAGGAGGGTCACCTCAACAACCGGTAATCGGCAGCACCCATGCCGCGCGCTCTCCTCAGCCACCTGCTGTGCCCTCATGCGTCGCAATCAGTCGTCCAGAAATCTTTGGCATATGTGGGGAAGTCACGCCTGTACCTCAATCCCTCCAAACAGCTCCTCAGGTAGAGACTAAGCTGAGTGTCCAGAGTTGTGTTCAACATCAGGAGTATAGGCACAGTCAGGGCCCCATCACCCACCCGCACCTAAAATGGCCGTCCTGTACGCTAGCGAAACGCACCTCTCAGCACCTCAGCAAAGGTCGCACACAGACTATTGTGATAATCAGCTCTCTGCTCCCGGCGCACTCACTGTTCAGTAAGTCCCCTGTGGCCATCGCACAGTGCCCATACAGTAACGCGGCATTTCCGCAAGCCTGTCCACCGGCTCTCCGTCCCGGCCTGACTGCCTCATGGGGAACCTGGGCCTCACGTAGCCCTCTGTGCCGAGGAGTAATTCCAGGATCACCAGAGCCCGTCCGATGGTCAGACCGCTCACACTCCCCGCTCTCTCCAGCCGCTGCCGCACGTCCGAGTTTTAGCACCACTGCATTCCTGAAGGCAGAGGAATTAACACCTCATGCTAGGAAACTCATTTAGCTGACAATGAGCATGATGAATGACGGATGTCTGTGTCGGTCTGCGGGAGCCTCACTCCGTTGCGGCCATTCCGCTCGTGTGCCCCCTAGCGCCCCCAACTTTGTGTAATCTAATGTAAAGGGCTCTGATACCTACAAGTCTAGCTAGCGCTATATAGAACTCATTAAATAAAATTAAAATAAATCCACTTATAGTAAGCAAAATAAGCTTGCTTTAACCTGGAAAAGACCGAAATCTTGGTTTTTGGAAAAAAGGTACAGAAATTCAGTTGGTACTTAGGAAGGTGGAGCAAGTTGCCCAATATAAATACCTGGGTCTGACCTTTCGGAGGAACCTGTATTGGGATACGCATCGGGATGATATCAAGCAGAAGGCCCTATTGCAGGCCAGTTGTCTATCAAGATTTAATACTCAATTTGGGGGGCAATTCCATATTCCACTACTAAAGGACTATGAAGTGACAATTCCCCCTTTGAGTTTATATGGGGGAGAGGATTTCACCCTTGATCCCTCATATGAATGGGATAGTTTAGTAGGGGTAGTGTTTAGAAGGCTTTTATCTCTTCCCCAAGGCACCATGGTACAAGCTGTAAGAAGTTTAAGTTGGTCTCCTGAACCTGATGTCCTTTACTCAGGCCATAAGATATTTTAATACACTTTCTGAAGATGATGAGGAGACCAAAGTTTCCAAATTGTGTTGGAAAGATATTCAAGGTAGTGAAAGAAGGTGGGCGAAGTATATAGGAACTAGGTAAATTACTCTTAGGAACATCCATACATATAGTGGCAGAATTACATCCTGGTCTCCCTTCCCCGGCAAGCATACATTGAAAGAGTCTGTTGCTTTAATGTCTGAATCCAATGACCTATTCTACCTGAGCAAGAAACCATCTATCAACTTCTAAATCTCTACTCTGCGCCAGGACACTGTCTTTCCCTACTTGTTAGAGCTACCAGATCCAGGTTTGTGAAGTGGAATATTAAGGGTATTAATCTATTCATCCTGCCCATACTGGCCCAGGGTCCGGGATAATAGAGGCATCTGCCCCCTGAATGCAAAATGTTCCTTACTGGATATATTAATGGACTGCTTCTTTTATTTCGCAAACCCAAATAATGTTTTCCCATACCACCAATCGGAACATTGCCCAACACTATTGAAAGGTAGTTCACAAACAATTGCACAGCCTTTTGCTTATTTTTCTGGGTTTTACACATCACATCCGTGGTCATATTACTATAAGCTTGCACCTACATATGCAAAGAAAAATATGCTTGCCAACACGAAACAGATATACTTTGCTTCCTTTATTCCCCAACTATCTGAACAGGGTTTTGACTTAAGAAAGGACACTACATACATAAAATCGGTCTGGGGACTAAAGAATGGCAGGTTCAGGGAAGCGAGGCACTATTTAGAGCATACCTCATACCACAGCAAATTATCTTCCTGAACGACACTGTGCAACAGACTTCATGTCTTGCGTTAGCCAAGAGCATGGACTTGAACACACTTATGTAAGAATCTACTCGAGAGGCAGAAAAGGTAAGCTTGCGCTGTGCATGGTGCTGTTCGCAATGATTGCACAGTGGGGATAAGCATCCAGCACTGTGCACTCACCGCAAACTGCATTTTTCTCCCGTACTCAGCCGCTTGCGGAGCTCCACGTAGTGCAACAGAGTTTTTTTTGCACTTGGCGTAGCTTCGCATAGTGCAACTCCGCGAACTCCGCCCAGGGTTAGTAAAACTGCTGTAAAGGGAGTACCATGATTTCTGGTGCTCCAATGGGCTAATTCTCTCACTGCAACAGATGTAGACTACACATTTGATTCTATATTGAAAGCACAAGCATTTCTGCAGTACGAACAAGAATATCCTCGGATGAAAACTGTAACCCCAAGTGGTACAATCCTCTATCAGGGGAGCCAGCTCCATTGGCAGCAAATTATTCGTTTTCTGTGTTTTCCTGCCAGCCCGTGTGGGAGAAATACTGCTTCAAGCTGTGCTATTTTCTGTGCTATCCAGAACTGAAATTGCTACAGCATGGTTGTCATTCTTCCAAAACCTGCGTTCAGCATTTGTGGGCTTATATTTGGTGTAGTCGATTGAGGTTGACTAGCTTGAGCAATCCACGCAGGTTGAATTGTCAGTGTTCACATTACGAACTGTGTAAGGTTTCTCTATAGATTTACTACGTCTCTGTAAAGTGTATGTACGTTTGGTGCTGACAATGTATCAATGTCTGGATGCAGTGTGCAAGCAGCTAGGACCGGCCAGGTTGCTCCTTCTCTGCTGAGCGGACCGAGTCTCACATTTGTCATGGGGAGTGGGAGGGCGCCTTTACACCAATTAATATGCTGTTGGTACGATAAATGGACTTCTATGTCCACGTATGAAAAGTGTTCTTCAGGTGTGTCATCTACAATAAAGTATGATACAACTTAAGCATGCATCTGCAGATGGGAATCTGACCCAAGAATAGAATACCTCTGTTCTGAATGCCTTGTGTTCCTTAATCACAAAGGTAACACCACCACCCATTGCCGGAGGGTCGAATTGTAATATTTGCATAGTAACTGCATGTCTTAAATTTTCTGTACTGTTAAGAGCAACTTCCTGATCTTCTTCCCGTGTACCCCCACTGTCGTCTCCAGTGACAGAAATTGTGGGAGGAAGAAGAAACCCCTGACCCTGCTTGCCGGCCAGGTCGCCCCCTCACTGCCGAACAGTTCCACCTGTGCGCACTCACCCCGCTGCTGCCGCCTGAACGTGTGTTTGATCGTTGTGTGCCTTGGACCGCCGCCAAGTATCTGGTGACAGCCATTCTTGTGCTTTGCCTCCAACGCTAATGTATTCTTGTGGCTTTCTCCCTCCAATTGTACTGGGTTTTTTGTTCCCCCTTGTAAGTTAATTGTATTAATGTAGCCCAGGTGAGCCCCTCCACTATCCCTTTTTTTATCTTCTGTTTCCCCTTCTCCCACCGCTGCCCCTGCAGCTACGCCCCTCGCCGCCGTGCTCCCACCTCCCAGCTGCTCCTCTCTCCCTCCCAGCCTTAAATGGCGGCCGCTGGCTGACAGTGGAAGTGCCCCCTGACCCTGGTTGCAGGCCAGGTCGCTCCCCCACTGCCAAACAACACCACCTGTGCACGCTCACCCCGCTGCTGCCGCCTGAACGTGTGTTCAATTGTTGCGTGCCTTGGACCGCCGCCAAGTATTTGGTGACAGCCATTCTTGTGCTTTGCCTCCAACTGTAATGTATTCTTGTGTCTTTCTCCCTCCAATTGTACTGGTTTTTTGTGCCCCATTGTAAGTTAATTGTATTGTTGTTGACCAGTTGAGCCCCCCACCACTTCCTTTTTTATCTTCTGTGTCCTGTTCTCCCGCCGCTGCCCAATACAGCCACGCCCCCTCGCCACCCTGCTCCCACCTCCCAGCTGCTCCTCCCTCCCTCTCTGCCTTAAATGGCGGCCGCAGCTTGTCCGCGCGTAGCGGGCGTGCAGAAGGCGCGCCAAAGGCAAGCTAGTCTGCGCCCGTCCACGCCTGGACCACGCCCAGCGCCAGAACCCCTGGACCCCACACACGCCACGACTCTAGACTCCGATACGACGCCAACACCCTCCACGCTCTCAACAACGGCCCAGACCACCGCTGCTTCCAGGCCATCCCGAAACGCACGACAGATCCTTCTCCTGCCACATCTGCAACTTCACATGCGACAGATCTACCAAACCACTATGGACCGGACTCAACCACCTTCGCTGCATACTCCTCAACACCCACTCCGCACGCAAACACGCTGTCGAGCTCTGGGACCTGCACTACACCACCGCCCCTGACATGACCTTCCTGACCAAGACCTGGCGGAACGACTCTTCGGCACCTGACATCGCCATAGCCATAGCCATCCCAGACAGCTACAAGATCTCCCGCAGAGACTGCACCAACGGGATGGGAGGAGGGATAGCCATCATCCACAAGTCCAACCTCCAGGTCCACACCTTCGCACACGACTCCCTCAACTCCGCCGAACACCTTCACTTACGAATCCACACCAACCCCAACACCACCCTCAGAGGAACACTCATCTAAGACCTCCTGGAGCCCGGGCCCTCTTCAGCAAATCTACTGCCAACCTCGCCAGCACCCACGCACTAGCCTCCACGGACTACATCCTCCTCGGGGACCTGAACTTCCACCTCGAGAACAACTACGACGCCAACTCAGCCACCCTTATCGACAACCTCGCCAACCTCGGCCTCCGACAACTTATCACCAAACCCACCCACGCCGCCGTACACACGCTTGACCCCGTATTCTCCACAAGCACCCACGTCGCCTTCAACCACACCACCAAACTCCACTGGACCGACCACCGATGCATCCACTTCACCTTCAAGAAACCTACCACGCACCACCACACCCAACAGCTGCATCACCACTGCTGGAGCAAAGTCACCGAAGACCAGCTAACCTCCACTCTCACCCAGAAACCACTCACCAACCCCACTGACACAGACGCCGCAGCCCGAAACTTCAGAAAGTGGATCGACAACTGCGCCAACACCCTCGCCCGATCAAGACACCATTCATCAACCAACCCAGCAAGAAAGTCCCCTTGTCCACCAAAAGAACTCCGGACCTCCAAACGTACATGCCGGAAGCTGGACAAGAAATGGCTCCACGACCGCACACCAGAGAGCCACACAGCCCACAAGGGCGCCATCCGCAGACATCACCACCTCAACAGAACAACCAAGAGATCGTCCTTCAAAATCCGACTGGGCAACAACGCACACGACAGCAAAGAACTTTTCAACATAGTGAAGGGATTCTCTAACCCCAGCGTCAACACCAACGACATCCCGCCCTTGCAAGAACTCTGCGACTCACTGGCCACCTTCTTCCACCACAAGATCGCCGACATCCACGACAGCCTCAACTCCTCATCCCCCCCCCCGACCGCAACAGACCCCACCCCGAACGCCACCTGCACCAGCCAGCTAACCTCCTGGTCCCACGTCAACAATGAAGAGACACACAAGGTCATGAACTCCATCCACTCATGATCTCCAGCAGACCCCTGCCCACACCACTTTTTCAACAAAGCTGACACAACCATCGCACCCCAACTACGGAAGGTCATCAACACAGCAACATTTACGGAGATCTGGAAGCATGCCGAAATCAACGCCCTCCTCAAGAAACCCAAGGCGGACCCAAAAGACCTCAAGAACTTCCGGCCCATCTCCCTGCTCCCCTTCCCGGCGAAGGTCACCGAGAATCGCCAACATGCAGCTGACCCGCCACCTCGAGGACAACAACATCCTAGACTTATCCCAGTCCAGATTCAGACGCAACCACAGCACCGAAACTGCCCTCATCGCCGTCACAGACGACATCAGGCACCAGCTAGACAACGGCAAAACTTCCGCCCTCATCTTCCTGGACCTGTCAGTCGCTTTCGACACAGTCTGCCACCACAGACTAAGAACACGCCTTCAGGAAGCCGGAATCCTGAAAAAAGCCCTGGACTGGACCACGTCCTTCCTATCCGGCAGAACCCAGAGAGTCTGCCTCCCGCCCTTCCAATCCGAAGCCACCGACATCATCTGCAGCGTACCTCAAGGCTCATCTCTCAGCCCGACCCTGTTCAACATCTACATGGCCCCCCTCGCACAAGTGGCCCACCAGCACGACCTGAACATCATCTCCTACGCCGACGACACCCAGCTCATCCTCTTCCTCACCAAGGACCTACACACTGCCAACACCAACCTCCATGAGGGAATGAAGGCAATCACTGAGTGGATGAAGAGCAGCCGCCTGAAACTGAACTCGGACAAGGCAGAGGTCCTCAACCTAGGCCCCACCCCCTCTGCATCGGACGACCCCTGGTGGCCGACCGCACTGGGAACAGCTCCAACACACACGGACCACGTATGCAACCTAGGATTCATCCTCGACTCCTCCCTCTCCATGTCAAAGCAGGTCAACGCCATCTCCTCCTCCTGCTACAACACCCTCCGCATGCTTCGCAGGATCTACAAGTGGATCCCGACCGAAACAAGAAGAACAGTAACCCAAGCCCTCGTCAGCAGCAGGCTGGACTACGACAATGCACTATACGCAGGAATCCCGGCCAAACACCTGCGACGATTACAACGCATCAAAAATGCCTCCACCCGACTGATCCTCAACGTCCCCCGCCACAGCCACATCACCTCCCACCTAAGAAACCTGCACTGGCTCCCCGTCAACAAGAGGATCACCTTCAAGCTCCTCACCTACGCACACAAAGCACTCCACAACACCAGACCAGCCTACCTGAACAACAGACTCAGCTTTCACACCCCCACCCGCCAGCTCCGTTCTACCAGCCTCGCCCTTGCCGCCCTCCCGTGAATCCAACGAACAACCTCCGGAGGCAGATCCTTCTCCTTCCTCGCCGCCAAGACCTGGAAGACCCTCCCCACCCATCTGCGGCAGACCCAAGACCTGCTCACCTTCAGAAGGCTCCTCAAGACCTGGCTGTTCGAGCAGTAGCAGCAACTCCCTCCCCACAGTGCCTTGAGACCCTCACGGGTAAGTAGGGTGCTATGCAAGTTCATGATTGATTGATTGATTGAGAAAGGAAAAGAGATAAAGTTTTGCACAATGAGGGAATCTTTTAATCCTTCAATATTGAATAACCCACAGCTAATACATAGGATCTACCTACTAAGCTAAGGCAGATTTCCCTTCTCACTACAGACGTCTCTTGTTAGATAAGAGTAGAAGTCAGTGAGGACGCATGACTGAAGTACTCATTTGGCATAATGTGTAGTTCATGAAAATACATAGCATCTGCGCGTTTGTTGTACAACATAAGCGAAGGGCTTGGTGCCTAAGACTGGTATTGGCCCCCCACAGGATTTTTCGGCCTGTAGACCAGCTGGCTCACTGTACCACCATAGGCACCCTAACTTTACCAATGAGCAAATCGTTTCTGGCAAACACTAAACATAACAACCCATGACCCTTCAGGGATGGTGGAAGCAGTTCAGTACTTTTCGCTCAGTCAATCGTGCTCACTCAGTCTTAGAGAGATACACAGAATAAACTTTGGGGAGGCTTTCAATAAGCATTTATTGAACCAGCGCCATTCTAGTATAAAACATATGTGCTACAATAATCAGTAGAAGCAAACAACGTAAGAGGTTACAAGTACCAAAAGAGTGAACAGTATAAACATTTCCACCACAGTACTAAAGCTATGAATATATGCAGGCATATAGAAAAACAGCAATCTTCGCATACTTCTACAATGTGGACCCAACCTAAATGTCCCTAACATGTATGTGGGTGTGAAGCCAAGAATCCCATAGAAAAGAGTCAACCCTATTACTTGATGGTAGAAAATGAAGGACCCCCGTCTTGGTCATGAGTTGGACACCACGCAAGGGATGTCAGACCACTGTGTGTGGAAGCTTTGGCATGCAGAGACCTCTGTGTCTGTGTCAGCGTAGAAGCGTCTCCTAGTGAAGGTGCAGTTCTTTTATATCAAAAGGGCAGCCTTGGGGGTCTACCTAGATCGATATGTTTATGATTGTGTTAATGGAAATTAACCTGAATCAATATTTGTAACTAAGCAAAGTAGCCCTGTTGCCCAACGATGAAGATAGTGGGGACTTTTGTTCAGAGTATGTTAATCCTGTTATGTACGTCATGCCAGGGGGTTAAGATATGATGCTAAGAATTCTTCATACATAATAAATTAGGCTAGTTTAAAGGAACCCAATTGACTTTTATTCAACAGATAACTGGGTAAAGGTTCATTGCTAGAACCATTATGCAGAGCAAGGTAGAGCAAATGTAGGTAAAAGGTCTCTTTGCTACTTAGGCCTAGGTTAGGAAACCTAACAACACCCACAGGCACCAGTCTCGATGAGGAGAATTTTATGAAGTGCTACAATGTGAAATTGTGTGGCTCCGTGCTGATTCCATATGCATATTAGAACCACCCCTGCTGGCTGACGTTATTTCCTTGTCTTCTGCCTTTCCACATTCTAAGGAAAGTGAACAATTGTTGGTAACTATGTGATGACTACTAACTTGGGACCTTTGCAAATGTTAAACAGACACCTCTCTGAAGAATAGGAGGTGGGAGTGCAGTGAGGAATTTGCATTAGAGTATCCACCAGAAAGAGCATTACCAAAGGTGAGTAACTTAACTTCTGATGTATACTTCTAGCAGCAGAATCCTCACCTTAGCATAAATACGAAAATCATACTTCCAAAAGTGTAAAACCTGTGTATCAGGCTCTGACCAAAAAATCGTGAACAACTAAGTGGGTGAAGTGACCATCCTGCCGAACCTGGCTGTCAAGGCAGTAATGCTTTATGAACGTATACACCCACACATATCTTACAGTCTGGCAGTTATCAAGGCCAACACAGTAATATCAGCCTTGGCCCTGGTGGAATTGGCCCTCAGACATTCCAGGGACTTCTTCCTGGCCAATTCATGCTAGATCGTAATGGAGACTGCTATCCACCTCATCAAGGTACTTTTCTGCACAGCTTTCACCTTTTTTGCTTTAAAGAACATAGAATGAATCTGGTCCTTAGTACAATCTATGTAAAAGGTAAAAGCTGATTTGGCTCTCAACAAAACAGCCTGTCCTCTTTTTTCGAGGGATTGGGGGAACGAAAAAAGCAAGGGAGGGATTGCCCAACATAGAGTGGAGTTACGACTTTTGGTAAAAAAGGCACAAGTCCTCAGTATCAATTTATCCAGAAAAAAAGTGGTGTACAGTGGTTACTCTGACAGTGTTTGCACTACACTCATGCAATGCTATGACATTATTGCAATAAGGAAAATAGTCTTCCAGGTCAGGAGATGCAGAGAGCCACTATGCATAGGCTCCGAAGGCGAGTACGTGATGAATGTCAAGACCAAGACTAGTTACCATTGTGGAATCACAAATGGTTTTGGGGGAACAAGTGTGTCCTGTGCAATGTTCAGAACTTTTGCCACTGTGTGTTCTTGACCGGATTCTCCCAGTGTTGCAAGACTCCATGTGCCACCTCCGGAGGATATAGATGTCACTCCTGATCTGCCAGATGATGACTGCTTAGTTTGTGCATTCTGGCTTTCAAGGGCCCTGTGAGGTGGTTTCCAACCATAAAGATACCCTGGCACTCTAGCCATCTCCAAAGGCTTAAAGTTTCCTGGCACAGGACCCCACTCTTCTCTGCTTTTTGCAGTACGACAGGATGGTGGTATTGACTGTGAGAACCTCAACCAGCTTTCCCTTAATGGATGGCAGAAAGTCTTTCAGGACTAGACAAATGTTCCATAGTACCAGTAGGTTTATATAGAGCACACCATTCAGTGGAGAACATAGCTCACTGATCTCCTACTCCCATAGGTGACCTCCCCCCTCCCAGCCCAGTAGTGACGTTCCCATCACCACTGTCCACTCTGGGTGGGAAAGGGAGAGTAGCCTGTCACAAAACAAATTGTGATCGGTTCGCTACCAAGAAGACCTGAGTGGTATTAGAAAGGTGGCCTTGATACTTGACCACTAGTATTTCATATCCCAATTCAAGACTCTTGTGTGTCACCTGCTATAGTTGACAAGAAGTTTGCACGAACCAAGAAGTCTCAGAGCCACCTTCACCTGGATTCAGGATCAAGCCTGAAATATCGGGATCACACTGTGTCAGACTTGTTACTGCTGAAGAATAACCCTATACTCCACTTGTCTTGGATCTCCCCAATGATTATCATGAACAACCAAGGGGTGTTGCTGATGCGGAGGATGAGAACAAATCGATAATGCTCATGGCCATCTTCAAACGTAGACAAATGCCTATGAAATTGCCAGGCGGATATATAGTGCATTTCTACCCGTAGGTGTCTTTGCGCTTGCTGAACATAAACATGCTAAGCCAGAATGTACTAGTTGTTAAATAACCATGTCTTTAGTTCCTTTCTGAATTTGAGGAGGGTGGATATGGCCCTAAGATGTGGTGGAGGAGAGTTCCAAAGCCTGGCTGTGCTGTTGGTAAAGCTCCTTCCTTCCCAGTTCACTTACTTGAATCTTGCAGTAGTGACCAGTCTAGCACTGGCAGATCGAAGGTGTCTGTTCGGAGTATACCAGTTAAAAAACTCTGTTCCTTCTCTATGCAAGGCATTATGGACCGCACAGAGCGCTTTAAATTGTATTCATTGTCAGACCAGGAGCCAATGTAGTTCCCAGATGTCTGAGGAGACTGAATGATGTTTAGGAATATCCAGAATCAATCTGGCTGCTTCATTTTGAACCGATTGGAGTCTTCTGAGTAGTATGGCCTAGAGGTTCATGTACAAGCCATTACAACAATCCAATTTTGACAGGTGTATGACATTACGTGCCATGTAAGTCAAAGGCCACCATGCATTGTCTCCCGGACCAAAGCATGTTGGATCTGAACCAAACTGAGCTTTTGATTTTGCCCTTTTTGAGGGTTCAGAGTTCCAACATAGTCCTGAGGGCACATATTTTTTCGGGAAAAGGAAATAGCATGAATAACAACTGCCAACTTTCTCTGAATCCAGTGGCTTGACAGTTCGGGCTGAACTGTTTCCATAAGGAAAGGGTCAGGACAGATTTTCGTATGGCTGGGTCCATGGACACCATGCAGTGTCTCCTGGACCAGAGCATGTTGGATCTGAACCAAAGTGAGCCTTTTGATTTTGCCCTTTTTCAGGGGTCAGAGTTACAAGGTGGTCAGGATACCCCATACTTTTTGGGAAAAGGAAATGACAAGAATAACAACTGCCAACTTTCTATGAATTCAGTGGCTTGGCAGTTCGGGCTGGACTGTTTCCATAAGGAACAGGGTCAAGACTGATTTGCATATGGCTGGGACCAAACTGGGGTGGCTCAGTGAGCAAAATAACCATGAATTAAACCCAGATTTTTGTGACTGGGTTAAATGTTTGATTTGTTCAGCATTCTGTCCATCAATTATTTGTTTTGCATTTGTTGGCCTAGGTTGGAAGGGTATGCCCAGATGTGGGTCCCGTGCTCACTGCGCCACTGGATTCAAACTAGCCTGGCTGATTAAGGGAGATGCCATGAAACTGGTCACAGGATCCTTGTTTCTGTTCTAGGGATGACCTGGCTTGGCAGTTTGGGCTGGACAGTTTCCGTAGGAACAGGGTCAAAACTGTTTCTCAATGGCTGGGTCCAAACTGGGGGGGCATGTTGAGCAAAATATTTATGGTTTAAACCCAAATCCTTGTGACTGTGGGTGAATATTTGCATTGTTCAGTATTTCGTCTATCAATTGTTTCTTTTGAATATGAATCCAGTAGCTTCTCTATGGCCCCAATGTAGAGGAGCAAGCATACCTCCTGGAGTTGTATGGACAGATGCGGTGCTGAAAATCTTATGGAATAGGAGGAATACTGGATGAGAAAGAAAGGGAAGGTAGGTTATAGCTGGTTCAAATAATTCTCAAGACTTATGTAGGAAAGAAGGATCTATTTTCATGGTTACCCCCACTTTTTGCCTGGTGTCAATTTGTTTTTGACTGTAGTCTGATGGGATTCTGCTAATCAGGACCCAAGCAACTATGCTCTCTCCCCTAAATTGACTCTGGTAAGTACTTTGGTACATTCACTATTGGTTACTTTTGTACTCTCATAAGTCTCTCATATATGTACTAAGGTACCCAGGACATTGGTGCTCCAGGGTTCACCCATAGGCTGCAGCATGTATTGTGCTACCCAAGGGAGTCCACTTAAACTCTTACTAAAGGCCTGCCATTGCAGCCTGTGTGAGATGTGCTTGTACCTCTCATGACAGATATGTTTCCATATATCAGGGTGCTTGGTAACAAGTGTGAGGGTACCCCTGCATAAGCAGGACACCACTGCAAACCCCAGAGTTGATTCTCCAGGCTTTGTAAGTGCGGTCAGCCAATAAGGTATTTAGAGGACATCATTCAATACGAGATGTCTAACTATAAAACGGCTGCACCGACCCCCAGTCATGTTTGGTATCAAACATGTTGGAATCATACCCCAAAACCAATTCCATCGCTAAAAACGAATGATTGAATGTACTGGAATTTTACTCCTCAGGGGACCCCCTTGTACTCCCAGTAGCAGCCTTTCAGGGTCTGCCAGCAAGCTAGTCCTGCTACAGACCACAGGGACAATTCTGCCCTCCTGCTGTTAAGCTAAACATTTTGTACCGCTTTGTTCGCCATAAGTTGGCAGGGTATGCTCAGATGTGATTCCCTTGCTCACTTTGCCACTGGATTCAAGCAAGCCTAGCTGAAGACAGCTGTAATGCCAGAAACCGGTCCTAGAAAGCTTGAATCCGGTCCAGGGAAGGCATGGCTTGGCAGTTCGGGCTGGACAGTTCCCATGAGGCACAAGGTCAGCCTGATTTGCATATGGACATGTCTGAACTGGGGTGGCAGAGTGGGCTAAAAAACGGTTATGGATTAAACCCAGATCTGTTGACTGGGTGTGAGTGTTTGATTTGTTCAGATGCTCCGTTCATCACCACCCCCTTTTGTACCGCTTTGTTCGCCATAAGTTGGCAGGGTACACTCAGAGGTGAGTCCCTTGCTCACGTTGCCACTGTATTCAAGCAAGCCTGGCTGAAGACGGCAGTAATGCCAGAAACCGGTCCTAGGAAGCTTAAATCCGGCCCAGGGATGGCCATGTCTGAACTGGGGTGGCAGAGTGGGCTAAAGAACGGTGATGGATTAAGCCCAGATCTATTGACTGGATGTGAGTGTTTGATTGGTTCAGATGCTTCGTCCATCACCACCCCCTTTTGTACCGTTAAGCTAAACTTGAGCAGGGGTAGAACAATAGGTTTCCTGTCACAGAGAGGTGTGACCGCATCCCAGACAGGACTTAGTATATTGGACCGGGGTGGGGGTGCTTTTCAGCGCCTCCAAACTCCTTTGAAGGACCCATTTGGTGCCCTGCTTGCGTACTCCAGTTTAAGCCAGTTCAGAAACCCTTGGCTCCTCCTCTGTTGCAAAACTGGGTAAAGTACAGTTTTCCCCCCCCTCTGTCCAGCCCCTCCACTGCAGTTTCAAGCATTTCCCTCCAGTTCTTGAGGGATCTCCAGTAGGTGGGGACTCCGATTCGTCATGGAAGAAAACTCACCTTCGAAACCAAGACACTATTCAACTGTCTGGACACTCAGACTTTGATGGAATTCGACTAAAACTGAGACTGCATCAAGGAATATGCCTACAGCTCCTGGTCTCACTGTTCTTCAAGTCTCCTGCATCATCTGTGTCTGTCCTTCATCCAGGTTCTCCAGAAGGCCTGTGGGCATCAGGCACATTTGAATTAATCTCACTTGGAGTGAAGGTGTCACTTTCCTGCATCTGCAGGCACCACTAACAAAGCTGCCTGGTCTGCTGCTCCTGTCATTTTATTGACTTCCAAGCAACACAGGTGGTAGTTCTGCAGCTCCCTAGCGGCCTGACCTGTATTCTCAGCAATTTTATGGACCGTTCCCTTGTCGGAGCCATTGGGACCTAACCCCTGTGCACCGCACTGATTTGCTGTTGCCTTGCGGCTTGGGCCTCCATCTGTGGTGAGCTGCTGAGGTACACTTGCAATCCTAAGCCTTCGGCCTGTGGGTCCTCCTGAGAGGCTTCCTTTGCTTCAGTGGCCTTCCTTGCTTGCTCGGGCCGGCTCTGACACTCCTGCTCCTGGTGAGACCCTTAGAACTTGCTGGTCCCAGCATTTGCATCTTTTCACTTCCCATGCCATTTGCGGCCACCAATGCTTGTTGGTGCTCCCTTCAGACACTGACCACCTAGACAACAACTATTAAAGTGGTACAGCTCATACACGGCTCCTGGTCTTCCTCAGCATCACTTGGTTCTGAACGCTGCAACAACAAGGTTACCATCTTCCCTCCTGAGACTCTCAACATCGGTGGGAGTTGGGCTTCCATGCCTCCTGGTCCCCTCCGAGTGGCGTTGACTCTGTCCCCTCTGCTTGCAGATTCCCCTCTTCTATAACCCACTCTTGGATTCCACTGGGCTCCTTCACAGGCTTCTCCAGAGGCATCTTCTTCAAAGCCTTCCATTGTCGTCCACTGCAGGTTCTGACGCCAAATCACCCCTATGCCTCCGGCTTCCCTCGCTTCGGTAATCTGGTTTCTTGGACATCCACGGGTGAGGTGCTCTCCTACCTTCCGTCCTCCAAAGGGTTTCTTCGGTCCTTTGGGAAGGGTCCTTCTTCAAAACTGACACTGCAACTACTCCATTGACTTCCATTGGGCACGCAGCTGTGTTTCCGCGCTGCACATAGCCGCCGTGGGGCTCCTAGGACTTACCTTGGGTGGATCCTTGTTTCCCCTAGGGGTGGGTGTCTGGGCGGACAGCTCCGTTCCGCTCACGGAATGTGCGGAGATTTGCCCCTTCCGCCTTTCGCAATGTAGGCGGAGAAACGAGGCAAATCTCCGCACACTCGGAGCGTAATGGAAGTTGGCCTCCCACCGGCCACCCGCCTCACCAGGAACGCGCATGCGCAGGCTCCTGCGCATGCGCAGTTTCCAGAAGAAGGTGCGATGGACACGGATGCGGCGCCGATAAGGTACGTTTTATTTTAAATGTTATTTTAAGTCTTTTTAATGTTATTTAATACTGTGGTCAGGAGGAGGGCGGGCGGCGTCGCATAACGGAACTATGCGGAGAGTGACAAGATTGGTTTATTCTCCGTGCTTCTCGTGTAAGTCTCTTACGTGACTTCCATCCACCCCTAGTTTCCCCAGCTCCTCTGAGTATTCTGCTTCAAGTCCCTTTCTCCTTTTCAGTTTATATTCCACTTTCTAAGTATATGGTTTGGTCTTCCCCTGGAGTCCAGTGTATATTTTTGCAACTTACCTGATTATTTTGAAGTATTCGTGTGTGTATCATTAATATCTCTGGGTAGGAGATATACCAATGCGTTAGTGGTTGTGTTGTGTAATAAATAGACTTATTTTTTATAAAACACTGTGTAGTACTTTTTTGTCTAATGTACACTGTTGACTAAATGTGGTAAAACAAGCTGCTTTACACTCCTTTAAGATTTGCTTGAAGGCTGCTCTCCACAGCTACCACTTTGAGAGGTTTCTATGGTAACCAAAGACCACTAACACTAAAATCACCATAAGGGTTGCCTGAAATAGTGCAAGATGCATCACTCCTGAGAGTGGTCACCATATGCTTAGACAGAGTCCTACAACTTATCTGCCAGATGAGGTGTATTCCCATCCTTAGAGAAAATGCTCTATCTTACCACCCCAATGGTTGTGTATGAGCTGCTGAAGTCAAAATTAAGTGGCTTGTTGGCTGTTTCAGCTGGAGAAGAGGAGATGGAATAGTGGTGCCCTTACTAATCCATGCTTTGCCAGTCAGTTTGGCATCTGAGATCCTAAAAGGACTTGGCCGAATCAGTGAACAGACATAATATCGAGGCCAAAATATCGTTTGGACAAAATATCGAGTATTTAATATAGACTGGACAAAATATCGACAGGACAGAATATAGACAACAGAAATATCGTTTTTAAGGTAAGTGAAGTAATATCGACTGTAAAAAATATAGATAGATAAAATATCGAAATATATAATATAGATAGTTAAAAATATCGATTTTTTAATAATATATAATATTTTTTAGTGTATTTTTATGTTATAATATGTGTGAAAAGTGTGTATTTATGTTATAAATAATGTTTTTAAATGAAAAAAATTTTTAAGAATATTGCGTAATATAATTCTGTAGCGGGTTGTGGGTTTATAGGGGAATAGGGTGGGAAGTAATTTAATTATAATTAATTAAATATGTAAATGTATTTATTGATAGTAATTAGTAATTAATTGTAACTTAATTTATATTTGGTAATTAATTTAATTAGATTTTTCGAATCATTTATATTAATTGATTAATTGGTAATTATGTAAATTTTACTAATTTAATTTCTGTAGCGGGTTGTGGGTTTATAGGGGAATAGGGTGGGAAGTAAAATAATTAAAATTACATGAATATGTAAATTTATTTATTGATATTAATTAGTAAGTAATTGTTAATTAATTGATATTAGTTTATTAATTTAATTATAATTATTAATTTATTTATATTAATTGATTAATTGGTAATTATGTAAATTTTACTAATTTATTTTCTGTAGTGGGTTGTGGGTTTATAGGTGCATAGGGTGAAAAGTAATTTTATAATATTTAATTAAATAAAAAAATAATAGAACGTTATTTATTTGGAAATAATTGTGAAATAATTTTTAAGTATAAAAAAATAATTGTTAATGTATAATTAATTTGCATTAATAGGTGATTAATTACAATATTTATTGTTAAATAGTAATTTTAAAATATTATTTATACTATTAGATAACATATTTATTTACTTTTTATTAATTATTAATAGATATTCATTGTTAGAATTTTGAATAATATAAAAAATATTTACTTTCCCTAATGTTGTATTCTCTGGAGTGGGAATAGTCATTTTTACCCCTACCCTATCCAACGCTTTCCCTACTGTTGCACACACTGGAGTGAGAATAGTAATTTTAACCCCTACGCTATCCAACACTTTCCCTACTCTTGCACCCACTGGAGTGGGAATAGTAATTTTAACCCCTACGCTATCCAACGCTTTCCCTACTGTTGCACTCTTTGGAGTGGGAATAGTAATTTTATCCCCTACGCTATCCAACGCTTTCCCTACTGTTGCACTCACTGGAGTGGGAATAGTAATTTTAACCCCTACGCTATCCAACGCTTTCCCTACTGTTGCACTCACTGGAGTGGGAATAGTAATGTTTACCCCTACACTATCCAACGCTTACCCTATTATTATTATTATTATTGCATTTCTTATATAGCGCCAGAATCGACCCCCGAAGGGGTATCTCCGCGCTTGCCTTGGGAACCCGTCCTGGTTTTTCCCTGTGAGATAGCCCCTATAGGGCATCCCCAAGGTGAAAGCCAGGCATCCCGCCGCAGGGGGGCTGTTGTGGAGATTAAGCAAGCTTAATGCCCAGAGTTGCATAGTGTGAACCCATGATTAGGTCAGGCACCGAAGCGAGAATTATCGAGTCCGTCGACATTTGAGCTCAACACCCTGCCGCGTCGGGAATCGAACCCTGGTCCCGGGTCTGACCTCTGCTTCAGGGTCTGCCTGCTCTAACCAGTGAGCCACACTTCTCCACTATGCTTGCATTCTTTGCAGTGGGAATAGTAATTTTTACACTTTTGTAATTGTACGTTAATAATATTGGCTGTTATTTAATTATATTTTGTTACTCTATATATATGTTTTAAGAAATATTATTTAAAAAAAATTATTTTGACTTTCATTAATTATTTAATTATTATAAATTAATTTAAGTATTTTTAAATATATTTTAGTAATTAATTATTAATATTAATGTAATTTAACATTGTTTTTATTAAAGTCGATATTTTTTACAACTATATTTTTGTAAACGATATTTAAAACTCAATATTTTTGTACTTACCTGTTAATACATAGAAACTCGATATTTTGACTGTCTATATTTTGTCAACGATATTATTGCAACTCGATATTTTGGCAATCGATATTATTTCAGTGATCCGGCTGAATCATTTGCTGGGAATGTTGCCTCTACCTATATACCAGCCCTGTGTAACAGATAATATATTTCCAGAACTGGTGCGGAAAATGTTTGCCGCGAGTCGACAGCCCTAAAGAACACAACTTATCTTTGCTGCCCATAAAGCATTTCAATATTTTAAGTAAACAGTGCTCCTTATAAAAGGGGGCTGAATAGGAATATGATTAATATAGACTAGAATCAGTGCTATATTGCTACTGTCCAACCAGACAGTAAATTTAATAAATGATCAAAACCAAAAATAACAAACACACAACAATAAAGTGGGACACAGTCCTGCGTCCTACACAGTCACAAAACATGCACAATTAGACGAAAACATTCAGGCAAGAAAGAAATAACCTGTAAATAATGCAATTAGTAGGAACAAGCTTGGAGGCGACAGCCGTGGCACTTGTTTTATCACAGTAGATTAATGTCCCAGATGTTCTAACAAGTCGAATACTTTTCTAGCAATTAACAAAATACTAGGATCATCATCAGGACGGTCTAATACAAGCCTGGAAAAGTGGTGTCTATTTGTGAGGCAATCGTGGAGCTGGGATAGTGTCAGTGCACGGGGCCACATAGGTGGTGCAGATGGCGGCTCTAATCAGGGCCTTAATTGGGTGGCCTGAAAGGGTAGAGAGGGTACGAGGTGCTGATACACAACGCGGTTGCCTCAGTGGAAGCTGCGAAGAATTTCAAAGCAGAGTCCACCTTCTCTCCAAAGAGGCAAGACCCAGTAAAGAGCATATCATTTATCATAGATGTATCTTGCGACAGAATCAATGCACCTCATCCAGGCATGTCTTTGAAGGCCCACACTGGTGCCAAGCGTACCGCCAATGCAATCAGCACTATACATACTGGGATAGATAACATACTTGGCAGTGTCCTAGCCATCATAAATGGTCTGACCAGAGAAGGTCAAACGTCATCCGGGACTACTGGCCAAGTCATGATGGCCATGTACCAAAGGGCATGTGTGTATCGGCACAATAGTCAGACTATGTGTAAATACTGCAGTGCCAAGCACGCAGAAGAAAACAAATCTGCCACTGGCATCAATATTTCTGGGTTTCCTGGTCAAAGGACTGGTAGGAAACGAATTAGGGTTCACCTTATTCCTCGAGGCATGTACAATAAGGCTTTCTAAAGTAGGGTGCTTTGTGAAAAAAATCTGCATCACTAAGTGCGGGTTTATGATGTCTGGTCACCTGCCTGCTAACAGGCAAGTAAAAACAGTTTCAACCAAGAAATCAGAGTATCTGTGAGGACGTATTTAAATGGGTGCAAGATGTTGCCAGCTTTGGCTGTAGAAGACAGATGTAATTCTAGTACTTTAGTTACCCTTCAAACCAGCACTGCAAACAAGGCACCTCACTCTATTGGCGACCCACGTACGGGTCGAGTTGCCCCCTGTGGATTGTCAAACCCACTGGCATTTTATATATTAATGTATATGACATCATCAGTGTAATGAGGGGAGTGCAGATCATCATCATCATCACCAATATCCTGGAGAGTTCTCTGATTTGGCACAGGATCAGAATTTGATCCAAAAAGATAATGCTGTCTTTGCTAATAGCTGTATCATAAGTAAAGTCAGAATGAATGGTGGTACTTTATGTTGCTCTGTTTCAATCACTTTCGGGGTGACGAGGTGCCCGCATGGGGCTCCATGAGAGTACCTAGTGGTGAGCAGGAGCACTGCTACAAAATCCTCCATATCCAGTTTGGTGCCTGGGGGTTATTCTAAGGCAGGAAGTCTTAAGCTGGAAGTATCCATCAGAATCACTTTTACATTACCATTCCTTCATATTGACACTAATCTCAGTCCCAACAATAATACAATTATTTCCTTCACAGTAAACCAAGAAGTAGTCCCACTAGGCTCTATATGTAACTAGACACCTGCCCAAGGCCAGGAAACATTCCCAGGTGATAATGCGCTGTGCAAATCTACACAGAGGGTATGTACTCAAAGCATACAAATCAAACAGAGATTGTAACAAATTACTGTGCGGACATACAGGTCATTGAGATCCTTGCAGGCAGCCCACCAACAGCGTTCAGAGTACAATATTGGCTCTGAAACCCTAGCACAGGATCACCTACTAAATTCATAGTTTCCTGCCATGCACGAGGCATCTCTGTAACCTACATTGGAGCCTCTACGGCAGTGGCTCCACTGAAGGCAGTCATCTTTGGCTGAGCAGCTGCAATGTTCAATGCCCCCACTTGGCAAATTATTTTGTGCTGCAAGAATAAACTAACGAAGTAGCAACTGCACTGAAACAAAGGAAGTTGCTTCGGACATTGAGCTATTTCTCGACCTGGGATTGCCATGTCCACATAGCGGTCCTGAGTGTTAAAATTGAGTGACAGCCATCCTGCTCTAATTGAGGAGGTGCGAGTATGCACAGAGTCCCTACAGTCCTATGGTGTTCTGACTCCACCCGGGGTGCCGCTCGCAGCTGATTGCTGAATCCGTGACTTTGCTTCTTTTCTCCTGCTTGTCGTGCCCTGAAGAAAGGGTGAAATTACCTGCTTGGATCGTGTGAGGCTGACCAAACAGGGGCCGGGACTGCGAGACCCAGGGTTCCGCGCAGGATCACTGCAGCGCACCTGGAGTCTCTTCCCGCCCCCTGCTCCTCCTTGATTGCCTGCCTACATAACAGCTCGCGGCCCCCGCTTCGCGGGAGCCGCTCGCAGCTGATTGCTGAATCCGTGACTTTGCTTCTTTTCTCCTGCTTGTCGTGCCCTGAACAAAGGGTGAAATTACCTGCTTGGATCGTGTGAGGCTGACCAAACAGGGGCCAGGACTGCGAGACCCAGGGTTCCGCGCAGGATCACCGCAGCGCACCTGGAGTCTCTTCCCACCCCCTACTCCTCCTATAAAGACACACCCTTGACGCTAAACGGGACGCGTGCGGGATGCCGGACGAAGCCCGGACAAAGGGCGGACAGTCTTAGACAGTCCGAGACAGGCCGTGACTGGACTGGGCACGTTATACTGTCTGTGCTGAACACGAGTTATCTGGCTGCAGTAAGACACTTTGCTCTTGGATATACATAATTCGTGATTCACTACTATACCATCCTTGTTATATATCGTCTAGCATTGCAACTAATATTATTTAGGATGCCAAAAAAGATTCTGGTCGCTGCGGCAAACACCATGTATAATTATATGGTACATGTAGTATCCAAGATTAATAATGAAAGGAGACAGTCACTAGGTTTAAGTCAATCCCCCATTCTCTCCCCCCTGAGCCCACCACCAAACTCCCCGTGGGTAGATATACTATCTCAGGACGTAGGAAATGAAGTCCCAGATACAGAGATACATGATAGCGGGACTCTTAACCATAGTGTACTCATAGAATCCGACCAAAATTCAGTTCACGATAATGATACTGAGTCCCAGATAGATGATACAGAACAAGATCCCCCTGTACAGGAGGGTATACAGGTGAACACTGTAGATGAAGATCCCCCTGTTCTTGTACCGGTTACACGGGCATTTAGAAAGTGCAGAAAACCGCAAATACATCGCGGTGGGTCTCATCCAGGGAGAAAGAGGGTTGCATCGCCACCGAAAATTAGGGATAAAAGTAGGGGGCAAGGAGATGAAATTGGGAAACAAAATGTGGATGAAGAGCTTTTAACTAGGATAGCTGACATAATTGATTGTAAGTTTAAGGCACTCATTAAACCAGTAGTGGCCAAATTAGACAAGCTTTCTGCTGATGTCAAGAAACTATGTGCGGTCCAGAAAAAGATAACGGAAGAGGTCACAAATATATCAACTATAGTCACAAATCTAGCTAATACCACAAAAGAGCTTACCGCGAGAGGAATAGAGGAAGGTGCAAATGAAGTACATACCAACCCCACCGGACAGGCACCAGCAATAGAGCATAATCAACCAAGGATAAGAGAAGATCAGCCTCCAAAACCATCTGAATCGGTCACATTAAGTACAGAAAAAGATTCACTACAATTTATAGAAGACGCGTCCCCCCTAGTGTTGTTACTGGCAAATGTTCCCCCCTTGGCTATAGGCCAAATAGAATCTCCTACAGCATTGATAAGTAAGGCCCTGCACTGGCTGTCTGGTAATATGCAGATGGCCCCCTGGGGGGAAACAACAGCTAGCAGGAGACCTTAAGGTTGCCAGAAGGGTACCCTGGATAGGGCAAAATCCCAAAAAGTTTAAAGGTGACTGCATAGTTCTAAACTTCACAAATTCAGCTGCATTACCCAATATTCTATCAAACATTCTCCCTCCTCAGCGTAGGAGAGGCACCATTGTTCCACTTACTTTAGAATTTTTTGGTAAAAAACAGCGAAGCATGACTTATCCCAAGACAACCTACACCTACACCAGGCCAGTGTGGACTGGAACAACAAATGGTTGGGGCTTAGGTGCATCAGTTAATAATTGGGGGCACAGTTTAGATAGGTGGGAAGGTCCACAACAGATACACCAACAAGAATACCAATACCCTATCCATTTTATTACCCAGTACAACATTCCCATTTCTAACAGGTTTGATGCCCTCTATGGTCAGGGAGGGTTGGAAGGGGTGGAATGACTACCTGATACGCCCTTTTTTCCTGCCCACAGTGATCGTATACAACAAGATGTAGGACTAGGTAACGAGGACCACACATCTGCGCTGCACAGATTTAATACCGAGATGACAGCTCCATCAGCTCAGATAAACGGGCCCATAAATTTATTAAATGTACAAAATTCTGTTCCTATCCAAGCTGTCACAATACATAATTCTGTGGAAGTGCAGGTAGGCAGATGTACAGGCCCAATGCCCCCTATCCCAGTTGAAAAGGCAAATGTAGACACAGATACTAAAACTTTGCGCTCATCATTAACATGTAATGAAAGTTTAATATCTTGGAATATAGCCGGGCTCTTTGATAAATCTAGTGACATCGGTTGGCTGTCTTCTGTCAAAGAACATGCGGTAATATGTCTCCAAGAAACATGGCTGGTGGACAAAAATGTACACGTTGAGGGTTATCAAAATTTCTTTATTCCAGCAGAACCCTCAGTTAGCGGTAGAGCAAAAGGGGGGCTGGCAATATATGTCAACTTGGCTCTTACATGTCTTAAAGCCGAGCATCACACTGGAAATAGAAATATTCAGGTTTTAGAGTTAAAGAGGGGAAAAACTAAGTTCACACTGATCAATTTCTATAATGCAGTGAATCAGAATGGCGATTGTAACATACAGTCTTTATGTGAATTCTTAAGGGATAATGCTGGACATTTGCCCCGCCAAATACTAATTGCAGGCGATTTTAATAAACATCCATGTGGAAACCCTGGAGAGACCGCTATTGGCCAACTGGGTTGTAATAGCCTGGACGGTTTCCACTTTGACCATTCGCGGCGTGGAACAGAACTAAACATGCTAATGAAAGAAAATAACTTAATCACAGCAATGTCGACAGTGGCGGATCAAACTCTCTTTCCTATTCCCACATTTAAAGGCCATGCAACAGTATCATACATAGACCACATTCTGTTGGCTGTTGACCTCGCTAATATTGTTCTGGCTACTGCATTCAAATGAGCATTTACAGCGATCATAACCCTATATGCATTAAAATGGGTGGGAAAATCTTTGAACAACGAAAACCATGTGTGGACCGTGGGTCCATAAAATGTATAAATGGAAAGCGACGCTTAAAATGGTCATTGGTGAACTGTGAAAACCTGTATACTTCTATTAATAACATGTGTAGTCCTGAACTTTCAGTATGCATATCACCTGTATCATTACCGCAACAAATCCTATCATCCTTTGAGGATGTTGCCTTAACAGTAGGGTCGTTGTTAACGGTGTCAGTCAAAGGGAATGCAAATAGTAATCCAAAGTGGTTTGACAAAGTTTGCTCCAAGGCTAGCCGTGAGCTCAAGATAGCATTGAAAACAAATCCTAGAGATCCGGCGCTTATCAAGGCCATGCGTGCTAGGTATAAAAAGTCCCTTGATAATCGTAGGAGAGAGGTAAAGAAAAGTGTTTGGGAGTCTCTGCTTGATCCTGAAACATTGAGAAATAGTTCCATGTTTTGGGATATTTTAAATAAACCCTTGTTCGATCACCCAAGAAATTTCACTGTGGGTACAAATATCCCAGAGGAAGAGTGGGTTAATCATATTAGCTCTAAAAATAATGAGTTGCAGGCTGAATACATTCCGGTTAAATTTAAAGAAAATTCGTTGCTCTTCTCAACAAACGAGGTTGCAAAGGGAATTGAAGGGCTGACAAGTAATAAGGCGCCAGGACCGGACGGTCTTCCACCGGACCTTTTTAAATCCTGTAGATCACTATGGGCACCAGTTCTTACAGCCGTTCTTAATGCAGCTGTGACTTGTGGCTGCCCAAAGTCATGGGGGGTATCTACCATTGTACCCGTGTTCAAAAAAGGAGACCGTAATAGCCCCCTCTGCTATAGACCAATATCTTTAATCAACTCTGTTGCTAAAGTAGTGGGGGGAGTAATTTTAAACAGACTGGTCACATGGTCAGATGAAAATAATGTAATATCCCCAATTCAATACGGATTTAGGCCTGGCCACTCTACGATTACCCAATGTCTAAATTTGTACCTAATTATAGGGAAGTATACCAAGGCCCAACAGGGAACAATTCACATGCCGTTCATGGATCTTTCGTCGGCTTTCGACTGTGTAAGCCGTAGAAACCCCTGGGACGCCATGGCGAAAAGGGGCGTAGAGCAGAACCTAATTAACCTGTTAGAAGATATGCATTCTGATACGAGAGGTAACGTCAGGTACACACAAGATTTGAATGTGACAAAAGACTTTGGAGTGTACCGGGGAGTTCGACAAGGATGCATCTGGCCCGTTCCTTTTTAATTTATATATAAACGATTTGGAGGAGCACCTCTTAAGAACAAATGCAGACTATCCTTATATTGGACGAAAGGGACTGCCGGTTCTGCTATATGCGGATGTCGCAGTCCTTTTATCCAGAACTGCTAACGGTCTTCAAACCCTATTAAATTCTTTTTTCACTTTTATGAAATCCAGAGATTTGAGCATAAACAACTCTAAATCTTTCGTAATGAAGGTTGGCCAGGGTAACAAAAAGCCAAACCGCCTAAACGTTAATGGTGTATCAATCCCCGTAACAAATACATTCTCCTATCTTGGAGTCCTGCTCGATCATCAACTGAACTGGGGACCCGTAATACAAAAAAAAAAGGGAGAGGTAATCAGGGCAAATGCGGTAATATTTGATTTTTCAAGAAAAATGGGCAACAGCCCAGTTGCTGCATTACTCCAACTTTACCAGGCCAAGAGTGTTACTACTGCATGTTATGGCAGCGAGATATGGGGATACGCCCCATTAGGAGCCCTGGAGATAGTTGTAAACAATTTTCTCAAGCAGTTACTAAGAGTCCCTAGGAGAACAGCACATTTTTCTGTACATGAAGAGCTGGGTATTCCATTTTTAAGTGATAAAATGGCAGTAAACCCTCTAGTATGTTGGCTAAATTGCTGGCTAAATAACGACATACCACTTACTCAGCTCATATTGAGAGAAGCGTTAACATGGGAAAATAGGCTGAAGGTTCCTTGGATAAAGTATCGGAGTAATTGCTTTAATGATATAGGGCGACCCAAACTTTTCCTAACACCAAACTCCATTACGAAATTGGATGTTATTTTTGTGAAGAAGGCTTTTATCTCTTCCAGATACTTAGCCAGGGAGTCTAATGAAATGAGGAAAGGGGTGTACGAAAACATGCGCTAATAAAAACAACTTTGCTCATGGAACCGTACCTATTATGGCCAATGTCAAGTTATGACCGCTTTTTGTTGACAAGGTTTAGGCTGGATTTATTCCACTTACTTCTAGCTGTGCCTAAGGGATCTTATCGTGGAAAAGTGTTGCCGACTTGCGGCTGCGACGAAAAGTCTCCGCAAGACCTGGCACACTTCTTGTTTTTTGTCCTTTTTATAATATACCAAGGAGGCTATATTTAAAACCCTGTCTTAAAAAATGTAACTTTTCTCAATTCAGACCAGCACTTTATTATCTCCAGATGATAAGTTGTGATTGTACCCTGTTTGTATCCAGTTTTTTAAAACTGGCAATCAAATTTAGGAAAAGTATGGAAGGATAATAGCACTGTTAATTGAAAAGATAACCTTTTTAAGCTCTTAGAACATTTCTATTTGATAATCTGAATGTTTAATCTGCCTGTAACTTTTTGTGAGCGTTTCTTTGTTAAGTCATTTTTAACCGTTTTGTATGCTAATATGAGCCAATATGTGTATATTGTGTAATGCTTTTATGGTTGTCACTTTAAACAACCGAATAAAGTTTTCTTGACTTGACTCCACCCGGTCAAACCCAGATCCAGTCATTTGAAGCAGGCAGCATTAGATTGAGAAGGCGGGCAGTCGGGCATTGGCCAATGAGCCGGTGCCAAAGGGTCTCCTTTGGGCCGGTTTTTGTTGACAAGGTTTAGGCTGGATTTATTCCACTTACTTCTAGCTGTGCCTAAGGGATCTTATCGTGGAAAAGTGTTGCCGACTTGCGGCTGCGACGAAAAGTCTCCGCAAGACCTGGCACACTTCTTGTTTTTTGTCCTTTTTATAATATACCAAGGAGGCTATATTTAAAACCCTGTCTTAAAAAATGTAACTTTTCTCAATTCAGACCAGCACTTTATTATCTCCAGATGATAAGTTGTGATTGTACCCTGTTTGTATCCAGTTTTTTAAAACTGGCAATCAAATTTAGGAAAAGTATGGAAGGATAATAGCACTGTTAATTGAAAAGATAACCTTTTTAAGCTCTTAGAACATTTCTATTTGATAATCTGAATGTTTAATCTGCCTGTAACTTTTTGTGAGCGTTTCTTTGTTAAGTCATTTTTAACCGTTTTGTATGCTAATATGAGCCAATATGTGTATATTGTGTAATGCTTTTATGGTTGTCACTTTAAACAACCGAATAAAGTTTTCTTGACTTGACTCCACCCGGTCAAACCCAGATCCAGTCATTTGAAGCAGGCAGCATTAGATTGAGAAGGCGGGCAGTCGGGCATTGGCCAATGAGCCGGTGCCAAAGGGTCTCCTTTGGGCCGGTTTCTCTATCAACCCGCCCACGGAGCCTTATTGTCTCTTCCCCACCCGGCCACTGTAGTCCGGAGCCAGCATCATGGGCAGGAAGGCTCAGATGCAGTAGCTTGCAGCAACGCCACTCTGTCAGTATTCTGGCCACTGCAGACTTTAGCTTTGCCTCGTGGGGTTGGAGCAGACATTCAAGCAGTGTCTCACTTCCCTGCTGTGCTGTTAAACTGAGGCTTTTGGCTGGGAGCAGGTTTTCTGGCATTTGGGCCATTATCAGCTCAGCTTCCCTTGAGCAGCAGCAGCTATACTTGGCTGGGGAGGTGGAAGAGTAAGTGAAGGGGCCTGCCTGGGGCCTGTTGTTGGCACCTCAGCACCAGAGTCTTCCAGGCCTAAAGTGTGTGCGGGGTGGAGTGGGGGTATACTTGCATAGGCTTCGCTGTGAGGCATCTTTCACAGAGAGAAAACTTGAGAGGATGTAATGTTTGGGTCAGAGCTGCTGAATTTGGAAATAGGTTGGAGTCCCAGCCTCAGCTCAACATCCTGTGATTCTGGGCAAATGACTTACTTAATTGTCCAAAGCCTAAAATAAACATTATTATAATATTTTTTTATTGAGTTTGCATAACAAGTTACAATAGAGTTCAGTGCACATTACAGTGTTTTTTGCATTGTCGGGCATATATATATATGTACTGATTGCGCCAGCTATTTTACCACATGTCTGTTTTAAAGAATGCAACAACACCATAACTAGTCACCTTCCGATTAGGACACAACATCTGTTGAGCATTATTCCACCTTTATCTTAAACTTTTTCTGGCATAAATTATTTAGCAATTCTGTCTGAGTCCCAACTGCAGAGAGTTTGTATATTATTCAGATGCATCTGCGTTTGCACTTAACAGGTATGTTACGTGATGGGCCCAAAAATCTTTTGGCCGTGAGGCTTCAGGTAGTTCTTCTGCATAGGTTTCAAGTTGTGTCTTTCAATAGGCTAGATTTCCATAGCCATACTTTTTTGTTTGGGACCCTTTTCCCACCCCAACATATGGATATTCGTTGCTTGGCTAATTGCAGAGCCTATAATAAAAAGTAATTTGATCTTCTGTAATGTGACTGGTGCTCATAAAATCGCTGCCCCTGGCCTGAGTTCACGCTAAAACGACAATAAAAAATAACCTGCTGTTTGCTCATGTTTTAAGAGTCTGCAAAGGCTGGAATAATAATAAAAGAGGATCCTTTATACAATAATAAATATGTCCTTCTTGACATGGGTTTTATGCCTTTGTTTAGTTTTTATTTTAACTATCTGTCATAGATCATTAAAGCAGATTTAGACCACATTTTAAACTCTGTTCATTTTATGTTTATTTTTTAAAGTACATATTGATCAGAGGAGAAAATACCATCATTAGAGGATTTTCATCATTTTCCTATGACCAGGACATTAAAATACCAGTAATGCTGGTTAAAAAATGGACAGGTAGCAAATATAGCCACATTGTGAGTTATGGCCTTCGGGCCACTTTATTTCACCTCACATGCCTAGCCAAAAGGTAGTGTTTCTAGCTTTCACCAATGTTTCTGGCTCTAGGAGCTTTAAAATATGTAATTTATCGAACATTTCTCTAAAAAGGAGCCCAATGAGACTAGCCAAAAGCTGTTTTATAAATGGGTGAAATCCAGGAATGTGGGCCACTTTTTTTAAGAGCTGACGGCCCTAATTGTGACCCCAATGCGACACTGAGAGCAGCAATAGTGAAACTCACCAGAATTCAGAGGAGACTCCCAGCATGCAAGACATGCAATACATTTCTGTACTATGGCGGCCTCAGGGTAAGTAGAGTTCTGAGCACCTTGACCTCACTGCTAAAACCAAAAAGTAAGCAGGGAAACGAGGCACTGAACTCTTTTGATACAACACTTTAAGCCGGAGCATGAAAAGTAGTATTTGAAGCTCCAGCGGGAACAAGCAAGACAACTACCATAAAATGAAGGGCACCAGAAACAACACAAAGGGGCCGATTCCGATTCGGTAAACTAATCCGTACAACCGAATCGAATCCGTAGCCCTTTCCGTACGACTCGTCCAATTACCGTCCGAATCCCGTAGTACGATTCGTAGGAAAAATATACGACCGAATCATTGTGAACGTACGAATAGCAAGGGAAAATCCGTACAACACGGACCCTCAAAGTGAACCGTATGAATCGTAAACATGCTGTACGACCCGAAAAGTACAATTCAGACCGGGGAATCAGAATGCGATTCCTACGGAAAACGTCACGTATGAGCGAGTCGTATCACCATTGTAATGGAGCCATATGCGAGCGTGTGTAACGCTCCGTACCCCGGCATTCATGGCATGTGTACGCACCGTACCCCGGTATTCATGGAGTGTGTACGCACCGCACCCGGCATTAATTGATGTACCGGGGATGCGGTTCGGTTGGACTCTGCTTTTCCAGATGTTTTGAGCTCCCGTAGAAAAAAAGTCATACGAAGTGTTGCAGAGACGAATCGTACTTGCTGGGCCGGAAACTGCTGCTTAATTACGTACGGATGTCACGTACTGCGTGTTACGGATACAAACCGTACGTATTTTTTAGTTGTACGGTTTCAGTATGATTCGTACAGAGATCTGCTTTGGGTCCGAATCGTACTTTATCGTACGTACGGGGACATTTACAGGTACGATTCGTATGGGAAATTTGCTCCGTATGGCTATTTGTAAAGGGATTTTACCAAATCGGAATCGGCCCCAAAATTTTCCTGTACAAAAGCTACAGCAAGCAGAGCAGAACAGCTCACGCCTACAAGCTTCAATTTGTACTTCAAGGAGTACAAAGCATATGTGTGCTGCAGAGAGCAAAATCCCAGGACTGGGACACAATTTCTGGTTTATTTTGTGAATTCTTCTCTAAGTGGTGTATTAAACAAATGTACTGTGTAAGCAGGGAATTCGTTCAATTAAAACGGTGAATGTTGTCAGGCATTGTTTTTCTATTTCTTTGGTTAATTGGAAAACACATGTTTGTGAAAAGGTATGTTCCAGGATCCCGCACATGCACAGAGAGTTTCTACACTTTATTAATAACAAAGAGACCCCAATGCCACCAAACAGAACACGTCTCATCAAATTACATTTCCAACAGTGCAGTGTACTTTATAGTTGGAACTCTTTACAACAAAAGAGGACATGGTTTAACAGTTTTGAATAACATACACTGTAGAGTATCACATGTAATAAATAGTTTCCTCCCAGTATTTCTTTACTCTGTACTTTATCTACCCCAACAGTCTCAAGTACGGCATAACACGTTCTCACAAAACCCTTTTCTTTCGAATACACATGGAAAATAAGAATATAAATAATTTCCACTAATCAAGAGTGCACTTATCATACTGTAGAGGACCGGAACCAATATTTAAACAGGCCAGTGACTTACCAATTTTCGAACTTTTCTTGGCGGAACCTGTAGAGAGTAAATAACAAGTTTAAAAGCGATACTGCATATTTCAAACAAAATATATCCTTCTGCAAACATTTTCTTAAATGCAACACAAATCCTAGTCCTTGGCCAGAAGGCTGTCTGAGCCCCATTTAATAAGCTTTCATGGCCTAGGACTCAATGGATTTAAAGAAAAAAACTATGCGTTACATACTTCCAGTAAGGCTATTTCTGGTGGCTACTTTAACTGAACATTCGTTACTTAGCTAATTACAAGTCTGATGATCTGAGGACCACCAGGTTCGTGGCGATGGCGGTCTCTCCACCGCCCTATTATAAGTTGGGCAGTGGGATAGAAACAGCCTGCCACAGCTGCCAGGGAATCACCATTCCACGGCGTTGTTGCAGCAGTGTAGGGCATCAATATGCTTGGTGCCACAGGCGCGGTCCAGCCAAGCATATTAGGAGTTTCCTCTCCGCCAGGGTTTTCATGGCGGTTGCTCCTATATGAAAACCCTGGCACAGAGGAAACAAAGAGGGTCCTACAGAGCCCACTGTGCCACTGCGCCTTGTGGATGCACACAGGGAGGCACAATATGTACTCCCCAGTGTGCATTCACACCAGTTCCTGCACGGCAAGGACACTTCAGTCCATGGCCTGCAGGAATTCTTTAGGGTGTTTCCATCGCGGTGTCTGTTTTTAGAGGCACCACTGTGGGAATGCCATCAAAAAGCCACCAGACAGGAGGAAACTTTTAGTCTGGCAGGCGGCCTCA
This sequence comes from Lissotriton vulgaris, assembly GCF_964263255.1. NCBI lineage: Eukaryota > Metazoa > Chordata > Amphibia > Caudata > Salamandridae > Lissotriton > Lissotriton vulgaris. The sequence goes on along the minus strand of NC_141691.1, from coordinate 2,021,659,811 downwards.
CCATGGGTTGGTGGTGCTGCGGTGGGGCAGACCAGGCGCCGCACCGCCAAACTTGTAATCGGGCCCTTAGTGATTCCTCACCTTGTGAATCTCCCTACGCACTAAACTGGATCATGAAACTCATGCAATAACAGGTGGAGCCATTGGCCTATGTTGCAACTTCAACCCACCTCCGGACATGACAAGACAGAGCCGCATAAAAGTGCCATTGCAGCAAGTAGACATTGGGTAAATCATAATTTCTTTACATGCCAAAGACATGAAAAATAGCAGACAAGTTTAATGGTAGATGGCTGTCTGCTAAGTCTAACAAAGACCCTTATTAAATCCTGAAAATCTGTGCTGCATAAAGGGGAGGCAGGAGGGTGGTGAGGAATTTGCAGTTAGACTAACCTTGAAGGTAACTAACTTAATCTGCTGGATACTTCTAACTGCAGATTTCCTTATTTGCGAATCAAAGCCAGAGCAATGCCCCTTCCTAGGAGGTAGGTCTAAAGAGTGGATTTTACAAGGGCTCTAAAGAAAAGAGGACAATAATTCCCTCCCTAAGGAATTGTGAATCAATGCAGTAGTGTCGGTAATATTATGGGCCGATGCTTGCATGGCTGCCTGTCAGATGCGTTATTCTGGAATGCCCTGATCTAGGGCAGTAGTTGTGGCGTATACCCTAGGGAAAGAAGATATAAGGTCTCAAGAGGATCCCTTGTGGCAAAGGTGCAGCATTGCTTAAAGCAGCGGACAATTCATCAAGAGAAGGTTTGATTCTGGACTGCATTTCCATATTTGGCACCAGCAAACTTAATAAACACCTGATTATCTTCACTAGAGTCTCCTACAGGTCGACTGACCTAGTAACTCTCAGCCTGCATTAGCAGTAGCGGTCGGCAGTAGGTGTTTCTATAGGGCGGTGACGTGGGCAGGAGGAGGGGCAGGGTGGGGGGAAATAATGTATGGATTACGGAGTTTTACAGGTAAGTAAACATTTAAATACATAAAACGAATTTCGTTGCGCGCACTGCATCACATTTGGTGATGCAGTGTGCGCAACGAAATTCGTTTTATGTATTTAAATGTTTACTTACCTGTAAAACTCCGTAATCCATACATTATTTCCCCCCACCCTGCCCCTCCTCCTGCCCACGTCACCGCCCTATAGAAACACCTACTGCCGACCGCTACTGTGCATTAGTATATCTCTCGCATAACAACCTGTCAGCTGGTTTGATATGCAGCTTCTGTTTTGCTAAGCAAGCACTTTAAAAGATTGCACGGATCATTTTGTGATGCTAGGGAAGATCACAGTGTAGGACTTTCTCTTCTGTAAAAAGTCTTATTTTGTTTTCTTACCCAGATTCTTTCTTTTTTAGGTCTCGCCTAAACCAGCGCATGCGCTGCCCTGTCCGAGACATTTAGTTTCTGCTTTTAAAAGTGCTACCAAAGCGGCCACCAGCTTACTGTCAAGCACACATGCCTAGCGTGGTCTTTTAGCGCATCATCGCGATCACAATCACTTTTGCTTTTAGACTGATCGCGATCGCAATGACTTTCGCTTTCACGGCCATGCAGCGTTACTTTTACTGCTGCGCGGCCAATGCTTGGTATATTAATACGGGGTGCTCAGTCTGTCGAGTAAATAATGCATGGATACGATGTTGCTGCTTACTTATCCATCTCACTCAATCTCAAAGGTAATGTAGAAATAGAAAAAGGGCAAATGTGTTTGCTTGGATCAGGATGAAGGAAGTTGACATACCTGCCATCATAAAATGGGTTATTTTGTGTGAGAACTGATACCTGTGTGCACCAAAAACACTACAAAAGATCTTCAAAATGAGATTCTATTTGGAGAAAACAGTCTATATGTTTGTTATATTAACAGATTTTACGATTTATAAAAACAAACATCACACATCATCATATGGGTATTACAGACCTTCTAGAAACATACACGAGGAGCGTTACCTTTTAGCTTTCTTTGGCCATAATACCTTGTCATACAACATTATTTAAGTCTCGGGCGTCTACTCTCCGTCGCTATCCTGGCAAACACCTTGTTTTCGCTCTAGCTTTGTACGTAGATCAAGCGCAGCAAGTTCAGTGATTGGCTAGTCAGTTAAATGACTGCATTTGATTATTGTCCCGGGAAGCTCAGATGGCAATCTGTAAATGTTTTTGTTTGTTTGTTGTAGAGTTACAGGAGTTTGTTGTCCCACTTACAGGTAAGTGCATCAGAGTCTTGCATCAGGGTCAGATCATAATGTATCACTATTGTTTCTAGCAAAGGTATTGAATTTATGCTCTCATAATCCAGAGTGAATGCATTACTATTTCACAGTAAACTACCCCACTCAGGACTTTAGCTCGAAAACATTTTTTTAAATAATATTTTTGGGGGTCCTTCCAAACTCATCTCGCAAGACAAAGGTGAAATAACCTGCATCTATTTCTGCTTGCTTCAGAGCTATTTGTAGCCCCGCAATGAATCGGACTGTACTGGGATATCTAAAGATTTCAAGCTATCCTGTGTCAGCTGTGAACAACTGACTCATCTAGTAAATTTTCTTTCTTTCTTTCTTTCTTTCTTTCTTTCTTTCTTTCTTTCTTTCTTTCTTTCTTTCTTTCTTTATTTCTTTCTTTCTTCCTTCCTTTCTTTCTTCCTTTCTTTCTTTCTTCCTTTCTTTCTTTCTTTCTCTCTTTCTTTCTTCAATCCAAATCTGGGTTCCATTTTGCCGGGCCAAGGGCTCACCGGATGAACAATAGAAGGTATCAGAATTCTCCCATTCAGATTTGTGTATTGTTGCATTCCTGTGAGCTTTGTGGGATACACTGGAGAAAGGGAGAGTCAGGCTCTTCAGTATACTTCAAGGGAACTCTTTAATTTAGAGAGGCCAATGAGAACGGGCTGGACAACTCTCGGGAAGTAGATAAGGGGTTATAAGAGAATGATGAGGAGCAGGGATGAGGCCCTGGGCTTTCCTTTGGAAAGATATATCACAGTGGCTGACATCAAGGTGTGACCATCCAGTCGCCCACACTGCCTGTGTTGTGAGGCTATCAGATTTACAGTTGCTTTAGCTGTGACAGACTGCTTTCTGAAGGAAGGGCCAGGCAGAGGAGAATGCACTTCTAAGTGAAGCAGGTTCTAAACATAAACTTCAAAGACTCAGACTCTAAATCATATTTGATTTCTGAATATGAATATGAATGTGGCCCCCAAAATTGTCAGCAGTAAAGCAGTCAGTCAGACTGTACAAGGAGGAGAAGCTCTGGAAACATCTGTCTGTGACCAGGACTGGGGGTGAAGGCCTGCAAGTCTCACTACTGAGTAAGGGGATATCACTATGGGAATCCAAGAACATCTGTCGCTTGAGCCTGGAGCACCAGTGCCTACCTGCCCTGACTAGTATGCACTGTGAGAGCATTAAAGGGAGGTTGGTCTAGAGGGGGAGCCAGGCAAATGGATCCATGTAGTGAGGTGTGAGAAGATGGATTCTGCACCAATTGGGTTGTTTCCCGCATGTAGGTTAAACCAGGCAAGCCTGTATGCCAGGTGGGGACACCAAGAAGATTGGTGCAGTGCCAAGCAGGCCATTGCCTGTGTGCAGTATGAGGATGGACACCTTGTACACTGGGGGGACAAGGCAGCAAGACAAGGCAAGAAGCGTGGTCTGGTTGAGGTTATCTCAGGGAGGAGGCCACCATGGTGACCTGTGTGGTCCCAAACCCTGACGGAGGACCAGCAAAAGAACCCTGCCCAAGCATTGGGAGAATCCAAAGAAACATACTAGCATCAGGCCAGTACCAAGAACCCCTTGGTCGCAGCCTTCACAGGACCATGTATGACAAAGTAGAGCACACTCAACCGCTCCCTCTTCTGGGTGACGAGGAATCAACTTACTGGAGCCAGCCCCTGCAGTTTCAGCACCAGTGAAGGGAGTATGCATGGAGACTTCAATCAAACAAGTTACCTACCTTCGGTAATGATATATCTGTAAGAAACATTAGTTAGTTATAGATTCCTTATCTTAGAATTATCCCCAGGCGTCAGACTGGATCTGAAAAGTTTTTCGTCAGCAGTACCTCTGTGCGTCAGAAGGTGGTGTTGGTCGGTTCTGTGTTCGTCGTTGGTGTTGTGTCGCTGTGATAACATTGCAGCAGCTACGTAGATGCTGCCCTCGTGTGCTAACATCAGTTCCATACATGACTTTCCGTGCCAGAAACACAGAGCCATGCAAGACACTGACCACTGGTGCACAAAACTAAGGCCGTGAAAGGATAACCTTAACCCTAGAAATCAGTTTGCAGAACGGGTACATTGAATGGGGCGGAAAGGAATCTAAAACTAATTAATGTTTCTTACAGATATATAGTTACCGAAGGTAAGTAACTTGTTCATCTGAAAGAAACACGTTAGTTATAGATTCCTTACTAGAATAGACACCCCAGGAATACCAACCCTCAGGAGTGTCTGCGAACCAAGATCACACCAGAAATTCCTGGAGAACAGAACGGTCAAAGAAGCCATTTCTCTGAACTTGACTGTCAAGACAGTAGTGCTTTGTACGATGCCCTGGTGGAATGGTCACGCAGCCCCACTGGAGGCTTCTTCTTTGCCAAAGAATAGCAGGCTTTGCTAAACAAAATGACTCATCTGGAGATAGATTGTTTGTGTGCGGCCCGACCTTTCTTGGCGCCCAAGTACCCAACAAAGAGCTGGTGCGATCCAAATAAAAGGAAAGCACATGTTTTGGGTCCAGACAGTGGAGCCTCTCTTCCTTTTTCGAAGGATGCTGAGGCGGAAAGAAGGTGGGCAAGGTGATGGCCTGCCCGATGTGGAAGGCAGTGACTACCTTGGGTAGAAAGGATGGACGACTTCTGAGTACAACTTTGTCTGGTTGCACAGATAGAATAGGAGGCTTAGAAGAAAGCACCTGGAGCTCACTCACCCATCTGGCAGATGTGATGGCCACCAGGAAAGCAGTTTTGAGAGTCAAGAGAGATGGCCCTTGATAATGCCCAGAGCAGAGCCCTGCTGGGCCAAAGAAAGAAGGAACAAAAGAGCTTGAGAAAGAGTGGCAGAGAGATTATCCACAGCCTTTACCATACACCATGTCACAAATGTGTTCCACCAGCAGGCGTATACCGTCTTAGTGGAGGGACGCCTGGCTGCCAGAATGACATTGCAGACTTCTGGAGGCAGGTCGAACGACGTCAACTGTGGCCACTCAATCTCCATGCAAGCAGATGGAGGCTGGACAGGTTTGGGTGGAAGACCGACCCCTGCTGCTGTGACAGAAGATCCTCCCGAAGAGGCAGACAGGTCAGGGGATTGATGGCCATGTTGAGCAGTTAGGGATACCAGACTCTTGGTACCCAATCCGGAGCCACAAGAATGACTTGGGCCCAGTCGCACCTGATCTTCTTCAGTACTCTGGGCAGAAGTGGTGTAGGCAGAAAGGCGTACAACAGACCGCAACTCCACTCGCAACAAAAATCGTCACCTAGTAAGTGCCGCCTTGGAAATTCCAATGCATAGAATTGCTGACATTGCGCGTTCCCTTCAATGGCAAATAGATCTAACCAAGGCTCTCCCCACTGTTTTAAGAGACCTTGCACCACCTCCGAGTGAAGACGCTGTTCGTGATCCATGATGTGAAATTCACAAATAAGGAAGCTACACTCAGCGAAAGTAAATCAAAACCAACTAATAAGTTCCACTGTTCTTCTTTATTACTGACATCGTTAAAAACAGCAAACAGCTAACTCGTTTCGTTCCTTATTGGCAAAGGAACGTCTTCAGGGCTAAAGGTCAAGTAAGTCAAAGAATATCGGGACAACAAATATACGGTATCCAAGGTATCCAAATAATTATTTAAGACAATATTCAAGAGGATGCACATTAGCGAAACATCACGATTCCAATCTATAATTCATCCAGCATATGAATGTTGCTTCCAATGTATAGATAAATACTGACGTGAATAAAGAGACCACGGAGTGTACTTCCGAAGGCAAAATGAAGACGATTTACATTGTGATTTTAAAATCTGGATTTGTTCAATGTGAACGTGACGAGCAGCATAATAACTGGCAGCCTTCATGCACCTGCAGATGTGTTTGTGGGCTCTGGTGTTCAATGTACCTGCAAGGTGTTGAACCACCAGGGATATGCCCTGATGTTCCAGCCATGTCCAGAGGTGGAGACCCTCCTGACATAGGGTCCATGACCCCACCCCGCCCTGTTTGTTGCAGTACCACATGGCGGTGGAGTTGTCCGTGAACACCTGCACTACTCTTCCCCAGACAGAGGGAAGGAATGTTTTGAGTGCAAGACGAATTGCCCGAAGATCCAGAAGGTTGATGTGGAGCTTGGACCAGAGGCCTCTGATCTCTGCCTCTCCTATGTGACCGCCCCATCCCAGAAGGGACGCGTCCGTCAACACTGTGTGGTCTGGTTGGGGAAGGGAGAGGGATCTGCCATTGACCCAATCCTGGCTCGTGAGCCGCCACTGCAATTGTCATGCAATGCCTTCTGAGACCTGAACGTAATCAGACAGATTTCCTTGATGCTGCGCCGACTGGAACTTCAGGTCCCACTACAGAGCCCGCATATGCCACCTGGCATGATCAGCCAGCAGGATGTAGGAGGCCATGAGGCCCAGCAGCCTCAGGGTCATTCTGACTCAAAACCAGGAGAGAGGATGAAAGATCAGAATCATAGCCTGAATATCCCGGAATCACTGTTCGGGATGATAGACCCGAAACCGCGTCGTCTCCAGAACCGCTCCAATGAAGAGGAGCTTCTGAGAGGGAATCAGGTGTGACGTTGGCACATTGATGGAGAACTCCAGTGAATGCAGGTGATCAGCCGTAGTCTGGAGGTGGGAGACGACTGCCTGGGGTGAGCCCGCCTTCAACAGCCAGTCGTCGAGATATGGGAAGACTGATACCCCAGATCTGTGCAGAGGAGCTGCGACCACCGCCATCACTTTTGTGAACTCCTGAGGGGCGCTGGTAAGGCCAAAGGGGAGCACGGTAAACTGAAAATGCTTGTGGCCAACCGCGAACCGCAGGTAACGCCGGTGCGCCAGCTGGACAGGGATGTGAAATTAAGCGTCAAGCAAGTCCAACGCTACCATCCAGTCTTCCGGGTCGAGGGCAGACAAGACCTGAGCAAGCGTCAACATCTTGAAATTCTCCTTCTGGAGGAAGCAGTTGACGTTCCTAAAATTTAAGATAGGACGCAGGCCCTTGTCCTTCTTGGGAACTAGAAAGTAGTGGGAATACCAACCACAACCTACTTCTGGGACAGGAATATGCTTGATGGCTCCCTTGGCCAAAAGAGCCGTAACTTCCTGCTGGAGAAGGGCCAAGTGATCCTCTGACATGGAGTGGTATTGCCGTGGCATAGCTGGAGGGGTAGCCTCGATGGGGAGGGAGTAGCGCTTTCGGACTATTTGCAAAACCCACCTGTCCGACGTGATGCTGCACCAGTGAGGGAGGTGAAGGCGAATCCTGCTGCCCACTGGCGTTTGATGGGCCTGAAATGTCGGACTAGGAAGGTTTGGAGGCTGCTGCAGAGGGGGGGGGTTGGTAGACTGGCCCACATGCTGACCCCCAGAACCACGACGGTTGATCCCACATCCCGGCCGAGCCAAGGTTGGGTAACTTGCTTCGGCCTGTGGTTCTGGGCAGGACATAGCAGGGCACCCCTTCCGTAGCCACGAAAGGAGCGAAAAGCAGACTGCGCAGGGCAGGTGGAGAGGCCCAAGGACTTGGCCGTAGCCTGTGAGTCCTTGAAATGCTCTAGAGCGTTGTCTGCTTTGTCACCAAAAAGGCAACAGCCCTAGGGCATGTGCATTAAGGTGTTCTGGACATCACCGAAAAGCCAGTCGATCTCATCCAGGCGTAGCGACGAAGCGCTACTGATGTTGAAATGGTCGGCGGTGTCCAGCCCACAATGGATGATAAACTTTACTGCATCCCTCCCGGCGGATACAGCTAGGGAGAACACTATCCGGGCCTCCTCTGGACACTGACGCAGCACCTGTGCAACTGTATCCACACAGAGTAGAAATAACGGCACAAGAGACATGCAGTGTTTACCGATCGCAGTCCTAAGCTGGCAGAAGAGAAAATCTTCTTCCCAAGATGGTCCAGCTTCTGGGATTGCCTTTCCGGTGGAGCGGTAGGGAATGCGCGCTTGGAAGTGGAGGCTTGTACCACTAAGCTCTCCAGGGTGGGGTGTTGGGAGAGGAAAGTGGGGTCACCTGGAGCAGGGCGGTGGCGTCGGGCAATCATCCTTTCCATGGGAGCCTCCATTTTGGGGCTGGACCACATGCTCAAAAAGACTTTGGTGAGGGCCTCATTAAACAGCAGCAGGGGCTGTGAAGGGCCCGCAGCCATCTGAAGCACCTCCATCAGGAGGTTAGTCCTGACCGCCACCATAGGAAGCTCATGTTTGAGAGTCTCGGCGTACCCTACGCAACACTACTGTGTACAATGCACCCTCCTCCTTAGCCAAGGTAGGAGGAGACACCACGTCAAGGTCAAGGGAGGTGTCGAAACCACTGGCATCCACCAGTTCCTCTCTACAGTCCTGTTCATCTAACTGGTCGGTCAGAGGGTCACCTGACCAGTCCTCCTCCTCATCCTCTGGGTGCCATTCAGGTTGAAAAGGGACCCCAGGAGTGAACAGGGGCACAAAAACCCCTTGCAACGCCGGTCTGGCTCTGGGTCCACGTCGGGATGGAGGCCGGGGTTGACGGGGGGCCAACCGGCGTCGAATGCGGTATTGGAGTCAGAGGAGGTGGCACTAGTGGAGGTGTAATCAGGTCAACTGAAGCTGAAGTGGAGAAGTGGACGTTGGAGAAGTGTGGCTCACTGGTTAGAGGAGGCAGACACGGACACAGAGGTCAGACCCGGGACCAGGGTTCAATTCCCGACGCGGCAGGGTATTGAGCTCAAAATGTCCACGGACTTGATAATTCTCGCCTCAGTGCCTACTCGAATCATGGGTTCACACTCTGCAACTCTGGGCAATAGCTTGCTTAATCTCCACTACGGCCCCACCGCGATGGGATGCCTGGCTTTCACCTTGGAGATGCATAGTAGGGGTTATCTCGCAGGGAAAAGCCAGGACGGGTTCCCAAAGCAAGCGCCTTGAGACCTTACGGTGAAAGGCGCTATATAAGAACGTATGATTTACGATTTACGATTTGATCCAGATCCCATCCTGGATCCAAGAGGGGCGGTGCGCAGGGCCGTAATTGTCAGTGGAGAAGGCCAGGGCCCCCCAACCGAGTTTGCGGGGCCTGAAGGCATGCAAGCAGGTTCGGGCTACCCAAAGATGGTATGCACCACCTCGTAGAACTTAGGAAGCTGGGTGGGAGTCGCTCCAGGTCCCGGGAAGAGAGAGAAAAGCCGAGTCGCCTCTTCAGGTTCAGCGCGAGGAGCCGCGGGAGGGGCACCACTCATTGGATCGGCCGACCGACGGGGAGAAGTCGAAGAGGACGATGGTTTTTCGACTTCTTCTTATGCTTCGACTTATCTGACCCTGAGTGCGAAGACTTCAATGACTTGGACGAATGGTGGTGGCTCCGCGACCAGTCCATCGTTCTCCCCTGCAGGACCTCAAACAGCACAGAGCCGACTACCAGCGCTCCAGCAGCTTTTGGGACCGTTCCCATAAAGCTTTCGGCACCATCAACCAGAAATCGGAGCATGACTTGGGGTCGTGATCGTGCTCCAGGCAATAGAGGCAAATGCGGTGCAAATCCGTCACCGACATCAGTCGATTACAGGAACCTCATGCCTTGAAGCAGGACATCCCTCAAGCATCAGGAGTGGAAAACTCAAAAAAGAAGTTGACAAAGTCGAGAAAAAAGTCAGTGAAAAAGTGACTGGAGGTACTGCTCTTCCCGGATCTGCGCTGGCTGGCCCTGAAAAAGAAAGAACTGAAATCAGCGCGTAAGGGCGGAGTCTAAGTATCTGCCACAATGTCATCCCGGCGACATGACGCCAACAACGAATGTGTAGCTGACCGAAGACACCTTCTGACGTGCAGAGGTACTTCTGACGAAAAACTTTCCGGATCCGTGTGAAGAGGTCGCTCCCCCACGCTCTCTGCCTGGACTTCGCAGCGCTTGGGTCTGACTGCTTGCCTTTCCACATATTGCTGCTTGGGTATCGTAGCTCCGACTGCTTAGCTCTATAATTAGTGATTGCGCTTGTAAACATTATTCGTTAAGTTCCTGTTCCTGCTATTGTCCGCTTTGGCTCTGACTGTGCTCGCATGTAAATTCAGGCGCTCGCATTGCTAAAGTATAAAAATAAGTATTACTGACTGATTGTGCTGGTACCTCCGCCCATAGCGCCATTCATCACTTCCAGATCCACACCGACCACAAGACCACACTCAGAGGCACACTCCTCTACAGGCCCCCAAGATCCCGCGCACAATTCTGCGAAGACATCACTGACTTCATCACCCCTCACGCCCTCCCCTCCAAGGACTACATTCTTCTGGGAGACCTCAACTTTCACCTGGAAAAGAGCAACAACAGCAACACCACCACCCTTCTGGAAAATCTCGCCAACCTTGGACTCAAACAACTAGTTAACACCCCCACCCACTACGCAGGACACACTCTCGACCCTATCTTCACCTCCAGCAAGCACATCTCCTTTAGTCACTCCACAGCTCTCCATTGGACAGACCACAGCTGCATTCACTTTGTCTACAAAAAGACCGCAACCCACATTCACCCCCAACCTACTCTGAGAAGAAAATGGAACAAAATCACCATCGATCAGATCTCCACATCGCTTCTTCAATACCCCCCTGCCTACTCATCGAACCCTAACCAAGCAGCCATTAACCTCACACAATGGCTAACCAACAGCGTCGACAACCTAGCACCTTTGAAAAAACGTCAAACCAAGCTTGGCAGCAGAAACGCACCCTGGTTCAACGATGAGCTTAAGAAATCCAAGAAACTCTGTCGCTCCCTTGAGAAGGACTGGAAAAAAGACCCAAACACCAGCACCAAGGACGCCTTCAAAAACGCCATCCGCATTCACCACCAACTGATCCGGACAGCCAAGAAAGCCTCATTCAAAGACAGACTAGACAACAACGCCCATAACAGCAAGGAATTATTCAACATCGTCAAAGAGTTTACCAACCCCACTGCCAACTCCAACAACATCACCCCATCTCGCACCCTCTGCGACTCCTTAGCTTCTTTCTTCTACGACAAAATCTCAGACATCCACAACAGCTTCGACAACCTACCTGTAGACCAACCCACTCAATGTTCTACTGATCCTTCACCACCCCTGAACACCCTCAATAACTGGAACCCAATCTCCACTGATGACACCATCCGCCTGATGAACTCCATCCACTCAGGATCCCCCACAGACCCATGCCCTCACCACATCTTCAACAAGGCAGACTCCATCATCGCACCTTACCTCCGAGACGTCATCAACTCCTCCCTCAACTCAGCCACCTTCCCAGAAAGCTGGAAACACGCCGAACTCAGCGCCCTTCTGAAAAAACCCACAGCTGACCCCACCGAACTCAAAAACTACCGCTCCATCTCGCTCCTTCCATTCCCAGCCAAAGTCATAGAGAAAGCAGTCAACAACCAGCTCGCCGCCTTCCTCGAAACCAATAAAGCCCTTGACTCCTCTCAATCCGGCTTCAGAGCCAAACACAGCACTGAGACTGCACTCATTGCTGCAACGGACGACATCCGAACACTGCTGGACAATGGAGACACAGTCGCCCTCATCCTCCGTGACCTCTCCGCAGCCTTTGACACAGTATGTCATAGCACCCTACTACAACGCATCAAAAACATTGGAATCCAAGGAAAAGCACTGGACTGGATCACCTCGTTCCTCGCCGGAAGGACTCAGAGAGTCCGCCTCCCACCATTCAAGTCAGAGGCCTCTGAAATCATCTGTGGCGTCCCACAAGGATCCTCTCTCAGTCCTACCCTCTTCAACGTATACATGTGCCCCCTCGCGACCATCGCCCGCCAACACAACCTCAACATCATCTCCTACGCCGACGACACCCAACTGATCCTCTCACTCACCAAAGACCCTAACACAGCCAAAACCAACCTACATAAAGGAATGAAAGAAGTAGCAGAGTGGATGAAGCTCAGCCGTCTGAAACTGAACTCAGACAAAACAGAAGTCCTTATCTTAGGAACCACCCCCTCCACCTGGGACGACTCTTGGTGGCCAGCGGCCCTTGGAAAAGCGCCCATCCCGACGGACCACGCACGGAACCTGGGCGTCATCCTAGACTCCTCACTCTCGATGACCAGACAAGTCAACGCCGTTTCATCATCCTGCTTCAACATTCTTCGCATGCTCAAAAAAACATTTCGCTGGATCCCCACTGAAATCAGAAAAAAGGTCACCCACGCACTGGTTACAAGCCGCCTGGACTACAGAAACACCCTATACGCCGGAACCACCGCAAAACTTCAGAAAAAACTACAACGCATCCAGAACGCATCAGCTAGACTCATTCTTGACATCCCGCGTAAAGACCACATCTCCAAACACCTGAAAGACCTCCACTGGCTCCCTATCAATAAGAGAATAAGTTTCCGCCTCCTCACCCACACACACAAAGCACTCTACGAACTTGGTCCCGAATGCCTCAACACACGAGTTTCCTTCTACACCACCCCCCCCCCCGCCAGCTTCGCTCTTCCAACCAAGCCCTTGCCGCTGTTCCTCGCATAAACAAAACCACCATGGGAGGTAAATCCTTCTCCTACCTAGCGGCCAAAACCTGGAATTCACTTCCCATTCACTTACGACTCACCCAAAACCACCTAGCATTCAGAAAACAGCTTAAAACCTGGATATTTGACAAATAATCTCCCTTCCCCTCCTCAAGCGCCCTGAGACCCTCTGGGTATATAGCGCGCTATATAAATTTTGACTTGACTTGACTTGACTTGTGCCCCAATCTCGTCCTTCTTCAGGTTTGTTTTCGCTGCCATTTTGTTTGTTGTGCCTCGTAGCCAGCCTCCCCTCCCTGCTAAGCCCTCCCAGCTGCTCCTCCCTCCCACGGACTGATCAGGCTCGTTCGTTGTTTGCAGCGCTGTGACCTCTTTGACTGAAGAGGTCGCTCCCCCATGCTCTCTGCCTGGACTTCGCAGCGCTTGGGTCTGACTGCTTGCCTTTCCACATATTGCTGCTTGGGTATCATAGCTCCGATTTTTTAGCTCTATAATTAGTGATTGCGCTTGTAAACATTATTCGTTAAGTTCCTGTGCCTGCTATTGTCCGCTTTGGATCTGACTGTGCTCGCATGTAAATTCAGGGGCTCACATTGCTAAAGTTTAAAAATAAAAATAAGTATTACTGACTGATTGTGCTGGTACCTCCGCCCAAAGCGCCATTCATCTCTGTGCCCCAATCTCGTCCTGCTTCAGGTTTCTTTTCGCTGCCATTTTGTTTGTTGTGCCTCGTAGCCAGCCTCCCCACCCCGCTAACGCCTCTCAGCTGCTCCTCCCTCGCCCCCTCCCCCTCCACCATCCACATATGACAGATGCTTTCCCGTGCAGCGGCCACTCGCAGCGGTCGCGCCTAACCACCTGAAGTGCATCCTGCTGAACACCCGCTCGGTCCACAAACATGCCACTGAACTCTGGGACCTACTTGACACCACATCATCGGACGTCGCCTTCCTTACAGAAACATGGATGAACGCATCATCAGCGCCCGACAGCGCCATAGCCATCCCGAACGCTTACAAGATCATCCGAAAAGACCGCACCAACCAAACAGGAGGAGCATCGCAATCGCCCACAAGAACACCATCCGAATCACGACCAGTTCCGACGATAACCTCGCGACCGCCGAACACCTTCACTTCCAGATCCACACCGACCCCAGGACCACACTTAGAGGCACCCTCATCTACAGACCACCAGGAACCCGCACACAATTCAATGAAGACTTCACTGACTTCATCAGCCCACATGCCCTCACCTCCGAGAACTACATTCTATTGGGAGACCTCAACTTCCACCTGGAAAAGAATAATGACAACAACACCACCACCCTTCTGGACAACCTGGCCAATCTCGGACTCAAACAACTTGTTGACACCCCCACCCACTTAGCCGGACACACGCTCGACCCTATCTTCACCTCCAGCAAACACATCTCCTTCGATCACACCACAGCTCTCCATTGGACGGACCACAGCTGCGTTCACTTCAGCTACAAAAAGACCACGACCCACATCCCACCACAACCAATTCCTCGAAGAAACTGGAACAAAATCACCACCGACCAACTCTTCACATCGCTTAACCAAAACCCCCCCGTCACATCATCGGACCCAAACCAAGCTGCAAACAAACTCACACAATGGATCACCCACAGCGCTGACAAATTAGCGCCCTTGAAAAACCACCAGATCAAACAAGGTAGCAAAAAGGCCCCTTGGTTCAACGATGACCTTAAGAAATCCAAGAAGTTATGTTGTACCCTTGAGAAAACCTGGAGAAAAAACCCAACCACTAACAACCTGACCACCTTCAAGGACGCCACCCGCAAACACCACCAATTGATCCGATCCACCAAGAAATCAGCATTCAAGGATCGACTCGACAACAACACCCACAACAGTAAAGAATTATTCAACATCGTCAGAGAATTTACCAACCCCACCGCCTGCACCAACGACATCACTCCCTCACAAGACCTCTGCGACTCTCTATCCTGTTTCTTCCACAACAAAATCGCCGACATTCATAACAGCTTTGGAAACCTGTCCGAAGAACAACCCATTCCACCTACCTCCGAACCAAAACAGCACTCTCACAACCTCTGCACCTGGAACCCAATCTCGACTGAAGACACCATCCGCCTGATGAACTCCATCCTCTCAGGATCGCCAACCCACTCATGTCCCCACCACATTTTCAACAAAGCAGACTCCATCATCGCACCCCATCTTCGCAATGTTATCAACTGCTCCTTCAACTCCGTTACCTTCCCAGAAAGCTGGAAACATGCCGAACTCACCGCCCTTCTGAAGAAACCCACAGCGGACCCATCTGAACTTAAGAACTACCGCCCCATCTCACTCCTCCCCTTCCCGGCCAAAGTCATCGAGAAAGCCGTCAACAGTCAGCTCGCCACCTTCCTTGAATCCAACAATTCACTTGACCCCTCACAGTCCGGCTTCCGAGCACAACACAGCACGAGCCCGCCCTCATTGCTGCTACAGACGACTTCGGAACACTACTGGACAACGGAGAAACAGTTGCCCTCATCCTACTTGACCTCTCCGCCGCCTTCGACACAGTCTGTCATAACACCCTCATGCAACGCCTCAGCAACGTCGGAATACAAGGGAAACCATTCAAAAAAGAGGCAACCGAAGTCATCTGCGGCGTACCACAAGGATCATCACTCAGTCCCACCCTCTTCAACGTGTACATGAGTCCCCTCACATCCATCGCGCGACAACACAACCTCAACATCATCTCCTACGCTGACGACACCCAGCTGATCCTCTCCCTCACCAAAGACCCTAACACCCCCAAAACCAATCTACACGAAGGAATGAAAGAAGTAGCCGAATGGATGAAGAACAGTTGTTTAAAACTTAACTCGCACAAACCGGAAGTCCTCATCTTAGGATCATCCCCCTCTGCATGGGACAACTCATGGTGGCCACTGGCTCTGGGCACAGCCCCCATACCCACAGATCACGCACATAACCTGGGCATCAACCTAGACTCCTCCCTATCGATGACCAGACAAGTCAACGCCGTTTCATCATCTTGCTTCAACATCCTACGCATGCTCAAAAAAATCTTCCGCTGGATCCCCACCAATACAAGAAAGACAGTCACCCACGCACTAGTTACTGGCCGACTAGATTATGGAAACACCCTCTACGCCGGAACCACAGCCAAACTACAGAAAAAACTCCAACGTATCCAAAACGCCTCAGCCAGACTCATACTGGACATCCCCAGTCAAGCTCACATTTCCGGTCACCTGAAAGATCTCCACTGGCTTTCCATCAACAAAAGAATAACGTTCCGTCTCCTAACCCATGCACACAAGACCCTCTACGACCTAGGACCCGAATGCCTTAGCAAACGACTGTCCTTCCACACACCCACCCGCCAACAACGCTCATCCAATCAAGCCCTCGCCACAATCCCGCGCATCAATAGATCCACCATGGGAGGAAGATCTTTCTCCTACTTAGCGGCCAAAACCTGGAATTCTCTCCCCACTCAACTTCGCCTCACACAGAACCACCTCTCCTTCAGAAAGCAGCTAAAATCCTGGCTATTCGATAAATAATGCACCCACCCTCACTCAAGCGCCTTGAGACCCTCTGGGTGAGTAGTGCGCTATACAAATTACTGAACTTGAACTTGAACACCTGGGGATAATTGTAAGGTAAGGAATCTATAACTAACACGCTACTTTCAGAGACTTAGATTGTGCTGGTGTGGTTAGGACGGATTTACAGGCCGGATGTCCCTTGCGGAATTTGCCTGCCATATAGTGCTCAGCGCTGGACCACTTTTGACATTAAATAAAAACTTCGAGTGAGACTCCTGAGACTTAGACTACTAGTGGACTTCACCTAAATGAGGGCCTGCCGTGAAAGTGGAATAAGCCACTGCTGTTATCGAGAGGAGAATGGGACTCAGGAACCCATCTACAAAACACTAGAATCCTGATCTCAGGGGAATGCGTGTTTTGTTTCAGAAGGTCATATCTTACTTTGTGTTGGTATAGAAATACTCCTTTTTTGTATAAAAGGAAATAATTGACTGGACAATCATTTATTGCTGCTGCTGATCGTCTTTTGAGCTGTGGACCTGTGTCTACCCCCCTGTGTTTACCCTCCACCTGAGAAGTCTTGGACTACTCGAAATGCGCTACAACTAAGAGTCAAGTGCTGAAGGGGTACTTGGCCCAGCTGCTCAGAGTACACAGTAGGAAGGTTCTTGGAAAATCAGGAGTAAAAGGCTTTAATCCTCATGGTTTGGCCCGGTAAGGCCTGCTAGCCCCATGTCCCTCTGTACTGATTCCAGACACCTGCCAAGAGCAGCATAATCACTAGCCAATTTGAGGATTATTGCCACCTTCCACAGACTTTTCTACAATCAGCCTCAATACTTTTGTCTCTGGTGCCAATGGATGTTTCTTGTGCTCCATAGATGTTCAGTTTGGGTTGCTGGCATAGAAATAAAGGATCTTGTTGGGCAGGCTTCTTGAGGAGATGTAGAATGGTCAATTTTACAGTGGCTGGGGTTTAAACATTTTATTTTGTGACTTTTATGAAGCTTGGGGCCAGTGATTAAATTTGTTTTGGTGAAGCTAGCCATTGCAATGTCTCAATCATTCCTAATACAGAAGAGAGAGGGTAATCACCATAGAAGGGTGGTGATGTGATGGAGTAGTGGCTTGTCCTGTCGCTGTAATCATCGCCATAATAGAAACCAGTCTTGACACCAATGGAATTGGTACCATGGATGTAGGAAGGTGGCTCTGTCTATAGTATACCAAAGTAAGGTATAGTGCGCACAGACTCCGTGGAGTCTGTAAAGGTATAACAGAGGCAAAATAAGGCAAGTACTAATAGCTCTCTGCGTGGTAGTGTGGGCAAGCAGGTAGGCTTATCCATAGGGTGTGTTAAGCATTTATTTTGTTCACTCAATCAAAACTGATGGAACACACTCAGAGACAAAATCCAGACCAACTTGAATTAGTATAAAAAGGTATGCTTCTATTTTATTTCTAGAAACAAGCAGGACTAGATACATTTGAAAATGCAATTGAGGATGGATTTGTAGTTGTTACAGGTTTGTATCCCTTTAAGACGCAATTTGAATTACACAGTAATTACTTTCAGAATTCGTTTTAGTTACTTTTGGATACCTGTGAGTACTGGGGGTGGTATACCTAGATACCACACATAGGATTATTACAATACAGGGTAAGACTTTTTATACTTTGCAGTTTAGTTCTCTTTTCTCCATACAAACATCAGTTAAAAAAGGAACATTTTAGGTCGAAAATCTCTTACCGTGGGTTCCTATTGTGGAAACTAAGTTTAGATAACAATGGTGGCATCCATTTTGTATAACTTGACATTGTGATAATTCAATGATGATGGAAAATGTAGACAAATGAATAATCATTGGTTGAGCTCATGTGACAGTGGTGATAGACATCTTGCACTTTGCCTGCCAGTAGGCTCTCAGTACTGCAACACATTGCAAGGCTTGCACAAAAGAGTACATTTCCAGGTTACTGCCTTCTGTCTGCTTACCTTAGCAACAGGCCCTGTAGGTCTCAGAAATATATCCAGACATGCAAACAGATAATGTGGACCATTCTGATTGGTCATCCTCTATTGCTTTGATTTGGGCATAATGTAACTGTAAAACTGTCCGACTTTAAACACAAGGGGGACTTTTCATGTGCAAGTTAAATGGTTTCCAAATATATTCTTGTGTAATGTGTAAATTAAATTCTTTGACACAAGATGTGAGGCGGAGAGGTGGTCTTGATGACTAAAAGGTGGAAATAACAAGATCAAGAACATATGAGATGTAGAAGTCTATCACAACTTGCTAAACCCTGCCAGACTGAATGCAAGATTGGAATGAGCCCGCTGAGCATAATTGCGATCTGGAGCCCTGATGATGTCTTTGTGGAGAAAACGCGTAGGCTGGGCTGAGTTGACTACTTGTGATCAAATTGAATAAATAAACATCAAGATTAACATGAAAAACAAGACTCCCATGTGAAATTATTGGACATTGAGATTTATGTTATGACGAGACCTAATCAGAGACATTGGAAATTCAAGAAATATATAATTACAGATTTGTACAGGATCCTTTCCACTGTGATTGGATTCTTCATGTTTGTTGCCCAGGGGAGGAATGGGGGGGGGCAATCCAGAGTTGAGCGTAAGAAAGTGAAATTCTAATTGTCGTTGTAACAATATCAGTGGGATTGTGTTAGGAGCTCTCATTGCGTTTGTTTATATATTCTTTTTTGTGTTATATGTGTACGCATATGTAAATGTAGAGTTCACCAGTTTTTTGCCTCACCTTTTCATGTGATTCTACAATTTTGTCCAGCCACGCCTCTGTGGGTCCAGGTGGCCCTCAGAGAAAGCAATGGGATGAAATTACTACTCTACCCCTGTGTCTTTCCTACCTACCTCTAAATATAATATGTGAACTTGTAGCAAAAGCGATGCCACGTTGCTTGATGAACAGTTAGCTGTTTGACCATTGCATGACTGAGTGAACGTATTTAAAACCCATACCCATGCCCTTTGGGAAAGAGCAGCAAAAATTAGTCTGCTGAATACCTTCTGTGACACTGACTGAAGTGTGTATGCAAGTTTTTAAACTGCAATAGGGATAGCTGACACTTTCCTACACCATGGGTACTTCACTTAGCAAAAATCACTTGAACGACAGTCAAGCCGCACCACCAAAAGACTCACCTGCTCCCCAGGTGTCCACCCGCCATGGCTTAAGTGCCATATTATATTCACGAAAATGGCACAATTTGACTGCAAAGAGGTCTGACTTTCAATTTCCGCGTACAGAGACTCACGATATAACCATATTGTCTTACTAACGACAGTTATCAATTCTGAAAGGAAAGTAAATAAGGCCATTAAAGTGGGACTGTTTTTGGTTATGGAACATAGCATTGTGGGACTTCGGGGTCACCAGAGATGTTAAAAGTAAAGTACACCGAGAACTGTTAGAATTAAAAAAAGTGTTTTGGGAACAAAAGGCAGAGCAACTTCAGAGGGAAAATTAATTGGAGGTTGTTTGTGCCTCCCCTTGCCTTCCAGTGACAAGTGCGCAGTCACAGGCGGAGGGTCAGGTCTCTGTACCACTCTCAGGGCGCAGGTGCATCAACCAGTGATCGTCAGCTCATTAGCTCAAAGGAGCCTTTTCAAACAGGAGGATGGTGTGCATACACTGGCCCACATCCCAGCACTCAGTTTGCTCCGATGCATCATAGTAAATGCAGTGCATGATAACACTTATTTTGGTGACAAGGTTTAGTTTTTAACCCTTGCTGGTACAGCCAGTGTTGTGCCTTTTCTAACAGGAGGAGGGTGGGCACACACTGCCTCACATCCCAAAACTCAGCTATCATTCACTGCATTTACTATGATGCATCAGGGCAAACTGAGTGCTGGGATGTGAGGCAGTGTGCGCCCAACCTCCTCCTGTTTCAAAAGGCTCCCTTGAGCTAATGAGCTGACAAGCTCTGGTTGATACACCTGTGCACTGCAAGTGGTACAGAGACCTGAGAAGTCTTTGCCTTGCATTTCCAACACCCCCAAAAAGAATGTGTTGCTCTCTATTTAAGAAGGACAACTATCCTGAAACACGTGTCTAAAGAGAGCACTGGCTGCACCAACAAGGCTGAAAAACTAAAGCCTGTCACCGAAGTAAGTATTATCATGCATTGCATTTACTATGATGCATCAGGGCGAACTGAGTGCTGGGATTGAGGCAGGGTCGATCACCCTCTTCCTATTTGAAAAGGCTCCCTTGAGCTAATGAGCTGATGAGCTCTGGTTGATGCACCTGCGCCCAGTGAGTGGCACAGAGACCTGAGAAGACTTTGGGTACCATTTTCCATAGCCCCAAAAAGAATGTGTTGCTCTCCACTGAAGAAGGGCAACTATCCTGAAACACTTCTCTAGAGATACACAGCACTGGCTGCACCAACAAGGGTGAAAAATGAAAGCCTGTCACCGAAGTGAGTGTTACCATGCACTGCATTTACTATGATGCATCGGGGAATCTGAGTACCGGGATGTGAGGCAGTGTGCGCCCACCCTCCTCCTGTTTGAAAAGGCTCCCTTCAGGCAATATGCTGATGAACTTGGGTTGATGTACCTGCGGCCAGCGAGTGGTATAGAGACCTGAGAAGACTTTGGGCAGCATTTCCAGCACCCCCAAAAAAAATGTGTTGCTCTGTACTGAAGATGGGCAATTATCCTGACAAACGTGAATGGAAATACACAGCACTGGCTGCACCAACAAGGGTGCACTAGACGAACTGAGAAAGGGAATTAGCAAAAGGGCACAGGACTTAAATGATGAAATGCAACATATTAAAACATCAGTGTAATGAACACACAATATCACCCCCTTAATTAATTATTGCAGAGTGGCACCAAGAATATGATGATCACTCTGCTGATGCAACACAAAATATTGCCCAGATGCGTACACTAATTTGGGATGTAACCGTGTATGTATCTCAGATGAGGCAGGACACTGTAGCCTTACAAAACGCCTACATCGTCACAAAGTAGCACAAACACACGTCCGTGTCCTCCACAATATGGGACCTTGCCTTGATACCACTAACGTCAACTCCAGGCAAAAGATTCTTAAAAAGTGAAAGTGAGAAATGTCAGAGATTACTAGGAGAATTATTAGAGGACAAATTACAAATGTCACAGTTTAGACAGCAATATTAGAGAATATCGGGAAGCTGTGCTGTAACTAGAAAGTACAAAATTAATGCATGACTTATCCTCAGTGTGTTGTGGCTACGCCCACCTCACCAATAGCGCAGAAACAAGTGGTGTAGGTCCCACCCCACTACTATCACAAGATTATGAATGGGATATGACAGGTTTGGGGTTTTTAGACTCAGACCTACTGACCTAGGAAGATTAAAAAATAAATAGGACCTTAGAATATGCCATCACCAAATTACGATAATGGAAAGACCTACAGTCTTCACTAAGAACTTTAGGTGTTGCCAAGAGCTTAGAGACTGTGACTGCATGCCCAGTACTAACATAGAATGAATTAATAATGCCTATGAGAGAAGTCCTGATTGGAGATGACAAAGAGCATCTAGCATACATTCAAGCCCCATGGACAAAGGCAGATCTCCTGTCATTTACTAAAGATTTTCCCGAACTGCATGAGGAACCACACAAATGGTACACAGAGTTAAATAGAAAAGGAGTTTTAGGAGATTTGTAGTGGAAAGGTATGGACACATTGTTTAACATTATTGTACCTACAGACTTATGAGAAGATTGTAAAAAAAAGACACAATGGCCAAAGAAGGAACCAGAGAAGGGAGAAGGGGTAGACCAGGTGACACTGTACAGGAAAAATATAAGGAGGTAGTACAATTCCTGAAAGAGGGTGTAAATGCATACTTTGATGGCCTCTTACTTATTTATCAACACTATAGCGGCATTCGCAACCCCATGTGGGAGGCCATTGCAGGCTTTATAACCACCTTTGTCCATGGCCTCAATCAACCAATTCAAACACACCTAAAGATGTCCTTTGTATGTTGGCACCAGGAACCAATAGAGAAGGTTGTGGCAGCAGCAGGATACTGCGTAGGTTATCAAGTACACTTATAGGCCATGGAAGCAGAAAAAACAAAAAGAGACAAGGTAAAATTATTGGTGGCATAGGAAAAGTTCTATAGGGGAGAACAGGGAGGAAGTAGCGGTAGGGAGAATTCTAAAGGACGAAGGGGAGGCAGGAATAACAGAACATCTTCTCAACCTCCACTAGGGACAACATGTTTCCATTGTCATCAGCCAGGACACTGGAGAGCCAACTGTCTCATGCTCCACCAAGGATCAAGACCCAGGCCCAGCCAAAAAGTGCACCATTAACACCTACTGTCCAGAATGCATGTGATGAGGACTTCAATGGACAGGCAGGAACGCAGACACTGCAACAACACAAGGGTCACACATATGAACCACCACCCCCGCCACCCACAAGAGGGAAGAGACACTAATGGTACCCAGAAGCTGGGGGAGCGAATGGGTTTCCTCCTCCGCCTCATGGTATGAGAATGGGAGACTGCCTAACGGCCCCCGCAGTAACGGCAGACCAGGAAGGACTATATTGAACAAAACAGTTCCTTTCTTGATTGATACTAGGGCCACAAGATCTATGCTCAAGGAGTCCCAGATGCTGGAAGCGGATCTATGATGTTACAACGCATTATTTTACAACGCATGCTGTAACATCGCAACTTTTACAACGCAGGTTCCATTACATCGGATGCCATTACAACGCAGGACATTACATAGCAGATGCTATTACAACGCATACCATTACATCGTAAGCATAGGTAAGTATATCTTTTTAAAAAAATGTAATTAAGTTAATTTAATTAATTTAATTTAACTAATATAATGAAATTAATTTTAAAATTGTAATTAATTTAATTTATTTAATTTAGTTTAATTAAATTTAAAAATGGAATTAATGTAATTTAATTATTTTAATATAATTTATTTAATTTAATTTAATTGAATTGATAATTGTAATTATTTTAATTTAATTTATTTTATTTAATTAATATAATTGAATAAAACTTAAAATTGTAATTAATATAATTTAATAAATTTAATTAAATTCAATTAATTTAATTAATTTAATTTAATTAAAGTCGTACTTTAAAAATAATAAACCCTAAAAACACCCCTGTACCCCAAAACCCAAACCCAGCCCTAAAACTTAAAAATACCCCTGTACCCTGAGGTAATAGAAATTTTCAGGTAGCCAAAGTGTCCCCCAACTCGCACCCTATCCATGTACCCATGTTCCATGTATGTCGTGTAACTTCTGTTCTGTTCATACTAGAAGGACGCATATGGATTTGCGTCGAACCTTAACATGTCAGCTATCCAGTCATGCATGAAAATCCTGTTCATTAGGCTTCTAAACCTATGGTGCCAACGTCTTTACATGGTACACTTTTGAATAAAGCACACGTTTTCTCCATGTTTCCTGGCCCAGTCGAGCTAGGCCCTTAACGAGTCTCCAAGTTCATTTCTGCCTCTGAAAGCTGCAGTTTAGGTATGCATCCCTGACCTCTGCCTTACATCCTGCACAGACGAGCGGTGCCTGGCTCGGCCTGCTTGCCTGCCAAAACGTTATTTTGCCTACAGTTATCTGTTCAGCCTCCGCGAAAACACATTCCAGTCTAGTGAAATAGGTAAACATATTCCCGGCTGCAGAGCAAAGGGCCCTGCCTTCCTGTCTCCATGCAAGTAATTTACTGTTCCCGTTACCATGGTAGGCCCATGGCCCCCGCATTCTACATGAAGATTCATATGCACGCACTAGCATTCAGTGATGAACGGCCTCTGCCCGAGAGACCTTTTACTTCAGACACTACATCCTCCAAACATGAGATACCAGATATGCCATAGGTGCAGGTCGTTCTGACACCCCAGACATCAGTCTCCTCTACTCGTGCAAAAGTCAAAGCCCCCAGTTCTCCCCAGTTACACGTCATGCTCAGCTGCGCGCGCATATAGGTCAGAAGTTTCTGCCGACTCTGCAAACTTTCACTAAGCATCCACCCACTTGTGACGTTTCATGTTACGTTTCTCTGACATGTCAAGTGCACGCCAATGTGTACGCCTTCTTACACGCCTTCTGTTACGCACATGTGTTCTTATCTCTCTCTTTCCACCTGTTACGCCTACTGCATTGGAATCAAGTATACTGTTTTACTATATATAATGTGTACTGTTAATAAAAAGTTGAATATCCCTTCCTGAGCCTTCGTGGTGATGGAACTCGGTATCCATACCTCGAGGTATTATTTTCATTAAAGCCCGTATGACTCAGATTCCACGGACTCTGCCTCTCATTTTCGAGCTATCCTTTTACTTGTAATTATATGGAAAAATGATACGGTAAATTTATTTACCACAACCCCAAAACCTAAACCCAGCCCTAAAACCTAAAAATACCCCCATACCCCAAAACCCAAACCCAGCCCTAAAACCTAAAAATACCCCTGTACCCCAAAACCCAAACCCTGCCCTAAAACCTAAAAATACCCCTGTACCCCAAAACCCAAACCCAGCCCTAAAACCTAAAAATACCCCTGTACCCCAAAACCCAAACCCAGCCCTAATACCTAAAAATACCCCTGTACCCCAAAACCCAAACCCTGCCCTAAAACCTAAAAATACCCCTGTACCCCAAAACCCAAACCCTGCCCTAAAACCTAAAAATACCAATGTACCCCAAAACCCAAACCCAGCCCTAAAACCTAAAAATACCCCTGTACCCCAAAACCCAAACCCAGCCCTAAAACCTAAAAATAATCCTGTACCCCAAAACCCAAACCCAGCCCTAAAACCTGAAAATACCCCTGTACCCCAAAACCCAAACCCAGCCCTAAAACCTAAAAATACCCCTGTACCCCAAAACCCAAACCCAGCCCTAAAACCTAAAAATACCCCTGTACCCCAAAACCCAAACCCAGCCCTAAAACCTAAAAATACCCCTGTACCCCAAAACCCAAGCCCAGCCCTAAAACCTAAAAATACCCCTGTACCCCAAAACCCAAACCCAGCCCTAAAACCTAAAAATACCCCTGTACCCCAAAACCCAAACCCAGCTCTAAAACCTAAAAATACCCCTGTACCCCAAAACCCAAACCCAGCCCTAAAACCTAAAAATACCCCTGTACCCCAAAAGCCAAACCCAGCCCTAAAACCTAAAAATACCCCTGTACCCCAAAACCCAAACCCTGTCCTAAAACCTAAAAATACCCCTGTACCCCAAAACCCAAACCCAGCCCTAAAACCTAAAAATACCCCTGTACCCCAAAACCCAAACCCAGCCCTAAAACCTAAAAATACCCCTGTACCCCAAAACCCAAACCCAGCCCTAAAACCTAAAAATGCCCCTGTACCCCAAAACCTAAACCCTGCCCTAAAACCTAAAAATACCCAAACACCCCAAAACATATACCTCAGTACCCCAAAACATATACTCCTATACTCATACTTATTAAAAAAATTACTTAAATTAATATATTTAATTTATAATATTAAAAACATAAATAAATATATTTATTTATAATTAATATTAATTAAATTAATTAAATAATATTAAATAAAATTAAAAAAAATTATATACTTACCAATACTTACGATGTAATGGTATACGTTGTAATAGCATCTGCTATGTAATGTCCTGCGTTGTAATGGCATCCGATGTAATGGAACCAGCGTTGTAAAAGCTGCGTTGTAACAGCATTCCGATGTAAAAGTTGCGATGTATCAGTAACATACCGCTGGAAGCACCACCCTCGGCATGCCAGGACAACCAGTAGATGAGTACTTGACACAACCACTAAAATTGGCAGTGGGACCACTAACAGTCCAAAATCAGTTTGTCCTGAGCAGATGTAAATTTGTCAGGTAGGGATCTGCTGTGCAAACTACAGTGCACCATCAATTATTCACCGGATGGATGTTCCTGGATAGTAGAGCAAATTGAATAGTGTCACAGGCATATATGAAAATAACAGCATCAGTCATACCACCACCACTTCAAAGGTCAGTCCCCGACAGTGTCTGGGCACAGGGATCAAATGATGAGGGACAGCTGCTAGACTTCCCACCATTACAGATAAAATTGATACCAGGGGCACCACTTCCACAAGTACCACAATACAAGATAGCAAAGGAAGGGGAAGAGGGCATCACACCAGTGATAAAAGATCTGTTACAACAAGGCATTACAACAAGGCATAATAAGAGAGATACGATACAGCCAATGCAACACCCCTATATTTACGGTGAAAAAGGCCGCCAAGGGCTAGGATGGGGCACTAGTGTACAGATTTACACCATATCTAACAGAATATTAGTCCCATCACTCCCTGTGGTTCTAAAACCTGCCACTATATTGTCAAGTAGAGAAGAGACATCAATGACTTTGGACGTATTGTGCTAAAAATGATATCTCGATTAACTGTATGTGTGTTTCCAATATATTCATGACTTAATGTTTATGTTTACTTATCTATGAGGGTGCTGAATGAGGTTTTACCAGATACATATTGGATGTACATTAGATCTCTAGTGTACAAATTGTCACCTTTGGTAGTAGGGTGTCAGAACTGTGATAGCACCTCTCTATTAAAATAATTTGCTTTTGCATTTTGTTCACACAAGACTTGATTGAAAACAACAAACCAACATTTGAGGTGCAGATGTTTTTCCAGCAGGGACCACTACTTCAACATTTGAATTTATTGTATATTTTGTGGTTAACAGCACTCAAGATCATTTGAAGGTGTGATCTGATACTAATAATATCAGAGGGCGTGAGTAAGTTATGCAACCCTTAGCACTAACACAAATAGATAAAGTTGGCAGGTATTATTGATGACATGGACAATGTTTTTAAAGAAATCTTCTCGTAACAGAATATTCAAAATAGAAACATGACAATACCGACTGACAAATCTCAGGGACTAAAACAACTGTTCATGAAATTAGAAAGAACATGCAAATAAGAGCTGTCTCGATAGTGGGATTTGACTATTTTGAAAAATACATAAAAATTAAACAAGTACCAAGAGGTAATAGACTAATAGTTTTTCCTTAATTTGAAGATTTGGAAACAGACTTATTAAGTGAATGGGAGAATTTGATTTTATCCTCATCCTTCGGAATGATGTATATATTAATAAGGCATGCTGAGAGAAAAAGATCTAAACTGTTGAGTGCAATTGAGCAGTTAGAATATGAGATCTAATCACTGAATCCTAAAGAAGCTACTGAAATTTTTTTTAAGATTTTGAGAGAAGTCCTTAGTGCACACCAAGCATACATCAGAGATAAGAAAATGGGAAAACTTAGAAGAGATGACAATGGCTACAGAAATGGCAGAATATTCCTGTTCGCCAAAAAGTTTGATGAATTCAAACGTAGAGAAGTACAGAATGTGCAGAGTGAAATAATGCCTGAGGTCTCAACCGCAGCCAGTAAATCAGACCTATCTAGTATCAGAAAGTGAATTAAGTGAAACTCGAGGTGAAACATCAACGACTGTGGGGGGAGGGGAAAATACCAATGCAGACTCCTCTTTTTTACTAGAACTAGAACGGTACAGAAAGGGAACCAGATCAGGCTTCTAACAAAACACTACAAGAACAAAAGAACCAGACGAGGAGGAAGAAAGATCAAGCACAAACCAGGCAGAAAAAAGAGTAATGAGATCCACATCACGCATTCAAAAGAACTAAGTGCTGAAGTGGGTGATGTACCTAAAGATATATCTGTGTCTAAAACTACTATGGTCAATGTTCTAAGTGATGATGTTTCTTCAATTGTCAATCTATCACAACGTGTACTATCTACTGCAGAAAAAAAAAATTCTCAGGAAAGGCTTAAGCTTCTGCCCTATGTCTAAACCTGATTTTACTCAGATCCATATCGATTTGTTCAACTTTTGTGCGCAGCCTAAAACTAAAAAAATATTTTGAGGCCAATCAGAAACCGTGTCCAATTCCTATTTTTTTGGTTAACAAGAGTGGCAAAACGATTAAAGATATTCAAGATCTACAAATGTTGTTGTCATCAGATGAAAGCACTTGGCCAGCACCAACTCTTGGTGAAGTTTTACAGGATTTGGATATAGTCACCAATTTAAATTTGGATAGTGGACTTAGGACTAAATCTACCTTTGTACCCACGTTGCCACAAAGAGAATCAGATCGATTCATTTTACAAGGGCGTAACATTCATTTTAGATACCAAGGACTTATTGAACAACCTGGATGATCTGGTATTGTCAGAGGAATAAACATTTGTTTCACTTGATGTTAATGCTCTATACACTAGCATCTTGTTAGATAAGGGCATTGAGGTCCTAACTTACTATCTATCTAAGCGAGATGCCACTCTATATGGGCATACTGAAATGATTTTGGAGCTTACGCACCTTACATTGGAAAACAACTTTTTCTTACACAATGGTACATGGTTTAGACATTCTTCCAGGGACGCCATGGGGTCTAAATTTACCCCATCTTTTGCTAACATCTGCATGTTTTTTAACAGCACCATATCTGGAGAAGCTTCTGCCGAACATGACCGGATCTATCGCTTATTGGGGGTGATTTATAGTTGACATCCTTATGATCTGGAGTGGAGATGATGAGACTCAAGGCATTAATCTTACATCTCAATAACAATATATACAATTGGGGGTTCACATATCAGATTAATAAGAAGGAGGAATTGGATCTTTTGAAATCTCATTTTACAACTAATCACCTTGGAGAACGCACAAAGTAAGATAAGGAAAAGTTCGCACACTAAGCTTTTACGGCATGGCAACAGAAGAAAACAAAAGAGAACTAATGTGGCACTCATTACACAATACAACTCACATAGTAATGATATCTTTAAAACCCTGGCACCTTCTGAAACTAGATCACAGATTAGAACAACATGTAGCTAAAAACCAGAGATCACATACAGCAGAGGGAGGACACTTGGGAACATATTGTGTCCATCCAACATGCCTCCAAAAAAGACAAGAGAGGTCAAGACATGGTTTCCCAATAAACCCATGGGTTTCTACAGGTGTACTGCATGCAATGTCTGCCAATACGCAGAAAATAGAACAATGAGCATCAGTTACGATAGTGGACTGGTCTATAAAATAAGACATTTTATTAACTGCAACACTAAATATGTAGTGTACTGTAATGTGTGTCACTGTGGCCTAATTTACGTGGGATGTACAATTAGGCCCTTAAAGGAACGGATCCAATAGCACAAGAATGGATCCAAGAGCACATCAGAGTTATTCGAAATGGTAACACTAACTACCCACTCGCTGTCCATTACAACAATACGCTTGCAACAACAGAGATTATAAAACTCAGTTTTCATGGAATTGCAACAGCAGATGAAAATGCATGGGGTGGTAACAGAACGTTAGCACTGAAAAAACTTGAAACTAAATGGTTGATAAAACTTAGATCTGTAGACCTAGGGCTCAATGTGGTTAGGGAATTACATGTTTTTCTACATGACTGATATTTTGCATTATTAGAGTGTTTATCCTAACTGATACTCAATAACTGTATAAATATGCCTCCAATCATACCAAATCATGGTCAATCAATCAATCAATCAATCAATCAGGGGATTTGCAAAGCGCACTACTTACCCGTTGGGGGCTCATGGCGCTGGGGGGGTGGGGAGGAGCTGCAGCTAGTGGTCGAAGAACCAGGTCTTGAGCAGTCTTCTGAAGGCCGGGAGGTCTGCGGTCTGTCGTAGGTGGAGGGGGAGGGCGTTCCAGGTCTTGTCGGCGCGGTGGGAGAAGGATCTGCCCCCGGAAGTGGTTCTGTGGATGCGCGGGATGGCGGCCAGGGAAAGGTCGGTGGAGCGGAGTTTCCTGTTGGGTACATAGAAGGCGAGTCTGTTGTTGAGATATGCTGGGCCGGTCTTGTGGAGTGCTTTGTGTGCGTGGATCATGAGTTTGAATGTGATTCTTTTGACGACGGGGGCTGGTGCAGGTCTCTCAGGTGCGGGGTGATGTGGTCCTGGCGTGGGACATCAAAGATCAGCCGTGCTGAGGCGTTCTGGATTCTTTGGCGTCTGTTGATAAGTTTGAATGGGGCTTCGGCGTAGAGGGTGTTTCCATAGTCAAGTCGGCTGCTGACGAGGGCATGGGTGATGGTTTTCAGTGTGTCCGTCGGGATCCATCTGTAGGTCTTGCAGAGCATACGGAGGGTGTGGAAGCAGGAGGAGGAGACTGCGTTGACTTGGTTGGTCATGCTGAGCTTGGAGTCGAGGATGACCCCTAGGTTGCGTGCGTGGTTGGTTGGTGCCGGGGGGGGTTCCCAGTGATGCTGGCCACCAGGAGTCGTCCCACACTGAGGGGTTGGGCCCAAGGATGAGGATCTCCATCTTGTCCGTGTTTAGCTTGAGCCGGCTTGCCTCCATCCAATCGGCGATGGCCTTCATACCCTGGTGCAGGTTGGATTTGGCGGTCCTTAGTGAGGGAGAGGATCAGCTAGGTGTCGTTGGCGTAGGAGATTATGTTGAGGTTGTGTAGTCTGGTGATGCGAGCGAGGGGAGCCATGTAGACGTTGAACAGCGTCGGGCTGAGGGAGGATCCCTGTGGGACGCTGCAGATGGTTTTGGTGGTTCCGGATTGGAACGGAGGGAGGAGGACTCTCTGGGTTCTCTCGGTGAGGAAGGAGGTGGTCCAATCCAGGGCCTTGTCTCAGATCACTGAGTTGTGGAGGCGAGTGCGAAGTGTGTAGTGGCAGACGGTGTCGAAGGCGGCGGAGAGGTCCAAGAAGATGAGGGCTGCTGTCTCACCGTTGTTGAGTAGGATTCTGATGTCGTCTGTGGCGGCGATGAGGGCGGTTTTGGTGCTGTGGTTGCTGCGGAAGCCTGACTGGGAGGAGTCCAGGATTTTGTTGTCTTCTAGGTAGTGGGTGAGCTGGATGTTGACGATCTTTTCCATGACTTTCGCTGGGTAAGGGAGCAGGGAGATGGGCCGGAAGTTCTTGAGGTCGCTCGGGTCCGCCTTGGGTTCTTTCAGGAGGGAGTTGATCTCAGCGTGCTTCCAGCTCTCCGGGAAGGTAGCGGTTTCGAAGGACAGGTTGATGATGTTACGCAGGTGGGGTGCGATGAGGCTGTCGGTTTTGTTTGCGATGTGGTGGGGAAGAGGATCAGACGGGGAGCCTGAGTGGATGGTGCTCATGGTCTTGATTATGTCTTCGGTGCTCACGTTGGTCTATGTGGTCAGAGGATCGTGGACGGTGGGGTTTGGAATGTTCGTCGTGCCGAGGTCTCTAGGGTTCAGTCAGGGGTTGAAGCTGTTGCGGATGCGGTGGAAGAAGGCAGCGAGGGTGTCGCACAGAGCTTGCGATGGCGGAATATCGTTGGTGCAGGAGCTAGGATTGGAGAGTTCTTTCACAATGTTGAAGAGCTCTTTGTTTGTGTGGGCGTTGTTGTCGAGGCGGTCTTTGAATGAGGCTCTTTTGGTGGTCCTGATGAGGGGCGTCTTTGTGGGCTGTGCGGTTGGCGGGCGTCCTATCGTTGAGCCAGGTTTTTTTGAGTTTCCGGCAGGTATGCTTGGAGGCCAGGAGCTCTGGGGTGAACCAGCTGGCTCTCTGGCTGGTGTCTCTGTCAGTGGGTTGTCTCATTGGTGCTACGGTGTTGGCACAGTCCTCCATCCAGAGTCTGAGGGTGCAGGCCCCATCCTCAGGGTCGGTGGGGCTGGTTGGTGGGTTGAGTGCGAGGTGTGTTTCTAGAAGGAAGTTCCTTGGTGACTTTGCCCCAGCGTCGGCGGGGGATCAGTAGGGTGCGGTGGTAAGTGACGGGTTTCTGGCAGGTGAAGTAGACGCAGTGGTGGTTGGTCCAGGTGAGCTTGGAAGCGTGGCTGAAGGGAACCTGTGGGATGGCAGTGAAGATGGCATCGAGCGTGTGGCCGGCGATGTGGGTCGAGGTTGTGACGATCTGTTTCAGTCCGAGGGTGGTGAGGTTGTCGACCAGGGTGGAGGAATTGCTGTTGTTGTTATTTTCCAGATGGTAGTTCAGATCCTCGAGCAGGATGTAGTTGGTGGAGGTCAGTGCATGCGTGCTGATGAAGTCGGCGATGGAGTTGCAGAATTGGGGACGTAGGCCGGGTGGTCTGTAGACAAGGGTGCCTCTGAGGGTGGTCTTGGGGTCCGTGTGGATCTTGAAGTGCATGTGTTTGGTGGTGTTGAGGGTGTCGTCGGTGTTTGTGGAGACCTTGATGGTGTTCTTGTGGATTATAGCGATACGTCCTCCGACTCCATTGGCGCAGTCACTGCGCGAGATCTTGTATCCGTCGGGGATGGCCACTACGATGTCTGGGGCGTAGGCTTCGTTCATCCAGGTCTCGGTCAAGAAGGCGACGTCAGGTGATGTGGTGGTGAGTAGGTCCCACAGCTCGGCGGCGTGCTTGCCTGCGGAGAGGGTGTTGAGCAGGATGCATCGCAGTTGGTTGGGTTCTGCTGCTGTGGGTGCCTCGGCGTCGCTGTTGCAGGAGAAGATGCAGTTCTGGCAGGTGAAGGGGCCGTGGGTGTACTTGGGGGTGGCCTTGTAGCAGTTGGTGGTGCGTCCGTGTTTGAGAGCGATGAGGGTGTTGGCGTCGTAGCTTTAGCGGGTATCACAGGTTGTGTGAGGGCCAGGGGTTTTGGTTCTGGGCGCAGTCCAGGAACGGACGGGCGCAGACGGGCTTGCCTTAGGCGCGCCTTCGGTGCACCAGCGGCGCGCCTGCTGCGCGCGTCCACTACGCCGCCATATAAGGGGAGGTGGGGAGGGAGGATCAGCTGGGAGGGGGGAGGCGGGTTGCCAGGGCAGCGAATGGGCACGGGGGGCTGGGGCCGCAGGAGAGGCAGCGGTGGGAAAAATCGGCGAAAATGAGCTAACACCTAGACTGGGAGAAGCCACAGAACAGGCTCACAGCAGCAGGGCACAGAATAAAAAATCGGGCAGGGGCACAGGCACACAGGATACAGAAAGGAGAGAATGGGCAGGGGCACAGGCACACAGCAGCAGGAAGCAGCAGCTGCGGCAATCAGGTGCGGGGCACCAGGAGCACGAGTCCGCAGGCAGGAGGCAGCAGAAGGATGGCACTAGCACTGGTGGCTCTGCAGAGGAGGGGGAGCGACCTACCAGGAAGGTCAATGGTGGAGTACAATGTACTGTGGATAAATTAGTTATAATCTGTATCAGGAATCACTATGCATTAAGGTTTGTGATGAATATTATCTATCTCCTTTTGGAGTTCAAATCAGAATTGCTATGTATTAATGCTTGATATACATATTGTTCACTTATTTCTCTGTGTACTTTATCTAACTCTCTAGATCTGGTGAGTTTTAATTTTTGACATTTTGAACGTTTGACATTGTGTGTGTTTCTTAACCACCCTGTACATATAGTGCGGTTGGAATGGCAGACAAAATGTGTTGAACGTGATAGACATAGAATGACAGCACAGGCTCTGTCTATGCTTACCTAAGTATATGGGTCCGTAATATCTTGTATCTAGGGACACTATCCATTTTACTTTTACCTATGTTGGTACGATGAAATAACACAATTGTGCAAGGTACTATCCACAGTACTCAGTTTTGGGCACAATATGGCGGGCTTAGCAAAGATACATTCGTTCATTATCTTTGAGATGGTGAACCTCAGTACTATAATGAATTTGTGTGCACTCTGACTAATGGTGACAGATAGTTTGATACTATTACAGCATTGTATATTTCAACTTTAGACCACTTCAAAATGGCTCTGCTGATTACTCTGCAATGTTAGCATTCTAATATCAGTATATGGACAATATACGTAGAGTTTATTTATTTATTTCAAAGGTTTTATATAGCGCTGCTGGACCCGAGAGTATCAGAGCGCTTTACAAGGAAGGTGAAAACAAATAAAAAGGTAGAGTAAAAAACAAGCAAGAAAGCGTTACATTGTGATAGTGAGTTCAAACATGTCTAATGCGGCAGAGAAGCATGGAAATATGAATTAAAATGTATATAAATAAAGATGGAAAGGAGAGAGAGGGAAGTGAAGCGAGGGTGAGAAAGAGTAGGAAGGAGTATAGAGGAGGAGGGAAGGAAGTGCATAATAAGAGAGAGAGGAGTGACCAGGGATGGTATCGTAATACTAAGTATCACAATACTTTGAACATGTATAGTGTCAGTGACATTAGATACCCCAGTATTTGTTAAGAAGCAGTATTTTAAGTTCTTTTTTGAAGAGATGGTAGGAAGTGTTGCAGCGGATATCCTTTGGGAGGGAGTTCCAGATTGTGGGAGCGTTACCAGGGAATGCAAAGGATTGGGTCTTATGACATTTAAGTCTGGGTGGGATCAGGACAAGTGAGTTTGTGCTTCTCAGGGATCTGGAACAACCTGCTTTCTGAAGTTTTGTTGCAAGGTAGGAAGGGGTGTTTTGTTGGAGAGCTTTGTGAGTGATGCAGGCAATTTTGTATGTGGATCTCCCTTCTATTGGTAGCCACTTGAGATTTTTGAGGATGGGGGAGATGTGATCAAATTTTCTGCAATCGGAGATGAGTCTAGCAGCAAGGTTGAGGACAGATTTAATTGGGGCAAGATGGATTTTAGGGGTGCCAGCCAAAGTGGCGTTGCCATAGTCGATCCTGGAGAGGACCAGTGATTGGACAAAAAGTTTGAAATCTTCTGCTCGAATAAAAGGTTTGAGTTTTTTGAGGTGGAGAAGGGTGAAAAGGGCGCTTTGGATGCATTTTTAATGTGGGGGATGAGTTTGAGATTTTGGTCAATACTGATGCCATGGGACTTAACAGTATTAGAGGTGGAGAGAGGGCAGTTTAATGCTTTGATGTCGTTTACCCAGAGTTGGATGGGAAGAGGATTGTTTTTGGGAGAGAAAATTATGATTTCTGTTTTTTTGGGGTTTAGTTTGAGATGGTTCAGATGGAACCATGTTTGAATTTTAGTCAGTGTCTCATTTAGGTGAAGGATGTTTTTGTGAGATTTGATCTTGTAGTATAATTGGGTGTCATCAGCATAGAGTTGGTAACTGATATTAGAGTGTTTGAGGATGAGGGTGAGTGGTTCCATGAACAGATTGAATAGGGTAGGGGAGAGGATGGAACCTTGAGGTACGCCAAGTGAAACAGGTTGAGCTTTGGAGAGGAAATGGCTACGTTTCATTTGTTGAGATCTGTTTTGTAGGAATGAGGAGAACCATTTGAGTACCTTGCCTTCAAAACCAAATCGATCTTTGAGAGTGCTGAGAAGGGTGGGGTGGTGGGCGGTATGAAATGCAGCTGAGAGGTCGAGTAGGATAAGTATCAAGGATTCTCCTTTGTCAAGGGAACGATGAATATCATCCATGATATTAAACATAGCAGTTTCTGTACTGCATTGCTTTCTAAAGCCAGACTGGAAGACATCAAGGAGGTTGAATGAGACAATATGTTTCTCTAGTTGCATTAGGACACATTTTTTGAGGGCTTTGGAGAGAAAGGGAAGGTTAGAGATGGGACGAAGGTTGTTTGGATCATTGGGGTCAGCTGTGGTGTTTTTGGGAATGGGCGTAATTTGGCCAAGTTGAAGGGAGGCAGGAAAACAGCCTGTGGAAAGAGAAGAGTTGATAATTTTAGTCCATATAGGGGCAATGGTAGATTTGAGTTCTTGAGCTAGTGTGGCGGGGAGAGGATCTTTGGAGTGTGCAGAAGGTTTAAGTTTGACAATGATATTAGTGATCAAAGATTCAGATACTGGACTGAAATCGTTCCAAGAGGCATTGTTTTTAGCGGGGGAGTTTGTTATATGAAAGGTATTATGCAGGAGTAGATCAGGTAGGGAATCAGAGGTATCGGGCGAAGTGGAAGAAGTGATCAACGTAGACTTATGAGTGTTTGGAAGAGTGTGTAGGGTAGTGGTAGGTTGGGGTGAGAGAGGGAGGGAAGAGAAGGATAGTTCGATCATGTTGATTTTGTTCGTAAAGAAGCTAGCAATTTCTTCGCATTTGTCGGTGGAGGCTAATATTTTAGAAGGGCCAGTGGATGTTTGTTTTTTTACAATATTGAAAAGTTCCCTAGGGCGGTTTCTGGCTTGATCCAGTTGAGATCATAGAATGGAGGCTTTTTAATTAAATATGTGTTTTTTGCACTGGCTCGAGCAGTTCTAAGGATAGTCAGATTGTCCACGTTTTGGTGGGATCTCCAGACCCTTTCAGAATGTCTAAGTGACCGTCTTTCATTATTTAGTTCGGAATTGAACCAGGTCTTAGGGGGTATATTTTGTTGTTTTTTTAGTTTGATAGGAGTAATTTTGTCTAGGGCTTCAAGAATAGAGTTGTTATAATGGTTGGTTAGGTCATTTGTGCTGTCAGAGAGAGGTGGTAAATCTAAGTGAGCCATAATTGTTGTTTCGAGTTCGCCGGGAGGAATAAGGTGAAGGTTGCGTGGGGATTTTTTGGATAGTATATTGGTGGGGGCTGGGCGAAAGGTAGTTTTGGTCAAGGTGAAAAGGATGAGGTAGTGGTCAGACCAGTCAACCGGAAAAATATTTGTGAGGGAGGCTAGATCTTTGTTCGTTATAATGGCATCAAGGGTGGCACCTTTGTTATGAGTGGGAGAAAGGCAGAGTTGGGACATATTGGTGATGTCCATAGTATTATTAAGTAGGATGACAGCAGGATCAGCATTGTTCTTCCAATGGATGTTATACTCACTGAGGAAGAGGTTATTAGAATGAGAGAGTGACGATTGTATGATAAGATAAGTCAATTCTTCCGTAAAGGAGATGTTGTTACCTGGGGGGTGGTAGATGATGTGTAACAGGGTAGTGGGGGAGTCAGGTATGGTGAGATCGGCACAGAGGTATTCAAAGGATGAAGGGTCTTGAAGATTGACTAGTGAGATGTTAAGTTCGGCTTTGAAAATTAAGGCGAGTCCACCGCCTGTTTGATCGATTCTGTCTTTTCTGATGATATCATAACTAGGGGGGATAAGCATGTCGAGGATGGGGGTGGAGTGGGGGTGAGCAATGTTTCAGTTAGGAAAGCAATATCAATGTCTTCACTGAGAATAGTTTCAGCAATCTCCGTAGCGTGACAGGAGGCAGATCTACAGTTTATCAACATGCAGCAGAGGGGGGTGGGGACTGGTGGTGGAGAGGGGGGGACAAATGGGGATCTGTTTAAGTAGTTGAGGAGGTCTGGGGGAGGAGGGAGGAAGGAGGAAGGGCGGGATTGCTTGTTCCTAAAAGAACTGGAATAGACGACAGATGCGTCGGGTAGGAGGTGGATCGGCAGTTCGTCATCATGCAACGTAAGGTAGTGGGCTCAGGTAATTGAGAGGGGGGCAAGGGGGGGTAGCTCTAAGTTGTTGGGGAGGTCTGGGTGAGGAAGGAAGAAGGGGGAGAATTCTGTTTCCTAAGAGAACTGGGATAGAAGATTTATGACTGAGGGGTAAAATGTACGACGGTAGGGGTGGAGAGATAGTTAAATTAGAGGAAGTTTTAGCTTCAGAGGTTTTTGGTTGAGTACCAGGTTGTGGTTGAGTGGAGTTGTGTGGAGTCACGATTGGTGTGGGTTAAGTGGGTAGTGTGTTGGTTAAATGGTTGTAAGAGTGAGGGGTGTTTTTGCAGGTGATAGAGTTAGGCTGACAGTATGTAGGTGTGTTGAGGAGGTTGTCAGTGGGTGAGGAGATGTTTTTTAGAGGAGTGCTATGTCACTTCTAAGAGAGGAGAGTTCTAAGATGAGGGACCAAAGGGCAGGTTCAATGTTCGGGGAGGCTAGAGTGTGAGTTGATAGGTGCGGGGGGACAGTGTTTATTTGTCTGTTTGTCGAGTAAGGGTTGTTAAGTGGGGGGGGTAAAGTGTGGCGGAAAAGGTATAAAGCCTGTTGGGGGGGAGGGAGTGGCATGTGTTATTGGAATCATGGGAGATCAGGGGGGAGGGGGATGTAGGGGGAAGCGTTGTTTGGATGAATGTAGTGTTGCAAGGGGGGGATATTGGTGGGGAGGTTGGGAGGCGAGGTGAGTGTAGCGGTGCAGGGTGACTTAGGAAGAGGTGCTAGGGGGGGAGAGGTGAGGGTAGATGAACAGGGGGATGTGGGGGTAACGTTGTTTGGATGTAAGAAGTGTTGCAAGGAGAGGAGATGTTGGTGGGGAGGTTGAAGGGAGAGGTGAGTGTAGCGGAGCAGGGTGACTTAGGAAGAGGTGTTAGGGGGGAGAGGTGAGGGTAGATGAAGGGGGGGATGTGGGGGTAACGTTGTTTGGATGTAAGAAGTGTTGCAAGGAGGGGGGACAATAGGGGGGAGCTTGGAAGGAGAGGATTGTGTAACAGAGCATATCTAAGTAGGAAGATGCGATGAGGGGAGGGGAGCAGTGAGGGTAGATGGGGTAGTAAGAGTTGAGGAGTTACGTGGAGAAGAGGGAAGAAGGATGGGGTTGGAATGGT
Source organism: Lissotriton vulgaris (assembly GCF_964263255.1). Lineage (NCBI taxonomy): Eukaryota > Metazoa > Chordata > Amphibia > Caudata > Salamandridae > Lissotriton > Lissotriton vulgaris. The sequence continues at coordinate 2,021,620,949 of NC_141691.1, read as the reverse complement.
GGGTGATGAATCAAGCGGTAGAAGGGGTGCGATGGCTGTGTTCAGGGATTGTGAGATGGTTTGGGATGGAGTGCTAATAAGTTGTTTAATGGGCATAGTGGAGGGAAAGGGAGAATCAGCGGGGGAGTGAGAGAGGGGAGGGAGATGTGGAGGGAGATGCATGCCATAAAAGTTGGGATTGGTCAGAGGAACGGGGTAAGAGGTAGGGTTGATCATTGGGGGTAGGAGAGGGAGGTGTATAATCAGTTGGGAGCGATGGAGTGGAGAGAAAAATTAAGGGAGATGTGGACACTGTAGGTTGGGTTGGGTCAGATAGGTGAGGTGAAAGGGAAATGGGTGGGATAGGGGGTGATGACTCTAGGGTAAGATGTGGTGAGAGAGCAGGGTATGGGGATTGTGTGGCAGTTAGGGATAAAGTGCTAATATGTAGATCATTAGAAGTGGGAGAGGATGGGAGAATCCAGAGGAAGCGATAGGGGGTAGAGAAAAATGGGGGCGGATGTAGATACTAAAAGTTGGGGTTGGTCGGAGAGACAAGATATTAGTGGCAGGGGTGAAAGGGGGGCGGTGAGTCTAGGGGAAGGGGGTAATAATGGTCAGGATTCGAGGAATTTATGAGGGTCTGTGGTAAGGCGTTGAAGTGTTGTTCAAAGATGTCAAGGTGTTTTTCAGATGCTTGGATGAGTATGGATCCCGATTTGAAGATGGAGATATCTATTTTGCCGGGAAAGGAAGAAGATCGTTTGGTGGAGAGTTTAAAACCGTAGGGGATGTTGTGTGAGTTGGAGATAAGGAAGTGACCTAGGAATATGGTTTTTCATTTAGACGGGCGTTTGGTGAAGAAGATGAGATTGGTGACAAGTGAAGAGTTAAGGCTGTTATGGTGGTCAGCGAATAAGGTTTCAGGGTGGAGACAGATAAGTTTGTGTTTAAGTTTCTTTTTACCATGTTTAGAGAGATGGGGTGGGTAGATGATGGACCAAGAGTTTGGACCAAATTTGGAGATGTGTGGGGATGAGATTGATGATGGAAGAGTGAGTGGAGGCATGGTTGAGAGAGAAGAAAAGAGAGGGGGGGAGGGGAGAAGCACACTGGAGTGAGAACAAACTAGTAATCCAGGGTAGTATGGGGGTGGAGTTTTATGGAGGGGGGTGAGATGAGTGAAGTCAAAGCTGATTCATATACAGAGATGAGTGGGAGGTGGAGTTATGAATCACGAAGAGAGATAAGTGGGAAGAAATTAACTTAGTAAGATGTAAACCTACGCACAATTTGTAAAATTGTCAAAACTGATACACGTAGAGAGATAAGTGGGAAGAAATTAACTTAGTACCCTCACTATATGTCATATCTATTTATTTATTTACTTGTTATTTTACCCCTACCCCCTTCTAGATTGCCCTTCGATCTGCACATTACTCTCTACTATGTTACTTCGTGCACTTTATTGACTTAGTATTTGGTTTTGGTATTTATTTCACTGTTGTTCACTTCATTCACTTTTCTAATTTGTGTTCGGTTTTTGCATTTCATTGCTGCTTTTGTTTTTATTCAACATTCACCGTTGCTTATTCCCCATCACCATCAAGGCGGACCGCCCCAGCGGCAGGCAGCGTAATAGCAGGCAGCGTACCTCAGGCTACGAGCTTGTCATACGGAGTTCAAGGGGTCGGGCAAGCAGCTCCTCATCAACCGATGGGGATATCGACGTCAACGAAGCAAGAGCAATGAGGCAGAGGGCGTCGGACTCCGGGAACAAGGGCTCCATTCGAGGACCTCAAGGAGTCGTGCTAAGAGGAGGCAAGCGCTCACTCAAGGCTCCGAGTTCGTTCTGCGGGGAATTCGCGGAGCCGGGCAAGCAAGCTCCACATCGACCGCTGGGGACGACCACATCCATCCGGTAGGAGAGCAGTGTAGCAGCGGGTGTCGGACTCCAGGGTCAAGGCTCCTCCAAAGAACCTTTGAGGAGCCGTGCCAAGTGGAGGTCAGCGTCGGGTAGCTGCACCCAGAGGAACAGGCCAGGCAGCTCCGCGCTCAGCGATGCAGCAAACTCGGTAAGTAGCGCTCCGGCGCTGAAGTCCAAGGTATCTGTCGATAGAGGGTATATTAAGATTTCGTCCGGTGGGTGAAGTGAGGCAGGTCTTTTGGTTTAACCAGGGATTTTCACCGAAAAGGTGATACCTAAACCAGGAGCTCTTTCCTGCAGCTGCTCCTCATTCATTTTATCCAACAGTGATCATGGTGACCATCAGAATTGTAAGAGGTACTGTGAACATCCAGTACTTTATAGACTAGTACTATTATTATACTCTCTTACTTTTCATAGATCATATACACAGGATGTGTAGTTGGAGACCGTTAAGGATATATAGTATTGCCATATTATTGTGCTACAAGACACCCATTAGAACCGCAAAATATATAGTATATGGAAATACAAGATTGCATTCTAATCAGGACTTGCTCCTATGGACAATACGAAGAGCATGACCCCTTCAAAATGGTGCTAGCTTTTGTTCTGTATTTTGGAACTGGGCGCACTAATGTACGGTACAGAAGCGTGAGAGTAACATGACTACAGCCGGCTTTGAAAATACTGAGGCAAATGGACACGCAGCTTCGTTGCGGAGAGCACAGACTCGCGTTTGGTCAAACTGAAGATTACTCTTGGGTAAGTGCAATTAATGGGATAATGAGCGACTGGATTAGTGGTGCACTAACCCATTTAATGGGCCATATATTCATGGTAATTTACTGATAGTATATTTTGTGTAACTTTCATTCACAGTGAGGAAGCTTATCAGGGACTTCCTCATCATGTGTCCAACTCAGTCCTCTTTATCGCCATTTCATATGACAAGCCTACAATTACCCAAGGATTTTACTTTTATCTAACGGTAACAATGGTGTCCAGTCTTCTCAATAACATTATTTTCTTTTCTAACCATGACTTTATTGAACAACCAAATTATTAACTTGCGCTTGCCCTGCATATTAGTAGTCTACTGGCAATGTTCAACACCACAATAATCTTTGATTACTGATCATTAATAGTAATACAGAACATAAAGGCTTTGGGTCATGATATGATACACAGTAAGCAAAAACATGGTTATTTGCATCTCTTAAAGGCAACATTGTATTTTATTGAAACTTGGATGCTTTACTGGGATGTAGGACTGAACTTCCAATTACTTACAAGTACATTTCCTGCATATGTTTGACATATGGGAACCACTTTACGCGCTATACAATGGGCACATGTTCAGTATCAAGATAGATACATGGACTAATCAAATGATTTGCTATACAAATTGTATTCCAAACTTTAATTAGAGTTTGGCTTAACTAGGATTTATAGATTTTGCCATCTCAATGGGTCTCATCTACAATAGTGCAGCGATTTGACTCATTGTACTCTCTTAGTTACAGATTCTGATTTATTTATACTTGTCCGGGCGTGACTTTTGACGTTGTTGCGTTGGAAACCTATGGACTTGAACAAATAAATACCTGAATTTAGAACTGGTGGGTTTACAATTTTACCACTATTATACCAAAACTGGTAGGAATCACGTGTAGACTTTTTGACACAACTTTTGGTGAAGGATTTATTTCACTTTTTGTGCCTGTCAGACTCTTTTCCTCTTGGTGAAACTTCAGACTAAGAGCACAATATCTGGGGGCATATTACCAAGGGCATTATCGCCGCTTTAGCTTGACTTTTTCCCGCTAAAGCGGCGATAATTGTATCGCCCTATTACCTAGCTGTCGCTAACACCAGTTAGCGACAACTAGTAGGAGATAGCGGGCATTTAGGTGCCCACTTTGCATGTCAGCGATAATTATCGCTAATGACATGCAAAGTTGGCGTGCCAAGATGTTAGCGACTGGAAACAGTCGCAAACATCTCTATCTCCTATTACCAACTTTTGGAAATAATCGCGCTAAGCGCGATTATCTCCAAAAGCTAACGCCTGCCCAGAGCTGTTCTTAGCCATGTTATCCAAAGTTAGGTGGATAACATGGCTAAGAGCATTTGCTCGGTAATGCATGAATATCACTGACTTTACAACGATATTCATGCATTTCGTCCGATTTTTATCACTTAGGAGATAAACCTTGATAATAGCAAGGCTCCGAAGCGATAAAAATCGGCGGAGCTCGGCGATATTAATATTGCCGCTAAACCAACATAGCGATAATCATCGCTAGTTGTTGGTAATATGCCCCCGGGTCTTTTTGTCTCACGTTAATGATACTCTTACCCTCTGGAATGATCAATAGAGCTTTCCTCTCAATATGAGACAAATATTTTCGTGCCATTTAATCTGTTTGAAAAAAAATGACGATTGCTTGTATTCGGAAAATGAACTTACAAATGTCTGTAATCTTACCATCACATTGTATGAACAAAGATAACATGCATTATATTGACATTCCAGCCTTGAAAAAGTCAATAAAAGATGAAAAAACCTGTTTTCTGATCTATGCTGGAAGTACCAATGAATAAATCAACAGTGGAAATAATTTGAAAAAATAAATTTACTCTTGTGTTGCCTTCACTCTTGAGAAGATAGATCGATTACTTTTGACGTATTGTGCTAAAAATGATATCTCGATTAACTGTATTTGTGTTTTCAATATATTCATGACTTAATGTTTATGTTTACTTATTTATGAGAGTGCTGAATGAGGTTCTACTAGATACATATTGCCAAGTATCCCAGCAACAGCAACACATTTCACTGTATTAGATCTCAGCTCTGCTTTCTTTTCCATTCCTTTGCATCCGGATTCCCAATATCCTTTTGCATTCCAATTCCAGCAGAAAAGACTAACATTGGAAAGGCTCCCACAGGTCTTTACAGAGTCCCCATCTACCTTTTCCAATGCCTTAAAGACAGATTTAGACTCCATACAGTTACCAGGGGCTTAATCCTAGTTCAATATATAGATGATTTAGTGCTAACATCACCATCACAGGCAGCCTGTACAGGAGACATTATGGCATTGCTCTGCCACTTGGCACAGAAAGGTTACAAGCTCTCACAAAAAATGTACAGTTCTGCGTACCCACGGTAAAATACCTGGGATACGAATTAACCGAAGGGACACAAAAATTACTACCAGACAGAGTAACAGCCATTGCACACTTCCCAAGTTCATGCAGACAGAAAGAGATACAAGCTTTCTTAGGGGTAGCAGGATATTATAGGCACTATATACCAAACGTTTCATTGATTGCACGCCCACTTCAAGCCCTCACACACAAAGAAGTGCCTGTCACAGGGCCATGGTCCCCAGATTGCAAAAAAGTTTGTGTCACTAAAGAATGCCTTGAGTACAGCTCCAGCACTAGGGGTACCAAAATACACCAAAGATTTCCACCTGTTTTGCAATGAAAAAGGGGTCTGCTCATTGGGAGTATTGACACAAAAGCACAGCTCTTTCTACCATTCAGTGGCCTACTTCTCGGCTACCCTAGACCCTGTAGCTGTATCACTGCCGTCATGTTTGAGAGCAAATTAAGCAACAAGGGGTGGTGATGGACAGAGTTTCTGAATTAAGCAGAATACTCTCACCCAGTCAAGAGATCAGGGCTTGATCCAACACCGTTTTTTAGCTCACTGCACCATCCCAGCTCAGAACCTGGTTATATGCAAATTAGTCCGTTCCTGTCCCAGTGCATGGTGGGAACAGGGCAAACCAAACTACCAAGCCAATTGTTTCACTGGGAAGGAAACAAGCTTCCGGGGACCGGTTTCTGGCATTACAGCCGTCTTCGGCCCGGCTTTCTTGAATCCTGATGGTGCAATGAGCAAGGAACTCACGTCTGAGTATACCCTTCCACGCTTATGGTGGACAAAATAATTAAGCAACAAGGGGTGGTGATGGACAGAGTTTCTGAATTAAGCAGAATACTCTCACCCAGTCAAGAGATCAGGGCTTGATCCAACACCGTTTTTAGCTCACTGCACCATCCCAGCTCAGAACCTGGCTATATGGAAATTAGTCCGTTCCTGTCCCAGTGCATGGTGGGAACAGGGAAATCCTTGCTCATTGCACCATCAGGATTCAAGCAAGCCGGGCCGAAGACGGCTGTAATGCCAGAAACCGGTCCCCGGAAGCTTGTTTCCGTCCAGTGAAAGAATTGGCTTGGTAGTTTGGTCTGCCCTGTTCCCATGATGCACTGGGCCAGGGACAGACTAATTTGCATATAGCCAGGTTCTGAGCTAGGATGGTGCAGTGAGCTAAAAAACGGTGTTGGATTAAGCCCTGATCTCTTGACTGGGTGAGAGTATTCTGCTTAATTCAGAAGCTCTGTCCATCACCACCCCCTTTTGCTTAATTGTCATGTTTGAGAGCAGTAGCAACAGTCAGAGAACATAGTCCTAGCACATGTTCCACATCCGGTCGACATCTTGTTGACAACAATAAAAACTCAGCATCTGACAAATACACGTCTTACTAGATTTGAACTGACGCTGTTAACGCCCCACATTATTATCAAAAGATGCACCTGTAACCCTGCTTGTTTGTTGTCCTTTGAGTATGACAATGATGATCCAACAACAGATGATGATTTTGATGTGTGCTAGCCACAGATATGTACACAGAGGTTCAATCTGATTTAAGAGATAAACCCTTCCCACCTGCAGATGGACATCTATTTGTTGATGGTTCATGCATCAGAGATAACACAGTATCACTACAAATGTCTTACGCAGTCAGCGCGGCTAAAAAAATGTATTTGAGGGGGAAAGACTGACCAACTCCAAAAATGTTCAAGCTGCAGAACATGTCGCATTAACAAGGGCACGTAAACAGACTGAAGGAAGAATAGTGAACATATACAAAGACCGCCAATATGCTTTTAGGGTGGCCCATGATTTTGGCTAGCTGTGGGCTATGAGGGGATTCCTCACCTCAGATGGATAACAAATACAGCATGCACCATTAATAGTACAGCTATCAAAAGGGCTGTTACAATGAAAAAGAGTTACAATTTTAAAATGTGCTACACACCTCCTCCAAAGACTATGCATCATGGGGCAATGCATTCATTGATGCAGAAGCAAAAAGAATAGCACTAACAGGTTGTGAAAAAGCAGTGGTTCAGATTGCACCTGCTCCACATGATACTTGGGTGAAGATTGATGATATGTACAATGATTCAGTGTATATACAGAAAAGGGCGTGGGTGGAAGAGAAGGAGGAATGTAAAAGGGGAGGATGTAGGCAAACAGAAGAGGAAATATGGAATGGTCCAAATGAAAAAATATGTTTGCCAATTACAATGCTTTACCCCATTTCCACTTTTCCATGGACCATCACATGCAGGACATGATGGAATGATCCAACTGTTTTTCCAATGATGGTATAATGCAAAATTTTGCCAACAGGCTGAACGCTTATTTAAACAATGACTGACTGACGATATTTATAAATCACACTACTGCCGAGGCATCTTACCCGGTTACTCACCGGTAATATCCATTACTCCGAGTCCTGGTCTCCCCGTCCCATTCCTGACAAGTGAGCAGCCAGTCTGCTCTACAGAAACCCCTACCTAGCTGAGCTGTTTGCACTTCCCCCTAGGATGACGTCACCATCATGTGACTACAAAGGGGGAAGTGCATTAAGAAACATCCTGAGAATACCAAAGAACCCAGAACGAAAAACAGACAATCACCCAAAGAAAACCCAAACCAGGGAGGGAGGGAAGTGCTCAGGAATGGGATGGGGAGACCAGGACTCGGAGTAATGGATATTACCGGTGAGTAACCGGGCATTACCTCCTCGTCCTGTCTCCCCGTCCCATTCCTGACAAGTGAGCCCATACCCAAGCACACGGTGATTGTAAGAAAAAAACAGACCAAACAGTTTGAGAAAAAACAGGTCCAGTTTTAATCAACCGAAAATAGTACAGATCACAAATCATGTACCGCAGAAAGGACACTAGCCCCAAAAGCAGCAGAGGCCGCCATCCCCAATTGAAGCCGATAATGGGCAACAAACATATGGGGAGAAGCACACGTGGCAGCATTGCAAATGTCCCTCAACGAGGCCCCCTTGAACATGGCCCAGGAGGAAGACATGCTCCGAGTCGACCGACCCCGAACAGAAGAAGGCAGAGGACAGTGGGCAGAATCGTAAGCAGAAACCACAGGGCCCCTGACCCAACGAGACAAGGTGGACAAAGAAGGCCAAAGCCCCAGCCCGAGAGGCCATCGGTGACAAATAGGGAATCAACTTTACGGAAATCAGCCATACGCTCCAAGTAGATGCGAAGAGCCCTCAGCACATCCAATGAATGGAGGAGCACCTCCTCAGGAGAGGCAGGAGCCGGAAAAAACACTGGGAGAACAATATACTCCTGACAGTGAAAAGAAGACACCACCGTAGGAAAAAATAACTGACCTTATCATCGCAAAAGCGCAAGAAGGAGGTGGAAGCCATCAGCGCCCCAATCTCACCAACCCTCCGCCCAGAAGTAATGGCCACCAGGAAAATAACCTTAGCAGAAAGGAATTTCAGGGCCACGGAGTCCAAAGGCTCGAAAGGAGGACCCGTCAAAGCCTGGAGAACCAAGGGAAGATCCCAAGGAGGCACAGGAGAACGAGAGACAGGACGCTGAAGCAAGAAACTCCACAGAAGGCAAGCCACCAACCGGGAGACAGAGGAAACAGAGGAACCCCGAAAAGCAAGAATGGCAACTCATTGGGCCCGCAGGGAAGAAACCGCAAGCCCCAAGACGAAACCATCCTGCAAGAAGTACAACACCCTCACGGCCTCACAGGAGGCAGAAGAGAGACCCCTTACAAGACACCAGGAGGAGAAATTCTTCCAGTGACGGTCATACGACTTCCAGGTGGAAGGACGCTGAGAAAGCTGGAGACATCGGGCAACCTCAACCGAGCAACCCAGACCCAGTAAACTCAACCTCTCAAGTGCCAAACCCCCAGCCGAAGGCGACGCAGGGAGGCAACCCCGAGAAGAGGAGCCCGCAGCGGGAGGGAGACAGGGGAAACCTCCAATCAGGGCAAACAGAAAAGGTCAGCAGAAGGGGGAACCAAGACTGCCGAGTCCATTCTGGAACCACCAGGAGAACCTCCGCCCGATCTAATCGAATCTTCCGGAGGACCCTCGGAATTAAGGCAAACAGAGGGAAGGCAAACTGCAGACCCCTCGACCAAGGAATCGAGAAAGCATCGGTAGCCCACGCCAACGGAGAGGGAACTATGCTGCAAAACCAAGGTAGAAGGGCGGACTCCTCCGAGGCGAAAAGATCCAGCCAAGGAAGGCGGAACCTGAGGACAATCAGATCGAACAGATCTGGGAACAGACAGAGGGACACCGAGGAGGGGAACACCCTGCTCAAAGAATCCGCAGGCCCATTCTGCTTCCCCAGAAGATAGACCGCCGTCAGAGACAAGAGAGTCGACTCGGCCCAAAGGCCGATCTTCCGGGACAGGAGAAACAGAGCACAACACATGCCCCCTGGTGATTCACATAAGAACGAACCACCTGATTGTCTGTCTGCACAGAGACTGCCCGACCCCGAAGGAGAGGAGCGAACGAAAGAAGAAGAAGAGCCAACCAAACCGCCCTCAACTCCTTCCAGTTCGAGGACTGGAGGGATTCAAAACTGGACCACCGACCCTGAGCCTTGGAGGTACCCAGAACGGCACCCCACCCCAAAGCACTGGCATCTGTGGACAACACGACCACAGACTGAGGAGGAAGGAGATCGAACCCCCGGGACAGAGACAGAGGGGACAACTACCACTGGAGATCCGCCCGAATCCCCAGAGTGACAGGGATGAGAGTCTCGTAGTCCAAGGAGGCAGGATCCCAGTGCGACAGGACATGATGTAACAGGGGGTACAGATGCAGCCTGGCCCAAGGAAGGAGATGCAAAGTGGACCCTATCTCCCCATGACTCCGCAACCAGGCAGACACTCGGGACTGGGTCAGAAGACAGGAAAGGTGACAATACAATGTCAACTGGCGCTCCTGGGAGAGGAACACCATGCCCAAGTCCATGCGGAAGAGAGCCCCCTGGAATTTCAGGGACTGGGAGGGCACCAGGGAGGACTTTCGGCGGTTGATAAGGAACCCAGCAGAATACACACCTGATCCACATCGGACGGAGCCTGCGAAAAAGAAGGAGAGACAATCAACCAGTCATCCAGATATGGAAACACCAGCATCCCCCTGGAATGAAGAATACCCACCAGAGGGGCCAAGAGCTTGGTGAACACCCTGGGCGCCGATGACAGGCCGAAAGGGAGGACCCGGAACTGATAGTGAAGGGCCCCCACAGCAAAACTGAGAAAATGCTGGTCCTCCGGATGGACAGGAACGTGCAGATATGCATCCATCAGATCCAGGGACGCCAGGTAGCCCCCCGGAAGGACCAGAGGCAGGATGGACTGGAGAGTCACCATCTTGAATGGACGATGGAGAAAGAAGTGATTGACCTGCTTCAGATCCAAAAAAGGACGAAGATCCAAAGTGTCTTTCTTGGAGACCAGAAAGAGAATTGAATAGCAACCCAGCGGAGGAACCTCCACAGTAGCCCTCTTCTCCAACAGGAGCTGCATACCTGCCAACAAAGCATCTCTTCGCAGAGGAAGATGGGGCAGAGGAGTCTGAACAAAACCCAGAGGAGGAGGAGAGGAAAACTCGATCCGGCAACCTTCCGAAACAGTCTGAACTGCCCAGGCATCCGGAACCGATAACCACTGGGCGCGGAAGGACTGGAGGCGACCACCAACTGGCAAAGGCAGACAGTCATAGAGAAGAGGAGGAAGCGGGGATGGAAACACCGGCAGCGGCCCGGGGCTTGGCACTTCCAGGGGCCCCCCGACAACGACCCCTGTCAAGAAAGGGCTGAGAAGCGCCAAGAGCAGGAGGCCCAAAAGCGCGACGGTAACCAAACCCACAACCCCGAGAAGGAGGGCGGACCGGAGCCACCAGCTTGCGGTTCTCAGCAGACTGCTTGACCATACCCTCCAGCTGAGGACCGAACACCTTGGAACCTTCAAAGGGCAACTTAAGGAGGACCGACTTCTGGGAAGAGTCCGCCTTCCAGGAATGCATCCAATTATGACGACGGGCAGCAATGGAAGCACCAGAAGCAGCCGCCGACCCCAAATTGTCAAAGGAAAGATCCGACAGGTAACGCACCTGCAACTCCATCAGAGACAAAAGAGGCGTGGCATCCTCGCCGTCGTTCTGCAGAACCGACAGGGACTGGAAATCCTTAAGGAGCGACTGAACCATATAGTTAGAATATGCAGTCGCCCGGACAGAAAAATTAGAAGCCGCATAGGAACGCTTCACCGCCCCTTCAACACGTTTATCCACAGCGTCCGCAGGAAGGGCGTCCTCAGAAACCACCAAACCCTGAGATGAAAGGCCAGCCATCAAATTGTCAACTTTCACAGCCTGAGGGAACTCAGTAGCAAAACCCTCAAGAGGGTAACGCCTGGACAGGAAACAAGGAAAAGAAGGCTTGACCACATCCTTCCATTCGTGAGACAGCACATTGCGTACCGCCCCGTGCAAAGGAAAAGAGTCAGGAGCAGGCTGGACATACTGCGTAAAGAAGTAATTCTCCAAAACAGCATCCGCAGGAGGAGAGAAGCCAAAATTGGACCGCACATGGGTGAACAGTTCAGCGAGTTCAGCACCCTGAACAAAATGGCCACCTACACCCTCATCATCATCAGGACCAATTGTCGTAATTTGACAATGGCCGAGTTAGCGCCTTTGACAATGGCCGAGTTAGCGCTTAGCTGTGCTACACGTTTTCCCGCTTACATTGGCTATACTTGGAAACGCCATTTTGTGTGTTACGGCGGCCATCTTAGGTCATAAGCGGCCTCGTGGCCAGCGTGCCCTTTAGTCCGTTGTCCGTGCCACTGACCACTCGAGTTTGCCCAGCAACAGGCTATTTTTAGTACTGGTCAAGCCTGTGCATGCGCAGTCCCCACTGACCAGTCACCCCTCAGGAATGTGCCGCCAAACTGACCAGCGGAGTTGTAACCCCTCCAATGAGCTGGCTGTGTTCCAAAAATGACCATATATGTACATACTGCTCTGTAACTTTGTACCGCCTATCTTTTTATTACCTGCATATTGTATAAAAGAACGGGTCCCACCGATGTTCGGTGTGATACTTCTTGCATTACCGAAGGGTGCTCTAGGAATGTACCACCACCCCATGGGGTCTTAATAAACTTGTTCTTTGAATTTTTCAGTTTCCGTGCCAACAGTTCTTGAATGTAAGTGGGTTATCTTCGGAGCATGTAGGCCTTGGCAACCCGATACTACAAATTGGCGACCACGAAGGGACTCATCGGCGACTCGGATGCCCGAAGGAGAGGTCGTGACGAAGGTTTGGAAACTCGCCATGGACGCGTACGCTGCCACTGAGTGACCCGAGTCTTGGCACCCGCGGTGTTTCTTCCTTTCCTTCTGATCTGACCTTCCAGGTGGCGCCGGTCTCCGACTGAGTTCTCGATCGTCTGCGTTGCTGGATAAAGTGCCGTTTGGCTGATTCGATTAAAAGACCTTGGCAGTTGGAATCTGGACCTTTGAGACTTTGGGTAAGATTTGTGATCGGTAAGGTAGTCTGCGGACGCTTACTGAAGTTCTATGATTTGTGATCGGTAAGGTAGTCCTCGGACGCTTGCCGAAGTTCTATGAACTATGACTTTGATTTGAGTTAGCTAACATTTGTGAATTTGTGAACTTTGAATCTATATGTGTAGTGCACTTCACATAGGCAGGCATGTAGAGATGTTTCTCTAATTTTGTTTTTTTCCTTTGAGCGGCACGTTTGTGTGAAGTACTGTAAGTGCCATTTTATACGGTATCGCGCTTTCGTGATACTTTTTGAACATGCCTGTTTTAAGCACACTCCGAGGGATGTGCTGTCTTGGAAATGGTACCACAATTAGGTTAGCGGAAGCACAGCCGGCTCCCCCAGAAGGAACACCAAATCGTGAAATGTATATCAAATTTGGCCTTCCCCCTATAATGTACAGTAAATTATGGAATAAGTATACTAAATCGGATCCTGAATTGCAATGGCCTCTACATGGGTCGTTCGATTTGCGTAAAGTTCAGTTTGTGGAGCAATGTTTGTTTCAACGAAGGTCTAGACAAAATATGTTTGATTGTGTACGAATGTGGGAGAAAGCGGTGCGTGAGAGAATGAAACGTGAAGTTGCCTTGGCGGACAAAGAGCAGCGCAAGGCTGCTCGTGATAAGGCTTTACAGCTTGAGGAGAAGGAGGCTCAGGAGAAAAATGAAAGGGAGGAACGGGAACGTAAATTGCAAACGACTGGTCAATTCCCTATTCGCTGACCGCTTTATCCTGTCCTTAATAATGAAATTGATGATTTTTCATTGCTAGATCGATCACCGCCTCCGTACGTTTCGCCTACGGCTCCAACTGCAGATTCGGATGATGACGGACAGGATAAGCCGGGAAAGAAGGGTACATCTGGTTTCAGGTTTTCTGCGGAGAGATCCGCACATTTACGTAGTTGGGCTCGTAAAGTGAATACGAATTTTGTTTCCCAGTCTGAAGTTGTTACTGAGAGGGGTAATTGGACAGAACAAGAATTATTGTATTTTTTGGCTACTTTGGCAGATAAAGTTGTTATCGCATATCGTCAACTTTCAGATACGCTAGAACCTAAGGTTGTGTCAGTTCACCGTGAGAATTTGGATAAAGGTATATTTGATCTTGCAGATGTCGATGCCCTTTACAAGCAACTGATCCAGCTGCGAGATGAGACTACCAGATTGCGGGACGAGCGGAAAAGGAATAAGGAGTCCGGGCCGGAGTCTAATGGGCAGTCTAAGGAGTGTTCTCTCCGGGGTTCAGATAAGAGTTCTGCAATGCATGTTATGCCTATGCGTGAAGCCGCACCTTTGTATGTTCCACCAAAAGGGGAAGGTACAGATGATGATAAATTGTCAAAGGATGCGAAGGGGTATTTTATATATAACTGGGTGTATACGCCTTGGAATAGAGCAGATGTTATGGCGTTGAAAAATTCTTTACCTGATCTTCGTAAAAATCCCGCAGCATTCTATGAAGGGGTGGAAGGGGCTATTTCGTCTTGTGTGATGACTCTTGTCGATATAGATCTGTTTTTTGGGTTAATTCTTCCGCCTGATATGTGGAGACAAATTCGTAAAAATAATGATGAAACAATACTGGGGGGAACATGGAAAGAAATAAATGCAGCTGATTTAGATAGGGAACCGGCATGTAAGCCCTGCCGGTTGATTTTAGACCTCCCGGCGGCTATTTTGAATAAATTAAAAACGCTCGTACCTTCTAAAAAGATCGATTGGACTATGTTAGCGTCGTGCAAACAAAAGCCAGAGGAAACGGTTTCAGATTTCTTTACACGCTTCGAAGAAGCGTTTCACGATTACAGTGGTCAGTCGTTAACAGACGATACGGGTAGGCATTTGTTTGTAGATAAGTATGTGGCTAATCTCTTACCGGAGATTGCAAAGCGATTAAAATCGAGTGAGAGTTCCTGGGCCACGGCGACCCCTGCGTCTTTGTTAACTATGGCTCAGTATTATGAGCGGCAGGAGTTGGAGGCTAAAGAAAGTGTTGATAAAAAAGCGAAAGAATTAAAAACGAAGGTGATGTTGGCACAGGTTCGTGGAACACAGGGTAGAGGGAATGATAGAGGTAGACGAGGTGGAGGCAATACGTCGTATGGTCGTACGGATATAGCGGAGGATCAATGTGCGTATTGTAAAGAGTTTGGGCATTGGGCTGACGATTGTCCGGTACTTCGTGAACAACGTAGTCAGCGTGGTCGTGGAGGTGGTAGGTCGAGAGGAAGTTATACGGGAGTAAGAGGTGGCAGAGGTGATCGTGGAAGGGCTGAGGAGAGGGGCCGTGGCCAGGATGAACGAAATACTTTTGATAGACGAAACCAATATCAGATATCGGAGGGTGAGAATGTGGAGCACCAGGATTATGTGCATGCATAGGACTGCGTAGGATGGGGTACGGAATCAATTGAAGTGCTGGTAGATCAGAAGGGTCCATATGTAACAGCGGGCATTTTGGGTTCTACTGATCAATTTCTAGTCGACACAGGAGCTACTCGTAGCGCTTTGTCAAAAAACTTGGTTCCGAGGGCTCCCCTGTCTGGCGAAATGATAACATGTGTAGGGTTTGATGGCACACCCTCCCCTAGCCCATTGTCAAAACCCCTTGCACTTTGCCTTGACAAATTTTTCAGTTTTGGTCAATTTTTGCTATCGCCCCATACACCAGATAATATCCTGGGCATTGATTTGCTTAAATATTTTCGAGCAACGATACAGTGCGCTCCTGAGGGAGTGCGGGTTATCCTGAATGACAATTATCCTGATTCGGATAGGTTTTGCACTATACTAGACATTCCAGCTTTAGCCTCTCTCCCGCACACGTTATGGGCGACCTCGGACACGGATGTGGGAGAGATGCGTATTCCACCTATTCATATTACTGTTAAGGAGGGGGCCTCTCTGCCACGGGTGCCACAGAATAAGATTTCGAGGGAAGGTGAAATTGCTCTGACGCATATTGTTCAAGATTTGATAACTGCAGGAGTGGTGGAGGAGGTTCCCTATAATGTTTGTAACAGCCCTATTCTTCCGATCCTTAAGAGAGATACTGACGACAAAGTCTATCGGTTTATTATTGACTTGAGAAAAATTAACAAAATTGTCATTCCCCAATACCCGGTGGTGTCCGACATTACGACCTTGCTTACACTGGTGCCACCAACGGCAACGACCTTTAGTGTAATTGACTTGAAAAATGCGTTCTTTTCCATCCCTGTCCATCCTGATAGCAGATATTTGTTTGGCTTCACGTTAAATAATAAATCGTATAGATGTTGTCGTGTTCCTCAAGGTTACACTGAGAGCCCGAGTATCTACAGCCAGGCTTTGAAAAGACAGCTTGATTCCTTTGAGTTACAGTCTGGGGTTGTCCTTATCCAATACGTGGATGACCTTCTGCTTGCTGCAGATTCTTATGCACAATGTGAGAAGAGTACGATTGCGTTGCTTTCTTTTCTGGCACAGAATAATCACAAGGTTTCTAAGAAAAAGCTTCAATACTGTAGACCCAAGGTGACCTACCTCGGTCATCTTTTGTCTAAGGAGGGGCGTGCATTAACATCAGATCGAATTCAGGCGATTTTAGATACACCAGTCCCCCGCACACAGAGAGATGTACGCGCCTTCATAGGGTTAACGTCCTTTTGTAGGCAGTGGATCATGGGGTTTTCGCACATAATAAAACCCTTGCTAGCGTTACTGTCCAAAGCTACACCAATGCCCCTTGAATGGACAGATGAATGTCAAAATGCTTTTGAACAATTGAGACAGGCCCTCTGCTCTGCCCCCGTATTAGGCACACCAGATTACACGAAGATTTTCACATTGTACGTGCATGAGAAAGATGGGTGCGCGTTATCAGTGTTAGTGCAAGTACACGGGGACAAGCAGAGGCCATGTGCGTACTTCTCAGCCATTCTTGATCCTGTAGCACGAGGGTTACCTGGGTGTTTCCGAGCAGTTGCAGCAACAGCGGTAGCTATACGACAGAGTGAGGGAATAGTGTTATCGCACAAATTGTTGGTGTTAGTTCCCCATGCAGTTGATGCCCTGTTGAATCAGACGAAAACCCAGTATCTCACGAGTGCACGGTTAACAGGATATGAGCTTACACTTTTGGCGCCACATATCACACTGAAAAGATGCGCTACCCTGAACCCTGCCACTTTATTGCCCTATCCGGTCGAGGAGGGTCAGGAAGAAAAACATCATGATTGTGTTTTCCTGACCGAGGAACAGACAAAGGGTCGTGTCGACTTACAGGATATGCCACTTCCAGATGTGGATGGGGAACTGTGGGTTGATGGATCGTGTTTGAGGCTGCCAGATGGCACGACTTCCGCAGCCTATGCGATCACGACACTTAAAACAGTGGTGGAAACAGCTAGAATACCACAGAAATCGGCTCAGGCAGCAGAGCTGATAGCCCTGACAAGAGCCTGCGAATTGAGTGCTGGCCTATGTGTGAATATATACACAGACAGCCGGTACGCCTTCGGAGTAGCACATGACTTCGGGCTACTCTGGAGAGAGCGTGGGTTTTTGACTTCTCACGGGGTACACATTATGCACGGAGAACTAGTGCGTGATCTCCTAAACGCGTTGCTTTGTCCAAAGAAAGTAGCGATAATAAAATGCAGTGCCCATAAAAAGATTACCGATAAAGTGGGTCAGGGAAATGCCTTTGCGGACAGCATAGCGAGACAAACGGCTATGTCCCGAACTGACTCCCCCATGTACGTGACACAATCACAGGCTGAGCGATGGTATGACGCTAGAGCGGAGATACTAGATATTCAGAAATCAGCTACGGAATCAGAACTTGCGGCATGGGCAGCAGATGGGGTGCTAGATGATGAAGGTTGTTGGAGAAGCAAGGATATGGAGAGATGGAAATTACCTGCAGCTTACTTGCAAGCGATGGTCCAGATGACACATGGGTTGGCGCACGTGGGGGCTCTGGCAATCACTCGACTGTTAACACGAGTTTGGGAGCATCCCGAGATTGGAAATACTGCCAAGAGAGTAGTGCAGACCTGCCTGATATGTTTGCAGCACAATCCTGCAAAGGGGACCCATACTCCGAAAGGAGGGTTCGTTCCACCTTCTGCACCATTCGAGGTACTCCAAATGGATTATATCCAGCTTGAGCGTTGCAACAATCTGAAGTATGTCTTAGTGGTGGTATGTGCTTTTAGCAAATGGGTTGAGGCTTTCCCCACGAAAGACAATACAGCTCTGACAACAGCTAAGGTGTTGCTTAAGGAGTTTTTCCCTCGATTTGGAGTTTGTAAATTGTTATGGAGCGATAATGGGCCTCATTTCGTTGGGAAAATTGTGGAGTATGTGTTGAAGGGTTTGGGAATTCAGCAGAAGTTTCATGCTGTATTCCACCCTCAGTCGGCAGGTCTAGTTGAGCGGTATAATGCCACGTTGAAACTTAAACTGGCTAAAATTGTGGCGTCCACGACATTGAAGTGGCCGGACGCCTTACCGCTAGCATTGCTCTCTCTCAGATCAGTGCCCCACTCGAGAACTGGCCTCACACCGTATGAGGTGGTGTTTGGACGGCCTATGAATATTTGGGGGGTGCCCAAGCCGCGATTGATACATGATGTGCCTTGCATATTGATGAACGATTATTTGGCACGATTAACAAATGATTTGCTTTCTATTCATCAACAGGTTCGAGAAGCGCTCCCTGACAACTCTACTGGAGAGGCCCACAATCTTCATCCTGGCGACTGCCGCTCCCTACCAAAACACCACACTGAGATTGCCATGCTGCTCGAGGAGAAAAAACCTGACGCAATCTTCCTGACAGAAACATGGCTCACTGCTCACTCCGATCCAGACGTGGCTCGAGCACTACCCACAGGCTATCACATCCTCAGGTTGGATAGACCGGTCGGCAGAGGCGGAGGTCTGGCGATCATTCTGAAAAACCAGTACCAATGCTGTATCTCAGCAGACACTATCCCTGACTGTGAAAGCGTAGCTTTCTGCTTAGAATTCAATGCAAACAATTCCTTCTCAGGTACCCTGATTTATCGCCCCCCTGAGCCTGTAAAAATGTTTCACAGGTCCCTACCAGAAATCATCGCGGAAAGAACCCTCACGTCCGCCAACCACACGATTTTAGGGGACCTTAATCTTCATTTCAATTCCCCTGCAGACCACATCGCACAGGAATTGCTAGAAGATCTGGAAGCCCTCCAACTCCCCCAACTGGTGGCTGCTCCGACCCATGAAAAAGGCAATTTACTCGATCCCATTTTCAGTAACTGCCTGGACCTAACTGTCGATCAACCCATTTCCCTTCCGTGGTCAGACCACTTTTTGGTCCCCTTCTCCTGGGCCACACACAAAACCCCCCAAGCACCTCCCCAAGTTACCATCAGGAGAAATTGGTCAAAACTCCCTTTGGAATCCTGGCTGCATAAATTGGACTCCACCCGCCCTTCACCCTGCCCAGATCCTAATGTGGGAAATGACAACTACAGAGATTGGATCACTCGCTCATTAGACTCGACTCTCCCGCTTCGCAAATCCTCCTCGAAGAGACCACATAAATCTGCCCCCTGGTTTTCTGACTCCCTAAAACAGCTTAAACGCACCTGCAGACAACGCGAGAGAGCCTGGCGCCTAGATTTCCTCCCAGAAAAAAAGTCCTCCTATAAAGAGGCCATTAAGGCATATAAAGAAGGGATCAGAACGGCCCAGGCTACCTATTTCTCTGAGAAAATACTGGGAGCGAAATCTAAACCCAAGGAAATCTTCCAAATCATAAAACAATGCTCTAGTGCCAATACGGCTCCCCCCCCCTATCAAAAATGTAATGTAAAAATGTAATGTAATTTGACTTATATAGCGCACAAATCACCCGAAGGTCTCAGGGCGCTTGCTTAGGGAACCCGTCCTGGTATTTCCTTGTGAGATACCCCCGGCAGGGTATCCACAAGGTGAAAGCCAGGCATCCCGCCGCGAGGGGCCGTAGTGGAGATTAAGCAAGCTATTGCCCAGAGTCGCAGAGTGTGACCCCGTGAGTTGAGTAGGCACCGGCGCGAGAATTAACGAGTCCGTGGAATTTTGAGCCCGAGACCCTGCCGCGTCGGGAATCGAACCCTGGTCCACGGCCGCTCTCAGCCTCCGGGTCTGCCGCCTCTAACCACTGTATTTACAACATGGGGTGGTGAGGGACAGAGTCTCTGAATTAAGCAGAAAGCTCTCACCCAGTCAAGAGATCAGGGCTAGATCCAACACCGTTTTTTAGCTCACTGCACCATCCCAGTTTCAGAACCTCTAACCACTGAGCCACACTTCCCAGGAGCAATACAACGAGCTTGCAGATTTCTTCCATGACAAAGTTTTAAAAATTTATTCCACCTTCCCACCTGTAGCCACTCCCCCGGAAGCGATCGAACCACTCTTCCGCAGACCACTTTCTCGGCCAGACCAGCCTTCGCTCGAGCACTTTCTCCCCCTCGACCTCGACACTTTAAGTAAAGTGGCCCGCTCGGTCAAGTCAGGATCTCCCCGTGACCCTGCCCCTCCAGACATCCTGATGCAGGCAAGTAAAGCCACCCTGCCTGTAATCTTGGATCTCCTGAACACGTCCATTTCTGCATGCTCTGTCCCTACAGCCTGGAAGCAGGCCATGGTACGGGCGCTGCTAAAGAAACCCAGCCTAGACCCTAACGACCTGTCCAGTTACCGCCCCATCTCACTTCTTCCGTGGGCGAGCAAGGTGCTAGAGAAGCACATAAATGCACAGCTGGTGCAGTTCCTGGAGGACCACTCGCTGCTACACACATCCCAGACAGGCTTCAGACCACAGCACGGAACAGAAACCGCCTTATTAGCAGTCACCGAAGAAACTAGAAGGATTCTGGACCAAGGAGGCTCAGTGGCAGTGATCCTCCTTGATCTAAGTGCCGCCTTCGATACGGTCAGCTACTCCACCTTGCTGGACCGTCTCCACAACATCGGAGTTTCAGGTGACGCTTTAAGGTGGTTTGATTCCTTTCTGTCTGGGAGGTCGTTTCAGATCTTCGACGGTGCAACAGTATCCACCAGCAAACCCCTGAGCTGCGGAGTACCACAGGGCTCCTCCCTGAGCCCTGTGCTGTTCAACGTTTACATGAGGCCGCTGGCAAGTGTCGTCGAGCCGTATGGCATTAAAATCGTGTCATACGCCGACGACACCCAGCTTGTGGTCTCGCTGGCCACCGAGAACAGCAGGCACTCCTCAGCCGATCTGTTACACTGCCTAGAGGACATAAAGGGCTGGATGACCAACTCCTCCCTCAAACTAAATGGAGACAAGACGGAGCTCATGCTCATGCTCTTAGGCCCACCCTCCCCAGTCCCGTTCACCTCCCTGTGGCCCAATGCACTGGGTCCCCCCCCCCACCCCCAAGGAAAGCGTGAAGAGCCTGGGAGTGTGGTTGGATAACAAACTTTCCTTCTCCACCCAGGCCACAAAACTATCTGCCACATGCTTTGGCCTACTGAGAACCTTGAGGAAGGTTCTTCCGCTGCTTCCGCTGCTTCCGCTAGAAGCTAAAAAGGTTGCGGTCCAAGGCCTTATCCAGTCCCGCCTGGACTCGAACAATGCCCTATACATGGGAGCACCTGAGTTTACTCTCCGAAAACTACAGGTTGTCCAAAACTGTGCTGCGCGTTCCTTGCTGGAAATCCCGCGCACTCAGTCTGCTAAACCCGCTCTAAAAAGTCTCCACTGGCTGCCAGTGAGGCAGAGAGTAGCCTTCAAAGCACTGTGCCTGGCGCATCGCACCTTTTGGAACACGAGCCCAGCGATCAACAGAAATCTTGTTATCCCCTACCATCCCAATAGGAACCTACGATCAAAGGAGGCCTTCCTAGCTGTCGTTCACAGAGTAAAGCGAGCCAGAGCCGGGGGAAGACTGTTCTCGCTGAATACCGCCAGGCTCTGGAATGACCTTCCCCTCTCACTCCGGTCCAACTCAGATCTTCTTTCATTCCGTAAAAACCTAAAAACATGGCTGTTCGACAAATCCTCTGTACCCTAGCACCCCTTCCGTCACCTTCTGGTCAGCTCAGCGCTTGGACGCCCATGGGCAGCAATCGCGCTCTACAAATACTGTTACAATTACAATTAAAATTACAATTTGTGATGATCAAGTCGTTTGAGAGGGCGAACAGCTTGGAACCGAGGTGGCGTGGCCCCGAGCAGGTCCTCCTGGCGACTCGAACAGCTGTACGAGTCACCAATAGAAAGCGGTGGGTGCACTCAACCCACTGCCGTCGTGTCTCTCCTGATTTGGTGAATCCTGCTGTGTTGACCGACTACAAGGACATTTTGGAGAAAGAAAAGAGCCCAGCTGTGACATCGGCCGAAGTTGAGGGAGCCTTCCCGGACCACACTGTTTCTGGACGAGAGCGCTATAATCTGCGGCCACGATAAAGAAGAATTTTTGGTTTTTCAAGACTGGTTGGTTACCGCTCTGGGGTTTGTGAAACGGAGACCGGGAATCTCAAGGGGGGGGGATCAGATCTGCCAAGAGTAGCGACACCCGTCTTGACCCCGGAGAAGAAAACAACGGCTACCTCGGAGCTCAGCACCGTATTTTTCTTTTTTAGGTATATACATATGTATATTTGAGACTTTGTGAACAGTTTGAACTATCTGAGACATTAAGAACTTTTTGAACTATGGCGTCTTCCGCATCACGAGACAAAAGAATACTTGGTGCCATCCTTTTCGTCTTGACAATTGTGGTAATAGCTGTGATAGCTTGGGTAGTTGAACTTGTGGTGCCTGCCCGTGAACATTTGCTGCCGACTACCCCGGCTCCATCTGAACATTTCCACTTTACATTGCCCTATCATGAAGAACGGCACCGACAGACTTATTTGAACAATAGCTTTATTCAGATTCTGCATCATACGCATAACATGACAAACACGTCTAATTGTTGGGTGTGTGGGATGTTGCCTGGGCACCAGAAGAAAGGGGGCACTCCACTCATTCCTCTCCCGTTTTCACATAATGGATCCTGTAATGCCTGGTACACTCTTCTCTTCACTTTGAGATGGCCAACAAAAGGGGGGATGCTTTTCCGTTTGAATAAAATTTGTTATCACGACGGGGATGGGTATCCACGAGCTGAGGGTACTCGATTTGAGTGGGAGGAGTACCGCCCCGATAATGCATCTGCCCCACGTGTTTACAGCAATCAACGGAACATCAATGTATCTAGCTCACATGTTATTAATGTCATTGCTACTAAAGCCGATTTGTGTATACGCAATAAAGGTACAATTCCGGTGGGGAAAAGTGAATGCAACACCACACTTACCTTTGACAGCCCGAATGGCATATCGTTTGTAGCATCTCGCAACACTTATTTCATTTGTGGAACGAAGGGTTATCATCAGCTTCCGTTGGGATGGTTAGGCACTTGTTATGTATCTTTTGTATTACCCCCTGTATTCATCGCCCCGCCAATGTATCATAATGATTATATTTTGTATCATGACTTTGTTTTGAATCGTGTTAAACGGACTGTTGTTTTGGACGATATCGACCAGACCGATACTGCCTTACAGCAATATGTGGACTTTAATTTGGGACTGTTTTCCTTTGTTGGGGCCGCCCTGAATAGTCGGAAAATACGACGATTGACCCGTGTTGTTGAGGCTGTAGCCAATGATACTGCTATTGCACTTGGAAATATTACGGAAGAACTCCAGATTTCTAGGATTGTTACACTCCAAAATAGAATGGTTTTAGATGTAGTTCTAGCTGACCGTGGGGGGGGCGTGTAGAATTATCGGAAGTAGCTGCTGTGTATACGTACCTGACAATTCTCCATCTGTTTATGATGCCATTTCTAAATTGCATAAGATAGCTGCTGAAATACACCCGGACAATGGAACTTGGACTCTTTCAGGGTGGTTCTGGTCCATGCTTACCACTTGGGGTTGGAAACTGCTAACGATTTTATGCATCATTGTGGGGATACTGTTCTTTGTATGCTTATGTATTCAATGTGGCCCAGCTTTGTGTTCTATGTGCTTATCGGCTTGCATACCATCAAGACGAGCTCTTGCTCACGACTAAATGATGCTTCATAAGGAAGTAACTCAAATAATGCTAATTGATATAGAAGATGAACACCCTGATTATGTTCACTATGAGGTAGCTTCAGCTAAACGCTAAAAGGGTCGTCTGTCGTAATTTGACAATGGCCGAGTTAGCGCTTAGCTGTGCTACACGTTTTCCCGCTTACATTGGCTATACTTGGAAACGCCATTTTGTGTGTTACGGCGGCCATCTTAGGTCATAAGCGGCCTCGTGGCCAGCGTGCCCTTTAGTCCGTTGTCTGTGCCACTGACCACTCGAGTTTGCCCAGCAACAGGCTATTTTTAGTACTGGTCAAGCCTGTACATGCGCAGTCCCCACTGACCAGTCACCCCTCAGGAATGTGCCGCCAAACTGACCAGCGGAGTTGTAACCCCTCCAATGAGCTGGCTGTGTTCCAAAA
Organism: Lissotriton vulgaris; assembly: GCF_964263255.1. NCBI lineage: Eukaryota > Metazoa > Chordata > Amphibia > Caudata > Salamandridae > Lissotriton > Lissotriton vulgaris. The sequence continues at coordinate 2,021,596,752 of NC_141691.1, read as the reverse complement.
ATGACCATATATGTACATACTGCTCTTTAACTTTGTACCGCCTATCTTTTTATTACCTGCATATTGTATAAAAGAACGGGTCACACCGATGTTCGGTGTGATACTTCTTGCATTACCGAAGGGTGCTGTAGGAATGTACCACCACCCCATGGGGGCTTAATAAACTTGTTCTTTGAATTTTTCAGTTTCCGTGCCAACAGTTCTTGAATGTAAGTGGGTTATCTTCGGAGCATGTAGGCCTTGGGAACCCGATACTACACAATGTCATCCTCAGGAGCAGCCTGCGGATCCAAAGAGACAGGAGGCACCTTGGGAGGAGGGCCAGCCGCGTCCCAAGCCAGGAAAGCAGCAGCCACAGCCTCATTAATAATGAGGTGCAGGGCATCAAGAGGGGCAGCAGAGGAAGAAGCCTCGGAATCCATGCCAGTAACCAGCCGAGTCCAAAACACCAAAATCAGGCAGAAGCAAGGACAAAATACCAGTCAGGAAGGACCCCATTTAAAGGACACGAAGTCCAGAGGACACGAAATCCCACGAGAGCTGGAAAAGCGGGCCGGCACAAAAAGCACAGCCAACAGCCAGACTCACCCCCCAAACGCACCGTGAAACACGAGCGCCGCACCTCCACAATCAGAAAGCCCTGCCCGCTAAAGCAGGGCACACGGGGACTCGAGAAAATACCCAGGAACGGCCGCTGAAGCAGGCCCATGCATCAAGGTAAGAGCGCACTAAGACAAACGGCCGCTAACGCAAACCGCATTTCAAAAGGCAGACCGCCGGCAGAGGCAGCGCAGGGGGAACGCATAGTAGCAAACAACGGGCGGCCGCTAGAGCAGGCCGCCGAAATCAAAACAAAACAAAAGGAACTTACCACAACTCGAGGCAAACTCCGAACAGCACAGCACAGCCAGGCAACAGGCACCCGTCGCAGAAAAAAAAGAACATGATGTTTCTTAATGCACTTCTCCCTTTGTAGTCACGTGATGGTGACGTGATCCTAGGGGGAAGTACAAACAGTTCAGCTAGGTAGGGGTTTCTGTAGAGCAGACTAGCTGCTCACTTGTCAGGAATGGGACGGGGAGACAGGATGACGAGGTAATGGCGCTGGGGTAGAAATGAACTGAGAGATAACACGCGTACATTGGAGTTGGCAGAAAAGCCATGCTTTTATTTCTTTATGAATGCCAATCTATTAGGTAATCTTCTCAGATGTACTGGTAGAGTGTTCCAGAGTTTGGATGCTAAAAAGGAAAACCGCTTTCCTCTGCAGCGTACTCTTTTTATCTTTGGAATTTGTACAAGGCCAAGGGTGGATGACCTTAGAGACCGTGGGGGAGAGTAATGTGAGAACAAAGCTCGCACATCCTCAGCCCCATCTCCAAACAAAGCTTTGTGCACCAGGCAGAGTGATTTAAATTCAATATGTCGTCGGACCGGAAGCCAGTGAAGATTCTTTATCGCTTTCGATGACGGCTGGTGTTTCGGTAACCCAAGCAGAACTCTGGCTGCCGCATTCCGAATAGTCTGAAGTTTATCCAGTTGAGCAGTACCCTTTCCCAAATACAGGGTGTTACAATAGTCGATTCTAGATAAAATGGTGGCTACTACCACCGTTTTCCTCAGAGAGAAGGGAATGTAAGGGAGAATCTTTCTCACGCCCTTTAGCATTAAGAAGCATGCAGACGAGACCTGATTCATTTGCGACGCCCAGGTGAAATTTTTATCGAACATAACTCCGAGATTCCTTGCCTTTATGACCGGCACTGGGCAAGTGCCAGCTGTACTAGGCCAACACAACTGATTCCAGATTGAGTCTTTTGAACCAAACTCCAAGACTTCAGTTTTCTCAGCATTCAGCTTCAGAAAGTTCGAGCTCATCCAGGTCATCAAATGTTGAGGTACATTTACAGAAATCAGCTGCCCTAGCATCTGAAGACTCAGTTACATAAACCATGAGCTGAGTATCATCGGCGTAAGACACCAATGTAAAGCCATAGCTCTTTACCAATCTGGCCAGCGGGGCTACGTAAATGTTGAACAGTGTTGGTGATAAAGCCGAGCCTTGCGGGACTCCACCCGGAAGTGTAAATTCCTCCGATCGGTTTCCATCCCAAAGGATCATTTGTTTTCTAGATGATAAAAAGGATGATAGGAGAGAAAGAGCTATACCACTGATACCTACATCCTGCAGCCTTTGATTTAATACCGTAAGTATCAAAGGCTGCTGTTAGATCGAGCAGGACTAGTATCGCCCTTCCTCCTTCATCAATCACCTTACGAATCTCCTCTGTTGCCATAATCAAGGCTGTCTCCATAGAATGGTTTGAATGGAAATCGTGTTGCGAGGTATCTAAGATGTTATTGGTCTCAAGATATGATATTAATTCTGAATTTATTACTCTCTCCAATACTTTCGCAGCAAATGGTAAACAGGAGATGGGACGATAGTTCTTTTCGTCAAGTGGATCCAGCTTGGGTTTTTTTTAAAAGCGGACGGATACAAGCATTTTTCCATGCCTTGGGAAAAACTCCTACAGACAGAGATTTTTTTATTACTGGAGATAAGGACATACTGATCTCCTCTGGGGCCAGATGAAGTATGTACGATGGACATGGGTCCAGGGGGAGCCAGATTTAATATTTAGCACCAATTCCGCTACTTTTTCCTCTGTAGTAAGCGGGAAGGACAGCAGACCTTCATGCCTCAGCCTATATTCAGATTGAACTAGGGCTTCTACTCCTATATTGCTTGTTGTATACGGATTGCACCTTGCTTTGGAAGAAAACTGCTAATTTATCTACAAATTTTTGATTAGGTGTAAACATTACATCACATGGGCATTTCAGCAAGGCAGTGACAGTTTGAAATAGTTCTTTTGAGGAGTTAGCGGCTTCGTGGATTTTGGCAGTGTAGTAGGAAGCTTTAGCCTGTATAATTGCGGCCTTTTGCCTACACTTGATCTTTACTAGTTTAAGATTAGGCGAGTACCAGGGAGACTAGACCCTTTTATGTTGAGCTTTCTTAGCCACTTCAGTTGCCGCCTTGTCTGCCTCTATGTTTAGCCAGTTGTAAAAATCAGTGACCGGTTACCGATCTGTTGCTGAGTGCCACCACAAGGTCCGATTTGCTTACTGACTTCCATGCCCGATATTTGTCGGCCGGAGGTCGAGAACTCCTTACTCTAATTGATGTTACAGGCGTGGTGTCGAAATGCACTGCATAATGATCGGACCACGGCAAAGGGCAGACCTTCTTAATCTCTATACGGGAGTTGTTGGTACATATCCCATCTAGCATGTGCCCTGCTATGTGTGTGGGTTCAGCGGCGATCTGATTAAGATCAAAGCTAGCTAATTTATCTAGTTAACATGCCGTATCAGAGTTATTATTATCTTCCAAATGGAAGTTAAAGTCACCTAGTACAGTAAAGAGCTCTGTATCTAGACAGGATTCCAGGTAACTGTGGATGGAATTTGAAAAGCACGCTCAGGTCCAGGGGGTCTATAGATTCATAGACCCGGAAATACTTCTGCATTGTTGTATTTTATAGAGAAGGATATTGCTTCCACGCCTACTATAAACTCTAGAGTAACTCTGACCATGTAGTTAGAATGATGTATTAGAGCAATTCCTCCACCTCTTGCCCCCACTCGGTCAGAGTTGGCGGCAATATATCCCATTGGTGCCAGATGCCAATCAGGGTCACTGTTCTCATTAGCCCATGTCTCAGTTTAGAAAACCAGGTCCGGGTTTTCTGTTTGTATCAGACATTCTAGCTGGAATTTATGTTTCCCCATCGATCTGTCTGCTCACAATATAATGTTGGAAAGGGTACCTCCACTACCCCAGGACACTTCGCTGCCCCTCATCAACCCTTCAAAAGCCTGCAGATTGACTTTATTGACATGCCCCCCACTGGCAAGTACAAGTACGTATTGGTTATTGTGTACCTGTGCAGCAAAGGTACTGAGGCAAACCCATCCAAGAACTGCGATGCACAGACTGTTACCAAATGGCTCCTGAAAGAGTTAATTCTGTGCTTTGGAGTGGCAATGCTTTTGAGTTCTTACAATGGACCGGCGTTCATCTCACATGTGATTAAGGGGTTGTGCAAGGTGATAGAAGCTATACAGTAACTAGATTATGCCTATCATCCACCAGCAGCGGGCGTGGTTGAGAGAAAGAACAGGGTGCTGAAAAATAAAATAGGGAACCTTTGTGCATCTACTGAACTGGCCTGGATTGATGCACTGTTGCTTGCCCTGTTGTCCATGAGAAACACACCAGACAGAGTGACAAAGCTCAGCCCACATGAAATAGTGCTTGAATAGCCAATGAATATTTCACGCCACATGTCTATTGTCCCTCTCTCCGTATCTTATGATCTGCTTCTTCAATACTGCAAAAGACTAACAGAGACTTTGCATTATCTTCACAATCATGTGCTGAAGGTCCTTCCTGAAACAGAGATGCAAGCAGCCCATGGCCTCCAGCTAGGGGATTGGGTTTGGAACAAGGCCCACACCAGACAGCACTGTCTCTAACGTCAAACTATATCGGGTCCTTTTAACAACAGCAACAGCGGTCAAGTGTGAAGACCTGACATCTTGGATCCATGGCTCTCAAACAATGAAAGCAGTGACAGATCTGTCACCACAGGATCCTCCAGTGCCTTCCCCAGCATCACAACAAGGATAGCCTGTACAATCTGCATTCCACTGAAAGTACCCAATGAGAAGGGTGCCACCAGTTTAACCTGAAGGGTTGCGTGTGCTTCACACAGCAAAGAAAGGAAGAGTGTGCAAGCAGGCCCCAACAAAGCATCAACAAAAGACATCTGGAACATCAAAGACCCAACCCCTCAGTCTACAAGCTGTGACAACGAGACATCATTACTTTATTTCTCATCACTTTGTTTCCTTCATATTAAGTACCTAAGTAATCAAAGTGTTGGTAAACCTCTTGAATTACTTCAAGACAGGTACCAACAGTTACTTCGTTTTGTTTACAGGTATCACCACTGAGGATCCGCATCCTTCCTCAGCAGACTTTTTATAAGCGTGATAGTGCAACAAAAGATAAGACATTCTTCTAACTAGCCACACTAGCCACATGTACCAACAACCGGAACAATTTCTCAAGATTTGCAGAGCAATGAAAAGAAATGGCCATGGGTATTACTGCCAATAGGCAACCCTAGGCCTGCCATTATAATAACTACTCTCCTTATAGTGTATTCTGATCACATTGCTATACTTAGCACTGGCCCTGAGATACTGCTTAATGAAACAGAGACACTGTACCAAAATGAACAATTCGACATTGCAAAAGTAGGGGAAGTGGGACAGTTGGCAGGGCAGGAGAAATATAAAAAAGAGAATTGGGAAAATTATGAAGTCAAGTCAAGTCTAGTCAGATAATTTATATAGCGCACTACATACCCAGAGGGTCTCAAGGCGCTTAGAAAGGGGAGGAGGATTACTTGTCAAATATCCACGTTTTAAGTTGCTTTCTGAATGCTAGGTGGTTCTGGGTAAGGCGAAGGTAAGCGGGGAGTGAGTTCCATGTTTTAGCAGCTAGGTATGAGAAGGATCTGCCTCCCATGGTGGTCTTGTTGATGCGAGGTACAGTGGCGAGGGCTTGGCTGGAAGAACGTAGTTGGCGGGAGGGGGTGTAGAAGGACAGTCGTGAGTTGAGGCATTCTGGTCCGATGTCGTAGAGTGATTTGTGTGCGTGGGTTAGCAGTCGGAAAGTGATTCTCTTATTGACGGGTAGCCAGTGGAGGTCTTTCAGGTGACCAGAGATGTGTTCATTGCGCGGGATGTCTAATATGATCCTGACTGAGGCGTTTTGGATTCGTTGGAGTTTCTTCTGGAGTTTAGCGGTAGTACCTGCGTAGAGGGTGTTTCCGTAGTCCAGTCGGCTCGTGACCAGAGCATGGGTGACTGTTTTCCTTGTTTCGGTGGGGATCCAGCGAAAAGTTTTTTTGAGCATGCGGAGAATGTTGAAGCAGGATGAGGATACGGCGCTGACTTGTCTGTTCATTGAGAGTGAAGAATCCAGGATGACGCCTAGGTTCCGTGCGTGGTCTGTCGGGATGGGTGCTTTTCCAAGGGCTTCCGGCCACCAAGAGTCGTCCCATGCAGAGGGGGATGTACGTAAGATGAGGACTTCTGTTTTGTCTGAGTTCAGTTTCAGACGGCTTTGTTTCATCCATTCGGCAACTTCTTTCATTCCTTCGCGTAGGTTAGTTTTGGCGGTGCTGGGGTCATTGGTGAGAGAAAGGATTAGTTGAGTGTCATCCGCGTAGGAGATGATGTTGAGGTTGTGTTGGCGGGCGATGGCCGCGAGGGGGCTCATGTATACGTTGAAGAGGGTGGGGCTGAGTGAGGATCCTTGTGGTACGCCACAGATGACTTCAGTGGCCTCGGATTTGAATGGTGGAAGGCGGACTCTCTGGGTTCTTCCGGTGAGGAACGAGGTGATCCATTCAAGTGCTTTTCCTTGTATTCCGATGTTATTGAGGCGTAGTAAAAGGGTGCTGTGGCAGACTGTGTCGAATGCTGCAGAGAGGTCGAGGAGGATGAGGGCGACTGTGTCTCCATTGTCCAGTAGAGTTCGAATGTCGTCTGTTGCTGCGATGAGGGCGGTCTCAGTGCTGTGTTTTGCTCGGAAGCCAGATTGTGAGGAGTCGAGTGATTTGTTGGCTTCGAGGAAAGCGGCGAGCTGGTTGTTGACAGCTTTCTCGATGACTTTGGCCGGGAATGGAAGGAGCGAAATGGGGCGGTAATTTTTGAGTTCGGTGGGGTCCGCTGTGGGTTTTTTCAGAAGGGCGGTGAGTTCAGCGTGTTTCCAGTCTTCCGGGAAGGAGGCGGAGTTGAAGGAGCAGTTGATGACGTCTCGGAGGTGCGGTGCTATGACGGAGTCTGCTTTGTTGAAGATGTGGTGAGGACATGGGTCTGTGGGGGATCCTGAGTGGATGGAATTCATCAGGCGGATTGTGTCCTCAGTGGAGATTGGGTTCCAGTCGTTAAGGGTGTTCACGGGGGGAGAATGTTCAGCAAATGGTTGGATGGGTTGGTCTCCGGGTTGGTTGTCGAAGCTGTTGTGGATGTCTGCAATCTTGTTGTGGAAGAATGAGGCTAGGGAGTCGCAGAGGGCTTGAGAGGGGGTGATGTCGTTGGAGTTGGCCGAGGGATTGGAAAATTCCTTGACGATGTTGAAAAGTTCCTTGCTGTTGTGGGCGTTGTTGTCAAGTCGATCCTTGAATGCTGTTTTCTTGGCCTTTCGGATTAGTTGGTGGTGAGTGCGGGTGGCGTTTTTGAAGGCGTCCTTGGTGCTAGTGGTTGGGTCTTTTTTCCAGGCCTTTTCAAGGGAGCGGCAGAGTTTCTTGGACTTCTTAAGATCATCGTTGAACCATGAGGCCTTCTTGCTGCCAGGTTTGCTTTGACGTTTTTTCAGTGGTGCTAAGGTGTCGGCGGTGTTGGATAACCATAGGGTGAGGTTGGCGGCGGCTTGGTTTGGGTTAGAAGAGTGGGCTGGGGTGTTTAGAAGGAGCGATGCGGAGATCTGGTCGGTGGTGATTTTGTTCCAGTTTCTTTGCAGAGTTGGTTTGAGGTGGTTGGTGGGTTTTGGCTTGTTGTAGGTGAAGTGAACGCAGCTGTGGTCAGTCCAGAGGAGATCCGTAGTGTGGCTGAAGGAGACATGATTGCTGGAGGAGAAGATGGGGTCGAGTGTGTGACCTGCGATGTGGGTGGGGGAAGTGACTAGTTGTTTAAGTCCGAGGTTGGCGAGGTTGTCCAGGAGGGTGGTGGTGTTGCGGTCGTTGATCTTTTCAAGGTGAAAGTTGAGGTCTCCCAGAAGGATGTAGTGTTTGGAGGGGAGCGCGTGTGGAGTGATGTCTTCACTGAATTTTGCGCGGGGTCCTGGTGGTCTGTAGAGGAGGGTGCCTCTGAGTGTGGTCTTGGGGTCGATGTGGATTTGGAAGTGAAGGTGTTCGGAGTTGGCGAGGTTGGCGTCAGAGCTGGTTGAGATGCGGATTGATTTCTTATGGACGATAGCGATTCCTCCTCCTGTGTGGCCGGTACGGTCCTTGCGTGTGATCTTATAGTCTTCAGGGATGGCAATGGTGATGTCTGGGGCGGAGAAAGCGTTCATCCATGTTTCTGTTAGGAAGGCGACGTCTGGAGAGATGGTGTCTAGTAGATTCCATAGGTCAATGGCGTGTCTGTGGACCGAGCGGGTGTTGAGAAGGATGCATTGTAGGTGGTTGGGGTCGGGAGTCTGTGGAGTGGTCGTAGCGGAGTAGTTGTCGGTGCCGCTGAATTTGCAGGAGTAGCAGGAGAAAGGTCCATGGGTGTGTCCAGGAGCTGCTTGGACGCAGTTGGGGGCGCGACCGGGGTTAAGGGCTAGGAGGGTTGCGGCATCGTAGGTAATGCGGGAGGGCTGGGCAGCGCAAGGGGCAGGGGGTCTGGCGCTGGGCGCGGTCCAGGCGCGGACGGGCGTAGACGGGCTTACCTTTGGCGCACCTTCGGCGCGGCTGGGGCGCGGTCGCTGCGCGTGAACGCTGTGCGCAAATGCTACGGTCATAAATGGTTGGGGGGGAGGGGCGAGGGCGGGTCAGCAGGGAGGCGGGGCAGGCTGTGGGGGTCAGGCTCTGAGGCACCAACAACAAACAACAACACGCGTAAGATGGCGGCAGCGTGGGGAGAAACGCTACTGGAGGTAGGCTGGGGCTCAGGTGACTGTCTGTGCTAGCAGTAGGGTCGCGCTATGTTAATTAGCGTTAGAAAGTCGAGCGCCGTGCAAACAATGCCCACAAAGTTTTCCACCCATCTACCGATGAACAAGCAAGATACAATGTTTTGCCACTAGGTAAAGCCATTGTGTGTGTTTTATTCAAACACATGCTAATAGAGCAATGTAACATGTCGTTGGGTCATGGTCTGACCTATGTCAAAAGAGGTAACTATTTTGGGCAGAAAAGAGGGCCAGTGCAAAGGACCACTTTGTCCGGATGAGCAGCAACAAATGGAGGCTTGGAGGGTAGAGCCTGAAGCCACTCACCCTGTGGGCAGAGGTGATGGCGAGCAGGAAAGCAGTCTTTAAAGTAAGAAGACCAAGAAGAAAATTATGTAGTGGCTTGAAGGGAGCACACATAAGATAAGTAAGGACAAGAGTCAAGTCCCATTGGGGCATTACGATAGGAGAAGGAGGATAGAGATGACCCCTTCAGGAATCTATTTACAATAGGAGACTTGAAAAGAGAAGGCTGGTCATGAAGGCGAAGAAAGGCTGAAATGGCCAAAAGATAGCCTTTCAGGGTGCCCAAAGCAAAGACCTGCTTGGACAAAGATACAATAAAGAAGAGAACCTCTGAAAGAGGGGAAGAAAGGGGATCTTCAGCCTTTGATGTGTGCCATGCCACAATTTCTTTCCATCTTCAGGTGTATACTATTTAATGGAGGGACGCCTGGCTGCCAAGATGAAGTTACAGACCTCGGGAGGAAGGTCAAAAGCTGTCAACAGTTGCCGCTCAATCTCCACGCAAGGAGGTGGAAGCTGGACAGTTTCGGGTGGTGGTCCGTCCCCTGCTGCTGCGACAGAATAGTCTCCCAAAGAGGCAGTCTGATCGAAAGATCGATGGACATGCTGAAGAGCTTGGGGTACCAGACACTTCATGCCTAGTCCGGAGCCACAAGAATGACTTTGGCCCGGTTGCGCTTGATCTTCATTAGCACTCTGGGTAGAAGTGGTACAGGCCCAAAGGCGTACAGGAGGCAGCAACTCCAATCACGAGGAAAAGTGTCACTGAGCAAGTGCTGCATTTTAAATTCCAACGCGCAGAACCGCTGACATTGCACGTTCTCTTTGGTGGCGAACAGATCTAACCAAGGCTCTCCCCACTGCTGTAAGAGACCTTGCACCATCTCCGAGTGAAGACACCATTCATAATCCATCATGCACCAGCGGCTGAGCTTGTCTGCCTTGGTGTTCAGGGAACCTGCCACGTGTTGAGCCACCAGGGATATGCCCTGATGTTCCAGCCATGTCCAAAGGCAAACAACCTCTTGACATAGTGTTATGTTTATTTCTAGGACCCTAATTCAATATTCCCGATTTATGCCCTTGTGAGGTTATAAACAATAATATCGTGATAAAGGCATAAGAATCAGATCCATATTCAGTAATAGCCCATGCAGTCCAAAGCACAGCACGGCTACTCCCATCGACTCCTAGAAAGCACAACGCATTCTTTAAACAAACCAAGCCTCCAGCAGCCCGGGAAATTCCTCCCTGCTTTTGTTTTGATTTGAACAAGAACTCCTGAAGTCCGGCAAGAACTGTTAGTTCTTAGTGACGTCTTATGTCCAACCTTACGTCAAACCCGGCACCTTCCAGGTATAAAATACCAACAGTTGCCTTAAGCAAACACACGGTGGTTTGGAGCAGAGCGGACGTCTACTTGCCCGAGAGCCCAGCTGATGCGAGAGCCCACGGAAGCCGCCCCTCCCGTTTGACGCACTGAGAGAGACGCTGTCTTTTTCTCCAGCCGAGAAAATCCAGCTCCGGTGTTTCCAGCCTACTCTTGCGGGTGGCTGGGATATCGAGACCTGAGGAAAGAGATACCAGACCTCCCACATTTTATTACCAAGGTACGGAGCTGACTAAGCCCTTAAGAAAATTCTTGATGCAGATCCTTGGCAAAACTAGTCTTAACCAACTTAACTTAAACTGCTACTTACTTACTCCCTCCCAAGTATTAGGCTTAGGTCAGGTACATCGGGGTAGGCGTACTTAGAAGCACCAGTTGAGTACGTTAGTCAATGTTTTTATATATGTATATATTTTAAGTACTATATGGCTAAGAAACCATATCAATGCTTTTAAAGTATTATTTCATAATACTACTTTTACTGTACGCACTTTACTTTATAATGAGTATTGCAATTGTGGCAATTCATTTCTCTTGCATGAGAAGGAAGACTGCTCAATAAATAACATCACTTTTATTGAAAACGCCGTCTCTCTATTTCTCTGCATTCTGGTGGAACTAAGCATGCACGATTGACTGAGTGAAATAGCTGACTATTGTTTTCACACGACTCTAGAGATACACTCTTATTCTGAGGGAGCAAAGTTGTCATGTTTATGCGGTTGTCAGAAACTGAATCCCTTCTTGTCTGAGCCAGGGAAGTTAACCCCTCCCTATTCCTTCAAGAAAGTTTCTAGTGACCTCTGAGCTAGCTGGCGCCAACCTGAATTAAGTTTAACATAGTCAGTAGAGACCTAGATGACCTCAGTCCTACGTCTACACTGCTGTTTATGGTATTCCAATGTGCAGAGCCTATTGGGAAAATAGGAATTACACTACAATAGGGTCCATGACCCCACACACCCTTTTTGTTGCAGTACCACATAGCAGTGGTGTTGTCCGTGAACCACTGCACTACTCTCCCTTTGACAGAAGGAAGAAATGCCTTTAGTGCAAGGCGGATCGCCCAAAGCTCTAGAAGGTTGATGGGGAGCCTGGACTCCGCCACAGACCAGAGACCCCTGATCTCCACCTCTCTCATGTGGCTGCCCCATCCCAGGAGTGATGCATCTGTTACCACTGTGAACTCTGGTTGGAGAAAGGAGAGGGTTCTGTCATTGACCCAATTACTGATTCGTGAGCCACCATTGCAATTGACGTGCAGTCCCCTCTGAGATCTGGCCGATATCTGAAAGATTAACCTGATGCTGCACCCACTGGAACTTTAGGTCACATTGCAGAGCTCGCATGTGCCATCTGGCATGATCCACAGGCAGGATGCAGAAGGCAATGAGACCCAGCAGCCTCAGGGTCATTCTCACCGAAATCTGGGAGGCTGAAACATCAGTATTATAGCCCGCATATCCCAGGATTGCTGCTTGGAAGGATAAGCCCAAAACTGCGCTGTATCCAGAACTGCACTGATGAAAAGGAGCTTCTGAGAAGTGGCTTCAGCGCGTTGATAGTGAACCCCAGGAAATTCAGGAGGTCCGCAGTTGTCTAGAGATGGGAGACGACAGCCTGGGGCGAGCCCACCTTCAACAGCAAGTCGTCGAGAAAGGAAAAGACTGGAACCCCTGATCTGCACAGATTAGCTGCTCCCATCGCCATCACTTTCGTGAACACCCGAGAGGTGCTGGTAAGGCCAAAGGAGAGCATGGTAAATTGAAAATGCTTATGGCCTACTGTGAACCGTAGGTAACAACTGTGGGCTGGCAGAATGGGGATGTGGGAATAGGCGTCCTGCAAGTCCTACGCTACCATCCAGTCTCCGGGATCGAGGGCAGAGAGGACTTGCGCCAACATGAGCATTTTGAACTTCTCCTTCCAGAGGAAGTGGTTGAAGGCCCTGATGTCTAAGAAAGGATGCAGGCCTTTGTCCTTCTTGGGTACTAGAAAGTAGTGGGAATAGAAACTATGAACTACTTCTGGCACAAGGACCCGTTAAATAGCTACCTTTGCTAAGAGAGCGACAACTTCCTGGCGCAGAAGGGCCAAGTGATCCTCCGACATGCGATGGAGTGCTAGTGTCATAGAGGGAGGAGTAATCTTGAAGGCGAGGGAGTAGCCCCTTCAGACTATCTGCAAAACCCACCAGTCCAAACTTATGTTGGGGCAATGGGGGAGGTGATGATGGCGAGTCAAGTCACCCACTGGCCTCTGGTGGCCTTGAAAAGTTGTACTAGGAAGGTTTGGAGGCTTCTGCAGGAGGGTATGGGTGGACTGGCCCGTCCCCATGGCCCCAGACCGGCACCGATGGGTTCCACATCTGAGGCCACGCATAGACTGGGTAGCTTGCAAAGCCTTGTGGCTCAATTGGGTGGAACGTGGTGGGGCACCCCTTCTGTAGCCACGGAAAGGGCGAAAGGCAGACTGTAGGGAGAGAGGTTGCTGCGAGGCCCAAGGATCTGGCCATAGCCCTAGAATCCTCTAAGCACCCAAGCACTGAGTCCGCCTTGTCACCAAACAAGCGCAGGCCATCAAAGGGCCCAAAAGGGTGGATTGGGCATCCCCTGAAAAACCAGATATCCTAAATCAGGCGTAGCATATCAGGGCTACCGATGTTGACCCTGTTCTGCCCAGAGAATCATCGGTTTCCAGCCCACACCTGATGGTGAACTTAGCTACGTCTTGACCATCAGCAATTGCATGGGTGAGCACAGCCAGGGCCTCCTTCATGCACTGTGGCATCTAAGCATGAGCGAATTTTGCGAATCTGGCGTTCGCGAATTTAGCAAATTTGCGAACTCGCAATCCTCAAAATCCGCGAATTCTCGCAAATTTGCGGATTTTTTTTTGTGCTCGCAAGGATTTCTGCCAGTTCGCGAGGGTTTTGTACCAGTTCGGAATTGCGAACTTACATGTCGGCTCGCAACGGTCGCGATTATGTTGTTTCTACGTCTGGTTCATCATCACAGGTTCCCAGCACCCTCTGTTTCACCCCTGCCACCCTCTGTTTCACCCATGCCACCCTCTGGTACATCAATGCCACCCTCTGGTTCATCATCACTGTAGATTATGAGGGGAAAAAGTAAGCACATCAGCCCTGCTTCAACTGACATGAATTAATTTGGGATTGATTTATTAATGTGTCACTGTTTTAAAATTCCAGTCTGGCACCTGCTTCCTTATCTGTAATTTGCTTTCTGTTGCAGTGCAATTTTTTTTCCCAAAGACCTTTTATGGCCTACTTATACCTATTCTATGAGCCTGCTGTGAGGGTCAGAGCAGGGTCATACAATTGTTGCAACTAGCAACTGAACTCTGGAGGGGCCCCAGTCAGGAAGCACGACAGGGAATGGTTACTAATGATGAGTTTGAACTTTTGAACCTGCTGAATGCTTTCACGTTTGCAAAACTCGTTTTTCTGCAGAACAGCATTACAGCAACTGTAATGCCCCAAACAAGCTTACTTGTGAAAGTTGATTTCTAATCCAAAAAGTGATCCAAAGAAAGTCAAAAGGCCTCAAATCCAAAAAAGTGCAGGCAAATGTCAATCTGAGGAGTTATTCTGATAAAAATCATCATTTTCAGAAGTTCTATGCTGCTTGCTAGTGGATTTCTTGTGCAGAATTGCAATTTTTGTAATTTTGCGAGTGCGAGATTGTTGCTGCCTACATGTTCGCAATTGCGAACTTACACCGCACGCCGCAAAATTGTATCACCAAGAAAAAAAAATCCGCTGCGTGCGAATTTGCGGATTTTTGGTAAATTTGCGAGCGTTCGCGGATTGCGAATTTACCGAAAAACCGCAAAATTCGCGAGCGGAACGGATTTTCCGCCCATGCTTAGTGGCATCACTTGTGCAACCGTATCCCACACAGTTTGGGTATAACAGCCCAAGAGGCATGCAGTACTCACCCACCGCAGCCCTAAGCTGGCGGAAGAAAACATCTTCTTTTCAAGGTGGTCCTGCTTCTTGGATTCCCTATTGGGGGAGCAGTAGGGTAGGCACCTTCAGAGTACGAGGCTTTGACCACCAATCTCTCGGTTTGGGTTTTGGGGGAAGAAAAGGGGGTTGTCCGGGGTGGGCGTTGGTGTCGGGCAATCATCCTGTCCACAGAAGCCCCTGTGCTGGGCTTGGACCAAGTGCCCAGAAGGATATCTGTGAGGACTTCATTAAAAGGCAGCAGGGGCTCCGAAGAGGCAACTGCTGGCAGAAACACCTCTGTCAGGAGGTTAGTCCTGACTGCCAAGGCCTCAGCCACCCTAGGTAACACCAGTCATAGGAAACTCCATCCTCAGAAGCCAGGATACTACGGCAGTAATTGAGCGCGTTACAAAACAGCATAACATAACATAACAGGGTGGGGGGAAAGCGTGCCAAGGTCTGGGGAGGTATCTAAACCACTGGTATCTCCCAACTCCTCTCATCAGTCTTGCTCTTCAAGTTGGTCCACTAAAGGGTCAACAGACCCCTCCCAATCCTCCTCACCCTCCTCTGGCTGCCACTCAGGGCAATAGGGAATGCCAGGAATGAACAGCGGTACATACGTTTCTTCCGGCATCAGTACCGATGTCGGGTGATGTTGGTCCAGCACCAGGTCCAAGTTGGGAGTGAGGCCGAGGTTGATGCCGGTTGGGGGCACAACCAGCGTCGGGGGAGTCATCACTGGAATCGGCGCAGGGGAAGGTACTGTGAGGTCAACAAGCACCGATCCTGATCCATCGAAGATCCAAGGCCCCCATCCGAGTCCATGGGGCCCGAAGGCGCGCCTGCGGGGTCGGGTTTCCCAAAAGTGGTGTGATGCGCTTCGTAAAAAGCTCGAAGCTGGGCAGGAGATGCTCCAGCCCCGTCAAAGGGAGGCAAGTCCAGAGCCGTCCCAGAAGCGGGCTTCGCAGATGGAGCTGGAAAGTGACAATGCTCTGGGTCCGGCATCCAGTTGGGTTACGGACGGGGAAAAGGCGAAAACGAAGGTGTAGTCAAAAAATGACTTGATAGTTAGGCTTGCAGCTTGCAGGGCCTGTAAAACCTTCCCCAGATAGACCAGGTTATCCTGCCAGGAGGAGCTATACACAGCAATATCATCAAGATAAGCTACACTAAACCCTTCCAACCCAGCAATGACTTGATACACCAAGCTTTGGAAGGTAGCGGAGGAGTTCTTTAGAGCAAAGGGCATCACAGTAAACTGGAAGTGCCCATCAGGTTTGGCGAATGCTGTCTTTTCTTTTGCTGCAGGGGCCATGCCAATCTGCCCTGCAGTTAAGTCAAAGGTACTTTATTTGGCAGCCCCTAACTTGTCTATCAATTCATCAACTATGGTGATGGGGTGTGCTTCTGTCTTAGTGACTGCATTGAAGCCTCTGTAGTCCACACAAAACCTAATTTCTCATTTCTATCTTTCCAGCCTGTGGATGAGGTTTGGGGACTAGGACCACTGGGCTGGCCCAGGGACTCTCAGAATACTCAATTACCCCCAACTCCAGCATCTTGCTGGCTTCAGCTTTGATGCCTTCCTTGACTTGGTCAGACTGGCTATAGATTTTTGTTTTGACAGGTAAACTGTCTCCAGTGTCCACACCATGAGAACATTAGGGCGGCTGACCTGGGGTCAATGAAAAGAGCTGTGAATACTGTTGCAGAACCTGTCTGCAATCTGCCTGCTGTTGGGCAGAGAGGGTAGACAACTCCATCCACTGACCCATCTTGGGAGCTATAGGAGAGTAGGTCAGGGAGAGGTACACTCACTGCCTCTTGATCTTTTTCAGTAACCATGAGCATGGTTACATTAGCCCTGTTACAATAGAGCTTGAGGTACTTCACATGTATTAACCTTTTGGGAGACCTCCTAGTACCCAAGTCTACCAAGAAGGTGACCTCACTCTTTTTTCTCTAGGATAGGGTAAGAGTCACTCCATTTCTCCTGGATGGCCTTTGGTGCCACTGGCTCCAAACCCCACACCCATTGCCCATAGAGTTAGAGTTCTACCAGTGCAGTTATTTGGTCACAACAGAGTTTCTGGAGCTCCTGGCCAGCCTCAAGGTGTTTAGAAGCTTTATGTATGTACACTGCTATCCTGGAACGAAGGCCTAGTACATAGTCTACCACATCTTTCTTTGGTGCATGATGGGCTCCCTCCCATCCTTTCCTCTCAAGAGATAGTGGTCCCCTTACATGGTGGCCAAACAGAAATTCAAAGGGTGAATACCCTACTCCCTTTTGAAGCACCTTTCTATAGGCAAAAAGCAGGCAGGGTAACAGAACATACGATCTCCTTTAGAGCTTTTCAGGGAGTCCCATTATCATACCTTTGAATGTCTCGTTAAATCTTTCAACAAGGCCATTGGTTTGTGGTTGGTAAGAAGTCGTGAACTTGTGAATCATTTCACACTCATCCCACATGTGTTTTACGTAGGCAGACATGAAGTTGGTACCTCCATCTGATATTACCTCTTTAGGGAACCCTACCCTGGTAAATACACCATTGAGGGTTTTGGAACAACAGGGGCTGTAGTAGTCCTAAGGGGAAAGGCTTCAGGATACGCAGTAGCATGATCCAGTACAACTAGAATAAACTTGCTTCCTGAAGCTGTGGGAGATTCAAATGGACCAACTATATCCACTCCTACCCTTTCCACTGGTAGTGAAATTAGGGGGGCCTTTGTGTGTCCTGTTGTCACACTGGCTTGACAGGTGGCACATGAACTTACAAACATCTTTACTTTTTGGGACATCTGGGGCCAATAGAAGTAGGTGACAAATCTCTCCCAAGGTTTGATCTAGCCCAGGTGCCCAGCTCAGGGTATGTTATGAGCTAGAGTAAGTAGAAGCTCCCTATACAACTAAGGCACTACCACTCTCCTAGTGGCACCAGGTATTGGGGTCTCTGGCCTCAGTGCAGTGTACAAGAGTCCTTTTTCTCAATAGACCTTGTGAGAGCCACTGACATCTCCCTGCTCCTGTGCAGCAGATTGAGGCCTCATGCCTTCAAGAGTGGGTAAGACCTGCTGTCCAAGTCACAGCTGTTCCCTAGAGGGTCCCCCTGGTCCCAAAAGCTCTACCTTGTAAGGTTCAAGATCCATGGGCTCAGCTCCCTCTGGGGCTGACAGATCCTCTCCCTGAGGAGAGGGGTCCTATTCTTTTTGCTGTGTGCAAGCTCTTTCACCAGTCGTCCTACCTTTCCTCTTGGGAGGTTGGGCCACCATTTCATGCTCCAATCCTACTTTTTCACCATGTGCTAGGTATTGTGCTCTTGTCTTTACACACACTATCTCAGAGATTTGCAGCATGGCTGTATGTGTCTTTCTTTCGGTTTCCAGATCATTTCCAAGCAGACAGGTGGCTGTGAGCTTTGGAGAGACTACTAATTGGTTCAGGCCAGCAACCCCACTCCCCCAGTCTAATATCACCATGGCTATGACATGGTTAGTGGTGAGACTCTCAGCATTGGTAACTGCATAGGTTTTTCCAGTAAGGCTTTTGCTCTGGGGAAACCAGTGGATCTCTCACCATAGTGACACTAGCACCTGTATCCCTTACAGCTTCTATCTTAGTCCCATTCACTAGGGGATACTGCTGGTATTTCTTTAAATTAGGGGCCAGACAGCCAAAGTGACTAACCCTCTCTCCCCTTCAGAGACTAAGACAGCCTCAGTGTGGACCCTGATTTGCTCTGGGCACACTATTGATCCCATCTGGAGATTTCCCATACCAGTAGAGGCTGGTGGGGAGCTAGGGGCTGGTTTGTTGGGACAGGCAACATTTCCAGTTTGGTCTTTCTTCTTGTTACAATAGAAACACCAGGCCTTTGCAGGATCAACATGTTTCCCCTTGTAACCACTAGTATGCTTTGAAGAGTTCTTGGGCCCACCCCCTGAACAGGATTTTGGGGACCTTTAGAAGACTCTTGTATTTTATCTTAGTGTTTCTCACCCTCTTTCCCCTAGGGAGTCATTGTGACCCAATTCTTTAGGTCATCCCCAGTGGTTGTCTTTGTTACCTTTGACTTGACCCAATGGTCCACCTTCTTTCCCAATTCTTAGAGAGAAATTGGGCCTAGGTCTACCAGATGCTGATGCAACTTTTCAATGATGCAGTTAATTAAAATGTGTTCCTTCATAAACAAATTATAAAGTCCCTCATAATCCTGCAATTTACTCCCAGTCAACCAGGCACCTAGTGTCTTTACTGGTTAGTCTACAAATTCCACCCAGGACTGACTGAATTTTATGGCCCCCCTGAACTTGATTTTTTACGCCTCAGTAGTGAGTCTAAATCCCTCAATCAAGGTGCCCTTCATGACTTCATATGCCTCTGCTTCTGCCCCTCTAAGGTTCAGAAGTCTGTCTATGCATTTCCCAGAGAACAGTGCGCCAGAGAAGTGCCCCCCAGTAAGACTTCTACACTTTAATGGCTTCATAAGCCCTCCCAAAGGCTTGTGAACCACTTGGTGATGGCATCACCAAACTCAAATGTATAGACAATCCACTTTTTAGGATCATAGGATTCTTGCTTTTCTAGATTTTGTACATTGCTGCCACCATTGATGGGTCCTATGCTCATCTCTGCTCTCTCTTTTTCTAGAGCTAGGAGCCTAGTCTCTAGGTCTAGTCTTTTGGGCATCCTTATTTAAAGGAGATCCTCCTAAATGAAGTTGTTCCTCAAGTCTGGTATGGAGTTGGCCCTACCTCTGTAGGAGCCAGACCCTGTACCTCTTGGGTGTGGAGGGTAAGACACAAAGTTCCCTTCGACCCTTAGTAGTTGAGGTGGTTGGTCTAAAATGCCATTATCCTTGCTACTTTCTCCATTCTCTTGAAGGTCTTCACATTCTTCTGTGGGGTGAATTCTTGCATGCCCTGACAGGTACTCCTGGAGCTGTATCCTGGTAAGGTTGGACCTAGTTCTTATTTGTTTAGCATTACAGAGAAGCCTTAACTCTCTAACCTGTAGGTTGGATTAAGGGGTGAGGTCAAGCTCCTCAACCATATTCCTTGGATTACTCTTTCTATTTCTAAAATTGGGTTCTTCTTGGAAGACCTACACTAACTAACAGTTCTAGATACTTACCCCTAACTTCAGGGATTTTTACTTTTTGTAAAAGAACAGCTTCAGGGACTTAACACAAGGCCCTACCAAGACTTTGTAGACATTTGGAACAATAATCAGTTCAAAAAATGATTTGTACTAAAGACAATTTTTGGATTCTTGTCATGTCATCAGAGGTTGACTAAATTAGTCAAATAAATGCAAACATTTACATCCCACCGCTGATCAACTTATGTAGGAAGCTGGCTAGTTTATACTATGCCAAAGTAAGGTATAGTGTGCACGGAGTCCGAGGAGTGACCAGAGGTATAACAGAGTCTAAATTAGGTAAGTACTAACAGCTCTCTTTGTGGTAGTGTGGGCGAGCAGTTAGGCATATCCAGAGGGTGTGTTAAGCATTTATTGTGCTCACTCAATCAAGACTAATGGCACAATCTCAGAGACAGAGTCCAGGCCAACTTGGTAAGTATAAAAGGAATGATGGTATTTTACTTCTAGAACCAAGCAGTACTTGATACAGGTAGGTAAGATATATTTTCAATTTACATAGAAATGCAATTGAGGGTGGATTTGTAGTTGTTACAGGTTTGTATCACTTTAAGATGCAGTTTGAATTGCACAGTAATTACTTTCAGAATACGCTTTAGTTACTTTTGGACTACTTTGAGTACTGGGGTGTTATGCTTAGATACCACACAGGATTAATACAATACGGGGTAAGTAAGACTTTTTATGCTTTGCAGTTTAGTTTGCTTTTCTCCATACGGACATCAGTTCAACACAACGTTTTCGGCCCAAATTTCTTCACATGGCTCCCTATGGTATAGAAAGTGGTAGTTGTTTCTCAGGTAAGTACCCAATTTACGAGTGGGACTTTTGGGGGTTAGATCCAAGGCTCCCCAAGGTCTAGATGGCCACTTTATTATACCACCAGCGGCACTGGGGCGCCAGGTGCAGAGTGCAGGGCCCCAATGTTAGCCAACTAAGTTAAGTGGGCCTTCGGTTAGGGACTGCTGACAAGCAGGCCCCTCAGTTATGGGAACAAATCTCCTAGGGGTTAAGATCAGCACCTCAGGGGCCAACGACCAGCACAGGATCTACACCACCAGTGGCACTGGTGCCAAAAATAAATTGGCGACCCTGTGCTTTTCAATGAAGATCTTCAGTTCGGAGAAGTTGCTTCAGGCTTGGGTAAGGGGACTTCCTGAAGGCGACCTCTGGCTGGAGAGGAAAGTTGTGATATTGAGGCATGCATGGACACCGTCAGTTGGGCCACCCAAGGCTGTGGGGCGTAGGGTGCAAGGGTATCTCCTGGTGCCGGGTTTTCTTACCAGCTCTGTTTGTGGTTGGGGGGCCCTTTGGGTTGAGGCTGCATCCTGAAGCTTGAGGGAGGTCAGGGATCACCGGATCCTAGGTCACAATTGCTGGCACCAACTCCTTGTGGTGTTAGGCTACTCGAACTCGGGCCGTGGGCATCAAGTGCAGAGTAGGGCAGAATCGCGGAATCACTTGAGTCCGGATTCTAGTCTTGGAGTCTTTCTTGAGCAAATTCAGTGATCATGGGAGACAGAGTCTGTAAGGTGAGTCCAGGGCATGTCCTCCAGGCTCTGGGGGGCTTCTGGACATGCCCTTTCTTCACTGTAGGCAGGTTGGTGTCAGGACAGGCCGGTGGAGCTTGGGCCAAAGAAATAGGTCTGCTCTTCTTCCTGGGTCAACACAGATCTTCGGTCTTTCTTTTTCTTCCTTGAATCTGAAGAGGCAAGGTTTGGGATTGCCCATAAATACTATATTCAGGAGCATTTAAAAAGGTGTGCAAGTCGGGGCCAATGGGTTCCTTCCTTGGGGTGGGTAAAACCCCCTAATATGCCCCCCTCCAATGGGAGAGGGGGCATGAACTTCTTCCTGATTGGTTGGGACCCCTCATTTTCAAGAATGAGGTGATTGAGATGTGTGCTTCACCTCGCCTCCCATACCTGAGGGGTGGAGTTGACAAAGGTGGGCACACCTCTCCTCCTAGCATGGTTTTCCCACTAATTCTCCCAACGAAGGGGAGCAGAACTGGTGGGAGACAGTTGCTGAGGGCAGCAAAAGGCAGGGACAGCTCACAAAGTTGGTAGGGATTTGAAGCTTCCCTTTCATGGACCCAGCCCATGCTGGGGGAGGAGGCATGACAATCTCTGCCCAGGGTGGGCTTTGTTTTGAACCCAGAGAGCGGGAGCCCTCTACCCACGGTCCATAAACCTGCCTGGTTGTGGCAAATGGCACGCAGACATTCGGGAACAACAGTAGGACTGGTCATTTTTCAGGGGGCATCTCTAAGGCATTAGTGAGAAGGCTGCGATGCAGAAGTACTGCTGCCTATGGCAGAGTCAATACCAGTGGAGGACGTTTCAAGCATCTCATAGTAAGGAGGGAGCAGCTGTCATTCTGGCTAGGGCTACAAGACCCAGCCATCTTCGCGGCTGCTGCCGCATTCTTCCTGCGCCCGGAGGCGCTTAAGTCCAGAGACCAGGCCACGCAGTGCAGGACTTGTATGGGTGTGCCCGGGCAACGCCTGGGCAAAGCCCGGGCCAAGGGCGGGCTCATCTGCGCCCGTCAGCGCCAGTAAGAGGAAGGGCAGGACCACCCTCTTTGCATCGGTTTCCAACGGTGCTAGGCCTCATGGATTTAACATTGCCACACAAGGTACTGGAACCTTCTATTTTTAATTGGACTTGTAATCTTGCTGTGAAAATCATTCTTTATTCTTTCGTTGACCTTGGCTTCGGGAATCCTGATACTGCGTAAGACTTTTTGTTTGTTTATTGCTGGGTTCATAATTTTTGGGGCTGGCTGTGTGATTATCTAGCTGATTCTGTATTGTACCTCACCGCTGGGTGAGGCTAGTTGCTGCGGGTTGGCAACTGTGAGCTATCCACAATCTGGGTGTTGACTAGGTTCAGACTTTTCATTTTCTGCTGGTCGCACTCGACCTTCTGAGATGTGCAGCCACCACTGCCATCACCTTGGTGAAGACTCGAGGCGCAGTAGTAAGACCAAATGGAGGGACCGCAAACTGGTAATGTTGTGACCCAACCGTGAAACGGAGATACTTCCTGTGCGACTTCAGGATAGGAATATGAAAATACGCATCCTGTAAATCGATCAACACCATCTAGCAGCGTCTGAAGAACCTGCGCAAGAGTGAGCATCTTGAACCTCTCCTGTTTGAGATAGAGGTTCAAAATCCTGAGGTCCAGGATTGGACGAAGTCTGCCATCCTTCTTGGGGATCAAGAAATACCGGGAGTAGCATCCCTAACCCCTCTCCTGCTCCGGAACCACCTCTATCGCACCCTTTCTGAACAATGCCAGGACTTCCTCCTGCGGGAGAAGCAGGTGGTCCTCCGAACAAAATCCCTGGCAAGGAGGGTAATTTGGGGGAAACTCCCGAAAAGGAAGAGCATACCCATTTTCCACGAGATTGAGAACCCAAAGATCTGATGTAATCAATACCCAATCTCGTAGGAAATGGATAAGCCGACCCCCCACTGGGCCCACATGATCCGGAATGGCAGATCTAGGGCTGCTTTGCTGCGTTGGCAGGGGGCTGGGAAGGGAAAGAGGAAGAGGAGGAGGAGGCTTGACGACCTCTGGGACAAGCTCTTTGTCTGCTCCTATAATACTTGTACAGCGTATTTTGCTGCTGCTGTGGCTTTTGTTGAGATTGTTTATAGGCTCGAAAGGAAGACCTGCCAAATCCTCCGAAGCGCTTCCCAAATGTGCCTCTTGTCTGAAGGCCCATCAGGGCATGGATGTAACGTCCCATCAGGCAAGTCGCATTAGTAGATTTTAACGCCATGCTGGCTGAGGAGAAGACTTTCTTAGCTGCCTGATCCTGCTTTCTCGACTCTTTCTCTCCAGGAGCCTGCGGAAAAGCCCCCACAGACTTCTTAGAGCAGGCAGCCTGCACAACTAAACTTTCAGGCAGGGGGTGTGTAGATAAAAAGTCACCCTATATCTCCTCGCAACAGCCCTTGAAACGGCAGGGGCTGACAAAGGTTTCTTCCAGACCTCATAGATTGGCTCAGCCAAAGCATCATTGAATGGCAGCATTGGTTCAATTACAGAGGAAGGTGAATGCAGGACCTCCGTCAGAATATTTGACTTGTACTCAGCAGTAGGCAGAGTGATGTTTAACAAGTTTGCCGCCTTCTTTATTACCACATGGTAAGGAGTCACATCTCTAGAAGGTGCATCAGATGTAGAGGCCAAATCCCACTCAGGAGACAGTTCCAGGCCACTAGCCTCCCTCCGGTCATCAAAAGGATCCTCAGACTCCTGAAGCTCACCTTCCTCCACATCTTCATCCCAATACCTCTGTTC
The DNA here is from genome assembly GCF_964263255.1 of Lissotriton vulgaris. Classification (NCBI taxonomy): domain Eukaryota; kingdom Metazoa; phylum Chordata; class Amphibia; order Caudata; family Salamandridae; genus Lissotriton; species Lissotriton vulgaris. Next base: position 2,021,572,863 of record NC_141691.1, on the reverse strand, counting down.
CTCCAGAAGCCTCTGTGCCTCACGCCTCGACCTTCCTTCACAAACGAAGCCGACGGATCCATGATCGACTTCCCCTGGAGTCGAAGCCGGCGTAGAACCTGAAGTTGGGCGAGGCAGTTTGACTCGAGGTCGAACCGGATTCGGCATCGGAATCGAGGGTACCAGCGTCGATGGAATCGGCGTCAACAGCTTCGGTGTCGAAGGCTTCGCCGGCGTCGGAAAATGCCAATGCGGTGCTGGAGCCGGCATGAAAGGCATGAAGGGCGCAGGGGCATAAGCCTGGGGAACACCCAGACTAAACGCCATAGGACCCGTGGGACCAACAGGTGCACCAGACGGGTACATTGCCCTGGAGTAGACCCCAAACATGGCATTGATGAATTGCGTTGGATCCTGACCTGGAGCCGGAAAGGCAGGATATGAGCCTCCATCACGACATCGACCTCCTCTTCAGGCTGGTGCACCGGAGTCGACTGACCCGCAGGCAACGGAGCCTCGACTTCGCCAACTTTCTCCACCTCACCTTCATCCTCCTGGCCTGAAGAATGGGACGGAACCGGAGATGGATTCATTACCTGCTTTGGTGATCCAGGCGAATCCGCACGCGAAGCCTCACCCTCCGAGACCTGTGCTTCCGAAGCCGAAGACACCACCTCCTTCCGAAGCAGCTTAACCTGCGACTTCGGTCTCGAACTCGAGTCCTTTCCAGAATGATGTCTTGACTCATGGCTCTTCTTCTTGTGTTTCTTCCTCGAGGACCTCTAAGCATGAGCAGAGGACGACTCCGATCGTGACCTCGAATGAGACCTCGACCTCGAACGCCGAGTTCGCGACTTCAACGTTTTTTTCCCCATCTTACTTTTTAATTTTGCAACGAGGAGCTTCGTCTCCCTCTCTCGAAGGGCCTTTGGTGTCATTTTCTTGCAAGATTGGCACTCCTCAATGTCATGGTCAAAGCTCAGACACCAGACGCAACACTCATGCGGGTCAGTGATTGACATTGTCTTGCCACATTCACCGCAAACCTTAAATCAGGTCTTCTTCGACGACATCTCGACAGAAGACAATAAGACTCAGAGAAAAATCACAGAGTAACAAAGTTACTGTAACAGCTACAGACGATCCCTTGAAAACCGTTAGCGAAAAAAGGGAACTGATGTTATCACGCCGGCGTGGGCCTATATTGGTGTTGGTGACGTCAGCGGAGTCGCGCGCGATGCCTTGCCTCTATGACATCGTCAACGTCGGCGCAAAGCTACAAAAAGAATTTCTGAATGTTGCCGACGCAAGGGGATATTCACAAGGTGAGGAATCCACTGTCAGATGTATCTATCAGAATCTGACATTTGGTGACGTATATAACACCTTAATAGAGGTCATAAAACTTTTCCCAAACCCTACCCGGCACATAACATTCCACAAAAAACGCCATTTCACTCGATTGAACGCTTTTTCAGCGTCTAACAGGATTAGTCCCAATTGCCGTTTTTCCACTTGGGCTATGTCAAAAAGAGTTATAACTTTATTTATATGTGTAATTGTTCCTCTGTTAGGGATAAATCTGTGTTGATTTATCGAAACTAATGGTGTGATAACTTTTGAAATGCGATTAGCCAGGATTTTAGAGGAAATTTTGCTGTCACAATTAAGTAAAGAAATCGGACGGTATGAGCCTGGTAGCTCGGGAGGTTTGCCCTTCTTATTGAATACCACAATAGTGGCTTCATCCAATGATTTGGGTGCTCCACCAAGCTGTGCTGCTCTAAAGGTTTCTAGCATAACATACTTTAATTGACCAAAAAAAAGTTTATGCCCCAGGTATTAAATCTGGACCAGCAGCCTTCCTGATTGCTAAACTTTTTACAGCATTTTCCAGTTCTTCCATAGTGAAGGGACTATCTAACCACTCCTTATCAATAGAGTCTAATTGATTGAAGCTACCCTCCTGTAATATTGCATCTACTGCCACGGCTCTGTTTTGTGTAGTATATAGCTCTGCATAAAATTTCTGAAAAATAGCCATAATTTTCTCTGTTTCCGGACATAAGTTCTCATTAGAATCTACTAATCCTGCTATCCTTCTTGAAGCCTCCTTCATTCGCAATCTTAACGCAAGGCATCTTCCTGTTTCTTCCCCGAACTCATGACATTCTCTCTTATATACCAAATATTTCATTGCCATCTCGGTATTCCATACCCCAGAGATTTTAGCACGACATCGGGCAACTATATCCTCAAGGTCCGAGATATTCCCTTGATTTACTGTTTTTTGATTTCTTTCACTAAGTTCTCCTCTGCGGTTCTTAGTGCAGTGTACATATCTTGCATTTCTGCTTTAAGTTTTTTTTAATGAAAAATTCCATAGATCAGGACTTCACCTCTGAAGCAGACCTTAAATGACTCCCATACATTATCAATACTGGTAGAATGTAGGTTAACTTTAGAGAATTCAGTTATCCAATTTGACATCTGACTTTTAAATTGATCATCATGACATAATATTCGATCGAAAGTCAAGCCTCTCCTTATACCCTCAATTTTTAAATCAGATATTTCAATTAAGATTGGTGCATGATCAGATGAAATCCTAGGAAATAATTGCATACTAGTTCCACTTAGTAAAGAAGAGGGAATAAATAAATAATCTAATCGGGCCACTTTTTTTGTGAGGAAAAGAATAAAAAGTGTAACCTGGGCTCAGAGGATAAAAATTGCCCCATGCATCAAATAACCCATGGTCTGCTAAGAGATTGCAGAGAGCTCTAAAAACCGGGGGTTTACGCCTGGTATAGTTCACCGGTCCTGCCACTATCTCTTGAGTATTTAAATTAATATTAATATCACCACATATGATGAGAGGTGTCGCCCATGATGCCAATTCTAGGTTCAAACCCTCCAGAGTTTCTGCCTCGTCCAAATTGGAGCCATAAATTGAGCACAACGTAATTAAAGAGCCACATATATTTAATTCCGTTATAGCCCAGCAACCCCATGTATCCATTAAGCTTTGGCCAACTAAACAAAATTGTGATTTAATCAATATCATAACTCCCTGGGTCATCGAAGTCTGTGGTGAAGCAGACACATACGGGCACATGCATCATTGTCAATTGCATTCGCAAACGGTGCGAATCGCAATTTTCGTCCGTTTGCGAATGCAATTGACAAAATTGGGATGCACCATGTTTTTCGCAATTTTAGAAATCGCAATCATGTTGCGATTTCTAAAATTGCGATTGCATTTAAGAAATCACAATTTGAGATTTCTTAACCCCATGCGCGCTAGCAGTTTTCACGCTGTGCGCTGAGTTTTTAAAAAACCCGCGTTACATTACGTCTCGTCATGAGCGTACGACAGGTGTAACTCATGACGAGCTCAGCTCGTCATGAGCGTCGAAGGGATTAAATGCAATGCATGAACATTTTAAATTTGCGAATTCGCAAATAGGGAGAGGTAAATTACCATGAAGTTGACCTTCATGGTAATTTGCGAAAACTTTCAAAAATGCACAAAAGTGCATTTTTGAAAGTTTCATTTTACACACACACATGCCCTTGGGGCATGTGTGTGTGAAAAATGCACTTAAAGTTATACTTCAGGGGTGCAGGGAGGTCCTTTGGACCCCCCGTGCACCTTTGAAATTGCATTTTGAATTTGCGATTCGCAAATTGCGAATCGCAAATTGAAAACGACTTCTCATTAATTCCTATGGGCCTCTAAGCCCAGAGGAATCAATGGGAAGGGATTCCTTAATTGCGATTCGCAAATTGTGAATCGCAATTAAGGAAATTTAAGAAATCGCAGAAAAAATTGCTATTTTTTGGTGCATAGCCGTTTGCGATTTCTTAATTGCGATTCCTTAATTATCGCAATTAAGAAATCGCAAACGGCAACAATGATGCATGTGGCCGTAAGAGATAACCCAAGTCGGCCACTAAATGTCTGTTGCTCCATGACAAATGTGTCTCCTGAAGACATAAAACATCTGGTTGGATATATCGAAGTTCCCCTGCTACCCTCTTCCTTTTATTAACAATATTGAGGCCAGATACATTTAGAGAACACATTTTAATTCCTCGTAGCACCATGATAAGTCATTTTTAGTGAACATTTTTGTAAAATAAAAAGACCATTTACCATAGCCCTTTGGAAAGCTTAAAGACATTTTGTAAAATGTATCTATTTCAATCCTTTTCTCTGTAGCTCTCCCCGTGGTTTTTAACCCTTTTTTACCCCACCACCGTGCCCTGAACCCGCTCGACCCCCTCCACCCCTTACTCTCCATGAGCCCCCCCACCACCCTTCCCCACCCCTTATCGAGGCTTTAGGACTTATGGTCCTGTAGATGTAAAGCTTCCCATAGCCCCCTGCCTTCCCTCACAGAGATATTTATACAATCATGAAGCAGAAAACTACTACAATGAGCAGCCAGAATCACAAAAAAAGATAAGATAATCACTAAATCGCTAAAGAACTCATGCAAAGAGAGCAATCAATCTTTTACAGCAGAAAAACACTTTTCCATTGATTATTCCAGTATAGCCTGCCACGCCTACATAGAATTTAGAAACTCTTTTGCAGATACGTCACTAGTGAAAAAACGAGTATGCTCTTTATAATTAACTAGCAGCCCGTCCCGACGTTGTCCGGGTATGAATTGCTGCCGGCCAGTAGTATATTGTTTTGTAGGATTTCGTTTTGATAGTATTTCTTATCTGTGACAGGCCTTTGAAACGCTCAGATTCACAGTGCACTGCTGATGCACTTAATAGTGCGCGTTCAGTAGTGTGTGAACTCGAGTTTCCCTACTTTATTTTTCCTTGCAATATTATATAGAACGCACTCAACAACATGGCATGAGCACAATTTACATTACAGAAGAACACATTCATTTGTGGTAGGCACGGGGAGACAACACGGTTTGCCTGGAATCACAGGATGTTGAGCTGATGCCGAGATTCAAACGTAGCTCCCCAGCTCTAAAGTTCAAAATTCTAGAACTTGTGGCGGGTGGTGTGTCTAAAAGTGTATGTCGGTGCTGGTCATCAATGAGAGAGACCTGTGCATTTTTCAAATGGGTGGTGAAAAAATATGAGTATGTTGCTGGAGATGAGGGCCGCCGTACCGCCACCAATGTACTTACCCGGGGAGGGTAAACACCCATTATTCCGCAACTTTCTTTCCGCATAGCAAAACTCAGCATACTTTCATTACGAAAGTACCATGACTCCGCAATGCCATTATAACGCATGGCAATACATTTTATATGCTTTTACCACGCATACATTTACAACGAAATTCGTTGTAAATGCATGAATGGTAAAAGCATGTTTTTTTTAAATGTTTGGATAAGGTAAGTATGGGTATAGGGGTATATGTTTTGGGCTACTGAGGTATATGTTTAGGGGTGTTTGGGTATTTTAAGGGTTCAGATATAGTTTGGGGTTATGGGGTACAGGGGTAGTTTTAGGGTTTAGGGATAGGTATGGGTTTTTGGGTACAGGGGTATTTTTAGGGTTCAGGGCTAGGTTTGGGTTTTGGGGTATAGGGGTATTTTTAGGGTTCAGGGGTAGGTTTGGGTTTTGGGGTACAGGGGTATTTTAAGGGTTCAGGGCTAGGTTTGGGTTTTGGGGTACAGGGGTATTTTAGGGTTAAGGGGTAGGTTTGCGTTTTGGGGTACAGGGTTATTTTTAGGGTTCAGGGCTAGGTTTGGGTTTTGGGGTACAGGGGTATTTTAGGGTTAAGGGGTAGGTTTGGGTTTTGAGGTACAGGGTTATTTTTAGGGTTCAGGGCTAGGTTTGGGTTTTGGGGGTACAGGGGTACTTTTAGGGCTCAGGGGTAGGATTGGGTTTTGAGGTACAGGGGTTTTTATAGGGTTCAGGGCTAGGTTTGGTTTTTGTGGTATAGGGGTATTTTTAGGGTTTAGGGATAGGTTTGGGTTTTGGTGTACAGGGTATATTTATGGGTTAGTGTTTGGAATGGAATAAGACTTATATTGCGCAAACTTAGCCCGGAGGGGCATCAAGGCGCATAACTACACAGAGAAATAGGGGCCAAGAGGGCAGATACAGCAAGTAGTAGGTTAGTAAGCCTGAGAAAAGAGCCAAGTCTTCAAGAGCTTCCGGAAGATCGACAGGGAGGGTTGGCTAGAAAATTCAGGGGGGAGACTGTTCCATAATTTCGGGGCAATAGTGGAGAAGGCTCGACCACTCCATCTAGTCTTTTTAAATCTGGGGACAGCGAGGAGATTTTTCGAGCAAGACCGGAGCATTCTGTTAGGGATGTAGGGGCTGATGAGGGTTTTTATGCCTTCCGAACCAGCACCGAACAGAGCCTTATGTTCAAGACAGATGATCTTAAAGGAGATCCTGGCTTGTATAGGAAGCCAGTGGAGATCCTTCCTGGCTTGGGTTACCGATGAAAGCCTAAGCAAGTTTAGGACCATCCTAGCTGCAGCATTTTGAACAGTCTGAAGGCGATGGAGGGATTTCTTATTGATGCCCCATACAGCGCATTGCAGTAATCTAACCTGGAAGACACCAGGGCCACAGTTGACTGCTTGCGTGCATCAGGGGACAAGTAAGGGGCAATCTTTTTAAGCATTCGAATGATGTTACAGCAGGTGGATACTGTTCTATTGACCTGGGGGTCAAAAGAGAGGGTTGGGTCTATTAGAACACCAAGGTTTCTAGCCGAGTTGGTGGGATGAGGGCAATTTCCCAAGGCTGGTGGCCACCAGTCCCCTGACCAGATGTCATGGCTTCCCCCAAAGATGAGAACCTCCGTCTTCTCCCCATTCAGTTTTAGGTAGTTTCGCACCATCCAATTTGATACTGCCTCCATACAAGTTCTAAATTTGGAGGCAGCTTCCATGGTAGGTAGGGTGGTGGATACGATAATCTGGGTGTCATCTGCATAGGACAGGATTTGATACCCAAAAGATCTTACTACCTTGGCAAGTGGGGTTACGTAGATGTTAAATAGAAGAGGGCTCAAGGAGGAGCCCTGTGGAACCCCACATTGCACGGCCTTAGAAGGGGACAGAAAGCTACCAAGCGTTACCCTTTGCTGTCTCTGATGAAGAAAAGAGGACAAGAGACTTAATGCGCTTCCCCTCACTCCTATTCCTTCAGCCGATCAACCAAGATTGAAGGGGATAGGGTGTTGAATGCTGCTGTAAGATCTAAGAGTACCAATAGCGTGGTCTGTCCCCTATCAACCTCCAAGCGGATGCTGTTTGCCACAACCGTGAGTGCTGACTCGGTGCTGTGAGCAGCCCGAAACCCATGTTGGGAAATGTCAAGGAGACCATTGCTTTCTAGGTATGTAGTCAGATGACTATTTAAGTGGGTCTCCAGCATCTTGGCCGGGGCTGGTAGTAGGGATATGGGTCGGAAGTTCTTTAATACTTCTGGGTTCAGAGATGGCTTCTTCAGGAGCGGTCTAACAACTGCCAGTTTCCATAGAGTCGGAAAGGATCCTTCAAGGATGGCCTGATTCATAACCTCTAGGAGGGGAGGGAGGGCTACCTCTCTACATGCCTTCAATATTTTTAAGGGGCAGGGATCTAGAGGTGAACTTGATTTAGTAGCATCCAGAAGGATGCTTAGTTCGTTCTGAGTTAAGAGGGGAAAGCTAGAAAAACTGACAGAATGAATCTGCTCCAGGGGCTCATTATTTAAGGGGAGTGAGGGTGAGGGCAGAAGGGGGATGGCTGCGGAGTTCCATGCCTCCGCGTAGCCTCCCGTGACCCGTGGACTGTGACCCCGCCCCCTTGAATGGCGGAATGCAAGATCGCTGTTTGAGAACGCCGCAGCCACGACGGGGAGATGCTGATGCTCTGGCGTCTATCGTGTTAGCTGAAAAGATCGCAGCATATCGTTTTGCGGTGTGAGACGTCTGCTGCAAAATCGCTGGGAGAGTCGCGGTATATTTTTTTCTTTTTTGCAAGTTACCGCTCGATGCTCGATGCTCTCCTGAGTCCTGGGTCCCGGCATTGTAACCGGCATTGCTGCCTCCCTCAGCTTGCTCCAGCCTGCCTGCCTGCCTGCCTGCCTCGGACACTGCCTCCTTCCTCTCTTTGCTCACCTGCTCACAAGGTATTTCTAGCTACAAGCCTCTAGAATCCGGGGGAGATTTCTTCAATTTTCATCGGGGGTTTTTCTATAGACTGATGCCTGCCGAGTAATGTACTGTATCACTGCTCTGCACTGCCCTGCTGGTTGAAAGCCGGGTCTGCAGCTACAGCTACTGGGTCAATGCTGGCAGTATCCCTGACTCTAACGTTGTGAGCCTTCTGAGCCTTCTAAAAAAAAGAAAAAAACAAAAAAAAACACCCCCTGGGAAAAAAAAAGGATTCTAAAGAAAATCTTTTCCTGTAGCACTGGCTTGATAAGTGGCTGGTTAAGAGGATCGAACCCGCAGCACCAGGAGTAACAACGGGTCTGGTGGGGAAAGGAGACTTCACAAGGAGTTTTTCTTTTTTTCTTTTTTTTTTCTTTTTTGAACAAAAACTGACAGAAAAAAAAAAAGAATATACGTGAAAATGGGCAAACCTCAAAGGGAAGGCGAGGAGGTTGTGAAGACCAGCAAAGCCGAACTGGCTGCCCGTCAGAAAGCGAGAACGCGCTTAGCCCAAGCTAAAAAGTCCTCTCGCAAGGCAGCTAAGGAGAATGATAGAGGCAAAGGTAAAGCTGGAGGGGAAAGCTCAGCCGGGGATACGCTACCGGAATCTTTAGAGGATGAATTGCCTACTCCTCCTAACCCCAAAGAGAAAAAAAAGGCTGGGATAGACTCTCAAGAGAGCAATGACTTAGTTGTACAGTCAGATCAAAAACTTGAGCTAGAGCCTGAGCCAGAGCCAGAGCTGGAAGTAGAATTACTGGCCGGCACTGTAGAATCAGCTCCGGAAATGTCGCCTCAAGTAAGAGAGGTAAAAAATAAAAATGGTAAAGGAGGAAAGAAGGTTAAAGACTATCCGCTTTTTGCGAAAAAAAACACTCCAAAGTCTCTTTCTGCGCAATCCCCCGTTGCCTTAGCTCCAGCCACCTCATCAACCACAATACCTTTATCAGCCTCATCAGCCAGCATAGTACGATCTAATGAACTATCTAATGACTTGTCCAAAGCAATTTGTCATGACAAGATGTCCGTGCCTCTTCTTTTAAGTGCTTTACAACCTTCTAGAAACACACTAGAGACTCTGAATGGGGCGGGCCACACGCAAATCTGTTCCTCGTCTTCAGCTAAACAAAGCGAGGTATTTGGAGCCCCAAATACAGAGGGGAATGAAGTACAGTTGTGCTCTGGCAAAAACAATTCAGGTGCTACAATAAATCCTTTAGTAGGGGAAGATAATTTTGTGGGTCTGGAAGAGAGTTCAGAGGCAAGATATCAGCTGGGCATCCGCGAAATGTTGAACTTGATTCTAGATGAAATTCGAGAAATCAAACATAACCAGCAAGTGGAGATAGCTGCCCTTCAACTAAGAATGGATAAATTTGAGGAATCCATGTTGGGAATCCCAAAAAGACTGCAGGAAGCAGAGACAAGGATCTCTACACTCGAAGATCAAATGAACCTGGTTGCCGGAGAGGCAAAGGAGGCAGCGAAGAAGAAGAATGCCCTTGAAAACAAGCTAGAGGAGCTCGAAAATCATTATAGAAGGTCTAATCTAAGGATCGTGGGGGTTCCGGAAGGATCAGAGGGCTCCGATCCCATTCAGTGGGTTGGTTCTTTTATTCACCAGACAGTCCTACCTGAATTCGAGGGAGATCTGACAATAACAAGAGCCCATCGGGTCCCGGCTCAGCGCTTCCCTAATTCTCCGTTTCCAAGAACTATTCTTTTGAACTTTGCTGATTATAGGATCAAGGAGAAGATCCTATCAAAAGCTTTCCAACATCGTCAATTTGCAGTATCAGAAACTGTAAAATGCAGGATCTTCTCTGACATGACTGCAGCAGCGGCAAAAAGAAGAAAAGACTTTGTGAAAATCTTACACTTATTCAAGGCAAATGGCGCTCGAGCCTCAATCGCGCAGCAGTCAAAATTGAAGGTCCTGGTTAAAGGAAAATTCTATTTGTTTACGGACATAGAAGAAGCTCACTCTTTTTTGGAAGAGATTACTTCAGGAGCTAGGTCGGAAAAGGGGAAAATCTAACTTGGGCCTAATCTTGCTTATTTTTTTTATTTTTTTTAATTATTTTTTCTTCCCTTGCATGAATAATGTACAATATCTGCATGGGGCGGTAACAGATCCATGGGTTACTCAGGGTGTAACAAAAGGACACCCAGATCAGAAGGAGTGGGAGGGATGTGGCCAGCGTGGAAGGTAGGGGGACTTCCACATTCCTGGGGAGGGTGGGGGACGGGGGGGGGGGTAAATGCAGTAAAAAAGAATATGAGCAATGGTTACTTCTCTAATCTTAGTTTTTCTAATAGGTACGCAGCTGTGATAAAATATTCTTTCAGATGAAAAATAACACTTGTAATATCCTGTCTATCAATGTAAACGGAATGTTAAACAAACAGAAGTATGGGGCGTTGCTGAAGTGGATAATTTTTATTAGACCTCAGGTGGTCTTCTTTCAGGAGACTCATTTGAAGTCTAATAGTCCGAAGTTGTTTATTCCTAATTACTTTTCTAAAGTATTTTTTTCATCAGCAGGGGTGGCCCAGAGAGGGGTTGCTATCTACTTCTCAAGGGATCTTGCCTGGGAAATTCTCCAGGTCCATAGAGACGTTAAGGGCAGGTGGATCTGGGTGGTTGCCAAACTGCAAAATAAAATTATAAATTTTGTCAACTATTATGGCCCCATCCACGACGATATTACCGGTCTATCAGAAATGTATGAATCTTTGAGGGGCGTTCCAGGACAGATAATACTAGGAGGAGATTTTAATTTTATTCAAGACCTGTCAAGAGATACTTCTAACAAGAAAAAGAAACAGCTTAAACCCAAAACAAAATGTTTTTTTGAAGCACTCTTACATGAATATCAATTAAGGGATCCGTGGCGTTATAGAAATGCTGAAATTGAATCTTTCACATGCTATTCCAACCGGTTCCGGACTGCATCCAGAATAGATTTTTTTTTTTTAATATGTAGATCTTTTTTGATCTTAAGAGCTGTGATTGGATGCAATCCATTTTCAGACCACGCTAGAATTGAATTAGAATTAGAATTGGGAGGAGTGGATGAGATGCGCCCCAGGTGGCAGCTGGACCGCACCCTCTTACAGAACCAGGATTGGGTTTCACAATTCAGAGATTGGATTATACAATACTTTGTAATAAATGATAATACAGCTGAACCCTTTTCTGTTTGGGGCGGATTCAAAGCTTCAGCACGCGCCCAGATTATTGCATATACTAGCGCTAAGGCAAACGAAAGAAAGTTAAAAATAGCTATGCTTCAATCAGACGTAGAGAGGGAATATGCATTGCAGCTTCAACATCATTCAAGCAAGCTAGAGCAGGCTAAAACTCTTCTTCGGGATTAATTTGTCGCAGAAGAGATTAACAGCTCGAAAGCCTTTCAACAAAAAGTCTATGAAGACAGCCAGTTGGTAGGGAAACTATTAGCTAACTCTACCAGAAAAAAGCAGGAGTCATCACTGATAGTGAAAATTCGCGATCCCCAGAGTGGGCTGGAGGAGGAGGATAGAGACAAGATCTCAAAAATCTTCCTGGATCATTTTGAAAAAATCTACTCTACGGAGTACCAGGTAGAGGATGTAATGATTCAGGACTATTTTGCAGATATACAAATCCCCAAAATCTCCGAAAGCCGGATTAATCAAATTAGTCTGGAAATAAATACCACTGAAATACAAAATTGTATAAGGGCAACCTCAGGGGGAAAGGCTTCCGGACAGGACGGATTTCCAATAGAATTTTATAAGGTTTTTTTTATAGAATTAGCAACTCCCTTGAAAAAGTTATATAATTATATTAGGCTAGGCGGGTACGTCCCTGCCGAGTTTAAGGAATCTACAATTATATGTTTTCTTAAAAAAGAGGGTGAGGGCAGAAGTGCCTTGTTAATATCCAATTCCATGTTAAGAGTTTTGAGGGATAGATAGATGTCAGAAATTTTGGAATGAAAGAAGTCTACTATATTATCGCATAGTTCCTGTGACTCAGCAATGGAGTCGATGACTTTAGGGGTTGACAGAGTGTTGATGATTTTAAACAGCTCCCTTGACGATTTCAGCGAGGTGGTGATTTCGCTGAAATAGTTCTTTTTTTCTTCATCTATAGCCTTTTTATATTCTCTCAATGCTGACTTATGTTGCCTCTTCCCCAGGGGGTCGAGCAGGCATACCATGCTCTTTCCTTCTGTCTACATTTTTGCCGTGGGAGTCTTAGTTGCTCCGAAAACCAGGGTGATGAGGGGGTCTTTCTGGCGGAATAGTGTTTTTTAAGGGGTGCTAAGGCACCCATTGCCTTATATAATCCGTTTGATAGATTCAAAGCGCCTTCATTCGAGTCGGGGGAGAGCCTATATCTGTAATGAAGGGGGCAAGGGTGATATTTGAAATCTCGCTATAGTTTCTCTTAAAGTCCCATACCTTCCTATTAGCTTAATTTTGGCCGGAGGGAGTCGTATTGAGAATGAATGGCACTGCCCAGTGATCAGACCATGACAGAGGGATAGGAGTTCCTGTCAATAGTCTGGTATCATTGGAAAAGATGTATAAAGAAAGTTAGAAGGTACCCTGCCAGTTACTTATAGAGGTCCCAGCTAGGGGATCCTACTGTGATAAAGTGAGGGGGTGGTTAACTCAGAGGCTGAGGCTGCACAGGACAAAACTAAGTCATTCCAACCAAACTAGACAACATGTTTTGAAAAAATACATATTTTTTTATTATTTTCTCTCTTCTTAAATATATTCAAAAGACATACATATATAAATTTAAATAATCAGTGATATTTCACAAAATACATAAGCAAAATTCTTTTCAGGATTAGGGTCTGCCCACACTTCAATCAATCTACCACACTCATTCACACAGGGAGTTTCCTAGCTACAATAGGGACATTCGACTCTCATTCATCCATTCTTATAGTCCTGGCGCAGGCAACAATAGATATTAAATAAGTTGCCTAAAACGGGGGGTTAAACCAGGAGGGTGGTGTTAATACGGGTCCTGATGTTTTTTTGGAACGGTTGCCGTATTCCTGGGACAACGTGCCGACGCGCGTTTCGGTGGAAGGCCAATATGACCGCACCTTCGTCAGGGCCAAGGTAGAATGCTGGGCAGGGGTAAGGAGTAAAAAATCTAGAAGTAAAAGAATCATGTCTTAGTACTACAAATTTTGATAAACGGACACAAAAGAGACAAATGCTATCATTTCATTTACTTAAATTTCCATCACTCTGCCAAACATTTTTGAAAAGAGTTGATTCAATATATGCCAGGATGACATTTTTGGCACTGTGCATAAACAGACCACCTGAAGACACTCCCCAGGTCAGAATTCCCTATTTCGTGGAATCCAAAGAAGGCATATAGATAGCCTTAGCCAAATGAATAGTAGAGTTAATTTACAACAACATATAACATCACACACCTTTTTTTCTTTAATCTCACATATATAGTTTCATCCACCTAAGACCTCTAATTTCACCAAGACAGTTTCTCATTTGTTTTTTTTAAAACAAAGAAGGTTGCTAATATAAAAAGACGGGAATTATTTACGACAGAGGGATAGCTAGATCGTATTATCTACCTGGAACAGATTATGGCTATTTGGTACATACTATAATACCCGATAGTTCACTTTCATAAATGTTACCTGTTTAGGTCATTGGAGACGCCTACGAAGTAAGGATCACCTTCACCATTTTAGGAGGGGGTAAGTTCCTTTTATCACCTTAATGAGAAGGTACATTCAGTCACCAATTGCAATCAGAAATTAATTGAACTTTCTCATATACTAGATAAAGAAATATTCATTTACCCAGGTTTGAGGAGTCCACCCGCGACCCCTCCTATAGGGTTTATCAGATCAATTAATTCGGTCGAATGAATCCTATCACTTCGGACAGACAGAGATATCAGGTCCTTCTAAGTATGGAGAAGACACGGGGATTAAATACGCCATCCATTCGTTTTTATCGGGATAGTCACGCCCCACTATTAATAAGAAAATTAGCATGAAATTCTACCTTCCGGTTTGTTGCTCAGTTAGTTCGTTATAGCTTCTTCATTAAATACTGCCGGGCATCAGGAAGAGGGATAGTTGATAGATATTCCTATTAATAACATGGCACAATAATGCGTATTTGTTAGTTTCGAGGTTTGCCCATATTGCCGTAATTTAAACCCAGAGAATCATCTATGTTTTATTACCTGTATTTTCTAATCCTTTACTTTCGATGTCATAGATCGGGTAAAAAGATATAGTGCGTCTGGTATTTCCGTAACTAATACACACAAAGAAACAGATGGAAATAAAGGGTGTAGTTAAACATCACATCTCTTGCTGTTATGAAACCCTGGTGGCACACTCTAATGCCAGAGTCAGTTTTAAAATGACTCGTTTGTTACTTTCCATGATGTGAATTTCCCCCGATGTTTAGTAAGGAGAGGGCAGATAAACAAACTGACACGAGCTCATTGGTGTAAAGAGATTTCAGATAGACCCTTTCCAGATATGGAACAATAACTCGGAGATTCATGAACAAGGGCTATGCATCTTGGAAAACTCATAGGTTTACTGCGCAGTAGTCGCAATAACAGTATTTACCTTAGAGTTAAATCAAGCCCGGCTTTGGCTTATGGATTCCACCGACAGTATTTAGAACCATAGCGGGGGACCGCATCCACGGGTTCCTAATCAAGGGCGAGAAGAGATACAAACGCCCGTTATGCAGTGTTTTTACCCACGTAGTTTTACAGGTTAAAATCCCTATTTGCTCGCTCTTCCGCGCTTACCGTCTAATAGTCGGTCGTTTTCATTTGATGGGGTTCCGCCGGCTGCCTCGGTCGGCCAACTTCGTGATACAGGACACTCGCCTGTGCGTTTTGTGTTTGCATTTAAATACGCATTATTTCGCGCTATCGCCAACTCTCCACAGCTGTGCCCCGTAATTGGTGGACAGTGAAGGAGGACTTCTCGATCTACATACACCATCTCCGCCATCTTGGTAAAACCTACGTTAGGCGGACGATCGGCTGTTTGCGGTTACACAGCCAATCCACAAACCGGGTCCGCCATATTATGTAAACCTATTTTTCTAAGGTTTAATACCGGGTAAAATTATTGTAGCTATATAGCCATATTACGCTGAGCCTTTTTATTAATGAAGTTAGATGTTCTAAAAAAGCTAATTGGCAAAGCCAGATTGTGTCACTTTTTAAGGATGTTATATTTAAACAGGAAGGATAATCGCGTTATATGGCCCATGTCTTCTATACTTTATAGAATAATTACAAAAGTCAAATCGGGTTCTTTTCTATAAAGTTATACTGGGTGTAAGAATAACATCTTCCATCCGGTTGATTCTCCACATTTCCCATCGTATAATACCGTCAATTCTTCAGCATATATACCTTCAGTTAGTCAATTTCTATAAGATGGCTTGGTGCCACGGACATTCTTCATTTAGCCCTTTTTCCACCGCATTGAGATAAAAAATCCAGAATACCTCCCGTTTTTTTCTTAGGCTTGTTGTGTCGGTTCCTGGGTTGGTTCTTATTTTCTCCAGGATAAACCATCGAAGTTCTGGCTCCGTGTGGTTTTTTTCCATCCAATGGGTTACTAATGGGGCGGTCAGCTTTTGGTTCCTGATATTAGATTTATGCTCACCAATTCGTGTCCTACATTCCCTACCAGTTTCTCCAACATAAGGGAGATTGCAGGGACACAATATCAAGTAGATAATGTTGCTGGTCCGGCAATTAGTCATATTTTTGTTTCGTATTACAGACACTGTGCGGGTATTAGTGCTCACAGTCCCGCCAGTAATGGCTTGTGGGCAAATATGACAAGTCCCACATTTGTGGTTGCCATATATTGGCTCCAAGCCAGTGATGGTTGCTTGTCTCTCCACAGGGTTTTCTTGAATCTTACCCCGAACCAGATGGTTTTTAAGGTTGGGGTTCTTTTTGAACGCGAAGATGGGACGATGTAGGTGTATCTTATCATTTTCCAGATTCAAAAGATGCCAACTTGAGTTGATAGCTTGTCTTATTTTATGATTCAGTTCTGAATGGCGGGTCACACATACAAGTTGTTTTAGTTTTTCTGGTTCCCTTTCAACAAACATGGCCTCCCGGTCCGTGTATCTCGCTCGTTTGAATGACTCTTTGATAAGTCTAGGTGGATACCCCCGGAATAGTAGTTTTTCTTGCAGAATGTCGGCTTGGTTTAAGAAGTCATCCATGAATGTACAGTTCCTTCTAATGCGAAGGAACTGACTGTACGGAATACTGTCCCTCTGACTCCGTGGGTGGTAACTCGCATATTGGAGTAGAGTGTTCCGCGCTGTGGGTTTGGTGTAAAGTGAGACCTTAATGATGTTGTCGTGGTGCTCGATCCAAATATCAAGGAATTCTATTCTGGTTGTGCTCCGGTGGCTGGTAAATCTCAAATTGGCATCCGCCGCATTGATCCACTCAATGAATTCGTGAAGCTGTTCCTCGGCCCCCTTCCAGATAAAGAAAATATCATCGATAAATCTTTTCCAGCTTTTAACGTTTTCATAGAAGGGGGCCATTTCATTAAAGACATTGGTTCTTTCGAACTCACCCATGTACAGGCAGGCTATGCTTGGGGCGCAGCTTGCTCCCATACTTACTCCAGATGCCTGTCTGTATATGGTGGTATCAAACTCAAAGTAGTTCTCAAATAGAACTATTTTGACACAATCCATAATGAAATCCTTGTTTGTAATTTCAGTGTTCCTAGAGATGACAGTATCAATGGCATCGTACGCTCCTCTCTGGGGTATGTTAGAGTACAATGATTCTACATCAAGTGTTACCATGATTTCAGAGTTCTCAAAGAATTGAGTGCCTTCCACCTGCTGAATGAAGTGTCCTGTATCACGCACGTACGATTCAAGTTTAGTCACCATAGGATTTAAAAATTTGTCGATATATTTAGACGATGGCTCGGTGGCTGAACCAATCGTCGAGACAATAGGTCGCAATGGTGGATCCGTACTGCACTTACGGGTCTTGGGTAGCCCATAGATTATGGGGAGTTTGGTGTTACTAGGGGTCAGAAATTCCGCCTCATCCTCACAGATTTGGTTCTGTGATACAGCTTTCTGGACCATTTTTAGAATACGCTTTTTTAGGGCGTTTTCAGGGTTGCGAGTGATCCTTATGTAGTGGCCTGATGATGATAGAAGCTCGGTCATTCTCCTTTTATAATCAGATGTATCAAGTAGTGCGATTCCTCCCCCTTTATCACAGGGTTTTATCGTGATGTCCCGGTTTGTTTCAAGTTCTTTGAGTGCTCTGTTCTCTATGGCTTGCATGTTGGCTTTGGGAATGGGCACATATTTAGTCATTTTGTTTATTTTCCGCATGACTGTTTTTTCAAAGATGTTGACTTCAGGGCCGACCATTTCTAAGGTCGGGGTGAATGAGGATGGTGGTTTACAACCAGATTTATTTTGGTCATTATTGGGGGGTGGTGCCTCCAAGAAAAATTTTTGAAGTCGGACCTTCCTGAAGAAAAGCTGTAGGTCTTTATTCAGTTCAAATTTACTGAAATTCGCTGATGGAACAAAGGACAGGCCCCTAGATAGGAGTTGGGTAACTGCTGGATCTATGCTCTCACTGGACAGGTTGAACACAGGGAGTCCCCTTATGTTCGCCAATATTGATGGTGGCGGGTCTGCACATACATTTGTGGTTGACCCCGACCCTGATGGTAGTTCCTCGTTTGTGGGGCTCTCGACGGTGGTCGGGAATTGCCACGGCGGTTCCCTAAAAAACGGTTTTGATGATGATTACGGTCGAACCCTCCATTTCTATTGCCTCTATTGGTATTGTGACCACGGTTAGAGTTGTGGCTTTGGTCATAGCCAGGGTCGTAGCTTGGGTCATACTCATCGGGGGCTTCCCCCTCAGAGTCCGTTGTTTCCGAGAAGGTAGTGACCTTCCTTCCTTGACCCCATCTGGGTGCCTGTCCGCGAGGTGCGTTTTCTTCTTGGGTAGTGTAAAATTCACTTCCCAAATAGGGGTATGCCCTTTCTTGAGTAAACATTCGGATGTCCTTTCTTAACTTTTCTGTTTTCCTTTTTAGTAGATAGTCAGAGAAGGATTCCAACTCAAATTGGATCTCTTCTAATTTTCTCTTCCCCTCGTCTACTGCATCTCCCTCTTTCAGTTTGTCCTCCAGCTCGCGAATTTCTTTATTTAGAATTTCAATGATGGTACGGGCCGTTTCCACAATCAGCATCATCCAGTCCCTGGAGCAACGGTTCGAAATAAGGGCCCATCGCTCATTGGAAAAGATGCCGTCTAAAGTATGTCCGGCAAAATGCGTAGGACCATTCACCAGCTGGCTTAGCCCGTATAAGGAAAGTTGCTCTATCAGAGATATGGTATCGTTGTCATCATCTCTCTCCAAATGATAGTTAAAATCCCCCAGAAGGGTAAAGTTGGGTTTACTAATAAAAGGCTCTAGGAGTGTAAGTAATTCATGACAGGAGGTAGTTCTAGGGCCAGGTGGTCTGTAACATAAAATCCCAGCAAACGAAGCAGAGGGGGCAAGCTGGATGGTAAAATAAAGTGCCTCCTCGTTACCAGATGGAGATGAAAGAGGATCAATACGACATGTGTAAGTCTTTACATAGAATTCCCAAACCCCCACCCCTATGTCTCATCGGTCCATTCTGCTTAAAGCATAGCCATCTGGAATAGCCTCCACCAGATCTGGTCCTGAGGAGTCCATACATCAGGTTTCTGTTATAAAAACCCAGGCGAGTTTCCTCTGTGTTACAAATTCATTGAAGGCAACCTTATTTTTTACCAGAGACCTTGCGTTTATGAGAAAGACTGCCGGATTTTCTGAGGGTTCAAATCTCTCCCTTCTGGTCTGCCGTCTCCTGAAAAATCTGCTACGGGCTGGTCTAGCGGAACTGCAACTACATGTCATGGTCAAAATATCCTCGAGTGGAAGAGTATGGTGGCAAAGGGAGGGGGGAGGTCTAAGAGTCAGCAGGCTAGATAGAAGACTTACTTCATGTTCCTCAGAAGAAAGGAGAGGTCCAGTCCGCCCATCCTGCAGCGCGTCCTCAGCGCAGACGGGCGCAGACGGGCTAGACTCTGGCGTGACTCCGGCGATGCTCCAGCGCCTCCGCTGAACGCGTCCGCTGCGCAGAGAAATCGCCGAGTCTTTTATGTGCTGAGCAACTAGAGCGCTGCAGGAGAATCCTCCCACCCAGCTAAGATGGCCGCCGCTAATTTCAGGTCCGTGTGCCTCAGCCCTAAATCTGCTGGACACCAGTATTGAGTTCAATGCGCTAGCAAAATGGGAAGCCAACAGATAAGTGGCAGGCCAGGTCAATAGGGGGCTATTCTAAGTGCATTTTTAAATTCGATCTTTAAAAACACTGCTCAATTAAAATTGAGTATTTGGCTTATCAATCAAGTAACAAAGCGTGAAAATGAAAGTAGAATAAGCACACACCACAC
This sequence comes from Lissotriton vulgaris, assembly GCF_964263255.1. Classification (NCBI taxonomy): domain Eukaryota; kingdom Metazoa; phylum Chordata; class Amphibia; order Caudata; family Salamandridae; genus Lissotriton; species Lissotriton vulgaris. Next base: position 2,021,553,196 of record NC_141691.1, on the reverse strand, counting down.
AACCTCCCGGCTTCCGCCTCAGGTGGGAACAAACATTCAGTTTAAGAGTGTTGGGGTATTTTAAGGAGTAAGGGTGGGTTATGATTATGGGGTGCAGGGATATTTAAAGGGAGTAGGGTGGGATTAATACACAATATGAGACATGGCATGAAGGGCGGAACGTACCACACACCATCAGCGTTTGTCACGCCCCCAGCACACGCCCACAGCACAACGCATACACGCCCACAAGGGACTACTTTGCTGGCACGGTTCGTTTACTTTTTAAATGTATATGGTGGGCGTCTGCATAGCCTATGTCCTTCTGCTGCAACTGCCCTTTCCAACACTGTATTGGGTGTTGTGATTGGTGCTGTGGTTCCTGAGATTACCCGCCTCAAAGGTTTGGGCTCTCTCTTTATTATATTAGTATGGATTTTTAGTTTGGCGGGGTTCATTTAATACGCGTGAGCTCCCTTACCCTGAAATTGAACAATCAACTGACGAAGTTGCCAGCGACTTTCCATTGTATATTTACAGAAATCTGGCGTGGCAAAAAATTCAAAACCACCCGTGCTCTTTTCTAATTAGGCCGTGCGTTAAAAAAACATCCGCCCTGGCCACAAAACTGTTAAAGGAAATCAAAAAAGTTCTAGGCTTAGCCTCCGCTTGGCCTGGTCGCAAGCGAATATTAAAAGGAAATCTGAGTGCCCTTTCAATTTCCCTATCCCAATCCCACTTTGAGAGTTCAGGAAAAAATGATTTAAACAGCTCTACAATAAATTTACGAGAGTCCTGTCCCTCTTTCCCTTCTGGTATCTGCATAAGTCTCAAATTGTTACGGCGAGCACGATTTTCAAAGTCCGCCATTTTCCACTGTATATCCTCCTTCCTATTACTCAATGACTCAGTAACAGCCTTCTGTCGAACAAGTTCATCTTCTATGTTAGAGATCCTTGCTTCAGCTTCAGTAAACCTTGCCTTAAAATCTGCTTGAGATTTTACCATTCTGCGAATTGAATTTTGCAATTCTCTACAAGAGTTCTGCTTTCTTTGACTCTCCTGTCGCGTTTTATTCATATGAGACAGGATAGTTTGATGTCTTGTTCGGCTGAATCTTTTACCCCCTTTTTAAGGGGATGCTGTTGATCTCCTGCCCCCCCTTACTCCATTACTGATTCTCCTCTTTTCCGCACTATTACAGGGCTCTCATCATGAAAGTCACATGAGTCTTCCATATCCAAGTCCTCAACACCACTGTGAGCACTATCAGCACTATCATCTGCCATATTAATCTGTTTGGAGTACTGCAAAGCTAAGTCCTCACAAGATGAAGCTGAATTTTCAGAAAGGGAATAGAAATCCCCTTATTTTCCATCCATTATCTTTGCCTGAGCCTGTGCTTGTACTTGTGCTTGTTTTTGTGCTGGTGCCTGTGCCTGTGCCTTTGCCTGTGCAAGCCCACCGTTCATAGTATGCAAATTCTGACAATTGATATCTTGTATGGCTTCACTCATGCTAATGCCTCCAGCGTCATTATTCATGCAAACATCATTGCTCATACAAGCACAATTTTCTGAGCCCGGAGTGAAAACAGATACAGTTTCAATTCTTTCAATAGAAAGAAATAGTCTCACTCTCTTTCATGACCGTCACAGCTTCCATAGCTACTGTTGGAACATCAGTATTACAGGCACTAGTTTGTTTAGCCTCCACAACCAATGCCGTTTTCTTCCACTTCGGTTTTTTCTCAGCGGCCGTGAAAATTGCTGGTATGGTTCTGCTATCACCTGCTGTGTTTTTACCTTTTACTAAGTTGTTTGTTTTCTTCTCCGCCGCAGCAGTATCTTTTGCCATTTTCTCTGCCCCCTCAGAGTCAGCCTCACCGTTTGTAGCCTCTTGACCGCGCGGTTTCCCACGGGCCCCCTTAAGCGGCATAGCTGGTCCGACGTTGCTTCTTTCCTGAAGCCGTATGGCGAAGCCGCCTGATTTCCATGAGCAGCCGTCAGCTGTGAGGGATCCCGCCCACCAAGTGCGCCAGCACCTGATGGCTCTGTGAATGAACGCCAAAAACGTTTCCGGCATCGGCCGCCGTTTCAACCGTCTCACCGCCCGGGAGAAAAACGCCGATATTCAGGACTTTCTTGGCAGCGTGAGAACTTTGCCCAGTATACCTGATAAGTAATGTACCGGATTTAGCAACAAGGGAGGCAGACACTACTAGACACCAGAGTTTTTTAAATATTGATGTTGAGGAGTGGCAAGGGGTGAACATTTTTGGCTGTTTCTGCCCCTCTTGGGGGCAGACCGGACTTATGCTTTTAGGTCCACATACCCCCCAGACTGGCTGGTGGATTGTGTGTGGACAGGTGCATTATTTACATGTGGATGCTATGTTTTATTTCCTCTTTTTATTCTAGTGCAAAGTTCTTTATTCTTGTTTGTGGTTTCAGCAGTGGTTGTTCTGCGTTTTGCATAGGATTATGGTCTAGCCACAGAATTACTGCTCAGTGGGTGGTTAGTATGCTTTTTGAATCTTCCACTGACCATGTTTATGAAACGAATGGTGCGTCTGAGGGAGAGGAGGGAGTGTAAGACTTTGACAGGAGTTTCTGTTCATGAGGAATCAACTGATGATGAAGCTACTCTCAGTGTGGATGAAGCTACTCTCAGTGCTTGGAGGACCTCTCGGAATCGCTCAGGACTTTTTGGGAAACTCATGCATGTACTGCACTGTTTTCAATTAGCGCTAGTGCATGTGTGGCGTTTACCTTGCGGGAGCGAGCAGCTGTGCCATCTGTTTGCCATCTGTTCAGTTTCATATTTCAAAGGCTTCATGTTCACTTTGTGGCTGCGTGTCCGGGCACTGTTTTCTGTACAGGAGAGGGTCTCTTGTGATTCCAGATGCGAGCATTGGCGCCGTGCGGCTATTAAGCAGTCAGCAGACTTCCTCCTGACTACTAGATCGCAGCAGTACATTGCCTGTCACTATTTGGTTTTTGAAACCAATCTTTAACATGTGCCCTGCGTTCCGCTAATCAGTCTGCAAACATGTTATGCAAAGCCACCATAAGTAATAAAATGTGACCGGTTCCATTCTCTGTCCCGATGCCATAACGTTCAATACTGTTAACATACACGTTACAATTTAGGATTCGCCGGCCTTCTCCCTGCTGACAGAAAGTATCTACTGGTACCCACTAACTCACCCCGAACCCCAGCACCAGGCACGGGTGTGAAAGGAGGATATTTGCAAAAAACAAAAATCAGAATGTCACCTTGAATTGGAATTAAGCAGCGGAGTGTTGATGCTCAGCCGCATTTCAGTCGCCAGCTGCATTACTTCCAGCCCCAGGCCTACCACAGAGAGTTAGTGAGAAATTCACCTCACTGTGACTCTTCCCAGAAGTAGCACCATTAATAAAAGTGTTATTTCAGAGAACCGTGGCAAGGCCGGAGCACTCCAATGCCTGAATAGAGTGCCATGAGACTATAACAATCAAGGCCTTGATGATATGGCAAGTGTTTTTAACACTATGATATCCTGCTGGTTCCATCATGTAAATGATGTGACGTCCTCCAATATTCCCAGAGAGATGACTGGTCTCTGCGCCCTCATTTCTAACTGATCCAATGCAGTTATTTTGCAGGCAGTACGCTTAAAAATGTGTATTCCTTAATAAAGACGAAGCTTATTATGCAGTGATGCACATTAACACTTTTAAACAACAAGCTTCAGGGGATATTGATTTCTGCCGCTGCCCATATATTTTTTTTGTGCGCATGTGGCTTAACGGCTAGAACAGCCGATTTTGAAGCTGTAGAACCAGGGTGCATATTAACAAGGCGAAGTATCGCCGCTTTTTCGGCGAATTGTGCAGAGAAAGCATCAATACTTCTAGAGCCCTATCCACAAGGGCATGTTAACGCCTGCCACAAGCCCACTTTGCATGTCAGCGACAAACATCGCCAATGACATGCAAAGTGGGCGTTCCCACGTCCCACCACATGTAAAATGTGGTTGGAGGTGGGAACACCCTATTACCAAGGCAGGAGTTGGGAGACAAAAACCTGAGATAAACTTGTTTATCGCTGGTCTCCCAACGAATTCTCTGACCAGGTGTTAAGGCATTGATAACATGGGGGTGTGGATCATAACGCTGAATCCACCGCCCCATATTATCAAGGCACAAATTAGCGCGTGAAAACAACGTTTGTTTTCATGCGCTAATGTTCCATATCGCCGACTATCGCCGGATTTAATTTCGCCTACGTGTTGCGCATTGATAATTACGCGCTAACACGGCGAATAAATCCGGCGATAGCCGGCTATATGGAAATGTGCGATGTGCGTTATATAATGCGCATCTAGATAATATCCCCACAGGTTTGAGTCTGGAGGGAGGCCCAAACATCCTGAGATTTTGTCCAAATTACTTTATCTCCCCATGCCGAAAAAAAATAATACGTGTATGTGTCAGGCTGAAATGCAACTGGTACTCATGTAAAGCGCTTTAATACCTTCTGGTCAAGTTGGTGCTATATAAAACTGCAAAAAAAAACGGCAAAAAAAAAGCTCAATGGCCATCTTTCCATCTTTTGAAATTTGGGAATGATCGAAATTAGCACAAATTATCCAACAAAATGACCTGCTACTATGGATCCGTGTTATTGTGCCTATGAGGCAGCACTCCTCTGAGAAAAGGGCACTAATGCAGAATGAAGATAGGAAAGGTTAGAACCTGCAACAATTCACTGGGGAGAATTTTACAGTTTTTGAGGTAGTATAAGCATTTTTGTCATGCCCTCACTATACACCTAGTATTGTCTTATAATAAGCACTTCATTATCTTTCATTTACATCTTATTGCTAAACGATATCTTGTTCTCAACAGAAGAGCACACTGAAATGTACAAAAAGATACAGCCCACATTAGATTGCCAAACCCTATGCAGTCAGACTATGCTGCAATTGAAATATGATGTGCAAAATTGCTCATTTATTTGTGTTGCATATGCTTCTTACAATTTCAGGCGCTAAAGCATATTTTAATATACTCTCAGTAGGGATGTCTAATGTTGGATAACAAGAGGCCTAAGGATGTTAAATTTCTAGGATTTCCACTATGTGAATGATTCTGTTTTAGGATTCACTGTAAATGTATCGCATGTGAATAGCCTGAAACTCCAGCATGGCCCTGCCTTCTGTGCAACAACGGTGGACAGTTCAGGTGCGGACGTGCACCTTCTCTTTATCATGTTTTTATAACTTCCAAGAGTTAGGCTTTTCGATCATGAAAACCATGGAAAAGTGACTGCAGTTTTTTTTTAGAACCCATCCTAGACAATCTAAATTGAAACTGTTGAAGCGGAAGTTTCTTAATATTTGTGAGGCATGTCCTACATTTAATTATATCTCCCCTGGCTGCACAATCTGAGATTATGACCGCTCGCTGCACTCAGCACAGTGAAGGGCACTTGGGAACACAGAAATACCAATATTGGCATTATCCATCATCCTTAATCTAGCTGAAATCAGGATTTGGAAAAATACATGAGACATCACAATAATCTAAATGCTCCAATCAGGAGAGCTATTTAACTACAAGGGGTGGTGAAGGACAGAGTTTCTGAATTAAGCAGAATACTCTCACCCAGTCAAGAGATCAGGGCTAGATCCAACACCATTTTTTAGCTCACTGCACCATCCCAGCTCAGAACCTGGCTATATGCAAATTAGTCTGTTCCTGTCCCAGTGCATGATGGGAACAGGGCAAACCAAACTACCAAGCCAATTCTTATACTGGGAAGGAAACAAGCTTCCGGGGACCGGTTTCTGGCATTTCAGCCGTCATCGGCCCGGCTTGCTTGAATCCTGATGGTGCAATGAGCAAGGGACTCACATCTGAGTATACCCTTCCACGCTTAGGGTGGACAAAATATTTAACAACAAGCGGTGGTGAAGGACAGAGTTTCTGAATTAAGCAGAATACTCTCACCCAGTCAAGAGATCAGGGCTAGATCCAACACCGTTTTTTAGCTCACTGCACCATCCCAGCTCAGAACCTGGCTATATGCAAATTAGTCTGTTCCTGTCCCAGTGCATGATGGGAACAGGGCAAACCAAACTGGTAAAGCCAATTCTTATACTGGGAAGGAAACAAGCTTCCGAGGGTGAGCTGGCAGTCTTCCTCACTATAAAGGTTAACAAGCATTGGCATAGCCAATAGGTCTCACTTTTGGGACCTTATAAGTATTTAGTTATGCAGCACAATATCCTTGGTGCAATAACATCAACCGTTGCATGGCGAAACACTTAATAGGTCCCAAAGGCGAGACCTATTGGCTATGCCAATGCTTGTTTCAGTTGTTTACGGATGATGTATTCTTGGGCTGAGATTGTTCAGCAGACTAATTTGTAAGCTGAACTGTATTTGAGGGACAACAGTGTAAGACTTAGGCCCCGCTCTAGAGCTACCATTTGGAATCCCACAAATCTGGATGAGATGGAGTAGTTTTGGGGTTTGACTTTTTTGATGGGCTTGATAAGGTAGCTGTTCGTGGATTCATGTTGGTCTACCGGTCCATTGATGGCAATGGCCATATTTCTTGCAATTATGAGTCATGATCGGTATTTACTTTTGCTTCGGATGTTGCATTTTGTTGATAATGCTTTGGTGTTGCCACAAGATCACCCTGAATGTGACCGTCTTTTTAAGATTCGTCCTGTTCTTGAGCACTTTGTAGATCGATTTTCAGAAAATTATACTCCAGGGAAAGAAATAGCGGTTGATGAGTCTTTGGTCTTGTTCAATGGCTGTTTAGTTTTTAGGAGTACATTCCTAGCAAGAGGGCACATTATGGAATTAAGATGTATATGGTGTCTTAGAGTAGGACAGGATATGTCTATAATTTCCAGGTATACACTGGTAGGAATTCCACAATTGACCCCCTTGGTTGTCCGTCCACTTTAGGAGTTTCAGAGAAAATTATTTGAGAAGTTGCTAGAGGATTTTTTCATTAATGTCACCATTTGAACCTAGAGAACTTCTACACTTCTGTGCAATTGCACAAGGAATTGTTCAAAGTGGGCACTCTTGCTTGTGGCACAATCCATTCTAAATGTAAAGATTACCCAAAAGAGCTTGTTTGCAAAAAGATTCAGAGGGGATAGGGCGTATTGCGTATTGATGTACTGGTAGCTGTGAAATTTGCAGATAGAAGGGATGTGTACATGCTGACTACCATCCATGATGACAGTACTTCAACTGTGACTTTTTGGGTCATGTTGCTGAAGTGCGAAAACATGTGTGCATTGTAGACTGCAATAAGCACATGGGTGGTGTCGATAGAGTAGATCAGAGGTTGGACCTTTAAATTGTTGTTCGTAAGGCTTACATTTGGTATAAGAAGTTGGCCAAAGCAAACACAAGGAGATGATGGATGGAGCCGTGAAACTTTTTAGTCACAGATCTGGGTTGAATCCATCATCGATCTTTAGCTCACCTTGCTCCTCTAGTCCAGACACAGCTATATGCAAATCAGTCTTGACCCTGTGCGTCATGGGAAAAGTCAAGCCTGAACTGCCAAGCCATGTCTTCCCTGGACCGGAAACAAGCATCCTCCTTGTGTTTGCATACAAAGTTGGCCATTCATATTTTCAATTTAGCAATTTGTAATACTTTTGTTGGGTTCAAGGAGTGTTCTCCAGCATCAAAGATGACTTTTGTTCAGTTTCAGGAGTCTGTGATAAGCAGCCTTGTTGTAGGGGAACAGGCAAGTGTTCCTAGTGTTGAAGTGGTGGAGGGTGTGGCTAGATTGAAAGATCAGTACTTTGCCAATCCCTCTGAGAGATGTAGAGTCTGTTTGCCCAGAGGTATGCAGAAAGAGAGTCGTATGCATTAAGCTGATTGTCCTTCTAATCCTGGTCTGTGTGTGCCGACGTTTCAGATTGCATCACCCTCAAATACGTTTTTGGGAGCACCCATGAGTCTAACAGTGCACTGCCTGGTCTGTATGGTTTTATATTTGTTGTTCAGTTTCACGGTTGGCATTAGAATGTTGTCTTTAGTTACCGCTGTTGTGTTTGGAATTACAGTTTTGTATCTAGTTCCAATTGGTTTGTGTATTCTTTCTTGTTAAAAAAAATGTGATGATGGTGTGCATGGACTGGTGCTTGGCTGGCGGTGTGCATGGGTTTGCACTTGGCTGACGTTGTGCATGGGCTGGCGCTTGGCTCGGGGTGTGCGTGGGCTGGTGCTTTGCTGGCGGTGTGAGTGGGCTAGTGCTTGACAGGCAGTGTGGGTGGACTGGCATTTGGCTGGCAGTGTTTGAGTAATGATAAACTGCAGGTCATTACACACTCTGCTAGCCAAATGCCCCTGCACACACTAAGTCAGCCACCAGCTGGTGTGATTGCTGTGTCAGTCATGTGGGCGTATGAAAGTGATGGGCCCTTGAATGGCACTGTCTGTTGATGTGACTATGGTAATGTGCTAGGCCCGCGGCTGCCGGTATGAATGGTCTTGTGTGTCACGTATGAAAGGTGTGTGAATGGCCTGTAAAGAGTTTGGTGCCTTACCGTGGCTTTACAGCTCAAGAGCTGGAGTTATTTTTAGTAAGTTCTGTTGGTTTTTTTCAGTGTTTTCAAGTGATTTCAATACCTTAAGAAACAGTGGTTGTCAGTGGTTACACATTTTCAGAAACAGTGTTTTTCCTGTGTTTATGGACCTTTTTGCTTTTATTATTGCCTGCTTTCTGCACTGATAGTGCATGGTATATAGACAGTTTGCGTACAGTGTATATGAGGTCCAAATACACTTTTACAAATTTGAAACTTATCATAGTACACCATAAAATACTTCTCTAGTGAGTATTTGGTCATGCACGCTTGTATGTTTCCTTACCATGTAAACTTTTATCTGTGAAAAGGACCTCTCAACATTGGCACTTGAGACTGGAAATGCCAAAATAGCCATTACACAATTTGCTAACTCTGGCCACTGACATAGCTTTCCATGCCAATACTAGTGCCCCTGAAGATTGTGATTCTCTATGACAGGTTCTGCAACATATGCTTTGAACTGAACGTATATGCCCTCAGAGTTATTGAAGTGGTCAAATAAGAGGCAGTACTTTTGAAACTCCTGAGAAAATTGCCCGTTACGGAAAGAATCTATAATTTATGCAGAGTACCACAGTGAGGGTTCATTGACTTCAAATGGCATGGATGGTGAAGGGCTATTTCACATACATTGTACAATAAAAGTTCCTGAATTGCTCCTCAACATTTCTTTGCTTACCAAGTGGCAAGCACTCTAACATGGAACATGTTGCAGTGCCAAAGTGTTGCCCAGTCTACTCTCAAGGATATGTTTCACATCTACACCAATTATGGTGAACACTTGGTAGACAAGGGTGTTTCCAGACTCTAGTTTTTTATTATGTTTGCTACAGCCGTCATGCTTTCCTGTAAAATCTAAGAATACAGTAGAGTGTACTTTTTCCAAATCCCTATCAATATGTGACCAAAGATCCTCACACTTCTTAGATCATCACTCAGCAAATGTTCTGTAATCGGTTGCCACATGGATAATATAGCATTCATGGCCTCTAGGACTGAGAACCACTAGCAAAGTGACACAGTTGAGTTGACTCTTTCTTTGATGCCACACAGAGCATAAAATTAGAAATATTTTTTTTTGTTTCCGCTCATAACAAAACAGTGCACCAGAATGGACTAAAAAGTCAATAGCATTCTTCATTAACTCTGAAGATTGTAAAGATGCTTTCAACATACCATATAACAAGTGGCAAGGATCTCTAACAGGAAAGCACTTCAGCTCAGATATCGATTTTGACAGGTCATCACACAACTTTTTTATATACGTAGCGGAATCACTAAAAATACAAACAATATCACTCCAATCTTTATTGAACTTCATAAGAACTTTTGCAACAGCATTCCAAGTGACAGCACTCTTTTCACATATACCTATCACTATACCTTGCATTGAATGTTTAAAGCCTGGGGTGTTTTGGCAATTCACCTACTATCAATACTGACTCACTAGAAAAGGGGGCTGATATGTCAAGGGTTTTTACCCATTCTCTGTGGGTAAATGTGATGGTACATATTGGGAAAGATTCTTATGAAACCTACAGTTTTCCTATCAGTGAAAGACTCAGGCGTAGCTCAAAAATCAAATATGATTTTGATATTTCCTGATTGTTTACAGTTTATGTAATAAATGAACAACCCCTAGAACATGCTTCTAACCCCTGTATCTTTAGACCCAAGACCACAAAACTGAAAAAAGGAAAAAGAAACAATATTTTAGTGACATCCCTAAACAACAAAACTCAAGCAGAATAATGTGAGCCCAGTCTTTCTTACTGCTACCTTATATTACAAAGTTACATTGCATTTGCCCCTTCGTAAAAAAATAAAAATGACTTGTTCACTCTCCTTTTCCTTTCTTTGAATAGCATTCAGTTTGTGGCTGTACAGGTTTTGTTTCAGTGTTTATATGTTTACATTGGTGAGGGCTATTTTCCTTCCGGTGGGGTTTTATCAGTTATAATAGGTTTAAACCTAAAACCGGACACCCTAATTATTATCAACTGTGCATTTCCTTTTTGTGAAATCTTGATAGTAAAGAACAAGTTACTTACCTTCAGTAACGATATATCTTTAAGAAACATTGGTTAGTGATAGATTCCTTACCTTAGAATTACCCCTATGCGTCAGACGGGATCCAGAAAGTTTTCGTCAGCAGTACCCGTGCGCATTGGTAGGCGTCATTGTGCGGCTCCGCGTACATCGTTGGCGTTGTAATCGCCGAGATGACGTCGCTGGAGCTTCTTAGACGTGCCCAAGCGCGCTGACGTCAGTTCTGTATACAACTTTCCACACCAGGAACGCAGAGCTAAGCAAGATACTGACCTCTGGTGCATTGAAACTAGGGCCCTGAAATGGATGAGTTTAACCCTAGAAATCAGTTTGCAGAACGGGTAGGAAGGGTGGGGCGGTAAGGAATCTATCACTAACTAATGTTTCTCACAGATATATCGTTACCGAAGGTAGGTAACTTGTTCATCTGAAAGAAACACGTTAGTGATAGATTCCTTACCTTAGAATAGATACCCCAGCAATTCCAACCCCGGTGATGGGTCTGCAAACCAAGATCACACCAGAAAGTCACAGAGAACAGTATAGCCAAAGAAGCCGTCTCTCCGGACTTAACTGTCAAGGCAATAATGCTTAGTAAAAGTGTGCAGCGAGGCCCACGTGGCTGCCTGACAGTTTTGCAGGGGGACACCACATTCCATTGATGTAGTAGCTGCTGTCGCCCAACCCCACCGGAGGTTCCTTTTTAGCCAGAGAATAACAGACCTTGATACACAAGATGACCCAGCGAGAGATAGTCCTCTTTTGTACAGCCCAGCCTTTCTTGGCGCCTACGTAGCCAACAAAGAGCTGGTCATCCACCCGGAACTGTTGTGTGCGATTCGGGTAAAATGAGAGTGCACGTTTTGGGTCCAGACAGTGGAGCCTCTCTTCCTCTCTTATCTAGATGAACAGTCAGAAAAGGAGGCTTACAGGAAAGAGCCTGGAGCTCACTCACGCGCCTAGCGGAGGTGATGGCAGCCAGGAAAGCAGTTTTCAAAGTTAATAAACAAAGAGGACAGTTGTGAAGCGGCTCAAAAGAAGTGCACATCAAATAAATGAGAACCAGATTGAAGTCCCACTGCAGCATCACAAATGGAATAGGAGGGAAAAGGTGAGTAATGCCTTTGAGAAATCTATTTACAACAGGGGACTTGAAAAGAGAAGGCTGATCAGGGAGCCTGAGAAAAGCCGAAATTGCAGAAAGGTAGACCTTAATAGTGGCCAGAGCAGAGCCCTGCTTGGCCAGTGAAAGAAGTAACAAAAGGACTTCTGAAAGAGGGGAAGAAAAGAGGATCTACAGCCTTTGCTGTGCACCATGCCACAAATTTGTTCCACCTGCAGGTGTATACCGATTTAGTGGAGGGGCGCCTGGTTGCCAGAATGATATCACAGACTTCAGGAGGCAAGTCAAATGGAATCAACTGTCGCTGCTCAATCTCCATGCATGTAGGTGGAGGCTGGGCAGGGTCGGGTGGAGGACAGTCCCCTATTGCTGCGACAGAAGATCCTCCTGAAGAGGCAGTCGGATCGGAGGATCCATGCTCATACTGAGTAGCTCGGGATACCAAACTCTTTGCGCCCAATCTGGGACCACAAGAATGACTTTGGCCCGGTCGCGCCTGATCTTCTTCAGTACTCTGGGTAGAAGTGGTATACACGGAAAGGTGTAAAATAGACCACAACTCCACTTGTGACAAAAAGCGTCACTGAGCGAGTGCTGCTTTGGAAATTCCAAAGCGCAGAAGGGATGACATTGCGTGTTCTCTTTGGTGGCAAGCATTTCTAACCAAGGCTCTCCCCACTGTTGAAAGAGACCTTGCACCACCTCCGAGTGAAGATGCCATTCGTGATCCATAATGCACCTGCGGCTAAGTTCCTCCGCCCTGGCGTTTAAAGAACCTGCAAAGTGTTGAACCGTCAAGGGAATGCCTTGACATTCCAGCCAAGTCCAGAGACGCAAAGACTCCTGACATAGGGTCCACTACCCCACCCCACCTTGCTAGTTGCAATACCACATGACGGTGGTGTTGTCTGTGAACACCTGCACTACTCTCCCCTTGACAGAGGGAAGGAATGCTTTCAGTGCAAGTAGGATTGCCCAGAGCTCCAGAAGGTTGATATGGATCCTGGACTCCGCCGGAGACCAGAGGCCTCTGATCTCCGCCTATCCCATGTGGCCGCCCCTACCCAGGAGGGACGCAACCGTCACCACTAGGTGTTCCAGTTGGGGAAGGGAGAGGGACCTGCCGCTGACCCAATGCTGGTTTGGGAGCCACCACTGTAACTGTTGTGCAGTGCCCTCTGAGATCTGGATGTACTCGGACAGGTCCCCTTGATGCTGCGCCCACTGGAACTTTAGGTCCAACTGCAGAGCCCACATATGCCATCTGGCATGATTGGTCAGCAGAATGCAGGAGGCCATGAGGCCCAGCAGCCTCAAGGTCATCCTGACAGATAAACTAAATAAACAATAGAAGGAGTCATTCCCAGAGGAAATCAGTGTTGAAATCTGGCAGGTACCATGGAGGTGAAAAAGGAAGGATTATTCCTTGTTTAAAAGACCCCTTATTCACCAACCTAGTTGGTGACATGCTTCATCATATGGGTCCCACCCGAGTAACCAAATGTTACTCGTGTGTGCTTCAACACCTGTTTACAGTGGAAATGTTTTTTTTACAAAAAGTGCAATTGAGTGAATGGTGGTTAAAATTATCTTTATTGTACTCCCTAAATTTTTAATGCGGAGCAATAAGACCAGATAAAAAATCAGTAAGTGATACCCTAGAAGGCTTCAATGGCCTGAGGTATCCATAGTGAAAGTGATGGTGTACATGTTTCAACCTGTATGTAGTAGTACTAGTTTTCATCAGGACAAGTGGATGACCCGAGTGGTGTGCAGACACTAAGGTGCACCTCAACTCTGAATCAATTATGAACCATATTGTGTACTCACATATGGTAGCCTCTCACCTTTTTGAGAGATGAACAATCTGAAAAACAAATGAATAATCACACAAAGTACATGTCAATACTGCATGACCGTCTGAGCAGTTTCTACATGTATGGTACTGACATTCAAACACTGTGTGAAATGGAAAATCATGCACACGTCTCCCAGTTAAGACAGGTGAGTGCATTTCCGGGTCCACATACTCGCGGTGATAAAAATGGAAGCCAAATGTGCAACCACACTATACAGACCCACAGAAGCAGTCAAACGTGGGTGTCATTACAGCTCAATCAGAAAGGTGAGCATGTATTAGGAAAGTAGAAATCATTCAGGGGGAAACAAACAAGAAAACGGGAGTTAAAATGAGAAATAGAAAAGAGGTCAATGCTCACTACAGGCTTGTTACAGGCTGACTTCATGGAGACCATGGGGAGGGTACTGGCTCTCGTCACATTCTGTGGATAAAAATGCAGACAGCTGTAATGGGCAACACTAATAGCAAAACAAATGGGGCGATTCCCGCCAGCAGTTGTTACTTACTACGCCACATCGTGCTACCACACTGACAGAAACCCAGGACAAGGGCCAAAGATCGGACTCATAGCCCGAATGTCTCGGATTCGCTGTTAGGGAGGATAAACCCGAAAATGCACCGCTCCGATAAAGAGGAGCTTCTGAGATGGAATCAGGTGCAACTTTGGCACGTTGATGGAGAGCCCCAGCAAATACAGGAGGTCGGCCATAGTCTGGAGGTGGGAGATAACTGCTTGGGGCGATCCGGCCTTCAACAACCAGTCGTTGAGATAGGGGAAGATTGAAACCCCTGATCTGTGCAGATGAGCTGCGATCACCACCATCACTTTCATGAACACCTTAGGGGCGCTGGTAAGGCCAAAGGGGAGTACAGTGAACTGAAGGTGCTCGTGGCCTACCATGAACCGCAGGTAACGCCGGTGGGTCGGCAGGACGGGAATATGGAAATAAGCGTCCTGCAAGTCCAACGCCAGCATCCAGTCGTGCGGGTCTAGGGCAGACAAGATCTGAGCAAGTGTGACCATCTTGAACATCTCCTTCCAAGCGTTCTGACGGTCTAAGATGGGACTCAGGCCCTTGTCCTTTTTTTAACCAAGAAGTGGTGGGAGTAAAAACTGTGACCTACTTCTGGCATCGGAACTCGCTCAATGGCCCCATTGGCCAAGAGTGCCGTAAGCTCCTGCTGGAGAAGTGTCAAGTGATCCTCCGACATGTGTTGGCACTGTGGTGGCATAGCTGGAGGGGTAGTCTTGAAGGGGAGGGAGTAACCCCTTTGAACTATCTGCAAAACCCACCCATCTAATGTTATGGTACACCAGTGGGGGAAGTGCTGGGGTATCCTGCCACCCACTGGCGTTTAGAGGGCCTGAAACACTGGACTAGGAAGATTTGGAGGCAGTGGTGGCAGGGGAGGTGGTGGACAGACCCGTGACCCACCTCTGCAGGTCCCACGTCCACGGCTGCACAGAGACTGTTGCTGCACAGGCCGGTGGCTCTGAAACAAACATCCGGTGGTGCGGAAGTGAATGAAATTGGAGAGGCAAGAGGTCTGGACAACCAAGCACCCAGGGGTAGGGTGTTGGGGGAGAAAAATGGGGTCGCACGGGGCCGCATGATTGCTTCGGGCCACGTTCTTATCCACAGGAGCCCCTGTGTCGGGCCTGGACCAGGTACCCAAAAGAATGTCCGAAAGTGCGTCATTAAAGGGCAGTAGCGGCTCCGTAGAGGAAGACGCCGGCCGAAGCTCTTCTTTCAGGAGGTTAGTCCTGACAGCCACCATAGGGAGCTCAAGGTGGAGAGCCTCGGCTGCTCTCTACGCAACACCACAGAATATGTACCACCTTCCTCCGTAGTCAAGGAAGAAGAAGACAGTGCACCAGGATCTGGAGTAAAATCCAGGCCACCTGCATCCTGCTAATCCTCTTCCCAGTCTGGGTCTAACTCGCACCGGGCTGCGAGGGAGTCCTCAGACCCCTCCCAGTCCTCCCCGTCCTCCACAACCTGCCGGGCAGGCGGAAAAGAGGGAGGTGGATGGAGAAAGGGATAGAAATCCCCCAACCGCTCCGGTGCCGTCTCCACGTCAGAGTGGAAGCCGGGGACGGCGTCGGCCTGTGATGCCGGTGACAGTGCAATAGATGTCGATGTTAGTGGAGGTCGTATGAGGCCACCCAACATCGGCTGGGATCCATGCATGGATCCATGGGGGTCATGCGTAGTTGAGACCAGAGTCGTCGACGACGTCGGCGCTGGAGCCGGCGATGAAGAGGAGCGAGGACCCCCAGGGCCCAAAGGCTTGCCGGCGGGGCCCTATGGGCCAAAGAGGTGGGCCATGGCTGTCAGAAAGTCCTGTAGCTAGGCCGGAGTCGCCGACGGACCCGGGCAGGGCCGGTAGGCCATCGGCAACTACCCAAGCTCTGCCGGCGCCGCAGGGGTGGCACCACCCGCACCCTCAGCCGTGTCACGCAACAGGCTAGCAGAAGGCGAAGAGTGACAACGCTTCTTCCACTTCTTGTGCGTCACCTTACCTGACTGCGAGTGCAAAGACTTTGTTGAACAATGGTAGATTTGGCTCAAAGACCAGTCCCTCGACCTCCCACAGGACCGGGACCATGAACGGCGCAAACCGACTCCCAGGCCTCAAGCAACTTTTGGCACCACTCCTGCAAAGTTTCCAGAGCCATGGCCCGGCATTCGGTGCACGACTCAGAGTCGTGGTCGTGCCCCAGGCAGTAGAGACACTCATGGTGCGGGTCCATCACTGATATTGTGCGGGGACAGGACGAGAAAGGCTTAAAACCGGGCATCGCTATACACCAGGAGTCAAAGACTCAAAAAACAGAGGCAAAAAGTCCCAAAAATAACTCAGTCAAAAATTGACTGGAGGTACCGCTCTCTCCAGATCTGCGCTTGCTGGCGCAGAAAAAGAAAGAACGGACGTCAGCGTGTATGGGTGCCTCGAAGTACCTCCAGCGATGTCATCTCGGCGACTACGATACCAACGACGTACGATGAGGCGCACAACGACGCCTACCCACTCGCACTGCTAACGAAAACTTTCCGGATCCAGTCTGACGCCTGGGGGTAATTCTAAGGTAAGGAATCTATCACTAACGTGTTTCTTTCAGATATGTTTCACTCTGAACCTTCACTCACCCTCTTGCCAAACCCAACCAGTATGTGTGTGTACTTAAGGATATTCTTTTGCAGTAATATTTGTCTTTACTGTCTTTCTCTGCCAGTGTGTACATTGTCTCCACGTTGTCTGTTGATGTGAGTGCTGTATTGTGCTGGGGCCGCAGCTGGTACTGTGATTATGTGTGTCAAGTATGAAAGGTGTGTGAATGGCCTGTAAAGAGGTTGGTGCCTTGCCGTGGCTTTACAGCTCACAAGCTGTGACTCATTTGTTTAGGTTTTTAACCTTTTAATTATTAACATTGCATTTCATTTTTGTGAATCTCTTGTTAATAAAATGTCAAATTTGAGCCTTTCCCTCACCCTTGTGTCAAATCCAACCACTATGTGTGTGTACTTGAGAAACAGATGGATAGTCATATTTGTCTTATCTTTCTGTGCTAAGGTGTTGTTTGTCTCTAGGGAAAATTTACCAACTTTAGATATTTGTGTAAACACACAAATGGGGAGTACTGGGTGGTGTGCTTCTAATGAATCTCATCAAGTTTTTTAATCACAATACCATGCAAACCTCAAAATGTGACTATAGTCACATTTTTCTTGCATTACTGAGTCATAATTTTCTGGTATCAGAAAAATCATAATTTTCCTAACATCCAGCATTTTACCCAGGTCTCCTGATAAATATGTTACCTCACTCATGTGGACGTGTCAAGTACCTGTGACAGGCAAGGGCACAAAACGTATTGTGGAGACATCAAAATTACCTATCACAAAACAACCTGGTTTTGCAAGGAGGTCACCTGTATTTTTGTCCACGGGCCTGGCGGCCATATAGAGAAGCCTGCCAAGCCCACACATTTCTGAAAACTAGACACCTACGGGAGTTCATTGAGGGTTGGCTTGCGTGGACGCCCCACCGTTTTCCCACCAAGAATCTCCTGCAAACCTCAAATTTAGCTGAAAAAATCAAATGTTCTCAAATTTCTGTGTGGGAAAGTTGTGGGATCACGGGGCTGACACAAATTTCCTACCACCCAGTGTTTCCTAAGTCTCCCGATAAAAATGGTACCTCACTTGTGTGGGTGGGCCAAGTACCCCCAACAGGCAAGAGCCCAAAAAAGCTATACACCAAGGGGAGTCCAGGGAGGTATGGTTTGCATGGATCCCCAATGTTTTCTCACCAATGATTCCCGGCAACCCTCAAATGTTTCTGAACATAATCACATTTTCAACATATTTTTGCATGGGATCACCGTGTTCACCTCAGAGTCCCGAGTAAAATGATACCTGGTACCGTTTTTATTGGGAGACAAGGAGGAATGCTGGGTGCTAGGAAATTTATGTCAGCCCTGGGATCCCACAACTTCCCCACAGAGAAATTTAAGAAAAATATGTTTATTTCAGCTAAATTTCAGGTTTGCAGGGGATTCTGGGTAGAAAAAAGTTGGGGGGTCCACTTTTGGGAATGATGGGAGGGTAGAAACTTGTGGATCCATGCAAATTCCAGAACTCTCCATCACAGAAATGTGAGGGAAATGTGTTTTTTTACACAGTTTGAGATATGCAAGGGATTCTTCGTAACAGAATCTAGTGAGAGCCACACAAGTCACCCCAACCTGGCTTCCCATGGGTGTCTAGTTTTAAAAAATGTATAGTTTGCTAGGTTTCCCTAGGTTCCAGTTGAGGTAGGGTGCAAAATCCACAGCTTGGCACATTGCAAAAAAAGAGTCTGTTTTCACTGCAAGATTTGTCCATGTTGCGTTTTGGGTAGCGTCTTTATCGGGAAACTTAGGGGAACATAGAATAGTAAAACAACTGCTATTACCTATTGACTTTCTTTGCATTTCTGCCTTCCAAATGTACAAAAATTTGTAAAAAAAAAGTACGTTTGAAAAATGACCTCTAATTCACATGTTTGTATTCCCATTTCAGAAAATTAGGGACATATTATCAACGGCCAGCGATAGAAATATCATCGCTGGCTATCGCTGAATATTATCGCCTTGATAACGCTATATTTACAATGCATAGCACTATGGCGATAATATTTCAGAAATACTGGTGTTTTCAATGGAACATCGTTGGTTTTCCAGCGATTTTCAATTGAAAATAGCAATAACATTTCTGATACAACCGTGTGGTCATATCAGCATAATCCGTCTCCCATTAGAAGTATGCCTTAGTCAGTTAAGGCTGAGGTAGCGTGTTTTTTTTTAATCGATGCACCTCCTTGTTAATATGGCGAAGTTGCCTTCACGATATTAACATGTGTTGTTTTCACAGACACAACTTTTTTTGCATCTCATTAGTGATGCGAGGCGAGGCAGTGAAAAAACGGGCTCTACATCATGGAAACACATGCTAGCGTGTCCTTGATGATATTGCGATATAGTTATTGCCGCTTTTCGCCCAAATACGGACGCTAAAGAGGCGATAATTATATCACCAGCCCTTGCTAATACGCCACATACTGGTTTTCTTGGTATATTTTTCACTCTTTATATTTTACCAAATCAATTGCGATACACCTGGTACACAATGAAAATCCATTGCATGATGCAGCTCAGTTATTGGCTCTGGCTTCCTTGGGTTCTTGGTGCACCTACAAATCCTATATATCCCCACAACCTGAAGGGTCTACTATATGTAACGGTATATTGCTTTAAAAAAATCTGGCATATATAGAAGAAGTTACAGGTGAAATCATTGGCACAAATCGCTGTGTTTTTAAACTCAATTTCAATATTTTCTAATTTCAACTGTTACTTTCTGTAGGTAAACCTTGAATGATCTACACAAATGACTTCCAGCTGAATTCTGAATTGTGGGCCTGATTCACAAAAGTAATCTGAGACAAAATCCTAACTTTACAACTTTCGGTATTCACAAAAGGCATTTAGTAGTAGTAAAGTTAGGATGCCTAACTTTACTACTACTAAATGCCCTTGTGTGAATACCAAAAGTTGTAAAGTTAGGATTTTGTCTCAGTTTAGTAGTAGTAAAGTTAGGAATCCTAACTTTACTACTACTGATTGCCTTCTGTGAATACCAACAGTAGTACGTTTAGGATTTTGTCTCAGATTAGTTCTGTGAATCGGCTACAATGTCTAGTTTTCAGAAATGTATTGCTTTCTTGGATCCATTATTAGTTTCACACCCATTTCTACTACTAACTGGAAGGACATTGAAAGCACAAAAAATAGGATAAATAGATTTTGTCCCAGTAAACTGACAAAAACTGTATAGAAAATGTTGGTTTTCTGACAAGAATCTGCCTGTCCCTGAAAGCTGAGAAGATGGTGATTCAGCACCAAAAATCCTTTCTTGATGCCATTTGCAGGGAACAAAGCAGACGCTTTCTTCTGCAGCAATTTCTTCACATTTAAAAACCCTCAAATAAGCTCTATTTTGAGTAATTCATGGGTCCCCTCCACAGGAATCCACAAACCCTGGGTACCTTCAGAATCCTCAGGTGTTGGACAAAAACTGCACAAATTTGATGTTGATACCTTATGTGGACATAAAATTACAGGGGCCTTAAGCACGAACTACCCCAAATAGCCAAATTAAGGCTTAGCACATGGGGGGAAAGGCCTAGCAGTGAAGGGGTAACGTGCAGTGACCTCCAATATAAGAAAACTTATATCTATTGTGAGAGGTGTAACCACCAATTGACACAGGCAGCAATGGCAGGTCTGTAGTCACAGTTTAAGTAAATACCCATGGGTGGAATAATACATGCTGCAGCACATGGGAGACCCTTGGTTTACCTTTGCCCTGGGTACCTTAGTACCATATGTTAGGGACTTACAAGGGAACACCAGTAGTCAATTGTGAAGGTACCAAAGTACTTACCATGTCAATTTAAGGGAGAAAGCACAGTTGCTGGGGTCCTGATTAGCAGGATCGCAGCAGACTATGTCAAAATCACACTGACATCAAGCAAAAATTGAGGGTAACATGAAAGCAGCTACTATTTTCCTACAGTTTGTGCAACTAAGCCACTAGATTGCTATAACTTTCTGTCCCTTTTTACATCAGAGATTCATGCTCTGTCTTCAATTTCTTTGAAGACTTAAATCATATACTATGTTAAATAAGTACACATTTTACATGCTAAACCATTTTAGATTTAGGTGAAACAAGAAGACCATCCCAACTATGGTAAATGATGTAAGTAGGAGGACAGCAGAAACAACACAAACAACATTCAGCTCATTGTCGGCTTTAAACTCCAAGTGGACATCTAGCTGAGTCAGAGCCAGGCATCTGCTGAAGCCAGTCCTCAGCCTTCGGTGCTTCACCCACCTCGAGTACATCCATGTATTTCCGTAGGCAATATTTCCTTGACTTGTCTTTCTAATAGAATAACTTGAATTGTATTGCATTTGTGAGTTCTTCTTAGTAATCTACCTGTGAAAGTTTGGTGGGTCTGTGGCACAATCATTTATATATTTCTGAGTAGCCTTATTTCAAGTATGATACCTGCACTTTCAAAATATTATTCACATTTTGAGCCCTTGGAGCACACATTGTTGAGGAAATGTGACTTCGTACATGATCACCACCTAACATTTAGACTGATGCCGATGGTTTTTCGACTGAAAGTGCACTGAGTCCTGCCAAACAGACCTCAGTGCCAGTGCTCTGACCCTTGAAAGGAAAATATCTAATTGGTCTACCCACAATTGGCATAACTTTTGGTTTCGACTGTAGCCAGTGGCAACTGGTTATGTTCTAGCCCTCTTCAGGACTACGTAGGACATCGACCACTAAGGCCAAAGTTACCCGTCTTTGCTCGAGGACTTCGGGGTGGCAACAGAAAGACATTGGCTCAGCATTCTCAGTTGATTCCTATGGCGGTTTGCCCACAGAGCCTGGAACTGGGCTGGAGACTGCTTTACTCAAGAGTTAACTGCTCATATGTACCTGACAGGTCCCTTTGACTATCTCCCCATCAGTATTAGCTAGAGTACCCATTTAGCTGTTTTCAAATCACTTTTCGTGGCTAACCCTAAACTGCTGATTGTGGTAGATTAAAATCATGTATTGTGCTATGATTTATTGTTCCTTTAAAAATTCATAGTTCCGGAACTGTCCAGTGGATTTTTATAATCGAGTAGTCTATTTAAAGATATAAATACCAACTACTTTCATACATTGGTGTCGGGTTTTTATTGTGTTGCGTTTTCTTCCTATTCAACTGTTTTGGCACTTCTCAACACTTTACACTTGATCCTTAGATAAAGCCTAACCGCTCTGAGCCACACCTACCCAGGACTGAATTAGGGTTTTACAAATGAACTTGACTAGGCCTGATAAAGAACTCTGCCATCATTACACAGTGAGGTTGTGCATCCAGACCACGTAATAATCCTTATTCTCACAACAAATGCAAAGTAAAACATCAAAACTGCTCGCCTAATATGGCAGGATGCTGCTGGCTGAAAAGTCCTCTGACACTTGCCGGAATGGATGTATATCATTACAACACATGCTTTTACATCGCTTGCTTTTACATCGCAGGTTTTACAACGCATGTTGTTACAACGCATAGTGTTGAGGGGTGCTGGATAGTGAATAGTTTAATTTACTATTCCAACTCCAGTCCACGTGGATAGTAGGGAAGGTGTTGGATAGTAAATTAAATCTTTTCCCTATCGCATGCGTTGTAAAAGTTGCGTTGAAAAAGATGTTCCCCGCCGGAATAATCTATAAAATACAAGCCGGACTGGATAAGGTTAGACGCTTGACGGGTTTGCCGCTGCAAGGCTGGTAGGATTCATTCAGATTCACTGAAACTCTGGACCACTATCTGAACCATTTGCATACTGCTGGTCCCAGTGAGTCACAAGTCATGGTCGAGGATGAAAGGATGGGGCAGATGAATCTATGACATTTGTGTCTGTTATTTCCAAGGCAGTAGAGTTGGGCCAGAATCTGTCATGTTCAAAGCACCCTCATGCATCTATCACTGCTCTACAACATAATCTGCACCTAATAATAGATTTTTTTCTACCTTAAGAAAACAAAAGTAAAGTGGAGAATGTGTGACTTCAGTCGCTTTACAAGGTTACTTGATCTATACCCCTAAGGTCAGTTTGTTGATTTTTCAAGCACTAAATGCAAATTTGATCCAGACATGTCGACCCACACAACAGTGGTGAATGCAAATGCTGTTCTGCAGCCTATGCCAGGCAAACATGGATTGAAGAACATAAAAGCGAGGTCATGTGTTGCACAGACATGTACTGGAAGTGAACTGCACTCGTGGTGCTCAAACGGCATTAATACAAGTGGTCAGTACTTACGTTCTTGTAAGTTGTGGCTTCTTTTCGCAGCGGATTCTGGAAGAAGGAAAGAAAATGTTGACAGCCATGTCTGCATAACCGAGACAGCATACAAGGGTACAAACAAAGGTTTCTTTCCTAAGTGCCACAGGGTAATGTCTTTAGGACAAGTAATCATGCGATATAAATGGGAATTAAAGATAGTTTTTCTAAACATGGGGTAAGAACAGTCAGTGAAGGTGGGACTTGGTTTGTATGAAGGCATTTTGCCAAAACAATGGACAACATGGTGTCCAGGTTTGCTATCATGTGTTTACTATTGAGGGTCCTCTCTAGCAGTGCCATCCATTAAGTAGCGTTACACTCACCCCTTTGGCTGCTTAGTCATTGTGTACAGACTGAAACAACTGGAGATCTCAGATTTCTACAGCACCCGCATTCTCTAGGGCGTTTGTCCCATCGCAACATGTGCCCACACATTACCCAACCCTCCCCCATCCAACACCCTTCTGGATATGCATACGCTATAGTCAACCTATTACCAAAGCTTTATGGACAGAGGGCTGGACTGTTCCCATGATGCCCAGGGTCAGACTGATTTGCATATAGCCATGTCTGAACTGGGGTGGCGGAGTGAGCTAAAGAATGATGATGGATTAAACCCAGATCAGTTGACTGGGAGTGAGTGCTTGCATTGTTCCATACTCCGTCCATCATCACCTTTGGTTTTGCTTTGTTCGCCCTAAGTTGGCAGGGTATGCCCAGACGTGGGTCCCTTGCTCACTTTGCCCCTGGATTCAAGATAGCCTGGCTGATGAGGGCTGTGAGCCCGAAACTGGTCACAGGATGCTTGTTTCCGGTCCATGGGGCACAGGGTCAAGACTGATTTGCATATGGCTGGGCTCAAACTGGAATGGCTTTGTGAGCAAAAAAACAATGGATTTAGGCCCAGATCTCTGTACTATGGTGAATGTATGACATTGTTCTGCATTCTGTCCATCAACTGTTTTTTTTGCATTTGTCACCCCGTGTGGGACGGGTATGCTCAGACGTGAGTCCTGTGATCTCCATGTCACTGGAATCAAGCTATCCTGGCTGATGAGGGCTGAAAGCCCGAAACCGGTCCAAGGATGCTTGTTTCCAGTCCAGGGAGGACCTGTCTTGGCAGTTCGGGCTGAACTGTTCCCATGGGGCACAGGGTCAAGACTGATTTGCATATGGCTGGGTTCAAACTGGAATGGCATGTTGAGCAAAAAAGAAATGGATTTAGGCCCAGATCTCTGTACTGGGGTGAATGTATGACATTGTTCTGTATTCTTTCCATCAACTGTTGTTTTTGGGTTCCTAAAAACAAGCAGGTTCCTGCAGGAACAGCAGGTTTCAATGAACTTTTTCCTGTTTTTCACATACTTATTGCGCTCATACTACCGGGTTCTACACACTGGTCCTGAAGAATGCCTAGCTAGTAGCAACATATAGGCAGAAACATGTTGACCACTCACAGTGAGACATAGCTTAACAATCTATCCAGCACATACATCGCTCACTCCGTTTTTATCAGTGCCTGGTTGGCCGACAAATAAAATTATTTTTGGACACAACCCAGAAACTTTTAAACTCACTTCACATTCACTTGCACTTGTTATTCAAACAATATCAACCAGCTCTGCAGTATTCCTGGCGTCGAAGCACAACGGGGAGGTACTCGACCTTCGTGGTGGGGCCCGATGAAGCATGTCACCAACCAGGTTGGTGAGTGAGGGCTTTCTAAATATTCAAATATGATTCTTCATGCTTGCTCTTCTCCTACGACTGCACACTCTTTTGTTGTTTTGACCATTGATTAATATTGCAAGCCTTAGGGGATAGCTACTGCTAGCACTGCCGACAATGAGCAGTTTGCATATATTAACACTGCAAGCCTTAGGGTATTACTACTGCTAGCACTGCCAACAATGAGCAGTCTGCATATATTAACACTGCAAGCCTTGGGGTATAGCTACTGCTAGTACTGCTTACAATGAGAAGTCTGCATATATTGACACTGCAAGCTGTAGGATATAGCTACTTCTAGAACGTCCGACAATGAGCAGAGAGCCTATATCAACACTTCAAGCCTTAGGGTATAGGTACTGCTGGAACTGCTGACAATGAGCAGTATGCAACATATTAACACTGTAAGCCTTGGAGTATATCTAACGCTAGCACTGCCGACAATAAGCAGTGTTCCTATACTAACACTGCTTGCCTTGGGGTATAGTGACTGCTAGCACTGCCGACAATAAGCAGTGTGCATATATTAACTCTGTAAGCTACGGGGAGGGATCTGTGGTGACATCCAGGACAACTGCCATGATACGAAAAAAATCCTGCAGGTACGTTGTAAGCGCTGGGCATGACCAAGCCATGTGTAAGAAGTCAGCTAAAAAAGTACCACACCTCACACATTTAATTCAGTCCCTCCCACCAAATTTAGCTATCTGCTATGTAGTAAAATACTAATATTGCAATTACTTAGGTGCTGTAACTTTACACTGTCCAGTTTCACGACAGAGCGGGAGCAAATAACTCCCTGAACTTGTTTGGACTGGATTATGCATGGAGGGCACCAAATGTGCCCTGCACACAGACTATGTGTGGCTGGCAAGCGTCCCTGACTTACCCCAATACACTCAACCCTGTCTGGGAGGTGGTTACACCTGCCTGTGACAGGATACCTATTGTTCTGCCTTCACCCTGTCTGGCAGAGCAGAAGGAAATGCGCCCTTAGATGAAGAGGCTTGGACCACAAAGCTCTCGGGGGAAGGGTGTTGGGTGAGGAAAACTGGGTTGCCTTGGGTCAGGCGGTGTAGGCGGGCAATCGTCCTTTCCACTGGAGCCCCTGTGCTGGGCTTGGACCAGGTGCTCAGAAGGATGTCAGTGAGGGCTTTGTTGAAAGGCAGGAGGGGTACAGAGGAGATTGCCGCAGGCTGCAGCACCTCTATTAGGAGATTAGGCCTGACAGCCCTGTCCACCACTGAAGGGAGCTCTAGGCCAAAGGCTTCGGCTGCCCTTCGCACCACCACAGCGTAACACACTCCCTCTACTCCATAGCCACAGTAGGGGGAGAAAGCATGCCACGATCCTGGGAAGTTTTCAGACCGCTGGCCTCACCCAGAGCCTCTATCCTGTCCAGCTCTTGAAGTTGGGCTACTAAAGGGTCAGATGAGCCCTCCCAGTCCTCACCACACCCTTTTGGCAATAGGGAAAACCAGGAATGAACAATGGAACAAAAGTACCCTCCGGCGTCGGATTCAACTTTGGCCAACATCGATCCGGCTCCATTTTCGGAATGAGGGCACGGATGGCATTGATGGGATCATGGCCGACGCCGGGAGAGATATCGCTGGGGAAGGTCGAGTAAGGTCGAACATCGTCGATTTGGATCCAGGTCTGGATCCTCAGGGGCCAGCAGGAGCTGGAGCAGCTGGTTTACTAAGGCCCAGAACCCCCGACCGGCTCTGCGGGGCCCGAAGGAACACCAGAGGAGCCGGGCTACCCATAGATACCATGAAGGGCTTCGTAAAATACATGAAGCTAGGCAGGGTACGCCTGGCTGCCGGAAACGGATGGAGGCACAGAGTTGTCCCTGAAGGAGGCTTTGAAGACAGAGATGATGAGTGAGGACCCTCTGGGTCCCACATTGCGTCAGCTGACTGAAGGGGAGAAGGCAAAGAGCGCCAGTGCTTCTTCGCCTTCTTCCTGTGCTTCGACTTACCCAAAGATTTTGAAGACTTGGACGAAATGTGATGGCTCTGCGAATGGTCTCGAAACCTTCCCTTTCTAGCAAAACTGTGAGCGATGCGGAGTGGACTGCCAGGCCTCCAAGAGTTTTGGGGACAGCTCCCGCAAAGACTTTGGATTCATGGCCAGACAGTCAGAGCACGACTTCGGGTCATGGTCGCACTCCAGACCCCAAAGGCACACGAGGTGCAGGTCTATCACAGACATCAGTTTGTGACAGGCCTCGCAGGATTTGATGCCAGTCCGGTGATGGGACATGCCTTACGCACCAGTAGTCGAGGACTCGAAAAGAAGTTGACAAAAGTCAAAAGAGTTTAGTCGAAAAGTGACTAAAGGGGTAGTTCTCTTGGGATCTGCGCAAGGCTGGTGCAGAAAAAGAAAGAACTGACGTAAGCATGCAGGGGAGGCATCTAAGTTGGCACTGCAATGTCTTCTAGGCGACCGCAACTCTGAAGAGGGATGCAGAGTCAACCGACGCCCCATACCGATATTCAGGTCTACTGCTAAGAAAAAATATCCAGATTCAGTCTGACGCCTGGGGGAAATTCTAAGGTAAGGAACCTGTAACTAAGTGTCTCTTTCAGATGTACCCCAAAAGAAGCTGGTCCTTAGTACACTCTATGTAAAAGCTAAAATCGTATTTGGGTCCTAACAGTACAGCCTGTCTTCTTTTTTCGAGGGATTGGGGGATAAAACACATACGTGACTTATTGCCAATCATGGGAGGGATGGCACTCATGATATGCCAGATGATGACTGCTTAGTTTGTCCGTTCTGGCTTTCAAGGGCCCTGTGAGGTGGCTTCCAACCATAAAGATGACCTGCGACTCAAGCCATCTCCAGAGGTGCAAAGCCTCCTAGCACAAGACCCCACTCTGCTCTGCTTGTTGCAGTGCCACAGGATGGTGGTATTGACTTTGAGAACCTCTACGCCATCCATTAAATGGAAGCTGGTAAAGTCCTTCAAGACCAGACAAATGGCCTGTAGCACCAGTAGGTTTATGAGGAGCGAGAAATCTATTGGAGAACATAGCCCACTGATCTCTACCTTCCACAGGTTACCTCCATCCCAGCCCAATAGTGATGTGTCATCACAACTGTCCACTCTGGGTGGGGAAGGGACAGTGGCCTGTTGCTGAACTAACTGTGATCGGTTAGCCACCAACATAGATCTTGAGGCTTGAGTGGTGTCAGAAAGGTGGCCTTGATGCTTGCCCACTCGGATTTCATAACCCAATGCAGGTCTTGCATGTGCCACCTTACATAGTTGACAAGGAGTATGCACGAGACTAAGAAGTCTCAGAGCCACCCTCACCTTAATTAAGGATCAAGCCTGAAATATCGGGCTCACAGTCAGACTGTTTCAGACTTGTTACTGGTGAGGAATAACCCTGTACTCCACATTTCTTGGATCTACCCAGTGATTTTCATGAACGGCAAGAGGTGCTGCGGATGCAGAGAATGAGAACAAATTGATAATGCTTGTGGCCAAACGTAGACAAATGCCTGTGAAACTGAAAGGCGGGTTTATAAAATAATGTGCCATGCAAGTAAAAGGACACCATGCAGTATCTCCTGGACCGGAGCCCATTTGATCTGAACCAAAGTGAGCCTTTTAAATTTGCCCTTTTTCAGGGGTCAGAGTTTCAAGGTAGTCCTGAGGTCCACATCATTTTTTGGGACAAGGAAATTGCAAGAATAACAACTGCCAACTTTCCAGTAGTTTCTCTATGGCCCAACTGAAGAGGAACAGGCATACCTCCTGCAGTAGAATGGACAGACGCTATGCTGAAAATCATTACGGAGCAGGAGGAATACTAGATGAGAAAGAAAGAAAATGTAGGGTCTACCCAGTTCAAATAATTTGCCAGACTTATATAGGAAAAATGGATCTGCTTTCATGGTTATCCCCACTTTTAGCCTGTTGTCAGTGTGTTTTGGACTGTAGTCTGCTGGGATCCTGTAAACCAGGACCCCAGCAACTGTGTTCTCTCTCTCAAACTCACTCTGGTAAGTACTTTGGTACATCCACAATTGGTTACTATTGTACCCTTATAAATCCCTAGTTCATGGTATTAAGGTAGATAGGGCATAGGTACAGCAGGGGTCTCCCATGGGCTGCAGCATGTATTTTGCCACCCAGAGGAGTCCACTTAAACTCTGACTATAGTCCTGCCATTGAAGCCTGTCTGAGATGGTGCTTGCATCTATCACAACAGATAGTTTCCTTATATCTGAGGTCACTTCACTTAAAACCTATAAGTCACCCTTATGGAAGTCCTTTCAGTCATGAGAGTAGGGTGCTTGGTTGCAAGTGTGAGGGTGCCTCTACATGAACAGGACACTACTGCAAAACCTGGAGTTGATTCTTCAGGCTTTGTAAGTGTGGTCAGCCAATTTAAGGTATGCAGTGACACTCAGTCAATACCCGATGTCTAACTATAAAATGGCTGTACCAAACCTGGTCATGTTTGGAATTAAACATGTTGGAATCATACCCCAAAACCAACTCCAGTACTGAAACTATGGTCCTGTGTACTGTGGTGCTTCCTATGGAACTCCCTGTTCTGCCAGCAAGCTAGCCCTGCTGCCGACCACAGACACGATTCTGCCCTCCTGCTGCTGAGCTGAATGACCATAATGGTGGTAACCGTATATACTATCAAAGTCAGATGTGTCTTCTAATATTTCATTGCTTGAAAATGCAGCAGGTTTTTCGAAACAGACAACATATTATTGACAGTTTCCAAATCCCAATCATGGGAAAATGTACTGGAGGTAATGATATCATTTAGAGAATTTTTAAGTAAATGTGCTATTTTCAAAAGTTCAATTGAGCCAAATACATCATAATCCAACCTAGTCCCAAACTATTCCACGAGGAATTGGCACCATAATCAACCTTGTCCCGAACTATACCATCAGGATTGGAATAGCTGTAATGTTCACGGAAAACAAGTCTCTTTGTTCACGATGAGATGATGTAAGTGGTTTCAGGACCAAATTAACATTGGATACTGCAGAGGGTTCTGGGAGATAATTTCCATTCACAAGTAAGCAAAAAACAGTCACTAGGACAATCTATAATAGAAAAAACAATGCTCCAGATATTATCCAGAGCTGGAGCCAGGGTGACACTAAGTGAGTCTTTTTTAGAAAAGTGTAAAATTCACAAATTTGTTTCTTATGGGAAACTGGAGCTGGCACATACTCATGTTTGCAGGGATCAAGAGAGAAGGTATCAAAATCTATGAAATAGCCTGATGCAGGGTGATCAATCTTTGGTAGCTCAGCAGGTTTTGTTGAACCAGCAGGTGTCTCTTGTCGAGGCATATTGATGTAGAAGTCGGTGTTTGGCTGAATAGATATATGTCTTTCAACTGTTTCTTGAAGTTCTGTTTCCAGAGGAAGGAGTTCCATTTCATTGTTGGAAATTCCATAACTTTGAATTGATGACTCTTCGAACGTTATGAGTCTTTCTGTCTGTACTTCCTTAATGGTAGCAAGAGGAGAGCCCATGAGTCCTCCAATTCACTTTCGGCCACATAGAGTGGTTTGATTAGATCAATGGATATGAATCTCTGTTCTTTTTTGCCGGCAAGCGGCAGAAGAAGTACTGATCTTGTTCCTTCAACAGCCAGGACTGGTACATGCTTTCTGCATGAAGGCCCAAATTCTTTCTTGTCCTCGTTCTTTTTTCTGATCAGATCCCAGGCTTTTGGGACCCAGACAGGTCTTGCCGTGACTGATTTGACTTCCCCAGTGATGGTGCATTTCACCTGCATGTTGCTTGGTAGTGCTCTGGATTCATTTAGAACCTGTAAAACCTCCAAACATTTATTGATGTCAAATGGCTTTTCATCCTCCACTGTGCCTTCATAATCGAGATCAGGTACACACATTCTCGTCCCAAATAGGACCTCATACGGATTGACACCTCCAAGAGACCTTCTTGGCATATTGTTGAGGGCACGCTTTACCCATGTAGGTGATTGACCCAACTACCACCCGAACCTAAAACTTTTCCTGTTAATGACTGCTTTTGTTCCCAATTTTTCCTCTCCACAACCAAATTTTCCTTGGGATGGTACGGAGAGGAGGGCCACAGTCAGAATGTAATGTGCCAACTGCGCATGTCCCTATAAAGATTTGCAAATCTTTTATAACAGTTCGAGCATCAGCCAAGCGCTGAGGCCATACCCATAGGAATCTTGAGCATGAATCCACTGCCACCAAGGTATACTTGTTAGCTCCATTCGAATGTAGGGGGCCGCAGTGGTCCAGATAGACACATGCTAGAGGTCCATTAGATATTAGTAAAGGTATCTGCGCTGGACGCGCCACGGTGGAACCCTTCATATGCTGACAGATGTCACATTTTAAGATAAAATTCTTTGTCTGTCCAGTCAAACCAGGCCACCAACAGCGCTGTTTCAATAATGAAACTGTTGCGATAATCCCTGCATGTATAGAACCTAGACCCTCGTGTTCAGCTAGTATGAAACCCAATCTGCGATGCATGTTCATTATTTCTCTATCCCAAACTCCATGAATCGAAGCATACGTAATTTTGCTTGCATCTAACTTGTACGAGTATTTGACTGGAAAACCTTTCAGTAAGGCTGGGTTGTTTTTGCGTGAAGCATTGACAGCTGTCAATATCTGTCCATCTATTCTCAATTTTGAACGAGTGGCTGCAGCTACAGCAGCAGTTCGTACTTCCCCTTTTGCTGCTTCATAATCCAGTGAATTCCCTTCAACGTGAGCGCCATCACGTTTATGACTCAGCGTGTGTATCATGTGAGCGCTTGGTAGTTTGTTTTTCAATTCAGCTACCTGTTTCCATAGCATTTGATGCAGAATTGTGCCACCTTTTGAGTCTTAAAACCCATTCTGACCCCAGTAGTGAAGGTATTTGTTGAATGACTGGACACAATAAAATAGATCGCACACTATAAGTTTGGGGAATTTTAGATCTGTAATTATCAGTGCCAGTAATAGGGCTTTTAATTCTGCCAGCTGAGCTGTGCCGTCTCCTAGAGACTGTGTCTTCGTATTGCTGGGAAGGAACTTATCTTCCCGCATACGACCTTTTAAAATTGCGCAAGCTGCGCTGTATTGCTGTTTACTTTCTACGGCCGGCTCAGCACATCAGTCAGTGTAAATAATGTATTCATACTGATCTAGAGGCATTATTTCATTTGGGAGAGGATATTTCTGTTCATATTGCATGAATGCTTGTGTTTTCAGTCTTGGGTCATATCTGTAGTCAACATCTGTTGCGGTGAGAGAATTAGCCCATTGTATCCATCTTGGATGTAAGCTTTAGCATTAGGAACGCTTGCATTTGTAACAGCCTCTAAGGCAGGTACTGAAGTTACAAAATTATTTGTTTCCCCTGAGCCAGAGCTCTTTCTCTTACTACAGCAGTCTGTAACAATGTCAGAATTTTCTCTGTGGAGGCAAAGTGTATTTCAGCGTTTGTGTACGAATGAGATTTATAAGCTACTGTTTCGCCTTCATTGTAGGTTAGGTAAGTGTACCCAGATTAACCCGCTATAACGTGGATCACCAGATTGTGTACATTTACGCATGTCTGTAAGTATTTTTAAGCTATCATATCAGCTTGTAGGGAACAAAGGATATCTGTGTGTTCCTGTGTCCAAAGTCTAACTGAGAAATTGGGTCTTACTTAGTCGTAGAAAGGTTTTTCTGCATAATCCAAAATGTATTATAGATTCAAATTTTTCAGGTGATTTAGGAGGTTGCAGCAGCGCACACTTTTCTAAAATATCTGCCATGCTTTTTGCTATGCTTGATAACTCGTTTCCCAAAAATAGGACATTGAGGTGAGCTATTTTACGTTTTTTTTTAAGTTTAATTTGTAGCCCTCAGAGGCAAATCCCAAAGTTATGGTTTTTCACCATTGTCAAGTTATCATGTAAATCATCTTCCGTCAGATAAATGTAATCTACATAAAAAGACTCAAACCCGACAGTCCTCCTGCAGGAGACACATCTGATGGGCATGCACTGCTCCTTACTCGGACGAGGGTAATACACTAAAATGGCGCATGCAGGTTTCTCCAAAGGGTCGAGAGGATTGGCCATACTAATTAAGAGTTCACCCTCCTTTCAGATAGTCAGGAAAGGCTGGACTATTTGTTTACTCTGGCTGGAGAGATAGTGACTATAGAAAAGGCGGAATATCTAGCTAAGGGCATATCCTATCACTTGTCACTGTAGGTCACGGTGGGAGGGAAAGCCAGGATAAGTTGCTGAGAATGGCGGCTGAATGCCTGGGCGTTACAAGATAGAGAAGTTGCTAAGGTAATTCGCATAGACACAGAATTATATTTCAAGGAAAATGAGGGATCAGTGGTGTAGGCAGTCACCCTGTGGGAGGCGTTTATGATGGTGATACGAAACAGGGCGCAAAACATTATCGCTCACAAAAAGAGAAGGGAGACACAAGAGTTCGAGAATTTGGAGTGCAAACTGCTTGGTTCAGAAAGCATCGGAGACCCCAAAGCGAATGACCGTATCCTCTGCTAGATAGAGGTAATGAGACAGGAGTATAGTTTGCTGGTCACCCAAGAAGTTAAAACCCACTTACTGGCCACACAATATTGCCTATACGAAACTAGCGACTGAGCAGGGAAACTCCTCGCCTGGTTGAGTAAGAAAGAGATGTTGGCGAGATGGGGTGTAGCTATACAGGTGCAGGAGCAGACGCACACGACACGCCAAGAAATAGCGTGCGCTTTCACCCGCTACTATGCGGCGCTCTACAGATACAGACCACTAGCGAATGAGACATAAATTAACGTTATCTGGAAACAATTGAAATTCCCACCCTGCTGCAGGAAGCCGAGATGTGCTGGACAAAGAGCTAACCCTAGAAGAAGTGACAGAGGCAACTGGGATACAGAAATTAGGGCAAACTCCCGGCCCGAATGGGTTATCCACAGAGTTCTTTAAACAAAATGCTAATTTCCTAGGCCCACATCTATTAAACATGTTCCTAGCAGCAAAAAAAGAAGTAATACTCCCACCTGACCTACAAACAGCCACAGTGATAGTGATTCATAAAACTAGGAAACCCCCAGATGACTGCGGGTCCTACCGACCAATATAATTGCTCAATCTGCATACCAAAATACTTGTAACTATACTGGCAACACGCAGTGATCACCCCACTTATACACAGAGATCAATCATGCTTTATGCCCAAACGAGCCACTCACTTGAATCTGCACCAGTTGGCCAACTAGATGGATACGGTTAAACATAGAGACAGACCCCATGTGCTTCATTCCCTCGACGCCGGAAAGGCATTTGACATGGTCCACTGGGCGTTCATGTGACAAGCCTTAAAGAAATGTGGGTTTGGACCGTTTTTATGGAATTGCAGGAATTTATCTACACGGAGCCAGTGGCTAAAGTCTGAGTAAGTGACTTTGGCAATCTGGCCCGTTCAACGAGGTATTAGACAAGGATGTCTCTTTTCCCCTATATTGTTTGCCCTAGTCCTGCAGCCTTTTGTGTGCGTAATAAGATCCCACCCCGTGCTGAGTAGCTTCATGGATGAAGGCCAAATACTCGAAGAAGAACGCATATCACTCTACGCAGATGATATTCTGACATATGTCACTGAACTGGCTAAAACGCTCCCGAAGATCCTGCAATTCATTTGATGAGTTTGGTCAGAATGCAGGCTATAGAATTAATTGCAGTAGATCCAACCTATACTCAGTGGGATGCTCCATTGGGATTCAAGAAATCCCAGGTTTGCCTACAGGCAACCCAAGAAGGGTTCAGTTTCCTTGGTATTTATGTTACCACTGATGAGGCGGCTAGCCTGACCCAAAACATTAAGCGAGTTCTTATAGAATTCCAAGAAGAGGTCAAGAGATGGAGAAGACTCCCTCTGACGATTATGGGCAGGGCTCAAATGTATAGGATGATTACTCTCACCAAGTTACTCTACATACTACAGAACACTTATAACAAGATACCAAAGACTATATTTACCACACTAAATAGCGAGCTTTGGATACTCCTGTGGGATGGGCCAAACCCAATAATGGAGCTGCAAACAGTTTAACGCAACCCATATAAAGGGGGTATTTCCCTACCAGACATAAGAGCATACTATAGAGCGTCTCACTTGGTTGTAATTAATGAATGGAGTCACACAGCAAGAGACCACCCCCACAAATGCACTTGAGAGGCTCCAGTTCCGGCAACATACACAAATGCACTATTTGTATGCGGGCAAATGTGTCAGCCAACTCCTGTCGGCCACACAAAGGGTGATTGAAGCATGGAGAGGGGCTGAGAAACAGCTGAAATGGGATACTAGGCCCACGAGGGAAACCCCCCTATGGGAAGGGTCGAGATTATCAGAAATCAGG
The DNA here is from genome assembly GCF_964263255.1 of Lissotriton vulgaris. Lineage (NCBI taxonomy): Eukaryota > Metazoa > Chordata > Amphibia > Caudata > Salamandridae > Lissotriton > Lissotriton vulgaris. The sequence continues at coordinate 2,021,517,938 of NC_141691.1, read as the reverse complement.
AAACTTACGGACTTTAAACATTGGGATATGATTGGGATCTCCAAATTGGGAGGCGTACTAGAGAGGGGTACCCTCGTGCCCTTTGACCCACTCCAGACCACTTACCAATTACAAAATACACAAAGCTATGTCTATCTCAGGCTGAAACATGCCTGGAAGGTGGAAGGGTTGGATGTAATCGAACTTTCAGAGTTTTTGCCCCTAGAGGGCAGACTCCTGCAAGAAGAAATCCAAAACAAGGCCATCTTATGGATGTACAAAACTCTACTTAACAATATGCCTGACAAACTGGGGCCACTGAGAGATAAATGGGAACTGACCACAGGACCGATGGAAGACTTCCAGGTTAGTGGCAGTTCCTGGTTTCCACTGGGAGCCAGCACGCTCAAGGGGCAACACTGTGGCACACGTATATATTTTTATCTCTTGTATCTGCCTTATCGCGGCGCTCTGCATGTTTAGAGGCAGGCGCTTAGCTTTTTTAAAATGTATTGTTTATTTTAATTTGGGTACTGTGTCATCACCTGTTGTGTGCTCCCATCCGCCCGGTCCATCGCGGCTCCTTCTGCCGTTCGTGTGGAGGGCGGCTCTCTCACCGCGGCTCTTCGTGCCGATCGGTGGAAAGCAGGCGCCATACTGGGAGGAGCCTGAAGGGCACTTAGACCCGAGTCAGCGGTCCAGCTGCCCGAGGCTCCCTCGCATAAAACGCAATGTGTCTACGTGAGCGCAGCGGACGAGTGCAGCGGGCGCGACGATGGCCCGCCGAAGGTGCGCCTAAGGTAAGCCCGTCTGCGCCCGTCCGCGAACGTTTGAGGCCTGGGGCCTCAGATTCTGGCCAAAATTATATTTACACTGCCTCTGACCTACTTACACTTAGACCCCCTGAAAACCTGTGCCCTCCTTTACCCTTGCATATATTAAAACGCACCTCCCAGTATGGTATTTCAAAAGTCAAGACCTCAGCAGCTGACTTTAAGCTCAGGAAATTTTCGCGTATTAGCTCCCCTTTGTCTACTAACTCTACGCTGGAGCTTCGGTGTATTTATCTTAATACACGCTCAATGACTAAACATCAGTTGGATATTTTTCTTTTGTTGACCTCTGAAAAACCAGACATTCTCTTTTTAACAGAAACCTGGCTTACTCAAGATTCATTGCCAGATATTCTTGCATCACTCCCCTCTGACTACTATATTATTATGGCCAACCGTCCACCCGGGAAAATGGGTGAGGGAGTAGCCGCTATCATCCTTAAAACTCATAAATTTCAAGAATTTCCATTGTTGTCTCTTACCGATACAGAGAATATTGTCATTAAGAGCGACACCAATAGCGGGGCTCCGTTATTAGTCTTACTATATCGTCCCCCTCAATCCATGCCTACCTTTCGTTCGTTATTAGCAGAACAACTGGCTTCTCATGTGACTAACTATTCTAAAATTGTTTTAATTGGGGACCTTCACTACTGGTTCGATAATGTGGCCGTTGATTCCCAGGCAGCAGAACGTAAGGACCTATTACTGGACATGAACTTAACTCAGCATATACACTCTCCCACCCATCAGAAAGGTCACAGTTTGGACCAAATCTGGTCCCATAATCTCTCTCTGTCTCCCCCTCCATACGACCTTGTATTTGGTCAGATCATTTTTTCATACACGTTTCACTTATTGTTAATATGACTATTAAGTCGATGCTGCGGGCGGGTGGGAAAAATAGGAAATGGAGGTCCATTAATCTACCGGCATTTTTAGATACCCTGGCCACTACCCTTCCCTCAGAATGCAAGGATATAGATTTCAGGGATGAGTTGCTTTCACAATGGCTTCGACAGGCTGCGGATATCCACGCTCCCCCTGTGAGTTTTTCCAGATCACGCACGAATGATGCCCATAAATGGTTTACCCCGGAACTGAAGAAACAAAAGCTTGAGATAAGACAAAAAGAAAGGAAGTGGAGAACTAACTATTTCCCACAAGATAAAGAGACTTACTGCTCTGCTCGGAAAATCTATCAAAAGACCATTCTCAAACATAAAACTGATTATTTTTCGGCCAAAATTTTAAACTCACTAAATAAATCAAAGAAGGTGTTCAATATAGTGAACGACCTCTGTAACAGTGACAGAACAGCTCCTCTCGTAATCCCCAAACAAAAATTATGCAACTCTCTAAATGAGTTCTTTAGAGAGAAAATTATCACTATAAAACAGAGCATAATTAGTTCCCCTGTCCCGATTCTGTTGGATGATATATTTATAACCCCATTACATTAGATACCCTTCCTTTTATCGATCTTAAAACCTTCTCTGAACTTCTCTCGCGTGTTAAGTCTGGATCACCTGATGATATTTGTCCACCTCACATTTTCAGAGAGATAGGTATGGCTATCCCACAAAGCATTCTCTCTTTTTTAAATGAGTCACTTGCACAGGGCAAGGTACCTAGTAGCTTTAAGAACGCATGTTAATACCTCTAACAAAGAAACTTGGTATTGACCCAAAAGACCTAAATATTACAGGCTGATCTCCCTTTTACCCTACTTGTCAAAAATTTTGGAAGCCCATGTCTCTAACTGCCTGTCTAGTTTTATTGAAATGTCTGAATACCTGGAGCCGAATCAGGCAGGCTTCCGTCCATGCCATTCTACTGAGACCGTGATACTTGCTGTTCAGAACACTCTTAGATCTAATGCGGATAAAGACATCCATTAGGCTCTTGTGCTCCTTGACTTGTCGGCCGCGTTCGACACGGTTGGCTATTCCATTCTTGTCAGTCGTGTCGAGCAGGACGGCCTCAGGGGACCTGCTCTGAGCTGGCTAACCTCCTTTACCTCTGAACGCACGCAATCAGTTAGATTAGGGACCTTTACGGCCCCAAGAACCTCGTCTACTTGTGGGATCCCTCAGGGATCTTCTCTGTCCCCATTATTGTTTAATTTGTACCTTCGCCCAATATTATAATCCCTAAAAAATCCCCAAACTTCGATTTTTAATTACGCAGATGATTTGCAACTTGTTTTTTCTTTAAACTCTGCAGATGCTGCGATTGAATTTCAGAACACTATGACCCACATCCAAAGGTGAATGAATCTGAACCACCTCAAACTAAACCCGGGCAAGACAGAACTTATCTTGCCCGGGAAGAGTGAAATCAGTTGGGGCACTCATTTTTGGTCACCTAACATGGGGGTTCCACCCACCAAATCACCCATGGTTAAGAGTTTAGGGGTGACTCTTAGTGAAGATCTATCACTCAAAGGTCAGATAGGGGCGGTAGTATCATCTAGCTTCTTTCAGCTTAGAAAAATAAAGAAAATAGCTCATTTTTTTTAACTCACTCTGCCCTGATCCAGGTAACTATTGCCCTAGTACTGTCTCGACTTGACTTCTCGAATAGTCTGTACTTACGACTTCCAGCAGGTCAGCTAAAGAGACTGCAATTTGTTCAGAATCAGGCAGCCAGACTCATTTGTAAGCAACCTAAATGCCAGTCCATCAGACCCGGTCTAGAAAAACTACACTGATTACCGGTGGCTCAAAGGGTTGCATTTAAGGCTGTCTGCATCATTTTTAAAGCCCTGCAGAGTAAGGGTCCCAAATTCATAAGGAATCTGGTACCTAAGTATGCCCCCTCACGTAACCTTCGCTCTGCTCACTAACACTTGTTAGTTGTCCCTGTGTTTAAGAAGAAACGTCAGGGAGGCAGTTGTTTTAATTTTCTTGCTGCCTCCCTATGGAATTCTTTACCACTGCCTCTAAGACAGTGTGATGTGCATCATTGTGTATTTATTTTCACACTGTATTCAGCATTATCATAGCGCTTTGTTTACCTGGCTGTGCATTACCTTGTATTGGATTCAGCATTAACATTGCGCTCTGTGTACTCGGCTGCGCAGTACCTGTCATTGTATTACTTTCAGCATAGCGCTTTGTCTCCGCGCTTGAACCCGCTCCCACTGCTATAGTATCTGTAACTATATTTGGCCCTCATAGCGCCCCATTGATCCTTGTTTGTTGTTGTTGCGGCCATCTTGCTTGTTGACCCGAGCCCTCCCTCCACCTCGCTCCCGCCTCCCTGCTGCCCCTCCCACGCTCCGCCCCCTCCACTCTCCATTTTAGTCAGATGGTCCCACGCGCAGCGTCCACGCGCTGCGGCCGCGCCGAAGGTGCGCCAAAGGTAAGCCTGTCTACGCCCGCCTCAGCGCCTGGACTGCGCCTAGCGCCAGACCCCCTGGCCCTCGTACCACCCACCCCACCCGCATTACATATGACGCCACCACCCTCTTAGCCCTAAACCCCGGCCGTTTCCCCAACTGCGTCCAAGCCGCTCCTGGACACACCCATGGACCCTTCTCCTGCAACTCCTGCAAGTTCGACGGCACCAAGAACAACTCCTCATCCACGAACACACAACAGATATCTGACTCCAACCACCTAAAATGCATCCTGCTCAAAACCCGCTCGGTCCACAGACACGCCATCGACCTCTGGAACGTACTAGACACCATCTCTCCCGACGTCGCCTTCCTAACAGAAACATGGATGAACGCCTCATCAGCCCCAGACATCACCATTGCCATCCCGGAAGGATACAAGATCATCCGTAAGGACCGCACCGACCAAACAGGAGGAGGCATCGCTATCGTCCATAAGAACTCCATCCGCATCTCAACCAGCTCAGACGTCAACCTTGCCAGCGCCGAACACCTTCACTTCCAGATCCACACCGATCCCAAGACCACACTCAGAGGCACCCTCCTCTACCGACCTCCAGGACCCCGTGCACAATTCAGCGACGACATCACTGACTTTATCACCCCACACGCCCTCCCCTCCGAGGAATACATTCTACTGGGAGACCTCAACTTTCACCTGGAAAAGAGCAATGACCGCAACGCCACCACCCTTCTGGACAATCTCGCCAACCTCGGACTCAAACAACTTGTCACTACCCCCACCCACATCGCAGGTCACACACTCGACCCTATCTTCACCTCCAGCAAACATATCTCCTTCAGTCACACCACAGCTCTCCATTGGATGGACCACAGCTGCGTTCACTTTATCTACAATAAGACCACAACTCACAACCATCCTCAACCTACTCTGCGAAGAAACTGGAACAAAATCACCATCGACCAGATCTCCTCATCGCTTCTTCAAAACCCCCCTGCCCACTCCTCAAACCCCGACCAAGCAGCCATTAACCTCACCCAATGGCTATCTAACAGCGCCGACATCCTAACACCGTTGAAAAAACGTCAAATCAAACTAGGCAGCAAAAACGCCTCCTGGTTCAACGATGATCTTAAGAAATCGAAGAAACTCTGTCGCTCCCTCGAGAAGGCCTGGAAAAAAGACCCAAACACCAGCACCAGGGACGCCTTCAAAAACGCCACCCGCATACACCACCAACTAATCCGATCTGCCAAGAAAGCCGCATTCAAAGACCGACTAGATAACAACGCCCACAACAGCAAGGAATTATTCAACATCGTCAAAGAATTTACCAACCCCTCAGCCAACTCCAACGACATCACCCCCTCTCAAGCCCTCTGCAACTCCCTAGCTTCGTTCTTCCACAACAAAATCGCAGACATCCACAACAGCTTCGACAACCGACCCGGAGACCAACCCACCCAACATTCTGCAGGACCTTCACCCCCCTTGAACATCCTTAATGACTGGAACCCAATCTCCACGGAGGACACCATCCACCTGATGAACTCCATCCACTCAGGATCCCCCACAGACCCATGCCCTCACCACATCTTCAACAAAGCAGACTCCATCATTGCACCACACCTCCGAGACGTCATCAACTGCTCCCTCAACTCCGCCACCTTCCCGGAAAGCTGAAAACACGCCAAACTTAGCGCCCTTCTGAAAAAACCCACAGCTGACCCCACCGAACTCAAAAACTACCGCCCCATCTCGCTCCTTCCATTCCCAGCCAAAGTCATTGAGAAAACTGTCAACAACCAGCTCGCCGCCTTCCTCGAAACCAACAAATCCCTCGACCCCTCACAGTCCGGCTTCCGAGCCAAACACAGCACGGAGACTGCCCTCATCGCAGCAACAGACGACATTCGAACTCTACTGGACAATGGAGACACAGTCGCCCTCATCCTCCTCGACCTCTCCGCAGCCTTCGACACAGTCTGCCATAGCACCCTTCTACAACGCCTCAGAAACATCGGAATCCAAGGAAAAGCACTGGAATGGATCACCTCGTTCCTCACCGGAAGAACCCAGAGAGTCCGCCTCCCACCATTCAAGTCAGAGGCCACTGAAGTCATCTGCGGCGTACCACAAGGATCCTCACTCAGCCCCACCCTCTTCAATGTATACATGAGCCCCCTCGCGGCCATCGCACGCCAACACAATCTCAACATCATCTCCTACGCTGACGACACTCAACTGATCCTCTCACTCACCAAAGACCCTAACACCGCCAAAACCAACCTACATGAAGGAATGAAAGAAGTAGCCGAGTGGATGAAGCACAGCCGTCTGAAACTGAACTCAGACAAAACAGAAGTCCTTATCCTAGGTACCTCCCCCTCCGCCTGGGATGACTCTTGGTGGCCAGAGGCCCTTGGAAAGGCATCCATCCCGACGGACCACGCACGGAACCTGGGCGTCATCCTGGACTCCTCACTCTCTATGAACAGACAGGTCAGCGCCGTCTCATCATCTTGCTTCAATATTCTTCGCATGCTCAAAAAAACATTTCGCTGGATCCCCACCGAAACCAGAAAAACGGTCACCCATGCACTGGTTACAAGCCGCCTGGACTACGGAAACACCCTATACGCCGGTACCACCGCAAAACTCCAGAAAAAACTCCAACGCATCCAGAAAGCATCAGCCAGACTCATACTAGACATCCCGCGTAAAGACCACATCTCTAGTCACCTGAAAAACCTCCACTGGCTCCCCGTCAATAAGAGGATTACTTTCCGCCTTCTAACCCACGCACACAAAGCACTTTACGAACTTGGACCCGAATGCCTCAACTCACGACTTTCCTTCTGCACCCCCCCGCCAGCTACGATCCTCCAACCAAGCCCTTGCTACCGTACCTCGCATCAACAAAACCACCATGGGAGGTAGATCCTGCTCCTACCTGGCAGCTAAAACCTGGAACTCACTCCCCTCTCACCTTCGTCTCACTCAGAATCACCTAGCATTCAGAAAGCAACTTAAAACTTGGATATTCGACAAGTAATTCCCCACCCTTCCTCAAGCGCCTTGAGACCCTCTGGGTATGTAGCGCGCTATATAAATCTATTGACTTACCTTTAGACACACCCTTAAGACGTGGCTTTTTGGACAGGCCTACCCTTAGAGTAGTGTGGAGTGTGCCCTCTAAAGTGCTATGTTGTGTTCCCTAAATTCCGATAGCGTCATGAAGCCCGCGGGCGTACGGGCGCTGAATAAATACATATTAACATAACATAACAAGACATTGACTGGGAGGCTGCCCTCATGCACCCACATGAAGTGGCGATAAAGCAGAGGTTACGTCTCATACAATATAAGATCCTGCACAGGGTTTACTTTGACAGAGCCCGACTACACACTATGAGACAAGCAAAATCCCCAAATTGCTTAAGGTTTCAGTATGAACGAGGCACATTCATAAACACATTGTAGGACGGCAGTAAAATAAAAACATACTGGACTCAGATACTAGGAAAACTGCACAAAATACTGGGGGCCCAACTCGAAAGAGAGGCCAAATGAACAAGTTGCTTACCTTCGGTAAAAATATGTCTGTAAGAAACATAGATAAGTTATAGATTCCTTACCTTAAAATTACCCCAGGCGTCAGACTGGATCTGGAGAATATTTTTGCCAGCAGTACCCCTGCATGTCGAAAGGTGGCGTAGGTTGGCTGTGCTTCGTCATTGGTGCAGAGCCAAGCAAGACACTGACCACTGGCGCACAAAAACTAGGGCCCTGAAAAGAAATCCTTAACCCTAGAAGTCAGTTCGCAGAACAGGAAGGATGGATGGGGCGTTAAGGAATCTATAACTAATATATGTCTCTTACAGATATATTGTTACCGAAGGTAAGTTGTAGTGTAGTTCCTATTTTCCCTATAGGCAATGCGCATTGGAATAACATAAACAGCAGTGTAGACGTAGGACTGCGGTCTTCTAGGTCTCTACTGACTATGTTAGACTTAATTTAGGATTGCGCCGGCTAGCTCAGAGGTCACTGGAAACTTTCTTGACTGAATAGGAAGTGATCAGCTTCCCTGGCTCAGACAAAAAGGGATTCAGCTTCCGACAACCGCATAAACATGACAACTTTGCTCCTCAGAATAAGAGTCAATCTCTAGAGTTGTGTGAAACAATAGACAGCTATTTCACTCAGTCAGTTGTGCAGATTTACTTTCACCAGAGTGCAGAGAATAGAGAGACAGGCGTTTTTCAATAAAATATATTATTTATTGAGCAGTCTTCCTTCTCATGCAAGAGAAATGAATTGCCACAATTGCAAGACTTGTTATTATGAAATGTGCGTACAGTAAAAAGAGTATGACGAAATAATACTGTAAAAGCATTGATATGGTTTCTTAGCCATAAGATAGTTAAAATGAATAAAATATATACATTCATATATACATTAGCTAACGACCTCAACTGGTGCTTCTAACTATGCCTACCCCGGTGTACCTGACCTAAGTCTAATACATGGGAGGGAGTAAGTAAGTAGCAATTTAAGTTAAGTTGGTTTTGCCAAGAGTTTGTTTCAAGAATTCTCTCTAAGGGTTTCGTCAGAACCGTACCTCTGGAATAGAATGCAGGAGGTCTGGTATCTCCTCTCAGGACCCGATATCCCAGTCCCCCGCAAAGGTAGGCTGGAAACGCCAGAGCTGGATTTTCTCGGCAGGAGAAAAGACAGCGTCTTTCTCAGCGCGTCAAGGAGGAGGGGCAGCGTCCGTGGGCTTCTCGCATCAGCTGGGCTCTCTGCAAGGGGACAGCTGTTCTGCTCCAGTATTCACCACCACCGTGTGTTTGCTTAAGGCAACGTTGGTATATTTATACCTGAAAGGTGCCGAGTTTGACGTAAGTTTTTGGACATAAGACGTCAATAAAGATGTCACTAAGAACTGGTCTCTCTTACAGTGCTCGCAGGAGTTCTATTACTAATCAAAACAAAGCAAGCGGAGCTTTCCCAGGTTGCTGGGGGTTTGGTATGTCGAAAGAACTCGGTGTGCTATCTAGGAATCTAAGGAAGTGGCTTCTGCTGTGTCATGGACTGACATGGACTGCAGAGGCGAGTTACTGAAATATGGCTCTGATTGTTATGCCATTATAGGGATATGTATTGATTATAGCCGAATAGGGGCATGAGGTCACAATATTGATCGGGGTCCTAGATAAAACACATCACCCACTCCACGAATTTATGTCCATCAAATTACTAAAAACTAAAGTAATAAGAAGCACGTGTATTCCTACCCACCCCAAAATACATTTTGCATTTGAAATGGTGTACATGAAATACATGTAAATGAATAGGTACTGTACGTTTATCAAGCATAGTAATCATTCAAAAAATATTGCATATGTATTCAGTTGAACGATTTTGCGAAAAATTACACATGAAATGTCTCTTAATACAGAAAAGAAGGGCGAGACTATTTCATCACATATAAATACAGTTGCTGTAAAATGTGCTAGAGGCTGAGGTAATATATTGTCTTTAGGTCTACTAAAAATAGAAGCTCTGTTCTTTATGAATATTTCTACTTTAAGCAAAGTACTTGTGCCAGAAAAAAGGTAAATATTTTGGAAATTTTGGAAAAAAATAATTTAATGGTGAGCGGGGAAAAATTAGTTCAAAACGCTTTTCAATAGCTTTTGTTTATCAAAGCTGAAGGCCGAATTCAAAGTTCATGGGAACGCTGTGTGCCGGATTGTTTTTCCAAAAAGTAATTTTTTCTGTTCAGGGGAGAACATCATTTCAGACAGGCTCGCAAAGAATTGGTCTACATATTCAGGTGACAGTTCGACCAAGTTCGATAATGCTGTAACTTGGCAGTTGTGAGAATTATTGCTATCATCGATTTCAGGATCAGCAATGCTCACAGAGGGTCGTACTTGGGTGATGTTGCTTTCTCTTTCTGCTTCACTGCCACCACTTAGTCCTAGCGCAGGAGTCTCAACGAATGCCGTCATCAGGATTGGTAACTGCTGGGGACAACACGATGCGTGATCCATTACTGGACTTAGCAAAGTATCGACGTCCATTGGTATTGCTGATGGTAGTGCAAGACAGGTGTCTAACACGCATTCCTCTCCGCATAGCATACATCGAAGCACAGGTAAAATGCAGGTCTGCCATATAGGTCTGAATGAAAGAAACCAGGTCATATTCAGAGCTCTTAGCCGGGCTAGTCCAAGGACTTTAGTTATGCGGTCCCGGTAGCGTATTGCTAGGATCGTTTCTTCCATTCTCGCTGGAGTCATGTCTGTGTTTTGGCTTGCCATATCGGAGCAGGAGGATCAAAAATAAAATACCTGCTACGAGCCCCAAAATTAGTGGTATGCCGCCAAAGATCGAATGGACAAAATTGGGAAAGATGCCCAGGACTGCTTCGAATGGTGTTAACAGTCCCGAAAAAATTGTCTTAAATACATTCGAGATACCACTGGCATTCGACATATTTAGGATTTGGCTAAGCATTTCTGTGAAATGCACCAGGCAATTTGTTGATAAAAGTGTATGTATCTCTGCCGCCGTCCTTGCAACTTGGAGATCATATGCCTCTTTTGATGACGAGATGGGCACTGTTGTGTGCAAAAGCACAGACTTCATTCTGCTTAAAGTATCAATTCGTATAGAAGAGATATTCAAACTAGGCCAAATCGGAGCCACTGAGTCTCCAGGGCCGTTCGGATACAATGCTTGCATACAGCAAGTGACCATGGAACTCACGCTTAAGAGATATGCTTTCCCTGGCACCAAGCCAAAACAGCTGTGATCCGTTATTAGAACGTAACTCCCGTTAGAAAGTTGCCTAAAGAATGGCTCTATTTGTGCTGCAGGTGTGCCATGCTGGTGGCATGAAAGGTTGTTTGAAGTACCCTCACAGGCCCCATGTAAGTTAATACCTTGGCACAAAAGTATACCGCTTAGTGAATGTTTACACTCTTTACCACTAAGAAATACATTTTTGTTGTTGTCACTATAACATGTCTGTGTGTAAGGTAATTTCCATGATGACTTAATGTATCCTTTACCCAACTTTTTATACTGGCCTGCCGGTATATACTCAAGGCAATTTTTAAACTGGAAAGTTGTTATTGGAATTGTGATAATCCCGTGTATTATCCATTCAATGACAGGTCTTACTGACATTATCAATGGTAATCTCTCAAGTTTTTCGATGCTCAGGATTGTATAGTCTGCTCCTTTCTGTGCAAAACTGATTTGTTTATCAGTAAGGTTAAAGATGGAAAACAATGATGCTGTGTTGATTAAACGCCATGGCACGTAGCCCGAACGGAGATTTTGCAACGTCCAGCCTAGCTGTACAATAGAACGCAATTGGGATTGGCCATATTGTAACATTAGCAAGTCCTGGTCTATTATATCAATTTCAGATGATACAATACTGTCCAGTGAATATATTCTGGAGGACAGAGTCATTAACCCATTGTCCACAACAGAAAGTGATTTTTCCAAATTAATACAATCAATTTCTCGTATTTTCTCGGCTGTTTCAATTTGAGTCACTTTCCATGCCTCGTTGTATGCAGCATATACGCTGGCCGCTATGAAACGTTTTTAACGCTGTTTGCGCGGTCCCAATATGAAATCGCGCAAGTCAGCACCATCTTTAAGTAAAGACAAGTGTTGCTTAATTTGTGCCAGTGTGGATGTTTGTAGCCATTCAAGGCATAGTTTCCCTACACTGTACGTTGTTACTATCCCTGGATGTTGTCTCTGGGAGTATCTAGGGTCTGGTCTGAACATTTTTAACCCCTGTATTTTGTTCAGGAATCTATCTTGACCGTTATTCGTGTCGGTAGGCCAGATTAACCACTTTTTCCAATCAGGATGTGTTCTGTTTTCATTTAAAATTTGGGATACGTCTATTTCAATATCTGTGGTTGCATTATCAGGTATTGGCTTTGGAATAGACGGTTTGTTAAGGTATTTAATCTTGGCTAGTCCAAGACAGGTTGTTTGTTGAATTGTGTCATTCAAGAACATTATTTGTTCTGGGATCATGCATGCTCGAAATAATGCTTCTAGGCCTTGTACCTGCCAATCTTTTGTACCCCAGATGGTTTTTGTTTCAATGTTATTTTTCCAGAAATCAAAACCAAATGTAATCATTTTTTCATAAAATGCTTCTGAATATATCAATTTAGCATTTGTCAGCATGGTTTTCGTCCCTGTTTTATCCAACAGTTTATAATAAAATGTTTCTGCATTACTCGTGTTAAACCCTGAGAAGTATTGGAATTTCTCATAGAATGTTTTTGAACTCCTTTTAGGCGCAGTAGCACAATGTTCCCATTGGTTATATTTAAAAACATTTCTAGGTTGAGCAGATTTGTGTAAATAGTGGTCTGCGTAATGTGTAAAACAGTACATCTGTTCATAATTAGATGAACCTTGTAAATAATCATGTTCTGTAAATGTTGCTGACAACACTAAATCCGACATCATATTATTTATACTTTCAAAATCCCAATCATCAGAGAATGTACTTGGTTTTACAAAGTCACTTAATGAGACCTTAAACTGGTGAGGATATTTCAAGATCTCGACCGGTCCATATATTTCATAGTCTGTTTTGTCCCAAACTACCCCGCCGGGTATTGGAATGGCTGTGACATTCACTGAAGATAGTTCTCTTTTCTCAATGTGAGATGATTTGTGAGGCTTCAGAACTAAGTTGATGTTCTGACTTGCTGTGTCCATTGAACTGTATTTTCCCTCAATGAATTTTCCCAAACAAAGTACCTTGATGAGCCAAAGCAGGAGGAAAAATACACCTAACCCAATCCAAAATTCTAACCATGGAGAAATAAGATAAGTTTCTTTGAGTTGATGAAAGAGTTATGTTGCTTTTTTTTTAAAAGTCTTTGTTGCTGGTGTCACTTCAGGTTCGCTTTAACCCCTTCAGTGCTGATGACAAAGCCAGCTCGTCATGGGCTTTACCTGCCCTGTGCTTATGACGAGCTGGCTTTGTCACAAACAATGGGATCTCAAAGAGTTCAGCACCCAGCGGGAAAACCCATAGCAGCCAAGGTGTTAATCTTCAGAAAAGTTATCGAAATTGATGAAGTAGCAGATGCAGTTCTGTCGATTGTTGGAATTGTTTTCTCAACTTGCCTTTCATTATCACATTCTGATGCCACATCATTGTAGACTGGTGTTTCATGACGAACTGTTTCAATTTGTGTTTCAAGAGGCACAAGTTCCATGGCATTTCTGCATAGTCCTTTTTTATGCACTGCAGGTTTATCAAATGTGATTAGTCTTTCAGTTTGAACCTCTTGGATACTTGCAAATTTGGGTATTCTGTTACTTCTTGGGAGTCCACCGGGCCTACTATTTATTATAGGCCACATGATTGTGGTTTTACCAGGTCGATTGATACAACTCTGTTTTCCTTTTTACCAGCAAGGGGCGGTAGTACTACTGATCTTGTTCCGTTGATTGCTAAGACAGGTACTGCTTTTCTGTAAGAAGGCCCAAATCCTTCTTCACCGCTATTTTCTCTCTGACCAGATCCCCAATCTTTGGAATCCAGACAGGTCTTGCTGGGACAGGTGGTGTGCTTTCAGTGGCGGTTGGCTGTTGCTTTAACTTTATGTTGCTCAGGGCTTTTCTTGTTTCATTTAAGTCCTGTAAAAAAGCCAAACGATCTTTGATGTCAAAGTCTTTATTCTTATCTTCTACCACTGAAGCAAGACTATCTAAGTCCTGAATATGCATTCTAGTTCCGAAAAATAGTTCGTACGGGCTGAAACCTTTTAGAGAATTTCTTGGCAAGTTGTTAAGACTACGTTGGATACTTATTAAATGCTTGACCCACCCATCACCCGAACCTAATACCTTTGCCGTTATAGATTGCTTTATGTCTCGGTTTTTTCTTTCCACTACCCGTTTCAATCAGGATGGAAGGGACAAGAGAATCGCAATCCAATGCCCATGCTGGTCATAGCCTCCTTATAAGCCCGAGAGCTAAAAGCAGGACCTTGGTCAGAATGAAGCTTGGCAATTGCGTATGTGCCGATAAAGACTCGCAAATCTTTTATAACAGTTCTGGCGTCAGCCGAGCGCTGGGGCCACATCCATATGAATCTCGTACAGGAATCCACTGCGACCATGATAAATTTATAGTTGCCATCCCTTTGTAGGGGCCCACAGTGGTGCAGGTAAACACATGCTAATGGTTTATCTGAGATGGGAAGGGGTGTCTGCGCTGGTCGTTTCACTGTTGATACTTTCATTTTTTGGCATATTTCGCATTCTAGTACATATTTCTTAGTTTGTATTCTCATGCGAGGCCACCAATATCTCTGTTGTAATAATGATATTGTTGCGGAAACGCCAGCGTGTGCAGAAACAAGCCCTTCGTGTGCCGCTGTAATTAGTCCTAACCTGTGTTCCATGTTTGGAATTACTCTATCCCCCACTCCAGGGATTTGAGCAAAAGGAACATTATTCATATCTGTTAAATATGAGTACTTTTCTGGAAAGCCTTTTGGGAGTGTTTTTCTATCATGTTTTACTGACGCACTGACAGCTTGTAGTATATCGTTGTCTATTTTTGTTTTTGACCGGGTGATAGCAGCTACGGAAGCCGTTTGCACAGCTGCCTTCGCGGCTTCATCAGCCAATAAATTCCCTGCAACGTGAACGCCATCACGTTGATGACTCAGAGTGTGTATCACGTGAGTCTTTTGTAGTTCCTTCTGTAAAAGAACTACTTGTTCCCAAAGCATGTTATGCTTGATTGTGCCACCTTCTGCATCTTTGAACCTGTTTTCAACCCAATTCTGCAAGTATTCATTATAAGATTGAATGCAATAATATGAATCGCACACTATAAGTGTGGGGAATTCGCGATCTGTATTTTCAAGCGCCATCTTAAATGCTAGTAGTTCAGCTCGCTGAGCTGTACAATCTCCTAGAGATTGCGTCTTAGTGACCATTGGTCTAAATGTTCCTTTGTGCCAACAACCTTTAACAATTGCGCACGCAGCACTGTAAGCTTGTTTACCCCCAACTGCGGGTTGTGCCGATCCGTCGGTATATATGATACTTCCGTATTGTTCTAGAGGCAGGATTTCAATTGGCAGAGGACATTCATATTCATATTGTAAAAATTCCTGTGTCTTTAGGTTAGGATCAAATTCATACACTACGTCTGTTGCAGCAAGAGAATTAACCCATTGGATCCATCTTGGATGCAGAGCTTTAGCATTTGGAATGCTCGCTTTAGTTACCGCTTCTAAAGCAGGCAAAGGTGTAACGATTATTATTCGTTTACCTTGTGCTACGGCCCTTTCTTTTGCTACAGCAGTCTGAACTGCAGTTAGAATTTTTCCCATTGAACTGAATTTTATTTCAGCTTTTGTGTACAAATGTGATTTGTAAGCTATTGGTACCGTTTCTCCCTCATTAGAGGTCAGGTACGTGAATCCGCATCTTCCTGGGATGATCCGGATTACAAGGTTGCGTGTATTGTCACGTGTTTCTAATTTTATTTTAGCTAACATGTCTGTTTGCAGTGATCTCAAAATTTTTGTGTGTTTTTGAGTCCAGTTGATTGGTTTAAAATCAGGTTTATTTAATTCGTAGAGAGGTTTAATCCTCTCTGCGTAGTTTAGAATGTAAGTTCTTCCGAAATTCAGGAAGCCTAGAATCGATTGTAAGTTCTTCAGCGTTTTCGGTGCTTGGAGTACAGCGCACTTCTCTAAGAAGTTGTCCGCTAGGCTTTTCCCTTCACTTGATAATTCGTATCCTAAAAATAGGACTGTTAGATGGGCAATTCGTGACTTTTTAAAGTTGAATTTGTAACCCTCTGCTGCGAACCCAAGTATTATGGTGTTCACTCTTTTCAAGTGAGTATCCAAGTCGTCGTCAGTGAGATAGATGTCATCGACATAAGATAATGCCTCATCATCATACATTTGTAGTAACTCTGTTACTCTAGCTGAGAATAGTCCTGGGCTGTTCTTGAATCCCTGTGGGAGCCTACAGAAATTTTTCTGTGACCCCATTATTGAGAAAGCGGTCAAGTACCTGCTTTCTGGTGCAATATTTTGGCAAAAGAACCCATTAGATATGTCTAATGTTGTTGTGTACTTTTTGCGAACTATGTTATTCATTAGTGCCGCACTGTGCGAATTTTGTACCGCAAATGTTTTGCAACATGAGTTAAGGTGTCTGTAGTCCAAGACTAGACGATACGAATCGTCCGGTTTGGAGACAGGAAACAAAGGATTGTTCATTTGAGAGGTGCATGTTTCAATTACCCCTTGGTATTCAAGTTGATCTAAAATCTCCCTGACCTGTTTTTTAGCTTCTTGCTTAATTGGATACTGCCTTTGTGCAGTCGGTTGACTTTTTAACTGGATTTTGTGAGGAGGAGAGTCCTCATCCCATCCTACATGATTCTTATATAATGCTGGTGCCTGGGCTACTGCCCATTTCCTTGCATATATATATTTAGTGTGAATTGGAATGTGATTTGAGAAGGCAGGCATAATAATTTCTTCGCTAAGAGGGCACTCCCTGACAAACTCTGGTGGCCAATCTTTCTCGGCTAAAAGGATGTCATAGCCTTTTGAGAGGTTATCCCAAAATAGACCCCTTATTTTTCTAGTCTTATCTCCCTCTATACGCAGTGTTATTTCGTATATCTTATGAGGTTCGCTAACTCTGGTGTCTGCAGTTTCTACTTGAATGTATTCATTCGTGCCCACTGTCTCCAGATGATTCATCAGGATCTTGCGAGCTATGCTGATTTCTGCTGCACTGTCTAGCATTGTGTGTGCCCACTCTCCGTTTTTCAGCTGTGTCCTCAGTATTCTCGGCATGTTCGATTACTCTAATACTGGCTACCTTCTTCCTCGGGAATTGTAATTTTTTCCTTTGAGCAGGTTCCTTGTCTTTGGACTTGGTGTGCTCTTCACTTGGGTCTGACCAATTTGCGAAAAAGATCGAGAGGGACGTGTATAAATACTTTGATATCTATCAGGCTTTTTCAAGTTATCCCTATTTCTAAGGTTATATCTTTTCTTAAAGTGTTCCCTCTGGTGAGACTGGTGTTCTCGAGTCGGAGTTCTTTCCCTCCACCGAGGAGACCTTCCTCTGGACTGGAAAACTTTTTCTTTGGGAGTGGATTGTTTATTTCCTTCCCAGCTCTTTTTAGGAGTGTTCAGATTATTTTTAATAAATCATTTTTCAGGATTTTTGAGTAGTTGGGGTTTTACAGGTTTCCCACCCAAACTATCTCTACCTAATTCTTCATAGCATTTTTCTATTATTTTGGCAAGCTCAATTGGTTGATCTGTTATATCTGTTTCTTTCAATTTCTGGCGGATCGCCACAAATGCTGCTTCTCCTTTTATGTTGGCTAGTAATATAGCCGAGACCTGCTTGAAATCTTTCAGTAATTTCATACCAAGAGTTAAAGCAGGTTCTGGACCGTATTCATTCAGAATTTGTTTTAGCACATCCGGTATTACAGCTATGGACGGAACACCATGTGTTTTTGTGTAAATGGAAGCAAAGACTGTACCCCAAGTGTCACAGTCCTCCACATGTGGTGCGACCCCCATTGGAAGGCAGATAGTCAGAATTCTGTGTTTCTCAACAGGGGTAGTATTCGGGAATACTGTCTCTATTTGAGTAATTTTCTGTGCTAACCAGAAAGGAATTTGTTCCCGTTTTGCTGGAGTTTTTCCAAGGCATGATTGTATGTTCTGTGGTGTAATTTTATTTGTGTTCCCTTGATGAGGGGTCAGCTGTGGAATATTAACAGCTGTTTGGACTGTTGCAGTCCGCATTACATATTGGAGTAACTGTCTGTGTATTTTAATTAATAATTTTAGCTGTGCTAAATGTTCCTCTCTTGACATTTTATCAATGTCTGGATGTGGTGTGTAGCTGGCTAGAACCAGCCACGTTGCTCCTGGTCTACCTAGTGGACCGAGCCTGGTAATATGATGATTATGTTTCAGGGTGCCTTTAAACCAGAGCAGGTGCTCTTGGTATTTCAATGGTATTTCAATCTCCTCGAAAGGAGCGTACTCTTTCGGTGGTTCCTCTATTTTGTAATAGTGGAACTCGTGTGTTGTAGCGTTTGCCGCTGGAAAGTTTATCCAAGAATAGAATACCTCTGTCTGCCGATATTCGTGTGGCTCTATCACGAAAATGACTGTACCACCTCGTGATGTCAGTCCGTTTCCTATAAGTTTTGAAGTTATAGATTTTCTTATGTTTGCCGGGATGATAATCGCACCCGGTTCATTAATCCCTGTAACATCGGGACCCTGTTGATTCGCGCCTGCTGCGACTTCATTGGTTCCGTTGTTATTGCCATTTTCTGGCATTGTATTAATGAAGGTTTGCAGATCAGGTTTCCA
Organism: Lissotriton vulgaris; assembly: GCF_964263255.1. NCBI lineage: Eukaryota > Metazoa > Chordata > Amphibia > Caudata > Salamandridae > Lissotriton > Lissotriton vulgaris. Next base: position 2,021,499,299 of record NC_141691.1, on the reverse strand, counting down.
AGGAGACAAAGATTAGGTGCACAATATTTAGAAACACTGTATCCTTCAACGTTGACTAAACCAGAAACTCTATATAGGAATCTCTTTCTACTAAGTTCCGGCGGATTTTAACCTTTCACTCACTCCAGACGTCTATTGGAGTATTTACGGGAGAAAGGGTCTGTGTGAAAAAGCACGACTCTAACGTCTTGCGTTAGTTTTATCGCCTTACCAAACAGTGGCGCCATGTAGTGTAGTTCCTATTTTCCCTATAGGCTCTGCGCATTGAAATAACATAAACAGCAGTGTAGACGTAGGACTGCGGTCTTCTAGGTCTCTACTGACTATGCTAGACTTAATTTAGGTTTGCGCCAGCTAGCTCAGAGGTCACTGGAAACTTTCTTGACTGAATAGGAAGTGATCAGCTTCCCTTGCTCAGACAAAAAGGGATTCAGCTTCCGACAACCGCATAAACATGACAACTTTGCTCCTCAGAATAAGAGTCAATCTCTAGAGTCGTGTGAAACAATAGACAGCTATTTCACTCAGTCAGTTGTGCAGATTTACTTTCACCAGAGTGCAGAGAATAGAGAGAGGGGCGTTTTTCAATACAATATATTATTTATTGAGCAGTCTTCCTTCTCATGCAAGAGAAATGAATTGCCACTATTGCAAGACTTGTTATTATGAAATGTGCATACAGTAAAAAGAGTATTACGAAATAATACTGTAAAAGCATTGATACGGTTTCTTAGCCATAGGATAGTTAAAATGAATAAAATATATACATTCATATATACATTAGCTAACGACCTCAACTGGTGCTTCTAACTACGCCTACCCCGGTGTACCTGACCTAAGTCTAATACATGGGAGGGAGTAAGTAAGTAGCAATTTAAGTTAAGTTGGTTTTGCCAAGAGTTTGTTTCAAGAATTCTCTCTAAGGGTTTAGTCAGCACCGTACCTCTGGAATAGAATGCAGGAGGTCTGGTATTTCCTCTCAGGACCCGATATCCCAGTCACGGAGGAGGGGCAGTGTCCGTGGGCTTCTCGCATCAGCTGGGCTCTCTGCAAGGGGACATCTGTTCTGCTCCAGTATTCACCACCACCGTGTGTTTGCTTAAGGCAACGTTGGTATATTTATACCTGAAAGGTGCCGAGTTTGACGTACGTTTTTGGACATAAGACGTCAATAAAGATGTTACTAAGAACTGATCGTTCTTACAGTGCTCGCAGGAGTTCTATTACTAATCAAAACAAAGCAAGCGGGGCTTTCCCAGGTTGCTGGAAGTTTGGTATGTCGAAAGAACTCGGTGTGCTATCTAGGAATCTAAGGAAATGGCTTCTGCTGTGTCATGGACTGTCATGGACTGCAGAGGGGAGTTACTGAAATATGGCTCTGATTGTTATGCCATTATAGGTATATGTATTGATTATAGCCGTATAGGGGCATGAGGTCACAATATTGATCGGGGTCCTAGATAAAACGCATCAAAGTAACTTGTTCATCTGAAAGAGACAATTAGTTATGGATTCCTTACCTTAGAATAGATACCCCAACAATACCAACCCCGGAGGTGGGTCCGCGAACCAAGTTCACACCAGAAAGTACTGGAGAATAGAACGGCCAAAGAAGCCGTCTCGCCGGACTTGCCTGTAGAGGCTGAATTGTTTTGTGAACGTGTGCATAGATGCCCATGTTGCTGCCTGACAGATGTCGTTAAGGGTGACTCCCCATCCCAAAGCAGTCGTGGCTGCCGTCGCCCTGGTGGAAAGGGCACGTAGCTCCACCTGAGGTTCCTTCTATGCCAAGGATATACCAAGCTTTGATACACAAAACAACCCATCTAGAGATGGTCCACTTGTGTGCGGCCCAACCTTTTTTAGCGCCCCAGTAGTAAACAAAGAGCTGGTCATCCACCAGGAATTGTTTTGTGGGATCCAAGTAATCAGAAAGCTCACATTTTAAATCCAGACGGTGGAGCCTCTCTATCTCCTTAGAAGGATGCGAAGGCAGAAAGAAGGTGGGCAAAGTGATGGTTTGGCCAATGTGGAAAGAAGTAAACACCTTGGGAAGAAAGGGTGGACGAGTTCAAAGGACAACATTGTCTGGATGAAAAGCCAGAAAAGGAGGTTTTGAAGAAAGAGCTTGGAGCTCACTTACCCTGTAAGCAGAAGTGATGACAACCGGAAAGGCAGTCTTTAAAGTAAGAAGTCTGAGAGGACAGTTACAGTTCTGGGAGAAAGGCTCAAAAGGAGCGCACATACAGTGGCGTAACAAAACTTGAGGGGGCCCCCCTGCAAAGTACATGGAGTGGGCCCCCCATTCCCTGCGACAGTCAAGAGATCTCAAAGCCAGCAACCCACCATACAGCAGGGGCACACCCCAGCCATAAAAAAAGGAATCTGGTTCCTCCATTGGCCACCTCTCCACTTTAATTGGGCGAGTTACATATATCAGTAAATACTGCTGCTGCACCTTCCAGGAAAGTTACATAACACTGCCTCCGGCCGGCCCACCAAACACATCCTCCTACTTGATGGCCCACCTTCAAGCGAAGCCCACTCAGTTAACCAGCTCCAAACAGACCACTGCCTTCATGCCTTCTACTTATGCATCCATTAACTCTACTCTCACCCCTACATAACTTGCAGTTATGCTTTTCGGCCCGCCTTTAAAACCACCCCTCGGAGTCACTGCGAACCTGTGACCGCCGCCCACTGCTCCCCTGGGTTGTGGGAGCAAAGCTCCTAGGGTTTAGGTGAGGGCAAATGGAGAAACAAAGTAGCGCAAAAGGTGCACCCTCAGTGGCACTGAGGCAGCCGGGTGTAGAGTGCTGTTTCGACATCGGAGCCCTGTTGTTTTCAATGTGGAACCTCCGGTTTGCAAAAGCACTGCAATCAGGGAGACAAAGGACTTCTGGGTGCGACCATCACTTCGAGAGGTAAGTCGGGTGAAGGGGTGCCTTTTGGGGTCGGATCTTCTTACCAGCTCCTGGTCGCGGTTAGGGGGGCCTTCTGGATTTACACTGCAGGCGTCGGCTGGAGGATTGAGACAGGTCAGTGGTCGCAGAATCTCGGTTCAGGATCGCCGGGGTGACCTCCTTGTGGTGTTTTTCCACTTGAGCTCGGGCCGGGTTCGGCAGGTGCAGAGTGGGCTGGATTCGCGGTCTCCGGCTGCTGTCAGAGGTTGCAGTTAAACAAATCCGGTGTTCACAGGAGAAGCAGTCTTTGGGAGTGAAGGCAGGCAGGTCCTCATGGGTTTTTGAGGTTGCTGGCTGCAGGACACAGCAGGATTTCGCAGGAGCAAGTTCGAGGGGAGACAGGCCTGTAGGGCTGGGGCTAAACCAGTGGGCATCTTCCTCTTGTTAGCTGGCTGCATGGCTGTTTGGCCCTTCTTCTTTTCTTCTTGTCGTTTCTGGATCTGAGGAAGCAAGGTTCAGGGTGCCCCCTAAATACTAGATTTAAGGGCGATACAGGTAGGTAGAAGGTAGGGACCAATGGATCCCTTCCCTGGGGTGGGTACACCCCCTATAGTGCCACCCTCAAGTGGGAGGAGGACAAAAGCCTGCCCCAGGTTGGTTGGGTCCACCCATCCTCAAGATGGTGGGGACTCAGATTTGTGCTTCACCTCGCCTCCCCACCTGAGGGGTCGCGTTGGCAGAGGTGGACACACCACTCTTCCTCACTTGTTTTTCCCGCCGGTTCTGCCACCCAAAGTGGGGGGCAAAACCAGGGGGGACCAGTTGCTGAAAGCTGCGAATGATGTGGAGAAGCTCACAAAGGCGGCAAGCCTTTGAAGCTTCCCCTTCGTGAACCCTGCCCATCCTGGGGGAGCAGGCTTGGCACCTCGTCTTAGGATGTGTATTGTATCAGGACCACAAGAGCAGCAGGCTCTTGACCCAGGGGTCCAGAAACATGTCTGGTGATGGCAGCCTAGGCAGCCACTCAGTCAGGTCACTAGAGGTGGGTTCGTTTTCAGTGGGCATCTCTGACATGCCCTCTCTGTGCATTTTTTATTAAATCCCACACTGGCTTCAGTGTGGGTTTAATGTGCTGTAAATTTTGATACCAAACTACTCGGTTTTCAGTGTTGCCATTATGGTGCAGTGGAGTTTGAAATTAAAAACTCCCAGCACCATATACTCTTAATGGCACCACTTAACTCACAATATCAAAGAATGGACTTAGACACTGTAGTGGTACAGGGCTCATGCACTTGTGCCCTCACCACTGGTATAGTATGCCCAACTAGAGGGGTGACTGATCTATGCCAGGGCAGTGGGTTCTAGGCATGGCACACAGGGATGTGTGCCATGTTGACTCTTCACTTTGTTCTGCACCATAATACGCAGCCTGCAAAGGCAGTGTGTGAGTGTAGTGGTACAGGGCCTCTAAGGGTGGCACAATAAGTGCTGCAGCCCTTAGAGGCCTTCTCTGGTCACAGTGCCCTGGGTACCTGTGGTATCCTTTACCAGGGGCTGACCTCTGGAAAGAGATGCCAATTGGGTTTGTTTTGGGTAAAAACACAGGCCCTGTGAACCTGATTGGCAGGGACCCAGGGCACACCAAGTAAAAGTGCATCAATAGTGGGGGGTTACTGCAACAGAAAACCACTTTCCTACATTTCCCCTGTCTCCTAAACGAGATGCGGTAAATTTCATTATGCAGTACAGCTGACTGTGTGGTAGTCCTGTAATGAATGTCCCTTTTCTATGCCCACAACATTTTGCCGTATTTCCGTTGTATGCTCATAAAGTTAAGTCTCGCAAGGATTTGTTGAAGGCCTGCGCCATGCATCAGCTGCCCTACAATGTCAGCCGTTTCAAGTGCGGCATATGCAAGGACTTTTTCCTGACGGGAGCTAGGAGCTTGAGAAGGGCAACGGAGCTCTGGAGTGGGTGATGTGACCCAGGATAACTCCGCCTACCTGCGGGGAGTGATGTGCAAAAACGTCCGCTCTGCATAGAGGAGCCGGGGGGATCTAAGATTCCAAAACGATGACACCACAGAGCTGAAGTGCCCAATTTCATTTCTGTTTTGTTGTTGGAGAAACGGAAATAAGGATGAGTAAGTATTAAAGGAATAAGATTCTAGAGTCTGTTTCCAGCCTGATTCCTACTTGTTTTCTTCGAAACTTTCACAGGGCGGTAATAGCTACTTTCAACAGTAGACATACCGGAATGAAAAACAAAAACGTTAATTGTGAAGGTCCCGTAACGCCTGTGACCTAGGTGTATTGGTAACTCTTACCTGTGTCAGAGCGTTGATTTCTTCAGTTGCAAGATAGATATATAGCTGCACCGATTAGGTGTGTTACATTGAGTAATTGCTAAATGAGTGACAATGGTTTCCGAAAGCGTTACTGTACCCAGGTGATATTGTATTGATACCGCACAATACACTCTCGGAGTGCATAGACAAAACCTCCCCTCCCCTTACTGCCATGAATTATTGCTCCGCCGAGGGTTATCGCCTCTCTCATAGTTCCACCTGTTACTGTTGGCCCTCTTGCAGTCCTCAATGCTCCTCTTTTGACTAGAGTCTATCGAGAGGCATGCTCTAACAGTCTACGATATTGCCTCATCCAGTTCCTTAAGCTCGGGCCTCTGCCTGCTAGTCGCAGGCCTGTGAGGCCCTATTTACACACACACAGAAGAGGCCTCAGGTCCCCGTTCGTCCGGAAAGTGTTGTAATAATGCACCTACAAACCTTGCTCTGCAGACAAAGTGATTGTGCCGAGGGTCTAGGTGCCTACCGTAGCACAGGGAGCTGTGGCCTAACTCTAGTCTGGGAGCACCACAGGCGCCACTGCACATACTGCTTCAGGCTCGGATCTCCCATCCTCACACTCCTGGCTAAATGTACGAAACCACTCAGACCAGGGCAGTCTAGACCACATAGTCCTAAAACATGTTAGATCCCTGTTGCACCCTACCTCAGACAGAAGATCACTGAGGAGGCACTAGAGGGTAGGTCACTGGGTTTTACTGTGATTTTAGCATCCCAGAAATGGACTGAGTACTCATAGATGAAAGCAGCTCTTTTTGAAAGGTTTAATCTGACCACAGATTTGCATTTAAAAACAACTTTGCAGCATTTCTATGCAGAGTAACCAGACATTATGGCAGGCCTGATTGGACCTTGAATAAATTGCCACTTTTAAAGTGCTGGATTAAGTGTAACCTGGCGTCGTCAAACCTCTGATTTCTGCAGAAAACATCCTATGTATTTATTTTGTTGAGTTACATTAACTTGCAGCTGATGGAAAACTGTTTGGCGCTTGCATGTTTGCAAAGACACCCGGTAGGCTGGTCACCATGAGGATGCAGAGGAATACACCTAATACAAAGCACATTTTCACACTGATTCACTCACAGATGCCAAAGTTTCAGATTGGTAAGTGTCAAGTTTTCATAATTTAACTGTAATAATTGGTGACATTCACGCAGTCTGACACTGCTCAGTTTTTAGTAGCCTGCTGTTAGGGCACTTTAGTTCAGTGACTTTCTTAGAGTTTCTAGTTGCTCAAAAGGGCGTAATGTCTTATATTTATATGTTTCCCTCCTCTTCATTGCTTGATTTTGCTCACGAGAAAGTGTAACTCATAGTCGTTGAAATGTCACTCATAATAACACTGAAATTATGAAAATATCACACATCGCAATCTGAAACCTTGGCAGCTATGCTAAGTCTACCACACACAGCACATTTGAACATCTCATAATTCCATGCCACACAATTCTACTATACATAATTTAACCTTACAACATTCCATACCACATAACTACAATCCTAAAAATTAAAAAACACATATTGCGACTTCATTCCATACCACAAAATTCCACATCACATAATAACATTCCACACAACTTAATACCACTCGAAAACACATAATTACAGTCCACACAACACAATTCAACTACACATAATTCCACTTCAACCTATTTAATTATACTTCAAACAACATATTTACACTCCACTCCAAAACACATAATTACCCTCCATAAAATACAACTCTGCAACATGCTCCATAATTCCACTCTGCACAATTATACACCACACCATGCCATATAATTCCACACGTCACACAATTCCACAGTTCATCACACAACATAATTACACTCCACATAATATCCCTCAGCACCACATAATTTACCTCCACATAATTATGCTCTACTCCATATTGCATAAATCCAGTCTACGCCACGTAGCAACATTCCTGTTAGATCTGGCACCTTGGCGTGAGTCTCCCTCCCCTTTTTGCTGATGTGCCTCAGATATTTTGCTGGTGTTCGCGGCTCAGGGCACAGCGCCACGGCCAATCCGTGCCGCAGTGCAAGTGCTCCCAATGTAAAGTGTATATGTGTAATTGATCTCCATGATTGGCTTATTGGATTTACTGTTAGTCCCCAGTAAAGTGCACCAGGAGTGCCAGGGCATGTACATACTGATATGGCTCGTGGGCCTGCAGCGCGGGTTGCGACACCCACAGAAGCCACCTTGTAAAATGTGTCTAAGGTCTGCAACACCCCAGACGTTCCTATTGCTCATGAAGCAAGCTTCATAAGTATGACAACTATTGCCAGTAACTCCTAGTATTTGTGTTTCTATGTTGTATGTGATGTTAGTACCTTTTCTTTTACAGGGCTTATTAAAAGCAAATGGTGAGGTTCCAGGTGACTGCACCTGCTTGAACTACCCGGCACATGGGTAACCATTAGTTGATATTTCTTTTTGTCTTTCTACAGGTCATTGAGCTTGTAGCAGACCGCTGTAGGCACATTTAGCCTAATATTTCACTTTTTTGTAAATACATCTTGATATTATCTAGAAATACGTGAGTAAGGTGGGTGAAGTTGTGCCCCCGTCCTGAAGAAGGAGCTTGCCTCGGAAACATGTCGACGCACACCAGAGGTCCTGTTCATTAATACAACAGATTTGACCTCACACTGCACCCTTTTAATAGTACCAGCCAGAGTTTAGAATACATTTTTTCCAATATACTCATGTGCCAGGTACTTTTTAAACCTTCACCACGTCCCACCACTCACTTGTAAATACACCCCACACACATGCACCACATATAGTCATTAACTATAAGTGCTCCCGCGTAGTCGTTGGTCGCAGCACGCCGCATCCCGTTAGAGGGGTGCGAAGACCCCGATGATGAAGCATGACACCAAGGGGTCTGTTGGTGTGTGAGGGGTATTTTACAAAACACTAAGTGCTCCAACACTTGTTGAACATTTCACCCTACCTGCGAGTGGATTCTCGTTGTTTATTAAAGTATCTCTGTGGAGCAAGAATCCAATCCCCATTTGCTCTACCTCCCCCTCTTGTTTTTTGTACAATATTTAACAGCACACCACATAAGTAAACTCCACTACATACCACTCCACAACACAAAAAACCATTCCAGATAATCTCTCTACAAGACACACAATCCCACTCCATGACACACAATCCCACTTCATATAATTCCAGTACACTCAATACCACACAATTACTATCCACATAATTACACTGCACACTATGTCACAATATTTCACTACACATATACAATCTACACAACAAAATGCCACAACTAACTATTCCAATCCAAACCATATATCACTTGCATATATGCAAATGCATAGATTGCAAAACCATATATTGCTTGTTTACCTTGCAATGCTTCCCAGCAGATCCTGTTCCTGGAGGGAGCTGCAATCCTTCTCCTACTAGCTCTGTGCTGCCTCCTCCCTTCTCAGAGGCTTTGCACTGTGGTGAATGCTGTCTATGAGAGGCCCCCACCCCCATCCTTGTTCCCGACATGGCTCTAGCTCTGACTGAAGAGAAACAATGTAACTTGTTACTTTGTTTCTCTTTATTCCTGGGTCAGCACGTGCAGGCTGCTTTAGGCTGCTTTAGAGATGTGAGGGGCTTGCTTTGAGCAAGCCTCTCTCTCACAGCTCTCGAAGAGCTGAGGGGGCCCCATTTATTTACTGAAGAGTGGGACCCCCGCACTGCGGGGGCTGCGGGGGTGTTTGTTATGCCCCTGCGCACATAAGGTAAGCAAGAACCAAGTTCAAGTCCCACTGAGGCATTTCGAAGGGAACAGGAGGAAAAAGATGAGTAAGGCCCTTATGAAAGCAATTTACAACAGGGGACTTGAAAAGACAAGGCTGATCAGGAAGCTTAAGAAAGGCTGAAATGGCAGAGAGGTAGGTCTTAATAGTGCCCAGAGCAGATCGCCCCTGGGCCAAAGAAAGAAGGAACAAGAGAATCTCAGAAAGAGGGGCGGAAAGGAGATCCACAGCCTTTGCTGCGCATGATGCCACAAATTTGTTCCATCTGCAGGCATATCCCATCTTAGTGGAGGGACGCCTGGCTGCAAAGATAACATCACAGACTTCAGGAGGCAAGTCAAAAACCGCCAACTGCCTCCACTCAATCTCCACGCAAGAGGTGGAGACTGGACACGTTCGGGTGGAGTAACGTCCCCTGCTTCTGCGACAGAAGATCCTCCCAGAGAGACCGTATGATCCGAGGATCGATGGGCATGTGTAGCAGTTTGGGATACCAGACTCTTTGTTGCCAATACGGAGCCACCAGAATGCTTGGGCCCGGTCGCGCTTGATGTTCTTCAGCACTCTGGGCAGAAGTAGTATAGGTGGAAAGTCGTATAGAAGACCGCAACTCCACTCACAATGAAAAGCGTTGCCTAGCGAATGCTGCCTTGAAAACTACAAATGCCAGAATTGCTGACATTGCACATTCTCTTCGGTAGTGAATAGATCTAACCAAGGCTCTCCCCACTGCTGAAAGAGACCTTGCACCAACTCAGAATGAAGACACCATTTGTGATCCATCATGCACCTGCGGCTGAGTTTGTCCAGCCTGGCATTTAGTAAACCTGCCAGGTGTTGTACCACCAGGGATATGTTCTGATGTTCCAGCCATGTCCAGAAACAGAGAGCCTCTTGACATAGGGTCAACAACCCCACCCCGCCCTGATTGTTGCAGAACCACATGATGGTGGTGTTATCCATGAACACCTGCACTACTCATTCTCGGACAGAGGAAAGGAATGCTTTTAGTGCAAGACGGATCGCCCGAAGCTCCAGAAGTTTGATGTGGAGCACTGACTCTGCCTGAGACCAGAGGCCTCTGATCTCTGCCTCTCCCATGTGGCTGCCCCACCCCAGAAGGGATGCATCTGTCACCACTGTGAACTCTGGTTGAGGAAGGGAGTGAGATCTTCACGTTGATGCAATCCCGGTTCGTTAGCCACCATTGCAATTGGTGTGCAGGGCCCTCCAAGATCTGGTAGCAATCGGACAGGTTCCCCTGATGCTGTGCCCATTGGAACTTCAGGTCCCACTGCAGAGCCAGCATATGCTATCTGGCATGATCCACCAGCAGGATGCAGGAGGCCATCAGACCCAGCAGCCGCAGAGTACAGTGACCAAAACCTGGGACAGAGTCTGAACGATTGGAATCATAGCCCGAATATCCCGTACTCGCTGCTCGGGAGGATAGACCCGAAACTGCGTTGTGTCCAGAACTGCTCTGCGGAAGAGGAGCTTCTGAGAGGGAGTCAGGTGTGACTTTTGCACGTTGATAGAAAACTCGAGCGAATGCAGGAGGTCGGCAGTAGTCTGGAGGTGGGAGATGACAGCCTGGGGGCGAGCTCGCCTTCAACAGCAAGTCGTCGAGTTAGGGGAAGCCTGGAACCCTAATGTACGCTGATTATTTGCGACCACCGCCATCACTTCCGTGAACACCCATGGGGTGCTGGTAAGGCAGAAGGGGAACATGGCAAACTGAAAGTGCTTGTGGCCTACTGTGAACCGCAAGTAGCACCGGTGGGCCGGCAGGATGGGGATGTGAAAGAAAGCATCCTGCAAGTCTGAGGCTACCATTCTGACTCCAGGGTCGAGAGCAGAAAAGACCTGAGCTAGAGTCACCTTTTTGTACTTCTCCTTCCGGAGGAAGTGGTTGATGTTCCGGCGATCCAAGATATGACGCAGTCCTTTGTCCTTCTTGGGCACCAAAAAGTAGTGGGATTAGCAACCACGACCTACTTCTGGGGCAGGAACTCACTCAATGGCTCCCTTGGCCAAGAGAGCCGTAACTTCCTGTTGGAGCAGGGCCAGATGATCCTCTGACATGCAATGGTACTGAGGTGTCATGGCTGGAGGGGTCTCGAAGAGGATGGAGTAGCCCCTATGGCCTATCTGCAAAACCCCCCTGTCCAACGTGATGGTGCGCCAGAGGGGGAGGTGATAGCGAATCCTGCCGCCCACTGGCGATTGGTGGCCCTGAAAGGTCAGACTAGGAGGGTTTTGAGGCAGCTGCAGAGGGGGCTGTGGTGGACTGGCCCACGGGTTGGCCCCCAGGTCCATGGCAGTAGTTGCCATGTCCCCGGCGCACATGGGCTGAACAGCTTGCGCTGACCTGTGGCTCTAGGTGGAACGTGACAGGGCATACCTTCCATAGCCACAAAAGGGGCGAAAGGCAGTCTGTACAGAGCGGGTGGTGGTGAAGCCCAAGGACTTGGCCATAGCCAGAGAGTCTTTAAAGCGCTCTAGCATGTTGTCTGCCTTGTTGTCGAACAGGCGACAGCCTTTAAAAGGCATGCCCATATGGGTAGCTTGGACATCCCCTGAAAAACCATCAACCTCTGCCAGGTGTAGTGTCGAAGGGATACCGATGTAGAAATTGTCCTACATAGCAAGTCGGTAGTGTCCAATCCACAGCGAATGTTAAATTTGGCTGCGTCTCTCCCCTCGGCAACTGCATGGAATAGAGTACGGCCCAGGCCTCCTCTGGGCCTTGGGGCAGCACCTGCGCCACCATATCCCAAACGGAGTGGGTGTAAAGGCCAAACAGACATGCAGTGTTTACCGACCACAGTCCCAAGCTGGAGTGTTAGACCTGGCACCATTGGCCTCTCTTCCATTTTCTGCTGTTGCCTCTGATGTTTTTGCTGGTTTGAGATGCTTTGGGCACTGTGCCACTGCTATTCAGTTCCACAGTGCAAGTTCTCCCTATGGTAAATTGATGTATGGATTAGTGACTCAATGATTGGCTTATTTGATTTACTTGTCAGACCCTAGTACAGTGCACTGTGTGTGCCCAGGGCTTGTAAATCAAATGCTGCTGGTGGGCTTCCAGGAAGGAGGAATACCAAAAGGTGCTAAGGGCTTGGGGGCAATCTAGGAATGCCAATGGGCATCCTGAAAATCCAGTGGAGGAGGCAGATAATTTAGATGGGCAGCTTGAGGGGTCATTGGGCCTAACCATCGAGGAAGTACCTTCCAGGGCAGGCAGCAGTGTTTCTTCCAAGGGCCTGTCCCCAGGAGAGCTGGAGGACAGGGAGAGGGAAAGAGTGCATATGTTGGAGCTAGCCAAGCTCAAAATAGATGGTCAGAGGGACATAGAGAGCAAGAAAGTAGAAATTGGAATGAAATTAGAAATGAAGCAGTTAGCCTTAGAAGAAAAGAGAATGCAATTTGAACATGAGAGAGTATTGAGTTAATTGGAACTCAAGGACAAAAGTTTAGAGGTTCCTCCCTCTGGTGGCAGCGCACTACCAGTGCCTGTAGAAGGAAGGGCCTACATCCCCAAAGAAGTAGTTAAAGATTTCCACAAACATGGGGATATTGGTCAATTGTTTAGGGCTTATGAAGCTGCAATGTTGGCCCACTGGGTCCCTGAGAAGTATTGGGGAGCGGGGTTGTGGGGCTGCTTTGTTAGTGATGGGCGGGACACACTGTTAGATTTGCCAACTGAGGAGCAGGTGTCCTATGCCCACATGAAGGGAGCCCTAAAGTCCAGATATGGTTTGACCCCAGAGAGTACAGACAAAGGTTTAGGTATTGCAGGAAATTGGAGTCTACCACATGGGTGGAATATGTGTCTTTTTTTTGCAGAGCATTGGATGGTTGGGTGAAGGATAGCAAAGTGGATAATTTTGAGACTCTTTATGATTTGTTTGCATGGGAGCACTTGTCCAATAATTGTTTTCTAGAGCTATGCAAGCACCTGCTTGATAGTAAGCTGACTCACCTAGGAAGCTTACTGAGGAGGCAGACCACTGGGGTAGCACCCGGGTCCAGAAGGGTCATGTGGGAGACTTCAACAAAGGTGGGCAGGGTCTGCAGCAGAAGAGTGGGGGGATAGGGGTAAACAGAGGGAGTAACAGGAGGGCCCCAAAGTTATCCCCAAGGGAACCAAGAGAAGGGTTCCCAGCCTCCCCCTGAGAAGCAGGCAGGGACCCAACAAATAAGCTTGTTCACAGGGGGCCCAAGACCTGTTTTAACTTTGGTCTAGTGGGCCATTGTTCCTATAATGCTAAATGTCCCCAATGCACCCACTGGTGCACCAACCCGGCAGATGGCTAGTGTAGCCCTGGGGGAGGGATGGGTGCACAAGGTGGGTGGGGTCCAGCAGAGATGTCCCTTGTCTCTTTAGGAGACTGTGAGGCGGTCCCCAAGACCCAGCTGACTCATAACACCAAAAATACAGGCAGTGGGTGACCATCACTGGCAAGGGGGTGGAAGCTATGAGAGACACCAGAGCCACTGTGGCAGCTGTCAGTTGTCGGATGGTGTCTAAGAAGCAGGTAATTCCCCATGCGTACTGTCCTGTAGTTGCTGCTGAAAACTCAGTGCGCCACAGTGAGATGGCCCAGTTTGCTTTGAGTGGGGGAGGTCGGTCTCAGGTACCCTTCAAGTAGCTGTGAGGCCAGCCATGCCTGTTGACTGTCTGTTGGGCAACGACTTAGAAAGCTCGCCTCGGGCTGAGGTGGAGAGAAAGGCTCATTTGGACATTTTGGGTCTGCCAGCATGGGCGTGTGTGACCACCCGGTCCATGGCAGCCAGTAAGGGTGTTCAAGGGGACCTTAAGCCTGAGAGAGTGGCCTAGGTGCCTGCCTTAAAGAGAAGAGGTAGGGGGCACAGGAAACCGGCCCCTGAAGTTCCCACGGTCCAGGAGGAGGCAGACCTTGAGGGTAATGTCCTCGAACCTACAGGGGAGCAGATTGTTGAATTGGGAGTCCTGTCTGAGCAGACCCATTGTCAGCAAGAAGGAGTTCCCTCCAGGAAAGAGTTCTGTGAGGAGCAGAACAAGTGCCCTTCTCTTGTGGGTTTGCGGCAACAGGCTGCAAACCAGGCGGCAGGTGATCAGTCTGGATCACATTGGATCTACTGGGAGAACGGTCTCCTGTATAGTGAGCCTAAAGTTGCTGAACCTGGGTGAACACCTGTGCTCGTGGTACCCCAGCACTTCAGAGCCTTCCTACTGGGGCTGGCTCATGATGTGCCTTTAGCAGGGCATTTTGGGGAGGACAAGAGCTTTGAAAGGCTTGTCACCCACTTTTATTGGCCCCAAATACGCAAGAGTTCAGACACTCATTGCAGGACCTGTCAAACTTGCCAGGCAAGAGGAAAGAGTTGGAGAAAGCACAATGCTCGTCTCCAGCCATTCCCTGTGGTCAGCACTCCTTTTGAACAGGTGGGCATTGACATTGTGGGGCCTCTGGATCCCAAGACAGCCATGGGCAACAGGTTCCTTCTGGTCTTGGTGGACCATGCCACCCGGCACCCAGAAGCCATCCCTCTCAGATCACTGACGGCCTCGTGGTGGGATGTGCACTCATGGGGATTTTCTCCAGCGTGGGCTTCCCCAGAGGTGGTGTCAGACCGTGGTACGAACTTCATTTCATTTCATATGAAGTACCTGTTAACAGGAGTATGGTGTAACATACAAGTTCACTACTCCTTACCACCCCCATGGTAATGGGCTAGTTGAGAGATTCAACTGGACCCTTAAAGGCATGATTATGGGTCTTGAGGAACCCATGAGGAGTAAGTAGGACGTCCTCTTGCCATGCCTTATCTTTGCTTACCGAAAGGTGCCACAGAAGTCCGTAGGGTTTGAACTTCTTTATGGACACCCAGTAAGAGGACCTCTGATAAATGGTAAAAGAAGGATGGGAGGAAACTTCCCCAGGATGTATATAGCTACATGCTGGCCTTCAGAAACCTAACCCGGCGTTTCAGGCAACTCGCTCAGGCAAATCTAGAAGCCAACCTGGAGAGATGGTAGGATCAGAATGCCACCCTGATTGAGCTTCAGCCTGGTCAGAAAGTGTGGGTCATGACCCCAGTGGAGCCCTGTGCGCTCGAAGATAGGTGGACCAGACCCTTTGAGGTGGTGTAGCGCAAGAGTGATGTCACCTACTTGGTGAACCTACGGTCTCCCAGGAACCCTTTGTGGGTCCTGCATGTCAACCGCCTGAAGCCACACTTAGAGAGGTCTGAAGTGGGCATGCTCCTAGCAACAGATGCTGGAATGCAGGAGGAGACTGAGCTTCTTAATGACCTCCTGTCTGCAACAGAGCAAGATGGGTCAGTGGATGATGTGAACCTCTCTTCCACCCTGACCCCTGAGCAACAGAATGACTGTCACCAGTTGCTGGGACAATTTTCTGATCTGTTCTACCTGATTCCCAGTGTCACTGACTGGTGCATCCATGATGTGGGAACTGGGGACTGTCCTCCTGAAAATCACAAAACGTACAGAGTGACTGACAGGGTGAGAGCTTGCATCAAGGAGGAGGTCTCCAAGATGCGTGCGTTGGGTGTGATTGAGTCCTTGAACAGTCCTTGGGCCAGCCCAGTGGTCTTGGTCCCAAAGGCTGCTGCACCGGGTGTCACGCCAGAACTGCGGTTCTGTGTGAACTACCGAGGGCTCAATTCAGTCACCAGGACTGACGTGCACCCCATTCCCAGAGCTGATGAGCTCATTGATCGGTTAGGGGCTGCCCGGTACCACAGCAGGTTTGACTTAACGTCTGGGTACTGGCAGATTGCTTTGACTGATGTGGCATGAAAAAGGTCAGCATTTTCCATGCCAGATGGGCACTACCAGTTACGAGTTATGCCCTTTGGGATGAAGAATGCTCCTGCCACCTGGACTGGAAGAATTCAGTGCCGCCTGCCTGGATGTCATTGCAGTGTTCAGTGCCAGTTGGGAAGACCATCTGCGCCACCTCTGGAAAGTGTTGATGGTGCTGAGGAGAGCAGGTCTCACGATCAAGGCGAGTAAGTGCCAGATCGGGCAGGCTTCCCTGATGTACTTAGGACACCAGGTTGGGAGAAGCCAGGTGGCACCCCTACAGCCCAAGATTGAGACCATCCTGGCTCGGGAAACCCCCAAGACCCAGAGAGATGTGAGACCCTTTGTAGGACTCACTGGGTACAACAGAGGTACAAAAGGGGGTGGTGATGGACAGAGCATCTGAATCAATCAAACACTCACACCCAGTCAAAAGATCTGGGTTTAATCCATCACCGTTCTTTAGCCCACTCTGCCACCCCAGTTCAGACATGGCTATATGCAAATCAGTCTGACCCTGTGCCTCATGGGAACAGTCCAGCCCGAACTGCCAAGCCATGTCTTCCCTGGACCGGAAACAAGCTTCCGAGGACCGGTTTCTGGCATTCCAGCCGTCTTCAGCCTGGCTTGCTTGAATCCAGTGGCAAAGTGAGCAAGGGACTCACGTCTGAGCATACCCTGGCACACTTATGGCGGCCAAAAGCGGTAGAAAAGGGGGTGGTGATGGACAGAGCATCTGAATCAATCAAACACTCACACCCAGTCAAAAGATGTTTTTGCTGTTTTTAGATGCTTTGGGCACTGTGCCACTGCTATTCAGTTCCACAGTGCAAGTGCTCCCTATGGTAAATTGATGTATGGATTAGTGACTCAATGATTGGATTATTTGGTTTACTTGTCAGGCCCTGGTACAGTGCACTGCGTGTGCCCAGGGCTTGCAAATCAAATGCTGCTGGTTGACTTGCAGCACTGGTTGTGCCACCCACAGGAGCAGTTTGTAAAGTGTGTCTCAGGCCTGCCACTGCAGAGCCTGTGTGCAGTCTGGTACTGCCATGTTGACCTGGCAAGTGCACCCACTTGCCAGTCCATAAACCTTCCCTTTTCTACATATTAGTCACCCCTAAGGTAGGCCCAATGGCAAGGTGCATTGTATGTACGAGGTAGGACCTGCCTAATGTGTGTGGTATGTCCTAATAGTGAATTACAGCCAATTTCATTGTTCACTATTGCAAGGCTACATGTTCCCCGTAGACCAGAATGGGCAGTTTGATTATACCATCTTATAATCCTAACTGACTCAGGGAACTAGGTTGAAAGTTGAGTGTAGTATAACTGAACTCAGAATGATGAAATACATCCTTTAGTGAAGTTGGTTTTAACATTCTGTGTTTGAAAATACCACTTTTAGAAAGTAGGTATTTTCTTGCCTAACCATCCAAGCCTGCCTCTGCTAGGTTTTGTATTCCTTGTCTGGTTTGTGAGTGACAGGGGCTAGGGTGGCTCCAGGAGACAGGGTGAGTCAGTACAGGGCTGAATATATCAATCTGCATGTAGAGTGGTGGAGCACTTGGGCCTGAATAGGGTTGTGCCTGTCTTCCACAATGCTGGCTCCACCTCCTGTGGTGTGTCTGACAGAGAAGAGAAGGAGTCTTGAAAACAAACTGCTCCAGGACTGAACAGAATTGGTTTGGACTAGGTATAGACACTCTCTGCCTCAAGAGACAAAGGATTTTGGTGTATAAAAAAGGTGGACCCAGACCCCAGATCTTTAGATCATTTCTGGGAATCAAGACGACCCCTTTACTGAGGAGAAGAACCAAAGAAACTAAAGGAGGAGACTACCCCTGTGCTGTGTGTTTGGGGCAGGGCCGGACTGGGGACAGAAACCAGCCCTGGTAAACCGCTCGGCCACCCCCCCCTCTTTGGGGATGGGGGTGCGGCCAATGTTAGCTATAGCCAGTTTTGGCCCAAAACCGGCCCCCACCCTGGCGGCCCACCGAGGAAATTCCCGGTGCCCGCCACGGCCAGTCCGACCCTGGTTTGGGGGTTGGCCTGCAGTAGATGCTTCATTGCCATAAAGTAGAAAAAGGACTGAGTGTGCTTTCATTATCTTGAAGAAGAATCTCCAAGGGCTTGAACTGTGCTTGCCTCCTGCTTGAAGTCTCAGCGATACACGACTTCACCCCAAGCTCCCCCTGAATTTCCTTGCTGGGAATGGAAGTGCCTGCTGTTGTGCTCGGCCTTCTGAGAGACTGCGTGTCGTTGGGAGCTGGAAGCTGGAAGCACAACTCAACGACGAGAAGCGTGTCTCCGCCACAGAAGTTGCAGTCGCATCGCCGAAGAAGCGAGCCGCCGCTGTCACCATCACATCGCCGAAGCGTGTTGCATCACCTAACTAGTGTGACGCTGCTGCAGAGGTCGCTGTTGCATCACCAGAGAAGCGTGTTGCAGGGCCTGTCGCTGCTCAGAAGATCATCGAGTTGCCGCACGGCTGTCGGGCGTGCACGCATCGCATCTTCGTTGTCGCACCGTAACCAAGGCGCCATTTTGTCGCATCGCACTGGAGTCTCATTGCAACGGATCACAGTAAGAAACCAATGCATCACCTTCCCACACAGTAAGGAAGCAAGCATCAACGCCCCTGCGCAGCAGTAAGGAACCAATGCATCCACTCCCCTGAGTGTAAGGAGCCAACGCATCACCTTCCCTGTGACCCTTTTGTTTGTTTTGCGTTACACATCCCAGGTACTGTGATAGCAAAGTGTTGCGTTTACAATCTAAAGTGAACTAAGCTATTTCTACCATTTTCAAGACTTATTTGGATTACAGTATTGTGGATTTTTGTTGTTTGGTCTTGTGTTAAGTCTAGTAAAGATTACTTATTTTTCTAAACAGGTGTGGTGTCCATTCGTAGTGTTTTCACTGTATTACTGTATATGTTCACAACTGCTTTACACACTGCCTCTGAGAAAAGCTTGTCTGCTCATGCCAAGCTACCAAGGGTGTGACCAGGGTTATTTTAGGAGTGTACCCACTTACCCGAACTAGAAGCGAGGGTCCCTATTCGTTAAAAGGTACCTACCTCTGCCAACTAGAGACCCCTCATTCTAACATGGAGGAAGAAAACATCTTCCTCCCCAGATGGTCCAGTTTTTTGGATTCCCTATCAGGTGGTGTGTTAGGGAATCTGCCTTTGGATGTGGAGGCTTGGATCACCAAGCTCTCAGGGGTGAGGTGTTGGGAGATGAAAGTGGGGTTGCCCTGGTCTGGCACTGTGTCTACGTCGGGGTGGAGGCCAGGGTCAACGTCGGCTGAGGGCACAACTGGCGTTGGCTGCAAATGTGAAGCCGGTGGAGTTGGCGACTGGGTAAGTGTAGTCAGTTTGACGGCGTGATCCGGATCCAGGCCTGCGGTACCGGGCCGAAGCTGCGGCATTGGAGGCTCAAGACCCCTGCCAAGTCTGCGTGCCCAAATGCGTGCCGGCGGAGTCGGGATACTCAAAGAGGGCATGCATTGCTTAGTAGAAACTCCAAAGTTGGGTAGGGGTCGCACCGAGTCCTGGGAAAGGAGGGAAACCTAGAGTCGACTCAGCGGGCTCCGCATGTGGAGCACCGGGAGGAGCACCACTGGCATCCCTTGTCACATCGGCCTTCGGCATACGGGTCCCCTCGAGGTTCTTGCTTTGCTTCAGTGGGCTCCCCTGCTTGCGCGGGACTGCTCTGACTCTCCTGCTCCTGGTGAGACCCCTGGAACTTTCTGGTCCCAACATTTGCATCTTTTCACTTCCCATGCCATGTGTCGCTATCAAGGCTTGTTGGTGCTCCCTCCAATCACTGACCATCTAGACACCGACATCCAACGTGGGACAGCTCATACACGGATCCTGGTCTTCCTCAGCGTCACTTGGTTCTCACAGCTGCAACAACAAGGTCACCGTCTTTACTCCTGAGACCCTCAACATTAGTGGGCATTTCGCTTCCATGCCTCCTAGTCCCTTCTGAGTGGCATAGACTCTGTCCCCTCTGATTGCAGGTTCATATTTTCATGAACCCACTCTTGGATTTCGTCGGACTCCATCACAGGCTTTTCCAGAGGTATCTTCGAAAAGTCTTCCATTGTCGTCTGCGGCAGGTTCTGCAGTCAATTCTCCCCTATGCATCTGGCTTCTCTGGTACAATAACCTAGTTCCAGGAACATTCTACTGTGGGGTACTCTCCAAATGTCTGTCCTCCAAAGGGTTTCTTCTGGATCCTCTGAGAAGGGTCCTTCTTCTTTAAAACTGCAACCGCAACTTCTTCTTTTGACTTCCAATGGGCATGTGGCTGTGTTTCCACTCTGCACACAGCCTCTATGGGGTTTCTGGGTACGTACCTTGGGTGAATTGTGGTTTCCCCAGCTCCTATGGGCATCCTGCTCCAAATCCCTGTCTCTTCTGCAGTTCACATTCCACTTTCTTAGTATATAGTTTGATCTCCCCCTAGAGTCCAGTGTATACCTGATTATTTTGAAGTGTGTACTGATGATATCGCCACGTAGGAGATATAGCAATGTGTTAGTGGTTGTATTGTGTAATGAATAGACTAATTTCTATAAAACACTGTGTTATACTTTTTAATTCTAATCTATACTGTTGCTTAAATGTGGTAAAACAAGCTGCTTTATACTCCTTCAAGATAAGCCTACAGGCAGCTCTCCACAGCTACCACTTTGAGAGATTTTTATGGTTATCAAAGATCCCTAAAATCACCAGAAGAGTTGCCTGGATTAGTGCAAGATGCGTCACTCCTGAGAGTGTACATCATATACTGAAGCAGATACCACATCTTGGCCCGGATAGACGTTATCGCCATTAGAGACATACCCAACGGAAAAATTATCAAATTCTCCACACACTAACGGTCCTCCAAAATCAGCAACATTAATTTGAAGACCATTCCTGATGGGCACCCATTCTCTAAAAGAATCTGCCTAACAGTCTTACCCTATCGGAGAAGTGCAATAGCCTATCAACACAAGATAAGATAGAAATACATCTACCAACTACGTCTACGAAGGACGTGAACCGATACAGAACCCACTGAAGCAGTCCTCTACTTCATTTTCAGAATAATGTCCGCTTCTAAATTCCAGGGACAAGAAGAATTTCAAAATCCCCATAACTCGCTGGTCTCTATAAGCTCATGAATCTGTGGCTCGATTCCCCAGAAGAAGGCGCTGGTATAGCGCTGAAACGCACGTCGGAATTATTTTTAATCTCGCCACACCCTTTAGAATATGACTATATATATGCACTGTTTAAATAATGCATCTTATAAACTTGTATAATCATTCAATGTATGTTGTATATAATGATTGAATACCATATGTACTGTATTTTGTGACACAAATATTTTGTACTTTTAAAAAAAAACTTCTTTTTAAAACTATGAATCTAGAACTTTTTTATATAGTTTTGTTTGCTTGACATTGTATTTGCTAGGCCTGTGCATGACATATTCACGTATTGTTCAGACTGTCTAGGGAGATATCCATACACCATCATATACTAAGCCAGCCTCTGACAACCTATCTTCCAAATGTGGTGGACTCCCATCTTCGGAGAAAGTGCTCAATCCCGCCACCCCACTAGTTGGCATGGGCTGCTGAAGTCAAAGTTTTCTTTTTAGTTTTTTTAAGTTGTTTTTATTAGTTTTTTCTAAAATACATGTATCAAAACAAAACGAACACAGTATAGCCAGTGATCATACATGTAAAAATATAGAATCAATTACAGTCTTATACAACCCCCATGATTAATAAGCAGAGTGCAGCGCTATGACCATCTCAAAAATAAAGAAAAAGGTTACACACATGCTAGCAATCGCCTATGCCCACGTTCCATGTCACATCTCCCCACAATTCGACGAGCCTCTGCCCATAACCAGTGCATGACAGCAATCACAATCCCGCATCTCGTGTCTCCCAGCGCTGTCCTCCCACCAGCTCTGTCACATGGCTCCCAGCTCACTCACCAGCCAGTCTCACGCAACTTGTTTTCACCAAAAACCCTCACTGAGTAACTTCCCCTCCGAGCCTAGCCTCTTGGACCCTCTCTCTCTGCCATTGGAGAAACGGTTCCCAGATATCTCATGGCCTTGAGGTAGGTGGCATCAGCTCCCAAAAGGTGCCCAACTGGGTATGTCCGTAAGTGAAGTCCGCCAACCAGTTCTGGATCGTCGGTACCTTACGCCTTCCCCATTTTACAGCCACCTGTCGCTTTGCATATAATAACAGCAGAGCGTGCAATTTCCTCAATTTGGGCACTGTGCGCCATACATATCCCAGGATCGCCAGTTCAGGGGACAGGATATCTACCCGGCCCACTATCCAGTTCACAGCCTCAAACACCAAGGACCAGTATCCCTCCAGTTTTACGCAGGACCAAGCCATGTGTAGGAACGTAGCAGGAGAGTGCCTGCATCTCCAGCAACAGTCTTCCTCTGCAACCCCATTCTGTGGAGGCTGACCGGTGTTCTATAGAAATGGTGCAGGTATTTGAAATGGATCAGTCGCAATCTGTAGTTAGGGGACAGCTCAGTGAGTTGCTCACAGCAGAAAGACCACTGCTGCTCGGTGAGCGGGGTATGAAGCTCTGCATTCCATTGTCGAAGAGCTGTTGTGTGCTCTGAGGATGTGACGCTTTGAATTTGTGTGTATAGTCTAGTGACCAGCTTCTGAGGGGAGGGGGAGCTCACTATCGTTTCGAGCTCCTGAAACACCGGAGGGGCTGACGGGAACTCACTGCACAATTCTTTGCAAGCCGATTTCAACCTGTGGTACAGAAACATGTCTGAGAAAGACACCTCTTGCCCCTCATCTGCCAAAGGTGGGGGTATGACATCACCATCGGCGAATAGGTCAGCAAATTTGTGAAGGTCTAGCCTCTGGTGTGCTGACTTGCTTATTCCACCCTCTATACACGGCAATAGGGGATTCTGCACAACAGAGAGGGACGGTGCATACATTGTGGGTACACCTGCCATCTTCCTCAATTCATTCCATGCCCATTTCAGCATCTCTGCCGTGTCGACCTCGCCCCTGGGTCGCTGTACCTTTGTGCAAATGGCCATTTGTAGCGGGATCGGCGCCATGCTGTCACACTCCACAGCAACATGTGGCTGAAATGGGGAGGGGTGTATCAAATAGTGCAAAAACTGGGCCTGAGCGCACAGCGCATAAAGGCGCATGTCCGGGGCCCCCAGGCCTCCCTTGTTCAAGGGTGGCGTCAACACCTCCTAAGCCGATCTTGCCTGTCCTCCCGCCCAGACCAATTTTACCAAATTGGACTTCAACATGGCAAAAAAATGAGTGTCAGGGGAATCGGGACGTTAACAAACAAATACAGAAATTTAGGTAGCACAATCATTTTCGTCAGAGCTATTCGTCCGGTGAGCGATAGGGGCAAGCGTTCCCATATTTTTACCTTCCCTTCCATCCAAGTCATGGCCCTGCCATAGTTCATGTTACAAAGCTCTTGAAGGTTTCTGCTGATCCAGATTCCCAAGTACTTTACCTCTTCGCTTTCCCAGCGCAGGGGGAACTCCGACACAACAGTCGGGGTACTGCCTGTCAATGGAAAGAAGACCGACTTGGACCAATTTATGCAGATGCCGGCAAACCCACCAAATCTTATGAATTCACGTAACACCGGGTCCAAGTTTACCTCCGGATTTACTAGGTATAGAGTCACATCGTCCACATATAATGAGATTAATAGGCTGCGGGAACTGAACCCAATGCCCCGTGCATTATGATGTTGCCTTACACGGGCCGCCAATTGCTCCATCGCGATGGCGAAGAGCAGCAGGGACAGGGGCCAACCCTGCCGAGTGCCCGGCGAGATCGGAAAAGAATCCGAAATCAACCCATTTATCTGTATCCTCACACAAGGGGCAGTGTACAGAAACTTGATCTTTAGCATAAAAGGCTGGCTAAAACCCATGTTTAGCAGGATCTGAAACATATACAGCCATTCTAGGGTATCGAACGCTTCCAAGAACACCACAGCAGCGTGTACAGAGGGGTGCAGGTAATGTAGCACAGAAAAGATGGTACGCAAGTTGTGGGAGGGGGCTCGGCCTAGGATAAACCCCCACTGGTCAGGTCGCGCTATGAGCAGCAACAAGGGTTGTAACCTATCGGCGATCAACTTGGCGAATATTTTAGTATCCACATTGATCAACGAGAGGGGCCTATAGGAATCCATTTCATCCTCAGCTTTACCTGGCTTAAGCAACGTGACTATCAGAGCTTTTCTCATCGAATTGGGTAGTGTGCCCACCTCCAATGCTTCCTCATACACCGCCAATAGCTTAGGCGCGAGCTGTTTTGCATATACTTTGTAAAAGGAAGTGGTCAGGCCATCTGGACCGGTGCATTATTGAGGGGCATACCGCTTATGACCCATGTAATGTCTTTTGCTGTGATCGGAAGATCCATGTATTTCCTGTACATGTCGTTGAACCAGGCGAGCTCTATAGTCTCAATAAACGACCCAAACCCCTCTGGGCAGTCGTTCTGAGTGGCGGTGTACAGGCCTGCGTAGAATTCAGAAAAGGTTGCCAAGATTTCCTCCTGTCCCCGCACCACACCGCCAGATCCATCCTTAATCTCATGAATGTGAGTAACTGATCTAGATGGCCTGACCATGTTTGCCAATGTGCGACCAGGGCGGTCCCCTTCCCCATACCTCCTCGCCTCCGCATATTTCCCCAATAATTTAACCTCTCGTTGTGCTTCTTCGGCATAGTCTAACAGTTTCTTTTTCATCAGCCCGATGCATTGCCCGCTTATAACCACCTTGAATGCCTCCCAGAGTGCGCTTACTGTAGCAACTGACCCTGTGTTGTTGGTGAAGTAGTCCTCTATGTCATTTCCTATCTCTGCCCTGAAGGCTTCGTCTAGTAGGGCGTGCGGTGGCATTCGCCACATAAGTGTTTGCTTAAACATAGTGGGAAGGGACAGTCGCAACAAGCACAGAGCGTGATCTGATAGGGAGCGGGGCAGGTGCGGGACTTCAGCTGTGCAGGCCGCCATATCCCGGGACACTAGCCAGTAGTCTAGATGGGACCAAGCATTATGGTGTTCTGTGATGCATGTACCCTCCCGCAACCCAGCGTTCCTGTGCCTTCCAATGTCCACTAAATCCCCATCTGCTATTATTTCCCAGGGGGCTGCGCTAACCGCTGGGTGTAAGGATCTGGTTGTGCCCCGTCTATCCAGGGGTTCGTTAAGAATTGCATTGAAGTCCCCTCCCCAAATAATCGTGTCGCATCCTAGTGTTTTTACCTTGGACCATAGGGAGGTGAAAAAATCAGGAGAGTCAGTGTTTGGGCCATAAATGCATACAATGACGATGTAGACACCGCATGAGAGCCCTCGCACCAGGACATACCGGCCCTCAGGGTCGGTTTGAGCTAAATCTACCTACCAATCCAAACCAATCTCAATAGAACTGCCACCCCCCTCGCATAGTTAGAATAGATTGCAGAATACGTGGTCCCCCATCTGCTATGGCCGAGCTTGCAGGATGGTGTGTTATTGAGATGTGTTTCCTGCAGTAGGCACAGGTCCACACCATGAAGGGCCAAGTAAGCATGCACAAGCCGGGACTTCCTACCGTCAATCAGGCCGCGGACATTCCAAGTGAGGCATGTCAACTGACTAAAGGCAGCCATGTGTAACTGGGGTGAGCGGACTCACTGCATTCCACTTTGAGGTCACAACACGGCCCTCAGAGGCGACTATCTCACACCATGCTCTCGATCTACTGGCATTACTGAACCAAACAGCCCCCCCCATCCCCCACCTCCCACTCCAACCCCCCAAACAGGTTGCAGAATATCCCACCAAATACGAACTTTGAAACAGTGTAATAGCATTGCAAATGGGAACTCTTCCCACATATACTATACTATACTATACCGGCATATACCCTACTGCACGCTATCCAGTCCGCCAACAAACTCCTGACTTGAAAGAAAAGAAAATATATATATATATGAACAGGCTATGCAATCCTGTCCCCCCAACTTTCTGCAGGCCACAATTATACAGATCAATTTAGCTATCCTGCCAGAGACTCATCTCAGGCACAGCATTAGTTAATACGATACCACTGTTATTCATTGTCACTGAGGTTCCCATCAGCTGATGCCTCCAGATTCTGCTTCTTCTTGGACACCTTGCCCCCAACATGTTTTGCGAATTTCAACGCCGACTTGGCATCCGTGAAAAAATGTTGCCTCCCATCCAGGGAGACCTTTAATTTTGCTCCGTAAAGCAGAGAGTAGGAGACCTGCGCCTGCAACAATAGACGCTTGGCCGGCGTGTACTCTCTCCTCGCCGCCTGCACTGCATGGGTGAAATCAGGGTAGAACGAAATGGTATTCCCTTGGTGAGTGACGGTGCCTTTCTCTCTTGCCTTGCGAAGGATAATGTCCCTATCCTGGTAGTTCATCAGTTTCTCTATGATGGGCCTAGGTGGTAGTCTGGCAGCCGGACGTGGCCCCAACGATCGATGCGCCCTCTCCGCAGCAAACACTCTGGACAGATGGGGATCAAAGAGCTCCCGAAGCGGGTCTATGACAAATGACTCCATCTTGGTAATAGCGGTCGTCTCCGGAACTCCCGTGATGCGTACATTGTTACGCTGTGACCGCGCCTCCAAATCTTCGTTCTTAGCCCTGATGATTCCTAGCATCTTGTCCATATTGAGTAGCTGCTCCTTCGTCTCCACCTGAAATTCGTGGTAGTCCGTGTGTCGATTCTCAAGTGCGTCAAGACGAGTCTCGTGTGTTCCGACTTGGGTCTTGACAGCGTCTAGTTGCGATGTCAAATTGTCTAGTTTGGCGTCGATATTACGCAGGCTAGAGCGCATATCTAACATCAAAGTGTGCAGGGCTGATCTCTGACTGTCTTCGTCTTCATCCCGAGCCGCTTCCACCTGTGATGTCGGGTCAGGCCCGCTCTGTTTGTTTGCTTTTTTGGCATCGAATGTTATCTTGGGCTGCCGCGTGTCGGTTTTCCCCATAATTGCGCGTCTTCAGGCGAGTCCGGGCCAACTCATACGGTGCGTCCCAGACGCAAAGCGATTCTTGTGGACAGCTGCTCAGCGGGCTCTTGTCGACCAGGCTGCAGTAGATCACACCGACCAGTAGACGCTGGTGGACACGCCAAGCTCACCACAAAATGGCCCACTGGCTGCAGCTCGGTGTCCCCAGGCAGCATCTATGTCCCAGCCTCGACCAGTAGAGTGGGCAGTGGGTCTACACCAAACCCCCGTGTTCGCATGTGACCAATGCCTATATCCATGCTTTGCCCACCTTCACTCCGTCCCATACAAAATGGTGGCCTCACCGGGGGTTCCGCAGAGCCCAACACACGTTTCCTCAATCAGGCCAGACAGTGTCTCAGCGCTTCTGTTACATGCCTTCTTGTGGCAGTGCTCCAAGTAGCCACCCACTACCTCACTGCTCCTCAGTCCCCCGCTAGGTAGAATGCGGCTAATGGCTCCACGGCTGTCTGGGGAGGGCTCCCTTGCGATGCCCCCTTCAAGGTGCCCCCACGCCGTTACCTGGTGTGGACGCTGCGACGGTCCTCACAGGATTCGCCGTCTGCTGCTGATCCGTCACCGGCACGAACTGCCGGCCAGAACTGGGCCCGCAACAGTTCGGCACAATGTGCCTCGCTCCGCCGTTACTCACAGGCACCTCAGGATCGTCGTTCCTTCCCTGCTATGGATGGCGCTCCAATGCCCGGCTCCGATCTTCCGCGCAGCTGGGCCAGCAGGTCAACCTCTACCCTTGCCGGCTCCCCGACAGTGCAGTATCGGCCCGGACTAGGCCCCTCAATCCACAGGCTCGCGGAGGGCAGCTCTCGCTATCCCGGCGTGTTCGGCCGGTGAATTACCTCAGCGTTTCTCGGCCAAAGGATAAGGGGTCCAGCCAGCGGAGCGCGCTTAGAAAGCGGCCATTCCGCTGCGCAGCAGGCCACGCCCTCGCTGAAGTCAAAGTTAAGTGGCTTGTTGGCTGTTTCAGCTGGAGAAGAGGAGTTGGAATACTGGTGCCCTTTCTGATCCGTGTTTTGCCAGTTGGTTAGGCATCTGCAATCCCAAAAGGACTTGGCTGAATCCTTTTCTGGAAATGTTGCCTCTACCTGTACACTAGCCCTGTGTAACAGCTATTATGTTTCCAGAACTCGTGCAGAAATTGGTTGCCACGGGTAAAGAGCCCCAAAGAATGAGCCTCAGCTTTGCTCCCATAAAGCATTTCATAGCAGAGTCCACTTTCTCTCCAAAGAGGCAAGACCCAGTAAAGAGCATTTTTATAGGCGCAAATGGGTTCGCAAACCCATTTGCGCATGCTAGAAAGCTATTGGGCCATGTACATTGTCTATTTCGCGAGTCGCAGTTTTTTTTAAGACTCGCTAAATTGGTTTTGCGACGTGCTATTTGGAAGGGGCATTCCCTTCCAAATAGTGAGTCTCAAAACCATGTACAAATGTTTTGCGACCACAATTCTATATCAGGGCTGGAGGCGAGGATTATGCCTTCTTTCTTCACTTTATTGGCACATAGCAGCAAGAAGAGATAACACAAGACTACATTTCCCATGATCCAAAGGGCAAGGGTAGTCGAAAAAAAACAATGTTATTAACCAATCAGAACCAATGTTCAATCACTGTCGTCCAGCAGCTCTATAGCCTCTCACCAGTATCCTTTCCTCCTCTTCCTTTGCTGCAACGCAGCCAGATAAGTGCTCTTCAGTATTACTGCTGTGTGCTTTGTCTGGTTCTTGCTGATTTAATGTTTCTTTTCCTATGTCAGTTATACGAGCGCTCTTTGTGCTACACATACAGTTATTCTGCTTGCGTTTGTAGTGATCGGTGGGGGTTGCAGGCAAAGCGTCTTGACAGTTGCTTGACAGGGTTTTTGTTTAGGTGAGTCGCCCGCAGTTTTTCTTTCAAGTGTAATTGATCAGCGCTTCCCAGTCTTCTGCTTTGTTGTTTCTCCCTTCACCTTGGGGACGGTTCTCTGTCCCTACACGGCGTACTGCTGGCATTGTCCTGACGACCTCCCACAGTGGGGTGTCGCCTTTAAAGTCGTGTCGCGCCGCAGAAGCCTCTATGGGCAGGGCTGACGGCTCACGTGACTTTTGACAGGAGCTGGTCTGAGGTGAACGCCTTGCATGGTCGACAGACAACAGCGCTTCAATTTTAAAGCATTGTTAGTTGTTTTCTTTCGTGCTCGGTACTCTGTGAAGCCCTATAGAGTACGGAGTCTGTACTCCCCCATTAATGCCTCTTTGAGGTCTTGTACTGGCCCTGAGGCCACAAAAAATTGTACTTCCCAGACCAGAGTGTTCCCTGAGGGGACATTGTGTGTGTTTGATTTTTTTCTGGCCAGCAGTGGTCCCCTGGGGCTAGAACCCCGCAAATTTTGGTTTTCAACCACCCAAAATAGTCTCACTGACACCCAGCAGCATTTACTTGTCCCTAGAACAGGGGGTATTTTGGAATTTTTCACAGACCTGTCTATTGTCCATATATATTATGGAATTTACGAGGATGAGTGCCAGGAGGAGGAGGACCCCTTGGCAGACATGCCTGGGGTAACACTTTTTATGAAGCGGTTGACACCTCTATCTATAAGGCAGTAGACTTGGCCATTTCACCTCTTGAGAACAGGCTTTTCAGCCAGATTGAGCAGGCATTTGAACGTCTAGGGCATAGGGTGGCGGCCCCCTCCCAAGCCCCATCCACTTCCGCCCAAGAACCTGGATCTTCCCCACCTTCTAGACGTCCTAGGGAACCGGGTGTTGATGTGGATGCCTTTGAGCATTTGAAAAAAGCTTTCCTGGACAGTCAGCCTGCGGGTTCTTCATCTCTCCCTAAACCTTTGACTCCTGCCCTCCCTCCGACCCAGCCCAACCGCTCAGGACACCCCGACCCCGCTTCCTTCCAAAGATATTCAGGCTGTCACTCCTGCATCTGATATGCTGGATTCCAATGAAATTGTACATCCCAGATCATCTTAATGATTCCCATCTGAGAAAGTAGCCACATATGTCGCAGAACATATATGCCGCCCTCTAGAAAAGGAGGCCCGTAACTGCCTTCGGGCGGAGTGTCCCTGTCCCTCCTTGGAGGGAAAGGATGCGCTCACTCCGAAATTGACCCTAGAATGTCAACATTTCTACAGAAAATTAAAAGAGACCCTAAAAAGGGCATCAATAGATCCTGGATGGCATGCCAGGATAAGCTCCTGGACGCCCTTGGCTCTGCCACCAAGATTCTAGACATGGCCGAAGAGGCCAAAGCTTCGGGCTCACTCATTTCTCCTGAGACTTTGTCTGGTTGGGCGCAGAGGGGAGTGATTTTTCTAGGTAACACTAACTGCGCTCTCGCCACAGAGCGCCGCCAGTCACTCTGGATTAAGATCAATCCGAAACTAGGAGACCTTGCGGATTCGGAGGCCGGCACCGTCGCTCACGGTGGATTATTTGGAGAGCCATTCATAAAAGAATTAGGTAAATTCGTAAATACTTTTACGTCCTTAGACAGGGCTCAATCTACCATTAAAAAGGTATTCCCTTGTGTTTTTCAGGGGCTGGTTGAGGCAGGAGCTGCTCGACCGGTTGTCAAAACCAACAGACCAACCAAAGAGGCTCCGGAACCTACCAAGACCAATCCAAGTTTAACAATTTTTACCCCACACGTGGCGGACGTGGGAAAGGCAGAGGTTTCAGAGCAGGAGCATCTAACTCTAACTCCGGTGAGTGTTCACCCTTTTTCCCCCTCAAAGCATAGAGGGGCGGTTGGCAAGTTGTTACCAGGCCTGGCGAGCCATTAACTGGGATGCTTGGCTTCTACAGACCATGAGGGGTTTCCATATAAAGTTTGTTGGGTTTCCCGTGCAAAAGCTGGCACCAAGTCCCATCCACTTCTCATCCCAGGATGAGTCCCTCCCTAGTGGACGAGGAGGTTTCCTCCCTCCTCCACAAGGGAGCCATTGTCCAGGCGTTGCTTTATCCTCAAGGCTTTCTCAGCAATATCTTCTTGATCGACAAGACCGATGGCGGCAAGAGGCCAGTGATCATCCTGAGCGAATTCAAGGAATGATTGGTATACCACCATTTCAAAATGGAGGGCGTACACCTCCCGCGGGAAGTTCTTCGTCCTTCCGATTGGATGGTCCGCTTGGACCTCACAGACGCCTACCTGGTGATTCCAATCTTTCCGCCCCACCGCTGTTTCCTCCAGTTCCTTTGGCGGCAATGAGTTTTTGAGTTCACGGCTCTACCATTTGGGCTCTCTTCCGCGCCCTGGTGCTTCACCAAGGTGCTCAAGCCAGAGGTGGAGTTCCCGAGAGCTCGGGGTGTCAGGATGATTGTTTATCTAGAGGATCTTCTTCTGATGGCCTCGTGCCCCTGTCAATTGACGGAACAGCTTCAGATGGCAATGACTCTCCTCCAGGATCTTGGCTTTGTAATCAACGAGAAGAAATCGTTGTTACATCCAACCCAATCGAGTACATTCTTAGGGTTCGTCATCGACTCTGTGTCCTCCACTCTCAGCCTCCCAACCAGGAAGGTGGCAAAAATTGATCACGAATTGCGGCGAGTCCTATTAAAACAACAGGTTTCCCTGCGCCAGCTGGCGCGCGTGGTCGGCCTTCTGTCGGCCTCGATTCAGGCCATCTTCCCGGCCCTCTTCACTACAGTGCCCTTCAATGCCTCAAGGCTTACTTTCTTCGGAAGGGCTACCCTTACTCCCACAGGGTGGATTTGTCTGCCAACGCCAAGGCAGAAATCCTGTGGTGGCTGGAGCATATGGACGCCTGGAATGGCAGAGCGATCTTTGTGTGGGCTCAAAATCTTGTCATAGAGTCAGACGCCAGCAGACTCGTTGGGGCGCCCGCTGCTGAGGCTTTTCTACGGGAGGATTGTGGTCTCCCGAAGAATGGTAATGTAGTTTCTTATATACCGCACGTATCACCACAAAGGGTATCTCGGCGCTTGCTTTGGGAACCCGTCCTGGTTTTTCCCTGTGGGATAGCCCAGCTGGGCACCCCCAAGGTGAAAGCCAGGCATCCCGCCGCAGGGGCCGTAGTGGAGATTGAGCAAGCTATTGCCCAGAGTTGCAGAGCGTGAACCCCTGATTCAAGTAGGCACCGAAGCGAGAATTATCAGGTCCGTGGACATTTGGGCTCCAAACCCTGCCATGTCGGGAATTGAACCCTGGTCCCGGGCCGACCTCTGCTTCTGGGTCTGCCTCCTCTAACCGGTGAGCCACACTTCTCCACTAACAGAGGTTACATATAAACTGTCTGGAACTCCTGGCAGGTTCCTTCACTGTGCGGTGTTGGACAAAAGAATTGGTGCAGTCTTGCGTCCTCTTAAAAATGGATGTCTCAGCAGTCCGCTATATATATCACTTGGGGGGCACCAGGTCGAAGGCTCTTTCAGATCTCGCTGTGAGCTTCTGGCAATACTGCCTGGACAGTCAGGTCTCGGTGATGGCGGAGTATCTGCCAGGTTGGGACAATGTGACAGCGGATTACCATTCTCGTCACTTCAGGGACTCCAGTCTGTGGAAACTGGATCAGGAGGTCTTTGCGTCCCTCCACGACCTGTGGGGTTCTTGCACGATTGACCTCTTTGCCTCCAGGCTGGAACACCAGCTCCTGAGATTTTGCAGTTGGAGGCCGAACCCTCTAGCGGTGGCCACGGACGCATTTCTCCAAGACTGGAGCGTGGAACAGGGGTATGCTTTTCCCCCTTCACGATGGTCACGCGGACAACTGCTCAAGTCCGCTGACAGGCCGCGGACATGGTCTTAGTCACTAACTCTGGAGGTCTCAAGTGTGGTTTCCGGTTCTTCTGGAACTTTCTTGGGTTTCCAATACTACTCCCCCGGTTTCCTACTCTTCTGACAGACCCGAACGGAGATCCTCATCCACTGGTAGTGACAAGCTCATTGTCTCTCATGGTGTGGAGGATTTCAAGGGCAGATGGCAAACCCCTGGCCTTTCGAGAGAAGCTGAAATCCTTATCTCTAAGGCTTGGGTGGACAGTACCGACAAGAGATACAGATCCGCTTGGGTCAGATGGTCCTGTTGGTGTGTGCAAAGGGGTGTCAATCCCTTGGTCATGGATGTGGTCCACATGGTGAATTTTTTGGCCCATTTGGCCTCGAATGGTTTGGCCTATCGGTCGATTAATCCCTTCAGATCAGCAATTTCCTCTGGTCACGTTCCAGTCAACGGCTCCCGGTGGTGGAGCATCCAACAGTTTGTAGACTGTTACGAGGTATTCGACTTTCTTTACCTCCAAAACCGCGCTATTCCACATTATGGGATGTTAATTTGGTTCTGAATCTTTTCCTATCCTGGCAACCTAATAGGTTCCTGTCCAGGAAGAAATTGTCTGCTAAGTAAGCAATGCTCTTGTGCCTGGTATCCTGTAGAAGGTTTTCAGATGTCTGTGCCCTGGACATTACTAGTGTCACACTGGGGTCATATCTTACCCGGAATTCCGGGATTCCCCCTAAACTGTGTGTAGTTTGTTGCCTCAAGGCCTATGAGGAAATGACGGAGGAATTTCGTCCTCTGAGGGAAAGGCAATTGCTGATTGCACTGCGTAAGCCTTTCAAGGCAGTCTCTTCTCCTACCATCGCCAGATGGGTTAGGTGGGTGATGCAGGAAGCAGGCATCAGTCTCAGTCAGTTTGGGGAGCACTCGGCAAGAGGTGCCATGGCTTCCAAGACGATCGGCTTGGGTACCCTCCTGGAAGATATACTCAATGCGGCTGACTGGTCTTCTGAATCCACCTTTAAGAGGTTCTACTTCAAGCCCATTCTTGATATGGCTCAACTGGTCGTGAGCAAGCTTTAAACAAGCATAATACTCGCCTTCAGTCCTGACATGAAATGAAAAAGTTCCTAGCCTACGTAACGGAAAGTTTCAATTCTATTAAGGACTTGGAGGCGAGGATTATCCCGCCCATTGCTCCTGGAGGAGTCCCCACCCCGTACAGTAGTATCAGTTTACATTGACTTACCATTATTGATATTTGATGTTCATGTGTCAGAACTTACCTCACGTTTTCCTTGTAGGGTGATGGTGTAATACCTCTGGTAACCCCAATCTGGTCTTTTCAGGTTTGGATTCCAACAAACAGGATGCCTGAAGAGGAAGTTTGGGGCTGTCTTCGCACTTTCACAGAGGAGGAAAGGACACTGGCGAGAGGCTATAGAGCTGCCTGACGACAGTGATTGGACATTGTTCCTTGGTTCTGATTGGTTAATAACATTGTTTTGTTTCGACTACCCTTTCCCTTTGGATCATGGGAAATGTAGTCTTTTGTTATCTCTTGTTACTGCTATGTGCCAATAAAGTGAAGAAATAAGGCATAATCCTCGCCTCCGAGTCCTTAATAGAATTGAAACTTTCTGTTACATTAGCTAGGAAATTTTTCATTGTGGTCGCAAAACACTCGCAATTACCACCTACTTCAAGTAGATGGTAATGCATTCACAAATGGGAAGGGATCTCGAGGGACCCCTTCCCCTTTGCAAATGTATGCAAAATAATTTTTTAAGGGCAGGCAGTGGTCTCAGGGACCACTGCCTGCCCTTAAAAAATTTAACGAAAACCTTTAATTTTCTTTTTTTTTTTTGAATGGAAAATGGGCTGCTATCTTTTTTTAAAACTGCTTTATCTAAAAGCAGTCCAGGACATGGTGGTCTGCTGAGCCCAGCAGTCCACTATCCCTGTAAGGGCTGGCATTCCCAATGGGCTCGCAAATTGCGAGAGGCTCATTAATATTAATGAGCCTCGCAATTTGCGACCCCATTGGGAATCGCGAATATTGTTAAACACACTGCTGTATATTTCATTTAGCGACTCCCAATTTGCGACTCCCAATGTGTCGCCAATTGCGAGGCACTAAATGGAATGGTCGTACATCTGGCCCCAAAATCCTTAGTAATTTGAGTGTTTGTTTTGTGTGCACACTTGTGTTTATTTTTGGAATTACTCTTTTAATATTTTAAATTTAAATCATACAAATTGCTTGGGGGTCCCCGGCTTCCAGTGGTGACTCAATGGGGGTCCTCAGGAGTCAAACGTTTTGGAACCACCACTGTAGAAGACAGCTGTATTCTAGTATGTTTCTTTAAATGAGCACCAAACTAGGCACTTTCCTCCAATGCAATCCATGTACCGAGCTGCCCCCAGTGGATTCTCAAACTCACTGGCATTTTATATATTATTCTATTTGGCATCATTAGTGTAATGAGGGGAGTACAGATCATCGTCATCATCACCAATATCCAGTAGTGCACTCTGATCTGGCACAGGATCAGAATCTGAGCCAAAAAGATAATGATGTCTTTGCTAATAGCTGTGTCATGAGTGCAGAAAGAAAGGACTTGACTTCAGAATGAATGGGTGGTACTTATATGTGGCTCTGCTTCAATCACTTTTAAGTTTTTACAGTGCAGCACCGGGCTCCACGACACCACCTAGTGGTGAGCAGGAGCACTGCTACAAAGTTCTCTATATCCACTTTTTTGCGCTAGGGTGTTATTCTAAGAATCACTTTTACATTAGCCTTCCTTCATTTTGACACTAATCTCAGTCCCAACCACAATAGACTTCTTTTGTCCACAGTTAACCAATAAGGAGTCCCACTGGGCACTAGGTTTAACTAGACACACACCTGCTCAGGGCCAGGAAACCTTCACAGGAGATAATGCGCTGTACAAATCTACACACAGGGTAGGCATTCAAAGCATACAAATCAAATGGAGATTGTCACAAATTACTGTGGTGACATACAGGTCATTGAGTTCCTTTCCGGCAGCCGACCAACCGCTTTCAGCGGAGAATATTGGTTATTCTCCTCTACGAGAGGATCACCTACTAAATTCAGAATTTCCGGACATGTATGTGGTATCACTGTAACCTACTATGGAGACGTTGCTGCAATGGTTCCACTAAGGCATTGATCATTGGCCGAGTGGCTGCAATGTTTGATGTCCCCACTTGGCAAACTATTTTGTTCTACTAGAACAAACTCACAAAGTAGCAACTGCACTGAGTCAAAGGGTGTTTTCTCCCACTGCATCGGACATTGAGCTATTTCTCTACTAGGGATTGAATTGTCCTTATAGTGGTCCTGGGTGTTAAAAATGAGTGGCTGCCATCCTGCTCTAATTAAGGAGGTGCGAGCATGCAAGGACTCCCTACAGTCCTGTGGTGGACCGACGATTGAGTCAAGAGTTTACACCAGCCCAGCTACCAGAGACTCCACCCATACAAAGTCAGGTTTTCCTTTATTACATTTTGGCATAGGGCAGCACTGCAAGTCTCCTTTCGGCGTTGCCCTGCATCTAAGGAAAAGGGCAGGAATGCGCCAATTTAATGAAATACAGCAAAATCCTTTCCTCTATGCCAGCACAGAAAGTGGTGCTTAGTGCCAATGTAGGCACCCTTACACCATGGTGACACCTTCCTGTACAACAACATTCAATGGAGGGGTCTTCCTCTTCCTACATGTGCTGCAAGATGCAGCACACAAAGGTGAAAAAATGAGGAGAAATAAAGTTATTTCTCCTCGTTACACCTCCCCTGGGGAGGCGCCCAGTTTTGAGACATTCCCAGGTTTGTAGATCCTTATATATCTGGAAATGAGTCAAACCCCAGGGGTGTTGCATGGTAATGCCCACGGCAATGCCCATGGAATGCCTCCTTGACGTAGAGTAAGGTAACACAGCAGTTTGCACTGCTTTGCCTTACTCCATATCTATGAGTCCATGCAAAGCCACGCAGGGTCGCTTTGTGTTGCCTCATAAATATGATTGAGCGGCATGCGTCATAAAAAGTGATGCTCCGGCGGTGCAAGCCCCTCCTAAATGAGGCCCCCAGTTCTAGTCAAATGGAGCAGCAATAGGGAAAATCACCAGAACTGAGAGAAGACTCCCAGCACACAAGACATGCAAGAACATTATGTACTACGGCGGCATCGGGGTAAAGTAGGGTTCAGAGCACCTTCACCTCACTGGTTGAAGTTTGGGTCATTTCCAAGGTTTAAGACCAGAAAATAAGCAGGGAGCTGAGAGCCTTAAGTCGTTTGATACCACACTTTAAACAGAAGCACAAAAAGTAGTATTTGAAGCTCCAGCTGGAACAAGCAAGAAAACTACCAAAAAGGAAGGACACCAAAAACAACACAAAATGTTCCTGAATAACTACAGTAAGCAGAGCTCTAACTACACCCAGCCCTCTGGAACAGACCCTACATTTCCAGAACTGGTGCAGAAATGGTTTGCCACGGGTCAACAACAGCGCCAAAGAACGTGCCTTAGCCCTGCTGCCTGTAAAGCATTTTAAAGAGGAGTTCACCTTATCTCCCAATAGGCAAGAGCCATAAAAGAGCATTGTATTGTATTGTATTGTATCTGTGCTTATATAGCGCAACTGCCACCCTACGGGTATCCTGGCGCTCAGATATAATACCACCGGATCGGCGTGATGACGAGCAGAGCAATGGAGTGTACGGATCAGACTTTCGGGAAGAGCCAAGTTTTCAGGCTCTTCCTGAATTCAATTAGAGAGTCAGCCTGTCTGATCCTTTGTGGCTGCTCATTCCACAGCTGAGCTCCTACCACACTGAAGGCCCTTCCTCCCATCCGTGAGTGTTTAAATCTCGTGCTTTCTAGAAAGCTAGCACCAGAGGACCGGAGCTGTCTCTGCGGAAGGTACCAAGAAAACCTTTCTTGTAAGGGGATTGGGCCCATCTCGCGGGATGCTCTATACACCTGACAGAGTGATTTAAAGAGAACCCTTTCCTTGATTGGTAACCAATGGAGCTCTCACAGGGCACGAGTAGAGGACGCGTTACGCCACAGATTCAGCACCAGTTTTGCCACGGCGGACTGAACTCTTTGCAACCCCTGGAAAATGTACTGAGGAGCCCCTAAATACAAGGAGTTGCAATAGTCCAGCCTGCTCATCACTGTGCTGCTTACTACCAAGGAGCGCAGATCCTTTGGTAGGATTGGTAGTATCCGACGAAGCAGACGTAGCATGCCAAAGCACACGTTAGCTGTCTTAATTGCCTGAGATTCCATCTGGAGGTTCTTATCTATTAGAACCCCGAGATTCCGTACCGTACTGGCCGGAGTCAGTGGATCCTCCTCGGGGGTAAGCCTAAACTACGTCGGGGTATACTAGGACAGCCTCACCGATGCGCAGTATAGCACCTCTGTCTTCTCTCCATTGAACTGCAAAGAGTTCCTCCGCAGGCCAATCTGCGGTCTGACGCATGCACTCTTGGAAGCGGTCCATGGAAACTACCTGTTTTCCTTCCAACGAGAAAGCCAGCTGTGTATCGTCCGCGTAGTTGACCAAGTCAACCCCGAACGAATTAATAATAGGGAAGAGCGGCTGCAGATAGACATTAAAAAGGATGGGGCTAATGGCAGAGCACTGTGGGACCCCATAGACAATGGGTGACTTACAGGATGTAAAAGGTGCCATGCTAACTGTCTGTTCTCTCCCTGTTAAATAGGACCATAGCCATTGCAACACCCGTCCCTTCACGTCTATTCTCTCCAGTCTCTCCAGAAGGATTGAGTGGCTCACTGTGTTGAACGCGGCCGACATATCAAGGAGCACTAAAACCGTGCCATTCCCGTTGTTGGCCCGCATTCGTAGATTGTCCAACATAGTCAACAACGCTGACTCCGTCCCATGTCCAGGCCGAAACCCGAACTGGTCCTTATCCAGCAAAAGATGTTCCTCCAAAAAGCTGGATAACGATTTGCTTACGACCTTTTCCAAGATTTTAACTGGAAATGGGAGCAGAGAGATCGGTCGAAAATTAGTTTGTTGGGTTCAAGGTGGGCTTCTTTATCAGGAGTGTTACCACCGCCTGTTTCCATCCCGCCAGGACGGTACTCTCTTCCAGGGACTGATTACAAATCTGGCGAAGCCAAAAGAATGTCATTTGGCCATAGGTCTTCCACACTTTCTGTGGTAGAGGGTCAAGTGGGGATTCTGAAGATATACTTTGCACCACGATGTTAAAAGCAGGGGCAGTAAGAGCCTGGAAGCTATCCAGAGTGTATAGCTGACACGGGGTCCCTTCCCTCTCCTGTAGATCTTGAATCTAGGCAACAGTATTATTCTCCACAAATGAACTGACAATCTTCCCCACTGTATCCAGGAAGTGCGAGAAAATTTTATCGCACAATTCCTGGGAGGCCACCACTTTATTATTCAAACAGGTTGGAGCCGAAATATCCCTGACTATCTTAAAAAATTCCTTGGTCCCGTTAGAGGCATTTAGGATAGAATTGGAATAGAAATTTGCCTTACATTCTAGGATCCGTAGCTTGTATTTGGCCTGTGCCGACCTCAGCTTCAGCTAATCCCCTTCTGAATATCTCTTCCTCCACTTTCAATTACCATAGCCAGTATATTGGCAGAGAATTAATGGACCTCATCCAGGCATGTCTTTGAAGGTCAACACTGGTGTCTGAGGGTCCCGCCAATGCACAGCGGGATCCATACCGGCATGGATAACATACTTGGCAGAGTCTGCACTCCTTTTAAACTTCAACTACTAACACTTTACGCCAAAGCACTAAAAGAAGTGTTTGAAGCTCCAGGGGGGACAAGCAAGAAAACTACCAAAAATGAAAAACACCAGAAACAAGACAAAATGTTCTTGTATAAATGCTGCAGCAAGCAGAGCAGAGCAGACCAGCTCACACCTTACAAGCTTCACTTTGTATTCATGGAGTGCAAAACATATGTGTGCTGAAGAGAGCAAAATCCCAGGACTGAGACTCCATTTCTGCTTTCTTTTGTAAACTCGTCATTAAGTTGTGCGTTAGACAAATGTACTGTGTAAGCCAGGAATTAGAAAATAAATTCTTTGGAAAAGGTATGTTCCAGAATCTCATGCATGTACAGAGAGTTTCTACACTTTAATAATAACAGAGAGAATTTCCAACAGTGCAAACAGTTTACTTTAGAGTTGGAACTCTTTACAACAGAAGGGGAGATGTTCCACAGTTTCCAATAACATGCACAGTCGAATATTAGACGTAAAAGTTTCCTCCCAGTATTGCTTCACTCTGTACTGTACCCCAACAGTCTCAAGTAAGGCCTAACACGTTCATACAAACCCCTTTCTTAAGAATACACGTGGAAAATAAAATATAAATGATTTACACAATCAAGACTGTACATATTTTCAGGGATTTAAGTGGGCCGGGTCTCACCGGAGCTGAGCATCGGCAGGTTTTTAAAGGGGGCCTCAAAACGGGTCTCTATCGGGCTCTGTTTTTTTGCCCTGGCACAAGCGGTCCGTTTTTTTCCAGACTACAGTGACAGCAGTCAATCTGCTCACTTCTCAGTAGTGGAGATGCTATGGCATGAGGTCATGCCAGGCGAACGTTGTACGGGAAGGGAAATCCTGTAAAGAATCATTTTCTATCTATAATTCTCTTCTACTTGTGACATGCAGGAGCAGCAAAATCGTCACCAGGGCTTTAAGTGGGCAGGTTGCTGGCGGTGCTTGCAGTTCCTAAATGCAGATGCTGTGATGGGCCATATCGGGCTCTCCATTTTTAACCTCAGTGTGGAAACAAATCTGAACTCTGCAGCAGTACCACTGCTAAGCCTTTGATGTAACTTCAAAGAGACTTGTTTTATTCTCTCACAATCTCATTTCAGTGCCGAAACATTTTCAGTATTATATGCAAGGAAGCCATAGTTGCTGCTTATTTTTCTTATGCAACTAACAACCATTGACAAAGCCAATAATCCTGACTTGTTGTAGGTAAAATGTTACTTGTTGTATGATATATCTGGATGCCATTACAGAAACAGCAAAAGACAAGTTGGGAAGCCCACTATATGCTAAGCACAGATTTTGTAGCTTAGGTGTTTATAAGCCATGCCCTTAATTACATCGGCCACGCCCCTTTGAGAGACCCCCCCCCAGTTTTTTCATCCCACTTAAAGCCCTACATTTTACTGCAAGGTACCAGAACAATTATTGAAACAGGGCAGTGTACTTACCTGGTTCTGGACTATCACCAGTTGCTGTGGCAGAATCTGTCGAGAGTAAATAAAAAGTTTAAAAGTGATACAAACAAAATACAAAATACACCCTTCTGCAAGCAGTTTCTTAAATGCAACACAAATCTTAGCCCATGGCCAGAAGACTGTCTGATGCCTGAACAATAAACTCTCATGGCCTTGGAATGAATGGATTTAAAGCAGGAAACAATGCATTACTTACTTCTGGTAAGGCTATTTCCGGTCGATACTCTAACTGCAGATTTGTTACTTTGTGATTCCTCACCTTGTGAATCTCCGTACGCACTAAACTGGATCCAGAGACTGATGCAATCGCTACAGGTGGAGCCATTGTTGCAACTTCAACCCACCTCTGGACATGACAACACAAAGCTGCATGAAAGTGCCACCGCAGTATGCTGACTTCAGGTAAAACAATATTTCTTTCAATGCCAAAGACATGGAACATAGCAGACAAATGTAATGGTAGCTGGCTGTCTGCTAAGTTTTACGAAGAACCTTATTAAATCCTGAAAATCTGTGCCGCATAAAAGGGAGGGAGAGGGTGGTGAGGAATCTGCAGGTAAAATAACCCTGAAGGTAAATTATTTAACCTGCTGGAAACTTCTAACTGCAGATTTCTCTCT
Source organism: Lissotriton vulgaris (assembly GCF_964263255.1). Lineage (NCBI taxonomy): Eukaryota > Metazoa > Chordata > Amphibia > Caudata > Salamandridae > Lissotriton > Lissotriton vulgaris. Next base: position 2,021,457,650 of record NC_141691.1, on the reverse strand, counting down.
TTGCTAATCAAAGTCAGAGCAATGCCCCTTCCAATGAGGTAGGTCTAAGGCGTGGACTTTCAAGGGTCCTGCAGAAAAGAGAGGGCAAAAATAAATTCCCTCCCTAAAGATTTGTGAATCAATGCAGTAGAGTCTGATAATAGTGTGGGCAGATGCTTATATGGCTGCTTGTCAGATGTGTTATTCTTCAAGGCCCTTAGGGCAGTAGAACAAGTTACTTACCTTCGGTAACGCTTTTTCTGGTAGATACAATATCTGCCTGTGGATTCCTCACCTTGTGAATATCCCCCTGCGTCAGCAACATTCGGAAATTCTTTTGTAGCTTCGCGCCGACTCGGACGTCATAGAGGCACGGCATCGCTTGTGACTCCGCTGACGTCACCAACGCCCATGCCGGCGTGATGACATCAGTTCCGCCCTTTTTTCCATGCCTTCGAGGCACACGGACGGACCAATGACACTAGACATAAACACAGTATACACAGTACCAATATCAAGGTAACACACACAGTGTGAAGTAAATGCAATACAACATTTGACAATTAAATAAATACATAATAGAAACACTGGCATAGAAGAGTGGACAACGGGGAGGCGGGTGGGTCAGTGAGGAATCCACAGGCAGATATTGTAGCTACCAGAAAAAGCGTTACCGAAGGTAAGTAACTTGTTCTTCTGATAGATACATCTGCCGTGTGTATTCCACACCTTGTGAATAGAGTCCGACAGCAGTCCCCACTCCCGGAGGAGGGTGTCCACTCTTTTAAACCAGAAAATCCTGAAGGTCAGAGCGCGCAAAGTGGCCATCCCTCCTCACCTCAGAATCCAAGCAGTAATGCTTCGCGAAAGTCGCCGCCCTACAAATATCCTCTACAGGAACACCTCTAGCCAATGCAGAGGTGGACGACTTAGCTCTTGTAGAATGAGCCCTTATACCCTCTGGAGGTTCCTTACCGGCCAAAGAGTAGCAGATCTTTATACAGAGGACAATCCATCTTGATAAAGTTATTTTATGGACCGCTCTTCCTTGCTTGCAGCCAGCAAAGCCAATGAAGAGCTGGTCATCCAACCGACAGTCTTTAGATCTGTCCAAGTAAAAGGACACCGCCCTCTTGGGGTCCAGACGGTGCAACCTCTCCTCCTCTTTGGAAGGGTGTGGGGGAGGATAAAAGGTAGGGAGGGTAACAGATTGACCAACGTGGAAAGGAGTTACCACCTTTGGCAGAAAAGTAGCCCTTGTCCTAAGAACCATTCGATCAGCATGAATGGACAGGAATGGGGGCTTGGAACTAAGAGCTTGAAGCTCACTAACCCTCCTTGCCGAGGTTATTGCAACGATGAAAACTGTCTTAAGGGTCAAAAGCCTCATAGGACATTTGTGGAGAGGCTCAAAGGGAGCACCCATCAAAAAGGTCAAAACAAGATTTAAGTCCCACTGAGGCACAATGAAAGGAGAAGGAGGGAACCTATTTGTGAGGCCCTTCAAAAACCTAAGAACAACAGGAGACTTAAAAAGAGACGGCTGGTCAGGCATGCAGAGAAATGCCGACAGCGCAGAAAGATAGCCCTTCACTGTGGCAACAGCAAGCCCCTGTTGCGCCAGAGAAATAGCAAACTGAAGAACATCAGATAAATGGGCTCTCAAAGGATCTAAAGACTTCTCTCCACACCAAGTGACAAATTTCAACCACCTATACGAATAAATGGACTTAGTGGAGTCACGCCTGGCTGACAAGATGACATCCACCACGTCAGGCGGGAGAGAGAAAGAACTCAGGTTGCCCCGTTCAATCTCCAGGCATGAAGGTGTAAGGTCTGGAGGTGGGGGTGTAAAACCTGCCCCTCCATCTGGGAGAGGAGATCTGCCCTGTGAGGGAGACGGAGCGGCAGGTGAGAGGAGAGGTGGAGAAGGTCTGAGTACCACACCCTTCTTGGCCAATCCGGGGCGACCAATATGACTTGGGCCCGGTTTTGGTGAATTTTCCTCAGAACCTGAGGAATCAAAGGTATGGGAGGAAACGCGTAAAGGAGTCGTCCTTCCCAACTCAACTGAAACGCGTCCCCCAAGGCTCCTTGCATCGGATACTAGAGACTGCAGAATAACGGGCAGTGAGCATTCTCGAGAGTGGCGAACAGGTCCACCTGAGGAGTCCCCCACGTCCGGAAGACGTGACGAACTACCTCCGGGTGAAGCCTCCACTCGTGGTCGGCAGAAAACTGCAGACTGAGACTGTCTGCACAAACGTTCTGTACTCTGGCCAGATGATTCGCCATCAGACAAATCTGATGGTCCTGAACCCAGGACCAGAGATGCAGAGCCTCTCTGCAGAGACACTGCGACCCCACTCCTCCCTGCTTGTTGATGTACCACATCGCGGTCGTGTTGTCCGTAAGGATCTGAACAGACCGACCGCGAAGGGAAGGGTGGAAGGCCTTGAGCGCCAGACGAATCGCCCGCAACTCTAGAAGGTTGATGTGGAACAACCTTTCCTCTGGAGACCAAAGACCCTTGACCTCCAGATCCCCCAGATGAGCACCCCACCCTAGAGTGGATGCATCCGTTATTACCGTGGCCACCGATGGAGCAAGTTGAAAAGGCTTTCCTTGCGACAGATTGCCTTCCACGCTCCACCAAGACAGATCCGCTGCAGCTTCCCTGGAGATTCTCACTGACTCCCTGAGATCTCTGTTGTGTTGATACCACTGCCTGCGGAGGCACCACTGGAGCGCCCTCATGTGCCAGCGTGCATGGTTGACCAATAGAATGCAAGAAGCCATCAGACCGAGCAGACGAAGGACCTTCAGGACTGGAACAACCGCTCCATTGAAGAACAAAGGAATCATTTCCTGTATGTCGCGAATCCTTTGAGGAGGAGGGAATGCATGACATACAGTAGTGTCCAGTACTGCCCCTATAAACAGGTTGCGCTGTGAGGGCACCAGGTGAGACTTGGGTACTTTTATCGAAAAACCCAACCTGTGCAACAACTGAGTTGACACTTGCAGATGATGGAGCACCTTCTCCGGCGACTCCGCTTTGATCAGCCAATCGTCCAGATACGGGAATACAGGTATCCCTGACCTTCTGAGATGTGCTGCCACCACAGCCATCACCTTGGTAAAGACTCGAGGCGCAGTAGTAAGACCAAAAGGAAGGACCGCAAACTGGTAGTGTTGCGACCCAACCGTGAAACGGAGATACTTTCTGTGTGACTTCAGGATTGGGATATGAAAATACGCATCCTGCAAGTCGAGCGACACCATTCAGTCCTCTTCCAGCAGCGCTTGAAGAACCTGAGCAAGGGTGAGCATCTTGAACTTCTCCTGTTTCAGGTAAAGGTTCAAGATCCTGAGATCCAGAATCGGCCGAAGCCTGCCATCCTTCTTGGGGATCAGGAAATACCGGGAGTAGCATCCCTGACCCCTCTCCTGCTCCAGAACCACCTCTATCGCACCTTTTTGAAACAGTGCAAGGACTTCTTCCTGCAGGAGAAGCAGGTGGTCCTCCGAACAAAAACCCTGGCAAGGAGGATAATTCGGGGGAAACTCCCGAAAAGGAAGCGCATACCCATTCTCTACAAGATTGAGAACCCAAAGATCCGATGTTATCAATTCCCAATCTTGAAGAAAATGGGTAAGCCGGCCCCCCACTGGGCCCACATGAGCCGGAATGGCGGATCTAGGGCTGCTTTGCTGTGGAGGCTGGGGGCTGGGAAGGGGAAGAGGAGGAGGAGGAGGAAGCGTTACGGCCCGAGCCCGGGACCTCTGCTTTCCTCTATAAGATCTATACAACATGTTTTGCTGCTGCTGCTGGGTTGACTTATAGGCTCGAAAAGAAGATCTGCAAAATCCTCTTGTACGCCTACCAAAAGTGCCCCTGGACTGAAGGCCCAACGACTTCGCAGTCGCCCTGCTGTCTTTAAAGCGTTCCAAGGCAGTGTCCGCTTTTTTCTCAAACAATCCAGACCTGTCAAATGGAAGATCCATCAATGCCGCCTGGACATCTGTGGAAAACTCACTTGACTTCAGCCATGCAGCTCTTCTTGTGGCTACGGAAGAACCCATGACCCTAGCCACAGAGTCTGCCGTGTCCAATCCACTTTGAATAACCTGCCTTGCTGCAGTATCAGAGATTACCTCCTGGAAGTCTTTTTTACTCTCATCAGGCACCTTGGGCAGCAACTGCTTCACAGTGTCCATACGAGCGTGGATATAACGCCCCATCAAACAGGTAGCATTCGTGGATTTCAAAGCCATACTGGCAGACGAGAAAACCTTCTTAGCAGCCTGATCCTGCTTTCTTGACTCCTTTTCCGCTGGGACCTGCGGAAATGCACCCGTAGATCTTTTGGAACATGCAGCCTGCACCACTAAACTCTCTGGTAGAGGATGAGAGGATAAAAACTCCGGGTCTTCAGGAGCTGTCCTCTATCTCCTAGCTACTGCCCTAGATACAGCAGGAGCCGATACAGGTTTTTTCCAAATCTCCAAAATTGGATCCTTTAAGGCATCATTAAAGGGCAACAATGGTTCAGACACTGAAGAAGGTGAACGAAGGACCTCCGTGAGCAGATTAGATTTAAATTCTGCAGTCCTCTTTATCACTACATGATAAGGAGTCACATCCCTTGAGGGTTCATCAGAAACCGAAGCAAGGTCCCAATCAGGTGACAGTTCCAGGCCACTAGCAACAGACAGGTCCTCAAAAGGATCCTCAGAATCCTGTAGTTCGCCTTCCTCCAGATTTTCCTCACAATATCTTTCCTCCTCCATCAACCTCTAGGCCTCACGCCTTGATCTTAGCTTCACATTCGAAGCTGACGGATCTGCAATCGACTCCAACGGAGCCGGTGCCGGCGTCGAACCTGACGTCGGACGTAGAAGAGACCCACGACGTCGATCAGGGTTCGGCTTCAAAGATGATGGGACTGGCGTCGACGGAATCGGAGACGCCGACCTCGGCGTCGAAGGCTTCGGAGTTGAAGGCCTCGCCGGATTCGGATAATGCCAATGCGGCGTCGGAGCCGGCATAAAGGGCATAAAGGGCGCAGGTGCATAGGATTGAGGAACACCCAGACCATATGCCATGGGACCCATGGAACCAGAAGGAGCCCCAGAGGGATACATAGCCCTTGAATAAATTACGAACACATGTCTTGTTCAATGTGTTTGACCCATTGTGCTCTATATTGGATACTTGTGTCCTAGCTCTACACCACTTATATTTGTCTCTCCCATCACTAGGATTATTTTCACCATACAGTTATATTATGTTCACTAAAGATATCTGAAGATTTCACCTTCCATCATTTTACTGTATGGATAAAGTATCCTCTTTTGTAAGTATATTGTCATTTATTGTGTGCTATGTCATATTACAACTTTTTAACATGTATTATGAGTTGCTCTACTAAATATGTCTACAATCTTTACCAACTTATATGTCAACATTCAATCTCATATATTTGATTGAAGTAAAAATACGTTCGCTCATATAGATGTCATCAGTTTTTTCTATATGACGGGGCTTTCTCTAAATGATCAATTTATTTTTAGTCAGATACTGTACAATCGCTAGATATCATTCTGTCAATCTTTGGCATTGAGTGAACAAACCAATAGTCTTGGTCAGTCAGGTACTAAGGAATGTCGATTTGAGATTTCTATACTGTTAACCATGTTTGTTGTCATTTGCACCTTCTGTATATTTGTTGATGTATTGACATAAAATTATAAATGTGTGGATAATATTTTAACATATGTATTTTTCTCTTATGAATGTATTTTCAGGACTTAATCTGTGACTCCTGAAGAAGGCGGTTCACTGCCGAAACGCGCGTCGAGTTTTTATGCTTTTTCAATACCTTAGTTTCACTTTCCTAAATTGTTTGCACACCAAACGGAGGAACATAGCACTGCCAGCGAGATACAGCGGCTCACCCTTCTACAACTCGGCGCACTTCCACCACTCGGCGCTTCCGCTTTGCGGGTGCCCCTTCGCCTGTGCTGAGGAGGGGAACATACCTGACGTTCGTGAGGAGCACTGAGGCGGTAAGGAGGAAAAGCGGCACCGGGCGTGTGGCTGCCGCGGGGCTGCGAGCGTGCGGGGACTTCAATTCCCAGAAGTCCCTGCTAGACCGACGGAGAGCTTCCGGTCCGCTCTCCCTGCTGGCCCGCCCCCCGCCCTCCTGAGGCTTCATAACAACATCCTACTCCCGCAGCGCGGGACGCAGCCCGGGCTAAGACTGGGCAAAGACAGGGCCGTTTTAGGCCGTTAGAGACCGTTCAGGACCGGACCGGGCCATTCCTCTTGGTTTTATTTTCTGTGTTTCATTAGCTGGCCTTCCTGCACTATTCATATATTGATTGTAATATCCCTTCCACACAATGTCCTCGCGCGAAACTAGGAGTAAGGCTACTAAGACCTCCAAAAAAGCCACAGGCACCTTAGATGATTTTATCACCAGGACCAGCCTCTCTATTGATAATGAAATAACTAAACTTCAGCACAAAGTATCAATAGAACTTGAGTGTGCCAGGAGGCTCTCAACTGAACTTGCACTCAGAAAAAATCTTCTCTAGGCAGCATTGCAACCTCCAAAATGCCTGAACGCATTACTGGCCCAAAACCAATTATAACCTCGGCCGAGGTTTACTCAACAGTAGAGGAAACAACCCCTCCTATTAATCAAGAACCTCCTGGGCCTTCCGTTAGAGCCGAATCTGAAAGTCTATCACCGCTGAATCTTTCAAAGGAGAGTGCTGAGGATATCGCAAATGGGGCGTCCTGTCAGCTACCAGTTGAGACAGAGTCTAATAAAAGCAAGTCACCCGCCAAGGCACCATCAAAGCATAAAAGAAAGCGCAAACACCTAACCGCTTTCGCTAGGAAAAAAGCAAAAGTAGCACTTAGCCATAATATCACGGGGGGAACACCAAGTATGCCTACTGTAACAACTGATAACACTGTACACGATGTAGCGCCAGTAACTGTAGAAAATACTAATGCTAACATAGATGAACAAATCTCTATCTTCATGTCTGATCATTCAGTCAGTGAGGGGCAAAGAGTCTCGTCTGATATGGCAGTACAAGATGGTGGAAGGGAAGAATTTTTAAAAATAGTGTGGGAGACGCTTAAGAGACTACTTAAACCACTAGAAATCAGGCTAACTGGCATTGAGAACCAGCTACTTGAAGTTGAGAAAAGTGTCATCACCTTGTCAAGTTTAAGCCTTAACTGTACTGAAGTGCCTAGAGCCACTCAGCAAGCTCCAGTCCCCGCCCCGGTCTTAACAATAAATACAAATTCATCGAATGTGCAGCAAAAAAAGGAGGGGATAGTAAGAAATACAAATGTTAAACAACCAACTAGCACTAAAGAAAAACCTAATCCAACTCCCTCAACTTCTACAGCTGTAAATATTACTAGTAAACCTTCACAGAAAAATCAGGTACATAGTAACACTTCCCAATTGCCAATTCTTCCCTCTACCCACTCTTCCAACCAGAGTGTATTAGTCCCAAATAAACCCCAATTCAATCCGCCTGCATATCCTTATATTACTCCTGCAAGTAATCAATCCTTGCCTGATAAATCTTTTATAAATACCACTCATAAGTCAAACCATCAGTCTAGCCACACGTATAGCAATTTTAGAGGAGGGTATATAGATCTGCCACCAGACGCTAGCCCATTTGTAGCTGTCCTCACAGGGGTGCCAGAATTGGATAGCCAATATGAAGAAAACTTCCAATCTTTAAAAAACAAAGTGATTTTTTGGCTAAACAAATATAAACCCATTCCTAACCAGATGAAAAGTAAGATCCTTATGGTTAGGAGGGTACCATGGGTAGGGCCAACGGCCAAATCAACCACGGGTGACTGTATTGTCATATCCTTTGAAGAACCCCAAAGTGCTGAACAAATCTGCAATTGGAAATCGTACGGTGCGAATCCTCCCATTGAAGCTAGACCCCTATCATTCTTTTACCCTCCACCTAGACCCATTCATCATGTCCCCAAGTGGAACCCTGTCAATCAGTATTATGACAGTGCTCCCAATTTGGCTAGACATGGTGATTATAATATGTGGTCTGGCATCCCCACCTTCAATAGATTCAGTTGCCTAGATGCTGTCGATTGACTTGGCACTATGCCTGACTGTATCTCTGATTTATATGACACCTTCTGTAGCATGGACAAAGGTAATCCCAATCTTAAAAATGTCCTACAATTGCATGATGATGAACAGATCACTAAGGATAGGATGCATAGGACCATCTCAAATCCCCAGAAAATGGAATTATCTTATAAAGCCGGAAATGCATGCTATAGTATAGCTAAGGGTGGTCCGGATGGGGGATCTAATACTATAGTGAGAGAAAGAGCCAGGGATGCAGAGGAAGTCATGCCAAACCTACAGCTAGGCAGCGTATCTAAACAGTGTGTAGCCAATCCCTCCCCTGACACTCAGAGCCTATTACCTCGCTTACTTATTCTATCGTGGAACATCGCAGGTGTTTGCAAGAACTTAAAAGACCCTGACTGGGCAGACTATATTGACACCTGTGACATTTGTCTGCTACAAGAAACCTGGGCTACAGAAGTTCCACACCGGGTAGGATATAAAACTTATGGTATCGAGGCAGTCCAGTCCGACAGAGGAAGACCATCAGGGGGCCTAATAATTTGGCTAAAAATCACCTTGGTCATGCAGGTTGATCTTGTTGATACAGGCTCTCCTGATATCTTGGCCCTAAGGGTTACTCCACCCTGTGGAAACGAATGTTACATCGTCAATGTTTATAACAGACCGATCGGCCACTCCAAGGTTTCACCAACACTTGAAGCCCTGGATCTCCTCTTGAAAAACGTAGTTGGAGACACCCCGGTTATCTTGGGAGGAGACCTAAATTGTAATTTCGAACCTGTCCCGGGCATCTCTGATGTGTTTGAAGATGAGGACCAAGCGTATAATATTACCCAGCTTGAAACCACAAAATCTGTTAAATACTCCACATTGGCCAGCCAACTACTAAGACTCACCGCAGATCACGGCCTTAGAGCAGGCAATGGCCGTCTCCCGTCGGACTTGCAAAAACAACCAACCTTCTCTAAAGCTAAAAGCAATCTAGACTTTGTACTTGTTTCTCTTAGCATCTGGCACTTTTTGATTGATCTGAAAGTAATAAGTAGGGGGGAAAGCGATCACTATCCTTTGGAACTTTACATCAACATGAATATGGTTAGTGACACCATCACAACATCAACTGAGAATACCCATGTAAGCATGTGTAAGGACGTCCACACAAACAACAACAGACGTGCAGTAAGATGGCCATGTGTTCTGGCGGATGGTAAGGCCTTAGCGTTGGTGTACTCTCTTTTTGAGCAAACGTTTGCACATATAGTTGACCATGCCTTCTTACCTGAACACTTTGATCATTTCGTTGATCTACACAAAGTCTTCTTTTCAGAACTAAAAACGTATCTATCAAAAATGCCGAGAAAAAAGCAACAAAACATAAGAGTGGCCAATCACGGAAAGTTATGGTATGACCACTCGTGCAGGATTGCTAAAAGAAACTTATTGCTTGCCATTAAAAACAAGGCAAAAGAAGAAGTTAAACTTGCAAGGGTGGAATACAAACGTATACTATAAACATCCAAAAAACTATGGGAGGAATTAAATTGGGCTGAAATGTTAGCTGCTGCAAAAATTAATGATAATGTTGGCTTCTGGAGGCTGGTGGCTAATGGGGGGCATGCTGGGAGAGCTGTGAAAGATGTATTCATGGATGAGATGACCTGGGTAACTCACTTTACAAATCTCTATAAACAATACGATGGCGACAGTAAAGGGAGCTTATGGTCCCCCCCCCTTATTGAACCCCTCAACTTTACACTGGATGAGACAGTAAGGGCGATCAACGGACTTAAAAACACCAAAGCCCCTGGCCCGGATAAAATACCGGGGGATCTTTACAAACACGAAGTTGACGTCTGGGCCCCATATGTGAACCGCCTGTTTAATGTTTTATCCTCAAACTGCAACTTTCCAGATAGTTGGCGTGCAGCGGAGGTTGTGTTAATATTTAAAAAGGGGGATAGACTGATACCCTCTAACTACAGACCCATTAGTCTGATGGACACGCTCCAAAAATTATATGCTAAACACTTGCTATTCAGGATTAATGACTGGCTGGAAGATTCGAACATAATTTCCAAATTCCAAGCTGGTTTAAGGAGTAAGACCAGCACTATAGACCAAATTTTTCGATTTTGTTGTTTGATTTGGAAGTATGTGCACATTAAAAAAGGTCACCTGTATGTAGCCTTCGTTGACCTGAGGGCTGCATTCGATCGTGTCCCACGCAGTCTACTTTGGAAAACTTTAAGAGAAATAGGTCTACCGGGATGCCTCCTAGCCCAAATAGTTGAGCTGCATGCTGACAACTTTGCAAACATCAGGTGGGGCCCTAATGGCGAGTTGACACGCAATATTCCTATTGAACGCGGGGTTCGCCAGGGATGTGTCCTGGCCCCTACCTTGTTTTCTCTGTTTATTAATGATGTCCCCGAATATTTGAATGCTTGTGTTAATGATTCGCCGCAGCTCAATGGTGAAAGGGTGCCTGCGTTGCTCTTCGCAGATGACACAATACTTATATCTCAAACAAAAAAGGGCCTCCAGGCACTCCTTAATTCCTTCAGTTGCTATTGTCAGACAAAGGGCTTGGAAATTAATGCTGATAAAACAAAATGCATGTCATTAAATCCCAGTATGCCAGATAGAGGGCTCCTGACCTTGAATAGCCAAAAATTAGGTATTGTGGAAAACTTTTCCTATTTGGGTGTTGTACTCGATTCCAAACTAAGTTGGAAAGCCCAAATCGAGAAAAGCAAGATATCATATGCCCAAAATGTCAAGCCAATTTTATGCAAAATGAATACTAGCACGAGCAAAAGTGTAACCCCGGTTTTAGAACTTTTTAAATTTAAAATACAATCTGCTGTGCTATATGGAGCAGAGATATGGGGCCCATGGGCAAAGAATAGTTTTCAAAATCTGGACAACAAATTCATGCGTGCTTCTGTAAGGGTTCCTAATAGTACACCTCTTTTACCTCTCCAACTTGACCTGAACTTTAGGAGAACAGACCACCTAGCTATCCTAAGACCATTAATATTCTGGGTTAGGCTTTGGACCACCCCGGAGCTGATAGAATACAGAAATGGTCTACATGAACTGATGACTCTTGATTCCTTTAATTCCATCCAATGGCTAGTGCATATTAAAAAATGGTTTACACTCCTGGGCTTATATTCAATGTGGGAGACTCCCGACAAAATGTCCACCTCTTCCAAACTAATAGTTAAGCGAGCCTTTTGGACCCACATGAGCGGAAAATTAGTGGATGGAAGTAGTGTTGGTTCCGCAGTCCAGGTCTTTCTGTCATTTAAGGATGAGTTCCGTTTTGAATCATTCCTGGACGAGATAGAGCCACCCATTGCAAAAACCCTTTACTTAAAGTTCAGATACGGGATACTTATGCTGAATTACAATACCGAAAGATGGGCACAAAAAAGACTGGGAGAATCGAATGTTAAAACGGGGTGTTGCCCTATGTGTTCCAATGTCTGTTCTGAGAATGAGGTTCACATGTTTTTTGTTTGTAGCGCCTACATGAATGCTAGAAAGAAATGGCTAAAACCAATGTGTAACCTCTTGGGAACTAGGTCCTGCTCAATAGCTTTTAGGATCATGAAAAGTAATTCAACCCAGTACATTGTATTTAGCATAAGTAAATTCCTATATTCTGCCTACATAACCCGTAAGAAACAAGGACAGGTACTTTGAGTTGGAAAGGTGTATATGTTTACATAACTCTTACATTTTTAATATTTTTATATATTTTTAAAATTGAAATGAAATATATTGTGTGTTTTTTTATTTTTAAAAAAATGAATTGTAAAAGCTATTCTTTCTCCATGTACCATTTTCTTAATTGCTGCCATGCTTACAGCTTGATTTTCTATGTATGTATGTGACTTTTATGGCCAAATTGGCCGAAATAAAGTAATAAATAAATAAATAAATATGTTTTTTTGTATGCAATTTTCATTGTATTGAATATGAGTTTTATGCTATATGTTTATTGTAATTGTGTGTAATTGATGAATTTTTTATTCTTATCATGGTCATTCACAATATGATTTTTAATATATTGATTAAAAATATATGTTTTATATAAACTGTCATTTTTTCGAGTATTCCTTTTGACCACTGGTCTGGCTCCATTGTTCACTCAAGTCTTTCTGATGGCCTAGGATTTTTTCTCACACCTGTTGTTACCCTGCCCTAGGAGTCTATATATTAACACTACCCAGGGGGTCCTTGTTACTCTCACGTGTTTACCCACAGCTTGTCTGTGTAGGGCTGTGCTTCCTTTGTATCACTACAAATTATATCAAAGATTGTCAGTATTGACTTCATTATTATTTTTGCCCCTTTTTTCTTATTTTGTTTCCTTGATACTCTTATCCTCACTAAATCATGGCCCAACTACTGACATTTGGGTTCTCTGATGAGGTGTTTGCCTCTCTCGTCGGAATTAGCTCTGCGCCCAGTAGTGGAGGTGCACCTAACATCACCAATAATGAGGATAGTCGCAAACTTATCGAATTTAAAAAGAAATTGACAAGCATTGGAAGCCCATGGGGAATTTATGTTAGCCTATCTTAAGAATGGCATTATCCCCATGGGTCTTAAAGTACGGAATATTCCAGGCCTTTTTGTTCACCATAGGCCATTCTTAGAGAAATGGAGCCTCATTGCGAACAGATGCTCTCGAGATATTATGATCCTTATTATTGAGACCGCCAAGGAGCTAGCCGCAGACATCAAGAAAGAAATTGATGATTTAGAGACCAAACTTAAGAACTCTGGTAGTATAGATGAAGCCATGAGAAAAATTGAAGAGGCTAACAAAGAACTAGAGTCATTTAGTGCATACCTAAATAAACGTAAAAACGACAAATTAACAAAGGATAAATGTTTTTACACATTGGAAGGAACTTACCCCTATCTGAGGCAAGATTTTTATAAACAAAATCATTACGTTGACGAAATTAGACCTACTCCTCAAAGAGTCAACAATTTTACGGACTCTTCAGACTCAGAGAATGAGGTACATAACAACTATTATGAGGCAGAGAACAATTACAATCAATATAATGGACCTTGCCCTAAACAGCCTTTTTTGGCCAACAGGGGCCCACGACGAGGCAGACCCAGAGTTCACTTCCAGAATCAATCCAGGGGCAATTTTCAGCAAGCCCATCAACAGCAACAACATCAACATCAACAACACCAACATCAACCACAGGAACCCCAATTCATTCGCGAGACACGCAATTGCCAATATTGGGGACAGGGGATGTAATCCCCATCTTCAATCTGTCCTCTAAACACATAGACATCTATACTGAGTCATTACTTTCGAAAGGTCTATCATATGTCCCTCATGCACAGGTCAATGTATTTGAATTACAAAAAGATATCATTTCTTTTTTTCGAAAAATTAGATTAAAAAAGTTTTTTTCTTCCTCAACGTTAGACACTAGTAATATAATTCAGGGAACAAGCCAGTTATCGTTACCTTCCACCTTTAATCCCTCCCTAGACCAATTAGGACCAGAGGTTGCCAGTTTTGAACTAGTTGTTCTTCAACAACTTGAAAGAGCCCTTCGATTTATACCTAAACCTATTTATAACTTGAGGAGAGAAGAATCAGAAGCCCTCCAAAACCTTAGAAAAGACAACAAGTTGATAGTTAAGAGCTGTGACAAGGGAGGTGGTATCGTCCTGCTAGATAGTGTGAAATATGAACAAAAGATGATAACCATGCTTTCAGATACTGCTACCTACTCTAAGATAAGAGCCAATCCCTTGCTTCAATATCTAAAAAGATACATAATCTCACTCTAACAGCACTTTCATCAGGAGATATCAATCAAAAGGAATTTGATTACCTTAACAACCATCAACATAAAACAGCATGCATTTACGGCATGCCTAAGATCCATAAAGATCTAATAGACCCCCCCTACAGACCCATTGTTTCAACGATAGGCACAAATACAGAACCCCTCTCTAAATTTATTGACTCTTATCTACGTCCTCATGTGCCCAAAATTACTTCTTACATTAGAGACACAGGTTCAATGATATCAAAAATAGAAAATCTACCTTTCGATCCCAATAAAGACTTATTAGTCACGATGGATATCGAAGCGCTGTACAGCAACATTCCGCAGCAGGAAGCCATGTTAGCCACTAGTTGGTTTATTGACACCTTTAACATCTTATGTCCTAAAGACTTTTTATTAGACCTGCTTCAGATTGTCCTCTCTGAGAATATTGTTGAATTTGGAAACACCCTCTTTCGTCAAATCAAAGGCGTCAGTATGGGGGCATCAGTTGCTCCCTCCATCGCTAATATCTACATGGCAGCCTTTGAAACTAGATTCATTCACAATGAGATAGCACCGTTCTATGAGTCCATCTCCCATTGGTCCAGATATATCGACGATATATTTTTTATCTGGACCAATGGGAGAGATTCACTCCACGAATTTCTTGAATGGATTAACTTGGCAGATACGAATCTCAAATTTACTGCTCAATATAGCGACATACAGGTCGAATTTTTAGACAAAATCATCAAGAACCAAAATAATAAACTCATTGTGGATCTTTTTATTAAATCTACAGCGAGAAATACTCTCCTTCATTTTAAGAGTTTTCATCCGCGGTGCCAAAGAGAGAGTATACCCTTTTCCCAGTTTCTCCGAGTCAGAAGAAATTGTTCCAACCTAGCGGATTTTGACATTCAGGCTAAAATTATGTGACAGAAATTTCTAAATAGAGGTTACCCACACAGGTTGGTCCGAGACTCGTATAAACGAGCTAGGTTTTACGATCGCGACCATCTTCTCAGAACAAAACCCCCCGTAACCAATGATCAACTGGTATGTATCACAAAACATTCCACTCTCGACAATACAGTTAGACATATTGTCAACTCAAATTGGCATATTCTGAATTCGAACCCTACCAGTAGCAAATTAGATATACCAATCTTTGCGCATAGGAGAAACAAAAATCTCAAAGATCTCATTGTGCATTCTCGTTTTGCGACAAGCAACGTTCATTCAGAATTTGTACAAAGATCAATCAGTAACAATTTCCCTGTTAAAGGCACTGTCAAATGCTCATCCTGTAAATCCTGCAGTAACATCATTGAAGGTGAGTTTTTTGAACATAATGGTTGTCAGACCTCTGCCCAAGACATGTGGAACTGTAAGACTGCGAACTGCATCTATTTCATTTTGTGTCCATGCCAACTTGGTTATGTGGGCGAAACCTCTGGATCCGTCCAAACTAGGCTTACAGAACACAGGTCAGCCATTCGTACTAATAAGCACTTGGCCCCTCTGGTGAAACATTTCACAGAAAACCACCATGCTCCAGATGATTTTAAATGGTGCATCTTAGAAAAAATTAGACTCCCTAATAATAAAGGTGGTGACCAAGTCAGAAAGAAAAGGGAGGTCTTCTGGATTTTCTCTCTGGGAACTTTCAAGAAGGGCCTTAATGCCGAAATTCCCTGGGAGAATGCAATTCTTTAAGCCACTTTTCCTCAGCCACCTTACATTATAGTTACCCCTTCTCTGTTTCATTAGTTCTAATTGTTGTTATCTGTACCATTTTAATTGGAGAAATAAAAAAAAAATGTTATTATTAATTTTAATTTTGTGTTCTTTAGTTGTTAAAGAAATAGTCTCTTGTATATTTATAATTTTTATATATATATCAATTATCTATAGCTTCCTAGGTGTATATATCATTATCTGATATTTTAGTCTTGTGAATCTCAAGACACATAGTTATATATATATATCAACCCCTTCTACTTTTTTGTGCTACCACTCGTTTCAGTAGTTGATCATCATTTTCTTCACCTCCCTATTTCTTAACTCCGTGTACATCCATGCGATTGTGCGCACGCTGTATTTCGTAATATAGACAGTGTTCTGAACCAGGATTCGCCTAGCATATTCAGAAAGTTATTTTTCCACTATGTTGGTCTTTATATATATGTTCGTTTTACATATATATCTAATGAAAGGCATGATCAATACTATTTAATTATACTAGATCTTTATTATTTTTAGATTAGTATTAGTGTTTTTAACATCATGATTAACAACCCTTATGCACCATTTTTGAATGGGGACGCTCTTGTGATCACTGGATCGAGAATCACAGTATTCACGCGCCATTTTGAACTGGGACGCGCTTTGGATCCCTCCTTCCCCACTAGTCCTACTTTTCTATCTATTGACATCACGAGTGTTGATGTTTTTTCGCGCCATAAACTCCCTTTAAATGAGACACCAGTCGTCCGGTGTTTATCTTCATTTTACGTGGAGGACTGGCCCCCACACCACGAACTTCGGAGCAGCACCATCTTGCTGTTCGCCTACCATTCACTTATTGAAGGTAAGAATCTCGCTGCGCTGGGTGCTTCTGGACTCATTACACCATAATCTATCACGTTTTTTATCAATAGCGAGATTTCAGTTTATTAATACACTATCCTGACTCTCATTTCAGTGGCGTCTTTCGTCTTTACATCAAGGCATCCTTACCTTTTGATATACATCCGGCTTCCTATTACATCCCAAAACTTTATTGAGAAGGTAATTGGGACATTTATAATCTTTATCATTTTGTAGTCTAAGAGGTGAATTGTATTCATCGAGAGCTACAACTTTACTAGCGATTATTAAGCATGTATCTCCCTCTCCCTTTTTTTCCCCTCTCCTTTTTTTTTTTTTTTTAAATTATTAGCGATACTGCCTCCAACGTCCTTTTAAAGATAAACTCCTTATTATCACACATCGCCTTCTCCCTCTGGAAAAATTCAGGTACCATACGGCGTTTCTGAACCATGTGTTCTAACTATGCTTTGTTAGAATAATGTTTATCTCTTGTCATATATAGATGTGCACCTATTATTGATCAGCGCCTTTTTGGTGTTATTGATCTTTCTCTATTTTTCCCGCTGCCTTCACTTATCCATTAGTTGTGAGATTGCGCTTGGGAGTGGAGTACTGCGACACTTCGAACAGGAACGACTTCGCTGCTCCTGATTAATACATTTTTTGCTTTTATCTTCACTTTCGGCATATAGAGTATTACCATATATCAGGTAAATATATAACTACAGTTAACTAATAGTTACCATTCAGGCTAACATTTAGCAATTAAGTGTGTTGTATACTGTAGCCTTATCCACACTGAGAATCTCCCTCCTCCCCTGCCTACCTCATAATCTAGAAATCTCTATATTTATAGGGCTATCCACATGTCTTGTTCAATGTGTTTGACCCATTGTGCTCTATATTGGATACTTGTGTCCTAGCTCTACACCACTTATATTTGTCTCTCCCATCACTAGGATTATTTTCACCATACAGTTATATTATGTTCACTAAAGATATCTGAAGATTTCACCTTCCATCATTTTACTGTATGGATAAAGTATCCTCTTTTGTAAGTATATTGTCATTTATTGTGTGCTATGTCATATTACAACTTTTTTAACATGTATTATGAGTTGCTCTACTAAATATGTCTACAATCTTTACCAACTTATATGTCAACATGCAATCTCATATATTTGATTGAAGTAAAAATACGTTCGCTCATATAGATGTCATCAGTTTTTTCTATATGACGGGGCTTTCTCTAAATGATCAATTTATTTTTAGTCAGATACTGTACAATCGCTAGATATCATTCTGTCAATCTTTGGCATTGAGTGAACAAACCAATAGTCTTGGTCAGTCAGGTACTAAGGAATGTCGATTTGAGATTTCTATACTGTTAACCATGTTTGTTGTCATTTGCACCTTCTGTATATTTGTTGATGTATTGACATAAAATTATAAATGTGTGGATAATATTTTAACATATGTATTTTTCTCTTATGAATGTATTTTCAGGACTTAATCTGTGACTCCTGAAGAAGGCGGTTCACTGCCGAAACGCGCGTCGAGTTTTTATGCTTTTTCAATACCTTAGTTATTAAATATGTTTTTTTGTATGCAATTTTCATTGTATTGAATATGAGTTTTATGCTATATGTTTATTGTAATTGTGTGTAATTGATGAATTTTTTATTATTATCATATGGTTTGACTTCCTGGTCATTCACAATATGATTTTTAATATATTGATTAAAAATATATGTTTTATATAAACTGTCATTTTTTCGAGTATTCCTTTTGACCACTGGTCTGGCTCCATTGTTCACTCAAGTCTTTCTGATGGCCTAGGATTTTTTCTCACACCTATAAATTCCGAACATCGCATTCAGAAAATGCGAAGGATCCTGACCTGGGCCTGGGAAGGCTGGATACGAACCCCCAGGCGGATCTCGAGGGCGCGGAGCCGAAGCGGCATCGACCTCCTCTTCAGGCTGGTGCACCGGAGTCGACAGACCTTCGGGCAACGGAGCCTCTCCCTCTCCAACCACCTCCTCCTCACCTTCATCCTCCCAACCTGAAGGATGGGATGGGTCCGGAGATGGAACAGCTTTCTGCTTCGGCGAACTCGGTGAATTCGCATGCGAAGCCTCAGCCTCGGCATCCTGTTCCTCCGAAGCCGAAGAAACCACCACATTCTCGACCAGCTTCACCGGCGACTTCGGCTTGGAACCCGTCTCCTTTCTCGATCGATGTCGGGATTCATGGGTTCTCTTCTTATGCTTCTTCCTCGAAGACCTTGAAGCATGGGCTGAGGACGTATCCGATCGTGACCTCGAGCGAGACCTTGACTTCGAACGTCGAGTCCGCGATCTTGATTTCTTCTTTTCTTTTCCTTCTTTAAACTTGGCAACCAGAAGTTTTGCTTCTCTTTCCCGGAGGGCCTTTGGTGTCATCTTCCTGCAGGATTGGCAGTCCTCGACGTCGTGGTCAGAGCTCAGACACCACAAACAGCATTCATGCGGATCTGTAATGGACATCACCTTATTACATTCTCCGCAGGCCTTAAACCCGGTCTTCTTCGAAGACATGTCGAAAGAAGTGAAGACAAAGAGACTAGAAACAAATAGCAAGTAACAAAGTTACAGCCAAGGCTACAGACGATCCCAGAAAAGCGTTAGCGTCGACGACGTGGAAAAAAGGGAACTGATGTCATCACGCCGGCGTGGGCCTATTATAGGCGTCGGTGACGTCAGCGGAGTCGCGAGCGATGCCGTGCCTCTATGACGTCCGGGTCCACGTCGGCGCGAAGCTACAAAAGAATTTCCGAATGTTGCTGACGCAGGTGGATATTCACAAGGTGAGGAATCCACACAGCAGATGTATTTATCAGAAGTTACGGCTTATGCTCTAGTTAAACAAGCTAGAAAGCCCTGCAGAGGATCCTTTTTGGCCAGGGTTCAGCATTGCTTGAAGCAGAGGATAATTCATCAGAAGAAGGTCTGATTCTGGGGTGCCTTTCCATTTTTAGCAGCAGCAAACTTGACAAACACATGATTGTCTTAACTAGAGTCTACAACAGGTCGATTGAGAAGGTGCAGAGACTTAATATCAATGTGTAAATATCGACTCGCACCAATATCGATGTAAAAATATCGTGGGTGATAAAGATCGCCGGAAAAATATTGTGGTCAAGAATATCGATTGTTAGGTGAGTAATATTGATGTTTAAAATATTGTAGTATTTAATATCGTTTGCAAAAATATTGTTGTTTAAAATATCGAAGTGTTTAATATAATTTGTAAAAATATAGTTGTTAAAATTATCGATTTTGTATTAATGTTATGTATTTTAGTATATATTTTATATGTATGTGATGTGTTTTTTTGTATAAGAATTGTTTGTATTTTTATTATATGTGTAAATATTTTAGTAGTTAGCAAATATTTTTTTATTTGAATTGTGCGTTTTTAGTACTGTAGCAGGTTGTGAGTTTAAAGGGGAATAGGGTGGGAAGTAATTTAATTATATTAAATGTATTGAATATTTTTGTATTTATTAAGATTTGTTTAATTGAGATGTTATAGTGTTTTTTTTAATTGATTTTTTAACTTTTATTTATTGAGCTTACCATCAATGGCATACAGTCAAAAAATCAGCTTATGCAGTGAATATACAGCCATAACTGAAATAGGTAAGGAGTATTATAAATCAGATGACACATGTAGCAGCAAGTGCAAAAAAAGTTGCTCTTCCGATAATAAATCCAGCCTGGTCTGGGAGAACCAGTTTGTCCATTAGTAGGCTAAGACCATTCGCTAGTAATTTAGCAAGTATTTTTGCATATGTGTTTATGAGAGAGAGTGGCCTATAGGACTCACAGCGGTCTGCTGGTTTGCCCGGTTTTAACAATGACGTAATTAGTGCCTCTCTCATCGAGGCAGGTAAGATTTGTGTCTCTTGGGCTACAAGAAAATCCTCCTTCAGTACTGGGAGGAGATGATCAATGTATGTTTTATAAAAGTCAATGGGAAGGCCATCTGAATCTGGCTCCTTTCCATACATCATCTGCATGATGGCTTCCCGCAGCTCATCATCTTCAAATGGCACTGCTAAAAATTCACACTGGGAGTCCTCCAGCCATTCAAGAGCTATATATTCTAGATAGGGAGCAAAATCAGGGGGAGCAGTGCGTCGCAAACTATATAAGTCTGTATAGTAAGCAGCAAATGTGTTTAATATATCAAGACTATCTCTGTGGCATATCTCCGCACCATCTATCACATCTAAGACATAGCTGGAAAAGCGAGGTTGCCTAATAGTAGTCGCCAATGCTCGGCCGGGACTCTCGCCCTCACCATAGTGCCGAGCAGTAAAATGCTTGCCCCTAAACCTCACCTCCCAGTCCGCAGTATCAGTATAGTCGGTGAGCTTTTCACGGAGCGTAGCCCACCGGTACCTCACTTAGCAGTCCACATGTCTGATTCAAGCTCTTTGATCTCAATGTCAAGGCGACGCAAGTTTTTCATGATATCACGGAGCACTCCAAAGCTTTTGGACATGTATATGCCCCTGACAGGGACTTTAAAAGCCTCCCACAGCGTGCCCAGCTGGTCAACTGTGCCCTTGTTCCTGGTAAAAAAATCCGTAATTTCTTCCCGCAGCTCAGCTTGAAAGACGGTGATCAACAGCTTTTCCGGCACTAGTCTCCAACAGCGTGGGAGTAGTATTGGAATTAGGGGGGATTATTTCTTGGTACACCGATGTATGGTCATAGTGTGTGCGAGCAAAGTGTTTAACAGATTGAATTAAAGGGGCAACACCATGTGAACAGACCCAGTAATCTAGTCGAGACCAAGTTGTGTGTCCTGCTGCGTAGTAGGTGCCTTCCCTTTCAGCGGGGTGTACATAACACCACCCATCCACCAAGCTGTGTTCTGTAAGTATCCCAGATAGGGCCTCACGAGTGTTGGTATAGTGATGAGGGAGGGGGTTGGAACGGTCCATTGTCGGGCATAGGGCCATGTTAAAATCCCCCCCCCCAATAACATGTGTGGAGCCTATTTTTAGTATGTGTCCCCAGAGGAGAGTGGTGAAGTAGTCGGGATCATCCAAGTTAGGACCATAACTACAAGCGAGGTTGATAAATTGCGTACCCATAGTGCCCCAGAGTGTGCAGCTGCGGCCAGCAGTGTCACTTTATGTGCCACCCAATATGAATGGAGTATTTCTTTTAACCAAGATGAGCGTGCCACGTGAGTAAATCAAGTAGGAGGAGAATGCACTTGTAGAGGCCCACCTACTGCCATAGCAGGAAGGGCACCGAGGGTCCATATGAGTTTCTTGGAGCATGGCAATTTATATGTGGTGTCTATCTAGATATGCTAGTATTTGTCTCTGCTTTCGAGGGTCTCTGAGACCCCTGACATTCCATGTGAGCATTTTGATGCAAGTATGGTCAGTCTGTGCTGTCGAGGAGGTAGGAGGAGATTATATGGCGAGCATCTGTCTAAATGTAATGTGTCCATTTACATAAGATTTGGCATGTTGAGCTACAGCTGTCAAATATGTAATAGAACAATATAAAACATCCAGATCCCATCCCACCCCCACCAAAAAGAAACCCATATTGAGCTAGTATCAAAGCAAGCTTCTAACTGCCATTCCTCCCCCACCCACAACGGCACTCCAATAGTGCCGGCATAATGCTGCCCACCCAATAATTCCCAACATCTCAGCCTACAGTCTCTAGCCAGGTAATGCCAGCAAAGCAAAGGCAAAGCACAACAAGAAACAATCCGGGGGGGGGGGCACCAGAGGGGCAGTAATCCCTTCCCATGTCCCACCTCTAACTGCAGTGCAGTCCCGGGTAGTAACCCATTATGGGGAGTAGAGTAATGTGGGGGGAATGGGTGATCGGTAATATATTAGTTAAATCTACCAACAATATGCTAATGCAAGTGTAAGTATGTAGTTATATCACAGTCAAAGATCAAAGCCACTAGGGCAGTTATCTGTCCACGATTTTTCTGCAGGTGTGCAAGACCATCCAGGGGAAGGTTGACAAGGGTTCATTAAAGAGAGGCAAATGATGCGTAATACGCCGGCACCTCGCTGTAGGATGGCGCAGTGTAACAAGGGCGAGTGTACGTTGCAGCAGGGGAACTCTGCCTGTATCTTCCCGCTTCTACTCAGCCCCTAAATGGTGAAAGAGATCTGGAGGTGCGGTTGCGATGTGGTGAATGCCCCGAGACAGTTTTTAAAAAATCCTCCACATGTTGTGGATTTGTGCAGAAGATATGTTTGTCACCATGTGCAATACAACGTTTTGCAGGATACAGGAGAGCATATTCTATTTGAGCCTTGAGAAGTTTCTGCTTTACAATGAGAAATTTTCAGCGCTTCCTGAACTGCGAGGGTAAAAGCAGTATAAATGGTAAAAAGTGTTCCCTTCATATTGCAGCGGTTTCAATTCGTGGGCCTTCTGAAGTGCAACATTACGGTCCAGATAATTAAGAAGTCGGGCAATGATGGGTCTCGGGGTTTCGCCCGGCGGAGGTCTTGGTCCTAGGGAGTGATGCGCACGCTCGACCACTAGATGGGGCGAGAAAGAATCTGCACCAAAGGAGCCCTTCGGGAGACTCTCAACGTAATCCTCAATGCGCCCCGTGTTCGTACTCTCTGGTATGCCTATTATACAGATGTTGTTGCATCGGCTCCTGGCTTCAATATCTTTGTTCTTAGCCGCTATGATTTTCAATAACTTGTCCATTTGCGCCACCTGGGTCTGCATCTGAGAAGTGGTATCCTCATTCTCGGAAATGTGGCGTTCGGCCTCCATCAATTGCCATTGTGCTTGTCTACTTTCTGCACCAGAAAGTCCAGGCAGTTATTTATTGTGTCCATCTTCCCTGACAGATCTGATAGACTATGTTGGACAGCCAGAAGCAACGTCTTAACGTCATCTTCCATTGCACCGCTTCACACGTCTAGGCAGGATAGTAGCATGCATAGGTGTTTTTTCACCTAATCCCCCAGTTGTGTGTATTGAGGCGTTGTAGGCACAGACAGCAACACAACAAGCAAGGGGGATAGGGGTATCACTGGGAGCTCTAGGTTTATAGTGTCCAATTCCCTGGTCAGACAGCACAGTATAGAGAGCTTGGTTTGGATTGTTACTGCTTAATAGACGGGGAAATTGTTTCAAACACCAGTGTTCTGCAAGGAGTGTTGGGCAAATACTCAGAAGCAGGCCTCAAGGGAGGGCAGGCAGCGTGAGGTGATCTTAATGAGGTGGAAGGTGCCTGCCCTTCAGCATCTGGAAATTTTATATTACAAAGGTCCTAGGTTTTAAATGATATCTAGAGGGTTGATTTTCACAGGCTAAAAATAAAGACTGTGTATTTTTCTTCAGTGTCCAGCCGGACCTAGAAGTATTTATTTTCAAAATAGTGAAGATAAACAGCATAAAGCGAAAACATTTTGCACATTAATAACTGGGCACAAGCCTGTACCAAGTCAAGGGGAGACAATACAAAAGAAAAGGACAAAGAATTCACAGGCAAACAAGGAGAACAGGGTGGCTTATAATACAATGCAAGAGGTTCTTGAATAAGCACAAACCCACAGTAACTGCCGGGAAAGTTAAAGATCATATAACGAGCAGTACTGCAAAACAGTCGACGAACGTTTCGATCCCTATCTCCAATAATATAGTGGGATCATCTTCAGGACTAGAATTGATTTTGCCTGAGTTGTCAAGTGAGCCACGAGCCGGGCTGTATGGGCCAGTCGTGGATGCACAAGCTTCCAATCAGTTCCGATTACTGTTGATGCCGGGTTGACGATTCAATGGAACCGAAATGAAGATTAAAGCCGGCCAACAACGGTCAAATTATTCGTGACCGATTGAGCCTAGCGGTTTAGCGTGGGCTCGATACAGGACTTCAGTTTAAAAGGGGGTGTAGTCGTAACCGGGGGTCGGTTCCACGTAAGGCGCTCAATAGGAATGGCCTCTTCCGTGCGAGCCTTAAATTGCTCGTAGAGGGGCCGCAATGGGGTCCCGTCACAGCAGCGCAATGGCCAGATGGCGGGACCCCATTTATGCTGTTTATCTTCACTATTTTGAAAATAAATACTTCTAGGTCCGGCTGGACACTGAAGAAAAATACACAGTCTTTATTTTTAGCCTGTGAAAATCAATCCTCTAGATATCATTTAAAACCTAGGACCTTTGTAATATAAAATTAGTAGCTTAACCCATGGTCCTTGGCCATTACTTTGGGTTCCCTTGTACACTAAACCTACTTCAGCATCTGGAGACAGCCAGGTAACAGTATGGACCCAATTTATACAGCAGTACCACCGGCTCCCCGCCGCGGAAAGAACAATAGGCAGGGTTTTTACAGGAGGAGCACAAACAAGGAAGACAGCCAGTGCAGCGCCCCGGAAGCGGGCAGAGGCGGCGCAAGCTAAGCACAGCGGGCATATGCAGGGCAGAAAAAGATTGACCAGTTAGGTTGTCTATCAGGCTGTTGTGGTGCTCGGCAAGTCCCAGCTGCAGATGGAGAGTCCTGTTGGTGCGCACTCGAGTGCGAGAGAGCAGCAATTTTTTACCAAATGTGACCGGAAGGTCGAATAAGCAGGTAGGCAGTGTTGGTTATCATTTATAGCAGGTAGAGATAAGGAAAAATTACGGATTTTATTGCCGAGCTTCCTGAGCCTCATAGGTGCACGGCCATCTTGGATGTTTGATTTAATAATTAGTTGTTAATTAATTTAAAATAATTAATTATTATTTAATTATGGTAATTGTGTAATTAGTTTTAGGTGTGTGTTGTGATATGTATAGTTGTAAGCGTGAGAAGTAATTTATTTGTAATTGATGATTTAATAATTCGTTGTTAATTCATTTTAATTAATTAGTAAATAATTATGTTTATTATGAAAATAGGTTTAGATTTGTGTTATGGTGTTTATAGGTGTAAATGGCGGGAAAGGTAAGAAGTAATTCATTTTTAATTGATAAATGAATAATTAGTTAATTTATTTAAATTAATAAATTAGAAATTAAAAATGGTAATTGTGTAATTAGTTTTAGTTGTGTGGTGTGGATATTATAGTATTAAAGCATTGGTATTCATATTATTTTTTTATTAATCATATTTTTTAATTTATTATTAATGATAAAATGTTTTATTTAAATTTGTTTCCAAAATTATTAAGTGTTTTTTTATTGGTGTGGTGTTCTAGGGTAGAAACAAAACAAATACATTTATGTTTTACATAATTCTGTTGATATTTGCTTCTTTTAAATAATTAGTTTTTAAATGTGTTTATAGATTTTTTATATAGAATTTTCACTGAATTGAGTTATACGTAATTTATATTATAATGTGTGTTTAGTTTATATGTTTAATATATTTAAAATGTATGTTTCTTAAATATTGTTTATTTTTTATGATTGTTTTTTCAATTGTTTAAATGTTATTAGTAATTTTTGTTTCTCTGCATACACTTGCATATCTTTCTTGCGTCTCTTTTTTCTGTTTCAACTTTCTTTCTTATTGCTTGTTTCTTTGCTTTATCCTTGCCTGTCATTATTTTTTTTCTCTCCTTTTCTTTCTTCTTTACTATCTTCTTTTCTTTCATTCTTATGCCTTTTCTTCTGTTTCTCGGTCTTTTTTTGCTTTTCTTCCGTTCTTGGTTCTGCTTTCTTAAGTTTATGCTTTGAAGTTTTTTCTCGTTTAATTTCACTTTTTTCTTCTTTTCATTTTTGCTCTTTCACCTCCCCAGGACTCTTTGCACCCTCCCAGGAGGAATAAAGGGGGACCTACCTCTAGGGCCTCCCTCTGTGTCACAAGAACTATTCCCTGGGGAATGGAGTTCACTAGTCAGGGGTCTTCAGACTCCTCCTGGTCAGGTTTGTTGGGGCTACTGGGGTAAGACACCCCTGACTCTTCTTCTGGAGCCATATCAGCTATACCCACATTGACCTGTTCTTCTTACCTGTCAGGAATCTGGAAGTTATCCTGCAGGAGCTACTCTAAGAGCGGTTTGTGTTAGGGTTGTTACCTGTTTTCTGTTTTATGGATGCAGTCAGGGTCCCAAGCTCCTGGAACTTAAGACCACTGTATTTAGAGGGTGAGACCTCACTGGACTAATCAACCAAAGGCATGGTATTAGGAGTAGTGTGGTGTTGCACCTACCTACCATAGTGAAAACTAAACTCCCAAAGAGTGGAGAAAGGGTTGTGCTAGACAGACCCTCAACTGCCAATCCAAAAAGTTAAGTACAACTTCCTAGATTAGAAAATATTAAATGTGTTTACCTAGTTATTGTTTTGCATGCAACTTTCACCTAGATTAAGTGATAAAACAATGCAGGCTTTAATCCCAACTGCTGCCCCCAATGTAGGAGGCTTGGTCAATATCTGGTGCACACTTATGTAAGGGGTGTACATTGCACTGATCCAGGCAAGCCTTATGGGTATTTTAGTGGTCTTTGAATACCTTTGAATGCTCTCTTAGTGGTTGCTGTGGAGAGCAACCTTCAGGCTTATGTTTAAGGAATGTAAAGAAGCTTGTTTTACCAATTTAAATCTGCAGTTCAGGCTAGATGAAAAAAAACATACAGTTTTTATACAAATTGGTCTTATTTATTACACACACTGGGCCCGATTCACAGAATGAATTTAAGACTCAATCCTAAACTTACTACTGTTTTGGTATTCACAGATTGCACTTACTACTTTTGGTATTCACAGAATAAACTTACTACTTTTGGCATTCACAGAATGCACTTACTACTTTTGGTATTCACAGAATGCACTTACTCATTTCGGTATTCACAGAAGTTAGGACTACTAACTTTAGTACTCCTAAATGCCTTCTGTGAATACCGAAAGTCTTAAAATTAGGATTTTTCTCAATTTAGTAGTAGTAAAGTTAGGACTCCTAACTTTAGGACTCCTAAATGCCTTCTGTGAATACCGAAAGTCTTAAAATTAGGATTTTTCTCAATTTAGTAGTAGTAAAGTTAGGACTGCTAACTTTAGGACTCCTAAATGCCTTCTGTGAATACCGAAAGCCCTAAAATTACGATTTTTTTCAATTTAGTAGTAGTAAAGTTAGGACTACTAACTTTAGGACTCCTAAGTGCCTTCTGTGAATACCGAATGTCTTAAAATTAGGATTTTTCTCAATTTAGTAGTAGTAAAGTTAGGACTCCTAACTTTACTACTACTAAATTGAGAAAAATCCTAATTTTAAGACTTTCGGTACTCACAGAAGGCATTTAGGAGGCCTAAAGTTAGGAGTCCTAACTTCTATGAATAACGAAATGAGTAAGTTCATACTGCGAATACCAAAAGTAGTAAGTGCATTCTGTGAATGCCAAAAGTAGTAAGTTCATTCTGTGAATACCAAAAGTAGTAATTGAAATCTGTGAATACCAAAACAGTAGTAATTTTAGGATTGAGTCTTAAGTT
Organism: Lissotriton vulgaris; assembly: GCF_964263255.1. Classification (NCBI taxonomy): domain Eukaryota; kingdom Metazoa; phylum Chordata; class Amphibia; order Caudata; family Salamandridae; genus Lissotriton; species Lissotriton vulgaris. The sequence continues at coordinate 2,021,429,600 of NC_141691.1, read as the reverse complement.
CATTCAGTGAATCGGGCCCCAAATCACTAACGAACAGCTTACTTCGGTAACGCATTACCTGGTAGAGACTCCAGCTGCAGATTCCTTGCATTTGAATTTCCAAAGCGTCAGGATGGATCCGGAAATTTTTACTGAGCACTACCCCTTGTGCGTGGCGTCGGGTGGCTCCATTTGGCTCCACATGCCGCTGTCACAGTTGGTTGCACAAATAACAATTGATGGACAGAATGCAGAACAATGTCATACATCCACCCCAGTACAGAGATCTAGGCCTAAATCCATCATTTTCTTGCTCACCATGCCATTCCAGTCTGGACTCTGCCATGGGAAGATCAGACTTGACCCTGTGCCCCAAGGGAACAGTCCAGCCCGAACTGCCAGGCCAGGTTCTCCCTGGACTTGAAACAACCATCCTGGGACCGGTTTCTGGCTTTCAGCACTCATCAGCCAGGACAGCTTGACTCCAGTGGCATGGAGAGTACTGGACCCACGTCTGGGCATGCCCGTCCCACTCAGGGTGAAAAATGCAAAAAGAACAATTGATGGACAGAATGCAGAACAATGTCATGCTTTCACACCAGTACAGAGATCTGGGCCTAAAACCATTGTATGTTTGCTCACCATGCCTTTACAGTTTAGAAATAGCTTGATGCCAGTGGCATGGAGAGCACAGGACCCGCGCCTGGGCATACCCTTCCCACTCGGGGTGGGAAATACAAAAAGAACAATTGATGGACAGAGAGCAGAACAATGTCATACATTCACCCCAGTACAGAGATCTGGGCCTAAATCCATTTTTTTTTGCTCACCATGCCATTCCAATCTTGTTTCGCGTTGGTAGCATCTGTTATGACGTCATGGTGCCTATATAGGCACCACCAAGGCGCGCAGACGTCAGTGCTTTTAATTTTTTCTATGCCAGAAGTGCAGAGCCATGAAGTAACTCATGTAGTCGGGTGCAAAACTAGGTCCCTGAAAAGAGGAGTAACACTAGCCCTTTAATATTAGCCCGCAAAGCGGGAAGGCATGGGTGGGGCTGTAAGGAATCTGCAGCTAGATAGAGTATTGGTGTTTTGATAAGGCTCTGATGCACTTGCTGTGACTCACGCTGATTGGCTGCTAATGAGCCCCCCTGCTTATGCTTGTTTTGGATTCGTCTCCTGGAATACCCTGCTTCATTCACAAGCTATCGTCGTGTTACAGCAGAGGTTCTTGGTTCGATTGGGCAGGTCTGGCGAGTCTACTCCTAGCAGCAGTCACGGAGCAGCCGCGCGAGCGAGCTGAACCCCGGCGCTCCGGTGCTCCGGCGAGAGTGCACGGGTTGTGGTGGTTTGCGGTGGCCAGAGACCAGGGACCTAAGAGCGGCAAGTGAGGCCATCAAAGCGGGGCCCCTACGGCAGGTGCTGAGAGCGGAGACGGAGAGTTGGGCCACCAAGGGGGAAGTCTCTTCCGCATCCATCCGCAAGCACCCGTGTAATACTTTGTGATATTCGTGAAGCCGGTTGCGGTAGGTCCGGAACTGTCTTTTACTCTTTTACCATCACGCGCCTACCGGCCTGCCTGCAAAAACCTGTCCCAGAGCCCCCATTATTCTGCAAAAAGGAGTGTGCAGGGCCACCAACGAGCCTCCGAGGTGCCTCTGTGGAGTACACCGCCCCCCCCTCCCTCCACAAGGCAACTGAGGCGGAGAAGGCGATCGGTTGGTCTGTTAATAGGCGTTCTACCACTCGGCGCTATGGCCCCGCAGGGCCAATGAAGCAGAGGGAATAGTACGCCTGAGTGTACAAGCGGGCAGGAACCATTAGAAAGCAGCCCCCCAATCAAATTAATCAAACCAGTGCTGAAATCTGTTGCTTATAAAACTTTGTGAGCCATACCTTAAGTCTCTGCATCTGCCTGGTGTCTGGTGTTGTGGGCAAATGGAGGAGGATGTTGCTCACTGCTTATGACTGCTTATGGCTGCTTAGGGCTGACGCTCTCAGCATTTTGTAGAGGCTGTGTGACGGCAGACGCTGCTGGAGCCACATAGCAACAGAGTCCTCTGCCTGGCCAGGTGCAGCAAAGACAGTGGCTGACAGTCGCTGAGCAGCAGGGACCACGAGTACTCACAAGCCCATTTCTAGCACGGCAGGAGTCACAAAGTCTTTCTCCTGGAACGTGTGGGCGTGTGGGGCGGCTACGAGTTGTACGAGTTGTATGTGCTTCCATCGCCCGTCGCTCTTTTCCTCTAGCCGTGGACTCATTCCTCGCTCGCCTTCTCTGCGCTATCCGCTCTGTGCTATATTGTGCTGCGGCAGGTGACTTGCCTTGATCACCTCAGGTCTGCTGTGGATCTGTGTCAGTGGTTCTGCAGTGGTGGCTGTCTTATCGGTTTTCATCAGTTTTATATCTTCCTTTTGATCGTCGGTCTGTGGATTGTGGATCGTGGACCTATGGACCTTGGATCTTGGACCTTGTACCTTGAACTTAGACTTTGGTGCCTCAGGCGTCTTTTGCCTTGACTGTACAATATTTAGGGTGGTGTGTGCTGGTTTTAGTCCTAATCTCCGAGTGCTTACTTCGACCCGAGAAGTCTACCACGGTCATCATAGTCACCATAGCCCCAGTTGCCAGACGGGGGTCGGCATGCGGCTCTTGTTGGGCTACCGCTGAATCGCCCAGGCCTCGGGTAAGGTGTCATGTGAATAGCAGTGGGGGTCTTCGAGGTATCTGGGTGCTATCTGAGGAATACCATGTGTCAGATACAACGCCACGTAAAATCTGTCCTAAGGCAGTGTTTCTCTTCATTCAGTTATCATTCAGTTATCCTTTTTCTTGGAGCGAACAAATTGATCTCTCCTGTTAGCCTTGTCACATCTTTAGCTGGAGGAACCTTAAGTTTAAGTGGTGATAACCTCTTTTTCCATGGTAAAACTGCGTTCACAGTTCAAAGTAAAATCTGTAAACCCTCTAGAAGCCATTAACCATAGTGATAAGAGTGACAAGAATCCATGGAGTCCCCCAAAACCACAAAAATTAATCCGTAGACGCAGAATTGGTGCTCATCTATCTCTTTTAAAATCATACCCATCAATAACATCAATGTTCTCTAAAAAGGGAAGAAGGTTTAAGAGCAGAACAGGGCAAAACAACAAAGATCTTGGAGCTTTGGGAAATGAGGATAAATCAATGGAGGTGATAATGGACTCCGAAATAATAGCTGAGAATGGAGTAGATAGCCATATATCAAGACCAGAAGCACTCTTTCCTGTAATAATAATACAGAAATCTAATGGAGACGTAGGCAATGTAGCACCCCCTTCTATCGTAAGTCGAGCTGTTGTGTCATATCAAGAAGGGGTGGAGAAAAATTCGTTTTTGGAGATGGAATTGGCCCTATCTAAGAAAGAGGTGGCAGTTTCCGCGCAGAGTAAGGGTGGCGAAAGTGAGGACGTCACCATTCTTTCCCCACTAGCAGATTTGATAACCCTTTTTGAAAAAGTACATGACAATGTAAGTGTATCTCAAAGGAGTTTACTAGACTGCTCATCATCAATAAAAAGAAGCGGATTTGCTCCTAAAAGTGAATGTCAGAAAGTCCATAGTGAACTTAATGGGCAGGCAAAAACAGAAGACCTCACTCTTCCGGATATTGCCATTCAACTGGAAAAGAAGGCAGAACGACTGAAGCCGTTAGAAATATCGGGTGCTCAATGTTTGGTTATAGACCCCGATCCGAATTAGGAAATATTGTCTCCTCAAGCAGGAACTCACTTACACACATGCCAATTATGTATATAGCAGTACACCTACTAAATTCTCTCTGACATCAGACTTTCATGATTTATCTATGCCCCGTGATAACCAGGTAGAGAATTCCGTGTTTTCATTGTCTAAAAATGAGATTGCAGGATCAGGGGGGCTAACGTATACATTTACTAAATTGGAAAAAACGTTAGCTGCAATTTTGTCCCTGCTGGAGAAGAGTGCCTCTAACTCGGATCATATCCTCAAAGTCTTAACACCCATTTTGGGAGGTGTTTTAGAACTTAAACATCATAGCCAAGTATGTGTGAAGTGTTCCTCCCCTATACTTAAAAATCTTTGTCAAATTAATGGCAGAATTCATAAAGCTGCTAATAGCCTAGGGTTAGAGGAACCGAATAATCAGATGGTGGACGTTGGATGTTTGCTGTCTGGAAGAAATCCAACTTCAAGCCCATCCCAAATTACTGTTAATGACTCTGCAAAGGTCCCCACTGAGGGGAAAAGTGTAAATGTAAAGGTCTCTCCAGTGATAGATACAGTGCGTGTTTTCCCAATCTTTAATATGAGCAAGTGCAAAAAAAAACAAACCTCATGAATCAGCTGAAACAATTAATATTTTAGAAGCCTCTGGGGGTGGGGGAACATTTATTAGTAAGAGAGGGAAGTGTTAAAAACCAGTGTAGGAGGAAAAGGAAGGGGAAAAAGCGCTGGTTCCCAAAACGTAAGCAGAGAAAGCTGCGGTTCCGAAGCGTAGTACTATCGGATCATTCTAATTTTGCTCCTGATGATGAAAATAACACATCAACAGTGGCTAAACAGAAGATGAATTCGACTACAGCTGAGGAGCAAGATAATGTCCCCCAGCCAATTAGTCTGACTAGTAGATCTAGTATCTCCAACTCCCTCTTGGGTGACTCCCAAACGGGTTTTCGCCCTGGCCAGGGGACGGACACTGCCTTGCTGGCAGTCGTGGAGAATGCCAGGAGCATTTTGGATTCAGGGGGATCGGTGGCAGTGATCCTCCTGGACCTCAGTGCGGCATTTGACACCGTAGACCACCAGATGTTACTCCAACGGCTGTCGGGGGTGGGGGTCTCCGGGATGGCCCTGAAATGGCTCGCGTCCTTTTTGGAAGACCGGACGTTTGAGGTCTGGGAAGGCCACGAGAAGTCAACATCGGTCCCTCTCCAGTGTGGTGTGCCACAGGGCTCATCGTTGAGCCCCACATTGTTCAACATTTATATGGCCCCACTGGAGAGTGTGGTGCTGCCACTGGGTATCAAGATTATCAGCTACGCTGATGATACCCAGTTGGTGGTAGGGCTTCCCCAGTCAGCGAACCAACCCGACCGGCTGCACACATGTTTAGCTAAGATCTTTACTTGGATGTGCAACTCAGCACTTAAACTTAACGGTTCAAAAACTGAACTGATGATGCTGGGTAACTCCCCTCCCTCCTTATCCCCCAGTAGCTGGCCTAGTTGTCTGGGAGCGCCACCCACCCCCAAACAGGAGATTAAGAGCTTGGGGGTGTGGCTGGAGCAGGACTTGTCTTTTAAGTCACACGCTAAAAAGACCGCAGGCGTGTGCTTTGGCCTGCTCCGGTCAGCCCGGAAGATCCTACCCCTCCTCCTGATAGCCTCCAGGAGTTTACTAATTCAGGGGCTCATCATTTCACGGCTGGATTTTAGCAATGCGCTGTTTCTGGGGGCTCCAGAATCAACTTTAAACAAGCTGAAGCAAGCACAAAATGCTGCTGCCAGGCTCTTGACGGACCTTCCCAGGCGGCAATCAGCTCGCCCCGCGCTGAAGGCGCTTCATTGGCTCCCTATTAGAGAGAGGGTGAAGTTCAAAGCACTTTGTATGGCCCACAAAATTCTGCAGGGGAAAGGGCCACCTATCCTACGGGGTATGGTGCAATCCTACAAGGCTCCCCGGTCCCTTCGCTCTGATCACCAACATCTGTTGCAGGTTGCGAGAGTATGGAAGGCTAGGACCGGTGGTAGAAGATTTTCCATAAATGTGGCAACATTGTGGAATTCCCTCCCGCTGGAGCTGCGCTCAGAAACGGGCACCCTACGTTTTCGCAAACTTTTAAAGACTCATTTGTTCCCTGCCTAACGCTTTTGTTTCCTGCTATGGTGTGTCTGTCTGGATGAGCGCTGGGATGCCCAAGGGTAACCACGCGCGATATAAAACTCATTAATAATAATAATCTCCCAGAATGAAAATGGATTGGGTGAGGCCAGGAAAAGAAGGGATTCTAATCTGGAGAGCAGCACAGGAGCGACGGTGGACAATATAAAAATCTTTGTACCAGCCCCGAGTACAGAACTAAGTGGGACCGCATGTGATTCAGTGGGTCCCGCTCTGAATTTCATGAAGCCTGATGTAAGTATTGGTGGGGGAGTTAGTCGTAATATGTCTACATCGGTTAACAATAATAAAGGGGGTAAATCCACTGATTCCACGAGGAGCCCTTACGATATGGATGTGTTGAGGCCCCTAGAGCTAGGTACTGGACATGTGAATAATGCTTTAATTTGTATCCCTCTTTTTGATGCTGAGCCAATGATATTGAATAGAAGGGCCCTTCTTGGAATCCTATCGGAAATAGAGGTTCTAAAGTTAATTTCCTCTAAAGATATCGAACTAATCCTTTTAGATTGGAGGTACAAACCTCAAGTCACTAAAGCAATCTTTACTTCAGGGGTGGTGTCTTCCCTCGTGTTAGCAAATGTGGATGGCTTTAGGAAAAAAGGAATAGATGTTATTGTCTGTCCCACATCCCAGGGTGCACCGTTGCAGCGTCTCGAAACCTCTCATTTTTGGCAAGGGATAGGATTAAATGTCCATGAGGGTGAGAATATGACCACTAAATTTGAGGATTTGGAAAATACAGTTGCGAGGGGATCGGGTGTAAGAAAAATAAAGGTAGTAGCACCCGAGGTTCATGAGGTACTTAGCATTGATAGTGGAGATGAGGTGTCAAAATTGAACTGGATTGCAGGCGCCTTGAATGGGGCTAAATCTACTAACACTATTCCCACAGAGCGTAGGTAGCGCACTAGGAACAATCGTGTCTTGGAATATGGCGGGGCTAGAAAAAGATAATTCTAAGCTTATTTCCTTAGCACACCTAGACCCCAAAATAATCTGCCTCCAAGAGACGTGAGCAATTGATGAATTCCAGTTAGATAACTACTACGTGTTTTGTAGTGCAGCAAAAAAATCTATAAAGGGGCATGCAAGTGGAGGATTAGCCATTCTGCTAAGTTACGAGTTAGTATGGGTCCCTGAGCTATTTATTCATCCTTCAAATTGCTGTATCTGTGCAAAGTTAGAATTAGAACAAGACAACTTGGGATGCGCAACATTTCTGTATGTGGTAAATGTATATATCCCTCCAGGGAAGGCGTCCACCCCACTGGTCGATTCCATTTGCACTTTTGTGCAAAAGTTATGTAGCAATGATGAAAGAGTGTGTATCCTGATGGTAGGAGATTTTAATGCCAAGATTAATAATAGCTCAATCACATCCTTTTCCAATCTGGACCTGGAGGAGGTTTGGTTTATACCAGAGGCAATATTCCCTTCCAATTTAAGATCTGATAAACGTGGCCTTTTATTGTTGCAAAATTTGAGAAACCTTGACCTTATAGTATTAAATGGCAGATTCCCAGAGGACTCACCTGCAGCTCTCACCTTTCACGGGTCACTTGGCAATTCCCTCCTCGATTACATGGCAGTGTCATTTCAACTGTTCGGGGCATGCTCCCAGTTTAAGGTTCTTCCTACTAATTTGAGTGAACACAACATATTGGCTATCAAGATAGCTTTAAATTTCGAGAAACCTGAACTATGGAATCAGAGGAATGAGATAGTAACATATTCTCGAAGTAATGGTCGCACCTGTTGGTCACATAAGAACCTTCCGAATCTTTTTTGGGTATTTAAGAACATTGCGTTCAGTTTAACCTGGGAGAACCCGATCGTGAGATAAGAAAGAGTCATTACTGCTGTCAGAAAGTTGGGAAGAAAGATGAAAGGTGATAGCGCCACCCCCAAAGTAATACTTCCTAATGAAATTAAATCTCTTAATAATAAGATAAATAGGTTGATCAGATCCCAATTTATAGACCCATGGCCGTCAAGACAAAAAGAGATATACAGATTAAAACAGGTCCGGAATAGGAAAATAGCTGCTGATCATAGGGCCTCTGAAGACGAAAAATGGGTTAACCTTCGGGAAGTGGCACTTTCAGGGGATAGTAGAAAGTACTGGGATTTGATTGCCAAATATTGTGACAGTAGAGTAAAATCCCAGCCCATGTTGATCTTTGAAATTGAATGGTCTACTTATATATCCCTATTGTACGCCCCGAATCCCTTAGATGCCAGGGTTGAGGGGTTCAACAAGTCTACTTTTTCGGTAGAAAAGGTACAAGCACCATTAATGAGCGATCTTGAGGGATACATCAAGAGGGCGAGATACTCCGGGGCAATGGGGCCGGATGATGTCCCTGTAGCCATAATAAAAAAGGACTATGGCGATTGGGTAAAGATGTTACATCCGCTGTTCGTCCATTGTTATAAGTTTGGGGATATCCCTAATTCCTGGAAGGGCAGTATATTAGTACCTCTATATAAGAAAGGCCCTAAAAATTCTCCCGCAAGCTATAGGCAAATCACCCTTCTGAACGCTACGAGAAAACTTTTTATAAAAAGCATCCTTGTCCACCTGCAAGAGTGGGTATTCGGTAATAATTCAATTCCCCTTGAACAGTCTGGTTTTCAGAAGAATAGTGGCACCCTAGACAATATCTCTGTCTTACAAACCCTAATAGATAAATATCCTGTTGCTCGGAGGCTTCCGCTGTATACAGCTTTCATTGACTTCACAGTGTTTGATAGGGTAGATAGGTGGACGCTGTGGAGGAAATTGATAAGGATGGGGATCCCAGGAAATTTGCTAAGAGTAATAATCGCTCTCCACTCTTCTACCTGGACTCAAGTTCTGTTAGTGGGGACCCAAGGTCTATCAAAGAAAATCCCCACCCAGAAACGGGTTGAAGCAGGGATGCCTTTTGGCCCCTTTACTCTTTTCAATTTACATAAATGACCTTCCAAGCCAGAAGGGGAGAGTAAAGCGGACCCTCCACAAGTGGGTTATCTAAAATTAAGTAGTTTGTTGTATGCTGACGACGCTATCATCATGGACCTAACTTCAATTGGGTTGCAAAGACGTTTGACGGAGTTGGTCAGGTACACTAATGAATTTTTTTTTTTAAATAAACACTTCTAAGAGTAAGGTGCTGATTTTTAGTCAGAAAGCTGTAAGGTTTGATCAAATCTGAAATGGTTTTTGGGGGATAAAAATATGGAAATAGTGATATTTTATCCTTATTTAGGAACATTTTTTACAAATAGGTGCTCCGCTAACAGACATTTAGATCACTGCAAAAGTAAAGCTATTTCACAGGCATCGGCAATCAACCGCTGATATAAGCAATGCAGGAAAAGACATTTTTTACACACCATTGCAATGCAAAAAATAAAGATTCCTCCGACCTTGAATTACGCATGTGAAACAATTGACGAATGTGAGTGGTCTAAGTTCGAGAAAAAGGAAGGTAAAATTTGGCGTCAAATATGTAACTTGAGTCACGCTGCATTAATCGCGGCTCTTAGACTCAAATTTGGCCTTCTCTCAACGTACATTTTGTGATTGGCGGGGTCTTTAAGATGGTGTAACGCTTTGAGAAATGGTCAAGAAAATCTATTAAGGCTAGCATTGCACAAGGAAATTTTGATAACTATTGTGTAAAAGTGTAATTTTTAGAAATTATTTAAAAGCTTTAAGCATTTTTGGTTTAGATTTAGTAGGGGCAGCAGCTTTAAACAAAACAGCTTTAAAGCAATTAATTTAAAAAACCATATATGCGATCTCACGAGAAAGAGATCTGAAAATATGCAGAGGGAATGGCAGACTGGACTGTTTAGCGGAGAGCTCACTCATTCTCAGCCGTACGTTCTTTGGAACCTGAAACATGGAGTATGCAGAGTGATTTTACTCCTCAGAATGACTTTGTTACCGTTGAGGATAGTAAGAGGAGCTTGGGAGGGTATCCCCAAAAATGAAAGACTTTGTGATTTATGCAATGGTGGCATCCAAGACTTCAATCATGTTTTGATTGTGTGCCCAGCACTTAGTTCAATACGTCGCAAATTTCTAAGGCATGGTTTTTTACATTATAATATTTCAACAGCAGAACAGGCACGCAACTTTCTTCTGCACCCCCCGTCAGAACAGATATGTTTTAAGATTTTCTGCTTTTTTAAATAATTTTTAAATGTATATTAGAAGTCAATAAGTAGGGTGATCAGTGGATTATGTAGTGCCTTGTATAATTTCCCTTGTTTTAGCACCTTTTGAGCATTTTACATTTTTTTTTAATTTGTTGTAACATACGATAAGTAACAATTATTTATTAGTGTGTTTGACAAATTTTGTTTGCTACTTAACTTTTTTGTGCAATTTCCGATTCATTTAGGCTATATTGACGCTAGATAATTATTCTGGTCTCAGTCCAGAATTAGGGCATCTATGCACTAGCACTTTATCTTAATACACTTGCACCTTCAGTAGCACTTTACAAAATCATCTGTTGTTAACACTGTTTTCTGTCCCTGACACAAGAAATGTTTTAATTGTAACCGTATATTGGATGAACCATACACAATTTCTTAACTATATGCTGCTAAAATGTAATTTTATATTATATTAGATTGTTTTATTAAATTAGGGAATCAGCCAATAGTGTTCCTTTCCAGATAATGATTATAAGAATTCAGTCCACCTGAGTGACGTATTTAATGATTAACAGAGATTAGTCCCTTCAAGGAGAAGATAATTTTAGGAAAATTGGTTTTTAGAGTATTTTTTCGTAACTAATGCTAAGGGTTTATTGAAAAATTTATTATGTACTGTGTGTAATGTAGGAATATTGCAGGGTGTAATCTTTTGGGCTTTTAATACTGTCTTTTATGAATTAATGTTTTATTGTAATGCTATGTGGAAGTCTTCGGAATTCCAAATCATAATAAAATTGAAAAATTGAATTGAAATTGAGTATTGCATGCGCTGCCCAGGATCAACGTAAAAAGGAGAAATTTAACCACAGAAACAGTCAACATTGTGAATATTCAGTGTTGGCACACATCTTCCATTTGGGCAAGGTGTCAGCACCCCCAAAGCTCCGGTATCCATTCTGGAGAACTTGGATAAACAAGAAACATGCCCTGGGCTGTATTAGCCACTCTGTGTCAGCTAGTGTCGCTTGGGAAAATCCCCAGAAGCATTTCACTCTGCAGCACGTGATATCGTTGTCACTAGCCGGCTGAATGTTACATCTTTTCCGGGGCTCCTGCGTCACATTGTCATCTTCTTCTGCGAGACTGGCACCACCAACCACTCCCGGGCTATCCAGCCAGTCCTGAGCCTACTCCGGGGTGGTAAAATACCATGCTCTTCCATCTACCACCACTAGCAGTATCGCCGGGAACATAGTGGAGTAATTTATTTTAAGCTTTCTCAACGCTTTCTTGACTTCATGAAATGAGCGCCGCATTCTCTGAACTTGGAGGGTAACGTCCAGGAAGAAAGCAGCATTATTACATAGTACTGGAGGCGCACTGCGAGCGGACTACAGAATGACATCTCAACCCCAGTTGTTAAAGATGCATGCTATTATGGGGCTCGATGGGACACCCGGTCTTATTGGAGTGCCAAGAACTCTGTGGGCACAACGGAGAAGTATTTTGAGAGCCACGTGATGGCAACTGTTAGAGTATAAAGTCTTCAACAAACCACAAAGAAATTAACCCCGGGTCCCTCTGATCAATCGGTCACTCCTATTATGCAGATATTATTTCTGCTACAGCACCCCTCAAAATCTTCCAACTTGACCTCTAGGACATTAGTAATAGCACACCCTTAGCCTCTTTTGAACATGCACCTGTCCTGTGTAACCAGACACATCATATGGTTCTTACTCAAACAACATCGCCCTTACTGGCAATTTCATTTACGCCATTTACAGTGCAGGAGTGGAGTCTACACATGTATTAGAGAAAAAAACGTATTCATAACTTCTCTTCATACACTTTTAGACCCTAAGGAAGGTGTGAGGCAATTGCCTGACGAATATGAAGAATAAGAAGCACTCAGTTAAATTATGAGTTGTACTGGAAAATTGCTTTGGTATTTTTATTTGTGCATTCTTTTTTCTGGTTTAGTGGATTTGTATTATCACAAACGTGAGGTTAAAGTGTTTTGATAAAAAGAAATATCAAAAAATGTATTGGAAATAAAGCAACAGGTCACTAGCAGGCCAAACAGCGGTCCTGAGCACTTATATGAGTGGAATCGAGAGAAAAGTAGAAGCAACAACAAGAGGCAGGCAACAGAAGCAGTTCTTGAGGAGAATGGGATAAAATGTTGGTGTAAATATAGAACTGGAAAACCTTCCGGACCACGGTAAGGGATTGAGCAATACAAATGTGCAGTATACTTGCTACCAAGAATTACTCTTGCCTCCGAGCCAACCCCCTCCCTGTATGACTGTATGACTGACAAACCTTTATATGGCAGCTCCCTCTAATCACAAGCAATCTTTACTTCCCTCGATCTAACAGCACAGAAGTCGCTATCTATCTATAACAACAGCAACATTATGATCTAATCATCGCACAGCAACATGAATATCTTCAACGTTCACTTTCACACTCTCTTGAAGTCCAAGACTTCTAGCCAAAACACATATCGCAATCTTCATCATACTAGCAATCCGTTCGGTACTCTCTCAAACTCTACCTCCTGACAATCCACTCACCCAGCTACACTTCCCAAGAGACTACCCTCTCACGATACGAATCAATAAAAAATTGGATAACCACAGTACTCCTCTAATGAACACGCTAACATGTGTTGCACCCCATGCTGAGGTGAGGCAGCAGGACCTTCTCAAGCACACAATGATTACATTATCCCAGGCTCTCCACTCACTTAGAAACAACTCTTTAACCATCTGTAGCCTTGACATTTATGCCCCCTAAAAAAACCTCATGTTTAAATATACCAACACCCATACCCACAACCATGTTCTTGATTAATCTTCTGGGTACTCCACAAGTCACCACTCACCATGTGATAAAACCACACTGTCTCACCCTAGCCAGAGGAGAAACTGTACAACTCATACCAACCAATTTTCAGAGACAGAACATGTGTTCATAAGAAAACCCTGCTGAGATAGCAGAAACCATCTCATTGCATGACATAGACCTATTCCTCACAGAAACCTGGTTTTTGCCTCCAATGTCCCTCTAATGGACCTATTAGTGCCTCCTGACTTTGAGATTATTCTGAGAAATGTATAGGGGTCATCAAAAAAGAATGACAGAGTGCACACCCTGATTGGATAACAGGATTGAACTGCAGAAAGAATTTGCATTAAATGGATTCACTTTGGCATCAATGCTACGCGTGAATTAATGCTGTGCATCCGGATTGGGGCATCACTTCGCCCCATTGTTTCAAATTTATAGGGGTGCCCTGGAAGAGGCCTAGCAATTATTCACAGGAATTTGCTAAACCTAAATTGCATCAGCTTTACATTTAAATACAAGGGAGTGACCCACAATCGCCTCTCTCAATTACCACCAAGTTACACATCATACCATGCTCTACAAGATAACCAGATCTTCACAGATGTAAATATGGTCCTCATCACTGATCAATCAATCCCCTCCTCAATACAACTTTTTGGGGGGCTTCCATCTCCACTGTGGTGAGCAGGCAGACAACAAGCTAATTCCTCCCTAAAAATCATCAAATGTAAACAACTCTGCACAGGTCCAATCCATTTGAAATGCTTCACCCTTGAACTTCTCATTGCTAATGAAGGTACTACCTGAAAACCCTGCCTCTGGTGGACTGGTCTAGCCATTTCATAATTTTCTACCTTCACTCCGAAGGAGTTCATCACAAAGATCAAGTCGCCAAACAGAAAGTGTGGTCCAGGGACACAAGACAAATCGACCCCAATGAGCTGTCTTCCAAAATCAGGTTTAGCAAGGCCAAGGGTGTGGAATGCGTATCGCCTGACACCCAAGCAGGCTTTGAAAAATCACAAGAATGTTACCAGACCTGCAGGTATAGTGACTTAGATAATCTACTCAACCTAACCGTAATGCTCTTGAACCATAAACTGGTTTCAAAGTATGTGATCCTGGGCAAATATTTGATTTCACTGAACTGCCATTTACTTCATTGTCACATATGAAAGGACCTTCAAATATGCTGGTTCAGCATGTCTGCTGTACAAAAAACTATTTTGTTTGATTTAACAGACTAAGATTTGGCTCCGTATATAATACAAATCTAGCCACATATGAGATACACATGACCCCTGACTTGCTTCTAAATTCATTAACCGCTTTGCCATCACTTTCTGAGTCCTGACCTCTCACTTCCTTTTTTCCTAGGTAGCATGCATACCTTAAACGAGTGCCCTACCCCTGGGGCAAAGGGCCATATCCACCGATCTGCAAAGGATGCAAAGTGAACGGAGATGAAGACCAGTGTGCAGCAACCAATGAGCAAGAAGATGAAGAGAGCGGCCTCCATCCTGTAGCCCCAACAATGTCTGCCGCACACGTGACACCAACAAAGGCAGCGTCTACACCCAGACCCGGCATCATAAACACCAAGAGGAGACTAGGAGGAGTGCGCATGGAAAGATAAAGTGGAAGGCAGAGATGGTACCTAGGGAAAAATGACTGTGGATAAATCATTGCATGTGAAGGAAAAAAGTTGGAACAAGAGCTGTACCTTGGAAAGACAAACATTTGCAATGCAATAGGACCCGCATTTACGCAAGACCTATTGCATTGCAAACGGGAGTGCGGGCGGGCAGAAAGGAACAAACAATGGGAGTGGGGGGCGGGAGAGACGGCACGGACAGCTGGAGGGGGGACACAGGAAGAAAATAGTGTGCATGCAACACGAAGTAAAGGCGCCAGTAGCCATGGAAGGATACAAATGACGCCACAAACATCTCAAGGCATAGAAATGACCGTAGAGGGTAATTATATACACCTATGCAATCTTTAGCGCGCTTGTGACATGTACACTGTAAGGTGGGATTTGAAGTTAACTTTTGAGAGTTATACTTAGAAGCAGAGACCGTGTTAGTCCTATAATGTGAATGTCCAATAATTAATCTGACAGCACAGGCAGAAATCGAGTATTACTTTTAACTTTGTCTGTACGCTCGATATCAAAAACTATGTGCATTAAGGTGGCACTTGTTGGTAACCCTGAAAGATATATTAAAAAGAAGATAGGCGACCATACGCTGATATAATACACTGTATGCTATAATGTTAGATGAGACAACTTAATTATACAAAAATGCTCTTTCAAATTATACACACTGACTACTTTGATATTGAAACACTGAATAGATGGGCAGGTTGGAGTATACATGAAATGGAAGAATATCAAGATCTTGACCTCGTATAAGTTGGATTAAGGTGAGCAGTCAAATGAATTCACGACATACAATATGTATGTAAGTACATGCAGTGTAAGAGTACAATTTGTACCTATATATATTTTTTCAGAGCAACCACAAAAAGAGCAATAAGAATTAACTCGCCCCTGCATCCCCCTCACAGAGACAAAAGTATTGGCTTTTAAGTGGCACTAATATTTCGATGAACGCAAGGTGAGAATTTGGTTTAGACTGTTATTAGTACCCAGTGTAATTGAAAACAGTATCTATAGTCTAAATATCCTTCTATCTAGAACGTCCTCCATAAGAAATCTGACTAAACAATCGTGAAAACTACATATGAAAACAGAAATAAGAAGCAGTCCCATATGGATGCATGCATAAAAGATCTTTGGTAAGAATAATCCTCTCTGCTTACATAACATTAATGTATATTCATTAAGCTGTACAAAGGATCCTTGATATATACATATTTCCCACACAGATGCCGCTGTAATACCTCTAAAGGAGAAAGAAAGAAAGAATAACCTTTACTTCTAAATAGATCATACAACGACCGGTGTTTATCTAGCTTAAGGTGAGATCACAGATTAAAATTCAAGGAATAGCAACCATCCTGGAACTTAAAACAGAGTGTATTACAAATAATGTCATACACCTGCTATACCCTTTGAGAGTCAATCTTCAGTTGATTATGATAAAAATTCTAAAACAGAGGAACCGTCTGTTCATGTCCCCTAGCCCATACTTTAGTTCTAAATCTCAGAATAACTTGGGTCATGTATTTGTTTGGTGCTACCGACTTTTGGTGTAACTAGATGTCTCGGAATTATTGTTTAAGTGATTTTATAAATGAAATAGATTGCTAAGTCTCAGGTACATTACAATGTATTTGTAATTTTAGGTACCCTGCACACACAAGATGATGCAAGAATAAAACCATTTCTGAGTTGGTCCTGAGGAAGGTGGTACGAACCCACCGAAACGCGCGTAGACCTGGCGTGGAAATAACATAACTACATACTGTGTTACCTCAACCTTAGAAATTGTTTTGAAGTTTGTAGATGTGTATGAATGAGTGGTGTGTATGTGAGATAGTGTGTGCCAGACAGGGTATTAGTTGTTTCTTTATTTTGTAAAACATATGACACTTTTTGAAAGCTTGGAATAATTATGTTATGTTTCATTGCACTTTTAAATTGATTGGATTACTACCTATAATGATGAATTGATGTATACACTCAAGAAAAGATCAAAAAAAGAAAAACACAGTTTTAAATAATTTTGATAAATGAATGAAAAAAACTAAATAATAAAAAATATCTAAAGAAAGAAAATATATTGTTGTCCCTGCACTGATTTGAAGGCTAATTGTCTAGTTTTTGTGAGCTGTGCCACATGAGAAATTAAGAATAGACCATGGGGGAATTTTGATATGTTTTTGTTTCTATGTGCAATCCCCTATTTTCCCTGGTCAATAAAATAGCTATAGAGGGGGTCCCAATCCTCATATTAGTATATTCACGTTTTTTTAACGGTACGATATCCAACTGGAACTAAGAAAGGAAATAGTTTCCCTTTGGAGTCATTTTGACATTACCAAGAGACATCAGTGGGCCAGGGTACTAGCGCCGAAGAAGTGAAGGCCTTTGACTACATTAACCCAATAGTATTCGTTTTAAAAAAGAGGAAAAAACTCCCCTAAACATAATTATTCAGGAATCTCTCATAACTATGGACAAACTCGAGACGTTTGGTTTCTCAGACGAAGAATTTAGTTCCTTACTAGGATTAGTAACTGATGGAAATAATCCCACCCCCACTACATTGGGAGATAATAGTGAGTGGCAAAATCTCTTAAATCGAAAAAAGAAAATGAAATGCATAGAATCACATGCATTTTATATGCTTGCATATCTTAAAGAGGGAGTCATTCCATCTGGTCTGAGGGTCCGTAATGCTCCCGCGCTATTCATTGAAGTCCGTAAATTCCTGGAGCGGTGGTCACTGATTTCAAACCGCTGCTCAGGGATTGGATGATGTTAATCATCGAAACCGTGAAAGACCTTCTGACAGCTCTTAGTAAAGAAATTCAAGAGTTGGAAGACAAGTTACAGACCTCTAGTGCAGTTGATGATGCTAAAAACAAACTTGAAAAAATACAATCAGAAATGAAAGATTTTGACACCTACTTAACTAATAAAAAAACTGATAAACTAAAAAAGGATGTACGTTGGTTTACGAAAGAAAAAATCTACCCGTACTTAAACCCCAACTACTACCAGGGAGGACATCAGGCCAGCTACAACCCTAATTATGATAACACCTACAAGAGAAACTATACTAACTTTTCAGATACCGGCTCCTCTGACTCTGACCCAGATAATTATCAGGACTCAGGGAGAGGACGGTACAATACTAGACCAACCTATAGGGGAAGACAAGGATACCAAAATACCCATACTCGGGGTTTTTTATAGAGAGGCCCCTACAGGGGAAAGAATGTACACTGGCAACAGGACAGGGGAGGACACCAAACGATGAGCCCTCAACCTCAGCAAAGGTATGTGAAAACGAGAAATCAACAATACTGGTGGTAGACCCAATGGAATACAAGAATAAAGATAAAACAAAAGATACAATGCCAATCTACAACTTATCAACCTCTGAGTTGAGTAGTGAAGAAAAGTCTGTCTTAAATCGAGGTTTATCATTTGTTCCTTGCACTCCATTAAATAAATTTAAACTTCATGAGGATTTGTTCGCATTCTTCAGGAAAGTGAGACTCAAAAAATTCTTTGAAAATAGAACACGAGAAGAGGAAAATTTAAATCTTTCAGGGTGCAAACCACCATCAAGTTTCACACCTACCTTAGATGTCGTGGGACCAGAAGTTCAAATTTTTGAACGTATGGTATCACACGTCTTCTTACTGGTACTAACAAATCAAACTTCAACTTATCAAAACAAGAAAATCTAGCCCTCAAAAATATTGAAAAGAACCCAAACTTGATAATAAAACCTTGTGATAAAGGTGGGGGTATAACGGTTTTTGATAAAATTGAATACAACAAAAAAATGTTGGAGATGTTGAGTGTTGAAGAACACTATAGGCAGGCTCATCCAAGGGAACTGCAGCGACTCAGAGTAACTATAAGGGAAATTACAAACACTGCATTTGAAGAAGGGTTCATTTGCGAAGATGAACTTATTTTTCTAAATAAAACTTGTCCGGCAATCCCAGCTCTATATGGCTTGCAGAAGACGCATAAAAATGAGATTAGCACCCCCATGCGACCAATCATTTCGACAATTGGGTCTAATACAGAGCCCCTCTCAAAGTATGTGGACAAATTCCTAATACAGAGCCCCTCTCAAAGTATGTGGACAAATTCCTGTGCCCATTGACACAGAAATACGAATCCTTTGTCCGTGACACGGGGGATATGATCGTTAAAATAGAGGGAACCAGATTTGATGCAGCCACCGATATGCTTGTAACGCTTGACATTGAGGCGTTGTATACCAACATACCTCAATGTCAGGCGTTACAAGCAGTATCATCCCTGTTACAGAGATATCCCAACAATCGACCGGATAGATTCATCTTGCAGTGCCTAGAAGTTGTCCTGCTAAATAATTACTTTGATTACAATGGTGCCCTTTACAAACAGGTGAAGGGCACCAGCATGGGGGCTTCTTGAGCGCCGAGCGTAGCGAACGCCTACATGGGAGAATGGGAACTGAGACATGTATATAATGAAGTTGCCCCTTTTTTTGAGAATGTTTTTTTATGGCGTCGATTTATTGACGACATCTTTTTTGTTTGGCACGGCACTGAAACCCAACTGAATGACTACATACTTTGGCTTAATTCTAGCGATCCCAATTTGAAATTCACCTCCAAATACCATACAGACAAGTTGGAGTTCCTTGACATTGAGATAAACGGCAGCAGTGGAACCCTAGAAGTGAGTTTATACAGGAAACCCACGGCCAAGAATACGATCCTTCAATACGGAAGTTTCCATCCATATTGCCAAAAGGATTCAATCCCCTTTCGCGAATTCCTCAGGATACGTCGCAATTGTACCAACCTGATGGAATATCAACGCCATGGAGAGGAACTTAAAATCAGACTGCTCAAAAGAGATTACCCTCATCGACTGATCCGATAAGCCTTTAAAAGAGCGAAATATTATGATCGTGACTCTCTATTGAGCGGTACAAAAAGGAAATCCACAGATCGCATCACCTGCGTCATCAACCACTCCGCACTGAATTACAAAATCAAAAACATAAGAGTATTTTAGAAACAGAGGAGAGTGAGAGTTTTGGACCTAAACCCCTAGTGGCATATAGGCGGAATAAAAACTTAAAAGATCGGTTGGTCCATACGAGGTACAAACAAAAAACAGGGAACCTTCAGACATCCCTAACAGGACAGAACCCTGTGCTCGGCAACCACGGATGTGGGTCCTGCCATGCCTGTGATGCGGCAATCACAACGGAATCGGTGACTTATAACAACTTTCAAGTAAATTTAAGATCACTGACGAACTGTAGGAGTAGCAATATCATATATATCATTCTGTGTCCTTGTGACCTTGCCTATATCGGAGAAACTGGCAGAGAATTCCGCACCAGATTCAGTGAACATAAATCGGCTGTAAAAATAAAGAAAATATCAGCACCGATAGTGCAACACTGCATAGATCTGAACCACAATGAAACCGAACTTCGGTGGTGCATCTTGGAAAAAGTACAATTTAGACTGGGCCAATCCATGGAACATACCCGTAAAAAACGTGAGAGTTACTGGATTTTTAACTTGGATAGCGTTCGCAGAGGACTAAATGAAAATATAGCGTGGTTTGTCACCAAACCTAAATAAATAGACAAACCCTATCTGCGTTCACATTATACTGGTTCAGCAGGAAGTGATCCCCAATATAGTTTACCCATGCATTACCTGGTTTTTTCAGATTATCATAGAACTCCTATAACACAGATGAAGGTAGTTTGGGTATGGAAAGTAATGCAGAGACTATGAATACACTAATTGATATAAAATCTTATTTCTATTCATTGCGCTACGATATATAACTGCATTCCTGTTAGCAATATGCCACAATTGTATATTAAAAATTCCTGGTCCATACTGAGGCAGCTAAACGACATTATATTTAATGTGAGTAATAGACGGGATATATAAAGTTAACAGGAATGATATGCCATTTTCCGAGATACTGACACCATCCTGTTCCAACATGGCGCCCGCAGTCAGTGCGGAATGAGAATCACAACCATTTCCGGTATTCTCAGACCTTGCAATCTTCCAATTCTAAGATGGCGCGCAGAGTCAAACCGGAATGAGATACAATCGCTTCCGGCATCTCAAAATCAGAAATTGACCCAGGCGGAAAGCATTGGAACCTATTTAAACCTGCACTGAAACCCTTGTAAATAACATCGGCTCTGGAGCGGGAGATCGGACAGGAGGTTCGTTGATGAGGCGTATACCGTCACAAACAGGTACGATGGGCACGTGAGAACTCCCTAATTTAGATAGATTAACTGCTTCAATAGCACAAAGCAGCCTGCTTATTTAAACATTCCCGCTTACCGTCCAACAACATTGGTGTCTTTTACCAGCCCGGAATTATATACTCGGGGGTTACTTAAGTAAGATATACATGCGGCAACCTGGGGGTCAATTAAGTAAGATATACATGCGGTAACTGGAATCCGCAACGCGCCACAAACATCTCAAGGCATAGAAATGACCGTAGAGGGTAATTATATACACCTATGCAATCTTTAGCGCGCTTGTGACATGTACACTGTAAGGTGGGATTTGAAGTTAACTTTTGAGAGTTATACTTAGAAGCAGAGACCGTGTTAGTCCTATAATGTGAAAGTCCAATAATTAATCTGACAGCACAGGCAGAAATCGAGTATTACTTTTAACTTTGTCTGTACGCTCGATATCAAAAACGATGTGCATTAAGGTGGCACTTGTTGGTAACCCTGAAAGATATATTAAAAAGAAGATAGGCGACCATACGCTGATATAATACACTGTATGCTATAATGTTAGATGAGACAACTTAATTATACAAAAATGCTCTTTCAAATTATACACAGTGACAACGTTGATATTGAAACACTGAATAGATGGGCAGGTTGGAGTATACATGAAATGGAAGAATATCAAGATCTTGACCTTGTATAAGTTGGATTAAGGTGAGCAGTCAAATGAATTCACGACATACAATATGTATGTAAGTACATGCAGTGTAAGAGTACAATTTGTACCTATATATATTTTTTCAGAGCAACCACAAAAAGAGCAATAAGAATTAACTCGCCCCTGCATCCCCCTAACAGAGACAAAAGTATTGGCTTTTAAGTGGCACTAATATTTCGATGAACGCAAGGTAAGAATTTGGTTTAGACTGTTATTAGTACCCAGTGTAATAGAAAACAGTATCTATAGTCTAAATATCCTTCTATCTAGAACGTCCTCCATAAGAAATCTGACTAAACAATCGTGAAAACTACATATGAAAACAGAAATAAGAAGCAGTCCCATATGGATGCATGCATAAAAGTTCTTTGGTAAGAATAATCCTCTCTGCTTACATAACATTAATGTATATTCATTAAGCTGTACAAAGGATCCTTGATATATACATATTTCCCACACAGATGCCGCTGTAATACCTCTAAAGGAGAAAGAAAGAAAGAATAACCTTTATTTCTAAATAGATCATACAACGACCGGTGTTTATCTAGCTTAAGGTGAGATCACAGATTAAAATTCAAGGAATAGAAACCATCCTGGAACTTAAAACAGAGTGTATTACAAATAATGTCATACACCTGCTATACCCTTTGAGAGTCAATCTTCAGTTGATTATGATAAAAATTCTAAAACAGAGGAACCGTCTGTTCATGTCCCCTAGCCCATACTTTAGTTCTAAATCTCAGAATAACTTGGGTCATGTATTTGTTTGGTGCTACCGACTTTTGGTGTAACTAGATGTCTCTGAATTAATGTTTAAGTGATTTTATAAATGAAATATATTGTATTAAATCCCAAGTCCTTCATTTCAGTGCTAAGTCTCAGGTACATTACAATGTATTTGTAATTTTAGGTACCCTGCACACACAAGATGATGCAAGAATAAAACCATTTCTGAGTTGGTCCTGAGGAAGGTGGTACGAACCCACCGAAACTCGCGTAGACCTGGCGTGGAAATAACATAACTACATACTGTGTTACCTCAACCTTAGAAATTGTTTTGAAGTTTGTAGATGTGTATGAATGAGTGGTGTGTATGTGAAATAGTGTGTGCCAGACAGGGTATTAGTTGTTTCTTTATTTTGTAAAACATATGACACTTTTTGAAAGCTTGGAATAATTATGTTATGTTTCATTGCACTTTTAAATTGATTGGATCACTACCTATAATGATGAATTGATGTATACACTCAAGAAAAGATCAAAAAAAGAAAAAAACTGTTTTAAATAATTTTGATAAATGAATGAAAAAAACTAAATAATAAAAAATATCTAATGAAAGAAAATATATTGTTGTCCCTGCACTGATTTGAAGGCTAATTGTCTAGTTTTTGTGAGCTGTGCCACATGAGAAATTAAGAATAGACCATGGGGGAATTTTGATATGTTTTTGTTTCTATGTGCAATCCCCTCTTTTCCCTGGTCAATAAAATAGCTATAGAGGGGGTCCCAATTCTCATATTAGTACAAATAACGACATGGCCATCATAAGGAGGGACTAACAGCCTATAAACCAATCGGAAGGCAGCATTTGGGAAGGACAAAGACACAAATCAATGAAAAAGATGGGCGGAGGAGTGGGAGGGGCTTCCTTCACAAAGTAGACTACCACAGATCAACCCCAGAGAAGTGCTTGTGCACTGGCTTAGGGCTGGACCTAAAAAGGATGCCCGGGTGCGAAGCAAAACTTTGTCTGTAAAGGACATAGATAAGGAGGCAAGCAAGATAACGCCTGCAGTTTACCCACCCTCCGGGCCTATGTTACGGCCACAAAGAATCTTGTTTTGATGGTCAACAGCCGGAGGGATAATTATGTACAGGCTCAAACAGAACGCACATCAGATAGGTGAGGACCAATGTAAGGTCCCACAGTAGCATACAAATGGTCAGAGGTGTAAACACTTGAGCCAGTCCTTTCAGAAATCTATGTACAATGGGAGATTGAAGAGAGAGAGTTGGTCTGGCAGAAGCAAAAAAGCAGACAGAGCAGAAAGGTAACCCTTGAGAGTTCCCAAAGCAGAGCCCTGTTGGGTAATGGTTAGAATGAACAAAAAGACAGTAGAAACAGAAGCAGAAAGAGGGTCAATAGACATTTCTGTAAAGATTAATGTACATTTCTGCCAACTGCAGAAAAATACCATCTTTTTGGAGGGCCGCCTGGCTGCCAGAATAGCATTATAGACTTCAGGAGGAAGGAGAAAAGCTATCAACTGTCACCACTCAATATCCACCCATGGAGATGCAGAGTTGACAGGTATGGGTGGAAAACCCTCCCCTGCTGCTGCTACAGAAGATCCTCCTGAGGGGGAAACATGATGGCAGGATTGGTCCTCCTTCTCTGAAGCTATGGACGCCAGACTCTCCTTGCCCAGTCAGGAGTCACAAGGATGACTTAGGCCCGGTCTCTTCTGATCTTCTTCAGAACCCTGGGCAAGAGTGGTATGGGCTAAAGGCGTACAGCAGGCCTAAGCTCCACTTGTCACCCCAGGCGTCAGACTGGATCCAGAAAGTTAAATCAGCAGACCTCTGCGTGTCAGAAGGGGGCGTCGGTCGGCTCCGGGTTCGTCGTTGGCGTTGTGTCGCCAGAATGACAATGCAGCAGCCACTTAGACGCCACCCTCGTAAGCTGACGTCAGTTCTATACACGACTTTCCGCGCCAGAAACGCAGAGCGATGCAAGACACTGACCACTGGTGCACAAAACTAGGACCCTGAAAGGATAAACTTAACTCTAGAAATCAGTATGCAGAACGGGGAGGATGGGTGGGGTGGTAAGAAATCTATAACTAACTAATGTTTCTTACAGATATATTGTTACCGAAGATAAGGAACTTGTTCATCTGAAAGAAACACGTTAGTTATAGATTCCTTAGCTTAGAATAGATTCCTCATCAATGCCAACCACGGAGGTGTGTCAGCGAACCACGATCACAACAGAAAGCCCTGGCAAACAGAAAGGCCAAGGAAGCCATCTCTCCGGACTTGAATGCAAGACAGTAGTGCTTTGTCAAAGTGCGCAACGAAGCCCACGTAGCTGCCAGACAGATGTCAGTCAGAGGAACGCCTCGTCCCAGAGCAGTGGTTGCCGCCGTCGCCCTGCTGGAATGGGCCAGCAGCACCACTGGAGGCTCCTTCTTAGCCAAAGAATAGCAGGCTTTGATACACAAGATGACTCATTGGGAGATAGTTCATTTGTGTACAACCCGACCTTTCTTGGCGCCCACCTACACAACAAAGAGCTGGTCACCCACCCAGAACTGTTTGCTACAATCCACATAAAAGAAAAGCACATGTTTTGGGTCTAGACGTGGAGACTCTCTTCTGCCTTTGAAGGATGTGGCGGCAGAAAGAAGGTGGGCAAAGTGATGCTCTGTCTGATGTGGAAGGCAGTGACTACCTTGGGTAGGAAGGATGGACGACTCCTGAGTACAGCTTTCTCCAGATGCACAGACAGAAAAGGAGGCTTAGAAGAAAGCGCCTGGAGCTCACTGACCCATTTGGCAGAGGTGATGGCCACCAGGAAAGCAGTTTTGAGAGTTAAGATCCTCAGAGGACAGTTGTAAAGTGGCTCAAAGTGAGCGCACATTAAATAAGCTAAAACTAGGTTCAAGTCCCACTGAGGCATAACGAAAGAGATGAGTTATGCCTTTCAAGAAGCGATTAACCACTTGAAAAGGGAAGGCTGATCTGGGAGTCAAAGGAAGGCAGAGATGGCTGAGAGATAGCCCTTGATAGTGCCCAGAGATGAGCACTGCTGGGCCAAAGATAGAAGGAACAAAGGAACCTCAGAACGAGGGGCAGAGAGAAGATCCTCAGCCTTTGCTGTGCACCATGCCACAAATTTGCTCCACCGGCTGGCATATACCGTCTTAGTGGAAGGACACCTGGCTGCCAGATTTACATTGCAGACTTCGGGAGGCAGGTCAAATGACGTCAACTGCTTAATCTCCATGAAAGGAGGTACGGGTAGAGGACCGTCCGCTGTTGCTTCCACAGAAGATCGTCCCGAAGAGGCAGACAGGTCGGAGGATGGATGGCCATGTTGAGCAGTTTGGGATACCATACTCTCCATGCCCAATCCGGCGCCACAAGAATGACTTGGGCCCGGTCACGCCTGATCTTCTTCAGCACTCTGGGCAGAAGTGGTAAAGGCGGAAAAGTGTACAATAGACCGCAACTCCACGATGATGAAAAGCGTCACCTGGGGAATGCGCCTTGGAAATTCCAAGGAGCAGAATTGCTGACATTGCACTTCTCTTCGGTGGCGAATAGATCTAACCAAGGCTCTAGCCACTGTTGAAAGAGACCTTGCACCACCTCCGAGTGAAGACGCCATTCGTGATCCATAATGCACCTGCGGCTGAGTTTGTCGGCCCTGGCGTTCAGTGAACTTGTCAGGTGTTGAACCACCAGGGAAATGCCCTGATGTTCCAGCCATGTCCAGATGCAGAGAGCCTCCTGACGTAGGGTCCACGACCCCACCCCGCCCTGTTTGCTGCATAACACATGGCAGTGGTGTTATCCATGAAAGCCTGCACTACTCTTCCCAGGACAGAGGGAAGGAATGCTTGTAGTGTAAGACGGATCACCCAAAGCTCCGGAAGGTTGATGTGGGGCACGGACTCCGCTGGAGACCAGAGGCCTCTGATCTCCGCCTCTCCCATGTGGCCTCCCCATCCCAGAAGGGATGCGTCTGTCACCACTGTGTGTTCTGGTTGGGGAAGGAAGATTGATCTGCTGTTGATCCAATCCTGGTTCGTGAGCCACCACTGCAATTGTCGTGCAGTGCCCTCCGAGATCTTGATGCAATCGGACAGAATCCACTGATGCTGCGCCCACTGGAACTTCAGGTCACACAGTAGAGCCCACATATGCCACCTCGAATGATCAACCAGCAGGATGCAGGAGGCCATGAGGCCCAGCAACCTCAGTGTCATTCTGACCGAAACCCGGGATAGAGGCTGAAAGATCGGAATCATAGCCTGAATATCCCTGACTCGTTGTTCGGGAGGATAGACCCGAAACCGCGTTGTGTCCAGAACCGCACTGATGAAGAGGAGCTTCTGAGAGGGAATCAGGTGTGACTTTGGCACGTTTATGGAGATGCAGGAGGTTGGCTGTAGTCTGGAGGTGGGAGACGACTGCCTGGGATGAGCCCGCTTCAACAGCCATCCGTCGAGATAGGGGAAGACTGAAACCCCTGGTATGCGCAGATGAGCTGCGACCACCGCCATCACTTTTGGGAACACCTGAGAGGAGCTGGTAAGGCCAAAGGGGAGCACAGTAAACTGAAAATGCTTGTGGCCTACTGTGAATCGCAGGTAATGCCGGTGGCCGGCAGGACGGGATGTGAAAATAAGTGTCCTGCAGTCGAACGCTACCATCGAGGGCTACCAAGACCTGAGCAAGCGTCAACATCTTGAACTTATCCTTCCGGAGAAAGTGGTTGATGTTCCTGAGATCCAAGATAGGATGCAGGCCTTGTCCTTCTTGGGGACCAGAAGGTAGTGGGAATAACAACCACAACCTGCTTCTCGGACAGGAAAGCGCTGGATGGCTCCCTTGGACAAAAGAGCTGTAACTTCCTGTTGTAGAAGGGCCAGGTGATCCTCCGACATGTGGTGGTATTGCGGTGGCATGGCTGGAGGGGTAGCCTCAAAGGGGAAGGAGATTGGACACTGGTGCAACATTATCAGTCCCTAGTATAAGGTACTAAGGTTCCCAAGGCAGAGGTACACCACGGGTCTCCCAAGGGCAAAGGCCTGTATTATGCCACCCATGGGAGACCACTCAATTTGAAACTACAGACCTGCCATTGCAGCCTGTGTAAGTTGGTGCTAAACCGACTTATGAAAGATATACATCTAGGGTCACTGCCCTTAAAAACCACTTAAAACAACTTAAAACCATTAAGTCGCCCCTAAAGCAGGCCTTGGAATCCTGAAGGCAGGGTGCCTGGTTCTAAATATAAGGGTGCCCCTGCATGAGCAGGACATCCCTACGGCCATGGAGTCCATCGTCCTGGGTTGTAAGTGAGACAGCCATATGACATATAGAGGGGCACTACGTCATTACGTGATGACCATATCAAAACTGGCTGTAAAGAATCCTATCATGTTTGGTATCAAACATGTTGGAATCATACCCCCACACCATAAACAATGAGGGAGGAATGATTCCATGCACCGTAAAGCTCCTTTGGGAGTCCCTCGTGCTCCCGGTACCAGTCTTCCAGACCCGGACAGCAAGCTACGGTTGCTGCCGGCCAGAGACCCATTTCTGCCCTCCTGCTGCTGAGCAAAGCTCAGGCAAGGGAAGGCAGAGCAATAGGTATCCTCTCACAGGGAGGTCTGATCACTTCTCATACAGGGTTTAGTGTATTGGGGTAGGGTGGAGGTGCTTGTCAGAGCCAAGTAGTCTGTGTGCAGGGCACACTTGGTGCCCCCCATGCATTGTCCAGTTCAAACCAGTTCAGGGAGCCATTTGCTCCTGCTCAGGTGTGAACCTGGACAAAGGACAGGGGAGTATCCTCCCCTTGTCCAGACCCTCCATAGGGAGGGGCCCCTGTATCGTTCCAACCCTTTCCTTAGGGTATTGAAGGGCTCACCTGAGGGTGGGTCCCTAGAGTCGTAGTCAGACAAGATACATTTCAGACAGCACTGCTTCTTCAACTGCCAGGGCACTCTGGGCTTTGCTCTGGGCACCATTGCTGCAACCAGAAAAACTCCAGCTGCTCCTGATCTCGTCACCATGCTCATCTCATGCAACGTCCGTGCCTGTGCACCATACAGGAACCTGCCCAGGCCTGTGGGCATCCAAGACACCTGAATGAATCTCCCTTGAAGTGAAAGAATCAGTTCCCTGCATCTGCAGGCACCCTAACTAAGCTGACTTGTCTGCTGATCCTGGGCTCCCACGGACTCTTAAAGGCTCACCAACACAGGTGGTGGTACTTCTCATCCTGCAAGGCCAGCTCTGTCCTCTCACCAAGCTTGAGGCCAGTATCCCTCGTCAGAGCTGCAGAAACCGAACCCTTGAGCACTGCATCTACTTGCAGCTGCAAAGGCTTTTTGGCTTCCTTCCACCAAGATTTTCGGGCTCCAAGTAGCCCCAACCTCAAGCAATTCCAGTGACCAGAAGAATAACCAGAAGAATAACCAGGATACCTACACTAGGGAAGACGGGTACATAGGTGGCAAGTGATGTTGGAAACTGCCACAAACCACAATGGAGGACTTCAACAAAGATGCCATTAGAAAAGAGGACGAAGGAGTCTGGTAGAACCCAAATGTGGATTCAAATTGAGAGGTACCTGCCAGCAAAGGGAACAGAGTTTATGCCACTCAGGAGTGACCAAGAGAAACAGAAGACTAATGTCCACCGATGTCAGGATTGCAGGAGAGGTTGGCGGTGCCTTTTAAGTTGCAGCTTTGCGGACAAGTAGATGCTGTGGATGACCGGGCGCCGGATACGAGCTGCCCTATATTGGATGTCGAGCTCCAAGGGGTCAGTGTCCCGCAGAGTCACCAACAAGTCTTGGCAGAGGCAAGCAACGAAGTAGATGAAAAAGATGCAGTGTCGGGACAGCAAGGTCCAAGGGACTCACCAAGCATAGGAGAATCGAAGCCGGCTCCAAGCAAACAGGGGAACACATTGGTGCCAAAGAAGACCCTCTAGAGGACCCACAGGCCAAAGGCACAGGAGTCGCAAGAGGACCTCAAGCAGATCATCAAGAGTTGCACGCCCACAGTGCAGAGGATGCAATGCAGGCTAGGATCTTGGTTTAAGAGGATGCTTGCAGTAAGAGCTTCTTTTGGCACGAAGACATCTAGAGGAGAGAGCCAAAAAGCTTAGGCAATGGCAAGTCAACGCAGTGCACTGAGTTCTGTTCCAGCAGTTCTGACGAGGGATACTGGCCTCAAACTTGGTTAGAGGACAGCACACGCCTTGAGGGAGTTGCAGACCCACCACCTGTGTTGCTGAGCCTTTCAGAGTCGGTGGGAGCCCGGGATCAGAAGACCAGTCAGCTGTGTTGGGGAGCCTGCAGATGCAGGGGTGACTCTTTCACTCCAAGGGAGATTATTTCGGGTGTCTTGGAGTTCCACAGGCCTGGCGAAGAACCTGTATGGAGCATAGACACAGACGCTGCAGAAGACCAGAAGGATGATGAGACCATGAGCAGCAGGATTCTTCCCCGGTGCTGTCTTGGTTCCTTAAGCAAAGTCCAGCGTAGTCGCGAATGTCCAGATGGTGGAAGTGAAGTGGTATTTGATCTGAATCTTGTCCCACAACAATTCTAGGGACCCACCCGCGGGTAAGCCCTTAAGTTCCCTTGGGAAAGGGTTGGGATGATTCAAGTGTCACTCCCAAGGGAGGGGCTGGACAGTGGGGAGGATACTCCCATGTCCTTTGTCCAGTTTTGAGCCAGAGTGGGAACCACTGGCTCCCTGAACTAGTTTGCACTGGAGTATGCAAGGAGGGCACCAAGTGCTCATCAAGCAGTCTCAGTGGTGCTGGCAAGAGCCCCGATCCTGCCCCAATACACTAAACTCTATCTGTTAACACACCTCCCTGTGACAGGATTTCTTTTGTTCTGCCTTACCCTGCAAGAGCTTGGCTCAGTAACAGGAGGCAGAATCTTGTCTCTAGTCTGCAGCAGCCCTAGCTTGCCATCCAGTTTGGGAGCACTGAGGGCCTCCCGGAGAAGCTTTACAGTGCATGGAATCGATTCAGGGTTTGTTACAGCCAGCTTAGAGAAAGTCATCGCGTAATGACCAGTGGCGGCTGGTGAAGTTTGAGAGTAGTGTGGCTGGAGGTGGACAGGGAGGTTCACATTAGGGGAGCATGGCATTTTTTGGAAGGCCAGTCATGATTCCCCATGCAATTCTTCTTTACATTTTTTTAATGATAATATAGCTGTTTTTATCTCTGTTGTTCCCAGCTTCATGAAAGCCATTCATTTGTCAGATTTCTGTACTGCACAGTAAAATGGCAAAGGAAATCAGCATGGAATTGAGCACAACCACACTCGTGATGACCAGAAGCAAAAATATTTCCCTTGAAGTAAAGAGAATTTGAGAGACCATTAGGTGATTGTTTAAAAAGCTACAACCAAAATGAGCGATCATTTTCTACGTAACAATCACACCACAAACGATCTCAGATGGACTGTGATTGAACAAATCATCGGAGGTTCTAACATCCCAGACAGACTGTTTGAAAAGGAACAGAGATGGGTATACCGCTTGGGAACCCATATAACTGGTCTCAATGACGATATTCCCTGGGCCTCTGTTCTAAAATAACTTTATTTTGAGTCTGCCATTGTAAAACCGACCTTGCTTACGCATGCGCACTACCAACCTTCCGACCCGGAAATGGGTACGATTCTTTTAAGTTGGTTTACGCTCTACTCCATCCATTATGACGCATGCGTATCACACACACCTTCCGGACCCGGAAGCCCAACTCAGCCTCCCTCTCTCTATAAATAGACTCACACTCCTCCAGCCTGGATCGGCGAGACCCGGTTCCGAGGGCTGAGCAGGTGTATCAGCGGGAGACAGCGGGAGACTGGCGTAGTGGGCGTGAGTGTATCTGCGACCGCTACAGACCCTACGAGATAAGTACTCTTTTCAGCCAACTGATTGTGTTTGTCCCTTGTTCCCTTCTTGTTCCCCCTTTCCTTCACAGGATGTGCCAAAAAGCACTGCCTCCCCCCTCCCGAGGTCTATGGGGTGTAATATCACCCCCTGTGAAGTGAGATTTTTCTCTTTTCACCCTTGAAACTCTTGGTTGAATGATCACTGGCCCTTGGCCCATTGATCGCTCGAGTGACAGAGATGTGTATGAATGCCCATCACATCGCAATTCCCCCATCTCTCACTCTCACAAATGGCCGAGCTCACGCGCACTGTTGACAATCCAAATAGTACACTAGTGAGCCTGTTCAGTCACGACTAAAAGTTTAATGGTATACGTTCCTGTCTAGACCACAGGCAGAGCCACGCACCTCTGCTAATTTGTACGAGTTGTGCACCCCCAAGCACCTTGAGCACTAGTCACAGGCTTTAACATATGAGCCTCATTGACAAATGATTTCCCCTTTTTTGTTTGTCTTTGTGTATGTCTGTTTGTACCTTTTACCTTCACAGGTTTTAATTTTGGTCTCTATATTTCTGGAGACCTGAGGCTGTGTGCTTCCCGCCTTTGGTCGGTGGAGCCCCCCTCATTTTACTTCACAGACACGATTTTTCACTTTCAAGGCCTTCGGTCGGGTGGGCCTTAGCATGCTCATACCGCCGGGGTTTACACTCTAGGTCCTGACGAATGCCTGGTTAACTATACCGCTTGGGCAGAAACATGTTGACCAACCACACTTTCACTTAATGTTATCGGTACAAGACCATCCAATTAGTTGGCCTTGTTTATCGACACATTTTTTACTTTGTCCTTGATGATCAGCTATTAAATAATTTTTGATACATACAAGACATTTTAAACCACCACTCTTTACACTTCTCACGTTACTTATCACATAGCCCCTCCATCCTCACAAGACCAGCTCCGCAGTAACTCTGGCGTTGCAGCACACCGGGGTGACATTCGGTCACACCCGGTGGGGCCCGATGATGAAGCAAGTCACCGACCAGGTCGGTGAGTGAGGGCTTTATTAACAAACCAAATGGGCTTGTGTTTGACTCCTTGTGCTCAGTGCAGACCCCCACCCTACCTGCACTAGAACACTCTTTTGTTGTTATTTTCGATTGTTTAAAATAGCCAGGTGTGATGCTGCTGGGAAAGTATTGCATTTGCATGGTGCAGTGCTACATGCAGAATGGTTAAAAGCTTCAACCGAGGATGAGTAAAATATTTTCATGACTAATCAAACGGGCAAATCAAACAAAACAGGTATTTGCTAAGAAAAAAAAGAAAGAGAAGACTACAAAGCGAATTAATTAAGGGTGTAGCATTCTCGAGTTCATATCTAGTTGTATAACCCCAAACCAGTTGTGCAGTAATAGCTGCATGTGTCCTATGAAAAATTAACAGTAAACATGTTTTAAATAAAGTGACTTCCCACCAGCGAGACCTAGACCTCTAAACAATGGGAAATTGTTCCCCATAACTGTGGTATAAGAGCTGTTGTGGGGATGGCAACGCATGAAATATGTTACTCTTAAGGACACAGTACAGTGAAAAGACAAGCAAAACTCATCCCAACCACAGCTTTGATATCAACATATGTGAAAGCGTAGTGAGCCTCTCACACAGTCTATACTAACCAAGCGTTCAGCTATGGGACAGCATAGCTAACTGTACAACTCCAGGCAAATTAGTAGCAATGAGCACTTGCAAGGGAGTCTGTGAACACACACACACAGAATTCCAAAATCTGTTCTCTCAGAGTGGCCGTACATTACATCTGTTAAATGGGTGCACTGTTCTCTAATGAGAGCGTGTGTACTCAACAGCCTTGCAAACAAAGTGCTAGAAAACACATGTTGCACACCAGCTAAGGGATGCTGATCTCAGGATTAGTTATAGCTATCATATTTCAAAAGGCTTTGTTTTGCAGAAGTGTGTTGCACTCTTAAAGCAGCAACGGTGATCATATGCATTCACTCACATGCTGTTGGCATTTTGGTTTAGGAAAGGAGTCCTGCTGGAAAATGCAACCACGAGCTCTGTAAAGTAAACAAAGCGCTTATCTGAATCCCCACCTTCTGATTCCACAGGGAAAGATTGGCGCTGTAAAAGGGAGGTTGGCTGCTGTTTATCTTTAGGACGTCAGATGTTACATATTATTGAAGAAACAACCCACTTTCAAACAGAAGGCCAGAAGAAATCAGAGGTCAGATGAGGAAATCTGGAATACCAAACTATTACCGAACCCAGAAATTATCAGTCCCCGTGGCATCAGCAATTATATTGCTGTGTGAAAATGAGGGGCCTGCATTAGCATACTGAGCACTGCAGAGACCTGTGTCTCTGCAGTTCAAGAGTACTGCAGAGGACTCTGGGGCAGATTTACAATAACTGGCGCATCCCTGGATATTAGTAGGGATGCGCCACTTGTTGTGCGTCACGGCAGACACCTCTTGCGCCACCATGGATGTGCCGCATTTACAATGCGGCGCACCATGGGGCAAGAATAATGAGATGCGTGACGCATCTGCTGTGGAAAGGTTCCGCATTGCAGGAGTTGCAAAGCAGCTCCTGCAAGGCTCGGGGTGCCCCTATGCTGCATCAATCCTTACGCATTTCTGCGCCGGAAAGAACTAGTTACTTACCTGTACACTATGGTTCTCCAGTATTATCTTTCATAGATTCACATGCTTGTATCTTCCCCGTCGTCATGGTGGGAGTCTCCCGGTAAATAATAATCATAGCAGTAGAAGAAAAAACTGCCTGAAACCATAGAGTAGAGAAACCAGAGGGTAACCTCTCCTCCTCATTATGTGGCCCAAACTACAGCCAATCAGCAACCAGCCCCAGCCTACACCATTCCCAGCAGAGCCACCATACCTCAGATTTCCTACCGCCCAAGAGTGAGCTATACAGGAAAACCAGAGATAAAAGGCGGTCTACCTAAAGGAAACGGGGAGGCGGGCGGGCGCTAGTGAATCTATGAAAGATAATACTGGAGAACCATAGTGTACAGGTAAGTAACTAGTTCTTTCTCCAGTATTCAATCTTTCATAGATTCACATGCTTGTATCAGATTAGATAGCAGTTCCTGTAGTTAGAGCGTTTCTAGGCTAGACCCCTTTCCTATCTCGGGGCTGTGTGCCATAAATTGCTTCTATTACAAAAGAACTTTCCACAATACCAAGGCATGATCAATTAAACATTGTCATCATAATTATTTGCGTAAAGAGAAAAGCATATTATACGGTAAAAAGAAATTTGCAGAATACAATTCATAAACATGTACCTTATTTAAAGAGATGTCGCAGGACTGCCTGTCCCACTGCTGCATCTGCTTTCCATTCCGTGTCCAGACAGTAATGCTTGGTGAATGTATGAGCAGTCGACCAGGTTGCTGCTCTACATATGTCTGGAAGGGGTACTCCTGCCAGCAATGCAGAAGACGTCGCCATTTTCCGTGTATCATGGGCACGGACTTTCCTGTCGAGAGGTCTTCCTGCTTTCTCATGACAGAAGCAAATAGCGGAAGCAATCCATCTGGATATGGAGGAACGTGAAAGGGCCAGCCCTTTTCTGACCCCTGAGTAAGCAACAAACAGTTGGTTTGATTTGCGAAAGCTTTTTGTCTTTTCAATGTAAAATTTTAGGCATCTGCCGATATCCAAAGTATGCAAAGCTTTTTCAGCCGCCGTGGATGGGTTCTTAAAATATGTCGGCAGGATGACAGGTTCATTCAGATGAAAATAAGAGGGTATTTTAGGCACAAATTTAGGGTTGGTTCTTAGCATCACCTTATCCGGCTTGAATTGAATGAAGGGATCCAATATAGAAAAAGCTTGTATCTCGCTCACCCTTCTGGCAGACGTGAGCGCCAACAGCAAAGCCACCTTCCATGACAAGAATTGTAATTCTGATTTGTGTATGGGTTCGAAGGGAGCTTTCATCAACTGCGACAATACTGTGTTAAGCTGCCATGAAGGTGGAGGATGCTTGACAGGAGGAAACTTCCTGAACAGCCCTTTCAAGAATTCCTTGATTAGCCTGTTAGACCACAAGTAAGGGCATCCTGGTGATCTTCTATACCTGGAAATTGCAGCTAGATGGACTTTTATAGATGAGTGCGCCAGTCCTGATCTGGCTAAATGCAGTAAATACGGAAGGATTTGCTCGGCCGAGGACGTTAAGGGATGCAGTGCCTTAGTCACGCACCAACTACAGAATCGCTTCCATTTTGCTACATATGTCCTGTTGGTAGACAGTGCCACAGAACTTTGCAGTATTTCACGACATTCTGGGGTGATATCTAGGGACCGGAATTCGTGCTTAAAAGGTTCCAAGCAGACAATCTTAGCGAGGTCAGTTGCGGATGAAGTACTTGGCCTCTGTTCATGGAAATCAGATCTCTGGTTATCGGGAGCTGTATTCTCGGTTCTACCGACAACTGCAGAAGCTCCGTATACCAAAACTGCCTCGGCCATGCCGGGGCTATCAGTATTATCTGGCAAGGTTCTGCTCTCATTTTCCTTAGTAGTCTGGGAATTAAGGGGAAAGGAGGGAAGGCATAGGCAAACATCCCTGTCCATCTGAGGTGAAGAGCGTTCCCCCTCGAATCTTGTTGAGGGAACCTGCTGGCATAATGACTGCATTTTTTGTTGCTCAGAGTCGCAAACAGGTCTAGACCTGGTTTGCCCCACACTTTGAAAATCCGGTTCAGCTGGATCTGATTGATTTCCCACTCGTGGCAAATGTCGGATGACCTGCTTAACAGATCCGCTTTTGTGTTGTCCACTCCCGGAACATGTTCTACTTGCAGCGATATTTTCTGACCCAATAGCCATTTCCAGATTCTTTGTGCCAGAATTGACAAGGGTTTTGATCTCGTTCCGCCCTGTTTGCGCAGGTAAAACATTTTTGTTGTGCTGTCTGTCCGCACCAAAACCGATGAACCTTGGATCCTGGGAAGGAAAGCCTGGAGGCCCAGAAAGACTGCTTCCAATTCCAAGAGGTTGATGTGACGTTTCGCCTCTTGAGGAGACCAAAGGCCCTGAATTTCTAGGTCTTGCAGATGAGCCCCCCAACCTCGCAATGAAGCGTCTGACGTCATGACGTAGCTTGGTGATTGTGGTTCGAATGTGAGGCCCTTTGTTAGGTTGCTCCTGATACCCCACCATGACATTGCCCGCTTGATCTGATTTGTTATGACCAGCTTGTCGTCGAAGGAACCCCGGGCTTGGACCCACTGCTTGTCCAGGGCTTCCTGTAACGGTCTCATTTGCAAACGGCAGTTGGGGATCAGCGGAATGCAAGAGGATATCATTCCCAGTAATGATTTGAATATCCTGATGGAAGTGAACTTTTTTGCTGCTAGGGATGCAGTCAGATTCAAGATTTTCATTATCCTTTCCTCTGAAGGGTAAGCTTTCAATTCTTGTGTTTTCAAGATTGCTCCTAAGAACTGTAGAACGCAAGTCGGGACAAAGGATGACTTTTCCTTGTTTATCCGAAGACCTAAACCTCGGAAGAGATCCATGCACTTTTGTAGAGATCTTCGCGTTGCTTGGAACGATGGTCCTTTTATCAACCAGTCGTCCAAGTATGGGAACACCTGTAGACCTTGTTTTCTTAAGTGCGCCGCTATAGGGGCCATGCATTTTGTGAAAACTCTGGGGGCGGATTTCAGTCCGAAAGGTAAAACTCTGAACTGGTAATGGCGCCCCACCACCATGAATCGAAGATATTTTTTGTGCTTTTCGTGTATCGGAATGTGGAAGTATGCTTCCAGCAGGTCTAGAGAGACCATGTAGTCTCCTTTGCGAAGCAGTAGCAGAATTTCCTGCAAGGATAGCATACGGAAAGAAATCTTTTTTATGTATGTGTTCAGATCTCTGAGGTCCAGCACCTGTCTCCATTTCGATGACTGCTTTTTCCTTATAAGGAAGAAGTGCGAATAAAAACCTGTTCCCCGCTGGTTTGGTGGTACCTCCTCTATCGCTCCTTTCAGAATGAGTGATAAGACCTCTGCTTTGAGAGCCGTTAGGTGTTGATGAACTCTGCAGAGGGGTGGACGATTTGGAGGTTTTTGCGAGAATTCCAGGGTGTGACCCTGTGTAATAATGTCCAATACCCATCTGTCCGATGTTATGGACTGCCAATACGGGAGAAACTGAGAGAGGTAGTGGAACTGGTTGATCTGAAGCGGCAATAGAGGCGCCTGCGGAACATCACTGTCTGCGCCCAGAGTCCTGCTTTCCTCTGGCGGCGGACTTTCTCCTTCCTTGCTGCTGGAAGGAAGTGTTTGAGGACCGATATTGTTGGTTGGAGGGGTACTGACGGTAGCCCTGCTGGTTATACGGTTGGTACCGATTAGATTGATAAGAGGAACGTTGTTGTTGAAAGTGTCCTCTGGATCCTCGACCGCGAAAGGACTGATAACGGCCCTGTTGCAATGATCCCAAGGATCTAGCAGTGTCGGTATCTGCTTTTATCCCCTGCAACGCCTCATCAATCTGTTTTCCAAAGAGGCTTTCTCCATCGAATGGCATATCCAATATCTTAGACTGGACTTCCGGCCGAAAAGACGTAGCCTTGAGCCATCCCTGCCTCCGTAGGGTTATCGCCCCGGCCATTTGGCGAAAAGCTATAGATGATATGTCCATTGCCACATCTATGGACTCCGACGCTGCTCTGGCTCCATCTTGAAGAATGGTAGTTGCCTCCTCTTTCTTGTCCTCTGGAAGGTGTGACAGGAAAGGCGCGATGTCCGACCACATCTGTCTATTGAACCGACTCAGCAGAGCCATTGCGTTGGTAGCTTTGATGGAAGCCGCTGCCATCACCGCAAAGCGTTTTCCTATGCCATCCATCTTCTTGCCCTCCTTATCGGGGGGCGCCACGCATGTGGCCATCGGGTTCTTGGAGCGCTTCTGGGCTGCTTGAGTCACCACCGAGTCTGGACGAGGATGTCCAATAAGGCATGCTGGAGCCTTCTCTACAGCGCGATACTTCTTGTCCAGCATGGGTATGGACGCTGGGACTGAAGCTGGATTCTTCATCAATTTGAGTCCTTCCTCCCAGATATGCTCAATGATAGGAATAGCTCTTACCGACTTCCTGGAGGACTCCTTAAAGTCATAAAGGAAGCAATCGTTTTCCTTGACTGGCATAGAAAGCTTGAACCTTGTAGCCGCTTTCTCCATCAGGTCATGAAAGCTGGCTATATCCGCTGGAGGAGAACTTGATTGAGGCAAGGGTGACGCCGGAGACGTTGGAGCAATATATTGGTTCCATTCGTCTCCCACTTCCTCGTCCTGAGCAATTTCTCCTTCTTCCTCCTCATGATCAGACTCATTCAGGTCATCACGAATCGTAATTACGTTTTGAACCTCCTTCCGAGGAGGGGGAGGTGGTTGAGTTATAGGCGCCTCTTTAACAGGTTGAGAGCTTTTCTCAGGGGCCGCAGGAGCATTATCTTCTGGAAAACAACGATAATAGTTGTCTATCATACTCCTTAAGTCGGAAATTAAAGAGATTGGCACCGACATTGACTCATCTCGCGCAGGCGTATCCACTTCCTCCTCATCATCATCATAGTGATAGGCCTGGTGGAAAGACTCATATCTCATTTGGCCCCTGACCGGCCGGTCTGTAAAGGCATAGTCCTCCTGTTGATCTTCCTCATCAGTGTCCTGATGCTTAATATGGAGCTGCGAAGGACTGTACGCCGCTCCAAAACATCCTTCCTCCTCCGATTCCTGGCCATCTAGAATGGTGGAAGGTAGCAGAGGTGATATCTTTGGCGTTGAAAATTCTCCTTTTCTGCTCGTCAACCCCCCCGTCGACGGAGCAATTCTTTTAACAGAAATGTAAGTTGACGTTATTTTCGTTGGAGAAGACATCTTCAATGATTTATTCGCCGTCGACGGGGTCGTCGACGGGATCGTCGACGGGGCCGTCGACGGGATGCTCGTCGACGAAGATCTCGCCGTCGACGAAGACTTAACACTCACCGTCGACGGAGTCGTCGTTGTCATCGTCGTCGACGAAGCTGTCGACATCGAGACTGTCGTCGTCGTCGTCGTCGACGGACTGGTCCTGGTCGTCGACGGAACGGTCGTCGTCGCCATCGTCGACGGAACGGTCTTCGCCCGCGTCGTCGACGATCTCGTCGTCGATCTGACTGGATTTTTAACAGATCTCGTTGACGGAAGCGACGACGGAGCCCTCTTTTCTGAGGAAGGCTTGAGAGGAGTTGGAGGGAGTGAAGTAGAAGGTTCACCTTCCTTAGATTTTCCTGCTTTTTGCCTCACATCTCCCTTTTCCTCAGAGGACCCTCTTAACTTCTTAGAGGAGTGTCCCATGGCTTCTCCTTCAGATTCAGAGTCATGAACCTTCCTTTTCTGAAGCCATATTAGGAGGCGCCCTTCCCTATCCCTCAGAGTTTTGGGAGGGAAGTTCTGGCAGTACTTGCAGTCCTTAGGGATATGCTTGGGGTACAGGCAGTACAAGCATTCCTTGTGAGGATCCTCAGAAAAAAGTCTGGCCTTGCCACAGGATCTGCAAGCTCTGAAAAGACTCTTCTTAGAGCTTTCAGACATCGTGACTGAAGTAATTCCAACAAGAAAAAACAGTACCTGAATCCAGCTGACAAAGGTCAAAAGTTCAGTGAAGAGAGAGAAAAAACTGAGCAGAGCTCAGGGAGACTCCTTCTCACACGAAGGCGGTTAGAAATCTGAGGTATGGTGGCTCTGCTGGGAATGGTGTAGGCTGGGGCTGGTTGCTGATTGGCTGTAGTTTGGGCCACATAATGAGGAGGAGAGGTTACCCTCTGGTTTCTCTACTCTATAGTTTCAGGCAGTTTTTTCTTCTACTGCTATGATTATTATTTACCGGGAGACTCCCACCATGACGACGGGGAAGATACAAGCATGTGAATCTATGAAAGATTGAATACTGGAGAACCGGAACCCACCCACCCCCCCTCAGCGCCGGAACACCCACATGTGGTGCAGGGTTTAACAACGTGACCACATCTCCCTAGATGCGTCACATCGTAACTACCCCGCAGCATGGCACTGGCTTAGCGATGCGTCACAAAAGTGACGTAACGGTGGAGCAAATGTGGCGTATGGGGCTTGTAAATCTGCGGCTTAGTATGCAAATGACAGTGCACTTTTGACTTGACACGAGCAGCTGTGAGAACAAACATTTGTAATGCAATTAGTCTCGCAATTGCGAGAGTTTGATCTACTGGCATTGTGTAAATGACAATGCTTTTTAATTATGTATTTTGGAAAACTGCAAGTGGTGCGTAAACACACACTTTGTACTTGTAGTTCTTGCTTACGAGAAACAAGACTGGAGATAACAGCCTTTTTTAATGGCAGCCTTGCTTCTCGTATGCAGGTTTTCAAAACACAAATAAAAAGCATTGTCATTACAATGCCAATAGTTCAAACCCTTGCAAATGCAAGACCTATTGCATTGCAAATGCTGGTTTATTGTTTTTATCAGTGCTGTTCAGCATCGGCAATATGGCTATAGGCGTTTTGCTCATCTTTTTTTTGGGTGATACTGAACAGCATTAGCAAAATGTCTTGACAGAGGCAATAAGTGGAAAAGATAAGATCTTGTGACTTTGCAAAAGCTTTTTATAGATTTTGTTAAAAAAACGTATGTTTATAAACTAACCATCCATTACATCCTTAAACATTTTCAAGGCATGTATATGTGAGCTTGAGAAACACTGTCAATAATTGATGGTGATCCTATCTCGAATTCTCTTTTGCTTGCTAGCATTTATTTTACTTTTTTGTGAATGTGCAAGAGCATGCCAGAAAACAAAAAAGACAAAAAACTTTTAAACAGTAGTAAATAAATGGAATGTTCTGGAACATGAAATAGGATCATTCGCAAACTGCCACTTATTCTGAACAAATGGGAGATGGATGTTTAAAAACCGAACGGGAACTGACTGAGCTACAGAACTCTGTAACTGTGAATGAAATCGCTGCCTGTGCTTTGCACGGAGGCTTTCGAAAGTGTTTGAATGGAAGAACGCGATAAAAAAAATACAAAGCGGTTTAGAGTGACTAGACTAGGACCAACAATATGCTGAGAAAGAATATTTGCTTTCCGAATATTAAATATGTATTAACCGATGTGAAGCTTTAATAAATGCAGTAATCAAAAATTGTCTCATGCCATTTTCCCAGGACTGGCTGACAAAGAAACAAAATATAACCGCTAAACACTCAGCTTCAATATGAATGACAGGGTCTCGTGTGTTAGTTACTCGCTTAAATACTAAGGCAGTGTTGCTTTTTTCTACTTTGTAGAACTAAATATGTGCATTTCACATGTCCTGCGGTACACACGGCTCCCCCAGCAGTCTTACTTTCACATACTGCAAGTCGAACACAAGCATGAAGGGAAAGAAGGAGAGAATTCAGTTGGCGCAAGCGCGGAGACACCATAGTGCTGTCGTCTGCATTCACTGACCCCGATCTTCCTTCCTTTCGAAGTGCTCTGAAATTGTCACTACCACGCGCCTCGACTTCCTACCCAGCTGTGCTGAGACTACCTTAAAACTCGACCGAAACTGCAGTTAAAAGACGGTACATCTTGTTAAACGCAGACGTGTTTTCTTGTAGTGCAAGCACATGGGGGCAGATTTACAAGGCCCTTGCGCCATTTGTGCGTCATTTTTAACATAGGAAAAGGGACGCAAAAGTGGCGCAAGGTCCTTGTAAATAAGCCCCATTTATTTATTTATTTATTTATGCAATTTTATATAGCGCGGACTTTACCCGAAGGTGTCAGAGCGCTTCACAGAAGGACCAATAATGATATACAGAAACAAAATACAAATGCAAACAATAAGTTACATGGATCAAAATTGACACTAGTGAGCAACCAAAATACATGAGGTAGCAATCGGTGCATTACAGGAGAAAAAAGTGAAATGGGTGCAGGTTACAAAAATGTACAAAATACAAGTAGAAGTATAATACTGCAATAAAAGGCAGACACTCCATC
This sequence comes from Lissotriton vulgaris, assembly GCF_964263255.1. NCBI lineage: Eukaryota > Metazoa > Chordata > Amphibia > Caudata > Salamandridae > Lissotriton > Lissotriton vulgaris. The sequence continues at coordinate 2,021,387,282 of NC_141691.1, read as the reverse complement.
ACAAGAACAAATGTTACGTAGGCAATGGAGGCACTAGTGCAAGTATCTAAAACAAACAAAATGTGTGAGGTAGCAAACAGTGTGTTACAAAACCAAAGTGACGTGTGCAAGTTCCAAAAGGGTACCATACACAGGTATTGGGATATTACTAAACATTTAAACTACCAAAACACACTGGGGAGGAAGACCATAATCCTGGCCAAAAGACTTTCCAGTAATGGGAGGTCTTCCTTCAAACAAAGGCAAGGGTGTGAGTTAGACTTGGAGGTGTCTTTGGAGGAGGAGAACTTTAAGGTCCCGTTTGAAGGCCTGAGAGGAGGAGGTAGTCCGGAGCTGAGGCGGGAGTGAGTTCCAGATTCTCACTGCGTTGCCTGAAAAGGATAGGGCCATCGACCTTTCCTTCTTCAAAGTGGGGGGTTCAAGCAGAAGATTTTCCACATTCCGAGATGGTCTAGAGCCTCTAGAGAGTTTCAGTTTGTTCGACAGGTAGCGAGGAGAGGAGGAGTGCAAGGCTTTGTGGGTGATACAGGCAGTCTTGTAGATAGCTTTAGCCTCGATGGGAAGCCAACGCAGGGAGGATAGCAGCGGTGTGATGTGGTCGCTTCTTTTAGCCCCGTAGATGAAACGGGCTGCTGAGTGTAGGACCGATTTCAGGGGGATAGGTGGGATTTGGGGAGGCCAGTAAGAAGAGAATTGCAGTAGTCCAGTCTGGAGAGGACCAGCGATTGCACCAGTGTTTTAAGGTCATGCTCAGGAAAAAAGCGACGAATTCCCCAAAGAAGTCGCAGTTGGTATCGTGCAGACTTTGCAATGGAATTGATGTGAGGGATTAGATAGAGATTCTTGTTGAGTAAGACACCAAGGGATTTTGCGCTTTCAACAATGATATGCTTATTGTTGAGTAGATTCGTCTGATCCATCCAAGATTGAACCAGGGGAGGGGAAAGTGAGGAGAAGAGGAGGAGGAATTCAGTTTTGGAGGGATTCAGAATCAGTTGATGAGTTGACATCCAGTTTTGAATGGAGTTGAGAGTTGAGCTAAGGATAGTGAGATCGTGGGTGGAGGCTACTTTGAGGTAGATTTGAGTGTAATCTGCGTAGAGGTGATAGTTGATCCCAGATTTACTAAGGAGATTTCCCAGGTGTTCTAGGTAGAGGTTGAACAAAGTTGGTGCAAGTATAGAGCCTTGAGGAACCCCATGACCTACGGCCAGAGGAGATGAAAGGCTGTTCGCTATTTTGATCATTTGTGAACTATCTGAGAGGAAGGAAGCAAACCATTTAAGCACATTACCCTCCATGCCCATTCTCTATTGCAGAGTGTTAAGGAGAGTGTCGTGGTTGACAGTGTCAAAGGCTGCAGAGAGGTCAAGGAGAATAAGGAGACAGGAGCCCCCCCCGAGTCGAGTATCCTCAGCGCGTCATCAATCACTTGCAATAGGGCTGTTTCAGTGCTGCAGTTTAGGATGAAGCTGGACTGACATTTGTCAAGAAGATCATTGTCCCTGATATAACGAGAGAGTTGTTTCGCTACACATCTTTCTGTGATCTTCGAAGGAAGGGAAGGTTAGTGATGGGGCGGTAGTTATTGGGGTCATTCGCATCAGCAGAGGGTTTTTTAAGCAGAGGGGTGACCTGCCCTGTTTAGAAGGAGACAGGAAGGGAGCCTTGGCAGAGGGAGAGGTTGACCAGAGTGGTCCAATAGGACAGTGAATGGGAATAGAAGTCGATAGCAATGGCACTAGGGATGGGGTCAAGAGAGTGGTTGGAGGGCTTTGTTTATGGATGCATTTGAGGAGGGCATCTTCAGAGATGAGGTCAAGGTTCTGCCAAACGGCTAAGGATTTGTGCTCCTCAGGAGGGGTAGGGTGAGCTACCTGAGCCACGAGGGATTTCACTTTTTTTGTCAAAGAATAGAGCAAAGTCTGTTGCTTTCTTGGTAGAGTCCTCCAGTTTGGAGGTTGGGGGAGAGTGGTTAGGAATCTTGATGAGATCGAATAGTTTTTTGGGTCTATTTTTGGCAGAGTCAAGGAGGGTTCTGAAGTGCGACGCTTTCCCAAGGAAGATGTTCTTATGGTATTTGGATCTTGCAGAACGAAGCGTGGCTAAGTTATCGATGGAGGGCGCTTGCCTCCATTGTTTCTCCAGGTGTCTTAGCTGCTTCCTTTCTTCATAGAGGGATTTGTTGTACCAAGGTGCTGAAGGAGTGGGCCTAACCTTTTTGCTTTGGAGAGGAGCGACCTTATTGATTTCGACTGCAAGGACTGTGAGGCATTGGGAGGTGAGTATGTCAACATCTAGGTTAGGGTCTAGCTTTGGAAGTGATAACAAGGATGATTCACAGAAGGAACCAATGCCAATATTTTTAACATCACGGAACCAAGAGGTAGCCCTCATAGGTTGGCCAAGAGTTATAGAGTGTGAAAGGTGAAGAGAGAATGGGATGAGGAGGTGGTCAGACCAGTCACCGTGAATAGGGGTAGTGATAGAAAGCCTGTCTGCTTTGGAGATAAGAAGGTCCAGGATTGAGCCCTTAGAGTGTGTTGACTGTGTGCAGTGTTTTATTTTATTTATTTTGTCAATTTGTAGGGCGCGACAGCTACCCAAGAAGGGTTTCCCGGCGCCTAGACACAGCTAGAAGCGAAAAGACAAGAAGACGGAGGGGGGATTTTGAGTGGTTTACTGTTCATATAGCCAGGTCTTTACAAGCTTTCTGAAGCTATGGTGGTTATCTTCCTTCCGAATGTTTGGAGGAAGCGAGTTCCATAGGGTCGGTCCAAGATAGGCAAAGGATCTGCCCCCTGATCTTGCACGTTTGAACCTAGGTATACAGAACCGTGCTGCTGTCTGGGACCGGAGGTTTCTTTTTGGTGTGTAGAGGCAGGCAAGGGATTGGAGGTATTTTGGGGCTCCTCCAGTTTTTATTTTGAACATACAGTGTTGTATAAGATCGTTTGGCCATGGTGTGTAACTCAGCCAGCCTTACGTGTAAGAAAGTTAATTGTGTCAAACAGACGTGCATGCGTGCGTGCTTCTCCTCCCAACCAGTCTGTGGGGACTGGCCCTGAGTGCAGTATATGATTTAAGTGGGCAGGCTGGGATTAATGTGTCACTGCCCTCACCTAGTGAAAGCCCGGCCTCTCTCCACTGGACCCTCCCCCCCCCCGCCCCCGCCCCTGCCCCCGGTCCGTGCAAGAGGAGTGCGTGTCGGCTCATCCTTGTGAAGGGGGTGAGCGAGAAGGAAGGGGAGGCGTTCGTCATCTGAGCGAGGGATATCTCTGCTGTTAGTCAATGTCTGTCCTAGTGCTTGTGTTTCTGGCCATGTAGTACAAGTTATTTCTGTGCAGAACAAACACATGTCATGTGCACGGAAGTCCAGCTTGTCTGACACAAACTATATTGTGTTTAGTGAAAGCACTTTTTATTTACAACAAGCATTTCTAGTATGTAGGGGAGGCTTTGTGATGTGTAATGTGCACCTTTCTGTGGCTTGTCCCCCCACTGACTGGTCAGAGGGGGGTGCATGCGGTCTTGCCTAAAATAGACACTGCTCGCATGTCAGGATAGCATCACTAGCCTTCAGTAAACAGTAACGTCCTCGGACCCTGTTTTACACTGCACTGCACCCATGGCGATCCTCAAGCTGCTGCGGGCGGGTGGTGGTGAACGGGTATCATGCAGCGCTCGTGTTTGGCCTGCCTGCGCCAGTACATGCGCATTCAGAAGGCACCAACAGCAGGAGTGCGGGGAGAGAGGGGCCAGAGAGCACGGACAGCGGGAGGGGAAAAGCATTGAGAGCGGTGCAGACAGAGCAGTGACAGCGGGCCCAGAGGCTGCGGCTCAGATGTGGTGGGAGACCTACAAAACAACAAAGTAGTCCCTACATCAAAAGATATCGCCCTGCAGTGTAAGTTTACTGTAGTTGGTCAATACTGCTTCCTGCAGAAATGGAAGTGACGGATGGGACCACTAGCCAACAATGAGCGAGGTAAGAAAAGCAATGCCAGATTGGACCAATGGCAAGCACAAAAATAAAAAGAAATGCAATGGGTGGAGTTTCACTGGTATTACTAATTACTTAATGCCTCGGAGAGGCAGCTTGCGCTGCCTTTGCAAGACCTAAAAATGAGGAGTTATGGGAGCTGCACGAAAATATGCATTTGGGAGAGAGTTATGTAAAAACATAAAGAGTGAAGGTGTTAGTTGCTGTCTCCAGTTGAAGGAAGAACAGGTGTCATTAATTTTAAAGGGCCTCTTGTGGAGTATTTTCATATCTGGTCGTTGTGGATGCGGGACATCGTCTGGACTGGGGGAAAGTTTAAGCTAGGTGACTCCTTCATTTAACCTTTGGACTGCACACACTATCTACAGGGTGCACTTCTCCCCAAGCAACAAATCTGAATGAAGCTGTCCTGCATTTCTGCAATGTGGAAATCAGACACCTCGAGTCTTTGTAGTGTCTTCAAAAGTGTTGATGACAGACTGCGCAAACACAATTTTTTTGCTTCACGCCTGCCTGCAGCCTCTACCCCACCCTTTTCCAACTCGTCACAGGGAGGCACCCACCCCTCTGAGTCAAGTTGAGAAATGGTGGGGTGAACATGCTCTCCACTCCCTGATTGACTTGAAGCCCCAACATTATCGGGCTTCTGGCCAAGCCGCCCGGGGCTAATTTTACACATCCGTCATCAGGGGGTGGAGACTGGTAATCGAGGCTATGTATTTGCCGAGCTGATGACCTCACAGGCCCCAGGACAGTGAGATCCTCAGCTAGGCAAATACTTGAGAGACTAGATCCGCCCGGGCAGCATGTTGTTTAGGCAACAAATCAAGGAGCATGTGACTGACAGTGTGCAGCAGCCCCTCGGCCAGCATGAAGCGCATGTGTAAGTGTTTTTTAAACCGAAAAAATTAACAGATTTAGCGTGAATAAATTACTTCAATTCTAATCTGCTTGGTGGTAAAAGTAAAGGGGAAGAGCCCCAATGCCCCGAGCAGAAACCGCCATGGGTAATGACGCATGGGCACTCTATATGTTCTAATGGCTGATGCACTTACAACCCGGGAGAATGGTCTCCGTAGGTTGTAGGGCTGGCCCACTCACTTAGAACTGAGCACCCTGCCTTCAGGATTGAAAAGCCTGCCTTAGGGGTGACTTATTGGGTTTAAGTGTAGTGACCTCAGAAATAGGCAAACTCTTATCTTTTGTAAGTGGTGCTAGTACAAGCTTACACAGCTGCAATGGCAGGCCTGTCGTCACAATTTGAGTGGTGTCTCATGGGAGGCATAATACATGCTCTAGCCCCTGAGAGACCTCTTGTGTACCTATGCCCTGGGTACCTTGGTCCCTTATACTAGGCACTTACAAGGGTACCCCAGTAGCCTATCAGGAGTGTACCTAAGTACTCACCCAATTTAAGGAGGCAGCACAGAGACGGGGGTCCTGATTAGCAGCATCCCAGTAAGACTAGTCAGAAAACATAATGACACCAGAAAAAAAGTGATGGTGAGCATGAAAGCAAATCCTACTTTCCTACACACAAAGTGTAAAGAATTCTCAGATTTCGACAAAAGTTGAGAAAACGCCAGCCAAAAAGATGCAGAGGGGTAGCTCATCCCAGATCAGCGCTTTATTGGCACAGATTAAAAAGAACTGACGTCCGCGCGCCTGGGAGACACCTAAATAGGTGGTGACGTGACGCTGAGCTGAACAGAGACACCCGACACAGCGCGCAAAGGTATTGCTCATCAGAAGTTTCCAGATCCAGCATGACACCTGGGAAAAATCAAAACTAAGGAATATTCAGCTAGAGGCCTCTATCAGATAATGAAGAGCACAGCTGCTATAGTCAAATGCTGAAGGGAACCTTTATGTATCAGAACAAAAGATGAATCTAACTTGGAACAATATTTAGCTAACATAGACTTTCTTAGAATGTCTTGAGAAAAATGTAAAAAGAAGGAGAAGCTCAGAGTATCCATACCATCCTGAGGAAGATGAACATAAGTTACTTACCTGTAAACTGTGGTTCTCCAGTATTGGTGTCTTTCATAGATTCACATGCTTGAATATTCCCCGTCGTCGAAGTGGGAGTCCCACAGTACATAAAATAGCAGTCATATATGTATGTATAAGTAAAATCTTTATAATTATAATTATAAAAATACATATACGTATATAAAATACAGTAAAATATCCATAAAACTCAAAAGTACCATAGAACAGAATAGGCCCATAGAAAGCCTAAGGGAGAGATCAACTATGCAACATATCAGTGTCATTATGTTTTGGTCCAAATTCCGGCCAATCAGGCCGCAGCTCCCTCTAGAACCTTCTCCTCAGAAGCCCAAGACCTCAGATTTTTGTAGCACAGAGTAACCAAAAAGTGCCTGAGGAGAAGAGAGCCTCTGAGGGGAGGATGGGAGGGTCGCATGTGAATCTATGAAAGACACCAATACTGGAGAACCACAGTTTACAGGTAAGTAACTTATGTTCTTCTCCAGCATTAGGGGTGTCTTTCATAGATTCACATGCTTGAATAAGAGTAGAAAGCAGTAATCATCATATAAGTCATAAAGGTAACAGAACATTCAAGTATATAAGAAAATAACATCTTAAAAGAAAACCTTTATGACTGCAGGCGGGTAGCAGCAGAGGCTCACCTTTAATGGAAAAGATTCCGCAGCACCGCTTGTCCCACTGCTGCATCTGCGGCATCAGTTGACTGCAGACAGTAGTGCTTCGTAAAAGTATGGCTGCTCGACCACGTAGCAGCTCTGCAGATGTGTCGTAGAGGTACCCTCTGCAAAGAGGGCAGTAGAAGCTGACACAGCTCTGGTTGAGTGGGCACGTACTGGAGCTGGAAGAGGCTTACCAGCCCGCTGGTGACAAAAGGTAATAGTGGAAGAAATCCACCTAGTAATACTTTGTTTGGTAACAGGCTGTCCTTTAGAGATCAGGCCATAGGCCACAAACAGTTGATCAGATTTCCTGAATGATGCAGTGCGCTGAATGTAAAACTTGAGGCAACGTTTTATATCCAGAGAATGTAATGAGCGTTCCGCAGGAGTTTGCGGATCCGGAAAGAAAGTTTTTAAAATGATCGGTTCATTGAGATGAAAATCACTGGGAACTTTCGGGATAAACTTGGGATTAGTACGTAATGTCACAGCGTCCTTTGAGAACTGGAGAAAAGGAGGCTGGATTGTGAATGCCTGAATGTCACTGACACGCCTGGATGACGTCAAGGCGAGTAACAGGGCAACTTTCCACGTGAGGAATTTCAAGCTTGCTGAATGGATGGGTTCAAATGGAGGTAGGAGGAGCTGAGACAAGACTAGGTTTAAGCGCCAAGTAGGCGGAGGCCGTCGAATGGGTGGAAACATTCGGAAGAGACCTTTGAAAAACTGTTGAATGATTCTAGATGAATACAGTGAAGTAGATCCATCATGGTGGAAGCGGGAGAGAGCCGCTAGAAATACCTTCAGAGTGGAGTGGGAAAGTCCTGACTTCGCAAGGGATAAGAAGAAAGGCAGAATCTGCTCTGGTTTAGCCATCAGTGGATCCAAGGCCTTGGAGTGACACCAGACACAGAAACGCTTCCACTTCAGCTGATAGGTTGTAATGGTGGAAGGAGCACGGGCGTGCGCTAACACCTTTCTACAGTCTGCATCGATGGTCAGACGCGCAAATTCATGGTGCTCAGGTTCCAGGCATGGAGTTGAAGGTATGCTGGATCCGGATGGCAAATCTGTCCCTGTTGCATCGTGAGGAGGTGAGGCAATGGATGAAGCAGAATTGGCTCGCTCTGGGAGAACAAGAGGAGGTCCGGGAACCATGGACGCCTCGGCCACTTGGGTGCGATCAAGATGATTTGGCAGGGTTGAAGCCTCATCCTGTGCAACAAGCGTGGAATCAGGGGAAGCGGAGGAAAAGCGTAGCTGAATGCGTTCGACCAGCTGATCGAAAATGCATTTCCGCTCGACTCTCTGTGGGGATGAAGACTTGCAAAGCGTTGGCATTTCTTGTTGGTGACAGTCGCAAAAAGATGTATCTGCGGATGGCCCCACTGGCGGAAAATGAACTCCAGAGATGGTTGATTGAGTTCCCACTCGTGATTGTCCGTGAAAGACCTGCTGAGTGTGTCTGCCAAAACATTGGAAACACCCGGCACATGAATAGCAGTGAGGTGAATCTGGTGTCGAATCGCCCAATTCCATATCTCCTGTGCTTGTTGGGAAAGCAAAAGGGACCTGGTGCCGCCCTGCTTGTTCAGGTAATGCATGCTGGTGGTGTTGTCTGTTCTCACCAGCAGAGATTGACCTTGAACGATCCGTTGGAAAGGCCAGGAAGATCGCCAGGAGCTCTAGGCGATTTATTTGCCAAGTGCGTTGGACCGCAGTCCATTTTCCTTGCACTGAGAGGCCTTCGAGATGTGCCCCCCAGCCCTCCAGGGATGCATCGGTCGTAAGAGTTAGAGTTGGAGTAACGTCTCGAAAAGACCGACCCTTTGAAATGTTTGGAGGGTGAGCCCACCACTCCAGAGCCTTTTGGATACGGGCGTGAGAAGGATCCTGTCGTTGAACGATCCTGAAACCTGCTTCCACTGCTTGTCTAACTCCTCTTGGATGACCCTCATATGAAGTCTGCAGTGGGGAATCAACTGTACGGCAGAAGAAGCCATGCCGAGGAATGATTTCAACATCCTGACTGAAACGTACAGTTTTGACTGGAGTGATCGTACCATCTGGAGCATACGGTCTTGTCGTTCTTGGGAGACAAAAGCCATTTCCAGATGAGAATCTAGTGAGAAAATCTTGCAGTTGAGATGGGCGAAAGTGTGACTTTTGGCAATTGTTGGAAAGTCCCAAGTCTCGGAACAGGGAGAGGCAAGTCTGTGTATGCTGGATTGCCAGTTGAAGATTCGGAGCCTTTATGAGACAATCGTCCAGGTATGGATAAAATTGTATGCCTCGTAGGCGTAGAAAGGCAGCTACCGGGGCCATGATCTTGGTAAAGACCCTCGGTGCTGAACGGAGGCCGAATGGAAGGACCTTGAATTGGAAATGTAAGTGTCCGACATTGAAGCGTAGATACTTCCTGTGTTTGGAGTGGATTGGCACATGGAAGTATGCGTCCTGGAGGTCGATCGTTGAGAAGAATTCCCCTGGATTGAGGTAATTGAGGATTTGAAGCAGAGTTAACATCTGGAAGGTTTTTGCAATGATGAATTTGTTCAGAGCCCGTAAATCCAAAATTGGACGCCACTCTCCCGACTTTATCTTTACTAAGAAAAACCGGGAATAGAATCCCTTTCCGCGTTGATCTAGCGGCACTACCTCGATGGCCCCTTTTTGGATCATTAGTTTTACCTGAGCCAAAAGTTCTTTGAGGTGGGGAGAGGGTGGTCCCGAGGGTGGATGAGTGGGAGGGAATTTTGTGAATTCCAAGGTATGGCCTTTGGAGATAACGTCCAGGACCCATCCGTCGGAGGTGATTTCAGACCATTTGCAAAAGTACTTTGAGATGCGACCTCCAAGATGCACAGTCGGCAGACGAAAGGAACTGAGACTGTCACTGTTTTTTGTTGTTTGCGCCACCTTTATAAGTCGATTTCCGTTGGTATGGTCTGGAGGAAGACTGGCGATTTTGGTTTTGGTATGCACCTCTCTGTCGGTTATCGCTGTAGGTATTGTATGAGCGATACTGGCCTGTGGCACGAAAAGTAGAGGAGCCACCGCCTCGACCTCGTGCCCCCCGAAAGGGTCGCTTTTTGTATTAGAGAGTGGCTAAGGACTTAGCGGTGTCAGTGTCCTTTTTGATTGTTTCAAGAGCATCGTCCACATGCTTGCCATATAAAGGCTCTCCATCGTACGGTAAGTCAAGGACCTTTGCTTGTACTTCCGGGCGAAAGGTTGTAGATTTCAGCCAGCCCTGACGCCTCAAACTGCTGCCCCAGCTAGTTGACGAAAGCCTGTGGATGAGATGTCAAGCGCCCATTCAATAATCTCAGATGAGATTACCTCTCCCTCCTGGATAATGGCCTGCGCTTCTGCACGGATGGCCTCAGGTATCTGGGGAATCAGTGCGGCGATCTCGGACCACATCTGGCGGTCGTAGCGGCCCAGAATAGCTAAGGTATTTGCCGCTCTGACAGTAGTGGCCGCCATTGTAGTGAACTTTTTTCCTATAGAGTCCAACTTGCGGCCCTACTGATCAGGAGGAGACGTGAGTGGTGTAGCCGGATTACGAGATCTTTTCTGTGCTGCTTGAGTAATAACGGACTCTGCTTTAGGTTGTGACACCAAACAGGCTGAAGCGGACGTTGGAGCCTTATATTTTTTGTCCAATCTGGGCAAGACAGCAGGCACTGAATTGGGATGTTTGGTGTGTATAACAAGGACCCCCTGTTTTGGCAACTGAATATGTTTGACAGGGAAAATTAGACAATGTAAAAAGAGGCACAAAATGCAATATCATCAGGGAGAGAACGATAAGTGAAAAGCACAACAATCAATTAAAAAGTACAACATTTTGTTTATTATTAAGTAAATATACTCAGAATAAAAACATAAAATTTCTGACATATAGTAAAATAAGACTTGTGACCTATTCTAAGGCATCAACACAACATTACAAATGACATCATTCATTCTTAATTCCTAAAACAATGGCGGACAATACAATAATTGTATTGGTGGTCGCCGTCGACGCAGTAGAAGAAGACATAGAACATGTCATCGTCGACGTAGATGTGACAGACTTCGTCGTCGCTGAAGATGTCTACGGGCGCGTCGAAGAGCCCGTCGACGAGCCAATGCCAGATTTCTGAGAGGAAGACAAGGCTTTGGGCACAGACGTCAGAGAACCAGGTCCCGTAGACGTTCCCTGAAGCAAATCCTGTGGGGAAACATTCCTGGAGGACTCCAACAGTCTACTCTTCTTAAGAAAAGGAGATGGAACCTCTGTTTCTGACCCACGCTTCTGAGAGGATCTGGAAACACCAGAAGTAAAACTTTCAGCATCAGAAACCACAGACTCTGAAGTCTTCAACTTCTGTAGCCACAGAAGGAGACGGGCCTCTCTATCCCTCAGAGTCGAGGGGAAAAAGTGCGACAGTACTTACAGTTCTTCACCTCGTGGTCTGGGTAGAGACAGTAAATACAATTACTGTGAGGATCCTCATGAAAAAGGCGCAGTTTACCACAAGAAGGGCAAGCTTTAAACAAAGATTTCCTATTAGAAGACATTATGAAGAAATAACAGCTAGTGTTGAAGAAAAAACTGAGCAGAGCTCAGGGAGACTCCCTTCACACGACGTGCGGTAGAAAATCTGAGGTCTAGGGCTTCTGAGGAGAAGGTTCTAGAGGGAGCTGCGGCCTGATTGGCCGGAATTTGGACCAAAACATAATGACACTAATATGATGCATAGTTGCTCTCTCCCTTAGGCTTTCAATGGGCCTATTCTGTTCTATGGTACTTTTGAGTTTTATGGATATTTTACTGTATTTTATATACGTATATGTATTTTTATAATTATAATTATAAAGATTTTACTTATACATACATATATGACTGCTATTTTATGTACCGTGGGACTCCCACTTCGACGACGGGGAATATTCAAGCATGTGAATCTATGAAAGACACCCCTAATACTCGAGAATCAAATGCCCACAGTATAAGTATTCAGAAGCCAAAATGCCAAGTTCAACCATTTAAGACTGAGGTACACAGCCTGGCCCCCAATCTCATGAAGGCGATCAGGTCTGTATGCTATGGTCATTCTGACAGATGCAGAAGGTCAGCGTACTACTGGATGTGCCATTTGAGAGCTATGAACATCATTATTACTTGGGGAAGGTTTACTACTGATGGAATCAGTGGTATCAGTTTATAGAAAGGTCATTCCCTTCATTCCCGGTTGATAATACATACAGGCAAAGTCTGGGCATTGTTTGCGTAGTACGGCTACGAAGAGGTCTACTCAAGAATACCCCTAATTGTAGACGAAATCTTGCAGGACTTTGGACTTTGGAGTCTTTTGGAAAGTTCTTCTGAGTGAATCAGCTTCTGTATTCTGTACAGCTGTAATACGTAGGTTTCTGGTTATGCACTATTTCCATATTGATTAGACTTCCAGGGCCACAAATCTTGATTGTCTCCTGCCTTGTTTGTTTAAGTATTACATTGTTGTTGTACTGTCTTTTGAACATACAAGGACTTTGTGACTGATTACGATCTTGGCGGTTGGTATAGTCAATCACAAACATGACGGATATCCCCATCCACCCTATTACAAGTTCCAATGTAATTTGGCCTCAAGTTTTTGACTGAGTTACCCTGTCCACCAAGATCGTAATCTGGCTCTTTGTGTTCAAAGATGATAGAACAAAATTGAGATCAAGGTGGACTTCTCTTAATTCCAGAAAGTTGACATAATAAGTAACCTCTTTCTTAGACCATTTTCCTTGTAATTGAAGGTAAATCCTTATCTTAAAAGAATGCATCTGTCAAAAAAATGTTGACAGAATTTCCTTATTGAAAGGCACTTCTTTAAGAGGATTATCTGATAGCCCCAAAAGAGGACTGACTGAATTGTAGACTGGGAAAGAGTGAGTCTGTAGTCCAAACGTCTAGAATACTGGCATTACTAGACCTCTAGATATTACCGAAGAGGTCTCACATAAAGGTGAGCATGAGGTACTAGAAAAACACAGGATGACTCTGGGTCCAACATTAAAAATAACATGCCTGCAGTCAGATTTGCTGAAGGTCCAGGCACTAAAGACGAATGCTTAATAACTTCACCTCTGAAGGATACACTCTTGTGACCTTAGCATCTAGTACCATGCCCAATTAATGAATTGGTGTCAGTTCCCTATCAATTTATGAGGGGAAAAACAACAGACATTTCATCCTTTACTTTTCATAAGAGGGAAAATACTGAACTTTGGTGTTGCAACAATCTAAAGCTGCACATTTCATAATACCATGAACTGTAAATAGTAGAGTCTTTCCTCACAGCAGTTTTTTTACCCAGTACTGCACCATTGCATTATCATCTACAGACCCAACAGCCTCTCTGAAACGATACAATGTAGGGAGCCAGAAGACCCATTCTTTAGAGTGCTTTTGGAATAAAATGGGAATTTCAATTATTTGCGGAAAACAAATTAACACTTGTATGTTTCCAGTGTATTGTAAGGAAGAAATGCGTTACTTACCTGTAACAGCAGTTATCCAGTATTGGTGTCTTTCATAGATTCACATGCCTGAATCATTCCCCGTCGTCGAGACGGGAGCCCCGGTAATAGAAAAGTAATGTCCTATAGACATACATAGAGAAAAATAGGCCTAAGGGCCTTGCCTTAGTAGCCTATCTATGTCCTTTTGTAAAAAGGACCAAACTCCTAAAGGTAGCCAATCAGCTACCACCTCCCTCTAGAACCTTCCTGCCAGGAGCCTCAGTCTCTCAGATTTTCGTACGCACCAAGCTAGGTAGACGTAACATATGCTCTGTAGTGAGAGATGAGACCTTCCTGGGGAGGTGGGAGGGTTGCATGTGAATCTATGAAAGACACCAATACTGGATAACTGCTGTTACAGGTAAGTAACGCATTTCTTATCCAGTATTATGGGTGTCTTTCATAGATTCACATGCCTGAATCAGAATAGCAAGCAATACATTATGCACATATGCGATGGAATATAACAGTCTGAGATAATACATATCATGTGACTAGATACCATCAGTAATATAAAGAGTAAAGTAAAGAAATGTGCATACCATTGCAGGACGGTGGGAAGTAGGAAGGCTCATCTTACTGGAATAGATGTCGAAGTACAGCTTGGCCCACAGCTGCATCCTGCATCAGTTCCGTGTCCAGGCAGTAGTGTCTGGTAAAGGTGTGCGGCGATTTCCAGGTGGCCGCCCTGCAGATGTCCAGAATCGGTACTCCAGCGAATAGTGCTGCCGATGTGGACACAGCTCTCGTGGAATGTGCTCGGACTGTGGAATGTAATGGACGTCCGGCTTTGTCATGACAAAATGCAATTGCCGCCGATATCCATCTGGAAATGGTTTGTTTGGAGAGTGGCATGCCTTTTCTTGGCCTGCTGAAGGCAACGAAAAGTTGTTTTGTCTTTCTGAAATCTTTCGTTTTGTCCAGGTAAAATTTTAGACATCTCTTAATGTCCAGAGAGTGAAGAGATCTTTCAGCTACCGTGCTTGGGTTCGGGAAGAATGAGCGAAGCACAAGCGGTTCATTTAGATGGAAGTCCGAGGGGACTTTAGGAATGAAACGGGGGTTGGTTCTTAAAATGACTCTGTCCTCTCTAAATTGCAAGAAAGGATCCTGTATCGAAAGAGCTTGCAACTCACTGACTCTTCTGGCTGATGTTAAAGCTAAAAGAAGTGCAGTTTTCCATGAAATGTATTTGATATCAGCCCTATGGATAGGTTCAAATGGATGCTTCATTAATTGATTGAGGACAATATTCAGATGCCACGTTGGTGGTATTCGTCTTGGTCTAGGGAAAGATCTGTAAAGCCCCTTAAGAAACTGTTTTATCAGTCTGTTGGACCATAGTGAAGGACTTTTTGAAGTCCTTGTGAAGCGTGAGATTGCTGCCAGGTGTACCCTGATGGAAGCATGCGCAAGACCTGCTTGAGCTAGATGTAGTAGATAAGGCAGTATCTGCTCTGGAGTGATTCTGAAGGGATGTATATTGTTGTCTTTACACCAAATACAAAAGCGTTTCCATTTCAAGGAATAAGTTTTGTTCGTGCTAACTGCTCTTGCTTTAGCTAGGACTTCTTTGCACTCCTGCGGGATGCGTAGGTGACAGAATTCTCGGTACTCAGGAGCCAAGCCGATAATCTGAGAGATTTCAGATTCGGGTGGAGTATCTGGCCTTTGGACATCGAGAGTAGAGAAGGATGTTGATGCAGTTGGATTGATGGTCGGACTGATAGGCGACGGAGGTCCGCGAACCAATGTTGTCTCGGCCAGAGTGGGGCAATGAGAATCAATGTGCAATGTTCCATTTTCATTTTCCGGATGACTCTGCTTATCAGGGGAAATGGCGGAAATGCGTACGCAAACACGTTGCGCCATGCGATGGAAAATGCATTTCCTAATGACCTTTTTTGGGGATGCCAACTTGCGAAGCTGTGGCATTTCTTGTTCTCCCTGGTGGCGAAAAGGTCTATTTGCGGTTTTCCCCATGCCGAGAAGATGTTGTCTAGAACTTGTTGGTCCAGTTCCCATTCGTGGGACAGTGACCTCTGTCTGCTGAGAGCGTCTGCTATGACGTTGTCTTTTCCTGGGACATACTCCGATGTTAAAGTGATGCTGTTGAGTAGTAGCCAGTTCCAAATTTTTTGTGATTCGCGAGACAGTGTCAGCGAGCGTGTCCCTCCCTGCTTGTTTAAGTAGTGCATTGTGGTCGTGTTGTCCGTCCTCACGAGCACTGCTGAGTTTTTGATGCGAGGGAGGAATGCCTGTAAAGAGTGAAGGACTGCTCGTAGTTCTAGGAGGTTGATATGCAGAGCCTTCTCTTGCTCTGACCATCTGCCGCTGATTTGTAAGTCTTGAAGGACTGCACCCCATCCTTCGAGAGATGCGTCCGTCGTTATGACGTGTGGAGTTTCTGGTAACAAGAACGTGAGACCTTTGGATAGGTTCTTGTTCTTCATCCACCAATCCAGCGTTTCGGATATTTGTCGAGTGATGACTATGTGATCCTCGAAGGAATCTGTACATTGGGTCCACTGTTTGGTCAGGGCCTCCTGAAGGGGGCGCATTCTGAGCCGACAGTGAGGGATGAGTAGTATGCAGGAAGACATCATCCCTAGAAGAGATTTGAAAATCCGAACTTTGATGGTTTGTTTTGAAGATATTGCGGTAG
The DNA here is from genome assembly GCF_964263255.1 of Lissotriton vulgaris. Classification (NCBI taxonomy): domain Eukaryota; kingdom Metazoa; phylum Chordata; class Amphibia; order Caudata; family Salamandridae; genus Lissotriton; species Lissotriton vulgaris. The sequence goes on along the minus strand of NC_141691.1, from coordinate 2,021,371,369 downwards.
CTAGAGACATCAGTTTGTGTTTTCTTTCTTGAGACGGGAAAGCTTTGGATGAAATGGTGTTTATAGTGGCCCCCAGGAATGTGATAATCTTGGTGGGTTGTAAAGTAGATTTCTCGAAGTTGAGAGTCAAACCCAGGTTCCGGAAAATATCGAGACAGGCGTTGGAAGACTGTTGCGCGTCTGTGAGAGACGGTGCTTTCACCAGCCAGTCGTCCAGGTAGGGGAAGACTTGGTGATTTTGTTGTCTCAGGAAAGCTGCCACAGGAGCCAGGCATTTTGTAAAAATGCGTGGCGCTGATTTGAGGCCGAATGGGAGGACACAAAATTGGAAGTGGAGACCTGCTACTTCGAATCGTAGGAATTTTTTGTGTCGTCTGTGTATTGGGACATGGTAATATGCATCTTGCAGGTCCAAAGACGTCATAAAGTCTCCTTCCTCTAGGGAACCTAAGATTTCCTGGATAGTCACCATTCGAAATGATTGGCTTTTCAGGAAGGCATTGAGCGCCCTGAGATCCAGAATGGGCCTCCACTTCTTCTTTTTCTGCTGGATTAAAAAGAAGCGGGAATAAAATCCCTTTCCCTTTTGAGCTGATGGGACTCGCTCTATTGCTCCCTTTTTTATCATGGAAGAGATTTCCTTTAGTAACATACGAAGGTGTTTGTGATGATGTTTGTGAGGAGGAGTTAACGGTGGGATGGAGTTGAATTCTAAGGTGTGACCGTGTTGGATTAATTGTAGCACCCACCGATCTGTCGTAATCGATTTCCAATTGTGGAGGAAATGTGTCAATTTGCCTCCAATTTTGAGCGGACAGGATGGTGAGGGGACTGGCTGCGGGAAATGGTCATTGTCTTCCGCCAGCCGTTTTCTTTTGGGATTTGCCCCTGAAGTTCGATCTCCCGTAGGAGGTTTGGCGACTTTGTTGTTGCTGTCGCTGCTGATATTGTGGGCGATTTTGATTGTATGAGTATGTGGATTTTCCTTGATAGGATCCTCTGTATGTGGATTGTCCTCTTCCTCTGTGCCCTCGAAAGGACTGGTTTCTGAATTGTAAAGTCCCGAGAGCCCTTGCTGTGTCGGTGTCTTTCTTTATCGTCTGCAAGGCTTCATCTATTTTTGCTCCAAATAGTTGTTGACCGTCATAGGGCATATCTACAACTTTGGTTTGGACTTCTTGTCTGAAGGATGTCGCCTTGAGCCATCCTTGTCTGCGCAGAACTGCGGCGCCTGCCAGCTGTCTGAAGCCTGTCATGGCGACATCGACAGCTGAATCTATGATTTCCGATGCTGACATTTGACCTTCATGAAGGAGTGCCTGGACCTCATCTTTCAAGTTGTCAGGTACATGCGTGAGATACGGAGCAATATCTTCCCATAGTTGCCTATTGTATCTGCCTAGCAGAGCAATGGCGTTGGCTACTTTTACCGTCATGGCTGACGTTGTGGAGAAGCGTTTGCCTATGCCATCTAATTTCCTGCCCTCTTTGTCTGGTGGTGCTGACAGTGGTGAGGATGGGTTTCTGGAGTTTTTCTGGGCGGCTTGAGTGACGACCGAATCTGGTTTAGGATGTGAATTAAAGCAAGTGGGTGCCGTTGACGGAGCCCTATATTTTTTATCCAGTCTAGGGACCACTATTGAAACAGATGCAGGTGTTTGCATGAGTTGTAGCCCCTGATCCCAGATGTGATCTATTATGGGAATGGACCTTGCCTCTTTCTTTATAGGATCTTTAAAGTCATATAAGAAACAGTCCGTTATTTTTGTTTCCATTGTCATGTGAAATCTAGTGGCCGCTCTCTCTATTAAATTGTGGAATCCACCGATGTCCACTGGTGGAGAATCTGACGTGCTGGGTTCCGGTGTGGCCGGAGAATGAGCAACGTAATCCTCGTCATCCCTGTTTTGAGAGAGGTCATCTCTAACTTCACCTTCCTCAGGAGGTTCGTCGTCCTCATCTGAGGATTGGATGTTGTGAATCTGTTCACTCTCTTGGGGAAGAACCAAAGGCGCTGGTCTTGACCTTGGTGATTTCTGCTGTTTGGAAGATTCCTGAGAATTGTCTTTTGAAGGGTTCGTTGAGGATTCTGGGAATCGTTTTTTGTAGTCCGTGATCAGGAATTGAAGATCAGTGACTATCTCAGCCGGTAATACGATCATTGGAGTGACTCGAGTATGTACTTGAGCCTGATCAGTTTCCTCCGTAAAAATAACATCATCCCCGTCATCGTCAGTACTCTGGCATTTGACATTGAGATCTGACGGACTAGTAGCTTGTTCGAATTGTTCATCGTCCGATTCGTCATCTTGTAGTATGCGAGAAGGGAGCAGTGTTTGAACCCTACTGGGTGATGTTAAATCGGGCGTAATAGGGAGTTTGGTGACCTTTTTTGATGGAACTAACTCCGATTTTTTCCATGGCGTCGACGATGTCGTCGTCGACGAGGTCGTCGTTGGAGCCGTCGATGGCATCGACGTCGACCGTTTTTCAAGCGTCGACTGTCCCTTCGCCGATGAAGCTGTCGTCGACGGAGCGGGCGTCGACGGTGCGGCCGTCGACGTTGTCTTCGTCGACGTGGTCGTCGACGGTGCCTTCGCCGTCGTCGGCGTGGTCGTCGACGGTGCCTTCGCCGTCGTCGAGGTGGTCGTCGACGGTGCCTTCGCCGTCGTCGAGGTGGTCGTCGACGGCACTTTCGTCGTCGACAGCGTAGTAGCCGTCGACGGTGCCCCTACCGTCGTCGGTGTCTTCGTCGACGATGCGCTTGGCGTCGACTGAAGTCTCGTCGACGATGAAGGTGTTTTTGTCGACGTCGACAGAGATGACGACGGAGTTTTGACAAATGACTGCTGCTTTTTAATAAGTATAATCGACGATATTGGCTTACCCGTCGACGACGAGTGGGAGGTCGTCGTCGTTGAAGTCAAGGCTGACGATGCTACCGTCGTCGAGACTGTCGTCGTCGATGTGGAGACATATTTCGTTTTTCTTGAAGAGAACGTCATAGAAGTAGACGACGTGGACTGCGATGGCTTTCTGAAGGTTGTAGCATCCTTCACAGACGTGTCAGATCTTGCCTCAGAAGACTTTGAAGCAGTCTTTTTGTGAGGGACGTCTGAATGGCCAGGGGAAGCCTCCCTTGGCCTTTTCAAGGACAGTTTCGAAGAAACTGAAGCCATTTCACTGCCCTCCGAGGAGAGCGCCTCATCATCTCTGGTTTTGAGTCTGTTTAACCAGAGGAGCAGTCTTCCTTCTCTATCCTTAAGGGTTTTGGCAGAGAATGTTCTACATACCCTGCAGTCTTTTACTTTATGGTCAGGGTAGAGGCAGTAGAGGCAAGTCTCATGCTTGTCGTCGACGTGCAGTCTCTTCTTGCCACAAGAAGAACAGGCTCTGAAGAGTCCTTTTTTCTGTTGTTCAGTCATAGTTGAAGTATAATCCAAGTTTTTTGAAGAAAAGGAGAGAAATTGAAGAAACCTGAGGAGAGCTCAGGTGGGGACTCCCTAGCACAACGTGCGGTAGAAAATCTGAGAGACTGAGGCTCCTGGCAGGAAGGTTCTAGAGGGAGGTGGTAGCTGATTGGCTACCTTTAGGAGTTTGGTCCTTTTTACAAAAGGACATAGATAGGCTACTAAGGCAAGGCCCTTAGGCCTATTTTTCTCTATGTATGTCTATAGGACATTACTTTTCTATTACCGGGGCTCCCGTCTCGACGACGGGGAATGATTCAGGCATGTGAATCTATGAAAGACACCCATAATACTGGATAACTCCATTAATGTTGAAATCAAATTCATGTTACATACTTGTGTGTGCTTTGCTTACTGCTCAGGAGACAATTTTAGAGGTAGAATCTTGCAAGAAGAAACAATTAATTTAATAGCTATGCCCCAGACAAACAAATTATGTATCTTTGGTTACTCTGTTTCTGATGGATGCTATAACTTACTAAATATTCCACATGCACCAGGCTCTATGAGGAGAATTTTGTAGTAGTAATACAAGGTGAAATTGTGTGGCCCGTGTTGGTTCCATACACATATTAGCACCACCCCTGCGAGCTGACTTTAGTTTCTTGTCTTTTGCCTTTCCGCGCTCTCAGACATTGAAAGTGAACAATTGTTGGTAACAATTTGATGACTACTAACTTGGGACCTTGTCACATTTTAAAAAGAGACCTCTCTGAAGAATATGAAGGTGGGAGGGCAATGAGGCATTTGTGGTTAGTAAGAGTATTCATCCAAAAGAGCATTACTAAAGGTGACTAACTTGCTCCTCTGATGTATACTTCGAACAAAAGAATCCCCACCTTAGCATGAATACTAAAACCAGACTTTCAATAGTTGGAAGTCTGTGTATTGGGCTTTTTTAAAATGTATTTTGCAGTTAGTAAAAGCAAAAAATAAAAAAGAGATCCAAAGACTGAACAGTCCATCCGCAAAGCAATATCAATGAGATACATAATAAATGCTTGTTCATTAGCATATATTGCATTACAATATTTCAAATATATAAGTATTGGGATTAGACTAAAATGTCTTGAAGAACTTAGAGAGTGAAGTAACCATCATGCCAGACCTGGCTGCTAAGGCAGTAATGCTTTATGAATGTATGCACCAACACCTATGTTGCAGTCTGGTAGATATCAAGGCCAACACAGTGGTAGCAGACTTGGCCCTGGTGGAATGGGCCCTCAGACATTACAGGGATGGCAGATCTTAATGCAGAGGACTATCCTTCTCATCAAGGTACTCCTTCACACATCCTTCCCCTTTTTCACTCAGAAGAACCTCTCAAGAAGCTGTTCCTTGGTACCATCTGTATAAAAGCTAAAAGCTGATTTGTTTCCCAACAATGCAGCCTGTCCTCCTTTTGAGAGGTATTGGGGGAACAAAGAACACAAGTAAAAGATTGCCCAACATGGAAGGAAGTCAAGTCAAGTCAAGTCAAGTCAAAAAAATTTATATAGCGCACTACATACCCATAGGGTCTCAAGGCGCTTGAGGAAGAGGAAAATTACTTGTCGAATATCCAACTTTTAAGTTGCTTTCTGAATGCTAGGTGGTTCTGAGTAAGCCGAAGGTGAGTGGGGAGAGAGTTCCAGGTTTTGGCTGCCAGGTAGGAGAAGGATCTACCTCCCATGGTAGCTTTGTTGATGCGGGGAACAGTGGCCAGGGCTTGGTTGGAGGAACGTAGTTGACGGGAGGGGGTGTAGAAAGACATTCGTGTGTTGAGGCATTCGGGTCCGAGATCGTAAAGTGCTTTGTGTGCGTGGGTTAGTAGGCGGAAGGTAATTCTCTTATTCACAGGGAGCCAGTGGAGGTTTTTTAGGTGTCCAGAGATGTGTTCTTTACGTGGGATATCCAGTATGAGCCTGGCTGAGGCGTTCTGGATGCGTTGTAGTTTTTTCTGGAGTTTTGCGGTGGAACCGGCGTATAGGGTGTTTCCGTAGTCCAGGCGACTCGTAACAAGTGCGTGAGTGACCGTTTTTCTAGTTTCGGTGGGGATCCAGCAAAAAGTTTTTTTAAGCATGCGAAGAATGTTGATGCAGGATGAAGAGACAGCGTTGACTTGTCTGGTCATTGAGAGTGAGGAGTCCAGGATGACGCCCAAGTTCCGTGCGTGGTCCGTCGGGGTGGGTGCTTTTCCAAGGGCCTCTGGCCACCAAGAGTCATCCCAGGTGGAGGGGGAGGTTCCTAAGATAAGGACTTCTGTTTTGTCTGAGTTCAGTTTCAGACGGCTGTGCTTCATCCACTCGGCTACTTCTTTCATTCCTTCGTGTAAGTTGTTTTTGGCGGTGTTAGGGTCTTTGGTGAGTGAGAGGATCAGTTGGGTGTCATCAGCGTAGGAGATGATGTTGAGATTGTGTTGGCGAACGATGGCTGCGAGGGGGCTCATGTATACGTTGAAGAGGGTGGGGCTGAGTGATGATCCTTGTGGCACGCCGCAGATGACTTCAGAAGCTTCTGATTTGAAAGGAGGGAGTCTGACTCTCTGAGTTCTACCGGTGAGGAAGGAGGTGATCCAATCCAGTGCTTTTCCTTGGATTCCGATGTTACTGAGGCGCTGTAATAGGGTGCTATGGCAGACTGTGTCGAATGCTGCGGAGAGGTCAAGGAGGATGAGGGCGACTGTTTCTCCATTGTCCAGTAGGGTTCGGATGTCGTCTGTTGCTGCGATGAGTGCGGTCTCAGTGCTGTGTTTGGCTCGGAATCCGGACTGTGAGGGGTCGAGGGATTTGTTGTTTTCGAGAAAGGCGGCAAGCTGGTTGTTGACAGCTTTCTCGATGACTTTGGCCGAGAAAGGAAGGAGCGAGATGGGGCGGTAGTTTTTGAGTTCGGTGGGGTCCGCTGTGGGTTTCTTCAGGAGGGCGCTGAGTTCTGCGTGTTTCCAGCTTTCCGGGAAGGTGGCGGAGTTGAGGGAGCAGTTGATGACGTCTCGGAGGTGTGGTGCTATGATGGATTCTGCTTTGTTGAAGATGTGGTGAGGGCATGGGTCAGTTGGGGATCCTGAGTGGATGGAGTTCATCAGACGGATGGTGTCCTCAGTGGAGATTGGGTTCCAGGTGTTAAGGATGTTCAAGGGGGGAGGAGGTCCTGCAGAAGAATGGGTGGGTAGGTCTTCGGGTCGGTTGTCGAAGCTGTTGTGGATGTCTGCAATTTTGTTGTGGAAGAAGGAGGCTAGGGAGTCGCAGAGGGCTTGAGAGGGGGTGATGTCGTTGGAGTTTGCTGATGGGTTGGTAAATTCTTTGACGATGTTGAATAATTCCTTGCTATTGTGGGCGTTGTTATCTAGACGGTCTTTGAAGGCGGCTTTCTTGGCGGACCGGATTAGTTGGTGGTGTATGCGGGTGGCGTTTTTGAAGGCGTCTCTGGTGTTGGAGTTTGGGTCTTTTTTCCATGCTTTTTCGAGGGAGCGGCAGAGTTTCTTGGATTTCTTAAGATCGTCGTTGAACCAGGAGGCCTTCTTGCTGTTTAGTTTGTTTTGATGTTTTTTCAACGGTGCTAGGATGTCGGCGCTTTTGGATAGCCGTTGGGTGAGGTTAATGGCTGCTTGGTCGGGGTTAGAGGAGTGGACAGGAGGGGTTTGGAGGAGCGATGAAGAGATCTGGTCGATGGTGATTTTGTTCCAATTTCTACGTAGGGTGGGTTGAGGGTGGTGGTGAATTGTGGGCTTATTGAAGAAAAAGTGAACGCAGCTGTGGTCCGTCCAGTGAAGAGCTGTGGTGTGACTGAAAGAGACGTAGTTGCTGGAGGTGAAGATAGGGTCGAGTGTGTGACCTGCAATGTGGGTGGGGGACGTGGCAAGTTGTTTAAGTCCAAGGTTTGCGAGGTTGTCCAGAAGGGTGGTGGTGCTGTTGTCATTGCTCTTTTCCAGGTGAAAGTTGAGGTCTCCCAATAAGATGTAGTCCTCGGAGGGGAGGGCGTGTGTGGTGATGAAGTCAGCGATATCGTCATTGAATTGCGCCCGGGGGCCCGGGGGCCGGTAGAGAAGGGTGCCTCTGAGTGTGGTTTTGGGGTCGGTGTGGATCTGGAAGTGAAGGTGCTCGGCGCTGGCAAGGTTGTCATCTGAGCTGGTTGTGATGTGAATGGAATTCTTGTGGACGATGGCGATGCCACCTCCTGTATGCTTGACGCGGTCCTTGCGGATAATCTTATATCCTTCAGGGATGGCAATGGTGATGTCTGGGGCTGATGAGGCATTCATCCATGTTTCTGTTAGGAAGGCGACGTCTGGTGAGGTGGTGTCTAGAAGATTCCAAAGGTCGATGGTATGTCTGTGGATTGAGCGGGTGTTGAGCAGGAAGCATTGTAGGTGGTTGGTGTTGGGTCTCTGTGGCACGGTGGTGGATGAGGAGTTGGTATTGGAGCCGTCGAACTTGCAGGAGTAGCATGAGAAGGGACCATGGGTGTGTCCTGCGGCTTGGGCGCAGGTAAGGGAGCGGCCGGAGTTAAGGGCTAAGAGGGTGGCGGAATCGTAAGTGATGCGAGTGGGCGGGATAATAAAAGGACCAGGGGGTCTGGCACTGGGCGCGGTGAAGGCGCGGACGGGCGTAGACGGGCTTACCTTTGGCGCACCTTCGGCGCGGCCGTAGCACGTGGACGCTGCGCGTGGGACCATCTGGTTTAAATGGATGGTGGAGGGGGCGGAGCGTGGGAGGGTCAGCTGGGAGGCGGGATCAGAGAGGCGGGTCAGGGGAGAGGAAAACACAAAATGGAGGGCAAAAATGAAAGTAAAAGCAGCGAGGGCACAGCACAATGCTTGTCAACAGGCAGCCAAAGGCTCTCAACTCCAGCAGAATACCTCTGCCAAAGCGCCACTCACAAAGCTACCAATGTTGAAAGCACAACACAGCAATGAAGTGCAAGTTATAAACACAGAGCGCCAAGCAAAATTGTACAACCAGGTTTCCAAAGCGCCAAGCGACAATCAGCTTCAAAGCGCTAATGCAGAAGCTATGATAAACGCGGTTAACTTCACAGTCAATGAGGCACAAAGCGTGATGCAGATAATTAAAAGTACAACAAAGCACAATCCAATTATGTGAAGTAAAGTTATCAAAGCGCTGCACGAGCAACTTTTGTTAAAAAGGCCACCGAGTCCTTAGCATCAATGTATCAAAAATGTACATGGTGTATTGTGGTTGCACTGACAGTGCTTGCAGAACACTCATGATATGGTATGACATAATCGCAATGAGGAAAATAGTCTTCAAGGTCAGGAGACGCAGCGAGCAGCTATGCATAGGCTCAAAATGCATGGACATGGTGAATGTCATGACCAAGTTAAGGTCCCACTGTGGCATCACAAATGGTTTGGGGGAACAAGTCTTGTGCAATTTAGAAAGCTTTTGACACTGCGTATTCTAGATAGAGGTGAAAATGTCTAGCCAGGATTCCCCTCATTGGTGCAAGACTCCCTGTGCTACCTCCAGATATAGATGACAATCATGATCTGACAGATGATGACTGCTTAACTTGTCTGTTCTGGCTTTCAAAGGCTCTGTGAGGTGGTTCCCAAACATAAAGATGCCAGGGCACTCTAGCCGTCTACAGAGGCACAGAGCCTCCTGGCACAGGACCCTACTCTGCTCTGCTTGCTGCAGTACCACAGGATTGTGGTATTGACTGTGAGAACCTCCTTCACCTTCCCGTTAATGGATGACACAAAATCCTTCACGACCAGCCGAATGGCCTGTAACACTAATAGATTTATGTGGAGCAATACCCATCACTGATCGCCACCTCCCACAGGTGAACTCCCATCACCCCCAACACTGTAGTGATGTGTCCATCACCTCTGCCTGCTCTGGGTGGGAAAAGGAGAGTGGTTTGTCACAGAACAAACTGTGATTGGTTAGCCACCAATGTAGATCTTGAGGCCTGTGTGGGGTCAGAAAGGTGGCCGTGATGAACGGCCATTTGGATTTCATATCCCAATGCAGGGCTCCCATGTGTAACCTAGTATAGTTGACAAAGAGTATACGTGAGGCCAAGAAGTCACAGAGCCACCCTCACCTGGATTCAGGATCAAGCCTGAAACAACAGGATCATAGTCACTCTGTCTCAGACATGTTTCTGGTGATGAATAGCCCTGTTCTCCACGTGTCCTGGATCTCTTCAATGAAGAGTAGGTACGGTAAATAACTGATTACTTACCTGTACACTATGGTTCTCCAGTATTATCTTTCATAGATGCACATGCTTGGATCTTCCCGGTCGTCATGGGGGGGAGTCTCCCGGTAAATAATAGCCACAGCAGTAGAAGAAAAAACTGCCTGGAACCATAGAGTAGTGAAACAATAGGTAACCTCTCCTCCTCATTATGTGGCCCAAACTACAGCCAATCATCTGCCAGCACCAGCCTACACCATTCCCAGCAGAGCCACCATACCTCAGATTTCCAACAGCCCAAGAGTGAGCTATGCAGGACACCAGAGATAAAAGGTGGTCTACCTAGCAGAAACGGGGAGGTGGGCGGGCGCATGCGCACCTACAAACTTCACTTTGTATTTATGGAGTGCAAAACATATGTGTGCTGCAGAGAGCAAAATCCCAGGACTGGGACTCAATGTGTGCTTTATTTTGTGAGCTCTCCCCTAAGTGGTGCGTTAGACAAATGTACTGTTTAAGCAGGGAATTGGAAAATACTTTTTTTGGAAAAGGTATGTTCCAGGATCTCGTGCATGTACAGAGAGTTTCTACACTTAATTAATAGCAGAGAGGAGCCAATAGCACCAAACACGTCTTATGAAATTACATTTCCAACAGTGCAAACAGTGTACTTTAGAGTTGGACCTCTTTACAACAGGAGGGGAGATGGTTCAATAGTTTTCAATAACATGCACTGTAGAATATTAGACGTAATAGTTTCCTCCCAGTATTGCTCTACTCTGTACTGTACCCTAACAGTCTCAAGTATGGCCTAACATGTTCTAAAGAATACACGTGGAAAATAAAATATAAATGATTTACACAATCAAGACTGTACATATTTTCAGGGCTATAAGTAGGCCAGGTCTCACCAGTGCTGAGCATCAGCAGTTTTTTGGTCTTGCCCAGCGATGCAGAACGAATGCGATGCCATCGCTTTTGCGAAGCATGCAGTATACACTGTAGTGTAGAAGCTTTGTGGAAGCTCTGCCCACTCTCTGTCCATTGGCTTTTGTCTTAAATGCTGCCTTCCCATTGGTTTGAGGCTTGTTAGTCCCTCCTCAGTCTTCATTTGTATCCTTCCACAGCTATTGGCCCCTTTACTCCTAAGACTATTTTCTTCCCTGCCTTACCCCTCCCCGCCCCCTCCCCGGCCCCTCCCTCAGTCTGTGGTCCCATCCTCCCTCAGTCTGTGTGTTCTCGCCCCCTCCCCCACCCCCACTCCCGTTCATGTCTTATTGTGTCTTCAAAGCAATAGAACTTGTGTAAATCACAATGTGCTTTGTTCACCTTTAGCGCGATGTGCGCGCTTTCACTTTCTAAGCAGCCGGACAATCAAGCCGGTGCTGTTTCAACTTTCAACTTGTTGTGCAGCCGCAGAGAGCGTGCATGCACGCACACATGTCAAAGGACCTTCCAGGCCTTCTCTCAGTGGAGGAGCGACCATCCCTAGCGCAGCTAATCTTAGAGGCAGCAAGAATCCTCAGTCTGGGTGAGTGGGCTGCTCTGGCATCGTGACAGAAATGGCAGAGAGAGCGCCCCCCAAGGCAGGCCCCAGAAGTCACGTGGAGACCCCCTCCGCCACTCCTCTCTCTGAGCAGCCCCTCCTTCCTTTCTTGACACATGTAACAGCACAATCAGACTTTTCCTTCTTTCCTTCCTGTTCTAAAGGGGTGGATTCCTTGTGGGTATGTTATAGACAATGGGTTTGAGAAGGGACAAGAGGACTGCGAGTGAAAAGAGTGAGGGAGATAAAGAGAGTGAATACAGAGAATGGAAGAGTGAGAGGAGGAGAAAAAACGAGTGAGGGCGCAGGAGGAGAGCACGAATGACAAAGTAAGAGAGCGAGCAAGAGGAGCGAGAGAGAATGATACCTGTACCAGGAGAGCCTGAGCTCTAATCCCGGCGCCTCTATGTTCCCTTATTGTGCAATCTTTTTTTTTTTTTTTGGAAAACCTTTATTTACCAAAACAAGTACACCGCTATTCAGCCATACATCCCGGAGGCCAGGCAGCATCACATTGCAACTCGGAAAAATGCACAAAAACAAGGCACAGGAGTGGTCAGGTTTAATTTTAAAGTAGAAAATACTAAAATGACAATAAATACGACCAAAGTCAACAGAGAGAAAAGTAAAGAGAGAAAAAGAGAAAAGACCAGAAAAGGAAGTGAAAAAAGAAAAGAAGCGAAACAAGGCTGAGGACAAAGAGGATAGTCTAGGCATATATCACGGGGAGGGGCGGGGTTCGCACATCCTATCAACAACAGGATACATGACAGTCAGATGGACGGGGAGCAGAAATTCAGGATACAAAGCTTGGAACCATGGGAGGCGGGAACTACGGAGACAGGCGGATCTCAGGCTGTGCCATCTCCGGGGGTGCACAGATGTCTCCCCTGTACGAGTTCCACGCTCACCATATCGACCCCCACATCCTGGGTTTGCCCTGAGCCAAGTAAACAGTCTTTTCTCGGAGCATGCACCAATCCATGTTGGTCTTCCACAGGTCGACAGTGGGGGGCGCGGACGCACCCCATTTCTGGGCAATGTCCCTTTTGGCTATCATATTACCCAGGGTGACCCAGCGGGTCTGAGCTACATTATAGTCGTTCGGGCCCAAACGTTCAGGAGGCAGCGCCGGGCCTCAGCAGGCAGGGTCACACTGGTAACAGCTCTCATCACTTCATGCACACGCCTCCAGTACGAGGCAACCACCGGACATTCCCAGATTATGTGCATAAAAGTCGCCACCACACCACATCCTCTCCTGCACAGTCCATCCTGAGAGAGTCCCATGTGTATCAGCCTTGGGCCCGTGACATAAACCCTGTGGAGTATCTTCAACTGAACAAGTCTTAGCCTGGCCGAGATCGCCACCTCCTTAGGGGAAGAAACTGCTGACTGCCACTCCTCCTCATCCATCTCAATTCCGTCATTCACCCAGAGGTCTTTCAGTTTCACCAGCAGGTCAGTCTGCACATTAATGAGCTTTTTATAGGTCAAGGAGATGGCGCTATCCGGCATATGGCCGTCTAACACCCTGTCTTCCAGCGGAGACGACTCAGGCACTTTCTCCCCAACGGGTATAGAAGATATGAGAGCGTGCTGAAGCTGTGCATAACGGAAGTATTCCGTTGTACCCAATTGGAACTCGGCCTGTAGCGCTTCGAAAGATTTTACCTCCCCCCTAGTCATCACATCTGCCACCTTTGAAATACCGATAAGATCCCATCTGTCGAACCCTTTGGAGTGCCACAGTTTCCCAAGCAGTTCGGAATCGTACAGGGGAGTAGCCATAGTGAGTTTGCCCTGCCAACCCAAAGTCTTGGTCACCGCCCTCCAGAGGTGCACCACCGTTTTAGTAGGTCCAGTCAGTTTCCGATCCAGAGATCTAGAGTACAATGCCCTGAGGTAATTCCCGTCATTCGTAAGCCAGCGATCCATGGCATATCCAGGATTGACCGCCGGACCGTAAAAACCGTGGTTAACTGCTGCCAGCTGAGACGCCCAATAGTAGCGGCGCATGTCAGGCAAGGCGATGCCTCCATCATACCATGGAATAGTCAGCTTGGCAATAGAGATCCGAGGCCTGCCATCCCACAGCAGGGCACGCTGCAGGCTCTCAACCTCTCCAAAGTACTTGGCTGGCACTGGGTCTTGCATATTCTGGAGCGCATAGAGGAATCGCGGCAGGGACATCATTTTAAACAATGCTGCCCGGCCCAGCAAAGATATCGGTAGTTTCTTCCAGCCCTCCACGTCTCGCCGCAACCTCACCAAAGGAGGGAGCAAGTTCTTAGTGTAACGAGCACGGGCATCCTTTGAAATATAAATGCCCAGGTACTTGAAACCATGTTGCGAAACCTGTATAGAGCAGCCTCGAGGGAGGCGCGGAGTATCGCCACACAGCACGTAGAGGGAGGACTTGGACCAATTAATAACCAGGCCCGAGTAACCACCAAAAGTGCCAAGTAAATCAAACACCATAATCAAGGACCGGCAGGGAGAAGTAAGATAGAAAAGGATGTCGTCTGCATAGAGCGATATCCGATCCTCAAAACCAGGCGACCACGTGATACCTGCAACGTCTGGATGCACCCGGATCCACGCAGCCAACGGCTCAAGTGCTAGAGCAAACAGGGGCGGCGACAGTGGGCAGCCCTGTCTAGTGCCCCTGCGCAATGCGAACGAGGCAGACAATCGACCGTTCACCGTCACATTGGCAAGTGGGGAAGAGTAGAGGAGCCGGACCCAGCCGATGTATTCAGGTCCAAACCCAAGTTTAGTAAGCACAGCCCAGAGGTAGTTCCACTCGAGCGAGTCGAATGCCATTGTCGCGTCGAACGAGGCAAGTACCGTCGGTTTCGTGAGCAGGTGCGCCCGCGCCATCACCGCATGGAGCCTTCGAAGATTAAGGGCCGTGTTACGGTGCGGGATGAAACCGGACTGGTCCGGGTGAAACAAGTCCGCGATTACACCCACCAGCCGGTTAGCAAGAAGCTTCGCCAAAATTTTCGGCTCGGCGTTCAGCAGGGAAATGGGGCGGTAGGAACGGCATAGGTCTCGAGGCTTCCCTTCCTTGTGAATGACCACAATAGTAGCCAGTCGTTGGTCAAATGGGAGCTCACCAGCCTCACGGGCCGCCAGGAACATATCTCTCAGAGGTGCAGCAATGGTATCAGCCCTGAGTTTATATAGTTCCACCGGGATACCATTGGGCCCTGGTGCTTTACCGGAGCGCAGCGACCTGATCGCCAGTGCTACTTCGTCAGCGGTCATGCCCCGGTCCATATCCTCCCGCTCTGCGTCAGACAAGCAAGGGAGCTCGATCCCCTCCAGAAAGGAGGCCGAGTCAAGTTCGGACCGGTCGGAAACGGACGTATAGACCGTCTCGAAGTAGTCCGCAAACGTCTCGGCAATAGCAGCAGGGTCAGTGACGACGAGTCCGTCGTCACCCAGGATCTCTGGTACCACTCGGGACGCCAGGTCCTTCTTATCCAACCATGCAAGAAGCTTACCCGCCTTATCCCCAGCGTCATATATCCTGCCCTGCTGTTCCCTGCTCATCGCCTTAGCTGCGTCAGTAGCAGTGGCCCTAAGTTCCGACTGCTTCAGGGCAAGAGCATGGAGCAAGTCCGGAGTCGGTCCCAGGGCCAGCTGGGAGTTCAGATCAGCAATATCCGACTCCAGCCGAACCAAGCCTTCATCCCGTCTTCTGCGCGCCTCGGCTATCAAGGAGAAGGCTTCTCCTCTGAGAACAGTTTTGAAGGCCTCCCAAAGGGAGAGAGCCGAATCGACAGAGCCCGAGTTTTCAGCAAAGTACAGCTCAATAGACTTCGCCAGGAGATCGCGGGTTTTGGGGTTACGGAAATACCAGGGGTTAATAGGTGCCACTCTCGATGTCGTCTCGATGTGGAAGTTGAAAGACACCCAGACCGGGGAATGGTCAGAAATACCCCTGGCCATGAGACGAGCGCTGGAAACCGACTGTGCCTGGGCCGCGGGGGTCAGAACATAATCAATACGGGAAAGACTACCGTGGGCCCCGGAGTGGAAAGTGTATTGTCTCTGAGCGGGATGGAAAAGTCGCCAGCAATCAACCAAGCCCATGGTGGCAATGAAATCCGAGAGCCAGGACTGAGCACTACGTAGATCTCTGGATGGGAAACGATCCAAATCACCCGAAACCACAGAATTAAAGTCCCCACCCAGAATCAGCAGTCCCTCCGGGAGTCCCAAAATGGCGCCACTCAGATCTTGAAAAGTGGATGTTTGCAGCCCCGGGGGGACGTAAACCGAAACTAAAACCAGAGTGCGCCCCTCCCACCTGCACACCACTGCAACGTATCGGCCCCTATCGTCAACCAGGGTAGACTCCACCTCTAGGGGAAGGGACATGCGCACCATAATGCCCACCCCACGGGACCCCGTAGAGAAACCCGAATGGGCCACCATTTTAAACCCTCTCCTGTTCAAGGCCCTACAGGTGTTACCAACAAGATGAGTTTCCTGCAAAAGAATGACATCTGGGGCACAACGTTTAAGCATCTGCAGAACAACACCACGTTTAATGCGATCCCCCAACCCATTAACGTTCCAGCTCAACAAATTCAATGATTTACCCCCCATCATCAAGGACGCCCCCCCCTCAACCCCCCCCGAAATGCAGCCCATGAGCAAAGATCATCAGAACAATAAAACCCCAGCCATGACGAATTTAGAAAGAATAAAACAAACAAGAAGAACACGTTCCAACTACCCCCCACCCTGCACCCCTGCATTAGACTAGAAGCCACCCCAACTAGCAGTGTGCCTGTCGCCCCTTAAACTAACCTACAAGAAGCCCCTAGAGGAGAAAAGAGACATCCTATCCCCCCCCGTCACCCTCCATATCAAAGTGCAGAAGTGACAAAAACAAAAGAGGCAATAGTCAGAGTCGGTGCCAGCCGCAGCAACCCTCCCAGAAAAAGTCAAAGGCAGATTGTTCATTCCCGGGAACCTGATCCTCCTGCAGCATCCTCCGTCTGGTCATCCGGCTCGGTCCGTTGTTGAGGCAAAGTGTCCAACCAGTCCCCTGCCGCATCTGGAAGGTCAAAAAACACTGTCCGGTTACCATGCTCGATGCGAAGTTTGGCAGGGTAAAGCATGGAGTAGCGCATCCCCAACTCCCGAAGCCGCCTCTTCACACCAGTAAAACTTTGCCGGCGCTTCTGGACAGCCTGAGTGAAGTCAGGGAAAAAGTTGACGTCTGCATTCTGGAATCGCAGAGGGCCAGCGCTCCTCGATGCCAGCAAAATGGCGTCCCAGTCCCTATAATTAAAGAGTCTCGCAATGATGGGGCAAGGGGACGCGCCCGACTTCGGCGGGCCACCCGGGATCCTGTGAGCCCTCTCAACGGAGAAAAACTTGCTCAGACCTCCCGGCGCCAAGTTCTTAACCACCAAGTCCTCCACAAAGAGTTCCACCGACCCTTCCTCGGCCCTCTCCGCCACTCCCGTAATGCGGACATTCTGGCGCTGTGCCCGTCCCTCGAACTCGTCAAGCCGGCGCGCAGGCATCCCATTAGCCGTTCTCAGGTCACGGACCTCAGTCTGTACGTCCGACATGTCGTTGACTAAGCTCGATGTTTTGAGGTCCAGGGACTTCACCTTATCATTCGTCTTGCCAAGATCAGCTCTGATAAGATTGAGTTCGATCTTTAGGGTATCCACTTTGCTGGACAGCGCCTCGTGTAGACTATGCATCTCAGCCTTCACACCAGCAATGGCACCCATCACGTCCCGAAGCGTAAATTCAGGATCCTCAGGGGACACGTCCCGCAACGAATCTTTTGTTCGGCCCGTCATAACCGGTGATCCCTTAGATTGAGAGAACCGTTCTGGAATAGTAGATTGGGAATGAGTCGGCTTCCTGCTGACTCTTGGAGGCTTTCCTTTGTCCGAGTCCCCTCTGCCCGCCATATTGGAATGCTATGGCAGGACAATCCGGGGGAGGGGCAGGTCACCAAACGCAACTTCAGTCGGCACCAGAGAGACGGCAATGGGAGCCCCAGGAACCATCAAAGGGAGAGTGCAGCAAAGAGTGCCCGGGCCAGCTGGTCCAGGCAGTCCGATAGGCCCGAACAGGGAGTCCGGCGACAGGCCACCACTCGGTCCCAACGGTGTCAGCCAATGACGCAGGCGGGGTCCGCCAACTTCACGACGGCATAACTCGGCCCGGGAAGATCGGATTTCCGATCTGAGAATGGGCGCCGCTTCAGCACCGGCTCAGCTGATGATTCCCACCGTCGTGGGACAGGATAGGTGGCAGGATCATTGCGGAGGATCGGGAGGTCTTCGGAGCTCCGAGCTCACGCGGCCATCTTGGTTGCCCACGAAGCTCCTCCTCTTATTGTGCAATCTTAATGTAATATGTAATCTGAATTATGCTGCGCCAATCGCTGCACTTAGGCTCGAATTTGGTCTTCTTTCGACATATGTGTTATCAATGGCTGCCTGTCTAAGATGGTGTAATGCTTTGATAAATGGCCCCGATAATTTATTGAGGGCAGCATTGCATAGGGAAATATTCATAAATATGAAGGGGAAAAGCGCTGTTTTTAGAAATTATATTAAGGCTTTAAGTATGTTCGGTCTAGATAAGGAAGGGGCAGCAGCTTTCTGTAAAACCTCGTTAAAGCAGATAATTAAGAAGTCAATATATGTGGTCTCTCGCGAAAGAGATCTGATACTATGTTCATTGAATGGAAGGATGGAATGCATTGTTGGGAGCTCTATTGTCAAAATCCCCCAGCCATATGTTCTGTGGAACCTGGAACATGGTGTTCGTAGGGCTATTCTGTTGTTAAGATTGAATTAATTACCCTTAAGAATTGTAACAGGTGCCTGGGAGGGTATTCCCAAAAATGAAAGATACTGTCATCTTTGTAATTGTGGAATACAAGATTTGAATCATGTTTTGATTGTGTGTCCTGCACTTCACTCAATACAACGAAGATATTTAAGGATTGCCTTTTTAAAGTATAATATCTCAACAGCTGAACAGGCCCGTAATTGTCTTCTGTCCCGTCCGTCTGAACTGATGTGTTTTAAAATTTTTCGGTTCTTCAAAGAATTTTTAAATGTTTATTAGGATTGAAATATGAGTTGAAAGCTTGAAATATCCCAATGGTAATTCATCTATACTGCTGCTATATCTGTTAAATGAAATTGCACTGAGCACTTCCACTTTTTGTATGACATGTAAATAGTCGTTTTTAATACTTTGGGGTTAAAATGTTTGTGTGGTAATAACTCCCCCAAATTTTGCGCAGAGCATTTGCACTTTTCTATGTTAATATAGTGCTTTTCCCCTTTTCCTAAATACGGATTACATCTGGTATTGTTTCTTCTGTGTACCTATTTTTAAATCTGGTTTTCCTGCCGGCCCATAGTGTGTTTTAATGGAAAGTTGTATATTTAAGTGACTCGAGAACCTATAATACCTCGATGTTCAATCAAATATACTGCTGCTAGGGGAGGCAGGGAGGCATTTGCCCTAAAAGATTGCACAATGCACTTGCACTTTTTGTAGGGGAGCTTTTGGTAGGCACCCCTCCGGAAATTGCACAGAGCATGTGCACTTTCGTATGATGGGGTAGTGCTTTTCCCTTTTCCCTAAAACCTTATTATAATTGCGATTAAATCTTCTGTGTACCTCTCTTTTAAAATAGGTTCTCCTGACAGCCCATATTGTGTTTTAACTGAAAAAGACCTATTGCATTGAGATGATGTTGCCCAGTGTATAGCTTAGTCTACTGTAGGAAAAGGTCCTCTCTTTTAATTGCTGGTATTTTAGTATAAAATTGTACTTGTATTCTTACTTTGCATTCCTGTATGTAATGAATGATGTTTTATTTATGTACTTTATGTGGAATTCTTCGGAATTCTAAATCATAATAAATATTAATTGAATTAATTTGTGCATTTATCTTTTTGTGCCCCGGTTCCGCTATCTTCAATATTAACAGCCGGTCGTAGACCACCGTTAGACCTAGCATCATGGGCTTGAGTCTCTCCTCCATTTTTTTCTGTTTGCCTCCACTGTTTTACGATGTTTTTGCTGGTTAATGCTTCGGGCACTGTGCCACTGCTGATCAGTGCCACAGTGCAAGTGCTCCCTATGTTAAATTACTGTATTGATTTGAATTCCATGTTTGGCTTATTTGGTTTACTGTCAGTCCCTAGTCTAGTGCACCAGGAGTGCCAGGGCTTGTAAATACAAATGCTGCTCCTGGGCTTGCAGCACACGTTGTGCCACCCACAAGAGCGGCCTAGTAAAAGTATGTCTGAGGGTCTGACATTGCCAGACCCACGTGCAGTCTAGTACTGTCACGCTGACTGCACAAGTACACCTACTTGCCAGTCCCTAAACCTTCCCTTAACTTCATGTTAGTCACCCCTACGGTAGGCCCACGGGCAGGGTGGATTGGAAGTATAAGGTAGGACAGGCCTGACCAAGTTGGCATGTCCTAATAGTGAATTACAGCCATATTCGTTTATCACTATTGCGAGGTAACCTGCTCTCCAATAGTTAGAATGGGCTGCCAGGATTATTAACGCTATGATCCTAGCTGGCTCGGGGAGCATGGTGCAATGTCGAGTTTGGTATCCCTGAACTCGGGGTTTAATTACGCATCCGTTTGTGTGGATGTTCTTTGGACTCTGGGTTTGAAAATAGCACTTTTAGAAAGTGGCTATTTTCTTGTCTAACTATTTCTGGTTTCTGCTGGTTTGGTGTGTGTGTGAGACAGGAGCTGGGTGGCTCCAGAGATCTGATGAGTCAGTGTGGGATGAGTGGGACATTTGCCTTGAGAGTAGGGGGAGAGTAGCTTCTGATAGCCTGCCCTGCCTGATACAATGCTGGCTCCACCTCCTGCCAGGCGACTGATGGCTCTGTGCCTGCCATGGATGATCCTAGCCCCACCTCCTACCAGGAGGCCGATAGCTCTGCTCCTGCCAGTGACAATGCTGGCTCCACCTCCTGCTGGGCGTCTGAGGACCCAGCCCTGCTCAGTGAATAGGCCAGGTGCCTCTGCCTGGCTACACCCACAACAGACCCAGGATGTTGGGAAATTCCCCTGCATGGACACAGGGATCAAAGCCAAAAAGGGGTATAAGAGAAGGACCCCTGAACCAAGAATTTAGATCACTTCTGACAAGGAACCCTGAAACCAAGGACAAGAAGCCTGCTGATCCAAGGACTTGCCTACCCCTTCTGCCAGTGTGCTGTTTGCTGGGGGGAATCCTGCAGGTGCTTCTTTATTTTTGCCGAGGAACTGTGTGTGTACTCTCAGACTTTGCTAAAAAAAATCTCCAAGGACTAGAAGAGTGCCAGTCTCCTGTTGAAGTCACAGGGCTAAAGGACTTCATCTGCTTAAAGTACTGTTTGCTGGAACCTGTGAATCCAGCACCTCTGAAAGAAACCAGCAATTTCGACGCCGACGGACGTCGCCGAATCCAGCTCGACATCGTGAGTAACGGCTCCAGTGTCTCGCTTCCTCGACGCCGGCCGCCGGGCCCGATCGACGCCAGCAGCAACGCCAGTGAGTAGTGAGTTCAGCTCCAGCTCCAAGTGACCTCGTGTCTGCACCGCTGCTGATCGCATCGACTTCGTGCCCTCTCGACGCCGTGAGCGCTGCTCACTCTTGCAACTTCATCATCGACATCGACGACAACGCCGTATCCTGCTTCGCCTTGTGAGCGCTGCTCCTGCCTGACATCTGTCGACGCCGCTGCAGGTCGCCCCGACTCCGAGGCCGGATCGACGCCGAAGACGCTACGCCGGACATCTCGACGCCGCTGATCATCGTGTGCTTCGCTTTTCCAAGGTACTGTGTTGTGGGGGTCTGTGCGACTCTGGGCTCGACGTAGCGCTCCTCGCGGTCGACGCCGAACCCTTTGGATTAACTTTGCCTCGACGTCGTGTGACTCCTGTGTGGGTTACATTGTTGCCAAGAACTGTGTTTTAAAGAAGAAGAGTTGCTCTTGATACTAAAGACTTTTGTGCTAAGAAGAAACTACACTTGAACTATTATTTTTCCTTCCAAGAGTATTTATAAGATTGTGGTATATTTTTGTCGTTATGTGGTCTTGTGCTAAGCCTTATATAAAAATACTTATTTTTATAATACTACTGTGTCGTGTCCATTTGTAGTGTATTCACTTTATTACTGTATGTGGTCATAAATGCTTAACACACAGCCTCTGAGATAAGCCTGTCTGCTCTGCCAAGCTACCAAGGGGGTGAGCAGGGGTTATCAAAGGGTGTGATCCCCTTACCCTGACTAGAAAAGGTGTGTCCCTATTTGTCAGAAGTACATACCTCTGCCAACTAGAGACAGCCGGTTCTAACAACCACCAATACCCTGACTAAAACTTGAAATAGTTTGTTCCAGAGCAGTCTAATATCAGCTGTTACAGACTGAATGTTGAAGTGTTTGATTGCTCAGCCCGCTCTCGACATTCCTTGTAATGCAGCAATGGAGACTGAACGTCCCCTGTATCCTGGACACTTATTCGAAGCGCTCAAGCGGAATTCTTTTAGTTACATTCTAGTGCTGGTACTGGTAGGGAGGTCTCACCTGCAACACATTTACGATTGTACCTACCAGACAACATCAAAAACAGTTAGAATATGGCCATTTACCCACACCTGCCAGATGGCATTCTCAGATCATACTGAAGCGTCCAAGTAAACGCTCTGATACGATTACTACGTTTATGCAGATTTCTCCTGCTGTCCTATGGCAGGTGTTTTTTTTATGTGCATTGTGGTACTTATAGTACTGTATAATAACTAGGAGGATTGGAAGTACACATCCCACAGTGCAAAGAAAATACCAGGACTGGAGGAACTACTAACTCCAGACATGGGACATCCATCGTGATATCAGTAGATGGTTTGTGATACAGTAAAGGAATAAAATAAAGTTTTAAAACTCTATTGAATCACGTTACCACTACTGTAAAAAGGAAAATTGTGAAGTATGTGCCTATGTATCACCCCTTTACCAAAGGGAGGGTATGTGCACTTACAGCTCTCAACCTCACCTCTTTTGGAAAAAGAGGCCCTTTGAAAAGGATTATCAGATAGGTTTCTAGATCTGTGAGTTTTTCTCAGTTTGTTTATTCACGATTTATTCATGGTCAATAACTCAATACAGTAAATGCATCCTTACATCATGCATTCACTAGTACTTTTCGTTGTAATTGTTATTTACTATTTGTGTTATTATTATTGTTGGTATGTTTTGCGGTGCTTTCACATACGGTGTCCCGTGAGGCCTGTTTCCATGTCACAGAATGAAAGACAGCCTGCAGCTATGATGTCACGTTGTTGACTGAGCGCGCCCACAAGTGAGGAGGAACAATCATGTCACAATGATAGCTTCCCCTCCAGGTATAAAAAAATGTCTCCAGTAAAAATACCTTCCACACTATTTCTCCTTACCTGGAACCAAAGACATGCAAGATTTATAATAGAACACCAATCTGGCCATGTAAACATATTGAGTGCCAAACTCAGAGAGAGTTTCAGTGTATCCAGCTTAGAAATATTTACATTCAATAAATTCAAATAGGTCTAGGTTGGCTCCGGTGCTCATGGGCAAATATTTTATACCTGTTTTTAGTGGTAACCGACAGGTGCTTTTGATCACACGACCAAAGTCAATAGTCAATTTACACTGCAAACTAACTTGTTCCTACCATCTGAATTACAAAAAGTCTGCATAGTCCCTTCTCAAATAAGAAATGGACTGCCTTAGCAGATGGTATACACTCAATGGTGGCTGAGCCCTCGTGCATGAGGGAGTGCCTACATGGAAAATGAGAGAATCCTATTTGCTGATGTGTCTGCACCAACTTGAGGTATTTGAGAAGTACTGAATAAACCCAGCATTTCCATTGAATTCACTATGCCAAATTTTGATAGGCAGCATTAAAGCTACATGGACAGGCAGCATATTTGTTGCTGTTAAAGTAATTTGGGGGCATATTACCAACAGACCAAATGCTCTTTTCATCTGGTTATAACAGTTGTGTTAGGCTAAATGAGAAGAGTTAATATAACACCCAGGATAATGTGCTGCATGGCTAAATACTTTTAAGATCCTAAAGAAGAGACTGTTGCATTGCAAATGCTTGTTTAAAGGGGGCCTCGAAACGGGTCTCTATCAGGCTTTGTTTTTTTGCCTTGGCACAGGCGGTCCGTTTTTTTCTAGACTGCTGTGACAGTAGTCATATTGATGTGCGCAACTCACACTGCTCACTTCTCACTGGTGGAAATGTTATGGCATGAGGTCATGCCAGGCGAGCGTTGTATAGGGAGGGAAATCCTTTAAAGAATCATTTTCACTCTGCATTTCTCTTCTATTTTTGACACGCAGGAGCAACAACATCATAACCAGGCTTTAAGTGGGCTGGCTGCTGGCAGTGCTAGCAGTTCTTAAATACAGATGCTGAGATGGGCTATATTGGGCTCTCCATTTTTACCCTCAGGGTGGAAAAAAATCTCAACTCTGCAGCAGTAACACTGCTAAGACTTTGATGTAGCTTCAAAGAGACGTGTTTTATTCTTTCACAATCACATTTCAGAGCTGAAGCATTTTCAGTATTATATACAGTAAAGCCATAGTTGCTGCTTATTAGGTCTCGCCTACGCAGCGCACATGCGCTGCTTAGGAGGAGACCTTTAGCCATCGGTCCCCTTTTTCACCCACAACCGTGCACGCGTTCCGTTGCCTTCAATGGCAAAGCGTGCAAGTGTGGAGATTCACTTGTGGGAGCAAGCGCCACCATATGGTAGCAATAATCGCTCCCGCAGGTGAGTCGCGCAGGCCACCCTCCTCCCCCCTGCAGCCGCGCGATATGCGGGAGGAGCGCACAGGTCTCCCCTCGCTGACGCGCAAGCTTTTGCTTGTTCCTATTCCTATTTTTACTGAGAAAGAATGTTAAAATCTAGAGGGTTATTGAGGCCACTTTAGTTGTGAGACAAGAGTACTCGAATGTGGCATTACGACCTTACGAGGTGTCACACAAAGTGTTAAAGTGTTGCAAATACATCAAGGAACATAGTCTTTAGACCATGTAAAGTCTATATGTATGCTTCAGGTGGGGGTATTACACATTTAATGCTCTTGGTGTCATTCTAAGTTGTGAAGGTGTACTTTTCTAAAGTTGTCAGAGCGGGTGTACTGCTCACAGTGGTTCTTCCTTGGAGAGCTCTGGAAGATGAAGCCGTCTCTGTCCGAACAAGTCAACGCAGACGCTAGCAATGTAAGACGTCCATTATGGCGGAAAAAAATGTGAAGAACAAAGTTTATTGTTGGGTGTGTGTATATAATAAATGAATAAATCTGGGAAGCAAAACTGTCATAACGTAGTATGGCATAAGGTTGCTCAGATTTGTAGAAGGAAAGATGTAGGAAATTTCTGGAGATTTTAGAATGAATTCCAAAAGTTGCAAACAATCAACAGAGGACGGATCATGTGACTTGTAGTCTGGAAGATGTACTTCAAAATTATAAATGTGTCTAAAGAATACTATCCCTCACTGGAAGATGGAGAGGACTGATCTCCAGACTTGATGCATTAGTCAAATTTTCAGATACGGCTCTGGAGTGAGTAAAAATCAAGTCTATCTCAGTAGATCAGAGACTCATTGAATTGGTTCTATTATATTAAAGAATGGGTCCATAAATGTATAGCTTTAGTGTTGGAGAGCGGAGCTTGCTCGAGACCAAGATGGACGCTTGAGTCTCGAGCTCCGTTAAGCCATCACATAATCCTACATAATCCTGGGACCCTGAGATGCTGGGGACACTGAAAACCAGCTGTAACTAACTGCGGAGCGGCTGAGCAACATCGTGCTCGTTGCGGAGCGAGATAGCTGCCTGATTGAAGATCCGAGAGCGGACGGACCTAGCGCACATTAGAGACTGCGAAGCACCGGCCTGTGGTAGCGGACCCTCGCAGAGACGTCACTCTGCGTGCGGCGGCGCGTCGACCTGGACGGCCAGGAGTACTGGGCCTCGAGGAAAGACGACAGTCCTGGCTTGGCGTTGACAACGTGGCACCTGGCGGCACAGTCGGCGAGGTGAAGCTGCACACTGCAGAAGCATACTGCCTAGACGACGGGGGCGGCCGCCGGTCCCACGAGGTACGGGGTGTCTGGGCACATAACAACTGCACGCTGAAGCGGCGCCGCCGAAGATCTGAGCCGCGAGACCCGGCCTGGTGCACGGCCGTTGCGGTCAATAGAGGAGCACCTTAGACTAGGGAGGCAATTTGGAAATTGAGTACGAATCGATGGTACTGTGGCCCTCCCTGTAGCCAGTGCTGTGGGGAAGGTCGGAATTGCGGTGCGGATAGAGACTGGGCTGCGGTATAGCCTAATTAACAAATACCACCCTGCGACACGACGGGATACCGGTCTGGGGCCCTGCGCTTCAGGGCACGAGGTGTGGCATGTATATCCTTGACCTGAGCAGCGAGTCACGGGCCCACTAGAAGTGCGTGCAGAGTCGGCAGCGCCGAGGAGCAGGTACGGCGTGGCGAGGTGGGGCACTGTGCTTTAACCAGAGATGCTCTCCACACAACTGGAGTCAAGCTATCCTGGCTGAAGACGGCTGATAGCCAGACACCGGTCCTAGGATGCTTGATTCCGGTCCAGTAAAGACATGGCTTGGCAGTTCGGGCTGGACTGTTCCAATGAGGTACAGGGTCAAGGCTGATTTGCATATGGCCATGTCTGAACTGGGGTGGTGTGGAATGCAAAAAAAAGATGGATTTAGGCCCAGATCTCTGTACTGGGGTGAATGTATGACATTGTTCTGCATTCTGTCCATCAACTATTGTTTTTGCATTAATCAGAGCAGCGGCTTAGAGAGTATGTGAACGTGGCTGCTAGCGGAAGGGTGGATAAGCGAGCCACACGCAGAGAGAAAGCACTACAGACCCTGCGGGAGCTATTGGACACAGGCCTGCGGAACAGACATTAGCTGAGCTGACCTGTGATCTTTGAGAGCAACCAGGTGGGTGACGTGTTCCCCATTACGCCTGAGCGCCACATTGATATCCCACACATAGCGGGATGGGGAAAACGGAGCGAACCCAGTCCAGGCTCCACTTCGCCCAAAAAAGTCCGAAGACACAAGACAAAATCGTGGGTGGTAGTAGCAGACCTTCCTCCCCCATGGACCAGGAACAGGATATCAGAAGCATGCTGAAGCCCATGGTCACTGGCTACAGGAGGGTATTTCATCGCTAGGGGCGAAAATAGACGCATTAACATACAGAATGGATAGAATGGGAGAGAAAATTAACAAACACGCAGAGAGGCTAGACATGTCTGAGAGGAGGATAACACAAACAACTATGGATACGGAGCATAAGAAACTTGGTAGGGTGCGGCAACTGCTACAGAATTAAACGGAGGATTTGGAGGCGCGCCCTCGGCGCAGCAACGTGCGCATCCTAGAACTTCCCTGAGACAACTCATACGGGAAAGATGGAGTCATTCATAGAGCGCAGCTGACAACGCTACTGGGGACGGAGGTCTTCTCTACCACATTCATTATTGAGCGTGCGCATCGGTCCCTGGCTCCGCGTCCAAAACCGGGAGCACCGCCGCGTCCAATAATTGCAAAATTCCTAAATTATAGGGAGAGGGATGCAGCCCTGCGCGAAGCCAAGAAAAGCAGGAATTGACATACGAAGGCTCAACTATCTCATTATATCCGGACTTCCCGGCCAAGGTACATGAAGCGAGGAAGCACTTTGTTCCAATGAAGAAGCAATTGCGCGAATACGACCTGGAGTATGCTATGCTCTATCCAGCTAAGCTGAAAGTCAACAGAATTGGACCATCACATATCTCCACAGATCCTAGAGCATTGCAGAAGGCAATTAAAGACTGGGCAAAAGAACGGAGAAAAAGCCCGGATCGGGGGGCACCAGACAAAGAGTCAGGTGTCGGAATGGAAGACCAAGATTAAAAGTTGCTGCGCAGTTGGAGCTCCGACGAGTCACAAGGCGGCTGGATGTGCCAGTTACTGTGTGTAGACCCTGCTGACCACGAAGGGAGATCCATCGAGACAATTGACGTCCCCAGCGTACGAAGGGACGATAGCTGGTGGCTGGAGGAGCCGAGCTGAGTGTCAAGTACTGTGTTTACATTTGGGGTTTTATTTTAGTACAGAGCAACCTCCACCCACATGTGGTGACACTTTGATTGAGGTTCTTGTTTGGGGGTAGGGCAGACACAGGGTTTGGACATTTCGCGACTTAGTTGGGGGTGGTCCGCTGTGGGTGGGATGGATGGGCGGAGAAGGGAGGGAAGTTCAGAGGTTACAGTTACGAGGTGCCGGCTATAGTACTTTTGATGACAAATTTAGCTTTATTGACAACTGTGGAGTGGACATTGACAGAACTTGTAGAATATGCAGGATACGCCTGGTGGTACTGAAGTAGAATATAAGGAGGGTGAACTGAAGGCTCTGATGTGGAATGTGTGAGGGCCGAATGACTACAGAAAGCTACGTAAGGTCTTGAATTATGTAACTAGACACCATATAGACCTGGCATTAATACAGGAGACACATTTGCCTGCGAACAGTCTTAGGTTGCAAGCAAGAGGACTGAAGGGTCAGATTAATGCTGCAGGCTTCACGACTCATGCACGATGAGTGCTAACATGGGTAAACCCGAAATCTGAGTACTCATTGGGAATGCTATTTGCAGACCCAGGAGGCAGGTACGTCATATCACTGTTCGCTGGCAGGGGGGTGGAAATATTGGTGGTGAATGTATTTGGTCCTAACTATGACAGCCACGAGTTTTATAAAAAGTTGGCCGACGTGACGAGGGATTATCCCAGTCTCAATGTCCTATGGGGGCGGGGATTTTAACGTGACCAGGTGCCCAGAAGTGGACCGATCGAGCGGCCCGGACATGAGACAGGCACAGGCAGCTAGGGAACTTGACAGGATACTGATTAGCGAAGGCTTGGCGGATGTTTGGCGCACCTTACACCCAGAGCAGGGGGGATACATGCATTATTCAGCCTTTCATAATATACATACCGGCATAGATTATTGACTAGCCTCTACGAGACTTCTCACGGGGGTAAACAAATGTCAGGTGTTACCCCGCACACTGTCAGACCACTCCCTAATCTTATTAGCGCTTACAGAGGAACGTAAGGACATTCCCCCATTCACATGGAGATTCCCGTCATACTCATTGCAGGACCCATTATTCAGAGAGGCACTGCACGAAGCAATAGAGACATATTTCAAAACTAATATAGGATCTGTGGAAAGTTACCAAACGGTATGGGAAGCGTTCAAAGTTTACATTAGGGGGGTGGCCATGAGCAAACATTTGGGGGTACTCTGCTCGATAGGGCAAAGACTGGCGCAACTGCAGAGGCAACTAGCGGAGTGTGAAGGCCGCCAACTAGCGGGAGATGCGGACGCGGCTCGGGAGGAACTGAAGGGTTTGCTGGCGGAATATCAGGACGAGGCAGATGTGGAGGTAAAGCATTTGAAAAGTATGCCACAGCTAGGGTGTACAGGGAGAAGGACAGACCGGGAGCGGTTCTGGCCAACATGATAAAGCAGCAGAGGCGGAAAATAGCGGTTAATGCCATCAAAACAAGGGAGGGTGCTTTGCTTACCACAGACGAGGCGATAGCACGTAGATTTAGGGAATACAATTCGGATTTATATGCATCGCCTTCCACAAGGAACGAAGAGGATATACTAGACTACTTGGAACATATCAAACTCCCATTCTTATCAGATGTACAAAGAGAATTTTTAATGCATCTCTTTGAGCATGATGAGACTCGGGAATCCCTGGGGAGTATGAAGGCAGGGAGCGCGCCTGGGGCAGTGGGCTAACAGTCAGTTTTTATAAAACATTTTTGGATCTACTGCTGCCACATCTTTCTACCCTGTTTGCAGATATGGAAGACACGAGGAAGATGCTGAAAACTATGAGAGAGGCACTAATAGTTGCAATCCCAAAGCCGGAGAAACCTCCAGAGGAGTGAAGCTCCTATAGGCCATTGTCGCTATTAAATGTTGGCACAAAGATATATGCGAAAATCCTTGCGACTAGATTGGCATTGCTGACACCAGAACTTGTGGTTCCGGAACAGGCGGGGTTTGTGTCGGCAGGAATATAGCCTACAATCTGAGAACGGTATTTGGTGCACTTCAACACATACGTCCGGAACAGAAGGCATTGGCAGTGTTTTTGGACATGGAGAAGGCCTTCGATTCTGTGGAGTGGCCCTTTATGAGAGTGGTGCTCCCGAGACTTGGGCTAGGCCAAATCTTTCTCCAGAGGATTGAGGTGCTCTATGGTGATCCGACTGCCCGCATTAAACTCGGGTCCCACGTCACTGAACCTATACAGATACAAAGGGGCACCCGCCAGGGCTGTCCTTTATCGCCCACGCTCTATGCTCTGGTTGCGGAGCCACTGTCGTGTGCAAATCAAGAATACCACAGTCACCGGGGATTAAATGTCCCTTCTTATCAGCTAGTTAAAAGAACATATGCGGATGACACTCTGCTATATGTTAGAGAACCTGATCAGAACCTGGTGCCGCTTCTGCGTGAAGTGGTGCGGTTTGGTGCCCTCTCTGGACTAACAGTTAATTGGAATAAATCAATAGCGTTCCCATCACCGCAACAACAGAGCAGTTTGAGATGGAATACCCACTGCGGTGGGCCACTGAACCTGTAAGATACCTAGGGATTCAGCAACATACTGATCCGGATGTGGTACTCCGAGAGAACTATGGAACAGCCATGGCTCGACTAGAGGATAATGTAGATACATGCATAGGGCTCCCCCTCTCCCTAGTAGGCAGGATATCAATAATGAAGATGGTTGTCCTGCCCAGACTGCTGTACTTATTCACTAATATACCAATGGTCTTATCTAAGTGCTTCTTTGCCCGTCTTAGGTAACTGATGATAAAACTGACTTGGGCCGGAAAGCAAGCAAGGGTTCAGTGGAAAATCCTGGTGCTACCATACCAACTGGGAGCCCCTGATTTTGAATTATACTATTGAGTAGAGCATGGATCACACGCACATAGCTGGATGCATGATAAAGAAAACGCGCCATTTATAAAGCTCAAAAGACTGTTTGCAGCACCGACACCATTACCAGCTATAATATTTGAGCCAGCGGACCGACGCACGGCCTACTGGATTAACTAAATTCGCCTAGACGTGCTCGGCAGGCGCTATTGCAGTACCACGCTGGGGCGCTTTTGTATTCCCCGTTGATTCCCATTGAGTGTGCGGCGTGGTTGGCCCCATGTAGGGAAAAAGGTGTGATTAGGGCCCTGAATGCTCTAGGCATAACTACGATGGGAGACATGTTCACTGACGGGACTCTTAAAAAGATAGCTGACATGACGACACAGGAGGTGCGGCCCACTGGCTTGCACCGCTTTCAATATCATCGAGTTAGAGAGGCATGGCAGGAACAGCTAAGTGACGACTTGCAGAAACCCCCAGAGCTCTTAGAATTAACACACGTGATAAGGAAGGACACCCCGTGCAAAGTGGTCTCCACTATATATAGGATAGCCATAACTGAACGGGCTACTGGGTACAACAAAGCTCGCATAGACTGGCAGCATGACTTGGAAAGGGCTATTGATGATGACATGTGGCACTACTGCTGTACTAATACGAGGTGTATATCCCTGAATGGTAGACACAGATCAGTGCATTTCAAGTATATTAACAGAGTATATCACACCCCGGAAAGACTTTACCGGTTCGGATTACGAGATAGTGCGATGTGTGACAGATGTGGTGCACAGGACGCAGGCTTCCTACACCTGGCATGGGAGTGCCCGGGGGTGCAGCAATATTGGAATATAGTGTTTAAAGAAATAAGCAGTACATTGGAGGCGGAAATCACTCCTGACCCAGCGCTGGCACTCCTTGGGTATTCAAAGTTACTGCCAAAGTCTAGGCGGCGAATAGTAGACATGGGTTTGCTGCTAGCAAATAGGAGGTTAGGTATGTGCTGGATGAGAGGACTGAGCAATGGACTAGAGATTTGGCTTATTGTTGCACACAGCCGGAGAACTATAGCAAACTGCTGCCGCTCAAAAGTTGGCCTAAGAACTTCTGGGGATTATACCTGGAATGCATGAAAAGGCGGGGCATGGCTGCAGCAGGATCAGGGGCTGATGGAGCGGATATTCCCACCCTCAGCTTAGATGGGAAAGAGGCCACAGGTGATGGTGGTGTCTGAACTGGAGAAGATGTCTAGGATAGCACACCACGATTGAGTCTGGCGAGTGGGTATAAGGTCAACTGAGGACCCCAGGGCATGCATTATGTCTAAACACCACAGGTGGAAACAACGGGGTTAGCGGGTCTGGCATCTCTAGTAGATTGTTGTTTTGTTAACGGGGGAAAAATGTGATGGCAACATTTACTGATGTACGTACTTAGTCTTACCAATGCGAGTGATAAAGATGACCCCTAGAACAATGCCGCCCGGCCTTTGGGATGTGGGCAGAAAGGCTGTGTAATGTTCCTTGAACAGTAGGGTCTTATACTTGGCTGTGTACGACACGCTGCATTTCAATCTGTATGCTCTCTTGCGCTCACAATAAAAAAATATAAAAAAATTTATAGATTTAGTGTTGGAATACAATTCAT
Organism: Lissotriton vulgaris; assembly: GCF_964263255.1. Lineage (NCBI taxonomy): Eukaryota > Metazoa > Chordata > Amphibia > Caudata > Salamandridae > Lissotriton > Lissotriton vulgaris. The sequence continues at coordinate 2,021,339,469 of NC_141691.1, read as the reverse complement.
AGCTATGTTAATGATCTGTAATTATGATATTGCTTTAGATGTCAGATATTGCCTTTCTCCCATTTCTTGTAGCGACTCTCATTTAAGCCCCACTTCTGTGTGCACAATTCATTGCCGCTTTTCTGTGCCTAGCACTTTTTATTTTTTGTCACAGACAGGCATTGGTGCCATCTTTAACCCCCCGTTCCCATTGTCGTGCCTTGTTTACCCCACCCTCCCTCACATTGTTTGTGCCTTCTCCCTACCCCCACACCACTCAGCTGTCAGTGCCTTCTTACCCCAGCCACACCCATTGCAATAGGTCTCGCATTTACGCAAGTTTGAGCTATTGACATTGTAATCGACAATGCTTTTTATTTATGTTTTAGTCTTTAAAACACATTGTCATTTACAATGCCAATAACTTAAACTTGCGTAAATGCGAGACCTATTGCATTGCAAATGCTTGTTTTTCTGATGCAACTAAGAACCATTGACAAAGACAATAATCCTGACTTGTTGTAGGTAAAATGTTACTTGCTGTATCATACATCTGGATGCAATGACAGAAACAGCAACAAACAAGTTGGGCAGCCCACTATATGCTAAGCACAGATTTTTAGCTTAGGTGTTTTTAAGCCATGCCCTTAAATGCATCGGCAACGCCCCTTTGAGAGCCCCCCCCCTCCAACCCCCCCAGTTTTTTCATCCCACTTAAAGCAGTGTGCTTACCTGGTTCTGCACTATCCCCAGTTTTCTTGGCAGAATCTGTCGAGAGTAAAGAAAAGGTTTAAAATAAATATTTCATATTACAAACAAAATACAAAATACATCCTTCTGCAAACATTTTCTTAAATGCGACACAAATCCTAGCTAGGCCTTAGCCTTGGCTGTCTGAGCCCCGTACAATAAACTCTCATGGCCTTGGAATGAATGGATTTAAAGCAGGAAACAATGCATTACTTACTTCTGGTAAGGCTATTTCCAGTCGATACTCTTACTGCAGATTCGGTAAGGTGAGAGAATATTGTTTTTTGTTACCATACTACATAGAAATAGATCGCTCCTACATTGCTATAGAGTGCTGGACATTGTGATAAACTGTATATGTTTGAGACTTTCTGAAGTCTCAGGGAGACCTAGGGGTCTGGATCTCCTGTCCTTAGCACCTAAAAATTGCAGAGACTAGTGGATAGGTGCAATATCACATAGCCTCAAACCCCTGTGCTCGGTGTGTATAACTTTGTTATTCCTCACCTTGTGAATCTCCCTACGCACTAAACTGGATCCAGAGACTGATGCAATCGCTACAGGTGGAGCCATTGTTGCAACTTCAACCCACCTCTGGACATGACAACACAAAGCTGCATGAAAGTGCCATCGCAGTATGCTGACTTCAGGTAAAACAATATTTCTTTCAATGCCAAAGACATGGAACATAGCAGACAAATGAAATGGTAGGTGGCTGTCTGCTAAGTCTAACAAAGACCCTTAATAAATCCTGAAAATCTGTGCCGCATAAAGGGGAGGCTGGAGGGTGGTGAGGAATCTGCAGGTAGAATAACCCTGAAGGTAAATTATTTAGCCTGCTGGATACTTCTAACCGCAGATTTCTCTCTTTGTGAATCAAAGTCAGAGCAATGCCCCTTCCTAAGAGGTAAATCAGAGGAGCGGATTTTACAAGGGTCCTGCAGAAAAGAGAGGGCACAAATTCCCTCCCTAAGAAGTAGTGAATCAATGCAGTGGTGTCTGATAACAGTGTGGCCAGATGATTACATGGCTGCTTGTCAGCTGTGTTATTCTGAAAGGACCTGTGAGCAGTAGTTACTGCTTATGCTCTAGTGAAATAAGCTAGAAGGCCCTCAAGAGGATCCTTTTTGGCCAGGCTGCAGCATTGCTTGAAGCAGAGGATAATTCATCAGAAGAAGGTCTGATTCTGGACTGCATTTCCTATGTTGGCAGCAGCAAACTTAACAAACACCTGATTATCTTAACTAGAGTCTCCAACAGGTCGATTGAGAGCTACTAGTGTCTTGCAGCCTGCATCAAAACTACCTGTCAGCTGGTTTGAGAATATTCAGCTCCAGTTTTGCTAAGCGAGTACTATAAAAGATTGTACGGATGATTCGTGAGGCTAGGGAAGATGGCAGTAAATGGCTTTCTCTTCTGAAAATTTTCTTTTTTTTCTTTTTATTTCTCAACTTTTTTCTTTTTTTCCTTTCTCTACTCCCTTCCTTTCCTTTGCCTTATTTTTCTTATTTCTTTCTATCTTTGTGCTCTCTTACCTTTCTTTACGTTTTGATTTATTCTCGGTTTTCCTGCTTTCTCTTCTTTTTTCCCTCTTTGTTCCTATAGCTTTAATTCTTTACTCCTTCCCCTTTACTGTTCGTTATTTTTGCTTTGCCTTTCTCTTTTCTTTATTTTCTTCCTTTATTTGTGTATTGGTGTTCTTCTTTCTTTCCCTTTCTTCCTCTGATACTCTTGCATATCATTCTGTCATCTCTTTTTTCTGTTCATACTTTCTTTTCTACTTTCTTCTTTCCTATTGCTTATTTCTTTGCTTCTTCCTTGTCTGTCATTATTTTTTCTCTCCTTTTCTTTATTCTTTGCTTATTGTTTTTTTTCTTTCATTCTTATGCCTTTTCTTCTGTTTCTCTGCCTTCCTTTTTCATCTTTTCTGCTGCTTTGGGTTTTTTTTGTTGCTTTTCTTCCTTTCTTGGTTCTGCTTCTTTCTTTTTTTTCTTCCTTCGAATTTCTTCCTTTTATGTTTTGAAATTTTTCTTCTTTCATCTTACACTTTTTCCTACCTGTCATGTTTGCTCTTGGACCTCCCCAGGACTCTTTGCACCCTCCATGGAGGAATAAAGAGTGACATACCTTTAACACTTGGGGTTACTGGGGTGAGACACCCCTGACTCTTATTCTGGAGCCACATTAGCCATATCTACATTGTCCCTCACTTCTGACCTATCAGTAGTTTGGAAATCATCCTACAGGGGCTACTCTAAAAGCGGCTTTGTGTTAGGGTTGTTTTCTGTCTTATGTTTTATGCATGCAGCCAGGGTCATAAGATCCTGGAACCTAAGACCGCTGTGTTTAGAGGGTGGGGACTCACTGGACTCATCGACCAAAAGCATGGTACTAGGAGTAGTGTGGCGTTGCACCTACCTACCCTAGTGAAAACTAAACTCCCAAAGATTAGAGAAAGGGTTGTACTAGACTCTCAACTACCAATTCAAAAAGGTAAGTAGAACTTCCTAGATTAGAAAATATTACATGTGCCTAGCTAGGGATTGTTTTGCATGCAACTTTCACCTACATTAAGTGATAAAACAGTATAGGCTTTGATCCCAAATGCTGCACCCAATGTAGGAGGCTGGGTTAATATCTGCTGCACACTTATTTAAGGGGTGCACATTGAAGTGATTCAGGCAAACCTTATGGGTATTTTAGTGGTCTTTGAATACCTTTGAATGCTCTCATAGTGGTGGCTGTGGAGAGCATCTTTCAGGCTTATGTTTAAGGAATATAACACAGCTTGTTTTACCATTTTAAATCTGTATTGGAGGCTAGATGAAAAGACACCCCACAGTGTTTATAAAAATTGGTCTTATTTATTACACACACTAACAAACAAGTTACTTACCTTCGGTAACTCATTATCTGGTAGAGACTCTAGCTGCAGATTCCTTACCTTTGAATTTCCAAGGCGTCAGGCTGTATCCGAAACCTTTGCTAAGCAATACCCCTTGTGCGTGGCCTCAGGTGGGTCCATTTGGCTCAACATGCCGTTGTTGCCGTTGGTAGCATCTGGTATGACGTCACGGTGCCTATATAGGAACCACCCAGGAACACAGATGTCAGTACTTTTCATTTTTTCCATGCCAGAAGTGCAGAGCCACGAAGTAACTCACGTAGTTGTGTGCAAAACTAGGGCCCTGAAAAGAGGAGTAACGCTAGCCCTACAATATTAGTCCGCACAGTGGGAAGGCATGGGTGGGGATGTGAGGAATCTGCAGCTAGATAGAATATTGCATGCGCTGCCCAGGCTTGACCTAAAAAGGAGAAATGTAACCACAGAAACAGTCAACCTTTTGAATATTCTGTATTGGCAGTCATCATCCATTTGGGCAAGGTGTCAGCACCCCCCAGCTATGGTATTCATTCTGGACAACTTGAATAAACAAGGAACAGGCCCTGGGCTGTGTCAGCCACTTGGTGCCAGCTAGTGTAGCTTAAGAAAATCCCCAGAAGAGTTTCACTCTGCAGCAGGTGATATCTTTTTCACTAGCTGGCTGAGTGTTGCGTCTTTTCCGGGGCTCCTGCGTCACACTGTCATCTTCCTCTGCAAGACTGGCACCACCAACCACTCCCTAGTAATCCAGCCAGTCCTGAGTCTCCTACAGGGTAGTAAAATACCATGCTTGTCCATCTGCCACCACTAGCAGTTTCGCCGGGAACATAGTAGAGTAATTTATTTTAAGCTTTACCAACAATTTCTTGACTTCAATAAAGGACCGCTGCATTCTCTGAACTTGGAGGGTAAAGTCCGGGAAGAAATCAGCATTATTACATCGGACTGGAGGTGCACTGCGTGCAGACTACAGAATGACATCTCGATCGCGGTAGTTAAAAATGCGTGCTACGATGGGGCTCGGTGGGGCACCCGGTCTTATTGGAGTGGCAAGATCTCTGTGGGCACAACGGAGAAGTATTTTGAGAGGCCTGGTGGTTGTAACTGTTTGAGTATAAGGTCTTCCACAAACCACAAACAAATGAACCCCTGGTCCCTCTGATCAATCGGTGACTCCTATTATGCAGATATTATTTTTCCTACAGCACCCCTCAAAATCTTCCAACTTGGCCTCTAGGACATTAGTAGTAGCACAGCCTTAGGCTCTTTTGAACATGCACCTTTCCTGTGTAACCAAACTCATCTTATGGTTCTTACTCAAACAACATCGCCCTACTGGCAATTTAATTTAAGCCATTTACAGTGCAGGAGTGGAGTCTACACATTTATAGTGAAAAAACTATATTCACAACTTCATTCATACACTTTTAGACCCTCAGGAAGGTGTGAGGCAATTGCATGACGAATATGAAGGACAAGAAGCCTGAACAAACCGAAGCACTCAATACAATTTTGATTTGTACTGGAAAATTGCTTTGGTATTTTATTTATGCATTCTTTTTTCTGGTTTTGTGGATTTGTATTATCACAAACGTGAGGTTAAAGTGTTTTGATAAAATAAATTCAAAAAATAAAGCAACAGGTCACAAGTAGGCCACACAGTGGTCCTGAGAAGTTATATGAGTGGAAGGGGAAGGAAACATGTCACAAGCAGAAGCAACAACATGAGGTAGGCAACAGAAAACAGAAGGCCTTGAGGAGAATGGGATACAATTTTTGTGTAAATACAGAACTGGAAAACCTTCCGGACCAGGGGAAGGGATTTGACAATACAAATGTGCAGTCGACTTGCTACCAAGAATTACTCTTGCCTCTGAGCCTACCGCCTCCCTGTATGACTGAAAAACCTTTATATGGCAGCTCCCTATAATCACAAGCAATCTTTACTTCCCTCAACCTAGCAGTGCAGAAGTTACAATCTATCTATAACAACAGCAACATTATGATCCAAGCATCAGACACCAACATGAATATCTTCAACGTACACTTTCACGCTGTTTTGAAGACCAAAACATCTAGCCAAAACACATATCTCAATCTCCAACATACTAGCAACCCTTTAGGTACTCTCTCAAGCTCTACCACCTGACAATCCACTCACACTGCTACACTTCCGAAGAGACTACCCTCTCAAGATACGAACCAATAAAACATTGGCCAACCACAGTACTCCTCTAATGAATGCGCCCACATGTGCTGTGCCCAATGCCGAAGGTGAGGCAGCAGAACTTTCTCAAACGCACAATGATTGCATTATCCTAGGCTTTCCACTCACTTAGAAACAACTCTTTAAACATCTGTAGCCTTGACCTTCATGCCCCGTAAAAAACGTCATGTTTAAATATACCAACACCCAACCATACAACCATTTTCTAGATTACTCCCCAGGGTACTCATCAAGTCACCACTCACCACATGATGAAACCACATTGTCTCACCCTAGTCAGAGGAGGAACTGTACAACCCATACCAACCAAATTTCACAGACAGAACAGGTGCTCATCCGAAAACCCTGCCATGTTAGCAAAAACCAGCTGATTCATTACATAGACCTATTACTCACAGAAACATGGATTCCTGACTCCACTGTCCCTCTAATGAACCTATTAGTGCCTCCTGACTTTGAGATTATTCTGAGAAATTGATAGGGGTGCTCTGGAGGAGGCCTAGCAATTATTCACAGGAATTTGCTAAACCTAAACTGCATCAGAACAGGGACCTACTTTACATTTAAATACCAGGGAGTGACCCGCAATCGCCTCTCTCAATTACCACCAAGTTACACATCATTTCATGCTCTACAAGATAACCAGATCTTCAAAGATCTAAATATGGATGTCATCACTGATCAATCCATCCCATCCTTAATACATCTCTTTGGGGGGCTTCCACCTCGACTGGGTGAACAGGCAGACAACAAGCTAATTCCTTCCTAAAAATCATCAAATTTAAACAACTCTGCACAGGCCCAATCCATTTGAAATGCTTCACCCTTGAACTTCTAATTGCTAATGAAGGTACTACCTGGAAACCCTGCCTCCGGTGGACTGGTCTGGACATTGCATAATGTTCTACCTTCACTCCGAAGGACTTCCTCACAAAGGTTAAGTCGCCAAACAGACTGTGTGGTCCAGGGACACAAGACAAATTGACGCCAATGAGCTGTCTTCCAAAATCAGGTCTATCCAAGCCAAGGGTGTGGAATTCCTATCACCTGACGCTCAAGCAGGCTTTGGAAATTCACAAGAATGTTACCAGACCTGCAGGTATAGTGACTTAGATAATCTACCAAACCTAACTGTAATGCTCTTGACCCATAAACTGGTTTCAAAGTATGTGATCCTGGGCAATTATTTTAATCCATTGAGCTGCATTTACTTCATTGTCTCATATGATAGCACCTTCAAATACGCGAGTTCAGCTTGTCTGCTGTACCAAAAACTATTTTGTTTGATTTATTAGACTAAGATTTGGCTCCATATATAATACAAATCTAGTTACATGTAAGATACACATGACCCCTGAATTGCCTCTAAGTTCATTAACATCATTGCCATCATGGTGTTTCTCAAATCATGTTAAAAAACTATCACTTTTAATAAAGACATAGTTAAAGCGTGAAGTGGTAGCACACTGTCATTTGCAATCAACACATTTTTGATTGAAATGGCAACAATATCTCCCACTGACATGCGATTTTACTAATAAAACTATGCAGTGCACAAACATTGTTTGGAAATCATGGGCCCGGTTCACAGAACTAATTTAAGACAAAATCCTAAACTTACTACACTTGGTATTCACAAAACGCATTTAGTAGTCTTAAATTAGGATTTTGTCTTAAGTTAGGATTTTGTCTTAAATTAAACTTAGTTTAATTTAAGTTTGTCTTAAGTTTAACTTAAGAAAAAATCCTAATGTAAGACAAAATCCTAACTTAAGACAAAATCCTAATTTAGGACAAAATCCTAACTTAAGACAAGATCCTAAATTAAGACAAAATCCTAATTTAAGACAAAATCCTAATTTAAGACTACTAAATGCCTTCTGTGAATACCAAAACTAGTACGTTTAGGATTTTGATGTAAGTTAGTTCTGGGAATCGTCCCCAATGTTTCTGCAAATATTTGTATATTGCATATCACCAAGTAAAGTGGTCTGAATTATTTTGCTACTATTTAAAACGTTGCTTGCATCACACTTCCATAATACAAAACAAAATGTGCTTAAGTAATTCCCGATATATTCGAAATTTTTGTACTATGCATTTACAAGCTATTTAAACGTTGTGTGTTAGAAACAAAACTGACATCCTACAGCCTTTTGTTTCACCATGATTGTCAGACAGTTTACTTGACAAAATCCTCTAACTGTAGAAAGAGAAATAAACACCATTTTCCAAAATAAGATAATAAATTATTAGTAAAAAGACAAACTGACATTTGGCCTCTGCCTTTGAACAGACAGCAAATGGGTCATGATAAAAAACAAGATTTAAAGGCATCTTAATTGCATATTCACCTTCTGAATGAACACCTGTTCCTTTCCAGCCCAAGTTCACTCCCTAGAATGGACTAGTAAGTCCTAAATATAGCTTGACCTGATACAATCTGACTCACCATAGCAAGTGGGAGAGTCGATTTATCGAATCCTGACAGGACATAATATTGTTTAGGATCAAGACCAACAAGTTTTCATGTTTATTTTGTCCTTGGAACAAATGGGCACAGACCCCTACAGCACTAACCCTTTGGCTGTCAATCCACAATACCAAACTATGGATCTGTGAAAAAGCATCGTCTGCAGTTAAGGTTAAGATCGTAGCCATATGTTCATGCTTTTCAAACTTCTATTTATGGTCCCTTAATGCAAAGCCTTTATTATTAGAGTGAAAGCTCTAAGGAAATGTTACAAGCTCGTCTTCCACTACTGACAGTGGTTCCAGTATAAAAATGTGTGCATGTATTAAGAAGGTTTAACATTGGGAGATGCTGCCTACAATGCTCCCAGATTGTTCTGCAATTAGATGCAAATACTTGCAGATACTTGGAAGCAGGATTGATAATTATTTGCTTTTTAAATAAAAAATGTACACGTAAAATATACAACCAGAAAAAATGTTTTTCTGAAATAATGGGCAATTATTAGTGCCATTGCCGGGAAGCATCATCTAGTAACACGTTTGATACATGCTAGCATTTGAAAAAATACTAAAAATTGAAAAATCTGTGTAAAGCCAGTTGTGGAAATATGAAAGTAAACAGGCATTGGCAAAGTCATCAGTCTAATGTTGGTTGTCAGCATTTTGGTTTGGAAATGTGTGCTTTGTTTTGACATGACTTTCGTAAAATAATATTTATTGTTAGATTCTAGACCCTCACCAATATAACAAAAACATTGTCTAAAACCAAATATATTTATGGGTGTCGAAAATCACAGGGTGCTATTGTTCCTGGCACTTAAGTAAACGTCTCTGTGCCAGTGTCCCTTGTGAAATAGTAAAATGCAGTCACAGAGAGTGCTGCTAACAATAAACAAAGGTATATATATGTTTAACTGATAAAAAAGGTTTATCATTATGCCAGAACTCAGACGCCCAAATCTTAACTAAAGTCACAAAATTTGACCCATGCTATATATCCTTGCATTAGTGCAGATTTACGACTTTCATGCATTTTACAAGGATTTACAGATGTAGATCTGCAAACTTTGTCCGGGAAGATGTTTGTGAACTGTATTTTAGCATGAGCAAATAGGCATGCGTATGTCTGCTCATGTGAAAATCACCTGAGATTTGCATGTTAGCTTTCCCTGCAGCCTCTTTTACCCACCCTGACAAGTTTTACTCTTGCTCTTTATCAGATGAAAATTTCCAACATTTCCCAGTGTGGGAAAAGATTAGATAAGGGTTGATTAGAACCCTTGAACACATGAGTTTGTAGGTGTACACAGACTTAGAAGGGCATTTCAACCCTAGGACTACAGCAACCCTCTACTTTCAATCCCATTATGTAGATTGGCAAATAATGGCAAAATCAAGGCATTACTAGAATTCAAAAAAATTCCTGGCGTAATGAGAGGGGCTATTATCCGAGCTTTGATACGATGTGAATGCTGTTATAATCTGTCATCTCACTACATGGACCAAGAGGTTTATTACAGGACAAGTAGCTTTATGAACCATCCAGCCCATGGACAAGTAGGTATTTAAAAAAAAATCCTTTCCCCTGCCTGGTAACCGTTGACGATCCAAAGAGTACCACACAACTGGTTAACTATTACAACGAAACCACGTCTACTATATATCAGATGGACTGGCCCCAAGGAATCTTAGAAGGCAAAAAGCAAGATTCTCTGCCCTCTGATAAAACTTTAACCTTAACGACGAAAGAAGACAGCTTAGATTGAGTGAACAGAGATGGAAACAAAAACCCTCAAACGTGAACCTATCCATTTTATGTTCGGAAGGAAGAAAGGACGAATCCAGCATCTTGAAGGGAAAAAAATCCATTTATTTCAGATCACAACTAGATCAAACAAAAAAAAGGCTAAGAAAACTGTCATGTCGTCCGCCTGACCTTGTCTGCGTACAGGGCAGGCGGAAGAGGATAGGGAGGAGCTGGGGGAGAAAGGAAGTTAGTTTGGGAGCAGCAGGAGAGAAATAAAGCTGCGTTCACCCCAAGCTCCTGGTGTGCGTCATCTGTGGGGGCCCAAAGACGTTTCACTGTCGACGAGGGTGGGATGGTCCTGACCAACCACCCCCGTTGCTGCCGCGTTGAATGCTGAAGGCGCAGCTGAAGACCGGCCCTTCCGAAGCCCCGAAAAAGAGAACAAAAACGCGATCAGAATCGCGCGGTGAAGGGCGCGCTAATCGAGCGCCACATCAGAGGACTGAAGCGCTATAACAAAGGGAGAGTGGCTGCCCCTGTAAAAAGAAAACAAATGTAAAGCAGAAAGAAGCTACAAATGCCATGCCTGCATGAAAGGACCTGTGTCCCTCTCGGCGGCCATTTTAAAGTCAGGCACCGTGTATAGGACACCATCGGCTCCTACCAAGGCGACCATTTTGGAGTCAGGCAAGTGCAGGAAACCTAAAAAAAACCTGCAAATTGCTGCAGATAAAGATTTGAACTGCCAGCTGAGCCTGTATCCGTGTTTAAGAGGTCAGTTGAAGCCGACACCTCATGCCCAGCGGCCACAGGGTCCACCCAGCAGGCCCCGCAACTGCGTCCAATGCTGCTAGGAGTGTCATACCTACGCCTGCCAGAGCCTCTGGAGTTGACGTCTGGGAACAGCATGAGGCCTAAATGGAAGAGCTCTGCAGAAGATTTTGAGGACTTTACAACGGGGTCCCAGGTGCAAGATTCCAAGCAAAAGCTGATAGCTTTGCGAAATCTGATAGGAAAGGACATCGCGCAGATTATCAAAGAATTGCCCGCGGCCAATACCGCCTCATATGAAGATGTGAAGGGAGCTCTGGATCGGAAGTACCTCCATAAGCGAAACGTAGACTACGAGCGATACACGTTCAACCTTGCTTCCCAATAAAAGGATGAACCAATGTGTGACTTCATCGCTCGCATTCGGCGCCTAGCCCGGTACTGTGAGTTCGACGCATTCAACACCGAAGATGCCTTACGACTGTGCATTTTTGAGGGGTGCCAGTCAGAATCACTGCGACGCCGATTGCTGAAGAAACACTACACGCTCGAAGAAATTGAAGAACTCACTCGCATCAATGACCAAGCCGAAGACCATGCTAAGAAAATGGAAGCCAGCAAGTCTGAAAAAAAGGAGCAAGCCTTCTGAATGCAGTCGCACATGGACTCTAAACACTACCCTGACCGCCGCAAATCAGGAAGACCAACACAGACACTTCGAGTGACCTCTTCATGCAATGGAGTCCGAAGTTATCGATCAGGCAGGCCAGCCTCAAAATGATACAGATGTGGACAAGATTATCCACATTCAGGACAATGCCCTGCCATAGGACAGCAGTGCCACCGATGTGGGAGAGAAAATCACTTCGAAGTAACCTGTCAAATGCGATGGTCAGAAACCAAGACAGCCAAGTCAAGTTCAGAAACCCGTCACCATGATAGGGTAGTAAGAGGAAGGAAAAGTCGTTCCTCTAGCTCATCGAGGTCAAGTATCCACTCAACCACCTCATTTAGATCTCAGAGGTCAACATCGCGGGAATCATCCTCCCCATGCCTATGTCACAAGACAGTGACGAATACGTGTGCATGGTGTCAGACCCCGACAGATTGAAAAAATACCCACGGCTGAATATCCAAGTAGGAAGTCATCCGGCCAAGTTTGTATTAGACTCAGGAGCATCCTTGAACTACATATGCGCCATGGAATATCACAGCATGAAACTCAGCCAAAACTAGAACCAGCCGCAGCTCGAGACTACACTTGGATGTCAAGGAAGCCTCTACCTTGCCTGGGACAGTTCTGCATGACTCTGACCTAGAAGGACTGACAGATCCAAGCACACATCCATGTGATTGAGGGTCCTGACGCAGCGGATTGCCTCCTCAGTCTGCCGACAGCAGAGCGCCTCAGACTTCGTGGATGACTCCCCGGATATTGTTAACAAATTTCCAAACCTCTTCAAGGGCCTCGGGAAGCTCAACCAATTCAAGGTCAAGTTACACATTAATGAACAGGTGTCACTGATAGCGCAACACCACAGACAGGTGCTGTTTCATCTACAACAGGCAGTGGATGACGAGCAACAAAAACTACTGCGGTCAGACACCTTCGAAAGATCCTCGGGACCCACTCCATGGGTATCACCGGTGGTGGTAGTGCCCAAGAAAGGACAGGACAACAAAGTACGCCTATGTGTTGACATGTGTGCCCCGAATACAGCCATCGAGAGGGAAAGACACCCAGGACCTCATATCAGTGATATGATTGCTCGCCTCAACGGAGCAACTGTCTTCTCGAAGCTGGACCACAACAAGGGATACCACCAACTGGAACTGCATGAGCAATCCCGCTACATCACCACTTTCACCACCCATCAAGGTCTATTCCGATATAAACGCTTACATTTCGGAATATCTTCTGCTGCAGAGATCTTTCAGGAAGCCATTCGGCGGTTCATCCAAGGTATCCCAAATGCTTTCAACTACAGCGACAATATCCTAGTGTTCGAGGAAAACCAAGTGGAGCATGATAAAGCCTTAGACCGGGTGTGCCACGCCCTACTCAACGCCAACCTCACCCTCAACCCGGATAAGTGTGAGTTCCACAAGTCCACACTAAAATTCTATGGACACATCTTTTCCAAATATGGCTTGAAGCCAGACCCTGAGAAAGTGTCTGCCCGCGCGGACACTCCACAACCACAGGACGTCAGTGATCTCCGCTCCTTCCTAGGAATGGCGAGCTACTGTGCCTGCTAAATTAAAGACTATGCCACCATCAGCTACCCGCTCAGAGAACTCACCCGACAAGGCCAAAAATTCCTGTGGTCACCTGCATGTGAACACGCGTTCAATACAATCAAGAAGGAAGTGAGAACTGCCATTAATTTGGCATATTTTGACACCAAACGAAGACCAAAATCACTGTAGACTCTAGTCTGGTGGGCTTGGGTGCCATCCTGGCACAATACAACAATGAAGCAGACCAACGCCATGTGGTTGCCTATGCCAGTCGTAGCCTCATCGACACGGAGAAGGCTTACTCACAGCCAGAGAAGGAAAGTCTCGCGGTTTTCTGGGCCTGTGAACATTTTCATCTGTTTGTATACAGGAAGCACTTCACGCTCATCACGGACCACCAAGCGCTTACCACTATCTTTGGCAATCAGCGAGCGAAGATGCCTCCATGAATAGAAAGATGGGGCCTCCGTTTGCAAGACTACGTCTACACCATTGTTCATAAGCCAGGCAAAGCAGAAAATCCAGCAGACTACATGTCAAGGCACCCACAATCTCAAACGCGTGAACGATGCTCTGTAGCAGAGGAATAAATATACTTCGTCATCAACACCGCATGTCCCCCTAGAAGCCATTCACAGAGCATCGGCCCAAGATCCGACGGTTCAGGCCATCATGGTCGGGATACGCGCCAACTCGTAGAGACATCTGGACACCAGCCACCAGGATGTGACTGTGGATACTCAAGAACTGGGAGAGTTCAAACATGTCCAAGAAGAACTATCGATCAGCACGGCTGGGTTACTGCTGAGAGGAGGGAGGATAGTCATTCCTCAATGACTTCGCCAAGGGATCATCAACTTGGCACATGAAGGGCACAGGGGAGTCATAGCCATCAAGAAAGCACTCCGAGAACGCGTCTGGTTCCCATCCCTCGATCAAATGGTGGAGGCCACACTCAAAGAATGTGCCTCATGTCAGCGAGTCGGTCAAGATGAACCACCAGCCCCTTTGCAGATGTCTGAACTACCTGATGGGGTATGGCAACAAGTGGCTATTGACTTCTTCGGGCCATTAAAATCAGGCAAGTACATCATCATCATCATGGATGAATACTCCCGCTTCCCCATCGCGCATCAAGTGTCTTCCACGAAAGCGTCGGCTGTCATCCCCATCATTGACGAAACATTTGCAGCATGGGGAATTCCTCTAGGAGTGAAAACAGACAACGGACCACCGTTCAACAGCCACAAATTTGCTGAGTTCGCAAAACACCTCAACCTTAAACATCGGAAAATCAGTCCCTTATGGCCCCCAAGCCAACGGCATGGTTGAGCGATTAATGGGGACACTTAAGAAGACAGTTCAGCAAGCGGAATTCGCTCACCGTGACATTCAGCAAGTGCTAAATGAAGTGTTGCGAGCATACAGGACCATGCCACACAGCACCACGAATCAATGCCCTGCCACCCTGATGCTCGGGCGAGTTCCTTGCACATGACTGCCCACGCCAAATGCTGTCACGCAGTCCTGAATCGTAACCACTGATCACGACACCCTGGTAAAGTTAGATCAAACAAAGAAAGCAAAGATGAAAGACTACGCCGATCAGCGCAGGCATGCGCGGTAGAGGGACATTCATGTAGGAGACTGGGTGCTGGTAAACCAAGACCGCAAGACCAAGGCAGACAGTCGATACTTCGCTCACCCGCTGCGAGTCTCCAGTCAAAAGGGGACTATGATCACTGCTGACTCGGAAGGAAAACGGATAACGCGGAACATATCCCACTTCAAGAGATGCAACCCCTCTGCTCATACTCGACACCAAGACAGCGAGTCTAACATAGACTCATCTAGCCAAGGAGGAAACAGCAATGGGGCGCGGCCTAGGCCAGTGAGGCTAGTAAACACACAAGACTGTCTTACTCCTGAACGAACATGGAGCAGTCGCCCACGAAGAGAAATCAAACGACCTGTTCGACTCATCGAAGAACTCTGAGAGACTGTAAGCATTATTGTATAAAGGGGGGAGGTGTCATATCGTCAGCCTGACCTTGTCTGCGTACAGGGCAGGCGGAAGAGGATAGGGAGGAGCTGGTGGAGAAAGGAAGTTAGTTCGGGAGCAGCAGGAGAGAAAAAAAGCTGCGTTCACCCTAAGCTCTTGGTGTGCGTCATCTGTGGGGGGGCAAAGACGTTTCAAAAACTTTACGAGAATGTCAAGCAACAAACTTGCTTCAATTCAAAGTTTGTGGTTGCCCTACCTGCTAAAAAAGCAATGTGCCATCAGTCTTCTTCACAGAGAAAATCATACTGTTTTGCTAGACTTATTTCAAGAACAAAGTATTTCAGTCATATCTCCCCAGAGCTCCTCAATCCTATCGGGCTACCTATCGAAGCATATTAAAAATTACTTGATTTGCCCGCAGAAACTCAAGCCATCTGATGGCTGCTCTGCCACATGAAGTTCACACTTTCTCCTGCTGCAACCATTGAGATTCAGGAAAGAAAAGCCTATCACCCGCTCGTCCGTGGGGAGTGCTCCCAAATTATAGAATTCCATTTCTCAAGAGATACGGACCAACCCCTTGTTTGAATCTTTCTAAGGCAAACCAAAAGCCCTCTTGTCCCACGGACAACTCAGGAAATAAGCGCTACCCTCTTAAATTCTACAGAGAGGGGAATCTCCCTATCGTTGATTCAATTTTGGATTGCTCCCTGAATGCTGTATTTCAATAGGAGCATGATTTTCATTTGAAATACGCTCCTGCCCTTCTTCCTCCCCCCCAACACTCCATTACCTATTGGCTAAGCTAGAGCTACTCTAGCCCCGCCTCTGCCCAAGTTAATCTGCTAAATTTGACCCTGATCCGCTTCTCTAGCTTTCTGAATCATGCATAAAGCCTAATACATGTATTTGTGATAGCCGTATTGTTAGATTATATTGTTGTTCTATATGAATTCGTGTTTTTAGTGTGTTATATAACAGAAAAGCACTCTGACGCCATCTGACCTGGTACACACTACAGAAAACAACAAAATAAATTGCAGCTCCTAGCCCATTGCCAATAGCCTACAGTTTCCACTAACTTTGTGATACTCTTCCATAAAAGTAAATCCATTATCCTCATGGCATGCTTTCCCTTTCCTTGATGAAGGCATCCCGTAAAAAAGAGGCAAGCCTCTCCTCTCCCTTTCCTCCCTTCTCATGCTAAGTCTTATACTCTGCGTGCCAGTCTCTCGTTCCACTCTACGGCCTACCGTCATCACCTCCTGCAAGACAAGCACCCAACCTTTTCCATTACAGCAGTCAAATTCTATCTATAAGAGAACATCTCTAACCTCTATGGCAGCCTTCTCCGTTCCCCTAAAACAGACCCAATCTCCCTCTCCTATATGCATTACCGCACGCAATTTCCCAAACCCAATGTATTATCACTTTCTGAGTTCTGACCTCTAACTTCCTTTTTTGGCAGCGTCTCCAAGGTAGCATGCATACCCGAAACATGTGCCCTGCCCCTGGGGCGTAGGGCAATCTCCACCGCTCTGCAAAGGATACAAAGTAAACGGAGAGGAAGAAGAGTGCGCCGCAATCCATGAGCGAGAAGATGAACAGAGCGGCCTCCATCCTGCTGCCCCAATACTGTCCACCACACATGTACCACCTGCAGAGGCAGCATCTACACCCAGACCCGGCACCATGTACACACAGAGGGGACTTTGAGGAGTACGCATGGAAAGGGAACGTGGACGGCAGGGGTGGTACGCAGGGAAAAAGGACTGTGGATAAATCATTGGAAGTGAAGGAGAAAGAGGGAACAAGAGCTGTACCGGGGAAAGACAAGCATTTGCAATGCCATAGGACTCTCATTTACGCAAGACCTATTGCACTGCAAACGGGAGTGTGTGTGGGCAGAAAAGCACAAACAGCAGAAGGGGAGGGTGGGCAGGAGAGAAGGCACGGACAGCAGGAGGGGGGACATGGGAAAAAATAGTGGGCATTCAACACGAAGTAAAGGGGCCAGTAGTCATGGAAGGATTCAAACGACGACATGGCTATCAAAAGGAGGGACTAACAGCCTATAAACTAATCGGCTACATTTAGGAAGGACAAAGACACAAGCCAATGAAAAAGTTGGGCAGGGGAGTGGGTAAGGCTTCCCTCACATAGTAAACTACCACAGATCAACCCCAGAGCAGCGCTTGAGACCTAAAAAGGATGCCCGGGTGCGAAGCACAACTTTGTCCGTAAAGGACATAGATAAGGAGGCAAGCTAGATAATGCCTGCAGTTCACCCAGCCTCTGGGTCGATGTAATCGCAACAAAGGAGGCTGTTTTGATGGTCAATAGCCGGAGGGGAAAATTGTGTAAAGGCTCAAAGGGAGTGCACATCAGATAAGTGAGGATCAAATTAAGGTCCCACTGCAGCATATCAATGGGCGTAGGCGTAAACAGGTGAGCCAGACCTTTCAGAAATCTATGTACAATGAGAGATTGGAAGAGAGAGGGTTGGTCTTGGAGCAGCAAAAAAGAAGGCAGAGCAGAAAGGTAACTCTTGAGAGTTCCCAAAGCAGAGACCTGTTGGGCAAGGGTTAGAATGAACAAAACCACAGTAGAAAGAGAAACAGAGAGAGGGTCAATAGACCTTTCTGTAAATATTAATGTAAATTTCTGCCAACTGCAGGCATATACCATCTTACTGGAGGGCCGCCTGGCTGCCAGAATAACATTACAGAATTCAAGAGGAAGGTCAAAAGCTATC
Source organism: Lissotriton vulgaris (assembly GCF_964263255.1). NCBI lineage: Eukaryota > Metazoa > Chordata > Amphibia > Caudata > Salamandridae > Lissotriton > Lissotriton vulgaris. Next base: position 2,021,321,638 of record NC_141691.1, on the reverse strand, counting down.
AACTGTCACTGCTCAATCTCTATGCATGGAGGTGCAGAGTTAACAGGTTCAGGTGGAAAACCCTCCCCTGCTGCTGCTACAGAAGATCCTCCTGAAGGAGCAGCGTGATCAGAGGAGTGATGCTCGTTCTCAGAAGCTCTGGACACCAGACTCTCCTTGCCTAGTTTGGAGTCACAAGGATGACTTAGGCCCGGTCTCCCCTGATCTTCCTCAGAACCTTAGCTAGCAGTGGTATGGGATAAAGGCGTACAGCAGGCCTGAGCTCCACTTGTTATGAAAGGCGTGGCCGAGCAATAGCCACCTTGGAAACTCCAGAGCACAGTACTGCTGACACTGCGCGTTCTCTTCGGAGCCGACCAAATCTAACGAAGATTCTACCCACTTCTGAAAGAGACCTTGGCCAACTTCCAACTAGAGACGCCATTTGTGATCCGCTAGGCATCAATGGCTGAGACCATCCACCCTAGCATTCAAAGAACCTGCCAAATATTGAACCACCAAGGTCATGCCCTGCTGTTTTAGCCATGTCCAGAGACGCAGGGCCTCTCGACAAAGGGCCCACGACTCCACCTCGCCTTGCTTGTTGCAGTCCCACATGGCGGTGTTGTTGTCCAGGAACACATGCACTAGCTTCCTCTTGACAGAGGGAAGAAATGCTTTCAATGCCAATCGAATCACTCTAAGCTCCAACAAATTTATGTGCACACCGACTCAGCCGGAGACCAGTGTTCCCTAATCACCTCTCCCAGAAAGCCGCCCATCCCTGGAGTGACACAGCTGTCATGACTGTGAGATCTGGTTGAGGAAAGGAGGGGGTTCTGCCATTGACCCAATCACAGTTCATGAACCACCACTGTAGATCTCTCACAGTTCCTACCAAGATCTGGTCCATGTCAGTGAGATTTCCCTGATGCTGTGCCCATTAAAACTTCAGGTCCCCCTGCAGAGCCTGCACCCTTCACCAACAGGATTCAGGAGGCCATGAGGCCCAACAGCCTCAGAGTAAAGTGAAGAAGAGCCTTTTATTGTTCAATTACTTAAAATTTTTACAATATACTAGCAATATTAAAAAAAAGAGAGTTAAAATTCCATGCTTGTTACTACTACCTGGTAGGGCATAACATCTTAAAACGAGTATCACAGTATGGTTATACAGTACAAGTGCAAAATGCATTAGACTTAAAAGGGAGGTATGTCTGAGACTCCCTTACTTCCTAGCCGACGGTTTTCTTTTTGTGGCTCTGTTTTCAGCGACAGTGCAGCTCGAATTAATTCTATAAATTTCCCCAGCCGTGCAACTGTTTGAGCTGTGTTAGAAGAGAAACATAAGTCTGAGACTTCTCTGTATCGTATAAGGCCCTGAGCTCTGCAGATTGGAAAAACCAATCGGTGCCTCTCACTGGCTAACTTGGGGCAACAGCACAGCAGATGGAACCAGGATTCCTGATGGTAAAAACAGTCGACATGCAGCTAAATTGTCCTGTGGGCCCAACCTTGATTAAAATCCACAATGGGCAATGCGAGAAGTCTCATGTAGGTGATATTTTTTGGGGATTGGACAGACAGTGCTTGCTCAAAATAAGGCTGTGGTTTTCCCACTATGTAGGAGGCATCCAGTGATGAGAGATTTGGTTGATGATGTAAGCTTTCCAGATGCGTGTGATATTTCCTTAGCCTGTCTGTTGACTGCACTTTTCCATGCGGCTACTAGAATGTTTGAATTCTCCAAGTTTTGAACTTCAATTTCTAACAATTTTATGGCCACTGTCAATTACACCTGCCATGGGGATCCCCTTTCTTCGAAAATTGTTTTAATTTGCGTTTCAAGGATGTTGCTGGAGCTCGCAGGATGCGAATATAGTATTTTAGAGTGTCCCCAGGGCAGGTAATGTCTGGAGGAGTTAGACCCAGCTCCAGCCTTACTCTTGCTCTCCGGACCTGTCGTGGGATGCCTAATACTTTCTTATATACCGAGATATGGTGACTCATGAAAAAGTTAGTAAGGGCGCCAGGAAAGATTAGGTGGCTGTAGTTGACAGAGGGTACTACTTTTGCTTTTAGGACTTTCAGGATAGGTTTAGTGGACGGACTGTGTAGTCTTCGATTGAGACTTTTCAGGCTGCAGATGATTACGGCCGGCTTGCTTCTTAAATGTTTCAAATGAGCTGATGGTTTTGCCCCTTCTGTAAGCCTGAGACCCAAATAATTATAGCTTTTGCAAGTTCAGATTTGCAGGTCACCAAGGCGCCATTGAGCTGTCTTCTTTCGATGGTACTTCTTCTTGGTCTTCTCCTGATTTACCAACAGATTATTCTTTTGATTAAATCTGTATAGCGCTTCTAAGGCTTTCGGTAGGCCTGTCCTAGTGTGGTCCAAGATAACAAGGTCGTCTGCATATTGGAGGATTTGGAGCCGCATATTCCCCAGCTTTGGAATGACTAGATTTGCCCCCTCCAGGGCTTGTCCCAAGTCGGATGTGTAGATAATAAAAAGTAAAGGGGAAAGGACACACCCTTGTTTAAGGCCATTGTTAGTTGGAACCTTAGTTGTTATCGACATTTGGCTGGTTTTAATGCACACCCAGGTCCCTTCGTATAAAGCAGTTATTGCCTGTAACAGCTTCTGAGGAATGCCCCAGTTGGTAAGTTTTCCCCATAACGTCCCACGATCCACTCGGTCAAAAGCTGCACTGTAGTCTACGAAACAGAAAAACAAAGGTGGTTGTGAGGGCTGAGTCGCGCATAGGGACAAATGTCCCAGTGCTAGGATGTTATCTATGGTGGAGCTTTGGGGTCTAAATCCAGTTTGGAAGAATGGAAGAATATTGTGATCTTTTACCTAGGTTTCTAGTTCCTTCAGCAACACACTGACATATGCTTTTGTTTCTATATCTAAAAAAGCATATGCTTTTGTTTCTATATCTAAAAAAGCATATTTTTTTGTTTCTATATCTAAAAAAGCGATACTTTTTGGGTTTTGTGTAGTCCCCCTTTTTTATGAATCGGGTAAAGTATTTAGCCTTTCCACGATGATTGAAAGGTGGAAGTTTCAAATGCATACTTAAAAAGTGGAGTTAGCTGATCCGCCCAGAATCTGTGTGTGGCTTTAAACACTGCCACTGGAACTCCATTGGGACCCGGCGTGCCGTCTGACCACTTTTTTTTAATCAGGTTGGTTATCTCAACCATGGTGATAACTGGAGTTTTGTCGTCTTTATGGGTTACTGGAGGATTTGTTGTGCTCCGGGTGTCTGTCGTATTCTGCTGTGTTGTATACAGTAGCTTTGCATATTTTACCCACTCGGAGGCTGCCACCCCGTTTTCTTTGCTCTGACCGGTGTGGCTCCATTGTCTGATATGTCTCCAAAGTTGGATGTGACCATTTTCTTTGAAAAGGTTAAATATTTTTAGCCACTCTGCCTTGATTTTCTTTGTTCGAATTTCCCATATTTTCTTCCTGTGTTCCCTGCGAAGCACTTTTATTTCCAATATATGGGGGTTTGTGGCTCCTTTTCTTCTCGCCTTCAAAGCCTTTGAGAGACTCCGCTTGGTTTGCGCTAAGGCCCTTGATTTGGGTTGTAATGAGAGGATTTGCGGATGGAAGACCTGGGCTTTGGGGCTGCCAGTGACCTGGCCAAGCGCAGTTTTTAGTTCCTCAAGTAGTGCTTTCCAGAGCTCCAAGGGGGATGTCAAACTTCTTACTGTGTGGCTCAGCTCTTTGTGTGTGATCCACTCCAAGAGTTTTGGACTTACATTTGTGGACCATTGTATTCTGTTCAATACTTCATGGTGCTCTTCACCAGTTGAGGTTCCCAATGTTCCCGGTTCTTTTGTGGATTTCCCATTTAGATCAAGGGATACCCTCAATGGCCTGTGGTCACTCTCATCCCTATTTCCCACATTGAAGTCATTAAAGTATGTTAGCAGGTTTTCAGAAATGAAGATGTAATTGATTGTTGACTTATCCCTGAAGGTGGGCAAAGGATGCCAAAGAGGGTCCACTGCTTTATTGGTGGATTGGACGGAAACCATATTTTGCTCGAAGAGAAGCCGTTGTAGAGGAGCCGATTCTGTTTTGTTTGGAAGTTCCCTTGTACTATATCCCAACTCACTGGTGTTCATGTCCCCTACAATGATTGGAAGATGTGAGGCATATCTATTTATAAGGTGGTCCATTTTTATAGTTAAAGTTTTTAGTACTTGCTTTTTTGTTGTGTGGCAGGGTTTACATAACAATTAACTATCAAAAGACGGATTGAGATATTGTTACTTTTAAATCCGCAGATCAGTACAGCTTGCAAGTTGGGAGTATTAGTTGTTAGTGATGTTACCTCTATTTTGCGGGCGTGATTGATAAAAATTGAGAGCTCCCCGGCTGCTCTCCCAAAGATGTTGCATTTTTTTGCTGCAGTGTGAATCTCATAAAAGGCTGGGAGAATTAGGGGTTCAGTGGCCCACGTCTCTTGTAGGCACAGAATGTGATTTGCTCGGAGATATAAGGCATGCTGCGTTGCAGCTAAGCAGTCTTTTTAGCCCTGCAACGTTCCACAATATGATGGACAGATGTGTGTTGTTTCCCGCTCTTCTATTGAGGATCAGGTAGCTAGCTGCATTTTTTCTATTAGAGGTGCCTTCGTGGGAACAGGCCACCGGGACCGGTCTGCGTGCCTTGCATTGCACTGTGCTTTGTCCCACTGTAGTGGACTGACCTTTGCTCAAGTGAGCGTATTACCTTGTAAGCGTTATAAGGTCTTAGTTCCACGGCTGAGCTTTTCCCTGGTTAATTGCCATTTTTGCCATTTCTTGTGTTGTGAGACCCACCTGGGCATGGCGACTCAACCCTATCGAAGTTGAGTCCCCATGAGAGTCACTGGAAAGGCACAGCAACTTAACCCAGAATAGGTCGTTTGAATGTATTTCAGTGAGAGACGGGATGTGCTTAAATAGTCTGAGTAAATTGCCCCTGTTTAAAATATCGTGTTGACCTTTGATGAAGTATCTGGGGGTGAGAATCATCTCATGGGTATTTTTACTAACTTGATTTGCTTTATGCTGGATATTTAGATCTCCTTCCAGAATACTTGTGTTGTGACTAGAGACAGGGTTCGGTTGGCATGGCTCTAATTGCTGGATCAGGCTTTGTAATGGCTGAGCTGCTGGATCACTGGTTCTCTGCAAGCCCGGGACCATGTGTCCCTGAAGTATGTTGTCCCTGGTATCGGGTCCTTGTTCCTTAATTGAACCTGCTGGTTTTTGTTTGCTCTGCCTTCTTGATGTTTGGTAAATGAGGTGGTTGCGCTGTTGTTGCCGGGCCTGTTGGACTGTAACAGACCTCCATGTGAGAGATTGGCTGTACGGGGATATCCCTCTCTTTTGTAGTGCCCAAAGAGGCTGGTGCTAAGAGTGTTGAATTATTTGAGACATGATTTTTGGTGAAAATCAGAAAGAGACGTATTTTATCTATAATGATTTGTGAATTTTGAGTATGAGTTGGTAATTGAAGAGCACGTTTTTTTGATGCCTTAGCTTTTTTTTCCTAGTTCTTTAATTTTTTCTTAGCCCTCCTTGAAAGAGGTTCCTTCTTCCTTTTCTGGTTGGAGTTGTTACCCTCAGTATGACTCCCTGGGTTTGAGATTTGATCGCTGGAATTACAGCTGGATGGGCTGCTGAAAAGTTTAGTGGATACTAAAAGTCCTTGTGTCTCAGGTTCTGTTGGAGGGTTACCCATGTTGCATCCAGCTGCGTTGCCCAGAGAGCTTCCTGGGTTTAAAGCAGTTAAGGTACAGCTCTTATTCATTGTGCCCCGTCGTGCCTCCTGTTTGAATTTTTAGTGAATCAACCAAACCTTTAAAGATTTCTGGCAAAGTTGCCTATGTGTCCATGAGGGCTGCGCACAAACAGGTGAAAATGGGGTTAGTCTGGGTCTCGCTAAGCTTGTTCTCTATGAAGTCCACCTTGTTGTTCAGCTCTACTCAGTCGTTGCGCAATGGTGGATAAAAGATCGATTTGTAACTTCATTTTCTTTGAGTGCCAGAGAAGTGGCCTGACCATGTTTTGGACTGTTTCACCAGGGGGGGTGCTCCTGGTTCGTAAATGACACTACTATGATAATGATTCTGACTTTGAGTGCTTTGTGTAGGGAAGGGAGAGCGCCGGATGTCATTGGAACTTCTGAAGAGATTTGGGGTCAGCTCCAGTGTGCTTTGTAAATGTAAATGTAAATGTAAAGTATTTGTAGAGTACACTGCTACCAAGCGGTTTCGTGGCACTATTACTCATACCGCTGTGGAACCCTTCCTGGCTTTCCCTGTGAAGTGTCCACTCCTGGGCACCCCTAGGGTGAAGCCAGGCATCCTAGCGCTGTTGGGGCCGTTGTGGAGAATAAGCAAGCTATTGCCCAGAGTTGCAGCGTGGGACCCATGATTAGAATAGGCACTGAGGCGAGAATATCAGGTCCGAGGAATTTTGAGCCCGAGACCTGCCGAGGTGGGAATCGAACCCTGGTCCTGGGCCAGAGCTCTGCATCAAGGTCTGCCACTCTAACTATTGAGCCACACTTCTCTTTGTATATTAGATTCCAGGTTTTGGAGGAATGTTGGTGATAGGTATCCCGAGTTTTGCAGCCGCTCTGACACACCTGTTTTTGTTGGACCGGATCCTGTAAATACAAGCAACGGTGTCTGCACGGGAGAGAGTAGGCTAGGTTGTTGCTGACAGTGTATTTGAGCTGTCACTACTTCCTCTAAGTTTCTACGAGTTGATACAGTGCTGTCACCTACTGGGTCACTTGCATATCTGTGTTTCTTTCCTAAGGGGCAACACAGCCCTGAACAGGATTGAGAGCATCGTCTTTCGATTTTTGTTCTTCCTGTGTTTGCACTTTGTACTTGAGTAGCTAGGAGGTTATGGTAGGACTGGCTCCCTGAACTGTGGTCCATCCCGTTGCTGGTCTTGGCTCTTCTTAGTTGATCTGACGGGACAGAGGCGCTCTCTGCATTGGGCGGAAGTTTGCATAAGAATTGGGTGATGAGATCTCCCGATGGAGACTTTAAAATGGACTTTTTGTCATGGACTGCGGTCCTTGCACTCTTTAAGATTCTGGGTGATACTTAGTCTGGGGTAGTGGCTTTGCGTTGATGTTTTCTTGGTGCTGAGTGTTTTTTTCTTTTTTTTTGTCATTCTTCTGTGGAGATGAACAGCTTATCAGTAAGTCTGAGGTGCTCCTCGTGGCTCCCACCGCCACTCTGCCCACTGTGGGGGGGGGGTTGCTCCTCACGGCTCCCACCGCCGCACTGCCCACTGTGGGGGGGAGGTACTCCTCGCAGCTCCCACCTCCACTCTACCCACTACCGAATGGGAAGAGAAATGCTTGCGGGCCGCACTACACTTGCGGGACCCTCTGCTGCACTCTCCTGACTCTTGGCCTTCCCGCGGCCGCAATACACCTCAACGCGAGGCTTGGACACAGCTTTCGGCTTCGGCTTCCGGATCAGTCTCCGCTGCTCCACTGTAGAACAATTAATCATGCCGCTAGTCTTACGCGATTGTCCAGATGCTCCAAATGCTCAAAGTTCAATGCACATACGTGCACTTACTTGCTGGTGAAAGAATAATTGGAAGGTTGTTTCATTGGTCCCTTGGCCAACCGCCTTAGCCTGCCGCTGCTGTTGCCTCTGCTGCTGGACGCAATAAGCTGATCAGCAATTGCATGGATGGGAGTGCTCCTTCCAACTGCTGGTGGAACCTATGATGTGCAGCAGTCGCTGCTCACGGGTCACTGCTCCTCACCCCCTCCGCCTCTTGAGCCTCCAGCAGCTCTTTTACCTAGCTCCCACGGAAGTCTCGCACCTGACTGAGTTGAACTCTGCACCAGCCTCAGAGTAAGTCTCACCAAAATCCAGGATAGAGGCCGAAACATCGGAATCATAGCCAGAATATTCTGAACTCACTGCTCTGGAGGATAGGCACGAAACTGCACTGTTTCCAGAACTGCCTCAATGAAAGGAACATCTGAGAAAGAGTCAGGCATGACTTCGGCACATTTATAGAGAACCCCAGAGAATACAGGAGGTTTGCTGCAGACTAAAGGTGGGAGATGACAGCCTGGGGCGAAGTTGCCTTAAACAGCAAGTCGTCGAGGTAGGGAAAGACTGACACCCCTAACCTGCGCAGATGAGCTGCGACCACTGCCATCACCTTGATGACCATCCAAGAGGCCCTGGTAAGGTTGACGGGAAGCACAGTAAACTGGAAGTGCTCGCGGCCTACCTTGAACCGCAGGTAACACCTTTTTTTTAATCAACATTTGTAATAATTTCTAAAACATAACGATACAATCATTGTAAGAATATATAGACAAGCAGGTGCTCATGTAATGAAAGTTTGGCATGGCCGCGCCTAGTAACAAGTGACATAGCAATAACAGACATATACTGTGTTCCACTTTTCATTACAATGGTATAATGTAGTAAACATCCCTGCTACACATGTGATAATACTGAGCAAATCTCCCACCCTCCCTCTTATCCCTCCCCTCTCCCCAGTGCATCACTATAACAATGTTTATATCAACATCTAGATTTATTACAGGTAAGTGCAATATAAGTAAACCATATCAAGCGTCAGGGAATTCCCTCCGTGACAGGAGCAGAGGAATTCATGAGTGAAGAGTGCATATGCATCAGGCTTCAGAGTAGACATTAGTCAGGTCAAAACAGCAGGCACAACAGCCACAGAGTCCTCATCCAGATCAGTGTCTGGGATTTTCATCACAACTACTAAGGTTGCCCAAGCCCTCACTGCCTCCAGAGCTTTCTTACTATTTTCTCGTTTAGCTAGCTGTAATCTAACGGTTCCTTCACATTCCGCCCATTTCAGGAAATCAGACTTCCATCTCTGAAAACTTGGGTCCTTTCTTTAATTTCCAATGGGCTGTAATGCCTCTTTTAGCCAGGAGAAGGCACAAGTCCAAATACTTACTAGTGACCTTATTCTTAACTGTTTCGGGGTAACCAGTGCAGCACACAGGGGCCTATATTGGGTTCTACACCTCTATCAGCGATTTCATTCAGTAGTGTAACTACCTCTTCCCAATCATTCTCCAGCTGGAGGCAGTCCCACATCATGTGACAAAAATGTGCTTCCTCTGTGTTACAATGTGAGCATACTGCCGAATTAGTATCAACATATTTATTGATTTTGGTTGGGGTAAGGTACGCCCTGTGTAGGATATAAAAATGCATCAGTTGAAAGCGGGCATTTCTAGTACATTTTCACAGTCGTTCAACTAGCTCTGCCCATGTTTTCTTCGGAATCTCATCACCTAGGTCCTCCTCCCATTTTAGTCATAATATCGTTAATCGAGTCAGTGCCTCTTGGGTCATATGCCTATAAAGGCAGGTGACTGCTTTAAAGGATCCCGCTGCTAATACTACATACTGGCAGGCCATTGATATCTGTGGTTCGATCAACGCCTCTCTCCAATGTTTTTGAATGACTGCAACCGCAGGTAACACAAGTTGGGGATGTGGAAATATGCACCTTGTAGGTCCAACACTACCATCCAGTCTCCTTGGTCTAGGGCAGACAATACAGAGGCCAGAGTAAGCATCTTTAATTTCTTAGTCTTCAGAAAGAGATTGACAGTCCAAAGATCTAAAATGTGCCGTAGCCTCTTGTTCTTCTTTGGAATAAGAAAGTCGCAGGAATAACAACCACTGCCTACTTCTAAAACTGGGACCCTATCTATATAGCTCCGTTGGCAAAGAGAGCTGTAGCCGTGACTTCCTCTTGCAACAACTTTAAATGATCCTGTGTAAGCCATTCCTGATTTGGCAGAAAAAGAGGAGGAAAAGAAAGAAAAGTCAGAGAATAGCCCTTCTGGATGATCTGCAAGACCCACTTGTCTGATATTATAGATATCCATTGGAGGAGATGATGATGAATTCTGCCACCAACTGGAGTAGTGTAGTCCTGCAGAGTCAGCCTTATGAGTGTTTGGAGGCTGCGGTTGCTGGGGGCAGTGTGGCCGACGACTTCTGGTCTCCATTCATGGATCGGATCGCACCAAGTCTATGTCCTCACACAGCTTGGGCAGTCTTTGCAGGAAGATTGCTGGGAAAGGGCTGACGAGGCTGGAAACCCCTTCCTTTGCCACAAAAGGGGCAAAAGGAAGACTGGCCAGAGGAGCAGAGGCGAGGCCCAAGGATCTGGCTGTAGCTTGAGAGTCCTTGAACCTGACAGGGCCGAGTCTGCCTTTTCCCCAAAAATACGGGTTCCTTAAAGATAATTTCCATCAGATTAGCCTGGACATCCCCTATGAAGCCAGTTGTTCAAAGCAAGGCCTGGTGCCTCAATGCCACTGTCGTTTAAATTGATCAGCCCAGTGCATCCGTCGTATTTAAGCCACTCCGTATGGTGAATGTTACTGCATCTCTGCCATCTTTGACAGCTTGGGAGAGCACAGCCCGGGCCTCCTCCAGGACCAGCAGCTACACTTGTGCAACTGTCTCCAAAGGGAATGGGAGAGATGACTCAATAAGCATGAGGTATTCAATTACCACAATGCCAGACTGGAGAAGAAAACAATTTCTTTCCAAACGCATGCAGCCTCCTGGATTCCCTATCCAGAAGGTAAGAAGGGAAGGTGCACTGGGACATATGGGCCTGCACCACCAAATGTTCTGGGATGAGGTGTTGGCTGAGGAACTTAGGGTCACCCGGAGCTAGGTGATGGTGGCGTGCAGTTGTCCTATTCACAGGAGCACCTGTGCTATGCTTGGACGACATGCCTAGAATGACATCTGTAAGTGCTTCATTAAAGAGCAAAAGGGGTTTGGAAGTTAAGCCCCCCGGTTGAAGCACCTTGGTCAGGAGATTAGTCCTGACTCGCACTGAAGGAAGATCCAGTCCAAGGACCTCTTTACCACCATGGCATAGACTGCCCCCTACTCCGTAGCCACTGTTGGTGGCGAGTGCAGGCCAGTCTACTGACCTCCCCAAGGTCCACATACCAGTCCACTGTTGAGTAGTTCCTGTAAATCTATATAGGATCTGTGTGTTTAGATAACATAAACTAAGAAATTAGTGTTCAGACTGATTCCAGACACACCCGAAGGATATGTGTAGGAAAGTAAGATCTGCTTTCATGGTCACACCTACTTTTTGCTGGTGTCATTATGTTTTCTGACTAGTCTGACTGTGATCCTGCTAACCAGGACCCCCATTCTCTGTGCTTCCTCCCTAAATTGGACATGATGAGTACTCTGGTACACTCCAGATTGGCTACTGGTGCACCCTAGTAAGTCCCTAGTATAGGGTACTAAGGTACCCAGGGCATAGGTACAACAGGGGTCTCCCGTGGATTGAAGCATGTACTATGACACCCATGAGAAACCACTCAAATTGTAGTCAGCGTACGCTGGTGCTAGCACCACTTACAACAGATGTAGGTTTCCGTATATCTGAGGTCACTACACTTAAAACCTATAAGTCAACCCTGAAGGCAGACCTTTCAATCATGAAGGCTGAGTGCTAGATCTTAAGTGGGAGGTTGCCCTTGCATGAGCGGGGAACCCTCAAAACCTTAGGAGTCCATTCTCCTGGGTTTTAAGTGCATCAGTCATTACGATATATAGAGGGACCATGCGTCATTACGCGATGGCCATCTCTAAACTTTCTGTAACAAACCCTGTCATGTTTAGTATCAACCCCTATAATGGCATGAATCCATGCACTGTAAAGCTCCTCCGGGAGGACCTCAGTGCTCCCGGTACCAGTCTTCCAGAACTGGACAGCAAGCCAGGGCTGCTGCCGACCAGAGACCGGTTTCTGCCCTTCTGCTGCTGAGGTAAGCTCGAGCAGGGGAAGGCATGATAATAGATATCCTGTGACAGGGAGTTGTGACCACCTCTCGGACAGGGTGTAGTGTATTGGGGAAGGGTGGGGGCACTTGCCAGTGCCACTGAGACTGCTTGAAGGGCACATTTGGTGCCTTCCTTGCATACTCCAGCTCAAACTAGTTCAGGGAGCCAAACACTCTGGCATGAAATTGAACATAGGACATGGAAGTATCCTCCCTAATGTCCAGCCCCTCCTTTGGGAGAGACCCCTGAGTTGCCCCAATCCTTTCCCAAGGGTACTTAAGGACTTAAGTGTGGGTGGGTCCCTATATTCATCTTGGGACAGGACTTAGCTAATTCACAACTTCAACTTTGACCATCTGGACACTCTGTACTTTGTTGGACTTCTCTTTGGGAGCGGAGACTGCACAGGGGAAAATTACTGATGCTCCTGGTCTTGTCGTCCTGTTTGTCTTATGCAACGTCTGTGTCCGTGCTCCATACAGGTCCTTCCCCAGGCCTGTAGCCATCCAAGACACCTGATGAAATCTCCCTTGTGATGAAGGAGTCTCTCTCATGCATCTGCAGGCACCACTGTCCGGTCTGCTGATCCTGAGCTCCCAGGGACTCGGACAGACTCATCAACACAGGTGGTGGTTCTACCACTATCTAAAGGCATGCACTGTCTTAATACCGAATTTGAGGCCAGTATCCCATGTCGGAAACGCTGGAAGAAAACCCCTGTGCACTGCGTTGACTTGCCATTGCAAAGGCTTGTTGGCTCTTTCCTCCAAAGATCTTGGGGCTCCAAGAACCTCCAGCCTCAAGAACACTCCTGCAACCAAGATCTTCACCCTCATCGCTCCCTCTGCACCATAGGTTATCTTCATTGGTGAGCTGCTCAAAGTCTTCTTACGACTCCTGTGACTTCGGCCGGTGGGTCCTCCTGAGGGCCTCTTTGGCTTCAGTGGGCTCCCCTGCTTGCTTAGGGCCTGCTCCAACTTACCTGGTTCCGACACTGCACCTTTTTCATTGAATACGTTTCTTGCTGCTGCCAAGGATTGTTGCTGCCACAGCCGGACACTGACCCCCTGGCTCTCGACATCTGACGTGGAACAGCTCGTAAATGGCTCCCGGTCTTCCAGCCTGTCGCCTGGTCCATTCAGCTGCAACTTGAAGGGCACCGTCAAACTATGCTCCATCTCCGACATCAGTGGGTATTAGTCTTCCATGCCTCCTAGTCACTCCTGAGTGGGACAGACTTTGTCTCCTCTGCTTGCAGGTTCTTCTCAACTTGAATTCACCTTTGGGTTCCAACGGACACCTACGTCTTCTTCTCCAGAGGCAACTTTCCTGAAGTCCTCCGTTGTGGTCAACGGAGGTTTCCGACTTCACTTGACACCTATGAACTGGGCTTACCTATTTCCTGGGGTATCCACTTGTTCTTCTGATGGATACATCTGCCAGTGGATTCCTCACCTTGTGAATAGAGTCTCACAGCCGTCCCCACTCCCGGACGAGGGTGTCCACCCTTCCATATCAAAAAGTCCTGTAGGACGGAACACGCAAAGTGTCCGTCCCTCCTCCCTTCGGAATCTAAGCAGTAATGCTTTGCGAAAGTGTGGCGGGAGGCCAAAGTTGCAGCACTACAAATGTCCTCCACAGGAACACCTCTAATTAAGGCAGATGTAAAAGACTTTGCCTGGAAGAATGAGCTCTTAAACCCTCTGTAGGTTCCTTACCGGCCAAAGAGTAACAAACTTGATGCACAAAACAATCCATCTGGAAAGTGTGCGCTTGTGCACCCCTCTGCTTTTCCTGCAGCCAGCAAAGACCACAAAGAGCTGGTCATCCACACAATAGTCTTTAGTCCTATTGAGGTAAAAACTCACCGCCCTTTTAGGGTCCAAGCGGTGAAGCCGCTCCTCCTCCTTAGAAGGGTGAGGGGAAGGATAGAAGGAAGGAAGGGTAATGGACTGCTCTAGATGGAAGGGAGTTACCACCTTAGGCAGAAAAGCAGCCCTGGTCCTGGGAACGGATGTATGACGTTACAATGCATACTTTTACCACGCATACCTTTACAACGCGGTATTTACAACGAATACCGTTACAACGCATAGCGCTTAGAGGTGCTGGATAGTGGTAAGTATAATTTTCTATTCCAACTCCAGTCCCCGTGGACACTAGGGAAGGTGTTGGATAGAAAATTAAACTTATTCCCTCTCCTAGAGCGCCCCCCCAGCGCAATGCGTTGTAATGGAATGCGTGGTAATGCCTGCGTTGTAATGGTAGTGCGTTGTAAAAACTTTGTTGTAAACGTTGCATACCCCTGGGAACTATTCTATCACCATGAATAGTCAGGAATGGGGGTTTTGAACTCAGAGCTTGAAGCTCACTCCTTGCCGAAGTAATGGCAACAAGAAATACAGTCTTTAAAGACAATAGTTTCAAGGGACACTTGTGCAAGGGCTCTAAAGAAGAACCCATCAAGTAAGGTAAGACAACATTTAAGTCCCATTGAGGCACAATAAATGGAGTGGGTGGAATTTTATTAGTAAGGCCCTTAATGAACCTTAACGCAATGGGTGATTTAAATAAAGACGGCTGGTCCGGCAAGCAAAGGAACGCAGACAAAGCCAATAAATAGCCCTTCACAGTAGCCACAGCAAAGCCCTGCTGGACTGGAAAAAGAGCAAATTGAAGGATGTTGGATAAGCGAGCCTTCAAAAGGTCAATAGACTTCTCCCCACATCAATGAACACATTTGGACCACCTAAAGGAATAGATAGACTTGGTGGACATACGTATGGTGGACAAAATAACGTCCACCACGTCAGATGGAAGAGAGAAAGAATTCAGATTGCTCCTTTCAATCTCTAGGCATGAAGGTGTAAGCTCTGGAGGTGAGGGTGTAGAACCTGCCGCTGCGATCGCAAGAGCAGGTCTGCCATGAGAGGGAAACGGAGCGGAGGGCACGAGTAGAGGTGGAGAAGATCTGTAAACCACACCCTTCTTGGCCAATCCGGGGCGATCAAAATGACTTGGGCCCAGTCTTGGCGAATCTTCCTCAGAACCCAGGGAATCAAGGGTATGGGAGGAAACACCTTAAGGAGTTGTGAGTCCCATCTTAACTGAAACACTTCCCCCAGAGCTCCCTGCATCGGATACTAGAGACTGCAGAATGACGGGCAGTGAGCGTTCTCATGAGTGGCAAACAGGTCTATGCGAGGAGTTCCCCACGTAAGAAAGACGTGACGAACCACCTCCGGGTGGAGCCTCCACTCGTGGTTGGCAGAAAACTGCTGTATGAGACTGTCTGTATGCACGTTCAGAACTCCGGCCAGATGATTTGCCATCAGACAAATCTGATGGCCCTGAACCCAGGACCAGAGACGCAGAGCCTCTCTGCAGAGACAATGCGACCCCACTCCTCCCTGCTTGTTGACATACCACATCGTGGTAGTGTTGTCCGTCAGGACTTGAATCGACTGACCGCGAAGGGAAGGGAGGAAGGCCTTGAGCGCCAAACGTATCGCCCGCAACTCCAAAAGGTTGATGTGAAGTAACCTTTCTTCTGGAGACCAAAGCCCCTTGATCTCCAAATTTCCCAGAAGCGCACCCCACCCTAAAGTGGATGCATCTGTTATCACTGTGGCCACCGATGGAGGTAGATGGAAGGGCTTTCCTTGAGACAGATTGCCCTCCATGGTCTACCAAGACAGATCCGCTGCAGCTTTTCTGGAGATCCTCACGTACTCCCTGATATCTCAGTTGTGGTGATACCACTCCCTGCGGAGGCACCACTGGAGCGCCCTCATGTGCCAGCGTGCATGGTTGACAAACAGAATGCAGGAAGCAAACAGACCGAGCAGGCGAAGGACCTTCGGGACTGGAACAACCGCTCCATTGTAGAATAAGGGAATCATTTCCTGAATGTCGAGAATCCTTTGAGGAAGTGGGAATGCTCGGCACACAGTGGTGTCCAGTACCGCTCCTATGAGCAGGTTGCGCTAAAAGGGCACCAGGTGAGACTTGGGCACGTTTATCAAAAAACCCAATTTGTACAACAGCTGAGTTGCAACCTGCAGATGATGATGCACTTTCTCTGGCGACTCTGCTTTGAACAGCCAGTCGTCCAGATAAGGGAAAACTGGAATTCCCGACTTCCTGAGATGGGCTGCCACCACTGCCCTCACCTAGGTAAAGACTCAAGGTGCAGTAGTAAGTCCAAACAGGAGAACCGCTAACTGATAAAGTTGTGACCCAACCGTAAAACGGAGATACTTCCAGTGCGACTTCAGGATCGAAATATGAAAATATGCATCCTGCAAGTCGATCAACACCATCCAGTCCCCCTGTTGCAGCGCTAGAAGAACCTGCGCAAGGGTGAGCATCTTGAACTTCTCCTGCTTCAGAAAAAGGTTCAAGATCCTGAAATCCAGGATTGGACATAGTCTGCCATCCTTCTTGGGTATCAGGAAATACTGGGAGTAGCATCCCTCACCCCTTTCTCGGTCTGAAACCACTCTATTGCACCTTTTTTCAGTAATGTTAGGAGTTCCTCCAAGAGGAGAAGAAGGTGGTCCTACAGGCAAGTCCCTTGGCAAGGAGGGTAATTTGGAGGGAATTTCCAAAAGGGAAGAGCATACCCATTTTCCACAAGATTTAGAACTCAAAGGTCTGTAGTGACTGATTTCCAATCTTGCAGAAAATGGGTAAGCCGACCCCCACAGGACCAACATGATCCAGAATCCTGTGGTAAGAGGGGGGAGGGCTGACGACCTTGTGGACGACCTCTGTTCTTGCCCCTGTAGGACTTGTACAAGTTTTCTTGCTGCTGAGGCTGTCTGTAGGTCCGAAACGACCTCCCAAATGTTCTTTACTTCCTGTAAGAGGAACCTCTAGGCTGCACTTGAAGGCCCAGAGACTTGACAGTGGCTTTGCCGTCCTTGAACCTTTCCAAGGCTGCATCTGCTTTCTTCCCAAACAGCCTAGAACCATCAAAGGGTAGGTCCAAAAGTGTTGCCTGCACATCCCAAAGAGAACTCTGACGACTTAAGACAAGCACTTCTTCTTGTGGCAACAGAAGAGCCCATAATCCTGGCAACAGAGTCTGCAGTGTCCAGGCCACTCTGAATAACCTGGCGTGCGGCTGCTTGAGTGTCCGCTAAGATCTCATTAAAATTTTGTCTGTCATCCTCAGACAATTTAGGGGCAAGTTGTTTTGTAGAGTCCATTAGGGCATGGATGTAAAGATCCAAAAGACAGGTAGCATCTGTGGACTTCAAGGCCATAGTTGCTGAGGAGAAGACCTTCTTCGCTGACTGGTCAAGCTTTTTGACTCATTATCACCAGCAACTTGAGGAAAAGCCCCAGAAGATCTTTTGGAACAGGCAGGTTGAACCACCAGGCTCTCAGGAGAAGGAGGGTATGTTAAAAAGTCCAGATCCCCTGGAGCCGCCCTGTATCTCCTGGCAACAGATTTTGAAACTGCCGGTTGCAGAAAAGGGCTTACACCAAACCTCCAATACTGGCTCAGTGATGGCATCATTGAATTTTATTTATTTATTTATGTGCTTGTATAGCGCCTGAATAGACCCCCGAAGGGGTATCTCCGCGCTGAATGCCAGCAAAGGCTCTACAACAGTAGAAGGAGAATGAAGCACTTCAGTCAAGATATTAGACTTAAATTCAGCCGTAGGGAGCTGGAAGTCTAAGAGCTCGGCTGCCTTCCTTATAACTGTGTGGTAAGGAGCCACATCCTTTGAAGGAGCATCTGATGGAGGTGAAATCTCCCATTCTGGAGACACATCAAGGCCACTTGCTCCCTCAAATCTTCAAAAAAAATCCTTTGAACCTCTCTCCTAGATCTTATTCTTGGAAGCAGCGTCGGTAGAACCAGAAACAACTCCGACGGATCCGGAGCCGGTGTCAAACACGGATCCGGAGGTTCAGCCTTAGAAGAACGAGGTGAGGCTGACGGCACCAGAGATGAAGGGAACGGCGTTGATGTCCTCGGCGCTGTGAAATGCCAGGATGGCGCCACTGGAAGAAATGGCATAAAAGCCTGAATGTAAGCTTGAGGAACCCCCATATTAAATGCCATAGAACCCATGGGACCCGAAAGTGCTCCAGAGGGGAACATAGCCCTTTGAAAGACTCCATACATCGCATTTAAATAATTCGATGGATCTTGCCCCATGCCAGGGAAAGGTGGATAAGCACCTGGAGAAGGCTCAGGCGCAGGCATTACCGTACTCGGGCCAATCGGTGCCGACGGTGGAGCCAATGGAGTCGACGACTCTTCAGGCACTGGGACTTCTCCCACTGGAGCAGGAGAATGAGCCGGTGTCAGAGATGGAACCGGCATCGGAGACTGTGCTGGTGAAGCCGCAAGCAAAGCCGATCTTACAGGCGAACCCTGATTCGAAGTAGAAGGCGAAACATAGTCTTTACAACGTCGAGATGCTGCAAAGGTTGACTTGGGAGCCATGTCCTTATCTGAACGGCGTCTAGATCCTTGCCTCTTCTGGAGCGCGACTTTGATCTTCTTCGACCTGTTTTCTCCTTCCTCATCTTCGCCATGAACAGTTTAGCTTCTCTTTCTTTTAACAGCTTCGGGTTCATCTTTCTGCAGCAGGCGCATCCCTCGACGTCGTGATCCGACGACAGGCTTTAGACACAATCTTTGTGAGGATCTGTAATGGACATGTGTTCTCCGCACTCCCTGCAGTGCTTGAATCCCGACATCCTCAATGACATCTTCGAGAAAGAAACAAGAGAAGACCAGAATATATAATCCAGGAACACAAAGTAGCAAGTGAAACCACGGAGAGCCTAAGAAAACCGTTAGTGTTGATGGCGCGGAAAAAAGGGAACGGAGGTCATCACGCCGACGAGGCTCTCTTATGGATCCAGTGACATCAGCGCAGTAACGAGCGGAGCCAGGCTTCTGTGATGTCGTCCTCGTCGGCGTGGAGAGCTACAAAAAAATCTGAATGCTGCTGTTGCAGGGGGTATTCACAGGGTGAGGAATCCACTGGCAGATGTATCCATCAGAAAAAAGATTTTAAAAGTCTGTCAAAAAATGACAGAGGCTAGCTCTCTTTAACCGATTAGCTCTGATGGTGCAGAAAGAAAAGAGATGATGACAGCGTACCGGAGAGGCCGTTACATTGACGACGTGGACATCATGATGACAAACACTACGCCATCATGCGGAGTCGACAGACGCCACCTACCCGTGCGCTGGGGTACTGCTGAGAAAAAAATGCGGATCCAGCCTGGCACCTGGGAGTTCAAAGCTAAGGAATCTGCGTCTAGATGTCTCTATCAGATCAGATGTATTTGATTACAAGCACGAGCAGAGGAAATAAAAGTGGATGGAGAGGATGTGGGGCTCCAGGAGCGGTGCTGCGACCTCCTCCTCTTCAAACTGGACCTCCGCAGAGTCTCTTTGTATGGTGTTGACTGCCCGGCTGCAAGGAGCTCCATCGCACCCTCCCTCAGGCCTTATGAGCCATGGCCTGGTAGTCGCAAGACTTTGATTCCTGGCCGTGCTCAGACACCAAAGACAGACAAGGTAGGGATCACTCACCGACATCATGTGGTGGCAAGCACTGCACGGCTTGAAACCTGCCTTCCTCAAAGACATCCCTCGCACACTGTGAGAAGCTGGCTTGGTATATTGTGCTCACTTATTTAAGTGCAGCACCCTGCACCAGTCCAGATGACCCTTATGGTGACTTAAGTGGTCTTAGACAATCTTAGAAAGCTCTCTAAGTGGTAGCTGTGGAGAGCAGCCTTCAGGCTTAGTCCAGAAGGAGTGTAAAGCAGCTTGTTGTACCAGTTCATAATCTTATGGTGCAGATTAAATGAAAAAGAACCACACAGTGTAGTGTAGTAAATACATTGTAGTAAGTGTAGTAAATAGGTGTTTAATTACAAACACTCACTAACGCAATGTATTATCTCCTACCTGGAGTTAGCAATACAAAACACACAATATTTAAGAAATAGAGCACGTAAGTAGTAGAAATACACAGTGGTCTCCAGGAGGAGGCCAAACCATATACTAAAACAGTGGAATGCGAACCACAACTCAAGCCAAGAATGGACCCAGATGACGTAGAAGAGCAGGGGACCTAAGGAACCACCCAAGGGGATTATCTAGGAACCCCACGGAGGTCATGTGCAGAGTGGGAGCACAACTACATACTCAATGTAAGGGAATAGGTAAGTTGCTGTTGCAGATTTAAAGTAAAAATACCCTTCCGAGTGAACCTTGAAGAAACCCCGTGAAAAATGAAAGGAAGGAGAGTCACCCCACCTGTAGCTACTGCAGGAACCAGGATACCTACACCAGGGAAGCCAGGTACACAGGTGTCAAGTGACATCAGCAACTGCCATAGACCACAATGGAGGACTTCAACAAAGATGCCATTGGAGAAGAGGACGAAGTAGTCAGTTGGAACCCAAATGTGGATTCAGGTTGAGAGGTACCTGCAAGCAGAGGGTTCAGAGTCTATGCTACTCAGGAATGACTAGGAGAAGCGGAAGACGAATACCCATCGATGTCGAGATTGCAGGAGAGGTTGACGGTGCCTTTTAAGTTGCAGCTTTGTGGACCAGGAGATGCTGTGAATGACCAGGAGCCAGATACGAGCTGCCCCATATTGGATGTCGAGTGGCAAGGGGTCAGTGTCCGGCAGGGTCACCAACAAGTCTTGGCAGCGGCAAGCAACAAAGTAGATGAAAAAGATGCAGTGTTGGGACCAGCAAGTTCCAAGACTGCTCACCAAGCACAGGAGAGTAGAAGCCAACCCCAAGCAAACAGGGGAACCCATTAGTGCCAAAGAAGACCATTGAGAGGACCCACGGGCCAAAGACACAGGAGTTGCAAGAGGACCTCAAGTAGATCACCAAGAGTTGCAGACCCACGGTGCAGAGGATGCAATGCAGGCTAGGATCTTGGTGTAAGAGGATGCTTGCAGTAAGAGCTTCTTTCAGCCCAAAGACATCTGGAGGAGAGAGTCAGTAAGCCTTGACAATGGCAAGTCGAAGCAGTGCACAGGGGTCCTGTTCCAGCACTTCTGATGAAGGAAACTGGCCTCAAACTTAGTTAGAGTACAGTGCAGGCCTCAAGGGAGTTGCAGATCCACCACCTGTGTTACTGAGCCTTTCAGAGTCTGTGGAAGCCCAGGATCAACAGACCGGTCAGTTATGTTGGGGTGCCTGTAGATGTAGGGGAATGAATCCTTCACTCCAAAGGACATTACTTCGGGTGTCTTAAAGTTCCACAGGCCTGGTAAAGAACCTGTATGGAGCATGGACACAGATGCTGCAGAAGACTAGCAGGATGATGAGACCAGGAGCAGCAGAAATCTTCCCCGGTGCAGTCTTAGTTCCTTGAGCGAAGTCCAGCGAAGTCCTGAGTGTCCAGACAGTCGAAGTGAAGTGGTATGTGATCTGAATCTTGTACCACAACGAACCAAGGGACCCACCCACAGGTACGCCATTAAGTCCCCTTGGGGACTCGAGAAAAATGTAAAAAGAAGAAAAAGCTCATGTCTTCAGATGCCTAACCTCCTTCAGTGTATCCATACCATCCTGAGGAAGATTCAAATGCCCACAGTATAAGTCTTCAGAAGTCAAAATGCCAGGTTCAACCATAAAAGACTGAGGTACACAGCCTGGTCCCCAGTCTCATGAAGGCGATCAAGTCTGTATGCTATGGTCTTTCTTACAGATGCAGAAGGTCAGTGTACTACTGGTTATGCCATTTGAGACCTATGAACATCATTATTGCTTGGGGTAGGTTTACTACTGATAGAATCAGTGGTATTAGTTTATAAAAAGGAATTCCCTTCATTCCTGATTGATAATACCTGCAGGCAAAGTCTGGGCATTGTTTGCCTACTATGTCTACGAAGAGGTCTATTCAAGAATACCCTTAATTGTAGACGAAATCTTGCAGGACTTTGTCATGCAGTACCCACTAAAGAGTGTTTTGGAAAGTTCTTCGGAGTGAAGGACTGGGTTAATTTAAGACCCAGCGGTGCCAGGGATAACACCTGAAACCTTCGTGGGTTACCTGTTCCGGCGTACAAATAACAGAGACACGGGACACTTCCTTTGGCGTCAAAGATTCAAGGTTTATTTACTGCAGGGAACACAGAAGTCACGTGAAGTACATAACATGTAAGTTCGCGGAGTCTGATTCGAATTGTATCTGTGGATAGCTCCTTTTATACAGTTTTTGAGCATAGGATAACATAGAGCACAAAGGATTACAACCTGGTTACCATCGTAAAGATCGTAAGGGGTCGCTTTCATGTATTCAGAGCCCGGAACATAATTACAGTAGCATTTGGTCGTTCCCAACTGTAAAAGGACATCTTCCCACCATTAGTACATTCCGTTCAACAGTAAACGAATCAGGGAAGAAACAGAAACAGGTGCAGAGGTAGACGAGAACAGTGGACAGATCGAAAAGGGTGTAAAAGGGGTGGTACCAGGAAACACGAGTTGCAGAGATCAAAGGAGGTGCCTAATGTAATGCACAACTGAGACAATAGTCTGGCACGGCAAGACGAGCCTCGAGCGGAGCCTTCTGCCTTACAGTGTCATCCCCCTCATCATAAAGACACCTTCAAAGGAAGACGTGTCTTCCGCAAGAGCTTGGGAATCCCAGGGTCGCGAAGCGGACAGCGTCCGTTCGCTGGCTACTTGAGGGCAAGAAACAAAATGGATGCCGTATCTAAGATGGAACCCGTGGGTTCAGATGAAGAAACCCACGAAACAAACGAACGGTTCAGGCTAGTACAGCGAAAACGCGTACACCCACTAAACTCGTCATTTGCGGTTCATAGATACCAGACTCGACCATATTCGTGCAAGTCAAAAACACCACTTACAATTCTCACGGAACCTCAGACGCTCCTTTTGCCCTCATGTAGGCAAGCACTAGTCGGAATCATAATCGATCTCGATATTCATCAAACCATCCAGATGCTGCTGCAACATAATTCTATCCATCAATGCTTCCTTGGTAACAGGCGGCCGCCTTATACACGTCGTAGCACAGAGGCCACATAAGGCAGGACCACACTGCACACAAAGACAACACGTGAACAGGAATGCTACAACAACCCCAATGATCATCAGAATCTTCCAACCCCAAGTCGACATTAGGCCCCAAAACCATCCTAGTAGCGTCCAATCTCCTACGTCCACGTGTATGGACTCAGAGATCTTATGCAACTTCGAGATGGCTTGATAGACAGTCGGAGCGTTGTCTGGAATAAAAATACAACAGCTCGAATGGATCACCTTACATACTCCACCTCGATCAGCTAAGACAACGTCTAAAACCATATGGTTTTGTAACGTCATAAGCCTGTCCGCCTGAAGCTCTGCTATGATATTGCCAAGGGCACTGGCAGTGATATTAGCAGTCGATTCCACCACTCGAGTCAACTGTCTCAGGTTCCTACTATTAACCATAGGTCCCCAAAACGGAAAGAAACCCTTGAAAAAGTCTCCTGCCTCTTGACCGGCAGTGTCCTCTTTGCTAATCACGCCCCTTACAACTCTGGTCTTGTGATAATCCGCGGAAACCGTAAAGGTTGGTGGCAACAAGTTTGCAATATAACAGGTGCCCGCGAAGTCAAGGGGCAACCATGTATATGCACGGTCGTAGCAGACAAAGTACGTACCCTTGGCAGTTAGGAGAACAGGGGAAGAGAGCATTGGCAAAACGTATGTTTCGGAGCAAGCACTCTCCCCGAGATGGGCTCTCGGGCTTCGACCACGGCCTTTCAGGCAGAAATTACCAAGGTGGGGTACGATCCATATAGGAGATGAACTTTTAAGCTGTCTATCGCCCACAAGCACACTATACTCAGCCTCACTCAGATCCCTGTAGGCTCGCACCTCTTTATCTGGGATAAGCAATGGATCATAGATATCCCTATCTAAATCAGCTATCGCTATTGCCAACGACTTATGGTACGGACCGGGACCAAAGTGAGGAGAACGCGGCTCTCGATTGGGGTAAGAATCTAGTGCGCTTCGAAACATTGTTTGGAATGCTCGAGCTGAACCCTGGGAACTGTAAGGAAGGACCAGGTACGGAATTCCCTTATCGGTGGTATGTGGCATTAACCCACACACCCAACAGTTGGTAGTGTTTACAACTAACTGATGCTGATGAAGGAGCTGAACGAAGGAATTGTTCATGAACTCCGCACGTCTAACCTGCTCGTGTTGCGGTAAGATGTGGAAAGAATGAGGAGAAACAGTAGAGGTAGGTTTAGGTTCTGGAGAAAGGGTAGGTGAGGCAGTAGGCAACAAGGACTGTATCGTGTAATACACCCCACCCACCAATAACAAAGAAACAGTTACAAATAGAAGGAACACCTGAAACATGAAGCATTTTCTTCGTGCAACTTTACGCAATTCAAATCTTTGAGCCTGAGCCTTTTCCAAATCCGACAGCTTTGAGAAAGCCATCCTCTAAAACCATCCGCAACGTTTTTGACGCACTTCGTTCTGTGTAGCAGTAGTCAATCCCCAGGAGTTCCTAGGAACCGACGGTCTTCGACCTAGTGTCAAGACCTACTAACCAGAAGGAAGTACCCGTGCGGCCCTACGGCCCACCAGGATGTAAGGTATTTTTAATCAACAATATATATATATACAAAATCTCTTAGCTGTGGAAGCAAAAACGCATACATAGAAGAAAAAGACTCAAAATTTCAAAATCACAATAATGCACGTGTGTTCAAACTGGATAGTGATAATGGGGTAACGTGGATGTCAGGGGAGTAAGCAAAGGTATTTTTATTAGTCTCTAGTACTGGATCGAAGAAAATATCGGCTTCTCCCAGGACGTGTCTGTTCGTCAAACAGTTGATCTGAAGATGAGACAGAGTTCTGTTGATCAATCAATTGTTCAGATCGTGAGTTTTGTGATGACAAATGTTCAACAATGTCGTTCTGCTGGACTGGGGTTTCTCCGACAGGCTGAGCGTCGCTAAAAGGAACGAAAGTCGGCACAATTTCCGTTTCAGACGAGGCAATGCCCTTCCTCACCCACGAGTCTGCTGGTAAAGGTATAGGTACCTTTTTGGGATGGGTGGCATGCACCCAGTTCTTGCGTCCTTCTAAACGAACAGCAGTCCTTGTGGCAAGGAGCACCTGGTAGGGTCCAGTAAAACGAGGCTCCAAGTTTCTTTTGCGGCCAAAATTCCTCGTCACCACCCAGTCTCCGGGCTGGAGCTGGTGGCCTGGACCCTCCGTCTGCGTCGGCAGTGCTTCAAAGACCTGTTGGTGAATTAACCTCAGTTTAGCAGTCAGATCATGAAGATAATCGATCAACATTGGGTACTCAAGATTAGAAAACACACTGGGTCTAGGGACCCCCCAAACATTGGCAGGGCGGCCGAACACAATCTCATAGGGACTGAGCCCTACTCGGGAGTGTACAGTCGCCCTAGTTGACAAAAGAGCTAAGGGTAAAGCGTCAGGCCACGAGAGACCAGTCGTAGCCTGAATCTTTGCTAGCTTTAATTTAAGGGTGCCATTATAACCTTCAACCAAACCTGCTGACTGGGGATGATTGGCGCTGTGGAATTTTTGTGTAATTCCAAGGGCCTTACACACACTCTTCATCACACTCCCCACAAACTCACTTCCGTTATCAGACCATACAATCCGTGGCATTCCATACCGAGGAAAGTATTCCTTCAGTAGGATCTTTGCAGTGGACAGGGCAGTGTTGTCTTTAAGAGGGTAGGCTTCAATCCATCGGGAGAATGCGCAAACCACAACTAAAACGTACTTTAGGTTATTGCATCGCTCCATATGGATGAAGTCACGCTGGATGACTTCAAAGGGACATGAAGGGGGAGCGAAATGGCCAGGGGGTGTAGGAGTTCCCTTACCAGGATTGTACATCATACATATCATGCAATTCTTAACCAATCTCTCAGCACACTTAGTAATACCATCATTCTTCCATACAGGGGACAACAACTTACTGATACCTTTCGCGCTAATATGTGCCAAGCCGTGTGCCATAGTCACAACAGCTAGCACATATGCATCCGGCAACATCCACCTCTTATTCTCAGACAAATCAATCCAACAACCATTCGCATCCAGCTTTCCCGTACTCTCCTTCCACTTGGTCTTTTCAGTCTTGGTGGTCTCGTTCTGAATCGCTTTCACACTCTCGATAGTGTCCTCACACATACCCGTTTCTGTAGGCCACCTTACCGAACTCGTCACATACATTCTAGTTGTAAGGTTCCTGGCAGTCTCCTTAGCAACTTCATCAGCGAACGCATTGCCACGACCAACATCATCCGTCACCTTACGGTGTGCACTACATTTAATAATCGCCACCTGCTCGGGCAATGTAAGTGCATCCAAAAGATCATTCACAAGCTGTCCATGCTGAATCTTCGTGCCATGCGAAGTCATAAAACCTCTCTCTCTCCACAATCGTCCAAAACTGTGCGCAACACCAAAAGCATACTGGCTGTCAGTAAACACATTCACCCGCTTCCCTTTCGACAAAACACACGCTCTTGTCAAGGCAATCAGCTCTGCCGCCTGTGCAGAGTTCTGATTCAATCTCGCAGTCTCCACAACCGTACTCAAAGTTACCACAGCATACGCAGTCGTCACATCGCCATTCGGCAACTTAAAACACGAGCCATCCACATACAGGGTACCATCGGGATTTTCCAATGGAGTATTTTTCAAGTCAACACGACCTTTTGTTTCCTCCTCGGTTCGTAAGTAGCAGTCGTGTGCAGCTACCTCATCTGATTCCGTATTGGTTGGCAACAAAGTCGCCGGGTTAAGGACATTACAGCGTTTTATTTGAATGTGACTTGCCAAAAACGTCAACTCATAACCAGACAACCTTGCACTCGTCAGGTGTTGGGTTTTCGTACGATTCAAGAGAGTGTCAACTGCATGCGGAACCATCACCGTAAGCATATTATCCATGACCAATCCTGCAGATTGTCGGATGGACACCGCAGCTGCCGCTGTTGCTCTCAAACAACTCGGCAATGCTCTAGCTACTGGGTCCAAGGTCGAGGAAAAATATGCACATGGACGCTGCTTACCACTGAACTGTTGCATTAAGACACTCAACGCACAACCTTCCCTCTCGTGAACGTATAGTGTAAACGGCTTACTGTAGTCAGGAGTACCTAACACAGGGGCCGAGCACAACACATCACGCAGTTCAGAAAAACTTTTCTGACATTCTTCCATCCATGGCAAAGGAGTTGGAACATCCTTGCACGTAAGGGCTACCAATGGTTTCGCTAGCAATGAAAAATTTGGAATCCATTGCCTGCAGTATGACGTGATACCTAAAAAGGCACGCACATCTCTCTGAGTTGTTGGCACAGTCATTCGAGCAATCGCTGCAATTCTCTCTGGGGTCAACCTTCTTCCCTCCTTTGACAATAAGTGACCTAGATAGGTTACTTCTTGGCAACAATATTGCAGTTTAGAAGGTGACACCTTGTAATGTAAGTCACAGAGATGCTGTAACAACGACACCGTAGCAATTTTGCAAATGTCCTGAGTGTCCGCAGCCACCAATAAGTCGTCGACATATGGATCAAGGCCGCACCAGCCGGCAACACAAACGCATCAAGTTGGCCCTTCAAGGCTTGACTGTATATCGATGGACTCTCACAGTAGCCCTGAGGAGCACATTTAAACCTAAAGCTGCGGCCACCGAGAGAGAAACCGAAAAGGACCCTGCTCTCCTCAGCAATTGGAATGCTAAAGAAAGCATTCTTCAAATCGATCACTGAGAACCAAGAAGCAGATGCTGGAATCAGAGTCAGTAGAGCCGTAATGTCAGGCACCACAGGGAACTGAGGAATCACAATTTTATTCACCTCCCGTAAATCGATAACAAAACGATAAACAGGGGGCTTAGATGGATCAGTGCGCTTCAGAATGGGCAGCACAGGGCTATTACACACGTTTCCCCGTGTCTCCTCGATAACATCTTTCTCAATCAAATCGTAGATAATTGCTAACAGCGCTCGCTCACCATCAAGGGAGATACGATACTGGGGAATACGTGGCAAACGCACATTAGATTTCAAATGAACAACATAAGGAGAGATATCAAGCAGGCCCACGTCATTGGGACCTGTTGCCCACAATGATGCAGGAAGAGAACTCAATTCCGGTGGAAGCTTATCGAGAGACAAGTACATAGGAGAGATGACTTTCTCACCCAAAGTAAGCTTCACTCCCGCAGGAGAACAATACAGAGTCGCATATAGTCGTTTCAGCAAATCCAAGCCCAAAAGATTCTCACCACAACCTGTAGTCAAAATCAAAGGAGCTTCCAGCTCACGTGGCCCAATTGTTAGGGGCAAAGGACGCGAAACCGGATTGCTGACAGGGGCGCCGGAGAATCCAACGGAAACATTTGTTAAGCCAGACAAAGGTGCGCCAGGGAGTTTCGAATGCATGATGGAACTTTTCGCTGCACCAGTGTCCAACAGAAAAGGCTCAACTACGCCCGAGGTGGCAACTGCGACGTAAGGCCCTCTCTGATCAACCGGAACTGATACTACTCCCTCTCCTTGTCTATGGCTGTCCTAGTAATTACTGTCGTCAGTGCCCTGATCGACGTAATAATCATCCACATTATACTGTGCGGATCTGCCTTGCGAGTATCCACGCTGATCGAAACAATTATTAGAATCAGAGGAATCATTAGAGCGATCATTTTGCACACCACGACCTCTACCACGTGAGACCTGCTGAGGTCCACTACGACCTCCTCTAGATGAACTACCACTATTTCGATCACGCAAAACTGGACAATCGAATTTCAAATGACCCTCTCCCCTACAATAGGCACACTGATTGTACCCCAACGTAGATCTCTGCGAAGAGGAATCCTTTCATGATTGCGACCTATTTGACTGAGACTGCGATCGATTCCGCTGTTGCGAATCATTCTGATTCGGACGTGGAGGATACGCTTGTTGCAACAACACCTTCGTTTTGAGCTCTTTCGTCTTTTTATCTGCTCGATCATTGTCCTCTTTCTCTCTATTCTCATAATATTGGGCCGTAGCCAATATTTGAGCAGACGTGGAAACAGCCCACGCACTCTCTGAATTCTTTAACTTGTTGCTTAAGTCCGGCAATAAGTTCGACACAAATTTGTCCACAAACAATCTCTGACCTCCCTCAGTGCCCATATCCTGACCACTGTGATCGATAAATGCCTCCTCAAATCTCGTAAAGAAATCGGAGACACTCTCATCCTTCTTTTGCTTGCAAGCGGACAGTTTGTCCCAATTCACCTTCATAGCTGGCATAAGCGTTGTCCTAAGAGTTATTATTCTCTTAGGGAGATTAGAAATCAACTGTTCGGGCATAGCCCCACCGACTTGCAAGGCATCCACAGCAAGAAGTGCAGCCCAATCACCACCTAATTCGTTTGCATGATCTTGCTGACGAATCTTCGCCCATACCGGTTGCGGTACTACGTTACCGAACAACATATCGATATCGGCAAGATTCATTATCGTAGCATCCACTAGCTGCGACAATTCCTTATAGTACCCTGCTGGATTTTTGCGAGGATCAGGTAGCGATTGTTTTACTTGCAAAACTTCTGACCGTTTCCATGGAAGATGTATCCACACTCTCTGGAAATGTGGCAAAACCGCGGGATTACCACCAGGGTTACCTGGCATCCACACTGGTGGAACTTCGCGCATAGGATACTGACCAGGCGTTGCTAGTGGTTCCTCAATGTCTTCTAAAAACAATGCCCGAGGCATTATAGAAGGCGGAAGGATAGCAACTGCTCGACAGCACGTCGAACATTGCTACCCACCAGTATTCCGCTCGCAAACTGGAGCTGAAGATTAGTTAGAGCAGCCAATACATCATCAGTCGCATCGGCTGATATTTGATCGCGTAAAAGTTTGCACATTTCCTCAAACACGAACCTCTGTGTCGGTTTGTTAATTAATTAATTAATTAATTGCAGGTTTATATAGCGCTAGGATCGACTCCCGGAGGAGTATCTCCGCGCTTCGACCGCTGCGAAACCCTTCCTGGCTTCCCTGAGAGATGGTCCCTTAATGGGTATCTCCAGGGTGAGACCAGGCATCCCCGGCGGTCTGGTGGGGCTGTTAGTGAAGATGAGGCAAGCTAATGCCCAGAGTTGCCGAGTGTGATCGCTGATCAGAGTGGGCACCGAGGCAAGAGAATTATCGAGTCCGCTGACCCTGTTCCAGAAACCTGCCGCGTCGGGAATCGAACCCTGGTCCCGGGCCGTCCTCTGCTCTCGGGTCTGCCGCCTCTAACCAGTGAGCCACACTACTTCACTCGTTGAATTGAGAAAACGTATCAAGCACCACACGCGGAGGATTCCTAAGAGGATATTTAATCCAACCCATCGCCATATTATATAGCGAGTCACGTTCCCTACCACCAGGGAGCTGGCTTTGTCTTTTGGGACCATCAGAACCAGCGGACTCAAGAATCGGTCCCAAAGAAGTAAAGAAGTTAGCAGCAACAGATGGGGTACGACGTCGAGCAGATGGGGTAGAGGAATAAGACAACGGGGTAACAAGAGAAGTGTCAGGAACGGAAGGAACAGCAGGAGTAACCAGAACAGTAGAAACATTGGGAGCAGGAGTATGAGGAAGTATAAGCGGAGGAGCAGTAGGGACAGGAGCAGGTAAGGGAGCAGGAACAGGTTGAGGAACGGGAACAGGTTGAGGAACAGGTACAGGAGGAACCACAGGAACTGCGGTACCCTGTGCATATGGAGGTGGTGATTTCAAGAGATAGGACAACAAGGGATCCTCTACTACTTCCTCCTTCTTATCCGTACCCGCCGGTAAAGCGGGGTAACACTTATCGACAGTCATGCGCTGCAATCTATCAAAGACTTCCTTTTCCTTTTCCTCCTTATCTCGCTGAAACTGCTCTGCATTTCTTACCGTTGTAACAATACCTTCTCTCTTATTACGTTTTAGCTGTTTGATTTCTCTCTGCTTGGCTTCTTTACGCCACAACCGAAAGGAATCAAACATGGCCGGCCTTGCTTTTCTCTGAAATAATTTCGCTTCAAGATTATCTAAAATCGGGGCCTCAAAACTACCATGAGGTGGCCAACTAAGGACACCATCCTTTTTAGTGTAACGAACCCAACACTCATTAAACGTGATTGGACCCAAACCATGGCGGCTATATAACTCATAAGTTGGAGTTCCAACCGGAGGTATCGGACACAAGTCCTCCAGCCGGGAATCCGTACCACAACCTTTAAGGCAACTGAACAAAGTACTACAGCTAGGCATCGTGCACACTAACCAAATTTCACAAACGTCAAGGGTTACGGGATTACAATGTCCCTGCAATGAGCAAAAACCCTCGGTTTTTGGCGACTGCAGACGTCAAATAGTACAACTAAGGACAAAATACCAAGAACCACAAATGCAATGGAACCATGCAACAACTAAGCACCCACAACAAAGGACTCTGGTGTGGTAAATATTTGATTTACCGTCCTAATTTCTATGCAGGTAAGTACTTAATCAAAAATAACTCAATCGGAAAGAAAGAGGCAGAGTCCGTGGTGTTAGAGTTCTTAGGGGTTTTATTCCTTAAAAAGGAATTAAGCATGGGCGAATTTTGCGGATCTCGCGTTCGCGAATTTTGCGGATTTGCGAATTCGCAATCCGCAAAATCCGCGAATTCCCGCGAATTTGCGGATTTTTTTTTTTTTGTGTTCGCCCGTGTTTCTGCCAGTTCGCGAGGGTTTTTACAATTTCGCAATTTGCGAACTTACCTGTCGGGTCGCAAGTTTCGCGAACTTGTTGTTTCTACGTGTCCAGCCTGTTTGGGACACTCTTCTTCATCACTGCCACTCTCTGTCACCACTGCCACTCTCTGACTACTCATGCCACCCTCTGGCCCACCCATGCCACCCTCTGTTTCATCACCACACCCTCTGGTTGTCCAGTGTACATTATTTTCGGCAAAGCAAAGCACACCTTCCCTGCCTCAAGTGACCTGAATTAATTTGGGGCTGATTAATATGTCACAGAATATTTTTTTAGCTGGCACCTGCTTCCTTAGTGCGCCCTGATTAGTGATCTTTTGCACTTGCTAAGTGCTTTCATTGTTGCAAAATTAGTTACAACACCTGCCCTGCCCCAACTGACAATAATGAATTAGGGGCTGATTAATGGATTTTAACTTCCAGCCTGGCTCCTGCTTGTCTCCCTTAGCTGTAATTCAGGACCTTTGTGGCATATGTGTAACTATTCTGAGGTTCAGAGCAGGGTCACATAATAGTTGCAACTGGCAACTGAACTCTGGAGGGGCCCCTCAGGAAGCACTACAGGAAATGGCTACTAATGATGAGCCTGAACTTTTGAACCTGGCAAGTAGTTTCAGTTTTGCTAAGATCGTATTTCTGCAATTTAGCACTTATTCGCGGGGCGCGAAGTTGTACTGGGAAGCCGCGAACTCACGCGAACAGTGCGAGCAGTGCGAGCAAAATCCGCTGCTCGCGGATTTGCGGATTTTGCGGGAGATTCGCGAATCTCGCGGATTGCGGATTTCCCGAAAATCCGCAAAATCCGCGAGCGAAACGGATTTTCCGCCCATACCTAAAAGGAATGGTACCAGACCGGATATCATGTTCCTACCACCACTGGGGTGTAGGAAGGGATAGAGCAATATTTTATTGACAATACATAGCTAAAATACTTAAATCATATTATAGACACCAATACAGTAGGCGTAACAGCTGAGAGAAACAAGATAAAACACACACGTGGTAGTGATACGTAATTAGAAGGCGTGAACTAGGCGTGAACATAGAGGTGTGTGCTAGAAACGTCACAGGTAGGTGTCATAAGTGGGTGGCAACAGAGCAGAATCTTGTAATGTCAGCAGAAATCTGAGGCCTGGATGCGCGCGCAGCTGCATGACGCGTGACTGACGTGAAGCTGGAGGGTGCAGGGGACTTGACATTTACACTAGCGGAAAGAGACAGAAGTCTGGCATGTCAGATCAACTCGTGCCTCTATCATATCTGATATCTGATGTTTAGGAACTATATTATCTAGACGGAAAAGGTCTCTGGGGCAGAAGCTATTCTATACTGACTGTGAGTGCGTGTATAAGCGTCTAAGTGTCTGCATGAGAAGCGAGGGGGCACGGGCCTTTCATGGTAACAGAGGCTATGAATTACTTGCACGGAGACAGTGAGGCCGGGCCCTTTGCTCTGCAGCTGGGGGGATGTTTACTTGAACTAGTAGGCAGGAATGCATTTTCGAGGAGCGGAACAGATAATTCGAAGGTTGAATACAGTCTTGGCAGGCAGCAGGCTGAGCTAAGCGCCGTGAGCCGCGCAGGGAGTAAGGCAGAGGTCACGGGTACAGAGGCCGGCCCAGGCTGAGGCATCTCAGAGTCAGAAGGCAGAAAAGGCTTGATGGCAGAATTCAGGGCCTACTTCGCCTGGGCTGGAAAACGTGTAAAGTACACCACAAAAAGACGTTGGCATGGTATATTTAGAAACTGAATATTCAACCCGTTCATGGCGGGTCTGAAAGAGGACATATTAACATTGGACGCAAATGTATTTGCGTCTTCATAGCTGGCACAGGAGGGAAGTTACATGCATGTTAAGCTGGTACATGGAGACGGTGGGGTACACGTTAGGGAACATTACTTGGCCATAGAATTTAATTTTCCTCATTCCCTCCTTATTCCCTACGGACCCTTCATGATATATCGATCCTCATGAATCAATCAGTCTGTTCTTGTAACATCATTTGCTCTTCTTTCTTCCTTTCACGTTTTGAGAGAAAACCGGAATGTTCAATGCACGATGTGGCACACAGTCCACAAATCGCTGGCCCACACTGTAGGCACAGGCAGCAACTGAATACTATGACAAGGGCAATGCCCAGGAAGGATAGGATCTTCCATCCCCAAGCGGTCAACGTTGTCGAGAACCAACCGGACCAAGTCCAGGTGCCTGGATTCTGATGTATCAAACTTGCAATTTTATGAAGACGTGTAATAGCTTGGTATACTGTTGGCGCGTTTTCTGGAATGAAAACACAGCAACTTGACCCGATGACCTTACAAGCTCCACCTCTATCTGCCAAGATGACGTCAATAACAAGACGATTTTGAAGGACAACAACCCGCATGGCGGACTGCTCCTCTGTTAAGTTACCTAGGGCGGAGGCAGTTTCATTCACTACTGCTTCGAGGGTTCTAGTTAATCTGCGTATTAGTTTACTGTTTTGGACGGGACCTGTGAAGAAAAAGAATCCTTTATTGAAATCTGTGTATTGCTCCCATGCCGTTTCAGTATAGTCGACAATCGGGAGGTCTCTTCGGAATCTACTCTTTACTAGATCTGTATTCCTGTGATAATCAGGAGGGGCTAGAAAAACAGGTGGCAGAAGGAATGCAATGTAACAGGTACCATCCCAATCTGGAGGTAAGCGTATGTATGCGGTATGACCACAAACAAAATAGGAATGACGTGTAGCTCTGAATGAGGACCTGCCCTGATCACTGAATTCGACCACCGTAGTACATTTACTATGACCTAAGTGTACTGAACCCTTCTTTCTGACACAAAAATGACCAGTGACTGGTAATACTGACATAGCGGGGAGAACTGGTGCAGCTTCGGATTCAATAGTAAGAATCATGAGGTTAACTGTATAATTACCTAATCCATATACTTCGTTTTCTAAATCAGTTCCTGTCCGAACGGGTTGTCCATTTTTGTCAGGGTAACAGGCATCGAGCAGGACTAGGTTCAGGTTTCCCCAAATCCAACCCCCCTCGAAAACAGCAATATCAGGATCTAAAGAATTTAACAATCTAATCCATGCACCACAGGAGCCATTGTGAGTAAACGGGTACGGAAAGAGAGGCAGAACTCCCTTGTATTTCTGATAGGGAGGGAGTCGGCCACATATCCAGCAGTTTGTAGCGTTGTTAGTCTGATGGGAGTGATGTAACATACTAATGAATGTGTTGTTGCGCAGCGCGAGTCTGTAAGATAGTTCGTGAGGCGGTAATTCACTAAAAGAATGTTCGGCAGAAATATTGTAAGCAGATTGTTCACGCTTGAAGATAAGGTAATATATGGGAAGCAATATACTGGCAACAATAATCAGAAGACTTAGAAAAAACATAATCAATAATGTCACTATACAGTGACTGCGGAGTGATTTACAATATGTACGTTTCTTGAGTTGTCTCTCTCTCTCTCTATCTCGATCTAGGGGATACATGTCAGAAACTATTTAACCGATTCACCTAGGGGAGGACTTAAACAATTAAACTGTCTGACTTGCTAGATCGAAGTTTCATTCGATACTCCTCTTGGGGAGTTTTCTCTTGTTTGGGAATTTTAAAGTCACTAGGTTCGATGCAGTCTTTGGAGGGGGTGGACGAGTCTGTTTCTGGCAACAGTTCATTACATTTTTTAATATGACTCGTGTGGATCCACCCCTTTCGGCCTTCCACCTTGATAGCGGTCCGCGTGGTAAGAAGGACGGTCTTCGGCTCTTTCCAGCGGGGCTCCAGCAGACTTTTCCTGTCGAAGTTCCTAATTAGCACCGTATCCCCGGGGCGGACATCGTGTGGCTTTACATCAGTGTTGTCAGGGAAGGCTGCGGCAACCTGTGAACGACATGATTGGAGTGCAGACATCAAGGAGGCAAGGTAATCTGTCAGCATGTTACAATCAACATCGGTTATTTTCTTAGGCATGGGCGTCCCCCACATATTCGGTGGTCTGCCAAAGACCACTTCATACAGGGATAGTCCTGATCTCGAATGGGCGACCATTCTCATATAGAACAATGCAACTGGCAGGGCGACTATCCAGTCGACCCCTTTTTCTTTACAAACTTTAGCAAGGCGTGTTTTCAGTTTCTGGTTATGCCTTTCTACAAGGCCAGCGGCTTCGGGATGTCGGACACAATGGAATCTCCACTGATATCCTAGCAGCAGGGAAACCTGTTTCATGAGCTCGGATGAGAATGGCTGTCCGTTATCTGAGTACACGACACGAGGCAAGCCGTACCGTGGGAAAAATTCTCGAACCAGCTGCCTGGCAGTGG
Source organism: Lissotriton vulgaris (assembly GCF_964263255.1). Classification (NCBI taxonomy): domain Eukaryota; kingdom Metazoa; phylum Chordata; class Amphibia; order Caudata; family Salamandridae; genus Lissotriton; species Lissotriton vulgaris. The sequence goes on along the minus strand of NC_141691.1, from coordinate 2,021,285,605 downwards.
TCGGGGCAGTGTAATCTGAGACTGGGTATGCTTCGGTCCAACGGGAAAGTGCACAAACAACTACGAGGACATATTTGAATCCTCGACAACGGTCCATCTGGATATAATCCATCTGGAGGACTTCAAAAGGGTGATCAGGAGGATGAAATCCACCTTGCTCTACAGGGACGCTTTTACCTGGATTAAACTGACAACAGATCATGCAAGTACGCACTTTCTGTTTTGCTGCTGCTCGTAAGTGTTTGTTGTACCAGAGATTCTGTAAACTGTCTAACATCGCTTTCTCTCCTAGATGCGCTGGACTATGTGCTGTATTTATTATGACTTGAACCATAGAGTCGGGGAGAAACCATGTAGATTTTCCCTTCGTCATCCAACCTTGATCTGTCTGGATCCCTCCTAGTTCAGTCCATTTCTTTATTTCATCTGGAGTAGCATGTGTCTGAATATCGATTACATCTAGGGTGGGATCCCTAACTGACATACACTGTGTTGGTACTATTGTCTTTGTCACATCAGTAGTCTGGGTGTGAGTCAATGCTGTATGCTTTGCTGTCTGGTCTGCCAGGTCGTTACCCTGGGAAACAGAATCCGTAGCTTTAGTATGTGCTTTACACTTCATGACGGATATGCCTGAAGGCAGATGTATTGCTTCTAATAGTGCTTGAATGAGGGGACCGTGTTGGATCTTGGCACCATGAGGGGTCAAGAAACCTCGTTCTTGCCATAACATTCCGAAGTCGTGTACGACTCCGAAAGCATAACGGGAATCAGTGTATATGCTAACATTTCTGTTCTTGGCTAGTATACAGGCTCGGGTCAGAGCGATGAGCTCTGCTGCTTGAGCAGACAGTGTATCAATACGATATGTTTCTTTTACTTCAGTTTCAGTGGTCACTGCATACGCGGCCACTAATTCTCCTGTACTTGTTCTCATACATGAACCATCCACGTAAAGTGTCAGGTCTGGATTTGTCAATGGAACATCTGTTAAGTCTCGTCGGGGCTTTGTTACTGCATTAACGATCTCTATACAATCATGCGGGGCTGAATTAGTCATACTCGAAGGTAACAATGTTGCGGGATTTAGAATGCTGCAGCGCCTGATTTCTATGTGTGGCTGGAATAGCGTCAATTCATAACCTGTCAGTCGTGCTATAGTCAAGTGCTGAGTCTGGGTTCTATTTAAAAGAACCTCTACAGAATGTGGAACTTGAACTGTTAATGGATGTCCTAAAACAATTGAGTCGCTCTGTCTGATTGCTAAAGCTGTCGCTGCAACTGACTTTAAGCACGCAGGGAGTGCCTGGGCTACTGAATCCAATGTACTTGAAAAATAAGCGCAAGGCTTATGTGAACCTGCTTGGTCTTGAGTGAGGACAGACAACGCTGTACCATCACGTTCTGTAACAAAAAGTGTAAAAGGTTTGCTGTAACATGGTGTCGCTAAAACTGGTGCTTGGCATAAAGCTTTCTTTAATTCTTCAAAGGCCTGTGTATGTTCCTGAGTCCAAGGAAGGGCAGTCGAAGTCGCTGCCTCCTGTGATGTCAACTGAATGAGTGGTTTAGCTAGAAATGCATACTGAGGAATCCATTGTCTGCAGTACGAGGTGAGGCCTATAAAGGCCCGCACTTCCTTTTGTGTCTGAGGTTGTGGCATATTTACAATTAACTGGATACGGTCAGGAGTGAGCTGTCTCCCCACTTTGGACAGCAAGTGACCCAAGTACACAACTTGCTGAACACAGAATTGTAGCTTCGAAGGAGACACCTTGTGTCCCTTGTCGGCCAGAAAATGTAAAACTGTCAGTGATGCTTGCTCACATTCGGGTTCACTTCGTGCGGTGATCAACAGATCATCGACGTACTGTAGTAAGGCAGTGTTAACTGGCATTATGATACAATCAAGTTGTCTTTTCAGTGCTTGGCTATAGATGCTGGGGCTTTCTGTGAATCCTTGAGGTGCGCGTGAAAATTTGAAACTTCGTCCATTTAAACTGAATCCGAAGAGATATTGGCTCTCTGGGTCAATAGGCACACTAAAGAAGGCGTTCTTGAGGTCAATTACAGTAAAGAACGTTGCTTCTGAATCAATAGCAGTCAATAAGGATGAGATGTCGGGAACCACAGGGTACTGTGGTACAATGCATTTATTCAGTTCTCGTAAATCAATCACCAGCCGATATACTGGCGGTGCATTGGGATCAGTACGTTTAAGAATCGGAATGATAGGGGAATTACAGATATTGGAGTCGGTCTCTATGACCACTCCTTGGGCAATGAGCTCTTCAATGATTTCCAGTAAAGCCACTACAGCATCGGGTGGTAACTTGTATTGTCTGATTCGGGGCAACACAACACCTGGCTTGAGTGTAACACGGTATGGTGTAATGTGCATGCAGCCTACATCGGTTGGGCCTTGTGCCCACAAGTGATCCGGTACATTTTTCAATCTGACATCAAACTCTCGTAATACATAGTGACCCTTGAAATCTCGCAAAAAGAGTCTAATTCCTTCCGGAGAACAACATATCACAGCTCCTAGAGCCTTCAGTGTCTTTATTCCTAACAAGTTTTCTGGACATGATTTCGTGAGTAACAGGTCTGTAACACGTGATAATGGACCCACAGCCAGGGGGACGGGTTTCGATACCTCATTTACAATAGGTTGTCCTGAAAAACCAAGGGAAACATTCTGTGAGCCTGAGAGGGGTGCCCCTGGGACTTCATCATGGCTGATTGTTGTGCGACTTGCCCCTGTGTCAATTAAAAACTTTCTGTCTTTTCCCAATACTTGACTGTGTACATAAGGACCCTCTTGATCTACAGGAATCTCAATAAGAGGCAAGCCACCCTCCCTCTCTAGGCTGTTTCATGTGTATCGTGGATAATCGGGGTAATCAGATTGGGCATACTGGTACATCTGTTGTGAAACTTGCTGAGTCGCGACAATGGGCTGTGGCTGTGACTGTGGTACCGCTACTGTCGGTGCTGTATGTGGTGAAGCATGCATAGGCTGTGTATTCTGCATGGGCTGTATATTCTGTGAAGTCTGTTGCTGGACCTGATCTTGTCTAGGCTGACGCGGTCTTTCTTTAGTTTTACCTGTTAATATATTGTGTTTCAGAACTGGACATTCATGTACGTAGTGACCTGGCTGCTTGCAATAGTTGCATGTCCCTTTAACGGGAGCTGCTGAATTCTGGGTCTGGGTCGTACCTTTTTTCTGGCCGTCGGCTGGAACCGACTGGGCCACTAACATTTTCATTTTCGTGTCTTTCATGCGTCTCTGTTCATGATCCTGTTCTTCTCTAATTCTGTTCTGGTGATACTGTAACATTTGTAACATCTGGGATGGCGTATTTGCTTGCCATGTGCTTTCAACTTTGTATACACGGTTCTTAACTGATGTCAGGGAATTCTCGACTAATTTCGTTACAAAAAGATGCGGGTACGATTCGCTACCTGGTTTCAGGCCACTATTAATAATGAAACATTTCTCGAATCTGGAATAGAAGTCACTAGTATCTTCATCGTGTTTCTGTTTACAGGCTGAAATTGCGTCCCAGTCTTCCTTTTTAGTTGTCAATAATCTTGGCAAGACCTGGCCTAGCCCTGGGGTACGAAGTTTTTCCTCGTCTTCTATTTCTGTCCATATAATCTTTTTGTCTCCCACCTCCCATTCTCTTTCCTTGAGTTTCTCGTAGATGCCTGTGGGCAACAATACCTTTAATAATTTCATAACATCAGTATATGTGTAATCTCCCATCAGTAACATGTCTTTAAGTTCTCTATGTAAACCTGCAGGGTCTTTATCGTGACAGGGTAATAGTTTCTTCATCTCCAATAGTTCTAACTTGGTCAGAGGTGCGTATACATACACACGTTTCAAGGTATTATCGGTACCCATAACTGGATGTACTTCTCGTAATGGGTTCTGTCTTTCAAGACGCTCCATATGATACATTTTTCTTTCTGGGGGCGGAGCGGAAACATATTGTGGGCCTAAGAAAGTGTTATATCTGTGCCGTTGTTCTAGAATTATTTGAATTAACTTGGTACTTAGGCCTCCCCATCTATCCATGAGTAGTGCTTCTAATGTATCGTGTAAGGGACCTGGATCAGAATGTTGATTTCTGTATAACGTGAGGAGGTGCTGAATCATATATGTACCTGCTAATTTCTGCTCGTCTGGGGATAGGTTCAGAAATGTCTGCGCTACTGTGTCATCATTGTATATATTAGGATTGTCAGCCCATAGTACTGCTGACCGGGCTAGTTCTTGTTCATCCATAGAATTGAGTACATGGTACCCCATTCGTTCTCGAAGCATTTTATCAGTGTCTTGAAACTGATGTTCAGGAGAATTCGGTTTTGTTATGCCAGAGAGAAAAACTCTCTTGCTTTCTGGACGAATGCCTTTCCTAAGGTAAGTTCCCTTACCTACATACGCTATCGTATCTGTAGTCGTTTCTGGTTCTTCAGGTCCTTCCTCCTCCTCGGAGGAGGCATTTTCTTTTTCTTTTTCGTGCATTTCTATTACTGCCTTTCTTATTTTCTTGTACATACTAGCTATACAATTCACTTTATCATGTTTTCCTTCGGATATATTTTGGCCCCACTTGTTTAGTGCTTCCATTTCATCCTGGTCTGTCTCTGGCCTGTCTCGGTCTCTTATTAAGCAATTTATGAAAAAACGTAGTATATATGCTTGAGTGTCAACTTTCTGATGTGCCAGGGCCTCCTTAATACTTTCAGGATTTTCCCCAGTCTGGACAAAATGATATATTCTATCTAGGTGATCGGTCATCCCTGAGAATAACACTAGGTAATCTGTAGCTTGTCGTAAGCGTAGTGATGCTATCAACATCCTATCTTCTTTACCGGGTACTGGATCGTATCTGCAAACTGGAAGCTGTTCTTTGAGTATGTCGAGACGGGGTGATTGGAGTGTCGGGTGCTTCTGCATGTCCCTAAGGTGTAATCTGTGTGTTGCTGGCGGGGTCTGGTAACCCCCGGTCGCACCTCCTGAGGCAGAGGCTTGGGCATTATCCCTCTGTGGAGTCTGTATATGTACTTGAACTTGTCTCTTAGTAGGATCAGGCAGAAACGGATTTGGTATCTTAACCTTAGGTGTGGGAAGTGGTGGGGAAGGAGGGACGACAGGCTGTCGGACGGGGGAACTTTGTTGCGGTAATGGCGGGATATGGTCTGGAGGCGGGTTGCCACCTCCGTCCCCGTCACCGTCAGTAGGCGGGGCGCGTGAATTGGTGTAAGCGGGTGCTACATCATCTAGATAGGAATTCAGAAATATGTCTTTAGTGGTCCTGTGAGTTACTTTAGTTGGAACCAATGGTGGCGGCAGATCTTTCGGTATTTCTGAAGTGGCTTCAGGCGAACCCTCGGCCACTAAGTACATGCCATTTACAAGATTGCTTCGTGCGCGGTCTACTTGTTCTGCTTTTACTCGAATCCCTTCAATAACTAATTCATTTTCTCGGACTTTATCCGGCGCCTCTCTAAGTCTGTCTTCTCTACGGAGTTCCTTTTCGGCACGTTTATGTGATTCCTTACGCCACAGTTCTATGGCATCTTTCTGGGATTGTCTGGCTTTCTTTCTCCATAGTGCTTCTTCTACCTTAAGGATGCACTCGGCATCCCATGTTCATGTAACGGGCCACCTGTGTCTTTCTTCTAGGTGCTTAGTATAATCGGCCCACAGATCTAGATACAGTATGGCGTCTATGCCATGTTTATGGTACATGAAATTTCCAGGCGTGTCCCTAGGGGGGATAGGAATTTCTTCCTCTAGTATCCCTTTCCTAGTTCCTATCTGCTTTAACTTATTGAAAAACTGCATCTTGTTTACTTAGTACTGAGTGCTCAATCCTTGCTACTTAACTCTGAACACAGCTAGTTATACAAAAACACAGTAATGCACATTAAAAACAATCACTCATACCACGACATTAATCACATGAAAAACATTTGAAACATATATGACTACCCCCCTATACTGGATGTACTGCTAAACAGCACAGATACACTGCTAAGAACAGTGCAAGAACTGCAATAACGGATATACTGCTAAACAGTACAGATACACTGTCTAAAACAGTGCAGACCGAATTTGTGTACCCAAACCCGTCTTTACCGGATACATAATAATGCACCCGTCTAGATACGACCCAGCAATGGTACTCACCGGGAAGCACGGAAACAGAAGGCCTCGGAAAACTCGACTGGACTGGACCGGACTCGACTCGACTCGACACGTGGATACTTCGGAAACTGGTGGGCCTCTTGACACCTCGGACCTTGCTTCTTTCGGCTAGGCTCTGGTCGGGATCCTCCGCACTCCTCACCGCCTCGTCTGGGTGCTGATCGCAGTCTTCGTCACCTCCGTGGGCCAGAGGGAGATACAGGAAATCCTGCCAGTACGCGTAGTTCCGTCTAACTGATGGCAGGGGACAGAGCTTGCAACGCACCAACCGGCGCGTGGGGTGGGGGAGGGGTCCCTATTCGGGCGCCAAAATAATGTGGTAAATATTTGATTTACCGTCCTAATTTCTATGCAGGTAAGTACTTAATCAAAAATAACTCAATCGGAAAGAAAGAGGCAGAGTCCGTGGTGTTAGAGTTCTTAGGGGTTTTATTCCTTGAAAAGGAATGGTACCAGACCGGATATCATGTTCCTACCACCACTGGGGTGTAGGAAGGGATAGAGCAATATTTTATTGACAATACATAGCTTATATACTTAAATCATATTATAGAAACCAATACAGTAGGCGTAACAGCTGAAAGAAACAAGATAAAACACACACGTGGTAGTGATACGTAATTAGAAGGCGTGAACTAGGCGTGAACATAGAGGTGTGTGCTAGAAACGTCATAGGTAGGTGTCATAAGTGGGTGGCAACAAAGCAGAATCTTGTAATGTCAGCAGAAATCTGAGGCCTGGATGCGCGCGCAGCTGCATGACGCGTGACTGACGTGAAGCTGGAGGGTGCAGGGGACTTGACATTTACACTAGCGGAAAGAGACAGAAGTCTGGCATGTCAGATCAACTCGTGCCTCTATCATATCTGATATCTGATGTTTAGGAACTATATTATCTAGACGGAAAAGGTCTCTGGGGCAGAAGCTATTCTATACTGACTGTGAGTGCGTGTATAAGCGTCTAAGTGTCTGCATGAGAAGCGAGGGGGCACGGGCCTTTCATGGTAACAGAGGCTATGAATTACTTGCACGGAGACAGTGAGGCCGGGCCCTTTGCTCTGCAGCTGGGGGGATGTTTACTTAAACTAGTAGGCAGGAATGCATTTTCGAGGAGCGGAACAGATAATTCGAAGGTTGAATACAGTCTTGGCAGGCAGCAGGCTGAGCTAAGCGCCGTGAGCCGCGCAGGGAGTAAGGCAGAGGTCACGGGTACAGAGGCCGGCCCAGGCTGAGGCATCTCAGAGTCAGAAGGCAGAAAAGGCTTGATGGCAGAATTCAGGGCCTACTTCGCCTGGGCTGGAAAACGTGTAAAGTACACCACAAAAAGACGTTGGCATGGTATATTTAGAAACTGAATATTCAACCCGTTCATGGCGGGTCTGAAAGAGGACATATTAACGTTGGACGCAAATGTATTTGCGTCTTCATAGCTGGCACAGGAGGGAAGTTACATGCACGTTAAACTGGTACATGGAGACGGTGGGGTACACGTTAGGGAACATTACTTGGCCATAGAATTTAATTTTCCTCACTGGGAGCGACCCACAAATACTTACCTCAAAGATCGATGGCGTCACCAGGAAGGCCTGTCAATCGTCTTGCTGTACCAAGGTCTACGCCAGGCGCCAAAACAGGTCTACAGTCAGGGCAGCAGTCCGTCGCAGCCGTCAGGAGGCGGGAATCTTCGCGGGAAAAGTCGTCGGGCCACTTGTTTCGACAACAGGATCGATGAAGCGGGGTGCACCTTCCCTCAGAGATTTCACACGAAGTTCCTCACGATCGTCGGGCTTTGGACCGGTACCGCTGATGCAGCCCCACGAGGGCGCCAACTGAAGGACTGGGTTAATTTAAGACCCAGCGGTGCCAGGGATAACACCTGAAACCTTCGTGGGTTACCTGTTCCGGCGTACAAATAACAGAGACACAGGACACTTCCTTCGGCGTCAAAGATTTGATGTTTATTTACTGCAGGGAACACAGAAGTGACGTGAAGTACATAACATGTAAGTTCGCGGAGTCTGATTCGAATTGTATCTGTGGATTGCTCCTTTTATACAGTTTTTGAGCATAGGATAACATAAAGCACAAAGGATTACAACCTGGTTCCCATCATAAAGATCGTAAGGGGTCACTTTCATGTATTCAGAGCCCGGAACATAATTACAGTAGCATTTGGTCGTTCCCAACTGTAAAAGTACATCTTCCCACCATTAGTACATTCCGTTCAACAGTAAACGAATCAGGGAAGAAACAGAAACAGGTGCAGAGGAAGATGAGAACAGTGGACAGGTCGAAAAGGGTGTAAAAGGGGTGGTACCAGGAAACACGAGTTGCAGAGATCAAAGGACGTGCCTAATGTAATGCACAACTGAGACAATAGTCCGGCACGGCAAGACGAGCCTCGAGCGGAGCCTTCTGCCTTACAGTGTCATCCCCCTCATCATAAAGACACCTTCAAAGGAACACGTGTCTTCCGCAAGAGCTTGGGAATCCCAGAGTCGTGAAGCGGACAACGTCCGTTCGCTGGCTACTTGAGGGCAAGAAACAAAATGGATGCCGTATCTAAGATGGAACCCGTGGGTTCAGATGAAGAAACCCACGAAACAAACGAACGGTTCAGGCTAGTACAGCGAAAACGCGTACACCCACTAAACTCGTCATTTGCGGTTCATAGATACCAGACTCGACCATATTCATGCAAGTCAAAAACACCACTTACAATTGTCACGGAACCTCAGGAGTGAATCAGCTTCTGCATTCTGAACACCTGGTGGATGTACAGCTGTAATACGTAGGTTTCTGGTTATGCAATATTTCCATATTGATTAGACTTCCTGGGCCAGAAATCTTGATTATCTCCTCCCTTGTTTAAGTATTACATTGTTGTTGTATTGTTCTTTTGAATATACAAGGACTTTGTGACTGATTATTATCTTGGCGGATGGGATACTCAATCACAAAAATGACGGATATCCCATCCGCCCTATTACAAGTGCTGTAAAATATATGGAATTGTAATTTTGCCTCACGTTTCGGAATTACCTTGTCCACCACAATCGTAATCTGGCCCTTTTTCTTCAAAGATGATAGGACAAAATTGAGATCAAGGCGGACTTCTCTCAATTCTAGAAAGTTGACATAATAAGTAACTTCTTTCTTAGACCAATTTCCCTGTAATTGAAGGTAAATCCTTATCCTAATACAATGCGTCTGTCACCTTTTTTTTTTTTTTTACAGAATCTCTTTATAGAAAGGCACTTCTTTAAGAGGATTATCCCATAGCACCAAAAGAGGAATGACTGAATTGCAGTATGGGAAAGAGTGAGTCTGTAGTCAAAAAGTCTAGAATACTGTTATTACTAGACATTGCCGAAGAGGTCTCATATAAAGGTGAGCATGACGTTCTAGGAAAATACAGGATGACTCTGGGCCCAACATTAAAAATAACATGCCTGCAGTCAGATTTGCTGAAGGTCCAGGCACTAAAGACAAATGTTTAATAACTTCACCTCTGAAGGATACACTCTTGTGACCTTAGCATCTAGTACCATACCCAATTAATGAATTGGTGTCAGATCCCTATCAATTTATGAAGAGTAAAATAACAGACCGTTCATCCTTTACTTTTTATAAGAGTGAAAATACTGAACTTTGGTGTTGCAACAATCTAAAGCTGCACATTTCACAATACAAATAACTGTAAATAGTAGAGGTAGTTCTTTCCTCACAGCAATTTTTTTTAACCAGTACTGCACCATTACATTATCATCTACAGACCCAACAACCTCTCTGAAACGATACAATGTAGGGAGCCAGAAGACCCATTCTTTAGAGTGCTTTTGGAATAAAATAGGAATTTCAATTATTTGAGGAAAACAAATTAACACCCAGCATTGGATAGTATTGTGTGTTTTTAGTGTATTGTAAGGAACTCCATTAATTTTGAAATCAAATTCATGTTACATACTTGTGTGTGCTTTGCTTACTGCTCAGGGGACAATATTCAAGTTAGAATCTGGCAAGAAGAAACGGTTAATTTAATAGCTATGCCCCAGACAAACAAATTATGTATCTTCGGTAACTCTCTTTAATATAACAAACTGCATATTCCACACTCACCAGGCTCTATGAGGAGAATTTTGTAGTAGTAACACAAGGTGAAATTGTATGGCCGTAGCTGGTTCCATACGCATATTAGCACCACCCCTGCGAGATGACTTTAGTTTCTTGTCTTTTGCCTTTTCGCGCTCTCAGACATGGAAAGTGAACAATTGCTGGTAATAATGTGATGACTACTAACTTGGGACTTTGTCAAATTTTAAAAAGAGACCTCTCTGAAGAATATGAAGGTGGGAGGGCAGGGAGGCATTTGTGGTTAGTAAGAGTATTCATTCAAAAGAGCATTACTAAAGGTGGCTAACTTGCTCTTCTGATGTGTACTTCGAACAAAAGAATCCCTACCTTAGCATAAATACTAAAACCAGGCTTACAAATGTTGGAAGTCTGTGTATTGGGCTTTTTTTAAATTTATTTTGCAGTTAGTAAAAGCAAACAATAAAAAAGAGATCCAAAGACTGAACAGTTGATCCACAAAGCAATATCAATGAGATACATAATAAATGCTTGTTGATTAACATATATTGCAAAGTGTACATTCCAATATTTCAAAAATATAAGTATTGGGATTAGACTAAAATGTCTTGAAGAACTTAGCGAGTGAAGTGACCATCCTGCTAGACCTGGCTGCTAAGGCAGTAATGCGTTATGAATGTATGAACCAACACCTATGTTGCAGTCTGGTAGACTAGAATCTAGAGTGCTCTGCATCCACAAGAAATTAACAACCTTAGGGACCTTTTATCAGGAATGACCCTGTTAAAATCCGTATTCCTTCTCACAACAGACCATTTCATGATCTGAACATAAGGAACCGCCCACCAACAAGTCCCCCCACCCTCTCACTGTCCTGAAGAAGACCCGCCATGTAAGGGGTAGTATCCCTACAATGAGGGTCGAAACGTCGACTATCAGCCGCAGCACATGATCGAAGTGTGACTAATTACACCTGTCATTTATGATGCTATATTAATGCTTATCATTATTTTTTGATTAATTCTGTTTTGGCTCCCCTGTGAAGCCATTTTCAATTGTTAGAAGCAATTTACAATTGGATTGTCACTTGAACCTACCCACACCTTCCCAACACTGTACCCCTCTTTCCCCCCTTCCCTGTACAGTGGGCACTGTTAAAGATGTGTATCAATTATTTATATGTATATATGCACTAAAAAGAGAAAAAATATACAGTGAAAAACATATTTACACTATTTGAATAAACAATAGTGTTTCTTAAATGAATTCCTTTCACATGGGGCAAGCCCCATGTGGAAGGGCCTGCGTCAGTCTTACGCCTGCTGTGAGGCAGGTGCAAGATTTTGACGCAATTGCATTCTAAAAGTGACGCAGTGAAATCTCATAGATTTCACTGCGTCACTTCTACGACCCTTCCTTGCGTCAATACGCCCCCCATGCATACATTATACCTGGCGCAGGTATAATGCGGCGCAAGGGTTTACAAAGTGACGCATCTACCTAGATGCGTCACTTTGTAAATATGGTGCAACAAGGCACATTTTTTACGCCACTGGTGCGTCACAAAAAATGACACACCGGCGGCATAAAAGTGACGCACAGCCTCATAAATGAGGCCCCTAGTGGCGTAGGGGTTTACAAAGTGACGCATCTAGCTAGATGCGTAACTTTTAAAATATGGCGCAACAAAGCGCATTTTTTACACCACTGGTGCGTCACAAAAAGTGACGCATCGGCGGCGTAAAAGTGACGCACCGCCTCATAAATGAGGCCATGGAGTGCAAAACATATGTGTGCTGCAGAGAGCAAACTCCCAGGACTGGGGCTCCATTTCAGCTTCATTTTGTGAGCTCTCCCCTAAGTGGTGTGTTAAACAAATGTAATGTGTAAGCAGGGAATTAGTTCAATCAAAACAGTGAATCTTGTTAGGCATTGTTTTTCTATTTGTTTAGTTAATTGGAAAACACATTTTCGGGGAAAAGGTATGTTCCAGGATTTCGCGCATGCACAAAGTTTCTATATTTTATTAATAACAGAGAGAACCCAATGGCACCGAACACGTCTCATCAAATTACATTTCCAACAGTACAAACAGTGTACTTTAGAGTTGGAACTCTTTACAACAGAAGGGGAGATGGTTCAACAGTTTTCAATAGCATGCACGGTCGAATATTAGACATAATCGTTTCCTCCCAGTATTGCTCTACTGTACCCTAACAGTCTCAAGTAAGGCCTAACACGTTCCCACAGAACCCCTTTCTTAAGAATACACGTGGAAAATAAAATATAAATGATTTACACAAATCAAGACTGTACATATTTTACTGTAGGGGACCGGAACCAATATGCAAACAGGCCATTGTACTTACCTGGTTTTGGATGACGGCCACCTTTCTTGGCAGAACCTGTCAAGAGGAAATAAAAAGTTTCACAGTAATACTTCATATTACAAACAACATACATCCTTCTGCAAGCATTTTCTTAAATCCAACACCAATCCTAGCCCTTGGTCAGGATTGTCTGAGGCCTGAACAATAAACTCTCATGGCCTTGGAATGAATGGATTTAAAGCAGGAAACAATGCATTACTTACTTCCGGTAAGGCTATTTCCGGTCGATACTCTAACTGCAGATTCGTTACTTTGTGATTCCTCACCTAGTGAATCTCCCTACGCACGAACTGGATCCAGAGACTGATGCAATCGCTACAGGTGGAGCCATTGTTGCAACTTCAACCCACCACCGGACATGACAACACAAAGCTGCATGAAAGTGCCATCGCAGTATGCTGACTTCAGGTAAAACAATATTTCTTTCAATGCCAAAGACATGGAACATAGCAGACACATGAAATGGTAGGTGGCTGTCTGCTAAGTCTAACAAAGACCCTTATTAAATCCTGAAAATCTGTGCTACATAAAAGGGAGGGGGAGGTTGGTGAGGAAACTGCAAGTAGAATAACCCTGAAGGATAAATAACTTAAGTTGCTGGATACTTCTAACCGCAGATTTCTCTCTTTGCGAATCAAAGCCAAGCAATGCCCCTTCCAATGAGGTAGGTCTGAGGCGTGGACTTTCAAGGGTCCTGCAGAAAAGAGAGGGCAAAAATAAATTACCTCCCTAAAGATTTGTGAATCAATGCAGTAGAGTCTGATAATAGGGTGGCCAGATGATTACATGGCTGCTTGTCAGATGTGTTATTCTGGAAGGCCCTGGAAGCAGTAGTTACGGTTTATGTGCTAGTGAAATAAGCTAAAAGGCCCTCAAGAGGATCCTTTTTGGCCAGGGTGCAGCATTGCTTGAAGCAGAGGATAATTCATCAGAAGAAGATCTGATTCTGGACCTCACATCCTGTATTAAAACTACCTGTCAGCTGGTTTGGGAATATGAAGCTCCTGTTTTGCTAAGCAAGCACTTTAAAAGATTGTAAGGACCATTCGTGAGGCTAGGGAAGATAATGAACAAGTAACTTACCTTTGGTAACTCATTATCTGGTTGAGACTCTATCTTGCTGCAGATTCCTTACCTATGAATTTCCCTGGCATCAGGCTGGATCCGGAAATTTTTGCTGAGCAATACATCTTGCACGCGGCGACAGGGTGGCTCACTTAGTCTCCATGTGAAATCAGTGGCGTCGGTTATGACATTGCGGTGCCTATATAGTTGCCACCCAGGCACACTGACATGAGTAATTTTTGTTTTTGCAAACCAGAAGCGCAGAGCCACAAAGTAACTGATGTAGTCATGTGCAAAACTAGGGCCCTGAAAAGGAGAGTAATCCTAGCCCTACAATATTAGTCGACAAAGCGGTGAGGCATGAGTTGGACAGTCAGAAATCTGCAGCTAGATAGAGTCTCTACCAGATGATGCGTTACTGAAGGTAAGTAACTTGTTCATCTGATAGAGACTTCTAGGTGCAGATTCCATACCATTGAATTAAATACCCAAGCCATACCATCCTGATGTAGGCAACAGACCAATATCCTATACTAGGAACTCCTCCAGGACCAAGCAAGCAAAGTGTCCAGGCAGTAGCTTTTTGCAAACATCTGATAAGATACCCACATTGCTGCTTGACAGATGTCTTGCACTGGGATACCCCGAGCTAAGGCCGTAGTCACAGCCTTTCCCCATGTGAAATGGACCCTTAATCCCTCAGGGGCTGCTTCTTTGCAAGGACATATCAGATCTTAATGCAGAGAACAACCCAGCAAGATGTGTTCCTTTCCTGCACTGCCCTTCCCGTCTCATCTTTGATCCCACGTTCCCCACAAAGAGTTGGTCTTCACCTGGAACTCTTTCTTGAGATCAAGTTAGAACGACAACACTCTTTTTGGGGCCAGTTGTTAGAGGCGCTCCTCTTACTTAGAAGGATGCGGGGGAGCAAAGAAGGTGGGCAACATGATGGACAGACCCAGATGGAATGGGGTCACAGCTTTCAGTAAAAAGGATGCCAGGGTGCGAAGCACCACTTTGTCTGGAAAGGACATAAGATGAGGAGGAGAGCAAGATAATGCTGCAGTTCACTCACCCTCTGGGCCGATGTAACCGCCACCAAGAAGGCTGTTTTGATGGTCAACTGTCGAAGGGAACAATTGTGTAAAGGCTCAAAGGGAGCGCACATCAGATAGGTGGGGACCAAATTAAGTTCCCACTGCGGCATAACATAGGGCGTAGATGGATAAAGGTGAGCCAGCCCTTTCCTAAATCTATGGGCAATGGGAGATTTGAAGAGAGAGGGTTGGTCTAGCAGCTGCAAAAAAGGAGACAGAGCAGAAAAGTAACCCTTGAGAGTTCCCAAAGCAGAGCCCTGTTGGGCAAGGATCAAAATGAAAAGAAGGGCAGTAGAAAGAGAAGTAGAAAGAGGGTCAATAGACCTTTCTGTACAGTATAATACAAATTTATGCCAATGGTAAGTGTATACCGTCTTAGTGGAGGGCGACCTGGCTGCCAGAATAATATTACAGACTTCAGGAGGAAGGTCAAAAGCCATCAACTATTGCTGCGCAAACTCCTCACATGGCTGTGCAGAGATTGACAGGTTCTGGTGTAGAACCCTCCCCTGCTGCTGCGACAGAAGATCCTCCTGAAGGGGCAGCCCGACTGCAGGATTGGTGTTCATTCTAAGCAGCTCTGTATACCAGATTCTCCTTGCTCAGACCGGAGCTAAAGGATGACTAGGCCCAGTCTCTCCTGATCTTCTTCAGAACCCTGGGAAGGAGTGGTATGCATGGAAAGGCGTACAGCAGGCCTGAGCTCCACTCGTGACTAAAGGTGTCCCTGAGCGATAGACGCCTTGGAAACTCCAGCACACAGTACTGCTCACACTGCGCGTTCTCTTTGGAGGTGACCAAATCTAACGAAGATTCTCCCCACTTATGAAAGAGACCTTGGGCCACCTCCGACTGGAGACGCCATTCATGATGCACTAGGCATCAATTGCTGAGACCATCAGCCCTGGCATTCAAAGAACCTGTCAGGTGTTGAACCCCCAAGGTTATGCCCTGCTGTTCCAACCATGTCCAGAGACGCATGGCCTTTCGACAAAGGGACCCCGACCCACCTTGCTTGTTGCAGTACCAGATGGTAGTGTTGTTGTCCGTGAACACCTGCACTAGCTTCTCCTTGACAGCGGGAAGAAATGCTTTCAATGCCAATCGAATCGTTTGAAGCTCCAACTAACTTATGTGGAGCCCCAACTCTGCCGGAGAATAGTGTCCCCTATTTCCACCTCTCCCATATGACCGCCTAATCCCAGAAGTGACGCATCTGTCACAGCTGTGAAGTCTTGTTGGGGAAAGGAGAGGGGTCTGCCATTGACCCAATCGCGGTTCGTCATCCACTACTGTAGTTTCTTCAGAGATCTGCACCATGTCGGTGTGATTTCCCCGATCATGTACCCTTTAGAACTTCAGGTCCCACTCCAGAGCCCACATACGCCACCTGACAGACATGCTTCACCAACAGGATGCAGGAGGCCATGAGGCCAACAGCCTCAGAATCAGTCTCACTTAAATCCAGGATAGAGGGCTGAAACATCTGTATCACAGACTGATCGTCCTGGACTCACTCTTCGGGAGGATAGGCCCGAAACTACACTGTGTCCAGAACTGCTCCAATTAAAGGGAGCATCTGAGAAGGAGGCAGGTGTGACTTTGGTATGTTTATAGAGAACCCCAGTGAATGCAGGAGGTTTACTGTAGTCTGAAGGTGGGAGACCACTGCCTTGGGCGAAGATGCCTTCAACAGCTAGTCGTCAATGTAGAGGAAGACTGACACCCCTGGCCTGCGCAGATGAGCTGCGACTACTACCATCACCTTGGTGAACACCCGAGGGGCCCTGGTAAGGCAGAAGGGATGCACAGTGAACTGAAAGTGCTTGCGTTCTACCTTGAAACGCAGATAACGCCTGTGGCCCGACAGAATGGGATGTGAAAATATGCATCCTGTAGGTCCAACGCTACCATCCAGTCGCCTTGGTCAAGGGCAGACAAGACCTGAGCCAAAGTAAGCATCTTGAATTTCTCCTTCTTTAGGAAGAGATTGACGGTCCGAAGAGCTCAAATGGCCCTCAGCCCCTTTTTTAGGTCTCGCCTAGGCAGCGCATGCGCTGTCTCGTCGAGAGATGCTGTACACAGTATAGTGGGGGAAGCTCCGCCCACTTTCCGCCTATCTTTTTGATTGGCCGAATTCCTAAATGCTGCAATCTGATTGGTTTTCCTCAACGTAATCCAGCCTCCTGACGGCCATGTCATAATTTTTCTACTTCCATAGCTATCGGCCCCTTTACTTTTACAACTGTTTTGTTCCCCTGCCTCCCCCCGCTTCCTCCCGCAGTCCATCACTTCTCTGCCCACCACAATCCCCCCAACCACTCCTGGTCCTGCCTTCATGAACGGCCGCAGTTTTATTTACAATGCAATAGGTCTCGTGTAAATACTAGTTCTATTGCATTTGTAAATGTTTTTTTCCCTCTGATTGGCTGGCTGCATTTGCACTCTATTTTGCAAGACCTAGACTATCGCATGCACGCGATGCTATACATCATACGCATGCGCACCAAAAGTATGCCTCTGCCTCTTGTTCTTTCCCCCCCCCTCTTCAATCACTAGTGCAGCACAGCGCCGGCTTTCAAATGAACGAGGTGCATCTTATTGTGCGCAGCTTGCTCGTTGTTTTATTTTTTTTATTAACATATTAAATAATGGCGGCCGCGGGTCTTGTTTCCTCTGCCACCCGGTCTCAACTTTAAAAATGAGCAAGACCGATTGGCGTTGCCACTACTTTTTTAAATGGGAGTCACATGTCTTTTTTTTTAATATCCTATTTCTTTAATGCTTAGTTTTCAAAAATGCGAGCCTTTCTTTGTTTCGGTGCAGCGGCTTCACCACTTTCGGGAGGCAGATAATGCTTTGGGGCGATATTGCCTGTTAGGGTAACTAGGGGGGTGGTGGGGGTTGGGCTGTCAGCGTAAGGGGAGACCGCGTTTGAGTCAATATCACCCCTAATGACTCCGTCTTAATGAATTCTAGTTCGCTGACGACCTGGGGGTGTTGCAGCAGTAATAGGAAGGTGCCTAACCTTAGCCAGGTGTCACCCGCATTCCGTGCATAGCGCAGACTGCGAGCTAGGCCTGGCATGCCTGGATAAGCTGTTTTTCATCCAGAGGGGCACTCCTAGGGCCTGCATTGAGGACGGGTAGTTCTGCCAGCCAACAGTGCTATCCCCTGGGAGAAGCAATCACTGTGGTTCTTTGGCCATGACTTCCAGTGGCAGAAAACCTCAGTAACGCAAGCCCTTGTGTATTCTGTATGCTGTTTAAGTTAGGCATGGTGGGCGCCGCTGTCGTATTGACCAGGAGAATTGTACCATATTTTACCAGAAAATGCAACATTATCCTGGTTCAGATGCCCTGCTGACATTCCATGCAGGGCCCCAACTACTGTTGTGCCCTCCCTCCTCCCCAGCGGGGCACAGTGGGGGCGGGAGGTTGAAAGGAGTGCAGTAGGATGGTTGGCTGTGCACATAACGGAGGATGGTGTCTCTTACCGCCGGTTGCTGTTGTGGCACACTCCGGGGGTCATCAGTCCAACACTGATGGGTTGTTGGATGCGGCCTCTTCCAGTATGCCACAACCACCTGTGGTGCAGGTATATAAGGGGCACGAGTGAGGCCTAAGCACCATATCCACTGCCTAGGGAGCTGTGACCAACAGGGGCATAAGAGATACTAAAATTCTGGGGGGGACAGGGACAACCTTGTGGACTTTCCTTTGACCCTACACAAATCGCCGCCCGTTAAACAAATACAGTCGCATAGTTTTGAAGTGAAATATTGCGAAAAGCAGGCATGTAGTCAAAGCTTGCATGTATGCTTTATTGTTATTTACATTCACATAGTAATCAGACCAAATGTTTAAAAAAATTGTATATGAATCTTGCATCTTCATGCACCAAGCAAAAAAGGTCGCTGACTTCGGGTGAGGGCGTCATGTTTGTAAGTGCATTACGGTTTGAAAAGTACCTGCTGCAGCATTCCTGTTCTACCGCAATTTTCAGGCAACAATAAAAATGTGAAGATAACTTCGGCGATTAGCGATCTTTATGGAGAAAGATCAGAGGTCTGACTACTGGAAGTGTTGACTCGTAGTAAGGTAGCCACAATGTGTTAATATGCCTGCTGCAAAGAACGTGTACCAGCCAGATCCCAAAATGCATATCATCTAAGTATGTCAGTGAGTTACTGCTTTTGTCTGAGAGATTCTTTTGCTATTTGCAGTTTACACGTTAAAATCCTAGCATTGAACAGTGAGCTATTAACCGTCATCAAAGAGCTGCATGAAAACTGCAAGGTAAAGATTAGAACGTTATGATTTTTACCCAGTCTTTCATTATCCTAAGGTTGGAAAATGGGTTTATTAGGATGGAAATCAATTCTGATTATTAAAGAGAACCCCCAACCATGGTGTTATGTTTTAACTTCTGGGTTTGTGCTTCTCTAGGTTTGCAAAGCCATCTGTGCCCTAGGCACTCCTCAACTTTTTGCTGACTTGTACTGGTGGTACCTCACTCTGACTGACCCTGGCCTCTGACTAACCAGGCCCAGGGCCAGTGCTATGTTGAAAGAGACGCTTACAAATACAGTAAAATCACCTACATACAATAGGGTGCACTATGGGTTAGGGTACCTCCATGATTTACATGACCTCTCCTATACGGCCCTAGTACATATTAGGGCATAGGGATTGAAACTACCTTTAAGTCCCTGGTATATATATTAGGGCATAGTGGTTTAGAGGCCAGAAGCCCTTCCTGCACTTGCATGTGTGCACTGCTGTAGCCTGAGGTCAGTTTAAAAGCAGGCCCGTGTTGGAGGACTGCTTTTAAAATGAAAATTGTGTCCAATCTTGACTTTTGGGGTTGGGGCACTTACATATTGATTAACTATAATGTTGGGGCATATTAGGTATCCTCAGGGGTTCCCCTAGGTGTCCCAGGGGGTAGAAGTCAGGTATCTACAAGGAGGACCTTTATAAAATGAGTGTTATATGCCCTGGGCTTTAGTGAAATTGCACATTTCACTGCCTCCTTTGTAGTATAGTGCTTCCCAAAATCTGCTTTTGTGCTAGGAGCACTATGAAGTGAGGATCTGCAATATTTTTATATAATCAGAACCCCTAAAGTCTTTCCTATGTATTCTAGGGGTGATGGACCTGTAGGTATAAGGAGGATCCTTATATAGGCCCTGGTATTGGAGAAATTGGCCAGTTATTTTTTCCATTGCAGATCCCCAGCCCATAGGTTAACATTGCAAGAGGTTATTAATTAATTACTGGAGAAAGGAAAGCCATACAACTAGGATTAAAGGACTCAGATGAATGTTAATGATAAATGCAACAATGTGGTATTGTTGAATTTATTCTAAAATGTAGAGACAAGAAGTTATAAGACTTTCTTGTCTGCAAGCCACAATTCAGCCCTCTAGTGCTCTGCCTTGATTTGTCAGAGGTAAGTGGATTGGAATGGCTGTTTGAAGAGGTGAGAAATGACCCCTAGAGTTAGGAGGCTTGTCTGGTAGTAGAGGTTGCTGGCCATAGGAATGCCAGAGCCAGAGGGAGGGGTAGTAAACAATGCTCTTCAAGTGAAGGAGACATGCTGGAAAAATCACTTTCATTTACACCTCTCCCACAGACGGACGGGGGGATTAAGGAGGAATTCCCAGATGTAAGGGGAGTGGACCTAGGTAGATGAAGCCATCCCTTAGGCTGGTTTAGTTAGTTCTGCTCCCTCTGCTGGAAAATCAGCCATGATGAATTTTGGAGAAATTCTGCTCTCTTTGGGAAAATAATGCCACACTTTAGAGGATGTGGTCAACCCTGGAGCCTTGCCCTGCACCTCATTGGACGGGAGTGTCCTCCTTTTTGACCCAGAGAACTTGGAATAAGTATCTGAAAGGGACAAAGCCTTTCAGGTGATGCTGCTTCAAACTTGGGAGAAGAAGTGTCCCTGCTGAGGAGTTTGATTTGAACCAACCAAGCCCTGGACTGAAGATTGTGCCTGTTGCACAATCTGGAATTACAGTCCAATGAACTACCTTGCTTCAAAAGGACCAAAGAGTGGACTCCCTGCAAGCTGAAGGTTAACGGAGCACAACTGGACCACCAAGAATCCCCAGCCTGGAGAACTACCAGTGAATTTGAAAGGGTTTTGTCCAAGTGGATTGTGGTAACTGAAGTTCATTTCAAGGACCATCTTGGAGATTCCAGACCCTTGGAGTAGGTTTTGGACACTTTGAGACCCTTTGGAAAACTTCAGGAAGACGTTCCAGAGGTTTGGAGAAGTTTGGAGCAACTTTCTTAAAAAGCTCCATAAGTGGACCGACTCACTCTGGCCAGCCAAGTCGACAACCATCAATCATGAGTTGGCCTGCCGTCCATGTTCCTCCCGCTGAAAAGCTCCAGGGGTCCGACTTCCAGAGTTTGATTGGGCGTAGGCGGAAATCCAAGCTGGCGAACCCTAACCAAATCCGGCCTAGTGAAAAGCATTGAGGGACCCTGCAAGAAAAAGCTCTGCAAACATTTCTAATTCCGAACTTAGAAAAGGTGACCGGAGCCAAGTATGAGAGCCAAGCCACCCACCATCAACTGTGTGCCAGCCTGCATCCCTAGCTCGTATCGCTGGAAAGCTCCGGAGGTTGGACTTCCATAAGTTTTACCGGGAGTTTGTTGCAAGGCAAGCCGGCGAACCATCACTGAATCAGGGCTGGCTGAGAGCTTCGACGGACCCGTAAAGAAAAGCTCCAGAAAAGTTTCTAAGTCAGAAGGTAAAAACTTTGACCAAGACCTACTGAAGGGAGTAGCCCCGCAGGGCTTCATCGTGGTCGGCCTGAAACTTTGACTTTGAGCAGGTCCAGCATGACCAGATGTACCAAAAGGGGATGTATGTTCCAAGTGCTATATCGTGCTAAATTTTTTTAAAGTTATATCCCAGTTCCCTACATTGGATTTTTTTTCATTTTAAAAAGAAAAATATTTTGTATTTTTTAAATTGGTGTTGGATTTTTATTGTGTGTTGTGTCTTAATTATTTACTGAATTAGTGTTTTTAAATGCTTTACATACCTGCTCACAGCCAAGCTACCAGGGGTTGAGCATGAGAATAATTTAAGACCGGTACGGAGCTATATATTGAGGTAGTGTCCTTATTGCCAGGGATACATTTGCCCCTACTATTAACCCACTTTCCAACATCCAGACCAAGCACTCTTAAACAATACTGTCTACAAGTATGGATGACATGTGACTTCTACACCCTGTAGTTTTATTTAACATTTCCTATACACAGATTTACACACCTATGATTGACTGCCTCTGTGTAGTATGAATGATGTAAAGTGCTGACACCCTGCACTGGTATGAGTGGCGCTATATAACTAATTAAATGCATCTGAGAGAGTGGTTATGGAGACTTGAGCAGCACTATTAAACGGTGGTAGTGATGGAATCTGTGGCGGAGCTGGGTTGTTGAATACCAAGGCTGTCTATCTGATTTCATCTCCTGCCTCCTTTATCCACCAACATACTCTCCCTCCACATAATCTCACTCTTCCAGGTTCTTTCTCATCTTTGCTTTCTCCTTTTTCTCCGTTTTTCTTATTTCCCTTCCTCCTTCTTCCAAGAACTATTGATGCCTTTCTCTTGTTTGGTTTTACATTCTGATGGTTTAAATAATTACCGGTCTCTAACAAAGAATAGAATTACACCTCACCTGCAGACACCAACTTAAATTAAGCATCATTAGCTCGCAGCCCACAAAGGAAATGCCAGAGTGGCTATTCTGGCCCTTTATGCATTGTATATCCTTCCTGAAGAGCAGATACACATTTTTCTCTCCTTTCCACAGGAAAAAGTATCCCAGCCATCTCCCTTCCCTATGGAAGGGAGAAGTGTGCCTGGCGATCGGTCTCTCTGACTGCCAGGGAACCACCCGC
This sequence comes from Lissotriton vulgaris, assembly GCF_964263255.1. Lineage (NCBI taxonomy): Eukaryota > Metazoa > Chordata > Amphibia > Caudata > Salamandridae > Lissotriton > Lissotriton vulgaris. The sequence goes on along the minus strand of NC_141691.1, from coordinate 2,021,262,804 downwards.
CATTGTAATATGGCGGGCAGTAATGCAATCATCACTGGAGGTGGGACTGTCAACAACGCGGTGATGTGGCAGTCCCACCACCATTATAATCACCCCCTAAGTTTAATGTGCATGCAAATTCAACATTACCAACCCCTGGTAAGTTGCACTACTAGTGTTGAAAAAGTCCAATTGACCTACCAATGGACAAGGTGGACTGGCCTCAAGGGTCTTGACAGAGTCACTGTCTCTCTAGTGTGTGCTTCTTCGTGTGCTTGCTCGCAAGACTGGAGGTGAACTGCATGGATTGTGGTGGACAGGCCTTCAAGGTTAACTCACACTTGCCACCGTTAGGGTCCACCTGCTGGTGCTAAGACACCAGGGCTTCTAAGGTCTATCGGGCCTTCTAAGGCGTAGCATCGGAATGAGCTCTGTCAGGGGTGTGGTCTGGTGGACTGGTCATGAAGGCTGAAAATGGTGCTCCAGTTCCAAAGTTGGCAGCTCTGGCCAGAGTGCCACATCCTCTCCCCTACTTAACACCATACTGCCCCACTGGGAGAAACTGGCACTGCCTTCAGCTACTACCCAATTGTGCTGAGACTCAATTCAAATTATGCATTGGACAAGAGTAAAGTGCTGCCTGAAAAAAAGTAACAAACCCTGTAAAAAGCAAACACTGAAAACAAGGATGAGCAAAGCATGTGAAATGTAAGCAGGAACAACATGGTTACCTTAACGGTTTTAAACTCATTATTCAGAAATCAGTAAGTGATTTTGCCTGAAAATTTCAGGACATGACTACAGGACCAGGAAGGGACCCATTTCAATGTCCATTGCTTATATCGTTACAACATGTAAGCAGTTTGGTTTCAAAAATACCAAATCCCTCAACACAGAGCTGCGGTACACATTTTATAGGCTAAAATAATTAAAACAGTTGAAAATGCTCATATTAAACGTTTTCCACTCCACTCCTCAACCAGGTATTGCAGTCCCTTTATGAATGGTGCGCTTCAGCACCCTGGGAAAACAATGTTGTTCAAAAAAAGAAGATAAAAAGAAAGTAGTGCTTCACTGGAAAACTCTGTAAAGCGGCGCTAAGGTGCATGGGTGTAAATAACAATCTAGCCTGTCTGCTGACCACTCTGTATTGCTTTATTTGGTTAATTAGTTATTATTCCTATTGTTATACTTTTTTCTCTCCGTCCCGAGGTTGTACTTTGGAATAGAACCCTGTCCGAAAAAGAGGACATTTCCAGCCAAAGTGTTCCGCTCGTTTTTGGATCCATTTCTCGGGGGAACTAATAAAGAAAAGGAGAGTCAAGAGAGAGTATGTAACCGCTGTCTTTTGAAATCAGCACTTAAGGATAAGCGAGACAGACAGAAAGAGATGGAGGAATAAAGAGAGAGAGAGGGGGGGGAGGACAGCTACCAGAGCAGAGCAGGAGAAGTGGACACTGTCCTTGCCTTCTCTGTGCATGATGGAAAAGAGGTTTTTTTCCTTCTCTGCCCTTCCCAGACTGGCCAAACCTTACGGCAGAATAACAAAGGGCAGAGGGCGGCTGGCCTCTTTGACTGCAGGCAGGTGAGGTCACAGGCCAAGTGCAGGGCCATTAGGTAGCGCTTTCGCGTGCTAATGGCCCTGCGAACAACAGAAGGGAGAGGGGAAATTCTTTTGTCCCCTCGTCCCATCCACCCTTGTTGCCCGTGTCCCCCCACTCCAAAATCTGTGGGGGATATGTCCCCCGTGTCCTCTACGCTTCCTACGCCCATGGTGACCAAAGACAAATGAAATAGCGCAAAGAGTTAGAACAGAACACGAGCAATACCGTGGGTCCGAACCCTCCCCCGGGATCCTTTGTTTGGATGAAAAAGATAGATTGTACATATGTAAAGGATAGGTGAAGGAAAGTTAAGCCCTTGCCTGCCCCATATAAGGTGGGCGCCAGTGAGTTCATTGAGGCAGGGAAAGAAGGTCCAGGACCATTAATATGAGAGAGCTGAGGCCAGGCACTTCCGGAGCATCGACCGTATGGGTGTTAGGGCACATGTGTTTCTCAATGTAATGAACACTCAACACACTTCCTGTCATAGCTGGAATCACTGCAAGGGAACTCTACCATTGATTGAACCCTTTCCTAGTTAGTTGATGAATCAGCAGGTAGGAGACTGGTTGTGTCACCCTCACTGTAAACAACACCGTGCTCTTGATCAGCATGTGTTTTACACTTTGAGTAGTCTATAGGAGGGGATATTGAACACATAGAGCTGAAAAGGAAAGATGTGCGCATTTATGGAGACTTTTGGGTAAGTTAAGTTACAAGGACATAACCATTGTTTCACGAGCTTCAGGAATAAGCTACTGACCTTCCAGATTGAACTACATGCACTAACAAGACGTTAGTCACCTTAAGGGAGAGACAACACAGAAACATCTGGCATAGCGCCCCAGCTACATAATCCTAGCACGGCTCCCGCGAGGAGCACCATTCATGCGAGGGGCACACTTTAGAAGCAATAGTCAATAGGCCCCTTCAAGAGGAAATAGAAATGAATGAATACATCAACAGAAACAGATTGGTGCACTAAAAGCCCTGGAGGAACCATCGCACAATCTAAACAAGTAGGCGTCTGCCATTTTCTAAAAACCCAGCAAGGGAGGTTTGTTAGTGTTTGCACTTATTGTTAATGTGTGTGTAGTCTTGCAGACTCTTCTTTGGAATCAGAAAGCAGCGGGAATAACAACCACTGCCTACTTCTGAAACCGGGACCCTTTCCATAGATCCCTTGGCCAAGAGAGCTCTAACTTCCCCTTGCAGCAACTTTAAATGATCCTCCATCAGCCATTTTTCTGATTTGGCAGAATGAGAAGAGGAGAAAAAAGGAAAGGCAGAGAATAGCCCTCCTGGACGATCTGCAAGACCCACTTATCCGATGTTATGGATCTCCAGTTGGGGAGATGACAAATTCTCCCACCAACTGGAGTGCCAGGCTAGGTCCACGCAGGGTACCCTCCTAACAGGGCGGCCACCTTAGTGCCACCGGAAGGCACATGAGTCAGCATACCAGGCTCCCTGGTCTAGGGACCAGGAGGTCAGACGGCCCCATCACTTCCCGCCATGGGGGGGGGGGTGGTTGCAGGGGTAAAAAATACCTTCCCCCGCCCACTGTGCAGCCTCTTGCCTGCTGCAAGTTGTGGTGGAAACAAGACAACTGCAGCAGGGAGTGCCGACAGGTGGCAAGGATTTGTTGAGGAAATAGGACTTGAAGGTCCCGCTAGGTGCCTGCCACCTGGCCACTGCAAGTTGTTGATGGTGATCTCTAAGGGCTTAGTAGGGGTCATGACAAAATACACCTGGGCTGAATCACAGGCAGGGTGTGGTGGTAGTGGTCCCTACCTCATTTTACAGAATTCTCCCTGTCGGGTCTGTCTAACGATCATCTCAAAGGGCATTACATTTACATCCTCTGTTGTCTCTGCCATACTGTGACTATGTGAGTGTTAAGCAAGCACTCTGAGCATCAGTAGGTTGGGGTGAGCATGTCTGTTCCCGGCGTAGTGGCTGTGACTCCTGATGTGACTCTTGGAGGCCATAGTCCTGCTTGCTGTAGGTGGAATGATGCGTGTTGATAACATAACTGGATGCGATGACTGAGGAGGCAGAATCTTGCAGCACACTCTGCTAAGCAATGTTCCTGGTGAATTGTTTTGACTCAAGGCCAAAGTGAGAGCCTCTAGTGCAGGGCCAGAGTCATTAGGCAACAGCAGCACAAACAAAGTATTTAAGGCACTGTTAGAATGGTGCATGATAAGTATTCCTGAAGGCCCACCCCCCTAGCAAGGATGGCAAGCAGGGGTCACACGGGGGACCGAGCTATCAGCTACCAGTATTTTGACAATATAACCAGCATGAAAGTTGGAGGGAGGCTGCTGAGTTGCCCTAGAATTGTTTGCCCCGCTTCAGGGCCAGTTATGGTTATTGTTCAGGGTAAGGTTCGAATTCTTGGTTGCGTTTGTATACCAAAGTACTCATACAATTCTGGATCCAGCCCTGGTGCATCTCCTGTAAACAATTTAAAGAATTTTATTATGTCATAAAGGTGATTTTTAAGGAATATTTGTAGTTATTGAAAAGCGACACTTAGAAACTTTTCTGGTGAAAACCAGACAATGGATTCATATGGAAGGAAATTCACGTTACTGGTAAGTATGGTTGAAATTACTTTTCAGGGTCAGTGCTGGGCTAAAAGATGCAGCAATGGGTTCTCTCTTGATAACAGGTAAGTCAATCGGATTTCTTTGTTCGGCTGATTTTAGATGAATATTTTAAAGTTTCAAAACTCCACACTTGGAAGAATTTCCAAGTGAAACCAGTCAATGTTACCCTATGGAAGAAAAGAGAGTTATCAGCTTTTGGGTAAGTACTCGACTGGCAAAGTTAAGGTTCTGGGCATAGACTCAGGGGTCTCCAGGGTCAGGTAGGTGCAGTTGGCACACCCTCAGTGGCACAGGGGCAGCCGGTTGCAGAGGTAGTTAGGCCCAATGTTATCCTAAGATAGGCAGGGGGCCTTCGGTTGGTGGCTGCTGGCAAGCAGGCCATGCGGCTGTGGGAGCTGGGCTCCTGGTCACTTACTCAGGACAAATGGGGAAGTAGATTAGAATAAAGGTTGCACTGCCAGGGGCCCTCGGGTGGCTGGGTGCAGGGTGCTTTTGAGCCATCGGCTGCTCAATGTTATTCAACGGAAAACTTGGAAGATAAACAAAGGCTGCAGGCTTAGGGACGGAGAATCTTCAGGAGCGACCAACACTTCGAGGGGTAAGTTGGGATCTTGGAGGATAGGTAGGCACCTAGGAGGGGGCAGTGGGGCAGCGGGGGCAGGGGTGTCTTTTGACATCGGGAAATCTTACCCTCTGCTGGTCGCGTTTGGGGGGGTCCTTGTTGTTAGGCTGCAGGCGTCGTCTGGGTCATCGTGGAGGGTCCTTGGGCACTAGATTTCAGGTCACAATCACCGGGGAGACGTCGTCAGGGTCTTTGTCCACTCAGGCACAGGCCGGGCTCGCCGGGTGCAGAGTGTGCTGGATTTGCGGTTCCTGGCTGGAACCAGAGGAGCACTCCTCTGTTCATGGGAAAAAATTCCCAAGCTGTCCGGATTCTTTGTTATTTTCTCAATAAAGAAGGAGGACAGGTTCTCACACCATTGTGCAGAGGCTGGCAGAGTCCTTTGCTCCGCGCAGGGTGATAAAAAGCCCTTAACAATTGAGAACATCTCCTTACTGTTGTTGTTGGCTCTGGTAATCCGCCCAGCATAGTAGTTACTTTTCGCTTTCCTGATAGCAGTGTAATATTCGATTTGGGCTGTATGAAGCGCAGACTTAGTGGAAGGGCAGTACTCCTGACGCCAGCTGCGCTCCAATTTTTTCCAGCCCAGTTTCAGGTATTTTAGGGCATTGAAAAAACCAAGGCTTCGAAGGTGGAAAACGCTGTTTAACACTAGAAGCTGGTTCGGCAGTGGAGCTAACCCCTTTGCTAATCCAGGAGTCAAAGCTGCCCACCGCCCCAGCAAGATCAAGAGCAGGTGCCGGGTGGGTCTGAAGCAGAGCTTCAGAGAATGCCGGAAAATTCATCTTCTGGAGGCAGGTGCCAGAAAGTATGGCAGAACTACGCGGATTAGAAGTTTAAGCATTAAAAAGTGAGGCCCCTCTAACCCTTCTGGCCCCGGATCCTATGTGGCGTATATCACCTTTTACTTTGGCTGAGGTGCAAACTGCTGTACTTAGCCTGCAACCTAATAAAGCCCCGGGCTGGACCCCGGGCGACCTTTTTAGAGAGGAACTGATAGACCGGGTCCCTTACCTTTTACTAATATATAATGCAATTTTGCAGGGTCTACCTTTCCCAGGTACTTGGTTGGGGGCGGAGATAATACCCATTTATAAGAAGGGCTCTCCGCTTGACCCTTCAAACTATAGGCCTATCAGCCTTATCGATGTGAGCCAGAAAATCTATGCTAGGCTCCTTTTACAACGTTTACAGGACTGGATCAATGATAATAATATTTTAACCCCGCTTCAGGGCCAAAACGTCAACAACTGACCAATTATTTTGGCTCCAGGTCCTCCACTGGAAGCACGTTGTACTGGACGGGGGTAGTCTATAACTTTCGTGGATCTGAAGTCCACATTTGATATGGTGGACCGGAATCAGCTCTGGACCATCTTATTAGCTATGGGGGTTCCACCATACTTATGCCATCAATTCAAACTTCTCCACGATGGCACTTTTGCCAGAGTACGCTTTGGAAAGTACGGCCAACTAATGGGGCCGTTCCCGGTAGAGAAGAAGGTTAAGCAGGGTTGTGTGCTTGCCCCAACCCTCTTCTTCCTCTTTCTCAACAGGCTTATAGAAGATCTCCTTACCAATAAAGACATTGATTCACCAAAACTGGCTTCCCAGAGATTCCCCGCACTAATGTTTGCAGATGACACCTTGCTGCTTTCTAAATCACCAATGGGCATGCAGCGGGTGTTGAACCAGTTCATCAACTTTTGTAATAAAAGAACCCTGGTGGTTAACATCGACAAGACCAAGTACATGGTATTCAATGCTAGTACTATTAATTGTCCCCATCCTATGATGGAAGGTAGACCCCTGGAAAGGGTCCCATTTTTTGACTATTTAGGTCTATCCCTAAATGATAGAATGGGGTGGGGCCCACAAATGGCCAAGGCCAATCTTAGATTAACCCAGACTGCAGGGGGATTTTAAAAGCCCAAAATACTGTGTGCAAAAAATAGTTAGTGCCCCACTTGAAATATTCAAATTTCAAGCTAGGTCATCATGCCTTTGTCGGGCGGAACTTTGGGGGGCACCTCTCATCCTCTGAGCTATCCATTACAGAAAACAACTTCATTAGGCAAATTTTATGCCTGCCAAGAAACACCCCGCTTGTCCCGCTCAGGTTGGATTTGAACATTAGCCCGATTGCAGACGCCATCGCCTCACACCCACTCCTTTATTGGAGGAGGCTGTAGAGTACCTCATAGCTGGCGAACTATAAGGAGGAACTAAAGGTGGTGTTGGCCTCTCTAGGCGCAGACAGGATTCCATGATTATCCTTCGTTAGGCAGTCTTTTATCTTGATTGGGCATGAAAACTTATGGTCAAATCCTGAGGCCTCCTGCTCAGCTATTTCTAAGAAAACCTTGTCTGATACTATAAAAGACTATGGGCCCGATGTAGGTAAATCTGATTTACCGACTCTAGAATACCGAATTTTACCGATTCGGTATTCTAGATTCGGTAAATCAGATGTAGGTAAAAAATCGGTAATTTTTACCGAATCTGTATGATTCGGTAATTACAGAATCGGTATTTACTGATTCGGTAATTGCCATTGATTCCTATGGGCCTTGAGGCCCATAGGAATCAATGTCAATTACCAAATCGGTAAATACCGATTCAGTAAAAATGCCGATTTTGCAAGGGGGACAGGGTGTCACTTTGACACCCTGTTGCACCCCTGATTCAGGCTTGTGTGCCATGTGACACACATACATGTCCTTAGGGCATGTCTGTGTGCACAGGTATTCGTTATTTACCACCAAATAGTATTTGGTGGTAAATAAAGAATCGGTATGGGTCTGTGGCACTGTTTAAAGTGCCACCTATATCTGTATTTACCGATTCGGTAAATTTACCGATTCGGTATTTTACAGAATCGGTAAATTTACTGAATCGGTAAATATACCAATTCTGTAACTATAAGGCCCCCTACATGTCAAACACCAAATACCGGTCGGTAACGGCCGAAATCGGCCGTTACCGGCCGGTATTTGCCGTCCTACATCTGGCCCTAGAATCTTAGGAAGGCATATTGTTCTGTTAGAGCTACAAGTCTAACTGATGTCTTCCTGGACCATAAGTCACACTATAGCTTCGAACAGGAGATAGATGTAATTCACCCTACCTTAGCAAAGAAGCTGTATCTTCAATTTAGATATGGCGCACTGCCTCTATATTCAATGACTGACTGGTGGACGGGGGGTCCTGCACGCCCATGCCCAGGCTGTAGATTAGAGGATGAAACCCCTCTTCAAGTTACCCTCTTCTGTCCGGCCTACGGCATATCCGGAAAAAGTGGATAATCCAGTTGTGCAACAACTTGGGTATTACGAATGATCTCGCTTTCCAGTGATAGTGGTCGCTGTAGCTAAGTTTCTGTTTTCAATGTGGATCACTCGAAGGAAATTGCTCAGTTAAAATTGGCACATATTGCACCCTGTTTTACTGTAGAGACGTAGGGAATGAACACGTTCATCAAGGGATATCTTAGAATTTTTAAGTATTTGTAGATTAATTTAAATTTTGACAGTTTTTTAAATGTTGCCTCTTCCCACTCCGACGATTTAAGACGATGTATTTTAGATACGAATTGATTTTGAAACACTATTGAAATGTTTGAAAACTGCATATGTATTTGTATTTGCTTTTATGGTTAAAACTAACCGAAATAAAGTTTTTGAACTGAACAGTAATCATTGAATGAATCATCATAAATTGTAATAATTAATTTTGCATATCATTTTCCACACTTGAAACACTACTAACAGTAGGATTAGAATTGGAACCTTTCCTTGGGGTTTTACAAGCAGCAGGAAAATGACCACTTTTTCTACATTTAGTACACCTTTTTTGAGAGTTTGCCAAATGAGTTTTAGATCCACACCTAAAGCAACTTAAATTAAACTCTCTACCTATTTTAAAACTACTCTTATTGCGAGTTTGAACAGCAAAAACAGAAGAATTGTTAGAACTTTTAACATCTTCAGCAGCAATAATTTTAGATGATTCAATTGACCTCTCAAGGCCTTTAGCTAGATCTATTACTTCAGCTAATGTAGGATTACGACATGCTAAAAGTCTTTCCTGTATCTTTTTTGATACACAATTAAATACAAATTGATCTCTGATGGACAGTTCAACATAAGCTCCAAACTCACAGTTGGCAGCAAAAACCCTTAGAGCTGCTACATAATCTTCAACAGATTCATCAGTTAACTGTTTTCTTGTATGAAAGGCATGCCCTTCAATCATTACATTCGATTCATCTTCAAATTGTTTTTCATGTCTTTCTACAGCTTCCTTAAACATGTTCCATCCATCACCTCCTCCTCTTGGTGGTGCTATAGGCACAAGATTCTTGAAAATGTCTATTGCAGCTGTTCCTAGATAACTAAATAGAATAGCTTTTTTTCTTTCCGCTGAAAACTCAGTTCCATCAATGGCTACAATATAATCCTCAAATGTCTCCAACCACTTTTTCTATCTCAATTTTAGTTTCCAGGAATTTCCAAAAATATGGTGGGTTGATTACAATTGTGAGAAGATGCCATTGTAAAAGAACTTTAAGTTAGCCAATATCTGTTAGTTGTAAGAAGCTTGTTATATGCAGTAGAATGATTAATTGTGCATATCACTGTAGTTGATAAAATTCAAAATCTCCATAGATATAATAAATTTGGCGTGGCTTGGACAGCAATGAGAGGAGCTGTGTAGTCCGGAGCTCAGCAGCACCCTCGGGGACTAAACCAAGAATTACAGTGCGAAAACAGGACCCACCGAGAGAACCAAACTAAGAGTTCACAACTGGAACTCGCCTAGCACAGGGCGAACAGAACAGCAAACCTAATAAGCATACCCAAGAAGCCAAAATTAGTAGGAAAATCAGGAAAGCAGAGGCGACCCAGACAAGATGGCGGTGGTGATCTAAAGAGAACACAGTGCGAGAAACCTGTATAACACCGCACGAAGAGCTCAAGATCACAACGTCAGTGCTGGGCTCCCCCGAAGCAGGAAACAGAACCCCCGTGACCCAAAAGACTCGAAGAAAAACACAAACATCAGCTGCGATTTAGAGCGCAACAATGAAAGCAAAACTAGCTCGATGGGGGCGGCCATCTTAA